>NC_072446.2:33337500-34557500 GCF_028878055.3 Symphalangus syndactylus | reverse complement strand
CTGGCTTTTCTGAATACTAAGCTAAGGTTCCCATTTGGGCCCTTGCAAAGAACATAGCTTTCTCTTCTCCCATGAGGGTAAGCGTGTGTAAGTGTGTCACTCCGACTGCAGTATGGAGAATATCTAGAGGGGCAGGAGTGGAAGTGGGACCGGTGGTGAGGTCTGTCGTTCTGGTGGGAGATGATGGCGGCCTGGCCTGGCCTAGTGGCTTGGAGGTGTCGTTTTGAGAGAAGTCGTTTTGAGAGCAATTTTCCAAGTGAGGTAGGCGGGCTTTACTTTTGGTCATGGATGTAGGGTGTGAAGGAAAGAGAAGAATTAAGAACAAACAATGGGATGCACGGCAGAGCCATGTGCTGAGATGGAGACTCCACCTCATGCAGGGGACTTGGTTCCTCAGTACTAGTAGGTATGACTTTTCTTTTTAGATGGAGTCTCACTCTGTCACCTAGGCTGGAGTGCAGTGGTGCGGTCTTGGCTCACTGCAACATCCGCCTCCCAGGTTCAAGTGATGCTCCTGCCTCAGCTTCCTGAGTAGCTGGAATTACAGGTTCCTGCCACCATGCCTAGCTAACTTTTTGTATTTTTAGTAGGGACAGGGTTTCACCATGTTGGCCAGGCTGGTCTTGAACTCCTGACCTTGTGATCTGCCTGCCTCAGACTCCCAAAGCTCTGGGATAACAGGCATGAGCCACCCACCGCACCCAGCCGCCAGGTATGACTTTTCAATAGTAAGTGGCCCACCCACCCACCCCTCTCTCCATGTGGTAATGAGGCTCACAGAGAGACCAGGTTTCCTATTGTTTCAGGCTTCTTCTCCCACTTAGAGAGCTTATTAATTTCAGAATCAAGATGCCAAATCAGCTCTTGATCAAGGACAAGACTGATTTTTTTCCCCAACTTCAAGATAAGTTTGCAAGTGACATGTGTGAAGCAATCCACCTAGCTCTTCCTCCCCCTCCCTGCCCGTCAGGAGGGAGGCCATCTGACTCAACCACTGAACGGAATGTGCTGGAGCAAACAAAGGGAGCTGTGGTCAAGTGGTGGGGCTGCGTATTCCTCCACCTGAGGCTCCCTGAACACCAGCTCAAGATTCAGCAAGGTCCAATTCCGGGTTTAATTGCTTTCAGCAGCAAAAAAGAGAATTCGAAATGAAAAGATAATGAATTGAGAACATTAGCTTATTTGATGGTTCTAAACTTGAAGGATGGGATGGGGTGGATGTAGGAAAAGTAGAATGGAATGGGGAATGTGAAAATCAGACCTTTAACTCTTGGTTGTAATAGGCATCTAAAAGGATTTACTTCAAGATAAACTCATTATGTTCTTGAGTTGCACTTTAAATCACAGCACAATGAGCTCCAGGGGCACCGCCCAGGGAGGACTATTTTCATCCTAAATTGATTCTGTATGGAATAAAAATGCCTGGGGACAGAAGCTGGTTAGGATGCGCCCCTGTGCTCATGAAACTATGACTGATTCTGGGACTAAGGGATGTGACGGGAAAGGGACAGGAAGAAAAAAGGAAACGGGAAATCAAGAGCAAAAAACAGCAAAGGACAATAAATCAATTCAAGAAGATATTACCATCACTCCCAGGGAGTGCAAGGTTTCTAAGGAGCAAGCTGGCTCTCCTCACTGCACAGTCAGAGCAGCCTTTCCGCCCCTCAGGGAATGAGTTGACTCCTAACTCCTACCCCACGGAAGAGGATCAGAGATGTGTCTCTAGAAGCTAGGAAGAAGCAGGGATTCTGCTGCAGGCATGAAGCTGGTGAGGCTGAAGGAGCTGCAGGGCTCAGAGAGGCACAGAGTGCCAGGCCCAGCTTTCGCCCCAGCAGCAGACGTATCCTGGGATGGCAGTTCCAGGATGCAGGCTGCTCCCACCTGGAAGGAAAGCTTGGAGAAGAGGGGCAGAGTAGATTTTGGGTCTCATGTCTGGGGAATGCTGTTGTGCTCAGAGTTTCAGCTCTTAGTTCTAAAGTAACCAGCAACAGCTTCTTCTCCTAGAGGTGATACAGCTTTTCTCAAATAAGCATGGTCAAACTCTTAGAAATTGGAATCATCTAGTTTCAGAATCAGAAAAGGCCCTTTAAACCATTAGTCTGGCAGCTCTTAATGTTCTTTGGGTCACAGATTCCTATTAGAACCCATGAATGGTTCCTATTAGAAAAAGGCACATGTGCACCTGCCTGCACACAAACAATTCTGCATGGCACTTGTGAGGGTTCATGGCACCGAAACCCATCTAAGACCTGCCGTGGAGTCGACGTATGCCGTATCAGGAACCCAGCACTTTCACTTTGCTGTTGAAGAAGCCAAAGCATGAAGAAGTGCCAGGCACCTGGTCTCCAGGCCTAGAAGCCCATTCCCCTCCAACCAGGAGGGTGCTGAGTCCTCTCTACCACACCGTCTTTCTGCTTCTTGACCCTCTGGAATTGTTGCTGACTTTGCAGCAGAGGAAAGGGTTACTGGCAAAGAGAAACAGATCTAGTAAAAATACCATCTCTAGTGCTGGCACAGTTAAAGAAATCATCTTAACCCGGCAGGGAGAGAGAGAAAAGAGCAGAGATGCCTCAACTCTGCTTGCCATTAGCAAATCATCTGTAATTTAGAACAAACGTAAAGGGATGTGGGTGATCAGGCAGACGTACCTCCTGGCAGCCTCTTGTAATTTCACGGGCTGTTTGGCGCTGAGGTAAATCAAGCAGGCATCAGCCACTTTATTCAGGTCACCCTCACCTGCAGAAAATAAAAACAAAACAAGCATCAGCCCTCACACTTCATTTGGGACAAGCAGTGACCAACTGTGTCTGGAGAAACTGCAACAGCTAGGCAAGATGCCCTGGGCTCTCTACTCCATCCCGCCAAAGAACACATCAAGATAAATGGACAAATGAGGCCAAAATAAGACGGAAGGAGGTACACAGAGGGGAGGGGAGGGGGGCTCAACTAAGCAGAGGGCATGATGGCAGGGGTGGGGCATGATGGCAGGGGTGGGGCATGATGGCAGGGGTGAGACAGATGCTGTGTGTGTGTTCAGGTGGAACTGCCTGGTACCCACCTAGGTCCAGTCTCTCACAGAGGGGGCCCAGGCCCTGTAAGACAGCCAGTTGCAACTTGAAGGCCAGCGTGTGCGAGTAAACTGGTCCAGCCCTGGCACTGATGGGGGCCTGGGTGACTAGGGAGCCAGCCAGCTTTGGCAGGACATCTTTGCAGAACCGGCTGCGTAGAAAGTCACCACACTTGCTTCCCAGGGTACGTAAAACCTGCGGAAACAGCCCCCAACCTGGTGAGTGAACATCGCCAAGGCAGCAAGAGAGCTAAAGAATGCTTGGTAATTCGATTTCATCTAGGTCTCTGCTTGGAAAAAAAACAAACAAACTAGAATTACTGCTGTTAATTCCTTGCCCATGGTTTGTGATTCTGACAAGTTATGAATTTGGAGGTCTCTGCTCCCAAGGCATGGCTGCTTCTACCCATAAATACAGATTACATGGGGAATAATTCAAAGGAATATTGGGTTGGATGAATAATATGATTAATATCTTGATTTCCCTCCCATTTTTGTTTAAAAAAAGAGAAGAGCTTAAAGCAGTTCACATAGATCATTTCTTGAATCTTCCTAACATCCCTTGAGAAAATACGTATGCTTTTAACTCTAGCTAGCTAAGCAAACACAAACACTATGGCCCAGCTGCTGCCACTTGCAGGCATCAGGAGGTTAGTGACTGGGCCAAGGTCCCTGGGCTGAACCAAGGTCCCTGAAGTTGCAGCCGACTCGGTGTTCCTTCTGTTCAGCTGTACAATCTCTTATGCACATCACCCTCATTTTATCTTTCAGAAAAGATAGTTTCTTTGCATGTCTTGTTTTAAACTTTCTCTAGCAGAACATATTGAAACGTTTTGCCCCGCTGCACAAGACTGAGTATACAGGATAATAGGAATTTCTTTAAAAACTGGTAAGCAAGGCATAAACAGCACAGTGTTTGCTGATTTTGCAGAGAACAAGGCTCTCATTTGAGGTCCCTCAGCTGAACGGCACACCTTCTATAGACCTCAGTGTCATTATCGTGTCTGCACGTGGGGAAAGCAGCCTCAGTTATTGCGTACACATCTTTATTTTTTTTCACTTTTCTATGCTTGCTGGTATTTCAGACAACCTATTAATTCTCACCAAACCCCACTCCACGGTACATCTGGATAAGATTTAGCAATACCACCTCCCTCTCCCTTAATCTCTTTCTTTTTTTGAGATGGAGTCTCACTGTCGCCCAGGCTGGAGCGCAGTGGCACGATCTTGGCTCACTGCAACCTCTGAAGCCCAAGTTCAAGCAATTCTCCTGCCTCAGCCTTCTGAGTAGCTGGGATTACAGGCGCCTGCCACTGCGCCCAGCTAATTTTTGTATTTTTAGTAGAGACAGGGTTTCACCATCTTGGCCAGGCTGCTTTTGAACTCCTGACCTTGTGATCCACCTGCCTCCGCCTCCCAAAGTGCTGGGATTACAGGTGTGAGCCACCACGACCAGCCTAATCTCCCTCTTTCTTTGGCACACATACATACACATGCACATGTATCATTTTGTGCATTTTGTTTTGGGAAAAAAAATTAACAATTTTTAATATTTTAATTTGGTCTAGTATATGCTGAAGAATTTACAGAAGATCAAACTACTTTGGCCAACTGTTATCTGGTGCATTACCAGCTTCATTTTGTGTCCCTACACCTTTTCCCTCTGCCTCATCTTGCGCACCTTCTTCTAATTTATGGCAGCTTGCTGTGGTATGTATCTCTGCAGGCTGCCTTAAGGGCTTTTTAGAACAATAAAGGATATAAATAAGCTAAAATATCCATGCTAATGTAAGCCAAACTAAGCCAGGAAGAATAATACCTTACAGATATATAGGACTGTTAGCTTTTCAAAGCATTTCACCCAACAGTCCCATTTCATCCCTGACAACACTATGAGAAAGGTGGGCTAGGTGTTCCTAAGCCCAACATGAAAATGGGTGGTCCTGGGTTTTGGCAGCATCACTCAGCTGGGCAGAGGATGCCCACTGCTAGGACCTCAGCCCCTTCACCTTGACTCCTGTGCAGTGCAAAGAATATGGTGTGAACTCACTGCTCTGGGTTCGTATCACTTACTAGCTGTTCAATTGTGAGAAAATTCCTTAACTTCTCTGAGCTTCTTTCTTCCTCTGCCAAAAGTAAAGACAATATACCTACCTTGCAAAGTGGTTGTAAGGAGACCAACTCCTGTGTGGAGGAGTGCTGAGCTTCCTGCCTGGCCTTTTCATCTACTAGTTCATTTGCTTCAAATTCAAAAGGAGACTGTTACTTTCTTCTTTGTGCTTTTCTTATGTTTCTATACTTTCTTCACAGTATGTGACATTGCAATTGGGTGAAGAGAACCAATCCAAAAGGCCCCGGTGAGCTCTATGCCTACTAACTCTACCCTCACAACAGACCATGGGGGATGCTGGTGCAGTACCTTGAAGGCTCTAAGCACTGCTAGGGGGGCGTCCCGTGTGAGTCGGTGCACGAGCGAGGGCCAGGCCCGATGAGCCAAGGGAAGCAGCTGGTTTTTGTGGGACTGAAGAACAACCACACACAGATCCAGCACATCCAAGACCTGAAAGAGACAAGATTTCAGCAGATGGTATAGGCTTGAAAACAGATACCTGGGATCAAGTCACCATTTCCAAAGAATAACGTTTAGAAACGTATTAATTGGATACTTGTTTTCTGAGTGCTGACTACACGCCAAGCACCAGCTAGGTACTGACGGGACACACAGGGACAAAATACACGTTTCCTTGCCTTCGCGGGGGTTCATGGTCAGCTGGGGAAAGACCTTAATTAGATAAAGCCTAAACGAAGAGATGATTAGCAATTGGGACAAGAAGGGAAGTCAAAGGTGAAATGCAAAGAAACGAGGGGTAGGATCTAAACCACAGACTGTTGGGAAGGCTTCGCTGGGGAAGGAGCTTCTAAAAGAAGACACAAAGGATGAGTAGGAGTTAGTTCTGCGAAGATTCATGCAACTGGAAACCGTGGTGAGGAAGACTCAGAGGTGGAACAGAGCTTTCATAAGAAGTGAAAGAAGGGCAGCGTGGAGCGTTACAGAGAAGAGGTAAAACGGGGCCCAACTACAAAGGGGTTTGTTAGGAATTTCTTTTATTTTGTACTAAGTACAGTGGGGCGCCATCAAAGTATTTTAAGCAGGAAAGTGACATGATACAATTCATGTTTTAGAAAGGTCATTCTGGCTGCTGAGTGGAGAAGAGACTTGAAGGGTGACAGAGAAACAAAGAGGCCCTTTAGGATACACATGAGGAGCAAAGTGATGTGGCCACGTGATGGCGGCAGAGGAGAGAAGTGAAAGGACTGGATATCTGTTTTGGAGATGACATAGCTTAAATTGCTGAAGGACTGGATACTGGGGAGAGGAAGTGGGGGTTTGAAAAGAGCTACTTTGGTTCAGGGGTAGCAACTGAAGAGATGCAGATGCCACTGAATGAGATGGGGAGCACGCGGGAGGAGAAAGTTGAGCGGCTAGGGGAGACCGAGTACTGTTACCACTACATGGAGAGGCCCAGCAGGCAGTTGAGGTACAGGCTAATCTCACCAGAAAGGGTTAGGCTACCCAACATGTAAACTGGTATTTTACCTTCCTTGTTTCCTGATCTCTTACATCTCAAACTCACTGAAAAGAGACTGCCTGCATCAGTGTCACAGGCAGCGGTCAGTACGACGGCCAGCGGAGGCTTCCCTCCCGCGTGGACGGCCAGCGCAGGCTTCCCTCCCGCGTGGACGGCCAACCTTCACAGGGTGAGGCACTCGTTAGTCAGCAAGACAGAGAGAAGCCGGCCAACACAAAGCAGTAAACCCTACTGGGCGCCTACTATGTGCTGGTCCACACTGAGACTGGAACAGAAGAGACCCTGCCATTGAGGGGTGAATAATTAGGCAAGGGAGTAAGAGAAAGCTCAGCTGCACAGTGGGGAGCAGGGGATCAGGGGAGCAGAGTGGAAATGGCTTTGGTATCACTGACAGGCTTGGAATTTGAGCTCTGTCATTAATGGGACAAGTTACATTATATTTCATTGACTCAAAGATGCATATTTCCCCTCTGCCTGGAATGTTCTCCTTGCCCCTTTGCAGGGCTGCCTCCTTCTCAGCCTTGAGAAATGTTACCACCTCAGAGAGGCCTTCCCCGATGACGTAGGCTAAATCAGAAGGTAAGCTCTGTCTTAGTCAGCAGGGTTTTGCACCGAGTAGGTTCCCAACACGTATCTGCTGCATGGGTGAATTACTATTTTCTATCAAACAGAACCTGCTATTACCTTGACAGCCTTTCTCCAATATGTATGAGTCTGTGTATTGCCTCTCTCCCCACAAAAGACAGGGAGTTCTGTGAAGACGGGGATCGTGTCTGCATCATCCCCTCTACACACCCTCTGCCTGACCTGCACTAGTCCTCAATAAGCATTTAGCACATGAATGAGTGTACGTGTATTATTTCATGCTGTTTTATAATCAACAACCCTGTGAGGTAGGTACCATCATCTTCATTTTATTGATGAAGATGCTAAGGCTCAAAATGATGAATTAACTTACTCAAGGTCACATGGCTAATAAGAGGCAGAAACAGGATTTGGACTGATTCAGGTATGTAGGTCTGACTCCAACACTGAGGTTCTTAATAACTATGGTATATATACAGCTGCTACAAATCCTCTACAAAAAGGAAGGTCTTGAAGGATATAGAGCAGTATGTTGAATGTCTCAGCTAGGCACCTACCTTAAAGCCATGCAGGTAAAAGGTAAGTGCTTGCTGAATGGAACACCAGATGAATGCTAAGAGCTGTCTTGGGAAGACTAAACAAACTCCACACAACACAGACCCTGAGATTTGAGATAATCTATGGATCAGGGTTTCCGAGCCCATCACCCCTGAGCAAGGCAATGTACACTCATTACTAACAGTGAGTCACTAAGGCAGTTGTGTTTCTCTCTCTCTCTTTTTTTTTTTTTTGAGATAAAGTTTCACTCTTGTTGCTCAGGCTGGAGTGCAATGGTTTGATCTTGGCTCACCACAACCTCTGCCTCCTGGGTTCAAGCGATTCTCCTGCTTCAGCCTCCCAAGTAGCCGGGATAACAGGCATGCACCACCATGCCCGGCTAATTTTGTGTTTTTAGTAGAGATGGGGTTTCTCCATGTTGGTCAGGCTGGTCTCAAACTCCCAACTCAGGTGATCCACCCACCTCAGCTTCCGAAAGTGCTGGGATTACAGGCATGAGCCACCGCGCCTGGCCGACAGTTGTGTTTCTCACTCCTGCTTGGGGGTAGGGAGGAATGCTGTTTCCCTTTGGGTGTAAGGTCTTCTCCAGGGTGATTCTAAAAGCCCTGCCCCCACTTCTACCCCACCCCACTGGGTGCTGTTATTGCAGTCACTACTACATATTTTCAGCCCTTGCTGATGGGGGTGCTGCTTGGCAAACTGCCAGCAAGCCAGGATATATTAGGAAGTGTTCAGGTTTTCTCTAGAATGAAAACAGAGAGATAAGGGCTAGTGTCAGGCTTGGAAGAATGATTTCATTAAAGTATTAAAACCTGCATCCTACATAGCTGAGAAAATGATATCCTTTCCAAAGCACATGGCTTTCTTTTCCTTGGAGATTCAGTGAATCCCCAAAACTTGTGGTTTTTAATGCAGGAGACTCAGCTCCCTTTGGCATCTCAGCAGACACAGAAAGATGTAAAACTGTCACCCCACAGACAAATTCCTTTTGATGCCTTCTCTTGGCCACCACACGTGGACCAGGAGATAAGGGGAGCTACACGCTCATCCGTGTAGCCACTGCCAACCAGGCCACACCTTAGTCCTACTACTCCGGGAATGCAGAGAAGCAGCTGCGCACTGACCTTCAGGCGGATTTGCAGATTTTTATCTGACAACAAGTGGATGCAGCGTTCCATCACGTCCATGGCTATTTGGATCTGCAACGGCAGTGGTGGCTCCACATCTGGACGGGTGTCATTCTCGTCCACTTTGGGAAGGACTGACTGTTCCTCTGGAAAAAGAGCACAACTGGGGGCAGTGTTGTATGAGTGATAAAACAGAGATACCTAAATTTCTGCTCTTTATAAATTACTCCGTCTTAGGTATTTGGTTACGGCAGCACAAATGGACTGAGACACCACCATTCAAGGGGGAATAGGTACAGAAGCCATGGTATAGCCATATAACGGCATTTTATGAGGTCCCTATTTTTTTTAGGGAAAGGGCCTTGCTCTGTTCAAGCTGGAGTACAGTGGTGTGAACACGGCTCACTGCAATCTCAAACTTATGGGGTCAAGTGATCTTCCCACCTCAGCCTCCTGAGTGGCTAGGACTACAGGTGCATGTCACCATGCCCAGCTAATTTTTAAATTTTTTTTGTAGAAATGGGGGTCTCACTATGTTGCCCAGGCTGGTCTGCAATTCCTGGGCTCAAGCAATCCCCCTGCCATGGCCTCTCAAAGTGCTGGGATTACAGGTATGAGCCACCACACCAGGCTTAGCATGGGTTTTAATGACAAGAGAAATGCTTATAAAATAATATTGTCTTAAAAAGACAAAAAGCACAACACAAAATTGCATATGCAGCATGAACACTACTACATACGTTTTTGCATGGGAGGAAGTACAGCAAAATATTAAAAGTGACATGGTAATGAGATAACAGATGACTTCAATTTTTTCCCTATGCCTTTGGTCTTTTCTAAATTTCCATTAATGAATATTTAAGATAAAAACAAGATATTTGGAAGGTTGAGGCAGGCGGATCACCTTAGGTCAGCAGTTCGAGACCAGCCCAACCAACATGGCAAAACCCCATCTCTACTAAATTACAAAAATTAGCCAGGCATAGTGGCGGGCGCCTGTAATCTCAGCTACTTGGGAGGGTGAGGCAGGAGAATCGCTTGAACCCAGGAGGCAGAGGTTGCAATGAGCTGAGATCATGCCATTGCACTCCAGCCTGGGCAACAACAGCAAAACTCTGTCTCCAAAAAAATAAATAAATAAAAATTAAAAAATATATAAAAAAATAAGAGATAGCAGGGTTCTTGCGTGGAGGAGCCTTGAAGCTGGGAAGTTCCATGGCTGGCCTCTGCTCTGTCCTTCACTTTTTTGTCTCCTCTTGGTTCATCCTTTGATTAAAAGGGGTGCATGTCTGTCTTCTCCACCAGCCTGTAAGAACTTCTGATGGCCAGAATCAAACCTTACTTATCTTTGTAGGTGAGGTAACAAGGGCAGCTTGGTGTAGTTCACAGGGCATGGAGTTTGGTTAGAGGAGGTTGGACCAGGTCTTGCCTCTAAAACCTATTAGCAACTTCTTTCATCCTACAATTACCTCATCTGGAAGAAAAGGGATACAGCATGTATACCTCACATGCTATTGAGAGCATTAAATGAGATGTTACCAGCCATTATCATTCTCACTGTCTAGAGTGCTGCGTTGCATGAGATAGATGTAAGTTTGTAAACGGAAACATCACCACAAGATTTGAGAATTGCATGAAACCCAGGCCAAAATCCCTACCCTGAAAAATTTTCCTGATCTACTTACAGCCCCCCGCCTCATCCCAATCCTGATCACCAGCTGTGCTCATTTCCACTGAGCAGAGCACTGCTCCCTTAACTTTTTCCCATTTCAGTTCCCTCTGCTGGAAAGACAGACTCTTACAGTAGAGGCTGCACCTGTCTCTAACAGATGCTGAAAAGATAAATGAAAATGCATTTGTAGAATGCTTGGATTTCTTGGAGAAAGGGACCTCAGATATACGAGGTGCTTTTATGTGCTTAAAACAAAAAACTCATGTCAAGCCAGCACTGACGCAAACATTCCTTAGAATGCCAAGTGTGTGGTGTGTACTTGATGAATGATAAGCCTGTGCTTTTTTCCCCAGAGGGGAATTTGTTGTTTGAAATTCACCTATTGCAGAATCTTATTTGAGGGATGTGGATTTTCCTGTTATTGGAAGGAGGGTTTGACTCTTTCAGTCTGCTCTAAGTGAACATCAACACCAGAAGATCCTAATCATGAAGGAATGGATTCACTGACAGTGCTCACATTTTAAACAAGAATGGCAAATCTGGATTATGAGGGATCAGAATACCTCCCCTGCTTCAGCATTTCCAGGTTTGGGTGAAGGGTGCAGTTCACAGAAAGGATTGGATTGGCTCAAGAAACAAATCTGAGAAGAAAAAGCCTGATAGATTTCTGATCGAAAACTCTGTCCTAGGGGAGAGCAATGACTCAACTCTGCATAAATCATTATTTGGGCCCTGTGATGCTTTTCTGCTATTTAGAAGGAATTTGTTGTAGTGAGTGGCATCAAGCTACTATTTCCTGTTATACTGCTGGAAGTACTGGCTTCAGTTCACCAGAATCTCACACTGGAGATCGCCAAAAGGAGGAAAAAAAACAAAAAAAGGAAAAGAAAAGAAAAAGAAATGTTTTATTCCAACCTAACAAACTAATTTGGGACTCGGTTCGATTTAGGATGGTTCTGAGACCACCAAGCTCATTATGACTTGGCATTTTATATTTGCAGAGGAGATTCTAATAATTTATTAATCCTTCCGTGACCTGAAGCTCCAGATTGAGCTTGTGAATAAAACAACAGGCCAGAGCTTCAACTAGCCCGAACTCCCTTTTTCTTTATCATATAAATTGGTAAGAAAAAGACTGCAATCTCCTCCCACCAACAAACAAATGGACAAAGCATATGAATAGACAATGGGAATAAGGAAAAAACCTGTTAGGAAAGAAGCTTATAGAAAGACATTCAACCTCACTGGTAATCAAAGCAATGCAAGGTAGATAACAAGAACCATTTTTCACCTATTAATTTAGGAAGAAAACTGGAAATAGCCAATGTTGGTAAGGCTGTGGTGAAACCAGTATTCATCCTGCACTGCCAAAGGAAAAGTATAAATTGACACAACCTTTTTGAAAGGCAATTTGGCAAGCATTAAATTATGTTCATATCCTTGACCCAGAAATCCTACTTCTGGGAATTTAAAGAAATATGTAAAAAAAAAAAAAAAAAAGAAAAGGTCACATGCACAGAATCATCCACTGCAGCACTGTTTATTAGAGTTATTATTAAGCCAGAAGCAACCTAAATGTCCTACAGGGGAATGGACATTTAGTAACAGCTATTAAAACATTAATGATCAAAATTCAACAGCAATAAGCAGAGTTGCTTATAACTAAACACAAAAAGGGTACACAGCTGCAACCACGTAAAAACCGTTTTGTAACAGAAAAGAATGGAAAAAGATTACACAAAACAGGAGAATAGCTATGTTAGCCTGGTAAGGTTGTAAGTGACTTTTCTTATTTCTACCCTTTCTGTAATGATGTTTCACCATTTTTACAATAATCTGTTTCAGAAAGAAAAAACCAGCTAAGCCAAAATAAACAAGTTACCTTCTTCATTATCAAAATCCGAGACATTTCCATCTGCCACATCCTTCTCTTTGAGGTAGTTCAGCAAAAACTGTTCAATGTCTTCAGCTGTGGTGGTGCTCTTCTCAAGAGTTGCTGGTCTTTGGTTCAAATGACTTCCCTCTTCTCTTAAACTTTGCTCTTGGAGGTGCCCGAGATTACCTGTGTCTGGGAACCACTGGGCTGTAAATAAAGTGTTAGAATGATCACCTTGGCTATTAACAACAGCCATGAGTACTTTATACATAGAATAAGCTCTCTACCCTGGCCTGCACAGCCCCCACATGATTCAGTCCCTGCCTGGCTCCCTGGCCTCCCAGTTGCCCATTAACTCATCCTTTTCCAGTTCCCCCAATGCAGCAAGCATTTTCCTGTTTCAGAACTCTTGCATATGCAGTTCTCTCTGCCTGGAATACCTCCCATCTACTTCATATCTGGTTAACTCCAAGTCACTTTTCACATCTCAGAACACATAGAACTTGCCCAATAAGACCCTCCCTTGACTCCCCTGTTTAACTTAGGTCACTTACATGATGTCTTATATAGCACTCTGCTCTTTCTCTTCATATCAGCTTATCACAATATGTGATTATATATTTGCGTATCTATTTACTTGTGTGTACTATTCAGTGTCTGAGCCTCCCATCAGACTCTATGTTCCATTGGTCACCACTGGAAATCCAATATGCCCAGTGTGGGTTCTAGCATCTCTATTCCTTCAACCAACTCAGCTCTAACTGCAATCATTTTTGTATGTCAGGGTTCCACAAAGGCTCTTAGGAGAGCAATTTGATACTCTCTCAAAAATTTAAACATAAACCCTTTAAACCGGCATTTTTTTCCAGGATTTCATCCTATTGATATGATGAGGCATGTCCAAAATGACCTACAAAGATATTGGGTGCTCAAAGTATATGCAAAAGAAAAAATACGCAAGATTGGCAAACACATCCAAGTGACACAATTCTGAGTACAGAATATACCACTCATTAGCAGAATACAGGCTTTACAGAGTCTTGAGGATGGATGGTCTCACATTGTATTTCTCACATAAAATGCTTCAGAAAGCCGGCCATTTTCTCTCCAAAGTCTTCCCTATTCGGTGATGCTCAAATACCTCTGGTAAGTCACCACAGAATAAACTTCAAACATCACTGGGTCCCGTGGTTTTCAAACTGTGCCTTGAGGAGCCTTAGGGCTTCACAGAAATGTCTCATGGATCACAACAGGGAGGGCACCAAGAGACGGTGGGCTACAGGCATGGGTTCCAGGGTCTCTATTCCTTCAAACAACTCAGCTCTAATTTCAATTATTTTTGTATATCAGGGTTCCCCAAAGGCTTCATTTCAAAAAAGGCTCTTAATACTTAAAGAATAAAACAACAACAACAACAACAAATCCCACAGCCTGAAAATCAGTGCTCTGGTCCAGTGCCCTCCTTTTGCAGACAGCTGGGAAAAAAACTCTGATAACCTTTAGCACCTGCTAATCTCCTTTTCATCAAAGAGCATCTGCACAGAGCAAGAGCAGCAGCAGATGGGAGATGACGGGGCCGGGCAACTTGGAGTATCAGAGAGCAAATGTGTGAGGTGTGAGCTGGAGGTTCCTACACCCAGGGATCCATTATGACATTCTTCAAACTGCATCCCCAGTTGTCTATCAGGTACTTAGTGCACTCTAAGGGATTGGTTCCCAAATAGTTAAAACCTGGACCCAGCATTTACACTGCTAAGACTAGATATGCTGCAAAGATTATTTCTAGATTCAAGGCTGGTGCCAGACATTAAAATGTCTTTGCTCACAAATGGCTTTTAAACATGAAAAGAAGCTCAATCTCACGTTTAATGCAAATTAAAACTATAATAAGGTGCTATTTTTCTCCTATTGGATTAGCAAAGATCAAAAGCTTGGTAATATACAGTGTGGGTGAGGGTGTGGCAAAATTGGCACTCTCGTACATTGCTGATGGAGTTTAAATTGGTACAACCTCTTAGAGAGCAATTTGATACTCTCTCAAAAATTTAAACGTAATACCCTTTAAACCAGCACTTTTTTTTTTCAGAAATTCATCCTATTAATATACTGAGACATGTCCAAAATGACCTACAAAGATACTCAATGCAGCATTTTTTTTGTGGTGGCCAAAGACTGGAAATGACCAAAACGTCTACCAAGAAAGGATTGGTTAAATACACTATGGTGCAGACACATGATGGAATACTATGCAGCCATGAACAGAATGCAGCAGCACATTCTCCAAGTTGTGAAGTATGTGACATAAATACTTATTTTCAAAGCTACCCTATTTTTTTCTTGTTATGAATAATCAGCTAACCAGCAGTTGGGATTAAGCAGTAATTAACTGATGCTTCTTGCCCTTACTGTGGCACCTAATGCTTTTTTAGTCACTGCATGTGACACACTATGTTAATGATAACTCAATTTCCTAAAGCTCTTACTGGGTTCTTCTAAGGCCTTTCAAAAGTTCTCTGAGAACACATTTCCACACCCATCTTAAAAGAGTGGACGTCAGTTAGATAATTCGACGACAAACAGAAATGACCGCAAAAGGTGCTACTCTGATTTATGAGTGACTATACCAACTCCACCTGAGTACTACTTCCTGTTCGAAAAGCGAGTATATTCTGGGTTATTTCAAAACTTTCAGAAAAGCTAGCTCTAAGTTTGTTTCTGTTCCAAGGAAGCCCCAGAGTCAGTCTTAACCATCCAATTTTCCTTTCTGCAAGGGAGACCCTCTCCCTCCACCTCATTTTTTTTTTTAAAAGCGCTACAAAGCTACACAGGAGTCTTGACATTCCTCCTACAGAGATGACCGAAGACATCAGCAATCTAAGACAATTCAATTTTGAAGGCCCAAATTCAGATACCTCTTGAGAGATGTATTTCACAGGGCTTTTCTTAACCTACTTTTTAAAAATTTCAAACTGAAACATAGCATAGGTCGTTAAAGCAGTACAGGTGGGATATATTTGGCCCACGGAAGCCAGTCTTAGTCTGCATAAGCAACCAGTCAGTCCTATGAGGGGCTCCACGAGGGCAGGCCTAACTGGGTCTTATTCATGGCTGACTCCCCAGTGACTAGCCCACTACACAGGCTTCTAAGTGGCTGCAAAATAAAATCCAAACTCCTTCTCTTGCTCCATAAGGTCCTACCAGGATTTGTCCTTGCCCTTCTTTCTAACTTCATCTTGCAACACTCTCTACAAAGGCCGCTTTTCCATTCTCCAAAGACCCATGCCCCTTCTTCCTTCTGGGCCTTCCCACCTGAATTTTTATTTTTATTTTTATTTTTGAGACAGAGTCTTCCTCTGTCACCCAGGCTGGAGTGCAGTGGTGCAATCATGGCTCACTGCAGCCCTGACCTCCCTGGGCTTAGGTGATGTTTCTGCTTCTGCCTCCCAAGTAGCTGGAATTACAGGCATGTACCGCCACTCCCAACTAATTTTTTTCCATTTTTAGTAGAGACGAGGGCATACTAGGTTGCCCAGGCTGGTCTTGAACTCCTGGGCTCAAGCAATCCACCCACCTCAGCCTCCCAAAGTGTTGAGATTACAGGCGTGAGCCACGGCACCTGGCCTGAATGTTCTTAAAAATAAAAAATAAAAAAAATGTGATAGCCCCCTATGTGTTGATGGGCCTTTCTCATCCTTCAGGTTTTGGCTTTAGTGTTGCTTCCTCAGAGAGACTCTCCCTGACCACTGAACTTATAGGAGCCTGTGCCTGTTACATCGAGGTGTTTATTTCCTTCACGGTGTTTATCAGAATCTGCAATGAGCTTGTCTAATGATTTGTTTACTTGTTTATCATCTCTCTTGCAGTGGCAGGGAAGTTCCATGAGTTTATTCATCTTGTTCTCTGCTCTATCTTCATTACTTAGCACAGTGTCTGACATATGGCAGGCACTCTTGAATGAATGAATGAAAAAAGGAATATTTATGCTCAATGTGAATGTTCATGAATGAATAAACAAACACTGGAAATGGCATTAGCTACAGGGCAGTGCACTGTCCCTGCCCGCCCCAGTTACCTTCCATGAGAATGTTTCTTACAAGGTCTTGGCTTTTTCAACTGACAAAATAAGGCCAGTGACCATCCCACCTGCCTCAGAGGCTATTAGCAGTACTGAGATAAATACTGGAAATATGCTCTTTAAATAAAAGGGACCCAGCTATACAGCTTATTATTTTCTCATTGAAAGACTATCCAGTTGAAGGATTCCTTTTCTTATAATTGAAGTCCAAAATTTTGCCATTCCTTTTTTTGTTTGTTTGTTTTTGAGACAGAGTCTTGCTCTGTCACCCAGGCTGGAGCACAGTGGCGTGATCTTGGCTCACTGCAAGCTCCGCCTCCCAGGTTCAAGCCATTCTTCTGCCTCAGCTTCCCAAGTAGCTGGGACTACAGGCGCCTGCCACCACGTCCGGCTAATTTTTTTTTTTTTTTATTTTTTAGTAGAGACGGGGTTTCA
This sequence comes from Symphalangus syndactylus, assembly GCF_028878055.3. Taxonomy (NCBI): domain Eukaryota; kingdom Metazoa; phylum Chordata; class Mammalia; order Primates; family Hylobatidae; genus Symphalangus; species Symphalangus syndactylus. The sequence continues at coordinate 34,540,515 of NC_072446.2, read as the reverse complement.
CCATGTTAGCCAGGATGGTCTCAATCTCCTGACCTCGTGATCCGCCTGCCTTGGCCTCCCAAAGTGCTGGGATTACAGGCATGAGCCACCGCGCCCAGCCAATTTTGCCATTCTAATAGTGGCTAACATCTTTGGCAAGCACCCAGTAGGATCAAAGGGAAGAAGAGAAACTCAAACCAACTCACACAATTAAAAGGTTAAAAGGAAGTTTCTAGACCTGCTCTGTCCAGTATGGTAGTCACTAGCTACATGTGGCTATTAAAATTAAGTAAAATATAGAACTCAGTTCCTCAGGCACACGAACCACATATGTACAGTAGTAACTGTACTGGATAGAACGAATAAAGATTATTTCTATCATCACAGAAACTTCTCTTAGTACTGTTCTAGACTATATGTGACTGAATAATTCATGTTATATCTGTTCTTCATTAGGATAGATACCACTAACACTATGCACCATCAGAAGCAGTCTGGTATATTGGAAAGAACAAAACTGTCAAAAATCCTGATTTTATCATTTATTAATTGTGTGACCCTGGCTAAGTAGGATGTCACTGACCCTTAGTTTTTCTTATTTATAAAGTAGAAATAATATTTAGATTTATTCTGCAGGGTTTATATCCTGGCATAGAGCAGGAGCTCAATAAATGGTAGAGATTACTGAAAGTATAAAAGATAAACAGTGAAACCCCACCATAACCTATGGGACTGGAGAGAAAATGATTAAAATGTCCTCCATAGCATCACCACAAACAATGCAAAAAACGAGGCTAAGCAAACTAGGAGATTGAGTCCTGTCCCCCACACATCAGCATTAAAAAGGGCTCTCAATGTACCTAATGCTGCCATCAGAGCATGCAGAACACTGACAAAGGAAGCAGCTCTCTTATCGTAAAATTGGTCCAGGGTGGCCAAGACATCTTGAACCACATCTGCCACCAAAGGAAGCAGGTTAGCATCTGAGTTTCGCAGCATGACTTCCAGGACCTTTGGGGTATGAGGGTGCAGAGCAAGATGACGCAGATTTAAAGAGATCCCATTCACTAAGTAGTCTGAATTTTGATTGATCAGGTGCTGCAGGGAGTCATAGCCACAAGCATGGCAAATGTCCATCATGGTGCTGGTAGCCACCTGACTAATGAGTAGGGTTTGGTCTCCAGCCTTCTCCAGTACTGGATAAAGGGCTGACATCAAGAGCAAACAGAAGTCTTTTCCTAGTGCATATGCAAACTGGCCAATTCCTTCCAACTGAATGCATATTTGCCAGATGTTACTGTTCATGGAGCAAATAGTGGGACTTGGCTTTGAGAAGGCTAGAAAAGATGTAACTTGGCAGGTGTGTTCACCAGATGTGATGGCCTGGAGGCCTGGGTGCTCCATCATCAGCTCCTCTCCCATTTCCTCAGTTTCAAGACAGGTAACCAAATACCAATTTTCTTGACTTGTGTATTCTTCAAGTATAGATGTCACAATCTCTCTCAGTTCCTCTGGGTTTGTTTTAATATGTTTTTCGTGAAGATCCTCGACCTCCAGCCCAGCAGCCCCTGTAACCAGTTCATTAAGGATCATGGCAGCTTGCTTCCGGTAAACCACAGATTGATGGTAAAGTTCCATAAAGTGATCCGCAAGCAAATAAAGATTCCCATAATAACCAAGTAGCTGACAAACCTGCCTCAAGAGCATGAAGATTCTCTCATCAGTGAAGAAGCGGAAATATCTCCTCTGGATGTGGTTCCAAGGCTGTGCGGCTGAGGTCTTTGGAGAAGCATTCAGATCATCAGAGTTCCAATGCCGTTCCTCAACAATCTTGATGTCAGCCACGTCTAGCTCTAGAACTTGGATGAGTGCTTTGGAAAGGCGCTGGAGATGGGCCACAGAGTTGAGGACAAAGTTTATTTTTGGGCCCAAGAGTTTCAGATAACCAAGTAACAAGGAAAGAGTAGAGAATTTGCCCTGGTCATCTTGGGAGTTCATTAGGCGAGGAAGAGATGTGGCAAGGGAATGCAGGCTTTCTGACAAGATGTCAGTGAGGGCTTTGTTGCCCACCACTACTTTTTGATCTGCAAAATGTCTCAGAGCTTTATTGCACTGGGCTTGGACTTCAGGACTCTCATCATTTACTAGTCCCACTAAGGCCTTCAGAAGGGGACCAGCACATTCGACCAATGATTGACTGCACTTCAAAAGAAGGTCCTCCACAAGTTCTACCAGTTCCAGCCTCACCTTCCAGTGTGGGTGAACAGAAACACACTCAATTATCTTTTTAATAAGGATAGTCAACTTGTCGCCAGTGTTTTTTACCCAATCTGCTTCCCTGTAAACCATCAGCTCCGCTACTCTGTGCTCAACTGCAGGTTTTGCTTGGACCTTTGAGATTCTTTTGAGCTGTTCATCAGCCATAATGAAGCTCACTGTCTTGTAAAAGATCTTTAGGGAAGATACGACAATGCTGTGACCTTGTTTAAAGTCTCCCGTGATAACCCTGGTCAGTGCAGTTGAGATTCCAGGTAAAAAAGAGGCAAACAAATCCCCTAGCTGCTTTTGTTCAAGTTCATCCAACGACCTTGGATGATCCTGACAATCACACTGCAAGAGTAGAACCTGTAAACATTTTAAGGCGGCAATTTTAATTTGCTTTGATTTCTCCTGTTCTGCAAGGCCTAACAGTAAAGATACAGCAAATCCTAAACGTGGCAGAATGGAGGGCTCATAAAAAGTCAGAATGATGTCCCCATAAGCTGAGTGCATTAATGTGCTAAGTCCCTGGATCACAGCCAATTTCAACTCCTCGGACACAGCCGCAGTTTTCTGGGAGCTGGGTGAATACAGACAAGCAGAGAGTTCTGAAAAGAGTTCCTGGAGAAGCTCTTGTTCTTTCACACATGTTGAAGAAAGGACAAATGTGAGGCATTCCACCACACTCTGGATCAAACGCTCTCTTTTGGGACCTGGGGTCTTCAGGGTAAATCGCAGAGGGAAGAGGATGTACTGCTGAAGTTCCTGAAGGGCACTGTCACTCACAGCTTGTAGTCGTGTCTGCAGATGCTCCACATTCTCCACTGTCTGGGTCTTTGTGAGCTGAACACAGACTGGACGTAAGACACCAAAGGCCTCCTCAGGAGTATCAAAAACTGCCATTGTGCAGCAGCCTTCCCCTCACTGAGGAAACATCCTGCAGGCTGGAGGAAGGAAACTGTTCAGTAAAAATGTTAAGTTCAAAGCAAGTATGAAATGAACTTGCATTCATTCATTCAACAGACATTTACCGGGGGTCTATGTGCCAGCCACTACACAAGGCACTAGGGGTGCAATGAAACTGAGCCCCCTGTCTAGTGAGGGAAGTGTATGTACAGTTACAATAAAGTCTCTTCAGGATTAGGACAGGCCTAAGCTTACAGTCCTGAGTGTGGAAGTCACAGGCCTGAGGAAGCCAGGATGGGTCTCACAAGAAAATTATGCTCGAGGCAAGACTTGAGGGAGGAAGGAATAGGAATCTGTGGACTATTTTCAGGAGTTTGGATTTTAACCTTCAGGAGTTTGGATTTAAACCTTCAGGTTTCATCTTTTTAAAACTGAGGCATACGTATGGTAAAATGCACTATCTTAATGTACAGCTCAGTGAATTTTTGTGTATGTATAGAACAATGTAACCACTTCCCGAAGTAAGATACAGAATAATTCCAACAACCTAGAAGGCTCCCTCATGTCCTTTTGCAATTGTTTCCTATTTCCCCTGCCTGGAGGTAACCACTCTTATGACTTCTATCACTACAGACATGTTTTGCCTGTTCCTGTCACTAAGAGGTTTAAAGCAAGGGGTGATATGGTCAACTTTATGCACTGAAAAGATTCCCCAGGAGCCTGTAATATGGGAGAAGGATCAGAACTGAGTGAGACTGACAGCAACATAAAGCGAAAGGGGGTACCCAGAGAGATAGGAAAACTGGGAGCACACACTATCACAGAACACACGGGAGAAGACAGAGTCCAGCAGGATGGAAAGATGGACAGCAGGCAGGCAAGCAGGCAAGCAGGCAAAGGAGAAAGGATTATAGGAAAGCAAAGAGCAACTCAATATCTGAGAGTCTGTCTTTTTTTTTGTGAAGAGAAATTCAAAGTCATGGGCTGACAGTGAACAAGGAGAAGGATAAACAGAGGGCTTGAGGAGACAAATAAAAGTCTCAAATACTCCCTTTGGGGAAGCAGAGCATGCTGGGAAGACTTATAAAAGTGTGGCCCAAGGGTACTGAGGACTGAGCTGAGTTGGAGACTATAAATGTGTATAACTGTAAAATGTCGGCATTGGATGGAGGCTTAGAGATCATCTAGTCTGGTGGTCTTGTGGTCTTTCTTTTTTCTCTACTTGCTGGGGGCTTTTGAAGAGATGATAAGAAAGTGCTTGTGCTGCTTCTCTCCACCCCCAATTCCATGAACACTCCCAAACTCGGTGGCTATAGATTGGCAGGCAAGTCATGCCAGCGGGCGTGAGCAAGGCCTGCTCAGTCCAGAGAGAGAGCTGGTGCCAAATTTCCCCTTGGAGGGACTCTGATACGCTGGAGAGTCTAGTCTACTGACCTCCCTGGAACCCTATGAGGAAGGGCACTTTTCGTCTCTGTGAAGCTTCGTTGGTGTGTATCTCATGCTCTCTGCGCCCCCAAGAAGCCAGAGAAGGGAAGAAGCTTGACTCTTCCCTATCTCAGGCTAGAAAAATGCCACGCATGGCAGCCACAGAGCTTGGCTGGGGACTAATGACATCCCATGTGCACTGGCTCATACACTGATGAACCAGAGGCTGCTTTGCCACCTCCCTGCCTGAGATACTGGTAGTTGGATCAAGAAGTAGGAAAGGAAGAGAACTGCTTAATGGGATCCAGCAGTCAGGGGTAGAAAAAGCATTTGAGCACTCCTTGAGGTGGTGAATCTTAGATTAACAGAACCAGAAAAAGAGGCAGATAAGAATTTTAATAATAATAATAAAAAGACCAAGTTCAATTATGACACCAAAGATGTCTCTTAGAATTAAAAGCATAATTTTCCACACACAAAAAAGCTCCAGTGATGAAATTTGTAAAAAGATAGTTAATTGCCAAAACCCAATTAGCGGCCTAGAAGATCAAGTAGACCTATCTTACCCAAAGCAGGGATGCAGAGATGCAAACTGTGAGACCTGGAGGACAGATCTGGAAGAACCACCATGTAAGGGGAAATTTGAAAGGAGAAACATTTCCCTTAGCTGCAGAAAGATTTATCTGGAGACCGAAAAGCCTGAAGGATACACACCTGACCACCTTCTGGTAAGACTCCTTCACTCTACATATGAAGAGAAAATCACATATGCTTTGAGGAGGAAATGACAAATAAATAAAAGAAAAAGAAACTGGCTTTGAACACCTCATTGGCAACAATGGATGCTAGAAGACAGTGGAATAGCACCTACTTACTGCAAATAAAGGATTGTGGCCCCCAAATGCCACTGGGGATGTTCTTCTGTCAAGATGGAAGAACAACATGCAAGAGAGGGTAACACCCACATATCCCATCAGAAGAAGATACTTACACTGCTAAGGAATTTTTTTCTTTTAGTATGGAGAATTTTCTTCATATACAATGTTTAAATGGAAGTCTGGTATACAAAATGGACAAAATCAGAGGGTGTCTTGTAAAATCTAGGGTGAAGGCAATGGCCTAGGGCTCTTTCTCTTATTTCACTGTAGGAGTTTCAAGAAGATAACTTGGGGTCCGCCCCCCGACAGGGTGGTGGTTCCTAAACTACATTCTCAGATTATATAACAGAAACCATAATAGAGCTAATGAAATGGGAATACACAGTATGTCTAACATTGACCTCATTGCTTTCTGCCATATTCCCTTGGTGATTTGTAGTCAAGCTAGAAACCCTAGGATCTCTGTTTTCTTTCACCCCCTCTTAATCCCAACATTCCCTATATTTCATCAATTCCACCCCTTTGACACCTTTCAAATCTGTTGATGATGACAACCAATGTGTTTCATATTGGGTCAACTCTCAGTTTCCTCTCTGGCCCTTTGGCTTGATTCTTGCCCTCCTCAAATTCACATTTCACAATGACACTTAAGTAATCTTTCTAAAAGAAAAATCTGATCGCAATTCTCTAGGCTTAATTCTTAAACTGCTCTCCATCCTGCATGAAGGGCAGATACTTCTAGGTAGAAGGTATACCTAAGCATTACCATGGCATACAGGGCTCTTCACCATCAGGCTTCTGCCTGTCTTGCCAACATCATTTTTCATTGCTCTACCACTTTGATCTCTAACCTGCAATCATGTAAAATTTATAAAACTTGCAATTTTCTAAACAGGTGGTGCTAGTTCACATTTGTCTCCTTTTTCCTACCCCTGTACACACCTCTATGACAGTATTTGGCATGCTGCATTATTTGTGTATATGTCTGTCTTACCTACTTTAGACTAGAGGCTCTGAGAGGGCAGGGCAATCCTATACTTAGAAGCTAGAAGAGCATCTGGCACATGGCAACCCTCAAAAACATCTGTACAGATTCTGCTTCCAAGTAGGATATGGTATGGTTTGGCAGGCTAATACTCCTGCCAATGACTAGAAAAAGCCAAATAAATTACAAAAATCATTTCTTAAAGCATCCAATACTTGTGGAAGCAACAAGGACTAGATGGACCAACAGACTGAGAATGTTCAGAGGGAATCAACAATCAATAGCTTGTGTGTGTGTGTGCACCTTTGGTGTGTGCGCATGAGCCTTTGGTGTGTGCGCATGAGCCTTTGGTGCATTTGTTGATCCTGGACATGGGTTTGGGATTAGGGTGTGGTTATCACTGGGGAAAGAGAAACCACAATGGTTTTAATGGTCACCTGGGGCTGGAGAGACAAAACTGCAGTCTTGAGGGACCTCAAAATACCCAACTTCTGGAAGAAGGCTGCTGCTGGAGACAACCCAGTAGAGATTTTGGTATTCTTCAAAGCTAGGGTAACAAAACTGGAGATTTGATGGACTTGAAATATTTACTTGGTTGGGGTCTTCCTCAAGACATTTAGTCAATTTTGAAATGATGTGAAGTAGTGGTAGGCTAAATAACTAAGCTGAAAATCTTAGGGGCAGAAGTGAACCTCCTAAAGGCTTTCATGTCTAAGGAGACAAACAGCCTATTAGGCTTTCAACTGAAAGCCCTGGAGGACCATACTCTAATAAGGATGAACCAAAGCAAGTTTGGGGCTTACCAGGATTGCAACCCAGCAGTGACCCAGCTCAATCCCTGAAATACGTCAGATTAGACTGAAGTATTTAGTTAACAGAAGAAAGGGGCAAACCTTGATGGCGGAAGATATATGCAGCCACTATGATTCTTTTATGTAATGTTTGGTATATAATAAGTTTTTTAAGCATGTGTGGAGGTAAATGCACACAGCTAGTAATCAAGAGAAAAAACAGACATTAGAAGCAGACCTATGGATGGCCCAATTACTGAAGTTTAGTAGTCAAGAACTTTGAAATAACCAAGATTAATAAAGTCAAGAAACAGAGGAAAAGACCAAAATAAATGAAAGGATAAATAATTCTACCACATAATTGGCTGAAATCTATAAAAAAAAATCAAATGGATACTTTACAACTGAGAACTACAGTATCTATAATTAAGAATTTAATATAAGATATTAACAGTAAATTGGACTTAGCAGGAGACAAGATTAATGATTTGGAAGACAGGTCAACAAAAAATATTCAAACTCAATGAGAAAAATGAATGGTAAACACAGATAAGAACATAAAAGACATGTGGAATAAAGACATGAATAAATGAGTCTTAGAAGGCAGCATAGAGCAGAAGCAATACTAAAATGTTCAAAACAAATGAAAGAGATCAACCCACAGATTTAAGAAACTCAGCAACCCAATTATTTGGCCAATACAAAGAAAAGAACACATAGACATCATAGTCAAACTGCTGAAAAACAAAGAAAAAGAGGAAAACCTTAAAAAGCAGTGAAGCAATAAAAATGACAGCTGACTTCTCAAAAGAATGACAAAATCCAGGAGTCAAGAGAATGCTATCTAAAGAAAATAACTCCCAACTTTTTTTTTTTTTTTTAATCTATGGCCTAGGGAATCAACTTTGAATTTTATAGCCTATAAAAACAACATCTTTCAATAAAAAGGGAATGCTGGGCATGGGTGGCTCACGCCTATAATCCCAGCACTTTGAGAGGCTGCGGTGGGTGGATCACTTGAGCTCAGGAGTTCGAAACCAACCTAACCAACATGGCGAAACTCGATTGCTACAGAAAATACAAAAATTACCTAGGTGTGGTGGTGTGCACTTATAGTCCCAGCTGCTAGGGAGGTTCAGTTGGAAGGATCGATTGAGCCTGGGAGGTTGAGGCTGCAATAAGCTGTGATTGTGCCACTGCACTCTAGCCTCGGTGACAGAGTGAGCCTGTCTAAAAAAAAAAAAAACAAGGGTGAAATTAAGATATTTATGACAAACAAAACCTGAGGGAATTCATTGCTATCAGGGCAACACTAAAAGAAAAAACAATATAAGAAAATAAACCTAGACAGAAGCATGGAACTATAAGAGGGAATGAAGAAAATGAAATAGATAAATATAAAAAAATTAACTGTACAAAACAATAACTATTATGTCTTCTGTAGTTTGTGTATATATAAAACTAAAATGCAAGACAAGAATAATTCACAAAAGGTAGGGAGGGGGAAGGAGTTAAGTGTCTAAGAGTCTAGTAGTACAACGAAGTGATAAAATAATCTGTATTAGACCATAACATGTCAAGATGTTAAATGCATGTTGAAATCTGTAGAGTAAGCTCTAAAATAATTGTAAAAGAATACCTACCTAACAAGATTACAGGGCAGTAAAAAATGGGATACTATTTTTGATTAATCAAAAAAAGGGCAAAAATGCAAAAAAAGAGAAATAAAACTAGTGAGCCAAATTGAAAACAAAAAGTAAGATAGCAGACAGAAGTCTGAAGTACACTAAAACAGCGATTACATTTGTGCAGAGTTTCTCAACAGCAGCACTATTGACATTTTGGGTGGGATAATTACTTGTTGGTGGAGGGCTGTCTTGTGCATTGTGCATTGCAGGGCATTTAGCAGCATCCTTGGCCTCTGCATCTTGGCCATCCATCTATCTGCTGCTAGTAGCACTAACCCAGGTGTAACAAACAAAAATGTCTCCAGACATTGCTAGATGTCCTGTCAAGGACAAAAATTGTCCCTGGATTTGGTACCATTGGTAGAGTCAGCATAATCCTAATCAAAATCCCAGTAGGATTTCTGCAGAAATATGATGAATCTAAAACTGATAGAGAAATGCAAAGGACCTAAAATAGAAAAGACAATCTTCAAAAAGAAGAATGCAGTTAGAGAACTTACACTAACTGATTTCAAGGTTTACTATAAAGACATGATAATTAAAGGACAGTGTATACTTGGCATAAAGAAAGATGAACTGAACAGAGTTCAGAAATAGACCACACATAGAATAGAGAGTCCAGCTATAGACCTACACATCTGACAAATGTGACAGTAAAATGAAGGGGTGAAAAGAATGGCCTTTTCAATTAAAGGTGCTATGTCACTTGGCTACTCATATGAAAAAAATATATATATGTATTTTGATTACATCACATCATATTTAAATGTGAAATGTAAAACAATATAAAGCTTTCCAAAGGAAACAGACAAGAACATCTTTTTGATCCTGGAGTAGGCAAAGATTTCTTAAATAGGACACAAAAAGAAAAAAACTGATAAATTGGACTACCTTAAAATTTAAGAACTTCTCTTCATCAAAAGACACTATTAAAGAGTGAAAAGGCAATTCATAAAGTGACAGAAGATACTTGCTATATATCTGACAAAACACTCATATCTATAATATACAAAAGATTTTTAAAAAATCATTTAAAAAAGAAAAGACAACCTAATAGAAACACGAAAAAGGACTTGAATAGACATATCACAAAAAAGGATAGCCAAATAGCCAATAAACATATGACAAGACTTTAAATATCATTAGTCAGGAAAATGCAATTTAAAACCACAATAAAGTATCACTACACATTCATGAGAAGAGCTAAATTGAAAAAAGGGAAAATACTAGGTGCTGGCAAGGCTATAAAGCAACTAAAACTCTCATTCAATGCTGGTGGGAGTATAAATCAGTGCAGGTAGTACGGAAAACTTGTTGGCAGTATCTATTATTTCACAGGTGAATATATATATGCTCTATGATCTAGCAATTCCATTCTTTGATATATACCCAATAGAAATGTATATATAAGCTTATCAAAAGATGTATTCTGGAATTCACTATACACAATCACCCTAAAATGAAAACTACCCCAATGCCTATCTGTAGTAGAATGGATAAATAAACTGCAGTACACTCTCTCTATGAAATGACTATACAGATGAAGATTTACCACAATCAGAGATCTTCAAAAGACTGGGTTATAGGCTCAGAAATATATAAACCAGCTTTCTCTAAGGAAGACAGCATAACACATTGCTACTTTGGCATAACACATTGCTACTTTGACATGACTATAAAAGGCAATCATATAGTTTTATGGGATGGCCATGAAATCACAGTTGTGTGACAATATGTCAATTACAGAAAGAATTGTTTAGAGATTTAGAGCCTTAGGAATCCTAGATTCTATTCCTATAAAATGCAACGCTGATTACTTAGAGTGGTGCTGCACCAAAGTTTGATATTTATAACCAACAGCAACACTGCTACCCATGCTTACTACTCATCTCCTTTCCTTGCCTTTAAAATTTTCCTCCTTAGCACTTCACACCAGCTGTCAAACCAGATTATCTACCTGTTTGTTTACTGTTTCTCTCCCTTCACTAGAATACTAGAATCAGTGATTTTTTACTGGTTTCTTAATTGCTTTCAGCACAGAGTAGGTATTCAATAAATGCTCGTTGAATTAGTGGTCATAATGCAAGATCTGGTTCTGTCATTTGTAGAGCGCTGATATCAGCTATTCTGAACTGTATTCTAGACAAAACCTGCCATGCTCTTCTTCTCTTGGGGTGAGTTTTTCCTACATGTAGTTGATCTCGTCTACACTGGGAGGGTCCTGCTAGATTCATTCTCATGGGGTAATCATAGTTCTAGATTTGGCTGTACTCCAGCCCACTTTTAGGCTATTTCCAGAACTGGGACAGAGGGAACATGTATATATTCTCTCTATACATGCTTTCCCTTCTGAAGAACAAGTCGTAAGATGAAATAGGTACTTGTTCAATAATCCATCTGGTTGCAGTGTTCAGAGTACACCAGAGGACTGATCTGGGTTCTAGCCCTGGCTCTTACAGTACCTGGCTGTGTGATTTCCATGAATTTTAGCTTCTTCAATATAAAATAAACTTATGGATAAGACAATCTCCAAAATTTCCACCTTTGAATAACTAGCCTATGGAAAGAACAACTGGGTTTAGAGCCCAGAGATAGGAGTTCAGATGTAAGAATCACCAATACAAGTTCTCGAATAGGAGGAAAACATTTTTCTTTTGTTGTTGAAAAAACCCCCATCAGGCAATGTGCTAGGTATTTAATGTATTTCTCATCCACAAGCTGAGCAGCACAAGGCTCAGAGAGGTTCAGTGATGTCCACACAGCAAGCAGGTGTCAGACTTGGGATTCATCTCAAGCCTGCCTGACCCCAAAGGCTGTATGTACTCTTTCCACTATACCAGAGGTTCCCAACCTGGCTGTTTATCAGAATCAAGGAGGAACAATTTAAGTACAGATTCCTGGGCTCCACACCAGATCTACGGAATCAGAATCAATGTGGTGGGGGAGCAGGTATGCCTGGGAATCTACAATTTTAAAACTTTGCAAGGTCAGTCCCATGGCCAGTGAGGTGTGGGAACCTTGCACTGTATATATTCTCTATGTGCTTTCCCTTCTGAAGAACAAGTCGTATGATGAAATAGGTTCTTGTTCAATAATCCATCTGGTTGCAGTGTTCAGAGTACACTGGAGGACTACTATCTTGGGTTAAAATGATGAGTTTACTTCTCTCCCCAGCTGAACGGTATAGTGTTACAGCTTTACCTGTGGTTTCCCCAGCACCGGCTGGTGTCTGCCAAGCAGTTCCCACTCACTATTTGTTTAATAAATAAGTAAATGAAGCTGGATAAACATTAACCCTTTAGCATATTCTGAAGTTTTGCTGATTACTACTCATCTTTCCCTCTATCTAGAAATGTTTCCTTAGCATATACTATTTGCCATACAGTGTGCTAAATTCTTGACAAGCGAAGAGAGATACAACGTTAACCAGAGAGGCTAACACTGTAAGGGAAGTGTACTGCAGAACAGGAAGAACATGCGGAGGAGGGGAATCAAGGAGACTTCCCATACATATTTCCGGAAATTACTCTAGGCTCACATAATGCTTAGTTTACAGCTGTCCCTTATAGAAAATATGTGAAGCTGTGCCTTGTATTACACTAATACTATGTGCCTGTTCCCTCTACTAGACAGGGCCTTTTTTGCTAGGCAGTACATTTCTAAAAAAGGGATTCTTAACTTAGAAGAGGGTGTACATAGAATATATATACAAACGACCTCCTGCCCTCCGCCCATTTATGACCTGGCACTGGAAACTGGGTAAGTTCTTCAGGTAACTAATGTATGTTTGCATATTCCACTTATTTATAAATATTAATATAAACAAAAATTCTGCTCACACACACACATGAATATAAATAGAAAACTTAAGCTTCTGGGGAGATGGAGTAGGCATACATTTCCCTATTCTTTTTGTTAAGTATAACTAAAACCCCTGGACATTATATATAAAGCAAATACAAGAAGAATGCAGACTGGTTAGGGACCCCAGGACCTGGGGAGTGACACAGTGCTAAGTTCCCTGGGTTTTCTTTTTGCCTCACAGACCCAAGCCCTGGAGCTGAAGAAGCTGGCAACCTGGAAGCACCAATGGGCACAGACACAAAAACCCCAACAAAAACCTGCTCTCTCTAGCCAGAGGAGTAGGGGAATGGGCACCCTCGCAAGACAAAAAACTTTTGGACAACAAACACTCTACTCCAGCCAAACACTACAGAAAATAAGGCGGCCTCCACGGTGGCAAAGGCTGATTGGAGAGCCTAGACTCCCACTCTCATAAGTCTGTAATGAGGCACCCTCAACACACCTGTAAGGATGGTGTGAAAGAAGACAAAGTAGGGGCAGGCATTCCATCTCCACCAGCCCCAGTGTCAGTGGAGACCACACAGGGAGCCTAAACTTCCACTCCTACTTGGCAGTAATGAGGTAGCATCACAGGAGACCTTGTCAAGACTTTCACCACTGCCCACTGGTAATGATGCCACCTCCACTGCAACGTCAGTGGAGACCAAGTGGGGAGTTGGGACTGCCACACCCACCCAGCAGTACACCTCCACTCAGCAGTAATGGGGAGACCTTTTTCTTGGGTGTCAATAGAGGCTGAGTGAGGAACTTGGACTTCTACCTCCACCTGGCAATGATGATGTATGGACCCCCTTCTCCTACCAGGAATGGTGTCAGAGATTGTTTAGTCTAAACATTAGACTAAACAGCCTAAACAGACAAAACAGCGTCAACAGATGTCTCAGAACATTATACAGAAATGTACAAATCTCAATATAAAAATCACTCATACCAGGAACCAGGAAGAACTCAGACTGAATGAAAAAAGACAATCAGTAGGCTGTGGTGGCTCACACCTGTAACTCGAGCACTTTGGAAGGCTGTGGCTGGTAGATCACCTGAGGTCAGGAGTTCAAGACCAGCCTGGCCAACATGGTGAAACCCTATCTCTACTAAAAATACAGAAATTAGTCAGGTATGGTGGTGCGCGCCTGTAATCCCAGCTACTTGGGAGGCTGAGGCAGGAGAATCACTTGAACCCGGAAGGTGGAGGTTGCAGTGAGCAGAGATTGTGGCATGGCACTCCAGCCTGGGCAACAAGAGTGACACTCCATCTCAAAAAAAAAAAAAAAAAAAAAAAAGAAAAAAGACAATCAACACATGTCAATACCAAGATGACAAAGAGACAAAGATGTTAGAATTATCTAATAAAGACATTAAAACAGCACGATTAAAATGTATTGATAAGCAATTATGAATATACTTCAAACAAATGAAAGAATAGAAAGCCTCGACAAAGAAATAGAACATATAAAGAAACAAGTGAAAATTTTAGAACTGAAAATTTCAGTAACAAAGAAAAACCTCAGTGGATGGGCTCCACAGCAGAATGGAGGGAAGAAAAAAATCTGTGAGCTGGAAGATGGAACAATAGAAATTACCCAATCTGAACAATAGAGAAAAAACTACTGAAAAATATATAAACACAGCTTCAGGGAACCTGTGGGACCAAGAGGGCAGGCTGAAAACGTACTCAGAAGAAATAGTGGCTGAAAACGCCACGAAGTTGGCAAAGACATAAATCTATATATCAAGAAGCTGAGTGAACCCCAAAGAAATGTATCCCAAGACTCTTCATAATTTAATTTCTGAAAACTAACAACAAAAAATATTGAAAGCATCCAGAGAAAAATTATACCTTGTCTACAGAGAAAAAACAATTTTTTTTTTTGAGACAGAATATCATTCTGTCACCCAGGCTGGAGTGCAATGGCGCCAAATCCATTCACAGCAACCTCCGCCTGCCAGGTTCAAATGATTCTCCTGCCTCAGCCTCTCAAGTACTTGGGATTACAGGTGGGCACCAGCACTCCCGGCTAATTTTTGTATTTTTAGTATAGAGGTAGGGTTTCACCATGTTGGCCAGGCTGGTCTCAAACTCCTGGCCTCAAGTGATCCACCCACCTTAGCCTCCCAAAATGCTGGGATTACAGTGTGAGCCACCATGCCCAGAGGGGAGAAAACAATTCTAATGACAATCTCATCAGAAACCATGTAGGCCAGAAAGAAGTTACACAATAATTTTCAGGTGCTGAAACAAACAAACAGTCAACGCAGAACCATATACCCTGCAAAAAATGTGCATCAGAAATGAAGTGGAAATCAAGACTTCTGAGAAGAAGGAAAACAAAGAGAATTTGTCACCAGCCGACTTACTGTAAAAGAATGGCTAAAGAAAGTTCCCTAAACAGAAAGAAAATGATAAGAAATCCTGGAACATTAAGGGGGAAGAAAGAACATGGCATAAAAAATATGTGTAAATGCAACGGGCTTTCCTTATCCTCTTGAGTTTTCAAAATATGTTTGACAGCTGAAGCAAAAATTGTAATGCCGTCTGACATGGTTCTAAATGTATGCAGAGAAAATGTTAAGACATTATATGATAAATGGAGAGAGTAAAGAGACATAAAAGGAATTAAAGTTTCTATACTTTGCTAGGTAAAGGTAAGTTATGTACACACAATGTAATACCTAGAGGGACCACTAAAAGGGCTACATACAAAGAGATACACTCAAAAACATCACAGATAAATCACATGGAATTCTAAAAAACATTCAAGTAACCCACAGGAAGGCTAGAAAAAGAAAGCAGATAAATGAAAAAGAGAATAAACAGAAAGAAACAAAATATAGTCATCCCTCAGTATTCACCAGAGACTGGTCCCAAGACTCCCATGGATACCAAAATCAGAGGATGTTGAAGTCCCTTATAGAAAATAGTGTAGTATTTGCATATAACCCATGCATATCCTCCCATATATTTTAAATCAACTCTAGATTATTACAAAACCTAGCACAATGTAAATGTTATGTAAACAGTTGTTACATTATATTGTTTTTAAATCTGTATTATTTTTATTGTTGTATTGTTATCTTTTACTTTTTATTTTTTTCAAATACAGTTGACCCTTGAATAGTGTGGGGGTTAGGAGTGCCAACCCCCTCGAACAGTCAAAAATCTCTACAAATTTTGACTCCCCAAAAACTTAACTATTGACAGCCTACTGTTGACTGGGAAGTCTTACTGATAACATAAACAGTTGTTTAACATAAATTTTTTATGCTGTATGTATTATATGCTCTGTTCTTACAATAAAACAAGCTACAGAAAAGAAAAATGTTATTAAGAAAATCACAGGCCGGGCCTGGTGGTTCACGCCTGCATCCCAGCACTTTGGGAGGCTGAGGTGGGCGGATCACCTGAGGTCAGGAGTTCAAGACCAGCCTGGCCAACATGGTGAAACCCCGTCTCTACAAAATTTAGCCAGGCATAATGGCAGGTGCCTGTAATCCCAGCTACTCAGGAGGCTGAGGTGGGAGAATCACTTGAACCCAGGAGGCGGAGGTTGCAGTGAGCCAAGATAGCACCACTGCACTCTAGCCTGGGTGACAGAGCGAGGCTCCATCTCAAAAAAAGAAAGAAAGAAAGAAAGAAAGAAAGAAAGAAAGAAAGAAAGAAAGAAAGAAAGAAAGGAAAATCACAATTACTATTCATTAAGTGGAAGTAGATCATTACACAGGTCTGTCTTCATCTTTGCCTTCACCTTGAGTAGGCTGAGGAGGAGGTGGGTTGGCAGAAGGGAAAGAAAATCTGCATATAAATAGATGGCCACAGTTCAAATCTGTGTTGTTCAAGGGTCTACTGTATTTTCAATCCACAGTTGACTGAATCTACAGAGGCAGAACCCATGAATACACAGGGTCAACTATAATTGTATTAAGTATAAAAGGTCTAAATACATCAATTAAAAGACTGAGATTGTCAGAGTGGATTTAAAAACATGATCTAACTACAGGCTGACTATAAGAAACTCACTATGCAGAATTATAGAGGCTGATTGAAAATCAAAGGATGGAAAAAGATATTATCATGCAAACATTAATCAAAGGAAAGTAAGAGTAGCTATATTAGCACCAGATAAAGTAGACTTCAGAGCAAAAGAAGAAAAAAATTACCAGAGACAGAGTACGATGAATAACAGGTATATCTACTAAGAACATATTGCAATCTTAAAATGTATATGCTGCAAAATGTGTGAAACAAAAATGGATAAAACTAAAAGGAGAAACAAATTCACAAGAATAGATGGTGGTGACTTCAATATTCCTCTCTCAACAATGGATAGAATAACCAGACCAAAAATCAGCAAGGATATAGAAAAACCACCACCATTAACCAACAGGATCTATGACATTTATAGAACACTCCATCCTACAATAGCAGACTACACATTCTTTTGTTGTTGTTATTTGTTTTTTTAGATAGGCTCTCACTCTATTGCTCAGGCTGCAGTGCAGTGGCTCAATGATGGCTCACTGCAGCCTCAATTTCCTGAGCTCAAGCAATCCTCCCACCTCAGTGTTCTGAATGGCTGGGACTCCAGGTGCATGCCACTATGCCCAGCTAATTTTTGTATTTTTTAAAGACCGAGTTTCGCCATGTTGCCCAGGCTGTTCTTGAACTCCTAGGCTCAAGTGATCCTCCTGCCTTGACCTCCCAAAGTGTTAAGATTACAGGCATGAGCTACGGTGCCTGGCCCACATTCTTTTCAAGTGCTCATAGAACATAAGAGAGATGATTATCCTGCCATAAAACAAACCTCAACAAATTTAAAAGAACTGAAATCACACAGAGTGACATTCCCCAGCCACAATGAAATCAAGCTTGAAATCACTAACAGAGAGATAACAGGAAAATCTCCAAATACTTGGAAACTAAACAACACGTTTCTAAATAATCCACGGAACAGAGAGGAAACCTTAAGGGAAATTAGAAAAAAAAATAGGGAAATGAATGAAAATGAAAATATAACACACCAAAATCTGTGGATACAGCTATAGCCATGCTGAGATGTAAATTAATAGTACTAAGTCATATATTAGAAAAGGGGGGAAGTCTCAAATAAAAAAGGCAAACTCCTACCACAAGAACCTAGACAAAGTAGAGCAAAATAAAGCAAGCAGAATAAGGAAATAATAAAGAGCAGAAACTGACAAAACTGAAAACAGAAAACAGAGAAAGTCAATGAAATAAATAACTGGTCCTTTGAAAAGGTCAATACAATTGACAAACTTCTAGCAAGATTGACAAGCGAGTGAGTGAGCGAGAGAGAGAAAGAGAGAAGAGAGAGAAGAGACACTGATACTGGAAATTACCAATATCAGTAATGAAACGGAATAGTACTACAGACCCTGCAGACATATGGGAATGCTATGATTTGAATATCTGTCCCTTCCAAAACTCATGTTGAAATTTAATTCCCAATGTATTGAGAAGTGGAGTCTTTGTAAGCCCTCATAAATGCCCTCATAAATGGATTAACGGGTTATCATGGGAACTGGTGGCTTTATAAGAGCAAGACAGACCTGAGCTAGCACACTAGGCCCCCTGGCCCTGTGATATCCTGCACTGCCTTGGGACTCTGCAGAGTCCCCACCAGCAAGAAAGTTTTTTACCCGATGTGACCCCATGACCTTGGATTTCTCAGCCTCCATAACTGTAAGAAATACATCCTTCTTTTTTATAAATTACCCAGTTTCAGGTATTCTGTTACAAGCAACAGAAAACAAAGACAGGGAATACCACAAATAGCTTTACCCATATAAATTTGACAACTTTGATGAAGTGGTTAATTCCTCAAAAAACACAACCACAATATGAAAGAGATTATTTTAACAGCTTTATAACTTTTAAAGAAACTGAATTTGTCACTTAAAAACTCCAGAAAAAAAAGGAAGAAGGGAAGGAAGGGAGGGAGGGAGGAAGGAGGAGGGAGGGAGGGAGAGAAGCAGGGAGTGAAGGAGGGAATCTCCAAACCAAGATGGTTTCATTGGAGAATTACACCAAACATTTAATGAAGAATTAACACCAATTCTGCACATACTCTTCTAGAAAAAGAAACACTTTCCAACCCATTTTATGAAGCCAGTATTATCGTGATACCAAACCAAAGGCAATACAAAAATTAAAAAAATCTATAGACTAATTTCTCTCATGGGTATCGATGCAAAAATCCTAAAGAAAATATTAGAAAATTCAGCAGTATGTAAAACACACACACACACACACACACACACACACACACACACACCCCATGATAAAGTGGGGTATATTTCAGAGATGCAAGGCTGGCTCAATATTTGAAAATCAATTAGAGTTGTTCCTATTAACAAGCTAATAACAAGCTTAAGAAGAAAAATCACATAATCATATCATCCTCATCTTTCAGACCTCTATATGTTGAAGTATCCTAGGACTCAGTCTCTTTTTACACCTTATTCCCTGTTATGACTCTCACATTTTTATCTCTAGCCCAGATCACTCTTCCTTGAATTCCAGACCCATAAACCCAACTGCCCCTTAGACATCTATACTCAGATAGGCATTTCCAAACGGACATGTCCAAATACAAATGCTTGCTCTTACTCCCCAAACCCATTCTTTTCTGTAATTCAGTAAATGGAAGCTCTATTCTTAGTTGCTTAGGCCAAAATCCTTGGAGCTATCTGAACTCTCATATGTCTTTCACACCCCATATCCAATCTATCAGCGGATCCTGTTACCTCTTCCTCTAAAATATCCCCAGAACTGTCCCTTTCTTACCACTTCCACGGATACAACCCTAGTTTGAGTTATCCTTTCACCTGGGTTACTACAACAGCTGCCAAACTGGTCCTTCCTGCTTCTACCTTTGCACTCTTACTGTCTTATTTTCTACCTAACAGCCACAATGCTCCTTCTTTGTGCAAAACTGCCCAATGGACTTCATTTCATTCAGAGTAACATCTAAAGTCTATACTATTGCCTACAAGTCCCCATGTGATGCAGTCCCTTTGTACTTTTCTGAGCTAATTTCCAGCCACCCTTCTGGTTCATATCACTCCAGCTTTATTGTCCTCTCTGTTGTTCCTCCAAAATGCCAACAATGGTATAAACTTGGTTTTCCCTCTTCCTGGAACAATGGCATATGGCTTGTCTCTCAAATGTCATCTTATGAATGAGGCCTTCTCTGAGAAGCATAAGTAAAAGACTACCCATCTACACATACACATTCCTTATCCTCCTTATCTCCTTGATTTTTATTGAAGTTACTTACCACTTTCTGACTTATTCTAAACTTGCATGTTTGTTTTTCTATCTTTCTCAGTAGAAAGTAAGTTCCCGAGGACATGGATTTTGTCTGTTAGCTTAGAAGAGTGCTTTGGACATAGGTGCTGAAAAATTATTTCCTGAATGAATGAATAAACCATTGGTTCCGGAGTCAAGAATTTGGGATCAGACATAAGATAACCCTGATTTGACTCCTGGCTCTGCTATTTCCTAACTATGTCCAAGTACATAGGGTACTTAACCATGCTTTACATTTTCTCGTCTATCAAATAGTGATTGTAATAATTTCAACCCCCTAAGACTGATGTAAGAATTAAATTTAAAAAGTATGTAATGTGCTTAATAGACAGTGACTTGGTATAAAAGTGCTCAGCATATGACAGCGTTATTAATATGGAAAGATGATCTAGATTTCGACACAAAAGCCCTCAGTTATGACTAGATATTCACTGTATGATTTTAGGTTATTCACCTCTTTTACACTAACTCACTTGATAAATCAGGAACTGGGGCCAAAAAGATGGCTAAGTTGCAGCCTCTTCCCTCAAATCTTAGTAATGTGATCTTGGGTAGGTCACTTAACCTCTCTGAGCCTGTTTCCTACGCTGTCAAAAGGGGGATAATATAATACCTCACAGCTTTGTTGGGAGGATTAAATGAGTTACCGTGTGGAAATTGTGTCTAGCACATAGTAACCTCTCACTGTATTAGATATGATTATGATTCTAGTCTGGAGGGGTAAAAGCATGTAAGCAAAGAACTGCAATACAGTGCAATAAGAGCAAAAGCAGGCAACTAGAAGAACGTCTCCTAAACTAGAGTCTGCCCACAACTAGGAAGTTATACCACGATCAGGAAATTTTAAAACCCTCTTATGTCTATAACTTAACTCCCTACCATCACCCCCGTGGCAGTAAGAAAAACAAAATTTCTCTGCTGCTTTGATAACTGGGATTTAAAACTTAAAAAAAAAAAAATAGGGTCAAGGTTTAGAGTCTCAGATAGTGTTTTGTTTCACAGAAGAGTCTCGCTCCGTCGCCCAGGCTGGAGTGCAGTGGCACGATCATAGCTCACCGTAACCTCTAACTCCTGGGCTCAAGGGATCCTCTCGCGTAGCTGGAACTGCAAGTGAGCGTCACCATGCCTGGCTAATTTTCGCTGTTACCCAGGCTGGTCTTGAACTCCAGTCCTCAAGCTATCCTCTCGCCTCGGCCTCCCAAAGGGTTAGGGATTACAAGCAAGAGCCGTTGCGCCAGGCCTCAAATAGTGTGTCTTAACATGAAGTCAACAGACACATTGGGAAGGCTAAGTTAGTTCCCTCCACCTTTTCCCTAAAGTTAACACCTCACTTAAGTTCGAAAAAGTCAACTGGACCCGCAGAAGGCAAAAGCAGCATGTAATAATACCCTGAGTGAGAACCCACTTAAGGGCCGAGAGCCCAAATGCGTGTTTCATGACTGCGCTGTTACAGATGAAAAGGTCAAAATAGGACATTAAAGGATGCTCCGGGAGGCTGAGTAGGAGCTCACCAGGTGAGAAAGAGGATGTCACTTTCGGAGAGAGAACGAGCGCCAGGGCGTGGAGGCGTGAAAAGGGCACGTGGGTGGCCTGGAAGAACCAAAACTAAGTGTTTTGGGGGACAGCCAGAGAGCCGAACACATATGGAGGAAAGGTGCGGCCTGGGGCCCGCCATATTAGAAAGGAAATCCCCCTCCCATACCCAGATCGTGAACTCTCAGCCTCAATGTCCCCTCAGGATACCCCTCTACGGGGTCCCAGCTGCTGGGCTCCCTCTGGTTCCCGCCACTCTTCCCTTACCTCTTCTTCCAGCCTTTCTCTCACTCTCCCGCCTCCTCTGCCTCGCCGGAAGTGACACGCTAAGTAGCGCGCCAGAAAGGTTCCGAGGGAGCGGCAAAAAGGGTTCCGAGGAGATCCACTGCGCCGGCGTGCGAGCTCGCGCGGTCAAAGCGCTTTCCGGGGGCCCGGGGAACTACGCTCCTTCCCTCGCTCTGTCTCCTTTGAAGTGCTCTGCCGAGGTTCAGAGCGGCCGCCGCCTCCAAAGGGACGGTTTTCTAGAGCTCCGACGCTTCTCGGTGCCCCTCTGCTCCGGCCCTTGCCCTTTGACCCCGCTCTCGCGGCAGGGTGAGAGGTCGGGTGGCCATCTTGTGGCGGCGGTGCGGGCGGCTGTTACTGCGGAGACCCATCCCCTCCCCCTCCTTGCACCCCTGGCAGTCTGTCAGTCGGTAAAAAGTCCCGCAGCCTGTCAGGTGAGCCCCGGGCCTCGTGCCGTCGCTCTTCCTGCCGCACTGGGCGGCCCAGGCCGCTCCCTGTCGGGCCTCACTGCCGCCACCATGTCCTCCTTCTCTGAGTCGGCGCTGGAGAAGAAGCTCTCGGAGCTGAGCAACTCTCAGCAGAGCGTGCAGACTCTGTCCCTTTGGCTCATCCACCACCGCAAGCACGCGGGACCCATCGTCTCCGTGTGGCACCGCGAGCTCCGCAAAGGTAAACACCAACTCCCCACCCCCTGGACGGTCCCCGGATTGTCCTCTCGCCCACCTACAGCCTAGGTCCCTCTAAGCCTCTTCATTGAGTCTTGCTCCAGGCCTGGTCGAGCTTCTGAGATGGGAGACAAAGTTAGCCCCATTTCTCGAAGAAGGAAACTGAGGCCCGGGAAGGTTTAAGGTACTTGCCTGAGGGTCCACGGACTGGGACTCAGGTGTCCAGACTTCTAGTTCATCAAGCCATTTTCCCTTCAGTTTCCCCCTGACATTTGTGGCTGTTACTATCTCGGCTGCATTCACTGCCGTACTGGCCCTAGCACGTCGGGCCCAGTGCTGGGTATTTGGAGTAAAAGCCAGTGGGCTCCGGAGTCAGACTCTGCAGATCGAGTCCTGGCTCAGCTAGCTGTTTGCCAGCTGAATAATACTGGGAGAGTTTCTTCATCTCCCTGTGTCTCCGTTTTCTCATCTGTAAGAGGGAGGCAAGGATAGCTACCCCTTACAAAGCCTTTACTTCATACCAGTCACTATACTAAGACCTTTGTATATATCCTCGCACTCAGTCCTTAGAACAGTCCTGTGAAGTAGGTAGTCTCTCCCATCTTAGGTTAAGGGGCCACCCCACCCAGACCTTACCTCTCCTCTCCTCTCTCATGCAGTTGTCATTGATTTCAGGCCCTGCTCAAGTTCTGACAGACATTCATTGAACTCATTCTGTTATGTGCCAGGCACTGGCTTGGACACTTGTAGCATGTTGCCTCTGCCAACTGCCTAGAATTTAAGCCTGACTTTGCTGCCTTACTGACCCCAGCAACTTAACCTGTCTGTCCCTTAATTCCTTATCTACAGAATGGATAACTGATATTTACTATGTCTTTATTACATGCGAAGTGCAGTACTGATATCTTTACATACATTGTCATTAAAAAAAATTCTCGGAGCCCTATGAAGTAGGAACTTTGCAGAAGAGGAAAAACTGAGACTCATCTCATGGTGAGGAGTAAACAGGATAATCCAAATAACATTTAGCATGGGGTGAGGCACAGTGTAGGCATTCAGCAGATTATAGTGAGATGAGACTTTTGATTACTCACTGTGAGGCATGGTCTTTACCTTCAAGTTGCTTACAGTCTGGTGGGGAAAGATGGGCACCTACGCTTCCTGATGAGTTTCATAATGGAAGACCGAAGAAATGAAGCTCAGAGCTGCTCTAGACACCCTATATGTGGTAGGCCTTTATAGCGAAGTGGCTTTACAAGTGTTCTCTACTATCTGTGAGTTGGGGACACCACAGATGTCCTGCTCTACAGATGAGGAAACTGAAGTGGCTAAGTGGTATTTTCAAGGCTTTTGAACTGATGAGGCTCAGACTCCAACAGGCTGGCAAACACCAAAATCCATGGTTTTTTTCAGGAGACCCAGTTCAAGCCCTTTAGCAGGGACCCCCCCAAATATCACGTACTGTACTGAGATAGGGATCCCCTCAGCCCTTCGGGCAGTTCCGGGAAGAGGTAGAGCCTGGAGTTTATGAGGCCTTCTTCATGTACCCCACTGTGCCATTCAGAAATTATTTGTAGAGTGTGCTGAAATGTGAATTGCCACTGAATTCTATTGCTTGGGACCTCAAGAGGCAGTTAAAGTCCATCTCAAGTGTCATTTTTTTTTTTTTTTTTTTTTTTGAGATGGGGTCTCGCTCTGTCGCCCAGGCTGGAGTGCAGTGGCGCGATCTCAGCTCACTGCAAGCTCCACCTCCCGGGTTCATGCCATTCTCCTGCCTCAGCCTCCTGAGTAGCTGGAACTACAGGGGCCCGCCACCACACCTGGCTTTTGTATTTTTAGTAGGGACGGGGTTTCACCGTGTTAGCCAAGATGGTCTCCATCTCCTGACCTCGTGATGCCCCCGCCTCGGCCTCCCAAAGTGCTGGTGTTACAGGTGTGAGCCACCACTCCCGGCCAAGTGTCACATCTTTTGTGACGCTTTCTTGATTCCTTGCCTCACCCTAGTTGAGTTACTGAAAAAAAGCAAATTAGAGAGTACATTTGTGTATGAAGCTCCGTTATCCCTAATCTTACGTGGTAGAGCCTTATGTTGCAAGTAGGCCAGCATTATTATCCTCATTTTATAGATGAGATGATAAAGGTATAGAGAGATTAAGTGCCTTGTCCACAGACATACAGCTAGGACATGAGCCCAGGGCTGCCTGATGCCAAAATGTGTTCTTTTTCAAGTACTCAGTGCCTCAATGCATTTAATAAGTGAAGGTGGTCACCTGACTCCAACCAAACTGTGGTGCTTTCGTTTATTAGAATTAATGAGTGCCTCCCACCCCATCATACCAGTTTAGCATTTAATTTGTTCCTACTAGCTGTTCATTTGAACTGGTTACATCTTTGTCATTAGATTATGTTTTGAGAGAGGAACTAGGCCTTCTTATTTGCAACACCACAGGATATAGCATGGTGCCTGTTATATAGTTTAAAAATAGGAATTAAATCATGGTCTCTGATAGAATTTTCATGGTTGAGTAAAGGATCTAAACCGTGCTATCAAATACAACTTTCTATGATAACAGCATAAAGGATATAAACAGCGCTATCCAATACAATTTTCTGTGATAATAGCAATGTTTTCTATCTGTGCTATCCAACAGGTAGCCACTTGGTATATGTGGCTACGGAGCACTTAAAATGTGTGACTAAGGAACTAAAGTTTTAAGCAGATAGAATTGAAAATTTAGTTTCCAGTTTTTACCAGCTACAATTCAGGTGTTCCAACAGCCACACGTGGCTAGTGGCTAACTTACTGGACAGTGCAGAGTTAAAAAAAAGATGCTCTTCCAAGCATCAAGACCTAGCTTCCAAATATCCAGGCTTCTTTCATGAACTGAAAATGCCCCCACACTAAAGGAAAAGGATTCTGTGCCCTAATGTTCAGATTGATTAGCCCTGTAGGTTCTATCTAGGGTGAAGTCATTTTCCCTAGCTGAGATGCTCACCGACTGTCTCTGAGTTGCCTTCAAAATATATGAGATTTACAAAAATTAACTTTTTTTCTTGCTTAAATACTTCTATTCCTGATGTGTTATCTTTCCATTTTCTAGGAATAATTCTTAATTTATCCCATTTGAGCTGTGTTCTAAGTAGAACATCTCCCCTTCTTTATGGAATAGTTTTGGTGTAAAGTGCTCCTAAATGAGTATGTTTAATGGTGTTTTGTATCTTGGCCTGAATGTAGGTAATGGGCTTTTATCCCAGAATTACTTTAAGACTTTCTGTAGATGCCAAAACCAGCCAAACAAGTAAAAAGTTTTGATTAACCAGTTGTTTAAATTTTACTCAACAACTAGTTTGACCAGTTTGGAATGGGCATGGGTAGTGGGTGAAAGGACCTATTTCTGTCGTATAGGAAGGACATCTGAACAAGTGAGTTGTCCCCCAAGATTGGAATGGAGGGGTGTGCGTGTTGTGTGTATTGTGACTGTTTGTGCTCAAGAGCACTAGGGTTTTGTCATACCACCTCGACACACACGGTGCTTATGTTGACTGTTGAGGATGTTGAATATGGAGGGATACAGTTTATCCTAAATAAATCCCCATTGTTAAGTTCTGGGGTGATAAAAATTAATTGGCATTGTAAACAGTGAAAACCTTGGGTCTCAAGCCCCTTAGATACCTTATTTGTCCACCGAAAAGTATATGAGATCTTGAATGTCCACACTGACATTTTACAATATGGATTCTAGGGTTTTTTTGTAACATGAAGTGTATGGAATTTTAAAGCTCCACTTAATGAAATTTGCTTTGTTGAAGTTCTGTTTTGCTTTCAAATCTGCTAACTTGCATGGGATTATAGGGGTGGTAGTTTCACTTACATCAGCTTTGCAGAGCAAGGTTTGCTTTAACAAAAAAGCGCCTTTTGCCATAATCATACCTTTGTAGCAACAGTAGGTATTGTAACTACTGACACTTTTGTTCTGCTTTTGAATAATAATTAGAACAGTTGAAGAAAGCTCCAGGTTCCTAGTATTCTTATCAGCTGGCCATCTAAACTAGGTTATTACCAGAAGGTTAAGACAATTCAGGGTATCCGTATTTAATTTTATGAGCATTGAAGACATCAGTTTCATCAGTTTAAACTGTAATGTGCTATTAAAATCATGTTTTTAACTTGGGTTATTCTCCTGTAGCTACATTTTTTTTATTTTTTTTTATTTTGAGCCGGAGTCTCTTACTCTGTCACCCAGGTGGGAGTGCAGTGGCGCTATCTCGGCTCACTGCAACCTCCGCCTCCCAGGTTCAAGTGATTCGCCCGCCTCAGCCTCCCAAGTAGCTGGGTTTACAGGCGCCCGGCACCACGCCCGGCTGGTTTTTGTATTTTTTTTTTTTTTTTTGAGACGGAGTCTCACTCTTGCCCAGACTGGAGTGCAGTGGCGTGATTTTGGCTCACTGCAAGCCCTGCCTCCCAGGTTCACCCCATTCTCCTGCCTCAGCCTCCCGAGTAGCTGGGACTACAGGCGCCCACCACCACGTCTGGCTAATTTTTTGTATTTTTAGTAGAGATAAGGTTTCACCATGTTAGCCAGGATGGTCTCGATCTCGTGACCTCAGGTGATCCACCTGCCTTGGCCTCCCAGAATGCTGGGATTACAGGTGTGAGCCACTGTGCCTGGCCTCCTGTAGCTACATTTTAAAATGTCACATCTTATGCCTGCTATGTCAGACATATCAATGCTTTGTACATTTCAAAAGAAACAACTGGTTTCAGAGAGAAATAGAGTTACTCAGTTGTGTTAAGGTTGATAAAGAGCTTGTGTTTTTCAGGTACTTTAGCATTGGAGAAAACTTTGTGTTTTGAAACATCTAATTATGTTCTTATTTATGTCTTTTAAAAGAAAATTGGGACCAAAAATCGTAGTGATGTAACTTTATAGTCGAGAAATTATGTGCATAGAAGCCAGGAAATTCAGTAGTGTTCCCCAAAGCAACTGTAACTCAGACATATTGCACGAGGATTTTATGGTTTAATATATGATTACCATATAGAGTAATAGGGAATAACCACATTTCATATAAATAAGAGAGAATTACGGTTTTTGTGAAAGCCCTAATTTTGCATATCTAGATTTCACACGTGCGTAAATTTTCAATAAGAATGTAGTGTTAATGTATACTTGTATTTGAGCTAATATCTATTGGTGCACCTAGAGATTCTTCTGTATTACTGATTATGGTTATTGGAGTATCAGAGAAATTCTCAGTTTAGGAGCAAAATTACAAGAAACCTTTTTTTTTTTTGGAGATGGAGTTTTGCTCTTGTTGCCCAGGCTGGAGTGCAACGGCATGATCTAGGCTCACCATAACCTCTACCTCCCGGATTCAAGCGATTCTCCTGCCTTAGCCTCCTGAGTAACTGGGATTACAGGCATGCACCACCACGCCAGGCAAATTTCGTATTTTTTTTTTGTTTTTTTTTTATTATACTTTTGTATTTTTAATAGAGACGGGGTTTCTCCATGTTGGTCAGGCTGGTCTTGAACTCCCAACCTTAGGTGATCCATCCATCTCGGCCTCCAAAAGTGCTGGGATGACAGGCATGAGCCACCACGCCCGGCGAAACTATTTTAAAATTGAAACCTAACTCAGTCTTTTTTTTTTTTTTTTTTTTTTTGAGACAGAGTCTTGCTCTGTTGCCCAAGCTGGAGTGCAGTAGTGCAGTCTCGGTTCACTGCAGCCTCCACCTCCTGGGTTCAAGCGATTCTCCTGCCTCAGCCTCCTGAGTAGCTGGGACTACAGGTGCCCACCACCACACCCGGCTAATTTTTGTATCTTTAGTAGAGGTACGATTTCACCATGTTGGCCAGGCTGGTCTCAAACTCCTGACCTCAAATGATCCACCTACCTCGTCCTCCCAAAGTGCTGAGATTACGGGCGTGAGCCACTGTGTCTGGCCAACTCAATCTTTCATTCTGGAATATTTGATAATTAAAAGTGAGTTAGAAGTTGCTCATTTTTGCAGTAGAATAAATAAAAGCCCCAGTTTCAACATTAATATTGACTGCTTATCCTTTAGGAATTCTCTTTGGATTATCTTAATTTTTACTATCAATTAATTACCCTGGTTTAAAGAACACAGCAGTGAAGATGGCCCATTCTTTTTCTTTTTCTTTTCCAAAATGGTATTCCCAAAGCTATTCCTTAGGTGGTCTTTTTAAACATACATACTTGACCCCCCAGGTAGATAATACTTGTCTTAATGTTTTTTTAGGAGCAGCCCAGGGCAAAAGAATTGTGAATTGAGAACTTCTTTGGTGTAAGTTAAATTCTTTTCTTTTCTTTTTTTCAGCCAAATCAAATAGAAAGCTTACTTTTCTGTATTTAGCGAATGATGTCATCCAAAACAGTAAAAGGAAAGGACCTGAATTCACTAGAGAATTTGAATCTGTCCTTGTGGATGCTTTTTCTCATGTTGCCAGGTATGTTGTCTGTTTTTTGGATTTGTTTTTAAATTCATTGCCTTTTCCACCTTTTTGTTCTTTCCTTTTCTGTGATAGCATTTGTAAATTGACAACTTCCTACTTTACAGAGAGTTGTGGAGGCCAAATTGTGGTTTTATGTTTTGTTGAGCCCTCAAGAACTATCGAGACATGTAAACATTCTGATACATTTAAGAGATTCAGCCTAGCATTATCTTTTCTTCTAGATATATTCATTTTCATTTTTTGAATTTATTTCTTGGTTATGGTATTTTCTTTGGTTTGGTTGAGTTGTCTCATTAGCTTATGATCAAAAAACAAAGCTAACTAGTAAGGGAACCTTTTAGTAACATAACTTAATAGCAAGAAATTAATTGCCAAATGCCTTCCTTTTTATTTCCTTCTGGATTTCTAGATGTCTAGTTTACTAAAAATAGTAGGCATTACTGTAGCTGCAATAATAGTAATTATTAGTGTGGAAAGTAGGTGTTTGCTCTGGCTATATTGTATTAACCCTGGTGCTATTGTGTTTTGTGGCAAAGAGGAGTGGCACATATACAACTAATACCATAGAAAGCATACATTGGATTAAAAGTTTTATAAATTACTTTACTTTATGTAAAAACAAAAGCTTTCTGTAGGCTCAAATTAGGTGCCCAGGAAAAGCAAAGAAAAACTATCGTTCATTAAAATACTATGTTTATAAGTAAATACATAAACAGATATTTGCAAAAGGAATTGGGAAACATGAATGGGAGACTAGTAGGTTAAACATAAATTG
Source organism: Symphalangus syndactylus (assembly GCF_028878055.3). Taxonomy (NCBI): domain Eukaryota; kingdom Metazoa; phylum Chordata; class Mammalia; order Primates; family Hylobatidae; genus Symphalangus; species Symphalangus syndactylus. The sequence goes on along the minus strand of NC_072446.2, from coordinate 34,510,679 downwards.
TTATTAGGTCTAAAATATAGTGAAAGGCCTTAAATGAGAAATGAAGTCCTGCTTTCTTTGCAGGATTTGAAAAGTTTGAAGGAATAAAATTAGAAATCCAAGAGAAAGAAATGACACCTAGCTTTCTAGAGATGAAAAAGATGGTTTTTGTTGGTCAGCTACATAACTGGCTCACCTTTTGATCAACATGGACACAAGTAGCAAAATGTGTTATTAACTTGAAAAAAATACTGAATCTTCATAACCGAGTAAGCTTAGAACAGACTACTAGAGGAGCTATCTGAAATAGACAGATTTTCTTGCTTTGATGAGATTTAGTTCACAGTTCTTAGAAATTGATGGTAGGTCTGCCTCAGACACTATGTGAGTGACCTTGGATATGTTACTTAACTTTTTGAGCCCAAATTTCCTAACTGGCTAAAAGGGGAGGATACCACTCCCCCTCATAAGAGTTGTTGTGAGGGTAAAGACAGACAATATGTTTAAAAGTATGTAGTACAATGCCTGTTCCACATTCTTTGCTCATTCATTGGATCATTTGTTTTTTCCTGTATTCCAGGCACCTAGTATAGTGTCTGGCACACAGCTGCTGAGTTATGTAGCTTGAAGGAATACCATTTACATAGCCTCCATGTAAATGGTGTCCCAGGAGCTGGGCAACATTATGGTCTGCCCTGACACAGAGTAGGCGTTCAGTAAATATTTGTTAAATGAGTTAATTAATGTTAACTCATTATGGAAGAGATTTGGTCTAGGGAGTTGGCTGGAATGATTTCTTGCAGGGATAGTAAACATAACAATGTTATTTAAAAATTTCAGCCTGGGCAGCATAGTGAGACCCTGTGTCTACAAAAAACTTAAAAAAAATTAGCCAGGCATGGTGGTGTGCACCTGTAGTCCTAGCTACTTGGGAGGCTGAGGCAGGGCGATTGCTTGAGCCCAGGAGTTCAAAGCTGTAGTGAGCTATAATCATACCACTGCAGTCCAGGTTTGGCAACAGAGCATGACCCTGTCTCTAAATTACAAACAGACAATCTGTAATCTTTAGCTGCCCTGAAACCAAAAAGTAAATAGAAAGGGGTGGAAAAGGGGGTGGGCAATACCAGGGTTAAATATTCCTTTTTACTTGGGAACACCTTAAAAACTAGCCAGGTTTTAGGTGTCTTGGCAGATTCAGTGGCATGTGGGGAAGATAAACCTGGTCCTTCTCAATAAAATAGCCCGAATTCCTTTCTGTTTGCATTCTTCTGGTTCTTTTAAGATTCTGCTTGGGTATTATATTCAGGATACCCATGTTTCCATTCTCCTTTCTTATACCCCATTATTAGGACAGAAAGTCCAACAGTTCTGCTTCAACCGTGATGCAGTTCGTCCACAGTAGGAGTAGCCTAATTAACATATACTTTCTGTGTGCTTTTTCTGTGGCCAGTTGATGAACAAAGATAGTTGACCCATTACGGTTGACTAAATTGATGAGGGATATTTTTATGATAAAAGACACCTCCACACCCAAAACAAACAAACAGTAAAAAAAACTCTCAAGTCAGAGAAAGCTGCCAAGTTCATAGGATAGATTTGATTTGAATAGCAATTTAATTAACCAGACTGCAAACTTGCTTTTCATACAAGTGCCTTGTTTTCTTCCCAGTGAGGAGACAGCTGTCCATGTCATTTTTCATTCAACATGTATTGGAGTGCCTTCTATGTGCCAAGTATAGATTAAGACACTGGGGGAGCAGCAGTGAACAAGGCAGGCAAAGACAATTAAATGTGCAAGATACTTTCAGAGCAGGATGATACGGACATAGTAAAATGGAGTGATGTTCTAGAGTAGGATCTCGCAGGCAGTGTGGTTCAGGAAGGCCTCTAAGGAAATGACATTTGAGGTAATTGTACGAAGCAGGAGCAGCTATTAAGAAAAACTTAAGGCAGAGATAATCTTGGCCTGCTAAGAGAAACAGAATGAAGGCTAGTGTGGTTAGAATGTAGTGCACAAAGGGAAAAGTGACATCCAGATGAGGTCCGAGAAGTGGACATGCACCAGTCACGTACACCCTGTAAGACTTGGGAGTTAGGATTTTTTTCTGATGGGATGTCATTGAAGAGTTTTAACCAGGGGAATGATATATTCCAACATACTACATTTTTAAAAGATCCCTCTTTAAAAATGGCTTAGTGTAGAGGAATGGATTGTAAAGGCCAAGGGAGGGGCGGGGACATGAGTTTGGAGGATATTGCTGTGGTGCAGGCTAGAGGTGACATTGCCTAGGACTCAGAAGCAATGGGAAGATGCTAATAGCTTCCATTTATTGAATGCTTCCTTCATGAGAGGATCCCCACCTCTCCAGTGTAAAACTGATAGGATTTATAGGCGTTGAGTGGGAGCTGGTAGTAAGTGAAAAGAGAAATCAAAGATGATTTCTAGGTTTTTGACGTAAGTGAATGACTGATGGTGCCCTTTACTGAAGTGAAGATTGGGGAAAAGATTTGGTGGAGGAAATCACGGGTTTTGTTTTGGCCAGGCTGAGTGTGAGATAGCTAGTGAATATTCCAAGGAGTGATGCCAAATAGGCAGGTGGATAAAATAGTCTGAAGCTCAGTAGAGACTTGATTTCTGGAGACATAAGTTTGAGAGTTACCCACATGATATTTATTTATTGTTGTGGGCCCCAAGACCACTCCCAGGTTTGGTGATTACCTAGAAGGACCCACAGGACTCATCATGTAGTCATAGTCATGGCAGTGATTCATTACAGCTAAAGGATCCAAAGCAGCAGCAGCAGAGGGTGATGTGCATGCCGTGCCTGCAGCAGACTGGAGCACTCTAGGTGTAAGCTTCTGAGTCCTCTCTCAGTACGATTACACAAACACACTTAATTCCTCCAGCACTGAGTTGTGATGTGTATGACGTGTAACCTACCAGGAAAGCTCATTAAAGACTCCGTGCCCAGAGTTTTTATTGGATTGGTCCTGTAGACACCCTCTGCCAAAATTCTAAGCTCCCAGAAATAAATCAGGTGTTCATTTTTTTTTTTTGAGACGGAGTCTCGCTCTGTCGCCCAGGCTAGAGTGCAGTGGCGTGGTCTTGGCTCACTGCAAGCTCCGTCTCTCGGGTTCACGCCATTCTCCTGCCTCAGCCTCCCAAGTAGCTGGGACTACAGGCGCCCACCGTGACGCCTGGCTAATTTTTTGTATTTTTTAGTAGAGACAGATTTTCTCCATGTTAGCCAGGATGGTCTTGATCTCCTGACCTTGTGATCTGCCCGCCTTGGCCTCCCAAAGTGCTGGGATTACAGGCGTCAGCCACCGCACCAGGCTCAGGTGTTCATCAAGAACTGTATTGCTTGCACAAACAATTTAGGCCCAGTAAACCACCCTTACCAGTTAGGAAATGGTAGGGACACTCTGAAATCCCAAGTTCCCAGACACCAGCCACGCACTTCCCTAAGGGTAGCAGTCTGGCCTTCTATGTTAACTCTTTTTCTGAACCAGCTTTACATGAGGTACTGTTGGAAGTGCAGGGAATACTTAGAATTCCTGCCCTTAGTTGGCCTACCATAGGCCTGCTGTGCATGGGGTAAGACAGAGTTGTACAAATTACTGTGGTTGTACCAAAAAAGTGCCATAGAACTGTAGAGGAAGAAAAGGCCCCCAAGGCTGGCTTTGCAGGGACTCAGGTGTCCAGCTGACACGTCAAGCAGCAATTCTGTTTGTGTGTATCATACACATTTTTCACTCTTAAAGGTCAGTTTTGCTCTCTATATTGAAAAATAAAGTGATTGAATTTGTAGTTAATCAGAATTAAAATACTAAGTGTTCAACGTAATATTAAGTTGTGTATGTAATTATTTGCCATCTTCCACTTTATTCATAGATTGTTGGCAAAGATTGTTTAGTCTTTTTTTCCACTTAAAGATTTCTCAGTTTAGATTGGAGTTAGTACAACCTGAAAATATTGCTCGTTCTGTTATAAAATGGCTTTATTACGTTGGTTGTATCTAATTCCAGATGCCAAAGTGACTTCCATTTCACTGGAGCTACCTCCTTCAAAACCTAATCAGTAGAAAGATTTCTTGAATATTTTATGTATAACTTTGAAACTTATCTAGCAAAACCTTGATTTACCACAATGCTCAAGGAAATATCTGTCCTGGTTAGTTACATTCACTAATTAAACTAGAACCCCCCTTTTGGCCTTTAGTAGTAAAAGCCTTTTGAAAATGTTCTGTGGTTATAACAGATTTGAGCATCGTTTTCCACTGTGCCTGAAACTGTACACAAAACCAGTCTTAGCCTGAATGGAGTCCCAAGTATCTCCAGGAATGGTGGGTGGTGGGTGTGTGTTGTGATACCCACCTACTTTTTAACTAAATCCTTGATAAGAATTTATTCTCATGAGACTGGTTTCTCTTTCTTTTAAGCGAACAGAGAATCTGCAGCAAACAGATTTTATGCTAAAAGTACCAGCTAGTTCGTTAACTAAGTTCTGATTAGTTGCAATTTGGTTTTATTAATTATAGTGACTTTATTTTTCTAAGCTATACATTTGATCACATCAGGGACCTCCCATTGCCTGCAGGCCACATGCTTTAATATGACATTCAGGGCTCGCTGTAATTGAATTCCACCCTCTCCTTCCAGATTCTTCTGCAGTTTCCGCACATTCCCCCATATACTTCAGCTACCTGAATTACTCCTTTCCCTTTGCCTTGTTCAATTTTGGCTGTTCCATTTGAAGGAGAAGAGATAGCATGAACAAAGGCATATGCACATGAGAGAACAAATTCTGAGTAGCAAATACATACAGGTGGGTGTTGCTGGAACCCAAAGTTCCAGGTGGGGTAGGGAAAGGAGACTAAACAGGTCTGAGAGGTTGCTGAGTCGAGCCCTAGAGGTCAGGACCCAGGCCGCCTTATTCTTTGTATTCTATAAACCTTTATTGATCAAGCTGAGGAGTGCTTAGTTGATTTCTGACATGACCTTGATACAGTAAGATGATTGTTGAAAGTTAAGTAACTGTATAACTTACTGAAACCCATATACATTTTTTTGGAAAAGATTACAATTTGACAGATATTTATTGTGCTTGTTCAAGGGCATATAGCAATGGGAGAAAATGACAAATCTCCACCCCTGTGGAAGTTACATTCAAATGGAAAGCGTGTAAACAAAAAGTAAACTATTGAATATACAGCATACCAGAAAAGTTGTATGGAGAAAAATTGAGTAGGGGCAGGGAGTGTCATTTTCAACGTGGAGATTAGGGAATGACACACTGAAGGTGGTATGACTAAATATACACCTGAAGGAGGAGAGGGATTGAGCTATGTGGCCACATGGGGAATGTGGTTCTAGGCAAAGCAAACTTTTCAAGTGCTAAGGCTCTGAGGCAGTGCTAGGGTAGCTGTTGAGGCAGGAGGTTGGAGGATGGGCGTGGGGAAGAGTGGGTAGGGGATGAAGCCAGGGAAATAACAGCTGGGTTGGGAAAGGCCTTGGAGTCTTTATAAGGACTTTTATTCTGAGGGATACTGGGAAGAAATGTTGGCAATTTTGAACAAATGAGTGACGTGGTGTGCCTTAGTACAGCAGCTAAAATTGTGTTTTGAAAACTCGAGAGTAGGTTGTAGGAGGACAAGGGTGGAAGCGGGGAGACCAGTAATGAGGCTACTGTAGTAATCCAGGCGAGAGGTGATAGTGCCTTGGGCCAGATTGATAGCAGAGGAAAAGATGAGAAATAACTCATTTATGGATATATTTTGAAGGTGGAGTAAAAGTGTTTTATCACAAATATCAAGTAATTGGGTCATATTTTTAAGCTTTACAAACTTAGCAGTAGAAATGTTTTTCCTTTTTTTTCCCGAACCCTCACTTCTGACTTTAAAAAGTTTAATTTTTATGTACCCTGATTGAGTCCTTTAGTCAGTGAAATTTACCACTAATAATTCATAAGTAAGACATTCTGACCAGGCTAGGCTGAAACCTCAGTTCGCCTTGAGTTTATGAAAGCGTTGTCACGGTTGGGTGTGAATAGAGTTCCCATCTCATTTGAATTTGGCATGGTTTCTTCTTGAAGTTCCAAAAGCCATTTAACTTAGATACTAAGATGTCGAGGTATCCCCTCTTGTTTAAAGTCATTCAGTATAAGATCGTTGCCATTTAAACCCCCTCACAAAACCGAAGAATTCATGGTAACAGTGGGTGGTCACTGAATTCACTTTGCTTTCAGAAAGTCTAACCCAATCTTCTGCTTGCTGTCTGACATTTTATTGTAGGCAATTAGTTCTCAGTGAGTGCTAGTATAGTCCTTTATATCCTGTTTCAGGAGTTAACATGTCAGGGGAAAACATTTTCTAACTTCTAATTCATATCCTTTGATATAAATTATGAAGGACTGCATTATTAAGTGTGTTCTAAGATTATCAGATACCTTTGTGTGAACCTGGACTATGGACTTAGCCCAGAATTAAAATAATTATGAAGTGGTTAGAACTGGAATGAGTCTTGACATATACATATATGTGATTGTGCTTATACATGTTAGAGGTGTTGGTGTGTTAGAATTGATGAGTTGCAGTGAATTTATTTCCTGTTTTAAACGTCTGGTTTTTTAAAATCATTTTTCTATCTTTAAGAGTTCTGATCCACTTTTAATTTCCAGCAGAATGTCTGGCAGTACATTTTAATTAACGTCTTCTTAAAAAGCAAGTTATCACAATTGATAAGATGGAGTTTTGATAATTTTCTGTCTGTAAAAATTGGCCATCGACTTTTGGTCGTATTTGATTTCGATTATGGCATGATCCCTCCCACTACACGAAGAATGTAGTTTGTGGTCAAGTTTTGGGTATCCAGGTATTACAATATGTACCTTATTCTTTTGCTTTTAAATGTGTAAATCATTTAGTCAGTTGTTGATTTCTTTTTTTTTTTTTTTTAAGTAGGTCTGTCCTAATTAAAAACAAAAGATCTTAAGCTTATATATATCTTTTCATCTTTTCTGGGCAGAGAGGCAGATGAAGGCTGTAAAAAACCTTTAGAAAGATTGCTGAACATCTGGCAAGAACGAAGTGTGTATGGCGGCGAGTTCATACAGCAGCTGAAGCTGTCTATGGAGGACTCCAAGAGCCCTCCCCCCAAAGGTAGAAACATCACCACATGTTTACAGCTCTTGGTCTTTGCCTACTTTCGAATCAAATATGAAAAGCTGCAGTGGGGTTTGCTGTGAACAACCACCAGCGATTTTATGATTCTTCAGAGAGAGAGATGATCATGAATGATGGTGAGAATTTATGTAGTGCTCACAGCGTGTAAGCCTGGTTCTAGTATTCGTGCTATTCATCCTCTCACATCTGACTTTTGCTCTCTGTTTTCCTTGGCTTGCTTCTGTCTTTCAGAGACTTTCCTTGCACAAGGAAAGGAACAACAAAGTTGTTCAGAGTTGTGGTGAACTAGGAAGTAGCCTGGACTAAGATTTTGTCCTTGCTCTGCCATTAACTACAATAGGACCTTGGATAAGTTTCTTAACTTTTTAAGAACTTGGTTTAATTAAATGTAGATGTGCTTTTGAAACATATCCTTAGGATTGTCAGCATGGTGTCTGTCTAAAGTTAATTGTTTGTTTGTTTTGGAGACAAGAGTCTCACCCTGTCATCCAGGCTGGAGTGCAGTGGTGTGATCTCAGCTCACTGCAACCTCTGCCTCCTGGGTTCAAGCCATTCTCCTGCCCCAGCCTCCCGAGAAGCTGAGATTCAGGCACCTGCCACAACACCCGGCTAATTTTTGTATTTTTTAGAAAAGACAGGGTTTCACCATGTTTGCCAGGCTGGTCTCGAACTCCTGACCTCAAGTGATCTGCCTGCCTCAGCCTCCCAAAGTGCTGGATTACAGGTGTGAGTCACTGCGCCCAGCTTAAAATTGATTTTGATCTTTACTGAACCCAGGATATCTTTAGGAAGTGCATCTGTGTGTGAATTTTACAAAGCCCTTAATAAGAGCTTATATTATTTTTTCTTTTTTCTTTCTTTTTTTTTTTTTTTTTTTGAGACAGAGTCTTTCTCTGTTACCCGGACTGGAGTGCAGTGGTATGATCTCGGCTCACTGCAACCTCCGCCTCCCGGGTTCAAGCAGTTCCTTGTCTTAGCCTCCTGAGTAGCTGGGATTACAGGCACCTGCCACCATGCCTGGCTGATTTTTGTATTTTTGGTAGAGACAGGGTTTCACCATCTTGGCCAGGCTGGTCTTGAACTCCTGACCTCGTGATCCACCCGCCTCAGCCTCCCAAAGTGCTGGGATTATAGGCGTGAGCCACCGCACCTGGCCTATTTTTTTCTTTAAAGAGTAAGATCAAATGTTGTTTAGTTACTTGGCTTCTGGTTAGTTGTGATTTAATTCTAGTTGGCATGACATGTTTCTTAGCTACAGATCTGACCTGCCTGCATACATACTTGTTTCCTGGAGGATCAAGTCCAAGTACTGATAGTATTGAAGACCCTTTCTATCTGAACTAGCCTGTTTTTCCAGATTCTTCTCCTGCCACTTCCTCATTTACACTGTATTCTGTGGCCAAACTGAATTGCCGACAGTTTCGCCTCTGGATGCTCTGTTGGCACTGCTTCCTTTCCATCTACTGTTACCTCTACTTGATGTCCTTCTACCGCTTTCACTGTGTGATGAACTCATTTTCCAAGAATGCAACTCTCATTCTGACATCTTCCCTGGCTTGTCTGGGCCCATGTGGTCTTCCCTCCTTGTTCTCTGGTACTTTGTACATGCATCTGCTATAGAACCTAGTCATGATTAGCACGTGTGACAGTATCCTTCACTGAGCAACCCTTTTGTGTACCCTTCATGATCCTTTCCAGGTCTGGAATTATTTGCATTTTACAGTGGGTAACTTTCCTGTGAAACCAAAGGTTAGAGGCTTTCTGTGAATGACATAAGTGCTTTCAGACTGCAGGTCATTGTTGTTTTACTTGGTGTTGCTAGAAGATAATTTTAGGATCACTCAGGTGATTGGTAGCTTCTGAAAAGCAAGATGTTTCCTGCTTTGGATTCTGGTGTTTGTATTATGTCCTTTGGAGGTCTTCAGTACAGCTTTGGGGAATTACTCAGCATTCTTTACTCTGCCTTAGAGTTCATTGGTAAACAGTGCTGGTTTTTAAAAACACCTTTGGGCAAGTAGGAGAGCCTTGAAAGGATGTTTGAAGCTAATGTTGAATTTCAATTTAATGTACAATTTTGGACACATACTTTGAAAAACAGCTATGCTAGATGCTATAGGAAGGAGGGAGAAAAGAGTGAGGAATAGGTTTGCACTCTGGGAATGTGTGGAATTTGTGGCAGTGATAGTATTGGAAATAGCTTCATTGGGTTTCTGATTTTTTTTTTGAGAGTCTAGACAGACATTAACAATAACAGAGGCAGTTTCCTCTAGGTAGAGGATAATGCTGATCTAAAGATAATTTCTCTTTCTCTATTCTATAAAGATGAAAACACACATCAAAAGATTTCAACGTGTGTTAGTCCCAGCTGACTCACTCTGTCTTCACTCTCTTCTCTGGATCTGAGTTATCAGAATATTTTACCACAGTCCTTTCAAATGTTGATGAGTTCTCCAGAAGTTTATTTCCAAATTTGAGTAGTCCTTTTATATTCCAGCTTTGATTCATGGGTAATTCTTTGTCTTCAGGCAACTTCATGGAGTTTACCTCTGAAATAAAAATTTTTCTATGGAAATTTGACCGTTCTTACAACATTAGAGAATGCATGAGTTTAGAAATTCTGTTTTAGAACTGGGTATTAAGTTTATAAACCTGTCTCTCGAGGTGTTCTAAAGGTGTCTCTCAAAACATCACACTGTACCCTATAAATATATACAATTATTATTTGTCAGTTAAAAACAAAATTTAAAAAGTAAGAAAAGGAGAAAAGTTCTCTACTCTTGAGAATACTCAAGGTGTTGCTTGACTGAATGGAACTTTTTTTATTTGAGCCACATGTGACTCATGTTGTATATGGTTGTAGGAGGATTTAGAGAGAGAGGGTAGATACAAAGGGACTAGCATCTATTGAGCATCCGTTATGTACCAGCCTCTGCTGGCTGCTTTTCATGTTAATTTGTTTTAGATCCTTACAACTACTCTGTGAATTTGGTATTATTTTCATACTTTAGATAAGGATACTGGCTCAAAAAGGTATAGTAATTTTGTTCAGAGAGAGATAATTGATAAGTGGCGAATTCCCAGGTCTATATGACTTTAAAGCTGATATTCTTCACACTGTCGTATTTCCTGAAAGCACATGGTTTCAATAAACTTGAATTTTGGTAGGAATTTGTGAGTAGGTTACCCAGCTTTCCTGGATCTTAATATAGTTTAGCTATTCAGGCTTCCACAGTATTCTAGCTGTCATTTCTTTTTTTTTTTTTTTTTTTTTGAGATGGAGTCTTGCTCTGTCGCCCAGGCTAGAGTGCAATGGTGCAACCTTGGCTCACCGCAACCTCTGCCTCCCAGGTTCAAGTGATTCTCCTGCCTCAGCCTTCCAAGTAGCTGGGATTACAGGCATGTGCCACCACGCCTGGCTAATTTTGTATTTTTTAGTAGAGATGGGGTTTCTCCATGTTGGTCAGGCTGGTCGCAAACTCCCAACCTCAGGTGATCCGCCCACCTCGGCCTCCCAAAGTGGCGGGATTACAGGTGTGAGCCACCACGCCTGGCCCCTAGCTGTCATTTCTAAAGCTCTGTGACCTTGGCCATAGCATTTGATCCCTCTGAAGCTCAGATCCTCACTGTACAGTATGGCTATTAATGGTAATACCTTCTAGGGTTGTGATGAGGATTACTTGAGATAATGCAGGTAAGATATTATCAGTGGGGCAATGATATGAGTTTTGTTTGCCCCTGTCAGTTCTAGTATCTAATATGCTAAGTTTCTATATATGATCTGGTAGCAAAAGTAAGAAGAGGTTTTTAATATTTTCAGTCACCCAGTTCTTGTGTGAGGCTGGAGAACATGGTAGCTAAGAGTATGAGTTCTAGGTGCAACTTCCCTGGGTTTATGCCTGGATTTGGCTACTCAGTTCAGTGAGATGATAAGGGTAGACAGCTTGTAGATCTGTGCCTCAAATGTTAGACTTTTATCTGTTACAGGTTCTTTTCTTTCCACAAGTAAAGTTTAATGTGCCTTATTAAAATGTCCTTTATTATGCAGGGGTGGAGCAAAGAATGAGGGAGCTGTTGCAAACAATATTTCCTGATCCTTTTCTCATTATAAAAATAATATAAAATCTATAGGTGTGTTTGTTGTTGTTAACTAGTCAATTGAAGCAGTGGGAGTAGAGAAGGAACAAAAAAACCTGTAACTGATGGCGATCAATTAGTTGTAAACGCCGCTGCACTCGGACCAAACACAGGGTTTTTGTTTTTTTTTTAAATCACAGAAAATTTCAAGTGGATCCTCTAGAAGATCCAGCTTTACGGTAGATGGCTGCATATTATAATGTGATTTGGGAGCCTGTAGGCCAGCTTTTTGCCTTAAGATTAGTTTCACAGTGTGCCATAGTGTCTGAAATTCTCCCACAATCAGGTTGTAAGAGGCATACCATAAACCCTTAGGTAACGAGGATTACTTAAGGTTAGCTGAGTACAAGGCCCGCTGGAGACAGAGGGACAAGTTGGAGGATAGAATAGAAGGTGCCCAGTATGAGGACAGAAGGACTTTGGCTACCCCCACAGTTTGTCCTGCCTGTAAACAGAGTGGTTGAGTGATTGAAAAAGGGAGTGTAAATATATACTGTGGTAGAAGCTGAATTGATAGTGGAAGGCTTACCTTAAATTCAGATGTAGAAATGGAACTGACAAATATTCTAGTTTTTAAAGTAATTTTAATTTTTTAAAAAATGTATAGCTTTTGAAAAGGAAACCTGGAAATCCTAAGTTATTTTTAATGGCTGTCTGACTAGACTGACAATACTGGACACCATAACTGCTGACTTCGTAGCAGTGATAGTCATTTCTGGCCTAGCACTAGCATTTTCCAAGCTCTGTGACTCCTCCCTTCAAGCAGTTTCAAACTGCGACCTGTCAGCCCTTTTCTAGGTACTGTAGGGATGGAGAGGAATAAGACACAAAGCGCTTCTGTTGGAGAAGAACGCTTGCCAGTGGCCAGAGTAGCAAGGCCAGGTGCTTTAAGAGAGGCCTGAGTGCCGTGGGAGTTGGACGCCATTGTCATCATTAGGCTTTGAACTTAGGAGGAATCTGTAAAATCATTAGAAGCCCCTTAAAGTTTATGTATAGGGACATGATGGAGTGAGCATTCCGCTTTAGGAAGATTAATTTAATAATAGAATACAGTCTTCCATATTTACAGGTTCCACATCTGCGAATGCAACCAGCTGCATATTGAATATATTTTGGGTAAAAATAATACATACTTTAAAAACGAAACAGTGTGACAATTATTTACATATCATGTACATTGTATTAGGTACTATAATCTAGACATAAAGTATACGGGAGGATGTGTGCGTAAGTTATATGTAAATACTATGCCATTTTGTAATGGGATCTTGAGTATCCCTAGATTTTGATATCCACGGCGGTCCTGGAACCAATCCCCCATGGATACTGAGGGACAACTGTATAGTCTAACTTGGGAAAGGAGCAACTAGAGGTGGGGAGACAGTGGTCTTAACCAGCTGTGACAAAGGGCAGATTGTTGATAAGAGGCTGTGTAGGTGAAGGAGCAGAGGGAGGGAGTATGTAAGGCATCCTTCTGAGGTATGGAATCTGCTAGAAACTGGGACCTTGGGATAGATTCTAATGGTTTCTAAGGCCTTGTACCTGGAAGACAGGTCAGTGAAAGTGTTCATAATGGAAATAGGTAGCTCAGGGAATGAGGAGCCCTGTGGGGGAAATGATTAGTAATTCATGTCCAGAAATCTTACGTTTGTAGCACTAGTAGGTCCTCCAAATGGAAATAGGAGGAAACTGGAAAAGTAGGGTAATGGTTAACACCTATTGTGTCCTCTGCCATCAGGATGGCAAAGGACATAAGTTGTCCTAAAATGATTTCTTATTTTAAGTCTTGTAATGCTGTTTGTGAGCAGCAGTGTGTAGTGGTAAAGATAATCCCAGATAAGGAGGCTTTGATCTGTAGCACCCACATTTACACTAACAAACTCTCTGACTTTGGGCAAACTGCAACCTGTGGACCTAGATATTTTCATGAAAATTTGAGTTGGGGGAAACAAAGGTATAGGTCTATCTAAGTCCTCCCAGTGCCAAAATTCAGGAATTCTAAGTGTCTTGAGGTAGTGTTTGATGTTTATATATAATAATTTCTGTGTGAGAGTTTGAAAACGGAAGGATTTCAAGTTTTATAATTTTTTTCTACCTTCTTTAGCATATCTAGTAGTTACTTACTGAGTACTCTTCTAGGTGCTTGAAAGCAAACAGAACAGTATAAAAAATTTTGAAGTTTGTACTTACCTTCTAATGGCCACTCCTTCCACATGACTGCTTTGATGCCACAGTGGCTAAGTGTCTGCATGGGTCATAGCACACATTAATTAGGCAGCTACTATGTACAAAGTACTGTTAGGTGTTTCTTATGTAAATTTTATCCTAATAGATTTTTCGTATTAAAAATATAGCAATCTTTGCTTTGCATAGTGGTGCAGGACTATAACCGTGACCGTGCAAACTGAACCCATGCAAAGCAATCTTTATAGTCAGTGGGGAAAATTATGATTGTTCTGTGACTCTTAAAATTTTTTTTGTCAAAGAATTAAAAACTCACTGTTGATTCCAAGTGTGTAGGGAAACAAAACAGATAGTAAACTAATAGTTATTTAATATGCTGTAACAACAAATTAGAAACATTGAGAATTAAAGTGTGTTTTCTTTGTAACAAACTTATCAAGAGTAGTTTGAACAAGGGTTGTCTTCTTCTGGTATAATTTATATACATATACAGAGCAAACATCTTTTCTATGGCTTTGCAAATTGTCATACTGTATTTTGTTTGGATCAGCTTCCAACATTTTATCTTTTGTGCTTTCAGTATTGTAAAATACCTCTCAGTTTCTTTAGCATGCAGTTGTTGTTTTTTTTGTTAGTGTCTCTTCCTCTAGGACGTTGTCATTCTTTTCATCACTCCCACTTTCTTCTTTGCTAAGTTGGCCTCTACAAGTTCCTCTGGCCATGGGTCTAGGCTCCCTCTGATGCTGGCAGTGGCAGCATCCTGCAGCGTGCTCTTCCTTCTGTAACTTCATTGATGTGCCATTGGGATTTCAGTTCCAGCATTAGCTTTTGTTTCAGTTTCTTTGTTCCACATTCGTCTTTATGATCAATACCCTCTTATCATTCATTTTTATAAAATGTGGGTGTTATCACTGGGTGATAAGGAGACAGCACAGCGAAGCACTTTGCTGTCTTTGTGTGACCTGCATAACAGGTGTGCGGTGACCAATCACTGATAGACTTGAAGAATGATGTGATTGGTCACTGATCATAATTTGGGGGCTGAAGTTAGCAGCAAAATTTGTACTTTATGCAACTACTCAAGAGTTAATATGCCATGGTAACTGAAGTTCAAACTTGTTTTATTGAGGGAGTGGTGTCATTTAACGAAGCCATGATAACAAATCTGTGTATAATAGAATGCATGCACAAAGTGAGGACGGCCTGTATTGCAGATGCTGCTGTCTCCTCTTTTTGTAACAGACAAAAACATTAAGAAAAAATGAAACTTGGCCAGGCGTGGTGGCTCACACCTGTAATCCCAGGACTTTGGGAGGCCGAGGTGGGTGGGTCACTGGAGGCCAGGAGTTCGAGACCAGCCTGGCCAACATGGTGAATGAAACCCTGACTCTACTAAAAATACAAAAATTAGCCAGGCATGGGGGCAAGTGCCTGTAATCCCAGCTACTCGGGAGGCTGAGGTGGGAGACTTGCTGGAACCCAGGAGGCGGAGGTTGCAATGAGCTGAGAACGTGTCACTGCACTCCAGCCTGGGCAAGAGAGCAAAAACTCCATCTAAAAAAAATAAAATAAAAATAAAACTCATGATATTGACCTGGCTTTCACTTCAAACATAAGTTTGGTCAGTTAGTACATGATGTATATAATGTAGAGAACAGGAGCTAAATGGCTTGGTTCCGGAAGGAAGTGTGTAAGCAAAAAATGTGTATGTATCTGAAGCAGGTGCCTGGTGTCCCCCCTTTTTTTTCTAAATGAGAGGGTACCTGTGTGGTGCTAAGTAACTCGAGTGCAGTGGAAAGACGACAGGTTTTGGAGTCATACCGTAAGTGTGTCATTTAACCTCCCTGGCCTTTGTTTTCTCACCTGTCAGATGGAGATGCTGTATCTTAAAATTGTTGGAAAGATTAAAAGGGAACTATTGCAATGCCAGGCACAGGCTGTGTCCAATATTTCTTTACTTTCTAAACTAGAATTTATCATTTAGATTTATTTCCCACAGTTGTTTGGCATTTATTTTGTATTGTCTAATTTGATGCAAAAAGAGTGATTTTGGAATTAACACATCTGTCATAACAATGTAAAAACATAACAGTGCAGATAGATCATAAAGAATGTAACCTGTCAGCCTCAAAAGTGGTTAAATTTAAAATGATAACTTAAGTAATTTTTCTCAGTAGTATCAATCACACGTCTCAGTAGTGGTTATTTTAATTTTAAGGTAAAATTAGATTTATTTTATTTTTAGGGGAATAGTGTAAAGAATATTTGTGTTTGACACAATTTTATTGATAAAATTTTCTCTCCTATTTCTGAAATGATCACTGGAAAGCATAACGTATCTCATTTTATACACAATATGTTCTCTGTAAACCCTAGCACACGTTGGTTTGCTTCATTGTATTGTCCCATGAGTTTCTTACTCAAATGTGATAGTTGGGTAAGTTTCGCTTTAGATGCCTGTTTTCCGTAGTATTTTACCAGAGAATCAGTCTGAGATGACGGACAAAGACCTGTTTGACTCTTTTCAGTAATGTAGGGAACTACAGTCAATTTAAAATAACTAGCATAAAGGTTACTATTAAGCCATTCTGAAAATGTGTGCCCCTTCTGCCCTGTTTTTACATGTGGCCCATTGTGCATAGCATGTGACTTATCACTACATGATATGTGACTCAAATTTATCACTTTTTCCTCTAGCAACAGAAGAGAAGAAATCTCTGAAACGAACTTTTCAGCAAATTCAAGAGGAGGAGGATGACGACTACCCTGGCAGCTACTCTCCTCAGGATCCTTCTGCAGGACCCCTCTTGGTAGGTCTTGACCCCCAGAGAGTAGGAAGAGTGGCTTAAAGTGACCTCTAGTTGAAGACTATGGCCACAAGGTGGCGCCAGTGACCACTGGTATGGAATCATCAGAGGGCACCTCTCGGGCCCCGTGCGTCATCCTGCCCAAAGGAGCTTGCCGGATGGCAGGCGTCACTATGTCTTTGCGTGCCAGAACTCTGGGATGGGCTTATGTTTTATAAAGTACTTGGACTTGGTTTTTTCAATCCTAGAAATTAAGAATATTCTTTAAAAATAGATTTTGGAGAAAGGGATAGATAATATTACAAAGACATTCAAAAGTCTTCTACCATGGCCTGTCTCCAGTAGCATGGTAGTTTTATAAAGTAAATAACTCATTAATATCTAAAAACAGTCTATGTGTCAATAGCAAATTTGCTGCCTATTAAATATTAAAACAGGGAGTTAGTCTTTACCCATGTGTTTGTGTTATTTGGCTATACAGGTTAGCTTACAAAATCTAAATGAAAGAATTTGGGCACAAGGTGACAGTTTAAGTAACTTGACCGGTGTCTTAATTTAAATCCAGATGTGTCTGACTTCAGAGCCCATGCTCTTTTCAAGGGGGGGCGGGGCCTTCATCTTACTGTGCCTGAAACAGCTTTATGACACATGGTCGTGCTTAAAGCCTATGTAAATAGGAAGCATGTCTAGTTTGCGCTATGTTACGGTGTTGAGTTAGACTAGGGATTAAATGACAGCAGTGTTAGGTCATATATCTTTGGATTTAAACGCTTTAAAGATGACAGCCTAGATTATTACCTTTCAGGGTAATCTAACTACCATCTACAGAGCTAGCTACTCCTTGGTGATTATGGAGTGGCCTGTTAGCATTGTTTTCTGACAATTTAAGAAACTCCTTTTTGATATATACAGAAAATGCATCCCTGGTTTACTTTTCTTGTTTTTTCCGCCTTGGTTTATAATAAGTTTGATACATTTAATTTTGGGAGTGACATTCATTTTGTCAAGAAAACTCAAGAAAGAATTGAAGTAGGTTGATCAGTCAACGTACAATTTTTTCGTTCTTCTTCTTAAGACAGGATCTTGCTCTGTTACCCAGGCTGGCGTGCAGTAGCATGATCATAGTTCACTGCAGACTCAACCTCCAGGGCTCAAGTGATACTCCTACCTCAGCCTCCCAAGTAGCTGGGACTGTAGACACATGCCACCATGCTTGGCTAATTATTTTATTTTTTTTTTTTTTGTAGAGACAGGGTCTCACTATATTGTCCAGGCTGGTCTCGAACTCCTGGGCTCAAGTGATCCTCCTGCCTTGGCTTCCCAAAGTGCTAGGATTATAGGTGCGAGCCACCACACCTGGCCACAACACACAATTGTTAACATCTGATATTTATACCTTTATTCTATACTGGAAATGATACATCATTTGAAATTAAGCAACATGAACCAAACTCCATTGTTTTGAATTGCCAAAAACATGTTCTTTTAGAATTAAAAATATATATATATTCAGAATTTCATTCATGTTCTTCCATGGACTTAGATAAACTAATTTTGTAGATTTTCTTAGAGTCTGTGACATTGACTGACATGTAAGCTCTGGGGCTAAGAACAGTTTTTTTAAGAAATGGCAGGAATGACTGTTTTTAGAATTTGTTTTCTCCTCATTTAACTCCAACTAATTTTCTTTAAACCCCATGTCTTAATGGATAGTGTTGTTTGTGTTTTCATTTTACAGACTGAGGAACTAATCAAAGCTTTGCAGGATCTGGAAAATGCCGCATCAGGGGATGCTACTGTCCGACAGAAAATTGCTTCTCTGCCCCAGGAAGTGCAAGATGTTTCTCTATTGGAAAAAATAACAGGTGAGAAGGTAGAGTTTGGGTGAAAGGTGAGGAAAGAGGGACATAACTGTAATACAGCTAACCCTAGGCCATACTTACGTCTGCAGATATAGACTACTTTTCATGTTGTTTTGGTTGCTCTACCATCTTGGGATTTGCAAATGTAGCTCACATGGTGAACAAAGAAACTTTTGAAATAGTCAAAGCTTGAATAGTGATTCTAGGAATTATTGCAGAAATGCTGGTGTGCCACAACCTGTGGCACTCTAAATAAGGTCTGTTAAAAACATAGTACAAATTGTGTGCCTGTGGGGTGGGTGGGGTAGATTAGGTATTCTGTCTGTTAGACTCATAACCCTCTTACTAAAAGAAAAAAAATTATGATTCAGGGCTGTGTGATTTGTACCCTGCTCTCTGACAAGCCTTGTAGATGATAGTGCCTTCAATGCCAGGAATTTCAGGTGTGTGTTAGACATGTCATTTTGCCCTAATCGTGACCTCCCTAGTTAAACAGGGAGGGGCAGTTGACATGATTCCTGCTTTCCGCATGGGAAATTGAAAGGAAGGAATGCAACATGAACTAATATTGACAGTAGACTTTGCACTGGTACTTCTGTTCTTTGTGATAGTCTTTGGAGATGACTGAATGTGTGTCTCCATATTGCATAGGAGGACATTGAGGCTTTCAGAAGATAGGTGTCTTGTCCAAGGTCACACAAGTAGTGGATCTTGGGATTCTAATCTAGGCTACAAAGCCTATGTTCTTGCCCTTAAAAAAGCTCAGGCCTTTCATTCCACTGTCTTCCAAAGGCCACCATTTTCCCACTCCAGTCCCTTGACTTGGCTGCTTCTCTAACTTCTTCCATATCTATCTGAAGGAAATCAAGGTCACTGATGAAATATTTCCCTCAACAAATATTTGAGGCCCACCTATATCCCCTCAAGTGAAGTGTCAAGAAGAAAAATAAAGCAGGGCGGTGGGAGCGGAGAATGATTGCAGGCGGTATTAATGGTATTTTAAAGGTGTTTGGGGAAAGCCTTTCTGGTGAGATGACCTTGAGCAGAGACCCGAAAAATTAGGAAGCAAGCCATGAGGATATCCAAGGGAAGGAAGTGCCACCAGGCAGAGGAAGCAGCACAGGGAAAGACCTCAGGCAGTGGGTGTACTGGGTTGAAGAACACAGCTTGGAGGCCTTCTGAGTCATGCAAGAAGCATCTCAGCCCCTAACTCTGCTTTCCCACCCCAGGAATTCACCCCACTGGGACCTGCAGTCTCGTGATCCTCCCCCACCTCTTCCTAGCCCTCGAGTCCTCATTTTCTTCTTTACTCAGATTGGAGTCTGTCTTTTCACTTCCTCACACACACCTTCAACCTATTTTCTTCTCTTTCTCCCTTCAGTGTAGTCTCCTGGCAAAATCCCTAAACAGGTTAAATCACGTTTTAAAAATACTTACTACTAAAAGGACCACTTCATTTATTCTTACTGTCAAAATCATAATCTGCAAAAATTGCAAGCAAGTTAATGTAAAGCTAGCCATGTATGTAATTTCGTTTCTCTGTTTCACTGACCTAAAGGTCTCATGTAGCTTCCTTTTAAAATACTTGTTTTATTTTGATTTTTAGTTGTGATAAAATACATATGAAATAAACTACATATAAAATGGTAAGCTACATAAAACGTAAAGGTGTGCAGTTTAGTTGTGCTAAGTATTCTCACGTTGTTATACAACCAGTTTCCAGAATTCTTTTCGTCTTGCCAAACTGACTCTATATCCATTAAACAATAACTCATCATTTTTCACTTCCCATATCACCTGGCAACCACCATTCTTAAATTTGGCTTTTTGTCTGTTCCTTTCCCGAACCTGTGCAGCGGAATGTGGCTGGGAAAAACTAACACGTCTGAGTTGACTTTTCCTCCTGTTTCTCTGCATGGACATGCTGTTTTCTAAACCCGCCTCTCTGTGTATTAGATCTGCTCCTTCTCATCTCGCCAAGGCCATTGCTCCAACAATGCTCCCCTTTTCTCCTACATTTTCCATTTTTTTACTCTTTACTGGATCATTCTCAATAGCATAAAAACATGAATTTTTCCCCCACTTGGGAAGATTTTTTTCTTGACCCCATATCTTCCTCTAGCTACTGCCTCATTTCTCTGTTCTATTTGGCCAAACCACCTGAATGGATTGCCTGTGCTGTCTCTCCACTTCCCGTCTTCCCAGTTGCTGATGACTTCCTTGTTGCCGAACTCAGTGGTGGATTCTTTGCCGCCATCTTAACTTCAACCCAGTAGTATTTGGCCCGGTAGATTATTTCTTCGTCCTGAAAATACTTTCTTCACTTGGTGTAGTAGTTGGAATAATGCCTCCTGACCGCCCACCCCCCAAATGCCCATGTTTTAATCCACAGAACCTGTGTATATGTAATCTTATATGGCCAAAGGACTTGGCAGATGTGATTAAATATCTTGAGATGAAGAGATTACCCTGGATTATTTAAGAGGACCCAATGTAATCACAGGGTCCTTGTAAGAGGAAGGTGGGAGAGGGGGAATGAGAAGGAGGTATTACCGTGGAAGCAGAGGTTGAAGCGATGTGCTTTGAAAATGGAGGAAGCAACTGTGATAAGGCATAAGATAATTAATTGGTGATATTCTAAGCCACTAAATTTGTGGTAATTTGCTACAGTAGCAGTGGGAACTAGGACCCTGCATTATTCTAGCTTTCCTCCTCTCTTTCTGTGTCCTTTCAGCCTCCTTGCTGGTTTCTTCACTCTTCCTTGACCTCTTCATATTAGCCCCCTTCTTTAGCTGGTTTCACTGGCAGCCATTCTCACCCAATTTCGTGACTATAAATAAGAGTTTTTCTGCGGATGATTTCCTAATTTACATCTGTAGTGTTGACCCTTCCACCTTGAACTTGAGACCCATATATCCAACCTCCTACTCAGTTTTATTAGTTGGATATCTTGATAGGCATTTCAAGCTTAGTCTGCCCCAAACTGAACTTCTGACCTTTCCTCTAAAACTTGTTTCACTCATGGTCTTCTCCATCTCGGTAAATGGCCCTCATCATTCCTGTTGATTGGGACCAAAACCAGCATCTGATATCCTGTCACCGCCTCTACCACTGCCACCTGGTACAGGTCTCTACCATGTTCACTTGATATATTGCAGTAGCCTTCCAGCTGGTCTTGCTGCTTCGTTTGTTCCTCTTGCTCAGCCATCATTCTATTCTCAACATAGTAACCAGAGTGATCCTCTTCAGTAGAAGTCAGATCATGTCTCTCGCTCCACATAACACCCCCACGACTTCCCCCATCACCAAAGTAAAAGCCAGAGCCCCCCCCTCCTTTTTTTTTTGAGATATAGTCTCATTCTGTCACCCAGGCTGGAGTCAGTGGCATGATCATAGCTCACTGTAACCTCAAACTCCTGGGCTCAAGCAATCCTCCCATCCTGGCCTCCCAAAACACTGGGATTACAGATGTGAGCCCCCTGCCCAGCTTTAAAGCAGAGTCTTTCACTGGCCTCTGTTACCACATAGACTTTTACTATTTTCCCCTCACTCACTGTTCAAGTCACATGGGCTCCTTGCCAGTCACTCTTTCCTCCTAGCGCCTTTGTACTTGCTGTCCCCTCCGCCTGAAATGTTCCTCCCAGATAGTTACATAGCTGGTTCTTATTTTCTTAGGACTTTGTTTACGTATCACCTTAGCGAAGCTCACCCTGACCACCTTTTTTGAAAATGTTGATCCTCCTCCCCTTCCAGTGCCCCACTCTTTCTCCTCTGCCTTGTTTTTCTCTGTAGTTCTCTTCAGCTGATAAGTAAGCATAATATTGTATATTGATTCTCTTCCTACCTGATAATATAAACTTGAGGGCAGAGAGTTTTTGTCCTTTTTATTCTCTGCTGTTTCTAAGAGCCTGTTATAAGAACTCAAATTTGTTAAACTAATTGGAAGGTTTTGAGCAGAGGATTGGTGGCCATAAAGCCCGACTGGGGTGGGCTCAGGAGGAGAGCAGGTGGCTACACTTCTCTGAAAAGAGTTTAGCTGCAAGGGGGAGCAGGGAAGCAGGTCAGTAGTGGGAGAGTGGTATGTAGGTGGAATACATGGCAGCAGGTTTGTGTGCTAGTGGTGTTCTTCAGGAAGGAGAGAGAGAATTTGCTGAGGTAGAGAAGACATGGGACGGCTGCAGAAGTTTAGTCTTTGAGGAAACAAGAGGGAATGGGATGCACATGCCGCGTGGAGGACTGGCCGAAAGAGGCACTTGCCACTCCTCTGATGGGTGAAGGAGGGCAGGGAGCGTGAGGACAGCGTGGGTAGGTCCCCCGAAGTGAGCATCTGGCTTCTGCATTTTCACTGCCTATTTTGTATAACTCACTAAACTATTATAAGTTACTTTTCTGGGTTGTAATTATTTGTGTAAATGAATTATTTCCTTTGTAAAAGTTCTTGAGGCTACAAATTGATTTTCTTTTTAATCTTAAAAATTAGTATTTGCCATTTTTGCCACAGGCACCTGAATTAACCATTTTTTAAAAACGATCAGTCAAGCAATAACAAAACTAAAACCAACCTAACCACCCCAGAAGCTTGCTTATGGACTGAGCCACTGAGCAGGAAGGAGAAGTTTGGCGGTCCTTTATCCTCTGTGACTGAGGTGATCTCTTTCCTTTGTGTTCCATTCTGCTCACTTCTTCCCTTTCACCAAGGACATTCTTTTGTTTCCCATCCCTGAGGAGGGTACAGGTGCCTCATCTTTGGCATTACACCCAATCTGGAATCCTTCAGCGGTTCCTCTTGCAATATTCACATTAAGAAGGCATCAAAAAGCCAGATGGCTGTTTGCCAGAGATACTGTGTTGGGAATTCTTAAATCCTAGTTCCCCAGGAAAATGCGAGCTCTCACCTCTGACAGCCTGTATCCACAGGGAGCGTCACGGAACTGTCCCATGGTACTGCCGTAGTCTCTGGTGCCCTTTGTTTCAAAGCACCAATCTATTCTTTCGATTCGTTCAGGCCTTTTAAAAATGAGGTATACATATTTAAAATTCTAATCTCACCACTACCCACACATAATTAATTATATCAGTTCTTTGTAAATACAGATCCTGCTTTTGTTTCTTCTCATTTCTCAATTATGAGCCTTTGTTCATCACTTCTTCCCAAAAATACCCTTTCTTAATGTTTTTCCACCCCCAAAGCATGAGTTACAACCCATTAATTGGATATGAAATCAGTCTGGTAGCTAATGACAAACAGTTTTTGAAAAATGGAATAAAGCCATCCTGGCTAACACAGTGAAACCTTGTCTCTACTAAAAATACAAAAAAAATTAGACAGGCATGGTGGTGGGGGCCTGTAGTCCCAGCTACTTGGGAGGCTGAGGCAGGAGAATGGCATGAACCTGGGAGGCGGAGCTTGCAGTGAGCCAAGATCATGCCACTGCACTCCAGCCTGGGTGACAGAGCAAGACACCATCTCAAAAAAAAAAAGGGGGGGGGGATAAAATAGAAGATAGAGCACACATAGTAAGAATGGGTATTTTATGAAACGCTGCTTTCATTTTTCTGTGTGTTTACGTAAGTGTATTTCTGCTGTGGGTCATACTCAGAAACGTTTAAAAACCTCTTTCTTATCAGACTATATTTTGTCGAATGTAGGAAGAAGTTCATCCCCAGGTCCAAGGCTTACATAGTTTAAGAGATAGAGTACTATAGATCATTTTAGAGATCTGTCTTCGAGTCCCAGCATCTCAGCTCACTGCATATAGAAACCTGTCATGTAGTTTTTTTTTTGGCGGGGAGGGGGTCTTAGTTCCCACACCCAAGAAATAAGTGCATGCCAATTTTTACTCCAGTGGAAAGTAAAAAGACTACTTAATGAAATACAGTTGTCCCTCCATATCCATGGGGGTTTGGTTCCAAGACCTTCTGAGGATACCAAAATCCAAGGTTGCTCAAGGCCCTTAAATAAAATGGTGTCGGATTTGTCTATAACCAACGAACATCTTCCCATATACTTTAAATACTCTCTGGATTACTTATCATAGCTAATGCAATGTAAATGCTATGTAAATAGTTGTTATTCTGTATTTTTAAAATTGTGGGTTTTTAATTGTTATTTTTATTGGTTTGTGGGGTTTTTTGGTCTGAGTATTTCCCATTCATGGTTGGTTGAATCCACAGATACAGAACCCACAGATATAGGGGCCAACTGTAATATAAATGAAAGCACTTTACATTCTCAGAGACAAGGAACGATTTTTTCACAGATGATCTTCAATATCTCTTTCTGCTTGTTTTGTCTGGAGAGCTTTTGCAGGAACAGGCATTTAGAAATGCCAGATTCCCTCCATATACAACTTCCTCACTTCAGGTAATTGAGTAGTGTCCTGTCTTGTTGACAGACAGGACTTGGGTTTCTTGCTCAATCATCTCATTGTTTGTCCACCGGTTCTGGCTTATTCTCAGCCTCTGTATATTGGGAGAGAAACCATTAGCCTCCCTCAGAAAGGTTTGTAATCATAACCTATGTGATTTGTATATTTCCTCTATTTTTTGGTCTCATTTGTACTTAGACAAAGAGGCAGCTGAACGTCTTTCAAAAACAGTAGATGAAGCATGTCTGTTACTAGCAGAATATAACGGGCGCCTGGCGGCAGAACTGGAGGACCGTCGCCAGCTGGCTCGGATGTTGGTGGAGTATACCCAGAATCAGAAAGATGTTTTGTCGGAGAAGGAGAAAAAGCTAGAGGTGAGTGCATCGAAAGGCAGACCCAGACTGCCCACGTTTCCCTTCCTGTAGCCCATATTAGGAGGTATTTATTATGCTCTAATTAACAACATTTTTATCGTTTAAAAATTCATGATGTGAATTCTGAACATCCATCAGATACTGTAATTCTTTGAGCCCAGTTAAAAATTGAAGTCATGTTCTTATATGTCCAGGACAGAACAAACTGGATTGTAGGAGACAAACAGTGAACTCTTAATCACAGCCTTAGGATCTTAATATTGTTTTCGTTTGAACTCATGTTTTAAAAAAAATTATGAATTGAGGTACAAAAAGAATAGCAAATCAGTGAAAACCAAAGAGTATGTTTGGTAGTATTCGGGAAGTGCTGAAAAATGTTTCTTTCAAGGCTCACTCTGTCGCCCAGGCTGGAGTGCAGTGGTGCAGTCTTGGCTCACTGCAAGCCCCGCCTTCCAGGTTCACGCCATTCTCCTGCCTCAGCCTTCTGAGTAGCTGGAACTACAGGCGTCCACCACCACGGCTAATTTTTTGTATTTTTAGTAGAGACGGGGTTTCACCATGTTAGCCAGGATAGTCTTGATCTCCTGACCTCATGATCCACCCACCTCAGCCTCCCAAAGTGCTGGGATTACAGGCGTGAGCCACCGCGCCCAGCCGTTTGGAGGTTTATTTCTGACTTCATCCATGCTGCGGCCAAGAAGTTGTCTGCCTCCAAGATCTATCTGTAATTAGCTCTTAAATTTCACAGTAGTATTTATATAGCACAGTTCTCAAACTATAGAAGAAGACCTCATTTCTACCCTGGGTTGAGGACATTAGTCTGAGTGACCTTGGGGAGGGAGTTCAGAAACATTTCCTCACCATACACTTGTTTGGCTTCGTAATTAAGTACATGGTGGTTTACCCTCAGTACTTGGTCCCATGGGATAACAGAGCCAGCAGTGTGGATGTTTGGGAACTTTTGCTGCCCTAGGCTGCTGCACTTCCTTTTCAGGAATGTCTGCTCTTCCTTTTTTAAGAGATAGGGAAAAGAGTTGCAGCCAGTGGTTTTGTGAAGGAGGACACTTCTGAGTTAGAGAGCCAGTCATGTTGTATTTCAAGAAATACTTCTTAAATCCCACTCAGAGTAGACAAGGGACAGGGAGAGCCATGTCACCTCCGTGCTCAGGAAACGTGCTCTGGCACAGAAGGAGGGAACATTGAGCTAGCTCTGAGGCTGAGATCATTGTATTTGCCTTTCAGCACTGTCATCTGACTTGAGGGGAAATGAGTGGCAGGCACTTTTTACCGTATCCTTACCTGCAGTGATTCTGGGAACTGTGTTGCCTAGTGGTAGCAGGAACTTCACATTCATAGCCTGCTTGAATGTGGAAGATGGGAAAGGACTGTAAAAATCCTACGGCTTAGATTTAGACATCGGCACTGACCAGAGATCCTAAAGGGATTTTTACAGGCAGTACCAGACGGTCATTTATCTGAAATGCTCATCTTTCACTGAGGAAGCATTTTCAGCACTGTGCCCCGGGACTAATAAGAGAGTGTAATTAATGATTCTGGTTGTAAGTCACCATGCCATCTGTTGAACTGCCCCTTGGTGACACATTAAGGGCTTTCTCTGATCTGTCAGACATTGATTATCATGAGCAGCTGTTGTTGGGTAGAACGTGGCAAGCAACCATAGAGGACGGAGTCTTTGAGGAGATCGGGTTGGTAGAGCTGGTTAACTCTTTGTTCTGTTTTCCCTTCCCACAGTTGCACTCTGCTCTGTGTATTCTTGGGGAATCATTCTGGTTTTTGTAGAACTAGTGGTTTGCTGGATGCCACAAGAGGGCATTAAGGCAGAGAAACAGATTAGAGCTTTGGATGCGTTCTGTAACTTTCCAGTCTGCATTGCTCTGCCCGGTTCATTCAGTGGAATGGGGCTGGCATTCCATTGCTGAAGAAGTGGAACAGAAAGGCCCCACCACTGGAACCAAAGTACAGAGTCTGAACTGAAGGTTCTTATCTCAAACCATGTCTCTGAGGCACATGAGCAGAACCATTTATTGTAAAAAAAATAGAGCCGATTTGCTGCATTAAAGAAAGCAAATGACTAGATACAATATAAGGTTTTTTTCTGAGATGGAGTCTCGCTCTGTCACTCAGGTTGGAGTGCAGTGACTTGATCTCAGCTCACACTGCAGCCTCCACCTCCCAGGCTCAACCAATCCCCCATCTCAGCCTCCTGAGTAGCTGGGATTATAGGCATGTACTACCATGCCCGGCTAATTTTTTTTTATTTTTAGCAGAGACAGAGTTTCACTGTATTGGCCAGGCTGGTCTTGAACTCCTGACGTCAAGTGATCTGGCCGCTTCACAATATAAGATTTGAGAGATGGTTTTAGCTCTTTTCTTTATCCACGCTTGTTAAAAATGTAGGCAGTCTGCTGTCCTGAACCTAAGATTTTTCTCTCACATTCTGTAATAGATTGGTCCTGTCCCATCACATCCCTATGGTGGTGGCCCAACTTGATAAATGTGTGCCACTTGAAAGATGCGTGAATACTGTGAATTCCTTCAGATTGTCCAAAAGTCTCTCTGCGTGATGGGGCAGTACATAAAGTTTATCCACTTTTTTAACATTCATTTTTGTAACACAGCCAGTCCGTTTTAAAACTTCCATATCAGAATGCTAATTAAATATTTTATTTTTTAATCCTTTCATTGCCTTCAGCGTATACGTACATGAAATTCTCAGAACTCTTTGGAGAAGTGGTTATTTGTTTGGGAGTCTATTTTCTTCCCAAAGCTCTAATATACTTAGGTTTTTTGTGCCTTCCTTTTTAACTTTGTATCTTGCTTTATGTAATAAGCATCTTTTTCTCTTTCACTTGGGAATTTTATATCGGTGGCTCCTGCATGTCAGGATAGGGCATGTGGTGACTCAGAGCCTAGGATGTAGGAGAGGGAATTACGGCTCAAAGTAGGAGATTGTGTTTCTTCCCTCAAGGAAATCATATTCTGGCATAAAAAACACAGGTGAACATCAAACCAAACCACTTGATCGTACATAGTGTAGATTAAGGAGGCATTTGGCAGTTCTGATTGTGGTTTAAGGTAAGTCCAAACTTCCTGTCAGGCAATAAAACCTTTTTGTAAAAGGAACTAGCAGTTGAAGAAGAGAAGCGTGTTTATAAATGGGGAGCAATTAGACTGGACCAGACAGGCATCTGAAGAAAGACAAAGGCAGATGTGAGAAGGAGGTGCTGGAGTGGGAGATTAAGGTCTGTGCTCTTTAAGAAGCTGTGTATTCATTCAGGGAGTCAGCAAAGCCTGTGCCAGCCAGATGTACAAAGATGGGCACGATGCACTTCTCCCCTTAAAGGGCTTATGCTCTAGTCAGGGGGAAATAGTAGCAAACAAGGGGTTAAGGTAGAATTCAAGAAAGGTTGTCAATAAGGAAAATATTCTCACTTGTGTCTACCTTGAAATAGACCAAGAAAAAAATGAAGATGCTAATAATAATTTGATCAGATGCTTATTAAAAATGTGAGAATTATCAAATCATGGACAGTTTCTGAAACTGTAATGCCTTCAGCAGGTCTCCCAAAGTTTGCTAGACTGTATGCTCTTTGAGTGCTCTCACAGTGCCAGGAACATATTTGTTCCTCAATAAATATTTGTTCTGTGCCTGAAATCCATCACTTGATGTAACCTTTTTCTGTAGAGAAAAGGGGTTTTTTTAAGGTTGCATTAAAAGTGGCTTAACAAATCTGATTTAATGATTGGTTGTAAATAATATGTTAGGACGGAAAGGTAACCATTTTTAGAAGTTTCTGTAGGTTTTCTCCTTTGTACTACTTTTCTTTTTTCCTTTAAGTAGAATTATGCTTTGTTCTGAGATAATCATCTTTTTTTGTTTGTTTTTGACTTTTGCTTCAGGGTGTCATGATTGACTTTGGCCTATGATGTTGGCCCTTAAACACCAGGCAAGGGTGGAAGGAATGCTGCTGAAAATCTGTGGGTAATGTTTTTGTCATGAACATGAGAAAACCTAGAAATGGAGAAGGCACGTGGAAGGAAGCACAAATGGCAGCCCAAAGAGGAGGTTAGAGAATGCGGAGGGTATAGAAGAAAGCCCATTCAGAAAGGCAAAGGCCAAAGATACCAGAAAAGCCTTCCAGCTTCACTTCCAGAGCAAAGAGAAGCTTTGTTTGTGGTTGACAGAGGTGACTGCATTACTCCCAGATGTCTGCTCAAAGCTCATAAGACATAGCATGAGTGGGTTGGATAGGGTTCCTTGTCTTGTCAGCGTGAATAAAACATAATACAGACATGTTCTGTTAGCATGATCAGTGCATGTGGAAGAGTGTGTGTGTGAGAAAGAAACCTATTTGTACAAGTATTAAGGAAAGAAAAAAGGTCAAGAATCTGCAGTTTTACCTTCTTAACTGTGACTTTTTTTTTTTTTTTTTTTTGAGACAGACTCTTGCTCTGTTGCCCAGGGCTAGAGTGCAGTAGAGCAATCTGAGCTCACTGCCTCCCGGGTTCAAGCGATTCTCGTGCCTCAGCCTCCCGAGTAGCTGGGACTACAGGCGCATGCCACCACACCCAGCTAATTTTTGTATTTTTAGTAGAGATGGGGTTTTGCCATGTTGGGCAGGCTGGTCTCGAACTCCTGGTCTCAGGTGATCCACCTGCCTTGGCCTCCCAAAGTGTTGGAATTACAGGCATGCGCCTCCGTGCCTGGCCTTAACTGTGAATTTTATTCAGATCATGGTGTCTGACTGTCAGTGATCTAGAACTGAAAGGAGATAGTCCTGTGTTGACACACATGCCACATGGTGCACACAAAGATGATATGCCACACAGGGAAGAGCTCTTGAGAAATTTGTTCCAAGCTGCAGATTTATTGTTTTATTGAGGTGAAATTCATATAACATAAATTAACCATGCACTTCAAAGTGCACACATTTTGGTGGCATTTAGTACATTCACAGTATTGTATCAAGTTCCAAAACATAATTGTGTCTGGCTTCTTTCACTTAGCACGATGTTTTCAAGATTCATCCCATGTTGTAGCATATATCAGTACTTCATCTCTTTTATGGTAGAACACTAATCTGTTATGTGGATGTGACACAGTTTATAACCTGTCTATGGACATTTGAGTTGTTTCCACCTTTTGGCTCTTATGAATAGTGTTGCTATAAACAGTCATGTGGAGGTTTTTGTGTGGCCATATCTTTTCATTTCTCTTGGGTATTTATAAATCTAGGAGTGGAATTGCTGGGTCATATGGTAATTCTATGTTTAACATTTCAAGGAACCATCAGACTGTTTTCCACAGCAGCTACATCATTTTACATCCCCACTAGCAATGTGCATGGGTTCGTTTCTCCACATCCTTGTCAACATTTGTTACTGTCTTCTTATTTTAGACAACCTACATGTGCAGGTTTGTCTCATTGTGGTTTTGATTTGCATTTTGCTAATTACTAACGATACTGATCATCTTTCAGTATGCTTGTCGGCTGTTTATGTATCTTTGGAGAAATGTGTGTTCAATTCCTTTGCCCATTTTCAAATTGGGTTATTTGCTTTTTTTAAGTTGTAAAAGTTCTTTATATATTCTGGATAATATACCTTTATCACATATATGATTTGCAAATATTTTCTCCTATAAGTTGTCTTTTCACTTTCTAGATAATATCCTTTGATGTGCAAAAGTTTTTATTTTTATGAGTTCCAATTCATCTATTTTTTTTGTTGTTGCTCATGCTTTTGGGGTCACATGTAATAATCTGTTGCCAATCCCAGGTCATGACAATTTTTTTCTGTATTCTAGGAGTTTTATAATTTTATGTCTTAGATTTACATTCTTAATCTGTTTTGAGTTAGTTTTTGTATGTGGTGTGATGTAGGGGGGGACCAACTTCCTTCTTTTGCCTGTAGATATCTGTTTGTCCCAGCACCATTTGTTGAAGAGACTACTCTTTTCCTCCACGTGAATGCCCAGCACCCTTGTCAAAAATCAATTGGCCACGGATGTATTGGTTTATTTCTGGATTCTCAATTCTATTCCATTAATGTATATGTCTATCCTATGCTGATACCACACTATCTCCATCACTGTAGTTTTGTAGTAAGTTTTAAAATCAGTAAGTATGAGTCCTCAGAGTTATTTTTCAGTATTGTTTTGGCTATTTAGGATCGCTTGCAATTCCCTATGAATTTAACAATCACCTTTTCCATTTCTGCAAAAAAAGTAATTAAAGTTTTACTAGGGAATGCATTGAGTCTGCAGGTCACTTTGGGGAATATTGCCATTTTAGCAATTTTAAGTGTTTCAGCTCATGAACAGGGGATGTCTTCACATTTATTTAAGTCTTCAATTTCTGCTGCAGAATTTTAAAAAGCACTCTAGGAGAGTGTCATTTACTGATGCATTTGATATTATAAAGGCCCTGTCTAGGTTTTGGGACCACAGATGGAGGGCAGTGGTATCACCTTTCAATAGTGTTAACCCCCACCTCTAGAAGATACGAGTATTTTGTGTATGGACTCAACAGAGTCACCAGGGCACAGTCACAGCAGCAGCTTTACAAAGTAAAGTGACACATAGAGGCCTGGATGTCTAAGTAAAGTGATTAGCAGAATTATTGAGCTGGACAGAACCTTAGAGATCATATAATCAGACTTCTGAATTGGTGAAGAAACCTAGAGAGAGAGAGAGTTAGCTGCAGACCAGAATAGAGTCCAAGGCAGACATCTGGTAACTTCATCAGATTTGTACTTTTGTTTTGATTTCAGAATTTTGATTCTGCAACATCAACAGCAGAAGACATCTTACATAGAATAGTATCCAAAGTTTAATCATTTAAACAATTCCCAAGAATCTTGTTGTAGAGAAATGACATTTTATGTGGGGTCATAAAATAATTGCATGAAAGCATTCTAAGTGTGAAAGAACCTACTCTGCCACCAAGGTTCTAAGTATCTGCCTCGCTATACCCATGCTCATGCTCTTTCTCTGATAGGAGGGGAGAAATTGGCTCATGAACTTAAAGCTGCTGGTGTTTCTCCTCACTTGGCACCTCCCCCTTGGCTGTAATGACTACTCAGGAGTAGAGCCTCTGACTTCAGACAGCACAGCTGGGAAGGGGGAAATGGTTCAGAATCCAGCATTGCCTTATGACTCTTCATATTTCTGTTTGATTGTGGTTATAACAACTTGAGAAATTCTTTGGCTACAGTGGGGGTGCTAAACCAAAATGATGGCAAATTGTTGTTTTTGGCAGCACCTCCCTGCAGGGTGCAGATGGTTAGAAGCTTTTGTTTCAATATTAGGCCAGGCAGTAGGGGGAGATAGAGAGCTCCTTTTTTGTCAACTTTGGAGTAAATTCGTCTTTCCTATGATGATCAAAGCCAGTATCTCAGTGTCCTATTATGGTAAGGACAGATGGGAGCCGGCGATCTAATCATCATTTTAGGTAAGAGCCCTTGGGTTTATGTGAGCACTTCAGGGTCACAGAGGAAGCCAGTGATCTTCTGACTCCTAACTACAGTGATCATCCACTGTGTTCTCCTGGGAGCTGAGAGGCCCTGCCTAGTGCTGGCCCCCTTTTCTCAGTCCTCTAAACTCACTGCCCTTCCATAGTATTCAGCTCTGTCCTCCCTAGGCTGTCAGCTCTGTCAGCACCTAGGTTGTTAGAATAGTTGTTGAAACAGGTCATTCTGCTGCCAAGTGACTACGGGGCCTTGCACTCAGTCCTTTCCCACGAAGCAGGCCGTAGTATGCTCACTGCTCTCCCTTGCCTTTCCATCCCCTACTTTGATGTGGGAATTTTCTTTCTTCCTTCTTTTCTTTTTTTCCACCGGTTTCCCTCCAATATGTGAGGACTTTTATTGAGTTGATGCGTGGGCTTCTGTGAGTGATTCGGAGTTCCTTGGATTTCTTTTATTCATTTTAGTCTACTGATCCTGTTGCTCAGGCCCAGTTTACACCTGGAGCTTTTATCTCTTGGGTGTGTGTGTGTTTCTTCATTACAATGTGAAACCTATGATACTTATTTTTCACTGCAGGAAAATAATGCCACATTATAATGTACTTCACATACTTAGTGACTTAAGAACATGATTTGCCAACATTTGAGACTTTGAGACTTTACATTGAAAAAGTGACACGGTTTTAAGGCTTTCCCAGCAAGAATTCATGCCTTTAGCCATAGTACCGTTTTCATATTTGTAGCCCAACTTCTGTAGGCAGTGTAACCCCTGCTTGATGGAACAGTGCCACTGAGTTTCACCTCGTGTATGTAGCACTAATTTTTCATATTTATGAAATGCATATAATATGAAGTTAAAACAGCACCTGGGCCTCGTATTACTCCTGCCTGCCAGAACATTCACTCTGATTCAACTAGTACTCAGAGTTTTTGTTTTTGTTTTTTTTCTTTTTTTGATTGTAAAAGTAATACATCAGAGGAAACTTAGTAGATAAGTATATAGAATAAAATTAGTCTCATTACCCAGAGATAAGTATTTTTAATTTTTGCATATTTCCTTTTCCTCTTAGTTTAAAATTAAACTGAATGATAACATGCAGATAATTTTGTCATGCTTTTTTCTAAACATGATTATTTTTCCTTGTAAATAAAAACTTTATAAACATTGTAAATGATTGCTTGAATACCTGTCGTTGGATAGTCAATGATTATATGTATTGAGCACTTGTATGTTTCTGTCTCTGTCTCTTAGCTTTAGGCTAACTTTCAGTATTTGGATTATTTTCTTCCTGTAGATTTCTAGAAGTGGTTCTATGTATATGTGCAGATGTCTGCTTGTCTTTTAAGTACACTGAAGGTCATATACATTTCACAGTCTTTGCCACCAGAATGCGTTCCTGCCGTAGCAGTTCTTGTCTTTTCCAAAGCATCTTAACCAGTCTAGGACTTCATTGAGCTTATTTTGTATAAACCTCTATACAAGTTAAGGATTAGTCTTTTGTTTTATGAAGGAGTAAACACAGAAGTTTAATTAGACTAATGGAGCTCTCTTCTGGCTTTTAAATGATCTTGTTTACATTTGAGACAGCTGTGTGAAAATAGCACATACTTCTACTGTAACATTGACTTGAGTGAGCATAATTTTGAGAGCAAGGTTCAGATTGCAGAAATTTGAGCTGCCTGTTTGACCTAGTGGGTGCATGTTATTTTGAGCAAGGTTCTATTTTAGTCTTTATGAATGTTCCTACTACTGTTAAGGTGGGCCTTCTACTCCCACTTAAAATTGGGATTTTGAAGAAAGTTAAAATTGGATTGTGGCATACTTTGCAATCTTGGAAGTTAATCTCTGACTTTGTTTTTCTGTCTCTAAAATGTTAGACTTGAAATAGATCAGAAAGAGTCATTTTCTGAGATCAGAGCAAAATATTCTGGTTATAATCAGGAGTCAAGTGAAACCTTTGCAGATGAAAGCCATGAGCCCCAAAGATACGGCATGCTTTATGTGAAGAGGATGGTACTAGCCAGCTGTCATGATGGCTGTGCAAGCCTCCTTATTTGTTTTTTTCCCTTATTGAGGTCCTTTATCTTTAAACATCTGTAGGAAGAAGTATGATCAGCTCTCTTTGCTTAATTCTGCCAGTAGCTACTTTGAGAATTTCAAACACAGTAACTTTGCAAACTTCAACTCAACAAAAATTTACCAGCAGCCTTTCTGAGAATTATTGGGGTTTGGACAGTAATTATGAATGGACACATCCCAGTTTTACTTATGGTGTTCTTTTCCCAATCCTTTCCTTTTGCTCACAGTGTGTCTGTTCTGTGGGGCATAGACTCAGTAGGAATTGTTCCCTTTAAGATACCATTTACCCCAATTATGGTGTAGTGATGATGATCTGCTTTGCATATTCAGGTTCTTTTTGGCTTTTTCCATTGAAGCCAGTGGTCCTCCCAGCCTTTTATCTTTGATGTGGCTTTTCATTGATAAAGTAACAATTTACCTTCCTGGGACAACAGATTCCAACCCCTTAACTAATCTGAAGTTGTTAGCTTCTGCCTTCCCTCGTCACATGGGACCTTTAGGGCCAATTTATTTTCCTGTCCACGTGAGAAGTCTCCAGTAAACTAGCTGAAGGTCCTCAGCATGTAGCATGCTTTGTCTCTCCAGTGTTTAAGAGAAATCACCACATTCACATGAGCATACCCTCTGCACCACCCTCCCTTTATAACCGCCACCATATCCACTTCCCTTGCTGCCTCTGCTTCTCAGCCTGTTGCAGCTTGGCGTGCATGTCTACATTCCACCCAAGTGGCTGTCTTCAGAATTTCCCCCCTTCCCCCCACCCCTGCCCCCAGTGGTCTAATCTCAAAACCCAAAAGGTGCTTCTTAGTCTCTGCCTCTTGGCTCCCTTTCTGTTTTTGGCCCTGTCTGCAGCATTTAATATTACTGTATTACAATGTGTTTGCATTTCTGGTTTCTGTGTACCACCCTCTGCTGGTTCTTCTGCTTTTTCATCCTTCAATAAGCTTTTATCCATGCCTGTATTGTAAATGTTGCTATTCCTTTAGCCTTTTCTCATTCTGGGCCTTTTTTTTTTTTTTTTGAGATGGAGTCTTGCTGTTGTCCAGGCTGTAGTGCAGTGGCGTGATCTGGACTCCCTGCAACCTCCCACCTCCTGACTTCAAGCAATTCTCCTGCTTCAGCCTCCTGAGTAGCTGGGATTACAGGCGCCCACCACCACGCCCAGCTAATTTTTGTATTTTTAGTAGAGACAGGGTTTCACCATGTTGACCAGGCAAGTCTTGAACTCATGACCTCAGGAGATCCACCCGCCTCAGCCTCCCAAAGTGCTGGGATTACAGACATGAGCCACTGCTCCGGGCCTAGACCTTTTCCTTGAGTGCTTTATACTTAGGCTGGCTTCAGTTACCAACTGGACGTTGATGGCCTACCTCTAGATCTCTAGGTCAGACCCCTTCCTTGTACTTCAGACTCATGTATCTCATTTCCACAGACACCTCAAACAGTATGGCTGCGACAGACTGTCTCCTTCCTTCTCACCTCTCCTTTCCTTCTCTTTCCTTGGCTTGGAGAGTGGCAGTGCCATCCATCAAAATCAGACACTAGGCCTCATCCAGTGTTTCTCCTGATTTTTTTCAGCCCCCAAATCTGTTGCTTTGGCCTCCTTGTCGCAGCCTCTCCTTCAGTTCCTCTGCTATGCCTCTGCCAGGTTGACCTCCCACCACCATCTTCCATAGCTGAGTAGGTGCCACGCCAGTGTGGTTTTTGCTCCCTCTCAGTTTTTCGTGAATCTGCCTCCCTTCTCTGCGTCTTTGTCTCCACTTCCATCACCTAGTCTACTCTGTCATCATCTCTCCCCCCTGGATCCTTGCAGTAGCCTCATGACTGATCATCTGCATCTGCTCTTAGGCCCTATAATCCATTCTTCACATGGCAGCCCTATGATGTGTTCAGAATGCGGCTCTGAGCATGTCATTCCCCTGTTTAAACATTTAAGTAGCTTCTCATTATTCCTAGTTCTTGGAATATGGGCCCAGTGGCCAGGTGTGGTGGCTCACGTCTGTAATCCCAGCACTTTGGGAGGCTGAGGCAGGCGGATCACTTGAGTCCAAGAGTTTGAGACCGTCCTGAGCTACATGGCAAAACCCCGTCTCTATCAAAAATTTAAAAATTAGCTGGGCATGGTGGTTCATGCCCAGCTACTGGGGAGGCTGAGGCAGGAGGATCACTTGAGCCCAGGAGGCCAAGGCTGCAATGAGCCATGATCGTGCCACTGCACTTCAGCCTGGGTAACAGAGTGCAGGCTGTCCCAAAAAAAAAAAAAAAAAAAGACTATGGGCCCAACTGCTGGCCTGGCCCCCTCCTGCACCCCACGACTTGGCCCCTGCTGACTTCCTCAGCCACATCTCTTCTTGTGTCCCATGACATTTTGTCTGCACTTGGCCTTCTTTGATCTCAGGCTTTACATATGCCGTTCCCACTCTCTGCTCAGGACTCACTTCCTCTTGTTTACTTTCCATCAGTTATCCTTACCTAGTTAATTCCTGTGTTCACCATTTGTATGTCATGTCAAACAGTATTTTCTCAGGACAGTCTTTCCTCAGACCTCACCCCAACCCCCCAGCCCCATATACTGTCTTAGCTCCCTAGCTTTTTCCTTCAGAGCACCACATAGGTTGTCAGTCTGTTTGTGGATTATTACCAGACCATAAAGTTCTGTCTGTATTGTCACTCAGGCATGTCCAACGCACTCCTGATACTTGGCCCACTGTCCTGATCTCAGGCTGGCAAGTACCGATGTCACTTGGTTCACCTCTAGACATGGTCGGTGTCTGCCTTTGATGGGGACTCTTTCCAGTCTGAGGATGTTGCTCGATGGACTTCTCACTAAGCCTATAGCTTGATGGACTGACTGGACTGTGGTACCACCAAGTTTAAAAATTCTGTGATTTTTTTTTGTTTTCCAGTATTACAGGTAGACCTTTAAGGAAAAAGAGGTGCCCTCGGTCAAAGATCCTTTCCTTTTCTCAAGGCAGCTTCTAGTAAATGTGCTAAATTTTAAAGATATAATCAAATGGTTTCTGGGAGAAGGGATTTTGTATCCCATTAATAATTCGTTTTCTTCAACTCTGCATGTCTTTTCTTGACATATTATAAATCAGGAAGATTAAGTATTGCTCATAAAATAATAGAATATGGGAGGGGTGTGTGTTCTTTCTCCATCAGATCTGTTGATTCAAATGGAACAGTTTAGCAAGCGCCTGTTCTCACCCAAGCTTCCCCCATGCCATAGGCGTTGTTTTCATTCCCATCTCATATATAGGAGCCCAGTGAGTTTGTCACATGTTACATCTTAGGCACATGGAAGTGTAGGATAGGAACTTGGATTTTCTTTTTTTTTTTCTTTCCAACTTTTATTTATTTTATTCAGGGGGTTCAGGTTTGTTAACATGGGTACATTGTGTGTCACAGGTATTTGGTGTACAGATAATTTTGTCATCCAGGTAATTGGCATTGTACCTGATAGGTAGTTTTTCAGTCCTCACCCTCCTCCCATCCTCCACCCTCAAGTAGTCCTGGGTGTCTTATTTTTCCCTTCTTTGTGTTCATGTGTACTCAATGTTTAGCTCCCAGCTTATAAGTGAGAACATGCGGTATTTAGTTTGCTTCATCCATGTTGCTGCAGAGGACATGATCTCATTCTTTTTTATGGCTGCATAGTATTCCATGGTATATATGTACTCATTTTCTTTATCCAGTCTGCTGTGGATGGGCATCTAGGTTGATTCCATGTCTTTGCTATTGTGAATAGTGCTGTGATGAACTTAGGCATGCATGTGTCTCTAGGTAGAATAATTTATATTCCTTTGGTTATACACCCAGTATTGGGATTGCTGGGTTGAATGGTTGTTCTGTTTTAAGTTCTTTGAGAAATCTCCAGACTGCTTTCCACAGTAGCTGAACTAATTTACATTCTCACTAGCCCTTTATAAGTGTTCCTTTTTCCCCACAACCTCCCCAGCATCTGTTATTTCTTGATTCTTTAATAGCCATTCTGATTGGTATGAGGTGGTATCTCATTGTGGTTTTGATTTGCATTTCTCTAATGACTAGTGATACTGAGCTTTTTAAATATGCTTGTTGGCTGCATGTATGTCTTCTTTTGAAAAGTGTCAGTTCATGTCCTTTACCTATTTTTAGTGGGGTTTTTTGTTACTTACTTATTGACTTAAGTTCCTCATAGATTGTGGATATTAGGCCTTTGATGGTGGCATAGTTTGCAAATATTTTCTCCCATTCTCTAAGTTGTCTTTTTGCTCTGTTGATAGTTTCTTTTGCTGTGTAGAAGCTCTTTAGTTTAATTAGATTCTACTTGTCAGTTTGTTTTTGTTGCAATTACTTTTGGAGTCTTTGCCAGGGCCAGTGTCCGGCATGATATTTCCTAGGTTTTCTCCTAGGGTCTTTGTAGTTGGAGGTTTTACATTAAGTCTTTGATCCACTTTGAGTTGGTTTTTATATATGGTAAAAGGAATGGGTCCAGTTTTAATCTTCTGCATATGGATAGCCAGCTATCCCAGCACCATTTATTGAATAGGGAATACTTTCCCCATTGCTTGTTATCAGCTTTGTCAAAGATCAGATGCTTGTAGGTGTACAGCTTTATTTGTTTGTTTGTTTGTTTGTTTATTTATTTATTTATTTATTTATTGAGTCTTGAGTTTCTCTTTGTCTCCCAGGCTGGAGTGCAGTGGCACGATCTCGGCTCGCCGCAACCTCCGCCTCCCAGGTTTGAGCAGTTCTCCTGCCTCAGCCTCCCGGGTAGCTGGGATTACAGGCACACGTCACCACGCCTGGCTTATTTTGTATTTTTAGTTAGAGATGGGGTTTCACCATGTTGGCCAGCCTGGTCTCGAACTCCTGATCTCAGGTGCTCTGCCTGCCTCGGCCTCCCAAAGTGCTGGGATTATAGACATGAGCCACTGTGCCTGGCCGGTATACAGCTTTATTTCTGAGTTCTCTACCCTGTTCCATTGGTTTTTGTATCTATTTTTGTACCATTTCCATGCTGTTTTAGTTACTGTAGCCTTATAGTATAGTTTGAAGTTGGGGAATGTGATGCCCTGGGCTTTGTTCTCTTTGCTTAGGATTGCTTTGGCTATTTGGGCTTTTTATTGGCTCAAAATCAATTTTAGAATATTGTTTTCTGTTTGTTTTGTTTTTGTTAGTAGATGCTGTGCATGCAAAAATAGTTTTTTTTCCTAATTCTGTGAAGAATGTCATTGGTAGTTTGATAGGAATAGCATTGAATCTGTACATTGCTTTGGGCAGTATGGCCATTTTAACAGTATTGATTTTTCCTATCCATGAGCATAGAATGTTTTTCCATTTGTTTATGTTGTCTCTGACTTCTTTGAGCAGTGTTTTGTAATTCTTGTTGTCGAGATTTTTCACCTCCCTGATTAGCTGTATTTTATTCTTTTTGTGGCTGTTGTGAATGAAATTGTGTCTTGATTGGGCTGTCAGCTTGGACATTGTTGGTGTATAGAAATGCTACTGGGTTTTGTATATTGATTTTGTGTCCTGAAGTTTTGCTGAAGTTACCAGAACTAGGAGCCTTTGGGCAAATATTATGGGGTTTTCTAGCTATGGAATCATATAGCCTGCAACGAGAGTTAGTTTGACTTCCTCTCTTCCTATTTGGATGCCTTTTATTTCTTTCTCTTGCTTGATTGCTCTGGCTAGGACTTCCAGTACTGTGTTGAACGGGAGTGGCAAGAGTGGGCGTCCTTGTCTTATTCTAGCTCTCAAGGGAAATGCTTCCAGCTTTTGCCTGTTGAGTATGATGTTTGCTGTGGGTTTGTCGTAGATGGCTCTTATTATTTTGAGGTATGTTCCTTCGATGCCTAGTTTGTTGAGGGCTCTTAACGTGAAGGGATGTTGAGTTGTATCAAAAGCCTTTTCTGTGTCTACTGAAATTTGAAATGATGATGCGGTTTTTGTTTTTAGTTCTGTTTATGTGATGGATCACATTTGTTGATTTGCATACGCTGAACCAACCTTGATTCGACGAATAAAGCCTACTTGATCATGGTGGATTAGCTTTTTGATGTGCTGCTGGATTTGGTTTGCTAGTATTTCATTTATTTTTACATCTGTGTTCATCAGGGATGTTGGCCTGAAGTTTTCTTTCTTCATTGTGTCTACCAGGTTTTGGCATCAGAATGATGCTGGCTTCATAGAATGAGTTAGGGAGGACTCCCTCCTTCTTGATTTTTTTGGGGGAATACTTCAGTAGTAGGATTGGTAGCAGCTCTTCATTATATGTCTGGTAGATTTTGGCTCTGAATCCGTCTGGTCCAGGGCTTTTTTTGGTTGGTAGGTTTTTAAATTACTCATTCAATTTTGGAACTCGTTGTAGGTCTGTCCAGGGTTTCAATTCCTTCCTGGTTCAATCTCGGGAGATTCCATGTTTCTAGGAATTTATCCATGTCTTCTAGGTTTTCTAGTTTGTGTGCATAGAGGTTGAACTTGTATTTTCTTTTTTGTTTGTTTTTGTTTTGTTTTATTCTTGTTTTTGTTTTTGAGATGGAGTCTTGCTCCGTCCCCCAGGCTGGAGTGCAGTGGTGCCATCTCGGCTCACTGCAAGCTCCGCCTCCCAGGTTCACGCCATTCGCCTGCCTCAGCCTCCCGAGCAGCTGGGACTACAGGCGCCTGCCACCACACCTGGCTAATTTTTTCTAATTTTAGTAGAGACAGTGTTTCACCGTGTTAGCCAGGATGGTCTCAATCTCCTGACCTCATGATCCACCCGCCTTGGCCTCCCGAAGTGCTGGGATTACAGGCGTGAGCCACCATGCCCAGCCTGAACTTGTATTTTCTGACTTCCGCCACAGCCATCTGCCTCCAGTAGAAAAGATGTGATATACTCCCAGTCCTTTGGAGGTGCTAGGAAACAGAACCTTCTTGTTTGTTTGCTAATGGAAAGGAATTGAAGTTTTTTTTATTATAGAGAGCTGTATTCCAGTGTAGTACAGTAACCTACAGACTGTCTTACCCCGGGCAGATCTGCCAGCACTAAAAATTACAATAAACATTGCTTAAAAGAATTGTATGTGATACAACCAAATACACAGGCACAAAAAAAAATTTTTGTCTGTTTGTCTTTTTTCCTTTCTACCCTTTGTTTCTCATCTGTCCTCCAGGAATGCTTGACTCTACCATTATTTGGCTTAAAATGAGAAACCTTTGTCTGTACCTTTGATGTTTGTCTGCACAAAAATCAATAATCTGGCTTTCCATTAAAATAGTCCTTAAAGAAGTTAATTTGTGGGGTCTTTGTTACTTGTGCAAAGCATGCATTTTTGATAGTTTACTTTAAAAAAAAAAACTAAATAGTTTGTCTTATACTTTAGTATTTTGGTTTTACTGGTTTTATGTAGTGAGGGACCCCATTCCATAAATGTAAGGATTTTTGAAGGATCCAGGTCCATTTATTAATCCATATCTTTTTAAAGCATTTTATGAGCATCTGTTAAATTGAAAATATTTAGCTTTATGATTAAGGCTTGAAAATTGTCCAGTCCTAAAGTGTATTTTCCTTTTCCTTTTTTAGTTTTTTTTTTTTTTTTTTTTTTTTTTAGTTAGTATAGACACTGACTTTTCATTCTCCCCTTGCTTCTGCATGTCCCTGTGAGATCGGGGGTTTTCTTGTGCCAGTAGAAGCTGCCTTATCACCTTTTGTGTGGAGGAGCCTCTGGGGAGAAAGCAGTGCCCTGAAAATGCTTTGTGGTACAATTTCAGGTTTAAGAAGCTTGCTCCCATTTGGCTTTTCCCATGGATGGCCGGACTACTCCAAGAACATTCCTCTAGTTATAGGCATTTTGTCGTTTTTCCTTTTGGGAAATTCTTTGTATGTACCTTTATTATGGGTTTTGATAGTGGAGCTGAGAGGCCCCGAGTATTGGGATTGGAGCCACAATTTCTTCTCTTCTTTGTATCTTCCCCAGCATCTTACTCAGCAGCTCCCGCCATGCTGTGACACCCCAGAATGTATCATTTCGAAATGTCGCAGCTCTCACTAGGTCATATGGGATCATGGAGCTGGCTGGGGGAGAGGTGCAGGTCAGTGATGGTTTTTTGTTCCCACATTGGATCTTTGAAGAAAATTTAAAAACGGCACTCTTATTTTCAATCCAAATATTCATATAGTGTATTTTCCAAAAACATAAATGAATGAGTGAGTGAAATTGTGGTTTAAGAGGCTGTGCTTCTCAAGTGTAGGTCCTGTGGCCTTAGTAGCAAGGGATAAGCTTCCTGGCAGGATGAGGGGGCTTGGCGGGTGTGTTAAATATTGGTGGGGTGTGGGTCAGCTTCCCTTTTGGGCTTGGCTCTCTCAACCTCCATACTATGAAGCAGTCCTTTGACTTAAATTCAGTGTGGCAGGTCACCTTTAAAACGGGCCTTCGTAAACTGCTTCGTGCACAGTAACCCTTTATGACTATTAATTGGGGGTAGCCAAACAGTGGGTGATTTTGATATACCATATGTCCTGTAGCACAACTCCTGGAGATTTCCAGGAGTCCTCTACTTAGCAAGAAAGAAAATAGGTTTAATAATGTTTACATTTTGATCATTGTTTCTTACATGTGTTGCTAGAGGAAACGCTTATAGTTTTGTTTGTTTTGAAAATGAAATTCCTGTGGAAAGGTCATTGCAATGCCAGCCCCTGTCATTTCTAGCCCTCTTATCCCAGAGCTCATCTGCAGTGTGTCAGGTCTGGCTTACTTCTCTAACCAAAAAAGGCAAAGAATGTGTAAGCCCTGCTCTCTTCAGCAGATTGTCTGGGTGCTCCGTGATGGGTGGAGTTCACGGTGTCAGCTGGATCCACAGGAAGCAGGGAAATGTTATAGATACATTTTCTCCTGCAAGTTTAGAGAGTCTGTGAGGCAAGATTCCAAAGCTTTGCCAGGAGCATAAATCCTAGGCTTTATCTCAGAACTACACACTGGGCCTTACCCTCTATGTTGTAAACATTTCTTGGCAGTCAAATAAACCCAGGCAGTTTCTCGAAGGTGCCTGCCACCTCCTCCACCTCCCCTTCTTGAGGATCCTGACACAGGTTTGCTGCAGCAAGTCAGATATGATTCTTCCCTATTTGGGGCCCCCCACGGCTCTTCTGGGCTAGGGCAGGGTTGCCACAGTAGGTACTTGGCACTGAATGGAAGGCCCACCTCAGCCCCCCACTTCTCAGTATAAATAATGCATGCGCTGGAGAGGAATAGCAACCAGAGTGCTTGGGCTTGCCATGTCTTCTCTTGCAAGATTCGTCGTGGAGGAAAGGCACCCTCTGAAGATGAGAGTGCTGGAGAGAGCCTTGTGCGCTGTGGTTGAGAAGAGTGCGCTGGTGGGGAGAGGAGACTGATGGGCAAGAACGCTGCAGCAGGCTTGTCCTGCAGC
Source organism: Symphalangus syndactylus (assembly GCF_028878055.3). Taxonomy (NCBI): domain Eukaryota; kingdom Metazoa; phylum Chordata; class Mammalia; order Primates; family Hylobatidae; genus Symphalangus; species Symphalangus syndactylus. The sequence goes on along the minus strand of NC_072446.2, from coordinate 34,466,824 downwards.
TGTAAATGGCACAGGACTGGAGCTCTTGAATTCCAGTTCTAGGTAGGGGAGCGTGGGTGTTGGATGAAAGGTTTAGTCATATGTTACATACAGGACTAACGTATAGTCCTGAATAAAGTATCTGAAACAAGAAGCATGTGACCACCTGGGCACATCATTTTTCTACCTGAGTGGTACTTGGTGTACTAAAGAGATTATGGGATGCAGCACTCTTAGACGAGGTGGAAGAATCTGAGTGGTTCTCATCACGTTGGAGTTGGTTTTTATGGGATATGGAAAAGAGGCCTGGATTTCTTCTGAGAGCAGGAGTAGCTGAGGAGCCTTGTGGCAACAGAGCTCGTGAGCTGCACTTGTGTGAGAAGGCAGGCTGGTAAGTTGAGACACGAGATTCTTGGATTTTCCTGAGACCTTTCTCCTTCATCTCTCTAGACCCAAAGAGAATAACCTGGAAAGTCAGCTAGTGAGGGTCTGCAAGACCCAACTGAGAGAGCTTAAGAACCGGAGAATTCGGAGGCAGGTGAAGGCTGGAGTTGTATTTGGGGGAGTTTTGTTTAGAGTCAGTCTTTTTTTTTTTTTTTTTTTTTTTTTTTGAGATAGGTCTCACTCTCACCCAGGCTGGAGTGCAGTGGTGTGATCTTGGCTCACTGCAGTCTCCGCCTCCTGGGCTCAAGCAGTCTTCCCACCTCAGCCTCCTGAGTAGCAGGAACTATAGGCATGTGCCACCACGCTTGGCTAATTTTGCATTTTTTGTAGAGATGGGGTTTTGCCATGTTTGGGCACAAGTGATCCACCTGCCTCAGCCTCCCAAAGTGTTGGGATTACAGGCGTGAACCACCTTGTCTAGCCTGGAGTCACTGTTAATTTCTTTTGTTGGTCCATGGCAAGGTTTACAGATGAGTTTGTTTAGAAAGCCTGAATCTGTTTTTAAAAGCAGGGATGGGAAGTGGGAAATCACAGTAGTTACTACTTGAGTCTATTTAGTGGACTATAAAAATTACTATAGCCTCAGTTTAACCTAATCAGAGCTTGCCGTGAATTCGAGCCTGCTTGCTTCTCTTCAGGAAATTAATCTGGGTCATTTGACTGTCCCAGTTAAGCAGGTGCATGTTTTAACAGTTTTAAAGGCAATTGCTACCTGTATTTGGTTATTCAGAGTATATACTCAGTTATCCTTGCCGATACATTTAACTCTTCTAGCCTACAGATCTTTCCTTTTTACCAGCCTCAGTGTTTTGTGTTTTTTATTTTTTTGTGGAGACAGGGTCTCACTCTATTTCCCAGGCTGGTCTCGAACTCCTGGCCTCAAGCAGTCATTCTGCCTCAGCCTCTGAAAGCATTGGGATTAAAGGTGTGAGCCACCATGCCCAGGCCAGCCTTGATGTTTATTAATCCTTTTCAGTGACAGTCTCACTCTCCCTCTTTCTTTCTCTAGTGATTCCTTCCTCCGATGCCTGCTCTTACAATAGGCGTCCCTGTGAGAAGAGTTACCCAGTGGCATCAAGAGCTCTGGGCAGGATCCGTCCACTTTCAGAGTGGCTTGAAGAGTGGAACACATTTCTTTTTAGTTAAATGAGTTTCTTCGGTAATGTCCAGAATATAATATCAGCCTAAGCATGATGGAATCCCCCATACCCCACCCTATACCCCCTTCCAAACAGAAACAACCGTTTGGTTTTTTGGGTTTTTTTGTTTTGTTTTGTTTTGTTTTTGTTTTTGACATGGAATCTCGCTCTGTTGCCCAGGCTGGAGTGCAGTGGCGCAATCTCAGCTCACCGCAACCTCTGCCCCTCCGGGTTCAAGCAGTTCTCCTGCCTCAGCCTCCTGAGTAGCTGGGATTAACAGGCACCTACCACCCTGCCCAACTAACTTTTGTATTTTTTAGTAGAGATGGAGTTTCACCATGTTGGCCAGGCTGGTCTTGAACTCCTGACCTCAGGTGATCTGCTTGCCTCAGCCTCCCAAAGTGCTGGGATTACAGGCATGAGCCACCGCACCTGGCCACAACTGGAATTTTTAAGAAATTGCCTAGGAGAGAATTAGTTGAACTTAAGGTGGTGTCTAATTAGATCAAAGTGCCTTCCATTTTAACTTCAATGAACTTGCCAGGTTGGTCTGATGATAACCCAAGAGTAAGGAGTCTTGGATTCTGATCCCAGCTCAGCTTCTAGAGACTTGGTGGTTTTCAAACTGTTCTTGAGGGACTCCTTCAACTGAAGGGCTCCCTAGTTGCCAAGAGTTGTTGGTTCTGAGTCAAGGTGGCTTTGATTTGTCAGCTTTGGTCAGAGAATTAAGGCAGGGGGCAGGAAGTCCCTGTTCTGTAGTTGTTTTGCTGTTTTACCCTTTTTATACCTTCCATTCAGAAGTTTATTAGATGAATCCATGTCCAGAAATAGAGAATTAGTCGACTTCATCCTTTATATTAATTTCCCTTGAAGTATAAACAGCCAATGAAGAAAAGTACTTGTGGGAGAAAGGGGGTTTAGATCCTCAAATTTGAAAATAGTTTTCAACTTCAGGAACGTGAAAAGTGACTGGTAACCAAAGTCTGAGTCTCAGGAGCTACTTCATGTGGTATGCTTTTACCTGATGTTATGTTTTAGATATGGCTCATTCATTCGGCACATGTGCTGGGTGCCTACTGTTTGCTGGACACTGCGGAGCCTGGTGGATGCTGGGGGAAGCAGATGGGTCTGGTCCTGGCCTCCAGGAGCTTACTAGTTAAGTGTGGGAGTCATTGCTAGTCATTTACGTAAGTCATTGTTTAATTTTAGTTGTGGTAAGTTTACAAAGGAAAGAAACGGGCTGCTAGGAGAGCTTACTCTCTACCCTTTTCTCTTCCTTTGTGGACTGCGTGAGGAGTTCCCATTGAGGGTGGGAGACTGATTGCCTGCAGTAATGGGGAGAGGATATGCCTGGTTCCCTCCTCTCCTTGCTTGGAGTTTTGTCCTTACAACTTAGTAAGTATTCTTCATTTGACCTTTTTCCTGCCTCATTATTCTTCCCAGACATTCTTTAGCTTCTACTTTCTGCCTTTTCAGGTGTGCATCAGGGATCTGGTATCATGGAATTTAGAACTTGAAAAGAAGTGTTATGGTCCAGTTCCCTCACTTTCAGATATGGAAGAAGGGAACACATCCACGGTCACACAGCAGGTTAGAGGCAGAACCAGGACCAAGCCTAGGTCTCTGCATCTCAGCCCAGACCTTCTTGTTACATTCCTGCAGGAAGGGCTTTCTAAGTCAGCAGGGGCCCAGCCTCAGGGACCTACTTACCCTCGCAGAGACACCGAGAGGACAAAACCTAAGCCCCAAGGGGGACAAGAGCCCCAGACTTCACATGGCCCAGGGTTGTTTTCTATATATCTTGGCAGATTTATCAAGAGTACCTTTTTCTGGGAGCTGAGGAAAGAAAAAAAATATGCCCCATTCCTATCATTAGGGGATTCATATTCTAGAGGAACATAGAAGTCTCACATGTATGGAGAGAGCATAGAGCAGCTTGCTAGGGGCTCAGGTACACACCCTGTGTGAGGGAGAGCTCTGGAGCAGGAGGAGATGGGGAGTCGTCTCCTGGATGCAGAGCAAGGATTTTCCTAGAGGGGTGGAGTCCAGATAGTCCAAGGAGCAGAGGAGTGGAGGCCAGGCTTTGCTAGGGCTAGGAGAAGAGAGAGACCCCCTCCAGGCTTGCGGGGAATCCTGAAAAAATGGTCCACACAGACAAAGAGGGTTAGGAGGTTGTGAGAAACACACCTTGGCAGGGGCTGATTTTGCAAGACCTTGAACTCTGCTCTGAAGGACCAGATCATGGAGCTAGTGGGGTGCCGTGCCTCACTTTCTCAAGGGAGTGGTTTCATGAAAGCTGGATTTTCGGGAGAGAAGTCTGGTGGCATTTTAGGAGCCCTAGGGGTCAGGAGGCCTCACCAGGGACTTACTGCAGTGACTCAGTCATGGAATGAGGAGGCCCTGGTCACAGGGAGTAGCAGTGGGGTATTTTGAGCTTCTATAGTGCTTGTTTGCAAAACATGATAAATTTGGGTTAATCTCCAAGCTTTAACATAGGAAGTGTAACTTCAGTGTTTTTTTTCTTGCCATGTCTAGGTGGAGTCCACAAAGAAATTGTGACACTCAGTTGTCTGTATTTTATTTTATAAGGCATTTTGAAACGTCTGAGAACCAACAAAAAGAGAATGCAAATACCAAGTGTTACTTCTTTCTACTTCCAAATCTCAAGCTCTAAGTTGAATACCATTTAATTCACTGTTGCCAATATGGCACTCTGCGTTCCTTTTTTGATAGAAAGTTTTGCCTTTTGAGCATTTGAAGCCCTAGCTTTGCGATATAGCTGAACAGGGTGGGCAGGCTGGTGGGGACAAGGAAGAACACAAGGATGAGAGTAGCTGCCCGGCTCCAGCAGCACCCATGCCCTCGGCATGCACAGACTTAACGGTATTGTCTTCTCTTTGTCTCCTTAGGAATACAAACAGAAGCTTGCGCGAGTAACCCAGGTCCGCAAGGAACTGAAATCCCATATTCAGAGCTTGCCAGACCTCTCACTGCTGCCCAACGTCACAGGGGGCTTAGCCCCCCTGCCCTCTGCTGGGGACCTGTTTTCAACTGACTAGGATGGGTGTCATGTCCCAGATTTCTGTTTGTACCAGCAGAAAGAAGAGGGCAAGTCATGGTTGGAAATAACCTTCTAGCCCCTGGTTCTATCCCTTCTTCCGCCCAGCCCCCCAGCCTCAAGAAAGAACCTCAGACTCTGATTCTCTTCAGCCTCTCATCTTGAGCACAGTTCAGAACAGTGGCGACTGGAATCTGGTTTATATTCTTATTTGCAAAGACTACAGACTTTTTCTCCCACTTTATATTTTCATGCCCCCCTGTTGGTTTTCCATTCTTAGCTGTCTCTTTATACCTAAGAAGTTATGAAAATCATGTGTACTTCTGGAAGCTTTCAAAAGAATCTTGTCCCTCATGACAGCATTTTGTCATGAAAGCAGCTTCTCCTTTCTGAGCTGGGCTTGTTCAAGTTCGGTGTGGGCTTCCACTAAGGCACTTGTCCTGGAGATGCTGGCTTTCCCAGCTGCATCTGCCCCAAAAGGTTGGAGGCACAGCTGTCGTAGCGTTGCCATAAAGAGTTTGCCAAATCTCTGATCCTCCCTTTCCATTACTTCTCCTAGTGACGCACGAAGATGAGGTGCATTTATTTTGTAAACAGATTGGAGAATCTAGCAATAAGATTCAAAGCTAATCTGGAGCATAAAGGCACAGTTCAGAGACAGAATAACAGGGATCACAAGCATGAATTTAAAGTAATTTATTTGCTTCAAGTTCCTATATACAACCTTCCCATGCTGCACTTCTCCACTGTCGGAGCACGTTCCGAAAAACAGGATGCCTTGATCCCTGGTGGGTGCGAAGGCAGTTGTTAGGGGTGGCAGGCATTGGTGGGCTCCAAAAGATGAAGGACCCACACACAGGTGTGCTGCATTTGGACTCTGTGTGGGTGTTTCTTGGACCCTTTCTTCTGGGAGTAGGGTACACACTAACGTTTAATTCGCTGTCTGGGTGCATGTCCACAGTACGGTGGCTAAACTCGAACATCACTGCAAATAGGATGCTGAGCAGGTCCGTCTGTCCAGGTTACGCCACTGCACAGGTCCTTGTCCCCACACGATGGGGAATACTTGGATCAGATGTTACTGAATAGCTCGTCTCGGGCAGGGGAAGCGGGAAGTTGGGGATATTAATTGGGAGTTTTAATTCTATTATCATGTCAGCTGACATTATGACTATATAATGTAGTTAGAGGATTTTTATCTTGCCTGTAGTAAAGGTTCAGCCTGCTGATTGTAAATCATTCTAATTTGGCAGGCTTATTTTTGACATTGGAAAGGGCAGAAAGCGATTTGCCCCAGTAGTGTAATAGGAGTTCTTGACCAGAGGCTGAAACCCAAACGATATATAAAAAGGAATTCAGTGGAGGGGGCTTTGTAATCTCCATTAATTTGTGTTGCTATTTCCAGGATCACCAAAAATTACATGTAATTTTACATGTTAAACACATTGAAACATAACCTGTGTTTATAAAGCATAACGGGCTTCCCTTCCAGAAGCTCTCCTGCTTGTCATGAAGTGAGAACAATGAAAAGTCGTAGCAGATACTCAGTTTAACTCTGTAGAATCTAGTAGTGTTTGAGCTGTTATTCAGATTTGAATTCAGACTGTGTTGTTTGCTTATTGACACTGCCTGTTGTTCTGTCACTGTTAATGAGTCTATAAGGTTTTTCTTCCAGAGGCCATAGGTGACATCACTAAAATTGCAAGATAAATTGTAATCTTTGCTGCTGCTGCACTCCCCAACCTCTCCCCCGCCCCCCGTGGTGTGCTGCTTTCTAGATGAGCGTGTTTCGGAGCAGGCCCGTCTTGGACACTCTATGCTTTCACCAAGCAAGTGAGATCTGACCAGCCACAATCCAGCCAAAAGAGGATCGTAGATATTTGCTCTGATCAACTAGATGAAAATATAACAGAATGGATTTAGCCCACTGCTCTGTTTTATCCAACTGAGTCTCTGACCAGCAATTGGTGCATAATTATTACAGCAAAAGTAAGAAATGAAACTGTAGCGATTATGTAAATGAATGTGTTGGCCTCTTAATACCTGTTACTAGTGGACTTCCTGTGAGGAAGTTAGTTTTTTGTTTTGATGAAATGCTTTCGTTTTTTAAATCTTAATTCTGCTGTCCACATCCTCCCAAAGTGTGCTTACTTCATTTGTTTAATTTAAATGAACCTTCCACCTTGTATGTATGAGGTGACTTGGTGGGTGGGGTGGGTGGTTTTTGTTTTTGTGTTTTTTCTTTCTTAGGGCATCTGTAGGCCTCAAAGGACCTTTCCTTTAGGTCATATTCCTCAGAAAGTCTTCAGTCTTCCCTTGTTTTTGTTTGTTTGTTTTTCTTAAAGAATATTTTCAAAGCTTAAATTTGTATATTAATTTAGGACTATTTAGAAGTATAGGCTGTCGTTGGCGGCAGCAGTATATTCTGAAATGTCTCATAGATATATATTTTTGAATAAAGATGGTGTTGTTGAACAACGTTGTGTGATTTTTTTTTTAAAACTACCCTGTTACTGAAAACAGTGCCTTTCTTTATAAGCAGTGGGTGATTAGTAATCACCAATAGAGAATGTGCTGTCTGCACAGAATCTTGTCCCTTGGGAGTTTTTGTGTCTGTTAGAGGCACATAAATACTCAGCACTTAGGTATTATTTTCTGGTTCTTTCCAGGAGCTTAATTAGCTTTAATTAGGCAATCCACACAGTACCCATGAGAGGTGCCGCCATAGTTTTACCCTCATTGTACAGAAGTGGGAACTGATGGAGAGAGGTTAAATGACTCTTCCCCTATACTTCACAGCCAATCTCTGACAGATTAAAACTTGGAAGTTCTTTGATTTTAGCGCCTTTGTTCACACCAGTAGGCTTCTGAGAGCGATTTGATTTTGGCAGTACAGGGAAAGCCATGCTGAACAGTAAAAAGACGAAAAATGTGAGATAATTGCGAACCCAAGTGGTGTGTCTCTTAAATACAGTCATGGCTTTCCTTTGTCCTTTTCACTTGTACATGGAGTGAAAGCATATTGACTGTGTATTGCTGGTTAAAGCTCTCAAAATAACAAAAATGTTTTGAATTAGGTCCTTTTGAAGCCAGTGATATGTTTGGAAGGATCGTAAACCTGTCCACTGGGTAATGGCAGCATCTGCCAGAAGAAGTGGGGTTATCTGTGTTACGGTGCAAAAACCTTTGTAGTAGGTGTGGTTCATCAAGGCTGCAACCCAAGGAAAATTGAGACAGCATTACCCAAGTTCTGTTAAAATATGAAAGTTGGATATTACATGTGAATCTCAAGAGACAAGATCTCCTTCTGTGTCCCCAGATTTCATGGCCTAATTTCTTCACTCCTCCCTATAAATAGTAAGTCCATGATTCTTCTGGTTTAATTAGCACTTAAGGCTACGAAATGACTTTGAGGTCCTCAGAGCTGAAGACGGAGCTACCCAAGAGTCCATGAATCTGTCGAAATGCTTATCCTTTGTGACTAGAGCCATTAACTCTCTGTGTCACCTTCCTGGGCAAGGTATTTTCCTCTCTGGGCCTCAGTTTTCTTTTCTTTTTTTTCTTTTTGAGACAGGATCTAACTCTTGCCCAGGCTGGTGCAACCTTAGCTCACTGTAGCCTCAATCTCCTCATCTCAAGCTATCCTCCTACCTCAGCCTCTCAAGTAGCTAGGACTACAGGCATCTACCACCACGCTTGGCCAATTTTTTTCTTTTCTTGACTTTTCTTTTTTAGAGATAAGGTCTCGCTATGTTGTCTAGGCTTGTCTCAAATTCTTGGGCTCAAGCAATCCTCCCACCTTGACCTCCCAAAGTGCTGGGATTACAGGCAGCCACCACAGCCAGCCTCAGCTTTCTTACCTGCAAAATGCAGTATTGGGCTAAATTAATCTCCAGGCTTGCTGCGAGCCCTAAAAGTGTATGATTGTTGTGCTGCGTAAGAAGCATACGGGACTGAAGTCTGAGAACTCTGGATGGCATATCCTGGGCGCACAGTACTATTTGTTAGAGAAATGAATAGTATCACCATTGTGCTACGTATAGATAGGAAACCCTGGAGACCATAGTCTGTAAGGATCAGGACACAGGAGACAGTGCCACGACCGGGAAGATGGGAGTAAACACAGTAGTTCACTGCACAAAATGCGTGTTCGGTTTATTTGGGATCTTTAAGAAAAAGCCATTTGCTAGCATGGTTTCCTCTTTTACTTTCTCCTGGAATAATTCATCTGGCTAAAGCTCATCTCTCACTGCTACCTCTGTAGGATTTTCATTTAAAAATCATGCTTCCACTCTGAGGCACAGATTCAATTAAGAATCCATTATTCTGTACAGTAGGTTGGGATTCATACAGCTTTATGTAGTGTTGAAAGCCCAGTGTGTTCCATTTTTTTAGACTCTGAAATATTTTGCATTAAAAATTCATTTCTACTATTGGTTTGATAAATATTAAAATTAGCAGGAACCCATTTATCTAGTATTTTTTGTGAATAAGAGGCAGCTGTGGTAAGTGATAACTCATATCTTCTCATCTCCTCTCACTGTGATGACCTTGGGCAAGTCACTCAGCCCTTGGGGACCTCAGCTGCTTCTTACAGGAAATGAGTAGGGTTGATTACATAACCTCTGAAGTCCTTTCCAAATCTGAAGTCCTGTGACTAGGTTTTCAGAATATTCCTTCCTACTGAGAATCTTAGTAAACTCAGTACCTGAATAATGTACTCCATAGATTTTAAAATACTCACTATACAAATTCTTAGTTATGAAATAAAGTAGTTACGAACATACTTGTTAATAACTGAGATGGTTGTAAAAAGGGCCTAGTGCCTTGGTAGAAATTAGGGACTCAGTGGTGGCTGTTACTATGTTAAATAATGAAAGCAGGTATTTATAAAGACATGTAACAAGATTAAAATAGATGTCGGCTGGAAGGAGTAATAGAGACCACGTGGCTAGACCATCTGCAGCATTTACAACAGAGTGGTCAAAAACCTGTCATCCTCAACCCCCCTCACCCACCTTAAGGGTATGAAAAGTGTCAGGAGTTAAGAGGTAAAGGAAGAGGATTTGGGGTGAGAATTATTTGAAAAGAGCCATTGGTGTGTTTGGCATCTCCCTAGTGGAAGCAGTGGGTGCCACCTGCACTTCATCTCCAGGCTAGGGGAAAGGGCCTCCATGGAGCTTAGTACGTGTCGCTAATCTGGTGGATTAAACGGACCCCTGCCTGGAAAAGTCTAAAGTATGAGATGCCAGTGCTGGCTAAGTGATGACGAAGCAAGGGAGAGGCTGGGTGCAGTCTCCACTCCTAGAGTTCGTCAGGGCAGAGCATGCATGTAGAAGAACTGGCCTGCGTGCTGGGGTGATAGAGCCTGGGCAAGAGGGCAGGGGTTTCAAGGAGGCGAACTTCAGACTCGCAGTGCTGAGGAAGGAGTAGAGCAAAGAGCCAGGGAGAAAGCCTTACTCCAAGAGACCCCAGGTGATGGGAGATGAGGATGGGAGACTGGGGGGAGGGAGGGGAGGAACAACTCCAAGGAGCATCTGAGGAGCCCGTGGGGGAAGGAAGCTGTTAAACTTTGTTAAACTTTTGCCCGGCAGCGCCCAGTCAAGACCACCACACCTTAATTAAGGACTGTCTCTTGCTGCTCCTTCACTCCCACTGCTCTGTCCCTGGAAGGGTTAGAAACAGTAAACAAGGGAGGCTTCCCTTCCTGGATGCTGGCCTCCCTTCCCGGATGCTGGCCTCCCGCCCCCAGCAGACCCAGAGAGGTCACCTTCACATATAGGCTATTTTGATTGTAACATGGGATTGAACATTTACATCTCTGAAATGAGACTGTTTTTACACTTTAAGTGTGACTACAGGAATTTTTTAAAATAAAAATGACTAGAGAAGTTATGGAGGCCTGGGTTTTTCCTTGACAGTTATAGGATACATTAGCCCCACAAATTGGATTTCAAGGGACATTGGGAGACAAAGTTGCTTTGCGATTGCAGTTCCCCAGTCCTGCTTGTGTACTATGGTGGTTATACACATATGATTCATTTTAGGACCTTTAATTCTTGGTTCACCTTTCCATTTTTGTTACTTAAAAAGTTCATTTCCACAACCTCAGTTTGTTCATTAAATTGTGAATTCATAATCCTATGTATATGTGAACATATTTTTCAAAATTGTGGTAAAATACATATAACATAAATTTACTATTTTAGCCGGGCACGATGGCTCACACCTGTAATCCCAGCAATTTGGGAGGCCGAGGAGGGTGGATCACCTGAGGTCAGGAGTTCAAGACCAGCCTGGCCAACATGGTGAAACACCATCTCTAATGAAAAAAACACACAAATATTAGCCAGACGTGGTGGTGCATGCCTGTAGTCCCAGCTACTCGGGAGGCTGAGGCAGGAGAATCACTTGAACCTGGGAGACAGGTTGCAGTGACCCGAGATTGCGCCACTGCACTCCAGCCTGGGTGACAAGAGCGAAACTCTGTCTCAAAAAAAAAAAAAAATATATATATATATATATATATATAACTATTTTAAAGTGTACAATTCAGTGGCATTTAGCACATTTGTGATGTGCAGCCATCACCACGATCTAGTTCCAGAACATTCTTATCCCCCCAACAGGAAATCCTGTACACATTAAACAGTTACTCCCATTATCCCCTACTCCCAGGCCCTGGCAACTACTAACCTGCTTTCTATCCCTATGAAATTGCCTATTTGTATATTTAATATAAATGGAATCACACAATATATGACCTTTTGTGCCTCGCTGCTTTCATTTAGCATAATGTTTTTCAGCTTGGTTCATCTATGTTGTAGCATATATCAGAATTTCATTCCTTGTTATGGTTGAGTAATATTCTATTGTATGGATATGCCACATTTTATTTATCCATTAGTTAGTGCACAGTTGGGTTGTTTCTACCTCTTTGCGACAGCCAGTTGGGCTGCTGAAAACATTCACATACCAGTTTTGGGTTGAACACCTGTTTTCAGTTCTGTTGGGTATATGTCTAAGAGTGCCATTGCTGGGTCACGTGGTAATTCTACGTTTAGCTTGCTGAGGAACCACCAAATGGTTTTCCAGAGTGGCTGCACCATTTTCCATTTCCACCAACAATGTGTGAGCCTTCCAGTTTCTCCACATCCTCACTGTATTAGTCAGGGTTCTCCAGAAAAACATACATAGAGAAAGGGAAAAAATTATTTTAAGGAATTGGCTCAGACAATTGTGGAGGTTTGGCAAATCCCCAATCTGTTGGGGTAGTCTGGCAGCTGGAGACCTAGGGAAGAGTTGCAGTTCAAAGGCAATCTGCTGGCAAAATTCCTTCTTGCTTAGGGGGAGGTCAGTCTTTGTTCTATTAAAGCCTTCAGCTAATTGGCCTAGGCCCACTCAGGTTAGGGAGGATAATTTGCTTTACTCTAGATCCAACAAGTTAAATGTTAATCTCATCCCAGAAACATCTTCACAGAAACATCCAGAATAACATTTGACCAAATATCTGGGCTCCATGGCCCAGCCAAGTTGACATGTAAAATTTAAAAAAAAAATAAAATAACCACTACTCTTGCCAAAACTTATTTTTCATTGAAAAAAATTATAGCTGTATTAGAGCCCAAGGGCTCCATAAAAAAATACCACCAACTGGGTAGTTTAAAACAACAGAAGTATATTGTCTCACAGTTCTGGAAACTAGAAATCCGGAATCAAGGTGTTTTCAGGGTCACACCTCCCTTGAAGCCTCTAGAAGAGAATATTTTTTTGCCTTTTTCAGTTTCTGGTAGCTCCAAGCATTTCTTGGCTTGTGGCAACATAACTATAACCTCTGCCTCCGTCTTCCTAAATGGCCATCTTCCCTGTGTTTCTGTGTCCAAATTTCCTTCTTTTAAGGACACCAGTCATATTGGATTAAGGCCTACCTTAATAACCTCATCTTGATTAAATCTGCAAAGACCCTATTTCCAAATAAGGTCTCATTTACAGATGCTGGGGGTTAGGACTCCAATATATTTTTTTGCAGGGGGGCTGGTGGGGGGAAACATAATTGAAGCTATAACAATAACCATCCTAATAGGCATGAAGTGGTGTGAAGTAGTTTTGATTTGCATTTTTCTAATGACATTGAGCATCTTGTCATGTTGGCCATAACAACATGGCTAAATGGCTTGTTGGCCATTTGTATATCTTCTTTGGAGAAATGTCTATTCAAGTCCTCTGCCCGTTTTTGAATTGAGTTATCTTCTCTGTTGTTGAGTTGTAAACATTCTTTAAATATTCTGGATACTAGACCCTTAATCAGATACATGATTTTCAAATATTTTCTCCCACCCTGTTTGTTGTCTTTTTACTCTCTTGATAGTGTCCTTTGATACACATAAGGTTTTAATTTTGATGAATTCCAATTTATTTTTTCTTTTGCCTGTTCTGGGGTCATATCTAAGTAAACACTGCCAAATCCAAGATCATGAAGATTTAGTCCTAGGATTTTATACTTTCAGCTCTTACATTTAGGTCTTTGATCCATTATGAGTTAATTTGTATAATTCCACTGCTCATCAGCATGGGAGTTTTGACCTGCTCCATTTCTGACGTGGGCTGGTTTACCCCTCCTTAGGCAACCTGATGGTCCCCCACTCCCAAGAGTTTGCCATATTGATGCCAAACTTATTGCAGGTACCCAAACAGCATAGCGCACTAAGCCCACAACTCCTGGGCTCAAGTGATCCTCCCACCTCAGCTTCCGGAGTAGCTGGAACTTCAAGTGTGCACCACCATGTCCAGCCAAACACAATTTTCTCAAAAGTCTCTACCAATCTTTAATAAAGTCATCATCTATTAGTTAAATGATATTTTGAAGTACAAATCAATAATGAAAACAACTAAGTTAGAGACTTTCATTCCTACCAATGAAGGATTAAATGCTACGGAATTGCCCTACCATAAACAACTATAAAAGCAGACAAAATATATAAAACAAGTGTTTCAGGCATTGGACAATAGGAAACAGAACTGTAAGTCCCTGAGAGAAGGAAAACAAGCAGAAGGCTATGATTGCCTGCCTTACTTATTCAGGGCACTTCCAGTGTGCAGCACAAAGATAGGGAACCAGAGATCCACCGTATCACTGAATTGAGGAGATAGAAATCAGAGTTCAGGAAGGCTGAGGTGGCTAGAACTTGCAGGGAAAAATAACAGGAAGTATCTGAACAGAAACAGAGCTCAGGAGCTCTACAGGCGGTCCCCTGAATCTTGAGTGAGTCAGGAAGGCTGAGGTGGCTGGAACTTGCGGGGAAAATATAATAGGAAGTATCTGAACAGAGACAGCTCAGGAGCTCTGCAGAGGGGCCCCTGGCCCTTAAGTGAGTTCCAATCAGTACATGTGTGGGATGAAACACCATGAGATCAAACAGAAAGCAATAGACCAGATAATTCTCAGAGCTCAAAAAAGTCTGGGAATAGTTGAGGTTTGAACTAACTAGAGTGGGGAGAGACCTTGTAATACAGACAGCATTGGTAGAATCCTCAAAAAGATTATGCTTTTGTAGTAGGGCTAAATTATCCCTAGAGTAAAAGCTCCTCACAGCTTGCCATAAAAAAATAGCTTAATAGTAGACCTTAAATAGATCCACAGGTAACTTAACTACATGGCAGAACAAAGCCTAACCTTGTTTAAAGAAATACAACAAAACCTAGCACTCAACAATGTAAAATTCACTGTGTTTATCATCCAACAAAAAGTTACCAGGCATGCAGAAAAGTAGAAAATTATGGCCCAGAGCTAGGAGAAAAATAAATTAATAGATCCAGAATGACACAGATTATTGAATTAGCTGACAAAAGCCTTAAGATAGCTATTATCAATGTTGCAAATACTCAAGGAGATAAAGGAAAACATGAACATAATGAGGAAAGACATAGGATATATATTACTTAAATCCAAAGCAAATTCTTAGAGATAAATAATATTTGAAATTAATCTGAATGGGATTAACAGCAGATTGGACATTGCAAAAGAAAAGATTAGTATAACATTAAAGACACATAAATAGAAATTATTCAAAATAAAGCACAGAGAGAAAAGTCTGGACAAAGACTAACTGGAGGAACCTGTGGGACAGTACCAAGAATCAAAAATACATACTAGAAAGAGAGGAAAGAGGGAAAGAGATAGAAAACACTTTTGAAGAAATGTCAAAGAAATTTGGTGAAAATTATAAAGCCATAGATTCAAGAAGCTCAGTAAACCTCAAAAAGAATAAACATGAGAAAACTACACACATTAAAACACATTATAGTTAAATTGCTGAGCCAGTGGTAAGTGGTTAAAAAGAAGCATTATATACAGAAGAACAAAGATAAGAATGACATCAGACTTCTTAGAAACTATGTAAGCCAGAAAAAATAGCATGACGTCTTTAAAGTGTTGAAAGAAACAAAACAAAACAAAACATCATCAGTCTAGAATTCTATATTTAGCAAAAATTTCTTTCAAAAATGAAAGTGAAATAAAGACTATCACAACAACAAAAACTGAAAGAATTAATCACCACTAGACTTGAACAATAAGAAATGTCTTTTCAGACAGAAGAAAAGTCATACCAGATGGAAATCTGGATCTACACAAAGGAATAAAGAGCACTGAAAATGATAACTCCATAGGAATATTTTTAAAAGACAATTGACTAAGCAAAAATAATAATACATTTGGGGAAAAAAGTGAAATATATGACAACAACAACATACAGGTCAGAAGGGGATAGATGGAATTATACTCTTGTGAAGTTCTTACAGTATTTGTGAAGTGTTATGTCACTTGAAAGTAGAATGTGTTAAGGTAACAAATACACTAAAAGTCTAAAACAACCAGTAAAATAACAAAACTAAGAGTTGTAACTAAGAAGTCAACAAAGAAGATACAATGAAATGGTAAAAATTATTCCATTATTCCAAAAGATGACAGAAAAAGGAAAATGGGCAGAGAACAGATTAGACAAATAGAAAATAAATAGCAAGATGATAGACTAAAACCTAATCATACCAGTAATCACATTAAATGTAAATGGTCTAAACATCTCAATGAAAAGGCAGAGCTAGGTTGGATTTTTTTTTTTTGATACAGAGTCTTGCCTTGTCGCCCAGGCTGGATTGCAGTGGCATGATCTCAGCTCACTGCAACCTCCGCCTCCCAGGTTCAAGCGATTCTCCTGCCTCAGCCTCCCAAGTAACTGAGGTGCCACAGGCGCCTGCCGCCACGCCCAGCTAATTTTTTGTATTTTTAGTAGAGAGGGGGTTTCACCAGGGTGGTCTGCGTCTCCTGACCTCGTGATCTGCCTACCTCGGCCTCCCAAAGTGCTGGGATTAGAGGCATGAGCCACTGTGCCCAGCCAATAGATTGGATTTTTTAAAAAGGCAAGACCAAGTTTATGCTACCTACAAGAAACAAACTAAATATAAAGACACAAATAGTTTAAAAGTAAATGGATGAAGAGATATATCATACCTACATTAGACAAAAGAAATCTAAATAATATCGGGCCAACTAGATTTCAGAGAAAAGAATACTATCAGGGATAGATGAGGTCATTTCACAATAACAAAGGGGTCAGTTAAGAGGACATGATAATCTTAAACACGCATTTAATAACAGAGTTTTAAAATATATAATGGAAAAACTGATGGAACTGCAAAGAAAATAGACGAATACACAATTGTAGTGGATATGTCAATACCCTTCTCTCAATAATTGATAGAATAATGCTGTGGACTAAATGTTTGTGTCCTCCCTCCTCTCTAAAAATTATATGTTGAAACTCTAATCCTCAATATGGTGGTATTTGGAGATGGGGACTTTGGGAGAAAATTAGGTAATGAGGTTGTGAAGCCCTCATCATGGGATTGCTGCCCTATAAGAAGAAACACAAGAGAATTTGCTCCATCTCTCTGTCCTCATCCTGTGAGGACACAGAAAGGTGGCTTGTCTACAACATGAAGTGGGTTCTCACCATAACCCAACCATGCTAACACTCTGTTCTCAGAATTCCAGCCTCCATAACTGTGAAAAATAAGTGCTTATTATTTATGCCATCCTGTCTATGGTATTTGTTACAGCAGCCTGAGCAGACTAAGATTAATAAGTAGGCAGAAAGTCAGGATTATAGTAGACTCGTACAGCACCATTAACCTTGACCTGATTGACATTTCTAGAGTACTGTACCCAACAACAGCAAAATACAAATTCTTCTCAAGTGTCCAAGTAAGATTTACCAATATAGGCCACATTCTAGGCCATAAAACAATAAATTCAAAAGTTCTCTAGCAAGCTGACTAAATTTTTATTTTAAAAAATTTTTAAAGGCTTCAAGTCATAGAAAGAAAGTACATTCTCTGACCACAGTGAAATTAAAATTAAAATCAAGGCCGGGCACAGTGACTCACGCCTGTAATCTCAGCACTTTGGGAGGCCAAGGCGGACGAATCACCTGAGGTCAGGAGTTGGAGACCAGCCTGGCCAACATGGTGAAACCCTGTTTCTAATAAAAATACAAAACTTAGCCAGGCGTGATTGTGGGCGCCTGTAATCCCAGCTACTCAGGAGGCTGAGGCAGGAGAATTGCTTGAACCTGAAAAGCGGAGGTTGCAGTGAGCCGAGATCACACCACTGCACTCCAGCCTGGGCAACAGAGCAAGACTCCATCTCAAAAAAAAAAAAATTTTAAATCAATACTGAAAAGATCATCAGAAAATCCCCAAATATTTGGAAACTAAGTAACATGCTTCCAAACAAAATATGGATAAAAAATAAATCAAAAGGGAAATCAATGTATTTTGAACTGAATGAAAATTAAAACACAACATACCAGAATTTGTGGAGACAACAAACTAGGAATAGAAGAGAATTGCTCCAACCTGATAAATAGCATCTATGGACTACTCAGAGCTAACAACACACTTAACAACAAAAAACTACAAAATTTCCCCCTAAGACCGGGCACAGGCCAGGCACAGTGGCTGATACCTATAATCCCAGTGCTTTGGGGGCTGAGGTGGGAGGATTGCTTGAGGTCTAGAGTTTGAGACCAGCCTGGGCAGCATAAGTGAGACCCTGTCTCCTAAAAACTAAAAAAAGAAAAACAAAATCAGGAAAAGTCTGGGCACGGTGGCTCACATCTGTAATCCCAGCACTTTAGGAGGCAGAGGCAGGCAGATCACGAGGTCAGGAGATCGAGACCATCCTGGCTAACATGGTGAAACCCTGTCTCTACTAAAAATACAAAAAAAAAAAAAAAAAAAAAAATCATCCAGGCGTGATCGCGGGCACCTGTAGTCCCAGCTACTTGGGAGGCTGAGGCACAAGAATGGCATGAACCCGGGAGGCGGAGCTTTGCAGTGAGTCGAGATTGCACCACTGCACTCCAGCCTGGGTGACAGAGTGAGACTCTGTCTCAAAAACAAAACAAAAAAAAATCAGGAACAAGACAAAGATGCTTTTCTCTATTTCTGTTCAACATTGTACTGAATGTTCTGGTGAGGGCAATCAGGCAAGAAAATGAAATAAAAGACATTCAGACTGGAAAGGAAGATGTAAAACTATTGATATTTTATTGATATTTACAGGTGACATGATCTTGTATACAGCAAATCCTAAATAATCCACTAAAAAATTTCTAGAACTAATAAGCAAGTTCAGCAAGGTGGCAGGATAAAAGACCAATATACAAAAAAAATTAATTGTATTTCTAAACACTAGCAATGAACAATCCAAAAACAAAAAGGAAAAAATAGAAAAAAATAGAATTAAGAAAATGATTTCATTTTCAACAGCATCATAAACAATAAATAATTATGAATAAATTCAACAATAGATGTGCAAAAGTCATACTTGAAAATAACAAATATTGTTGAAAGAAAGGAAGGCCTAAATAAAGAGAAAGATATCCCATGTTTGTGGATTGGAAAACAGTATTATTAAGATGCCAATATGGCCAGGCGCAGTGGTTCATGCCTGTAATCCCAGCACTTTGGGAGGCTGAGGTGGGCAGATCACCTGAGGTCAGGAGTTCAAAACCAGCCTGGCCAACATGGCGAAACCTTGTCTAAAAATACAAAAATTAACTGGGCATGGTGGTGGGCACCTGCCCCAGCTACTCGGGAGGCTGAGGCAGGAGAATCACTTGAACCCAGGAGGCGGAGGTTGCAGCGAGCCGAGATCCTGTCGTTGCACTCCAGCCTAGGCGACAGAGTGAGACTCCATCTCAAAAAAAAAAAAAAACCCAAAATGATCTACCTATTCAATGCAATTCCTATCCAGATTCCAGCAGGCCTTTTTTTTGTAGACATTGACAAGCTGATGTTAAAATTCATATGGAAATTGTCAATCTTGAGAAAGAAGAGCAAAGTTGGAGGACTCACACTGTGAGTCCCAATTTCAGAACTTACTACAGAGCTACAACAATCAAGATTGTGTAGTACTGTCATAAGGACAGACATAAATCAACTGAATGGAATTTAGCATCTAGACACTAATCCTCACATTATGGCCAATTGATTTTCAACAGTGCCAGGACTCTTCAATGGGGGAAAGAATGGCCTCTTCAACAAACAGTGCTGGAACGACTGAATATTCACATGTAAAAGAATGAAGTTTGACCTCTTCTTCACACCATAAGTAAAAATCAATTCAGAATGGATCATAGACCTAGAAGTAAGAAGTACAACTATAAACCTCTTTGAAGAAAATATGAGTAAATCGTCATGACCTTGGTTTCGGCAAAGCCTTCTTAAATATAACAGCAAAAGCACAAGCAACAAAAAAGTACATAAATTGGACTTTCTCGAAATTAAAAACTAGAAATTCTTCATTTGGACCCTATAAAAAAGGAAAGACAGCCCCCTCCCCCAGAATATTTGCAAATCATGCTGCAAGGTTCCAAAGCGTAATGAACATTTGACTACCTGTGAAGTGATGAGCCAGTTATTGGGCTATAACTGTAAACTCCTCCCCGCTCCCCACCATTTATTAACCACAATAATCCTGTGACTTCACAATATCCCCACTTTACAGATAAGGAAACAGAGGCTCAGAGATGTTGTGACTTGCCCAAGAGTGTGATGCTGGTATAGATGGAACGGGGATTCAGCCCCAAGTCCCTCTTGTCTCCAGCTCTCTTTCCATCACCCTGTATTGCTTGTTGGAGAATGCCAGACGTAGAAGATCTGCAGCCTTGTTTTACGCCAGGGGAAACTGAGGTCCAAGAAAGGAAATACTTCTCCAAGTTCCTGCTGCCGCCTCCTGCCTCCTGATTTGTTGCTGTTTGTTACAGCAAACTACAGGGAACCTATACGATAAAATCTTACTCATCTGGGCTTATCTAATGCAAAGTTACATGAACAATCGTCTATTTTAAAAGAAATAATTTGATTACTCGTGAAGTTGTGAGGGAAGGAATGTTGGGCAGTAGAAAGGACATTCAAGTTTATAACCTGAAAGATGTGAATTTGAGAACTGACTTGTACTTTATTAATTCTGGAATCGAGAATATATGACTACGCTGTGCCCCAGTGTCCTCATCTCTCACATGAGAGGGTTGTGCTTTACCCACCTCTCCCACTGTGGTGGGGGCTCAGGCAAGATGAGCAATGCCACTGGGCTTCAAAGATGATGGAGTCAGCACAAGTGTAGTAATTGTTTTATGTCAAAAGGACTAGGGCTAAAGTTGCTGAGAGGTAGAGCTCTTTTTGCTTCTCTCTCTCTCTCTTTCTCTCTATAGAAATATTACTGTTTTAATTTAATGAGATGGCCGGACGTGGTGGCTCACGCCTGTAATCCCAGCGTTTTGTGGGGCTGAGGCGGATGGATCACCTGAGATCAGGAGCTTGAGACCAGCCTGGCCAACAGGATGAAACCCCATCTCTGCTAAAAATACAAAAATTAGCCGGGCGTGGTGGCAGGCACCTGTAATCTCAGCTACTCTGGAGGCTGAGGCAGGAGAATCGCTTGAATCTGGGAGGCAGAGGTTGCAGTGAACCAAGATCACGCCACTGCACTCCAGCCCGGGCAACAAGAGTGAAACTCCGTCTCAAGACATAATTAATTAATTAATTTAATGAGTCACTAAGGATTGCTGATCCATCATGGGCAAATGGGTACTGCTTAAGTGTTTGAAAACTTCTTTTATTTTTTACTTCTTTGAGACAGGATCTCACTCTGCCAGCCAGGCTGGAGTGCAGTGGCACAATCATAGCTCACAGCAGTCTTGAACTCGTAGGCTCAAGCCACCACACCCGGCTAATTTTTAA
Source organism: Symphalangus syndactylus (assembly GCF_028878055.3). Lineage (NCBI taxonomy): Eukaryota > Metazoa > Chordata > Mammalia > Primates > Hylobatidae > Symphalangus > Symphalangus syndactylus. Next base: position 34,445,899 of record NC_072446.2, on the reverse strand, counting down.
AATTTTTTGTAGAGATGGGATTTCACTATGTTGCCCAGGCTGGTCTTGAACTCCTGGCCTCAAGCAACCCTCCACCTCTGCCTCCCAAAGTGCTGGGATTACAAGTGTGATCCACCACACCTGGCCTGATAAGCTCTTATAAGTGGGTTTGGCAGTCTGTGAGAGCCTGGCTTGTTGATGGTGGTGTGCCTTTCCCGTAGCTAGTGCCTGAGTCAGCAAACTTCCCTGTTCTTGTAAAGAAAGCTGGACTAGAACACAGCCCCGCCTATTTGTTTATGTGTTGTTTGTGGCGGCTTTTGCCATACAATGGCAGAGTTGAGTGGTTGAGATGAAGGCTGTATGGTGGCCCACAACGTCTAAAATATTTTGAGCACATGACACCTGTTACCACCTCCAGGGGAAGCAGTCCCACTGCACAGAGGATAGCAAAGCATACTAATGCCTGCCACTAGGAGCGGCAGTCCAAGAATGTCAACCTACTGCATGGTTTGCAGGTGCTGGGGTTGCCAAGAAAGCCACTTGCACAGGCCTTGGATGGCACAATGCTTTATTCACTTAGAGAAGAGACAGAGCAAGATCAGCCTCAATAGTGAGCATCCAAAAGCCAAAATTGACAAATGGGATCTAATTAAACTAAAGAGCTTCTGCGCAGCAAAAGAAACTACCATCAGAGTGAACAGGCAACCTACAAAATGGGAGAACATTTTTGCAATCTACTCATCTGACAAAGAGCTACTATCCAGAATCTACAATGAACTCAAACAAATTTACAAGAAGAAAACAACCCCATCAAAAAGTGGGCAAAGGATATGAACAGACACTTCTCAAAAGAAGACATTTATGCAGTCAAAAGACACATGAAAAAATGCTAATCATCACTGGCCACCAGAGAAATACAAATCAAAACTACAATGAGATACCATCTCACACCAGTTAGAATGGCCATCATTAAAAAGTCAGGAAACAACAGCTGCTGGAGAGGATGTGGAGAAATAGGAACAGTTTTACACTGTTGGTGGGACTGTAAACTAGTTCAACCATTGTGGAATAAGTGTGGCAATTCCTCAGGGATCTAGAACTAGAAATACCATTTGACCCAGCCATCCCATTACTGGGTATATACCCAAAGGATTATAAAACATACCATTATAAAGACACATGCACACGTATGTTTATTGCGGCACTGTTCACAATAGCAAAGACTTGGAACCAACCCAAATGTACAACAATGATAGGCTGGATTAAGAAAACGTGGCACATATATACCATGGAATACTATGCAGCCATAAAAATGATGAGTTCATGTCCTTTGTAGGGACATGGATGAAGCTGGAAACCATCATTCTCAGCAAACTATCACAAGGACAAAAAATGTTCTCACTCATAGGTGGGAATTGAACAATGAGAACACATGGACACAGGAAGGGGAACATCACACACTGGGGCCTGTTGTGGGTTGGGGGAGGGGGGAGGGATAGCATTAGGAGATATACCTAATGTTAAATGATGAGTTAATGGGTGCAGCGCACCAACATGGCACATGTATACATATGTAACAAACCTGCACGTTGTGCACATGGACCCTAAAACTAAAGTATAAAAATAAAAATAGCATCAGTCCCCCATGGCCAGCGGGTCTCACTCAGGAACCAGTGCTCACTATTGCACTCTTGCAGCCCTCCTTTTGTGCTGCAGGTGAGGGACTCTGTTCCTGTTCCCTCTCTGCCAGGAACACATATAGCAGTGGGCTGGCCAGGTGTCATATGACACCCGTGTCTAAGCAGACTAAAGAAGTACACATCAGCCAGGCGTGGTGGCTCACGCCTGTAATCCCAGCACTATGGGAGGCCAAGGGGGGTGGATCACCTGAGGTCAGGAGTTTGAGATCAGCCTGGCTGACATGGTGAAACCCCATCTCTACTAAAAAAATTAAAAATACAAAAATTAGCTGGGCGTGGTGGCAGGTGCCTGTAATCCCAGCTACTTGGGAGGCTGAGGCAGGAGAATCGCTTGAACCCGGGAGGTGGAGGTTGCAGTGAGCCGATATCGTGCCATTACACTTCAGCCTGGGTGACAGATCAAGACTCTGTCTCAAAAAAAAAAAAAAAAGTATACATCAAGCCCAGAACAGGAAAAGACATTTCCAAGAGAGGTGATATACCCAGCACAGGCTTTGAGAGTTCTTTACTTTCCTGTATGGAAATGGTCCAGGCCAGAGGCAGGCTCTTATGCAATCACACAAGGGCTGGCAGGCTGTGTCTGCCTTTCCCAACATCTTTACTATCTGTCCCCTTACAAGAAAGAGTTTGCCGATCTCCAGATTAATGTGATATGCACTTCAGCCCGCAGACATCATGATGGCTTCTGAGTTATTGGGCTCTGAATTAATGAGGTTTCTGTGTATTTCCTAACATGTGCTCTTGCAAACTCTCAGATACTTAGATCGGGCAGTTCTCCTCTCCTTGGCCCAGGTGCCCACTGTGTCACTGTGGCCTGTCAGATCTGCATCCGGGCTGAAAGCCAGGTTACATGCATTCTGTTTCTGTGGATAGGATCTCTGTGACATTGCCACCCCGGAGGATTTGTTTCTACTTCAATTAAATCAGATTAGTCCACTCACATGCTCTTGTCTTGGGCAAAGAGCCCTGAATTGGGAACCCAGTTGAAGTCCCAACTCCATCACTGCAGAACTGGGTGACTTGGGACAAATCACTTCTTGGCATGGGGCTGACGTTTTGGGAAGGCTTAAGTATTTCCACATCTCCCCGGAAGCCTCCTCCCCATGTTTAACATGGACAACTGCAATTGAGAGACAGCACTGGGATGCCTACAGGCAGCAGCTCCAGACCCAAGTGATCTGAGTTTAAGTCTGGAACTCATTACCTAACCTGCTCTTTGGCCAAGTGACTTCACTTCCCTGTGTCTTGGTTTCATCATCTGTACACTGGGAAGGATAATAATAGGCTCTATCTCATAAGGTTATGGGGACTTCATGAATTGCTATTGCTCAAGTAACAAGCTATATATCTGCCAAATCAATACAAGTTGTTTGCTGATACAGAACAATCTGTGCAAACTCAGAGAGTGACAGCCTGAGATGGGGCACAGCTGCACCCAATCAGGAGGTCCTGGAGTATGAACTGTGTCCGCTTAAGGTCACAGCTGTTGTAAGAAGATCCTGGAGAAGGACCCTGGCCAATTGCAGGAGGGTGGCCAGGCCTCAAAATCAAGTTCTCCCAGGAAGGAATGCATGATGGGGAACAGTTTAGCCTGTAAGTGAAGAAAAAGCAAGGACAGTGGGGCTCAATGGCTGTGGATGAAGATGGAGCATAAAAATGGTTCTTGCCTTGAGGATAAAACTGGGGCAAGAGACGGATGTTCCAGTGGGGAGGGCTTCTGCCCCATGACCAGGAACACATGTTGCCACCACCGAGGCTGGCTGACCCTTCTCGGCTGGGGTGCTGTAAGGAGCTTCTTGGTTAAGGTGCAGAATGGGATGAGATGAAGCATATAAGGCCCCCCCCCAGATCCAATAGTCCAGAATAATATTTCTGTTGGCTTTGAGATTGGACTGCTGATAAGTGTGGTAGGAACAAAGCCATTGCTATTTTAACATTCCAAACTTTGAAGCTTGCCAAGAACTTTATAAAGAGTGTCTGCTCAAATTTCCCAGGCCGCCTCCTGATGAAGTTCTCAGTGGCCTGACATTTCTATGAGACCCTCCCCGCTTCCTCCCATGGATTATGACACAGGGATGGTGGTGACAGCTCCTGGCAAGGTCAGGAGTCAGCTCAGCCTGGCCTGAGTCATGGGAAAGCAATTTATATGAGAGCCGTCATTGCTTAAGAACCCAAAGTAGGTAGGACCTCCAAACTCTCTTGATATTTGCCATGGTTGCCTTTGAAACCTCAAAAGGCCATCCAGACCTGGCCCCTAGTTTACCCGGAATGCAGTGGTGTCTGGACTTTATTTGAATGGGCTGCAAGTCTGTAAAGTCATTCCTAGTGGTAGATTTCTTATCTCCTCAGCCAAAACAAGCACGGAGAGTTCTGATTATGAGGCAATAAAGTTTATTAGGCTCTGGGATTACATTATAGCATGACCTGTTATACACAGTTTCAGAGATGATGTGGTTCCAGTCAAGCTCCCCCGACCATCATCTACCCGGCCAACAATGGAACAGACTGGTAGCGAACTCCTGGTCCCTGGAGGCAGGAAAAGAAGCCACTTACCTGGGAAGTATGTTATAGAGGGTATTCTGCAAACTCAAGTAGAAGAGGGGCTGCAACCTCCAATGCCTACAAAGGCTGAGAAGGCAGTGAGGAGGAGGGAATTTGGCCCACTTGGACAGGAGAGACAGATGGCGTGCCTGCCTCTGCAGACAGCCACTGCTCAGGTCAGCCAGGTGTCAGCATGCCGGATTGCATCACCAGATTGTCCGATTTTTCTAAGAAGAAGCTGAAAACCTAGATTTGTATGTAAGAATCTCTCGATTTTAAATGTTGGAAACAAATTTGGATCTTTCTGGAACACCAGTTTGCCACTTTTGCAAGTAGAGTTACTCTCTGCTGAGTATCTAGGGCAGGAGTCTGCGCAGCTGACCGTGGTCTCAGTAAGAACCCCTTGTATAAGAAGAATCTGTTAGCCTTGGGTCACAGTCTGTAGCTTTCTTCAAGTTAATCCTGGCCTGCCACCTGCAGCCTTGTGTGGAGACATTGGCCTGAGGGTGAAGGGGCCTTGGTTCACCCTCAGGTGGGTCATTAGTTCAGCAGATGACCTGTGTGACCTCAGGAAAGTCTCTGTCCCTCTCTGGCCTCAGTTACACCTTCTGGAATTAGCCTAACATGTCTCTGGACCCTGCCAGCTCAACCAGTATAGGCCTCCACCTGGGAGAAACCCACAGTGGAGAGTTTTCCAAAGCAGAGCCCGTTCTTGATTTGGGGTAAATGATTGTTTTCTTTCTTTCCTTCTTTCTTTTCTTTTTTTTAAATTTAAGAGACAGGGTCTCACTCTGTTGCCTAGGTTAGAGTGCAGTGGTGTGATCATAGGCCACTGTAACCACAAACTCCTGGGCTCAAGCAATCCTCTGGCCTTGGTCTCCTGAGTAGCTGGGAGTACAGGCAAGCACCACCACGCTCAGCTAATTTTCACATTTTTTGTAGAGATAGGGTCTTCGTATGTTGCCCAGACTAGTCTCAAACTCTTGCCCTCAAGCAATTCTCCTGCCTCGGCCTCTCAAAGTGTTGAGATTATAGGCTTGAGCCACGGCACCTGGCCTATTTTCTAGACTGATTGTGCATCTTTAGGTATTTCCAAAACTGAGAAAATAATTTACCAGAAAGGAGGCTTCCCAGTGACTTCCAGCCTTTGTGCCGATGGCTGATGGAGTGACCTGTTAGCATTTGACAAATGCCAGTGGTGAAGGTTAGGTGGTGACAGAAGGTAGATGGGGCTTGTGACTGATGGAAAACAGCAGGTGAGGGGTCACCCCAGAGGCCCGGCCTCTCATCTCTGTCCTTACTGACTGCAGCCTGGGTAGTCCTTCCTGTCTCTGGGCCTCAGTTTCCTCCTCTGAAAATGAGAAAATCAGTTTGGCTGGATGGTTTCTGAGTCCCCTTTGAGCCCCGGAGTTCTGTGATTCCAGCGAATTTATGTTTCAAAGTTGTAGTTTTATCAGCTGCACGAGGACTTAAATCTTTTTTTCAATTCAACAGATGTTTCCCCTTCCTTCCTCCCTCCCTCCCTCCCTCCTTCCTTCCTTCTTCTTTCCTTCTTTCCTTTCTTTTCCTTTCTTTTCCTTTCCTTTCCTTTCCTTTCGTTTCCTTCCTTTCCTTCCTTCCTTCCTTCCTTCCTTCCTTCCTTCCTTCCTTCCTTCCTCCCTTCCTTCCTCTGCCTTTCTTTCTTTCTCTCTTCTCTTCTTTCTTCTTACTCTGTTATCCAGGCTGCAGTGGCACGGTCATAGCTCACTGTAACCTTGAACTCATACAGATGATCTTGGAGATAGCTCTTCTGAGGCCTGCCAACAGGTAGTAAATGAGCCTGGAATTGTACCCTCCACCAGCTGAGCCTTAAGATGACTACAACCAAGGCCAACACCTCATGAAAACCCTTGAGTCAGAACCACCCAACGAAGCCACAGAAACAGAGAAACCACAATTAGTTCCAGCTGCTAAGTTTTTGGGTCATTAGTTCAGCAGCAATGGGTAATCAGTGCAGCCCTTCTGCCATGAGCTGAGCTCTTGGGGCTGGGGCTGGGAAGGGAAGGGTTAACCCCAGAGCCCAGACTTCCAGGTGGGTAGCAAGGTTAATGCCTCCAGCTTGGGGGACCGTTCATTACAGAGTTACCCAGTGGTTCAACCAGCGTTTGGGTCTGCCGCCAGCTGGGCCTCCTGTGGCGCCTGTCAGGGCAGGAGCATTCTGTTGGGGGCAGGTGGCGGGGGGGAGGAGGGACATTCTGGAAACTGACAGATTCATTAGCAGCTTCGCCTCCCTGCATCTGCCCGCGATTCACCAGCTGCGAGTAGAGCCGGCACAGCTGATCGGCCTGTGTCCCTGGCAGGGGTCAGGGCTGCCTTAACTGCTCAGCTTCCGGCCCTGGGCCTGTGGTTTTGAGTCCAGAGGGAGGTGTTGAGGAGCTCCCCTAAACCCCAGAGACTGCTGATAAGCCAGGCCCACATGCAAGGCGCACCTCCTGGGTGATAAGGCCCTGCCATCCCCATCTTGTTTAATCCTCATGGTAACCCTCCCAAAGTAGGCATGCCCATCAGCGCCATGCTGCAGGAGGAAACCGAGGCCCACGTTGGTGCAGCTGGAAAGCACAGAGCTCTCTGACTCCAGAGGCCGCCTGATCATCCGCTCTGCTTCCTTGGCCCCACCATGGGGAGCATGATGGATGTGGTGCCTCCATGGTTTGGGGGAGCTGCTTCGAGGAAGAAGGTGGGAGATTGAGGAGGCAGGGCTCCTGACCCCCCTACTCCACGCTCCACCGAAAGCAGCTCTACTACTCTGTGCTGAGCCATTAGGGGATCAGGTACAATTTTGTTTGGAAGACAAGAGTTAAAAAAACAAAACCAAACCAGGTCACCCAGTATTTCACAAATGCGTGGTCTGAACAGAGAATGTTCCAGTCCCAGGTCACCATATCATGTGACCTGAGGAACCAATAATAACCCCTCTCCCCTGAGGAATTATGGAGAATTCAGTGAGGTCAAACAGGCAAAGCCCAGAACACAGTGCCAGGCACACAGTGAGAGCTCAGTGTGGTGGTGGTAGTGGTGGTGGTTCAAGGAAGGATTCGCTTTAATCAAAGGGGCCTGTGGTATGGAGAAAACATTCCTCTAGGCAATAGGGCACCTTTGGAGGCTTCTAATAGAGTGAACTCCCTCAAGTTTGTGTATGGAGAGGCCTCCAGCCCAATGCCCACCACACGGGGAGCTGTGTTCTCTGCCAGAAAACTTGAAATGGGAAGATAAGCCTAGTGGGGCGGGGTTGGGGAGAGGGAGGAGAAATAATCGTTGTGGGTTTTCTGTGAAAGCAGAGCCTAGGGGAGGTTGAATGGACAGTGACAATATTAGGGATCGAAGTGGAGCCATAAATCCTGGCTCACTATCCCCAGAGAACCAGACGGATCAGGTTCACTTTAAGAGGAGCCAAAGGAAAGAAGAGAGGCTGGCTCCCAAGGTGAGAAGAGCTGAGGTCCAGCATGGGGAAGGACCAGCCTCTCCCTCTGAGTCCAGGTTCTTTCTCTGGCACTCCTGGAGGCAGCCCATCCCGTCCCTGCATGAACCCTGCCGGTAACAGGGAACTCAGTGACGTGTGCAGTAGCCTGTTCTCACAAGGTTCATCTCTGGATGTTCAAAAGAGCTTCCTGCCTGCCGAGTGCAAACCTTCCCCTAGAAGCTTCATTCAATAATTCAGTAAGTCTCTGGGCACCTACCATGTGCCTGCCCTCATGAGCAGGGAGCGACATAGCATTGAGCATGACAAAGTCCCAACTCTCAAGGAGCTTAGGTTCAGCTGTAGGAAGGCAAATATTATACAATGATATCACGTAATGCCAGATGATAATAAGTGCTATGGCAAAAATTAAAATAGAGTGACATGACATAGTGACTACCCTTGATAGGGTGGACAGAGAAAGGCATGAAACATTCAAGGGCAGGCATGAATGACAAGAAGAGACTAGCTATGGCAGACCATTTTCCAAAGATGGCTTCAACAGTATTTCCCATCACACCTGCTCTTATGCACTGTGACTCACCACTCCTTCAGCAAGAGATGGAGTCTATTTCTCCAACCTTGATTCTGGGTGGGACCTGTGATGGCTTTGACCAATGGAATAAGGCAGGAGTGATGCTGTGTTCTTCCTGGATGTAACTTTTAACTACTCCAGTAGCTTTTGCTTCTGGTTTCTTAGGACTCTGTTTCTTAGGCCACTTCCTCTTGGAATCCAGCTGCCATGCTGGGAGAATTCTAAGCCACATGGAGTGGCCGACCATGTAACTGGGCTGTCAGCCAACAGCAAGCATCAACTGCCCACCATATGAATGCCCTGTCTTGAACATCCAGCCCTCGAGCCTTCAGATGCCTGCAGCCCTATCCCCCATCTGACTGCAACTGCAGAAAGAAAAACTCAACTGGACACAGTCAACCCCAGAAGCATAATAAATTACTGTTTTGTTTTTGAGATGGAGTCTTGCTCTATCACCCAGGCTGGAGCGCAGTGGTGTGATCTTGGCTCACTGCAACCTCTGCCTCCCAGGTTCAAGCAATTCTCCTGCCTCAGCCTCCCGAGTAGCTGGGACTACAGGCGCCTGCCACCATGCTTGGCTAATTTTTGAATTTTTACTGGAGATGGAGTTTTACCATGTTGGTCAGGCTGGTCTCAAACTCCCAACCTCAAGTGATCTACCCACCTCGGCCTCCCAAAGTGCTGGGATTACAGGCGTGAGCCACTGCGCCCAGCAATAAATTACTATGTTATGTCTCTAACTTTTAGAGTATAAGAAATAAGTAGAACACCACGATCCTAAACAGAATAGTTTTGTGCAAAGGCCCTAAAGAGGGAAAGAGTTTGGGATATTTTGAGAAATCAAAAAAGTCCAGTTTGGTTGTAGTAGAATGGGTGACTGGGGAACTGACAGAGAGAGGCAGGAGTACGCCAGACCATGCAGCTCATGGTAAGGACAACAGGGAGACATTGAATGGCTAGGCAAGGGCGTGCATGATTGGATTTATGTTTGAGAAACTCCCTCTGGCTGCAGAGAGGAGAATGAATTCTAGGGGATTGTGGTATTTTTTAATAATGTTGAATTTGGGGAGGCTAATATTTGTTTTTTATTTATTCATTTTTTTAGAGACAGGATCTCATTCTCTGTCACTCAAGCTGGAGTACAGTGGCTTGATGATAGCTCACTGCAGCCTTGAACTCTTGGGCTCAAGGGATACCCCCACCTCAGCCTCCTAGGTAGTTCAGCCTCATAAAATGAATTGGAGTTTATTCACTCTTTTTCTGTTCTCTAGAAGAGATTATCAAAGATGAATGTTAGATAGAACTTACCAGTGAAGCCATCTGAGGTTGAAGTTTTCTTATGGGAAGGGTTTTAACAACTGATTCAATTTCTTTAATTGTTAAAGGACTATCTAGGGTTTTTTATTTTGTCTTAAATCAAAATTGGAATGCTATACTTTCTAGTATGTTGCTTATTTCACTTAAAATTTCAAATGTATTGGATCAAAATTTTTCAAAATAGCCTCTTTTTTCTTTAATGTTGGCAGCATCTGTAGTGATGTCCATTTTTTATTTCTAATATTTTTTGTGCCATTTCTCTTTAATTAATCTTCATGAATATTCATCTTTTAACTGGAGCATTTGGTCTTTTGATATTTAATATAATTTATCAATGTATATGGGTGCAAACCCACTAGCTTATTTTGTGATTTCTCCCCTCCCCTCCCTCCCTCCCTCCCTCCCTCCCTCTGTTCCTTCCTTTCTTCCTTCCATCCTTCCTTCCTTCCTCCCTCCCTCCCTTCCTCCTTCCTTCCTTTCTTCTTACCCCCCACTCCCTTTCTCCCTTCCTTCCTTCCTTCCCATTTTGAACTGATTACTTTTTCATTCTATTTCCCCTCTCCACTAGTTTGGGGATTACGAACTGTTTTTATTCTTTTAATGTTATCATTGAAATTACAACATCAATATTTAACTTACTGAAGTCTAAATATAATCAGTACCATTGCTCTTCTTCCGGGCCTTAGAACACTGCTACTCTAATTTGACATATATGCCATAGTTTTGGTGTATTCTAATTATTTTTTTAAAAAGATAAACTCTACAAGACATTAATGTTATTATTTTATGTAGTCAATGCTCAGCTAGACTGGCAGATGGATTGATCAGTTTCTTTGTTCTTCACTTCTCCTTTCATCTCAAGCCTTCCATCAGGGTTCATATTCCTTCTACATAAAGTGTACACTTTAACAAGTTTCAACAAACAGAATATGCTCTATTCTTTTTTGTCTGAGCATGCCTTTATTTAACCCTTATTCTTGAAGTACATATTGATGAGCATGGAATTTTAGTTGGGTAGTTAATTTCTTTCAGCACATTGAATGTATCATGTTACTATCACCTGGCTCCGTTGTTGCTGTTGAGAAGTCTTCATCACTCTGTCATTTCTTTGAAGGTTATTTTTCTTATTTTCTGGTTGCTCATTAGATTTTCTCTTTGTCTGTGATGTTTTTCTGCTTTACTGTGATGTCTAGACATGGATTTATTCTTATCACTTTCCTTGAGATTTGTTGGGATTTTTGAATTTGTGGATTAGTACCTCTCATCAGTTTTAGAAAGTTCTCTGTCATTATTTCTTCAGTTAGTGTGTCTGCCCCATTTTCTCTCTTGTATTTTTCTGAAACTGCTATTAAATAGATGTCAGATATTTTCATCCTCTCTTCCATGTCTCCCAACTTCTCTTTTATGTTTTACACCTATCTACTTCTCTGTACTATATTCTGGATCATTTATCTTCTGCCTCACTCATGTTTTTCTTTAGCTCTGTTTAATCTTTTATCAAACCCAACCATCGACTTCTATGTTTCAGTTATTGTATTTTTCATTTCCAGAAGTTCTATTTGGGTTTCTTTATTTTTTCAATTATTAAAATTGTTGTAAAATATATGTAACATAAAGCTTACCATCTTAACCATTTTTAAGTTTACAGTTCAGTGGTACTAAATACATTCATAATGTTGTGCAACCATCAGTATTTGGTTCTCTTTTAATTCTGCTGGGACTTTTCATGGTTTCTGTTCCCAGTAGATATTTGTAAGGTAACATGCCTTCCTTCCTGGGGTTCCCCATCTAGATTGCTAATCCTCACTTAACTGTACCCATCCTCCCAAATCTGGAGGTAAGTCTCATCTCCTTTTAAAACCTTCGGCTGGATAGTCATGGTAGAAACTAAAGCCATCGTTGTTTAATCATTTTGTGTTAACTCAAAAAACAAAGAAACAAACAAAATTCTATTAAGTTCTAGGCTATTCTCTAGGGCATGCAATAATGAATCAGGCCTGGAACCTTCCATGGAGGACCTGTTTTCCGGGGCGAGGCTGATATGAGAAAAAGGATATTTAGAATGAATTCCACATACATGCTTTGAATGCCAACTGTGTGCTGGTCACATTGCTGGGTTCTGAGTATGCAGAAGGTAAGATACAATCTTCTCTCTCAAAGTTTGTAGTAGAGTACCAGAGATGAATGGGCCCTTAAGTAATCATGTAAAATGTCAAAAATGCCAGGCACATGATAGGTGCCTTTTAAATAATCTCTGAGTGAATGATGGTGAATTGGCGTGGGAGTTCAGAGGAGAGAAAAATTGCTGCTGATTGGAACGTATTAAGGAAATCTGTGATGGCATTTGAATCAGGCCTTAGAAATCTGTTACTTTTGGACATCCAAAGACATAGGAGAAGGTAGGGGCAATTCAAGTAGGAAAACAGCATGAATAAAGGCATGGACTATCTTTTTATTTTAAACTGCTCTATTGAGATATAATTCACATATCGTGAAGTCCACCTGTTTAAAGTGTACAATTCAATGGTTTTAAGTATATTTAAGAGTCATGTGACCATCACCACAATTTAATTTTAGAACATTTTCATCATCCTAAAAGAAAACTACTCATTAAGTCATTCCTTATCCTCCTGCCCCTCCCACCACCACAGCCATAAGCAACCACTAATCTATCTTTTATCTGTTTATTTATTCTGAACATTTCATATAAATGAAATTGTACAATATGCGGTCTTTTGTGACTGGCATTTTTCATTTACAATAATGTTTTCATGTTTCATCCATGTTGTAACATGTATCAGTACTTTATTCCTTTTTATTGCAGAATAATATTCCATCGAATGAATATACTGTATTTTGTTTGCTCTTTTATTCACTCCATTGAAAGAATGGATGTTTACTATCATCCATTGATAGACACTTGGGTTGTTTCTACTTTTTGGCTCCTGTGAATATTTGTGTACGACTTTTATGTGGGCATATGTTTTTTATTCCACCAGGAGTGGGATTGATAGGTAAAATGGTAGCTCTATGTTTAACCTTTTGAAGAACTGCCAAACTGTTGCCAAAACAGCTGCACCATTCGATGTTTCCAGAAGCAGTGTATGAAGGTTTTAATTTTTCCACCTCCTTGCTCACACTTGTTATTATCTGCCTTATGGATCATAGCATTCTGCTGGGGGTGAAGTGGCATCTCTTTGTGGTTTTGATTTTCATCTCTTAGTGGCTAATGATGTTGAACATGAGCACCTTTTCATGTGCTTATTAGCCATTTGTATAGCTTTTATGGGGAAATGCCTATTCAAATCCCTTGCCCATCTTTTTGGGGGGAGGGGGACAAGGTCTCACTCTGTCACCCAGGCTGGAGTGCAGTGGTGCCATCATAGCTCACTGCAGCCTCAAACTCCTGGTCTCAAGGGATCCTCCTGCCTCAGCCTCCAAGTAGCTGGGACTATTATGTGCCACAGGTCCAGCTAATTACTTCTTCTTTTTTTTTTTTTTTAGAAATGGGGTCTTGCTATGTTGCTTAGGCTGGTCTTGAACTCCTGGCCTCAAGACATCCTCCTGCCTCAGCCTCCTAAAGCACTAGGATTACAGGCATGAGCCACTGCACCCAGACTATTTACCTTCCTATTGTTGAATTGCAAGGGTTCTTTATATATTCTGGATGCTAGACTCAGATATATAATTTGCAAATATTTCCCCCATCCCGTGGCTTGTCTTTTCACTTTCTTTATGACATTCTATGAGGTGGAACAGTGTTAAATTTTTATGAAGTCCAGCTTATCAGTCTTCTGCTTTATTACCAATGCTTTTGGTATTATATCTTATGTTCTGTTTTGTAATGTGGGGTGAGTCCCATGGGCGGGTTCAGTTTGTAGAAACTCATCAGGCTGTTATAATTTGTACTTTTCTGTGCCTGTAAGACTTCAAAACCCAGTTGTAAAAAACAGGACTGATAATAATTGCAGCTTCCTTTACTGGCTCATCGTGAGGACTGGATGGGCAAACATACTCACAGTGCTTAGCACAGAGCCGGCCACTGCTTAGTGCTGACACATGGGGGTGAAGTTGTTACTGTAGTTATTGTTTTTTTGTTTTTGTGCTTGTTTTTGTTTTTGAGATGGAGTCTCGCTCTGTTGCCCGCTGGAGTTTAGTGGTGCGATCTTGGCTCACTGCAACCTCCGTATGCCGGGTTCAAGCAATTCTCCTGCCTCAGCCTCCCGAGTAGCCGGGACTACAGGTGTGTGCCACCATGCCCGGCTAATTTTTTTGTATTTTTAGTAGACACAGGGTTTCACCATGCTGGCCAGGCTGGTCTCGAGCTCCTGACCTCGTGATCCACCTGCCTTGGCCTCCCTAAGTGTTAGGATTACAGGCGTGAGCCACTGCGCCCGGCCTGTAGTTATTGTTAAAATCCAGCTCTGTCCCTTGTCGGGTGGTGATCTTGGCCCTAAGTCACTTCACCTTGTTGGCCTTCACTCTCCTCATCTGTAAAATAGGTTAGCACCATCCACTTCGCCAGGGCCACCAGGGCCCCCAATGAAACAAGATGCGACATCATCAAGCTTGAAGTCTGCCTCCAAGAGGGCCTCACAAAGGCTTGGGTTCATGAAACAGGGAAGAGGAAAAAGAAATATCAGACTCATGATTGAAGAGGGAAAATTGTCAGTGCAGTGATGAGTGTTTGGGTGGCTGCCACGAACTGGGTGTGGGGCAGCCCCTCAGAGTTTCCACAAGCAGGGTTGGCCAGGCCTGGGAAGGGATGAAGGAGTAGTTGGCCAAAAGGGGTTGTCTTCCAGGGGGAGTGGGGTCTGGTGGTGCCAGGGCGCTCGGCTTGGGCAGGGCTGGTGTACAAATCTTGGCTTTAGGCCTGGCTGGGCAAAAGTTGATTGACTCTCAGTGCAGAACAATCAGAAACCAAACCTCCCGCTAGCCCCTGGCTCCCCACCCCCACTGGTTGCCCCTACGTGATTCCAGTCTTCCTGTCTTCGCCCAAACAATCCCACCCCCACCTCCCCTATTCCTTTCTTGTTCTTGAGGTCTCGCTCCCTGCCCCCATCACCAGGTCAGGTTTTAAGAGGCCTAACCCTTATACCATCGGAGGAGAGAGTTTCATTAAAGTAGAACATGTATACAGAGAAGGCACAAATCATGTCTACAGCTTGATGAATTTTCCCAAACTCAACATGCTCATGTAAACTGACATTCAAGTCAAGAATCAGGCCAGGCGTGGTGGCTCATGCCCCAGCACTTTGGGAGGCCAAGGCGGGTGGATCACCTGAGGTCAGGAGTTTGAGACTAGCCAGGCCAACATCGTGAAACCCTGTCTCTACTAAAAATACAAAAATTAGCCGAGCATGGTGGTACACACCTGTAGTCCCAGCTACTCGTAAGGCTGACACAGGAGAATCGCTTGAACCCGGGAAGTGGAGGTGGCAGTGAGCCAAGATTGCCCCACTGCACTCCAGCATGGGCAACAAAGGGAGACTCTGTCTCAAAAAAAAAAAAAAGAAGAATCGGACCATTATTCCCAGCATCCCAGAAGCCTCTTGGTACCCCTTTCTTGTTATCCACCCCTTAAACATAACCACTCTCCTGACTTCTGACATCATAGATGAGTTTTGCCTGGTTTTGAACTTTATATGTTTGAAATCATCCAGCGTGTGCCCTGGTGTCTAGCATCTTTTTTTTTTTTTTTTTTGAGATGGAGTCTCACTCTGTCACCCAGGCTAGAGTGCAGTGGCGCGATCTCGGCTCACTGCAAGCTCCGCCTCCCGGGTTCAAGCGATTCGCCTGCCTCAGCCTCCTGAGTAGCTGGGATTACAGTTGTGCACCACCACACCCAGCCAATTTTGGTATTTTAGTAGAGACAGGGTTTCACCGTGTTGGCCAGACTGGTCTCAAACTCCTGACCTCAACTGATCCGCCCGCCTCGGCCTCCCCAAAGTGCTGGGATTACAGGCGTGAGCACCGCACCTGGCAAGAATCTGGCATCTTTTACTTAACATATTAGCAAGATTCAACCACGTTTGCTGCATGCAGCTATACTTTGTTCCCTCTCATTCCTATGGCGGCCCTTGGAATGACAATACCACAGCTTCTATGTCCACTCAGCAAGGGTTGCATTTTGGGGTTGTTTTCAGCTTTGGGATATCTGGGGGAAAAGCTGCTATGAATATTCTTGCATGTGTCTTTGGGGGACATACGGGCTCATTTCTGTTGAGTCATCCATGAGGGGAGTTGCTGGCTCACAGGGAGAGATGAATGTTCCACTTTAGAAGATTCAAGACTGCAAATTATGTTCCAGAGTGGCCGCGCCAGCTTCCTCTCTCCTCCCAGCTGTGGAGGAAAGTCCTGCAGTTCCACATCTTCACCGACACCTTGTGTGTGTGTGGGGGTATACACAGTATGTGTGTGTGGTAGGACCTAGTTCATCCATGCAGTGCACACAGTGTATGTGTGCATATATAATGTGTGTGTAGATATGTATACACACATATGGTGTGTGTGTGTAGATATGTATACACACATATGGTGTGTGTGTGTATATATATATATATATATATATATGTATCACCATTATTCTGAGCCCTAGTCCTTCCCTCCTGGCACCTCTCACTGCACACTGGTGGTCTGTCTGAATGCTCTGTGGGACAATCCTGTCCTCAGGGCCTAAATCAGCACCTGGCCCTGGCCCGTATCAGGAGCTATATAGATGTGTGTGAGTATACACACACACACACACACACACACAAATAGGTAGATACACACACATATATGTGTGTATCTATTTATCTATTTTTTGCTTTTCATTTTTAGTCATTCTCATGAGGAGGCTGTGATACCACATCATGGTTTTTGTTTTTTTGTTTTTTTTGAGACGGAGTCTCGCTCTGTCGCCCAGGCCCAGGCTGGAGTGCAGTGGCGCAATCTCGGCTCACTGCAAGCTCCGCCTCCCGGGTTCACGCCGTTCTCCTGCCTCAGCCTCTCCGAGTAGCTGGGACTACACGCGCCTGCCACCACGCCCAGCTAATTTTTTGTATTTTTAATAGAGACGGGGTTTCACCGTGGTCTCAATCTCCTGACCTCGTGATCCGCCTGCCTCGGCCTCCCAAAGTGCTGGGATTACAAGCGTGAGCCACCGCGCCCGGCCCACATCATGGTTTTAAGTTTGAGGGAATGTCTTTAAGAAAAAGAAGCCAGGCATGGCGGCTCATGCCTGTAATCCCAGCACTTTGGGAGGCCGAGGCAGGTGGATTACCTGAGGTCAAGAGTTCAAGACCAGCCTGGCCAACATGATGAAACTTTGTCTCCACTAAAAGTACAAAAGGTAGCCAGTTGTGGTGACATGTGCCTGTAGTCCCAGCTACTCAGGAGGCTGAGGCAGGAGAATTGCTTGAACCCAGGAGGCAGAGGTTGCAGTGAGCCAAGATTGTGCCATTGCACTCCAGCCTGGGTGACAGAGCAAGACTCTGTCTCAAAAAAAAAGGAGAAGGAGAAGGAGAAGGAGAAGGAGAAGAAGAAGAGGAGGAGGAGGAGGAGGAGGAGGAGAAGGAGAAGAAGAAGAAGGAGAAGAAGAAGAAGGAGAAGAAGAAGAAGCAGAAGCAGAAGCAGAAGAAGAAGAAGAAGAAGAAGAAGAAGAAGAAGAAGAAGAAGAAGAAGAAGAAGAAGAAAGAAAATGATGAATTGAGTACACAAAAAAGATAAAAGTAAAAGAAAATGATGAATTGAGTACAAAAGTAAATATTTATAAAGAATGTGAAAAGAAATCACAACAAACTGCTGGAGACTTTCAAGTTTCGATTCCTTTCTTCTGAGTGTTTCTGAGCATTTCTGAGCCTGTTTCCCAGAAACGTGTGCATTCAGATGCTTCCTGATATCGACGTGGGTCCCTGCCCTGTGTGAACACTGCCGGGCTTCCTGGGATTCCTGGTATGCGGCCCCTGCAGATGAGTCTCCCTGAGGCTTAAATGTCATCAGTTTCCCAGGAAGTCACCTCTGCCTGGTGCTCACCTCTGGCCCCTGCCTAACACCCCAGCCCCAGCTCACAAACTTCCCCACCTACCCCTCCCCCTCTTCTGGGCTCACAAACTCCCCAGCTCACAAACTGCCCCACCTACTCCTCACCCTTTCCTGGACTGACTCTTCCT
Organism: Symphalangus syndactylus; assembly: GCF_028878055.3. Taxonomy (NCBI): domain Eukaryota; kingdom Metazoa; phylum Chordata; class Mammalia; order Primates; family Hylobatidae; genus Symphalangus; species Symphalangus syndactylus. The sequence continues at coordinate 34,428,178 of NC_072446.2, read as the reverse complement.
CCCCAGGCTCTCAGCTTCCATAGCAGCTTCCCAGAAAGGCCTTCTCTGACTTCCTTGTCTAGGATATTCTCCATTTCTAAGTCCAAAGCCTGTGACCCATGGCAACAGAGAAGGTTAGAGCAATTACTGTGGATGGAGCTTGCCCAGTGGGCCTCCCAGCTCCATTTTCCAGCTTTGTGATCTTGGGCCTGTCCTGTAACCTCTCTGGGCCTCAGAAACCTCTCTCTATATATAGATATATATATATAGAGAGGGTCTCATTTTGTCTCCCTGGCTGGAGTGCAGTGGTGCAATCTTGGCTCACTACAGCCTCCACCTCTCAGGCTCAAGCAAGGGATCCTCCAGCTTCAGCCCCCCGAGTAGCTGGGACTACAGGAACGCGTCACCATGCCTGGCTAATTTTTTTGTATTTTTTGTAGAGATGGGGTTTTGCCATGTTGCCGAGGCTGGTCTCAAACTCCTGGACTCAAGTGATCCTCCCATCTCAGCCTCCCAAAGTGCTGAGATTACAAGTGTGAACCACTGCACCTGGCCTTACAGTGTTATTTTCATATATAAAGCATCTTGTTTAAGGCTCACAATATCCCTAGGAGGTGTACCCTACTGGAACCCCTATCTCCCAGAAAAGGGTATGGAGGGGACTCAGGACCTGAGTTGCCCGAGGCACCTGACCTCAAGCCTACCCTCAAAAACGCCCTGTGCCCCCCGAGAAGGCCCCGCATACTGCCTGGCACAGAGTGTGACTCAAAAACACTGATTCCTTTTTCTCCATTCCTTTGAACTTTTAGAACCCTTGAGTATTGTATTTTTTTAAAACTCACATTGAAGTATATCATGCATACAAACAGAGTGCGATCATGCATATGCAGTTGACACATCTTCCCATGTTGAACGTGCTTGTTTACCCAGCACCCGGATGAAGAAACTCAAAACCATCCCAGGCCCCCGCAGCCCCTCAGGCTGCCTTCGGCCTCTCTCCCACCAGGGGAAGCACGATCTCGGCTGTTGGTGAACTTCACATGGGTGGAACCGTGTAGTCCTTTGTGTCTGCCTGTGACCCTCATGGTGCGGTTGTCATCGTAGAGCCTGCGTTCTCAAGGCTGTATGCACCATCATTTTTTCATCACTTTTGCTTTCGATGGGTCTCTTTGGCCTTTCCCCTTTGAAATGGAACACAGGGCTTCTCGGACTCCCAGATGTGTCTCTGTGCCTCTGCCCAGGCCTGTTGGGGAGGGAGGTGGGGAGGCTGGGGGAGTGTATGTTCTGGCCCAGTGCCAGCCCCAAGTAAACGTGCTTCTAGGAGGCCCTGGCTTGGCCTTCCACTCTCTGCCCCTCCTTCCCTGACTCCATCAACATTCTGTTGTTCTGAGCTTGGCTTGAGGCCAAGGGGTGAGCTGGCGGGCATCCTAGGTAAACAAAGGCAGCTGGACAGAAGAAAGTCTTCAGGGGTGGGAGAGTGGACCCAGTCAGAAGCCCTCTCCACGTGGGCTGTCAGAGCTTGTATGGGGCCGCTGCCCTGAGAGTCCTGGAACATGGTAGGAGGGGAGGGTGCCAGTAGAGGTTGGGCCTTCTCCAGGCTAGGCCCTGCCCCAGGGAGGGAAGCTGCCTGAGTTCAAGTCCCAGCTCTGAAACTTACCAGCTATGTGACTTTGGGCAAATTTCTTAACCTCTTTATGCCTCAGTTTTTTATTCTATAAAATGAAGGCAGAAATAACTCGATGCACGTAAAGGATTTCTGACCTGCAGTCGATATTGGCTGTTAGGAGGATGATGTGCCGAGAGACAGCTAGGTACCTGATGTGCACTATTTTATTGAACCTGCGCATTAGTCATGGAAGTAGACACCATGTCATCCCCATTTGACAGATAAGGAAGTGGAGGCACAGAGAGGGTGACAACCTGCCTGAAGCCACACTATGAGTCTGTGGCAGAGCCAGCTCTGATCCGGAGTCCAGGCCCCTGGCACCAAGCTATGAGCAGAGCTTGGGTGGGGATCGGCAGCCCTGACCTGCCAAAGAGCAGTGCCCAGCACTGTCCTTGTGGGGCCCAGACTGAGCCCTCACATGGGGTTTGAGGGGCAAGGCCTCAGGCTCATTTTCTCTGTCTGTAAAATGGACATATGCGCCCCAAAGAGTCAGTATCCTTCCCTTTCCTGGGTTCCTAGCTAGTGGCTCCCTGGCGTGGGGCAGGCTTGGGGGCTGATCAGGGAGGCCTGTGCACCTGCCAGTGTCCGCAGCCCAGGGTGGAGCAGCCCTGCCCCTGCTCTATAGCCGGGAGGCTGTCAGGCCTGGGAGCCAGAATTGGCAGCCCTTGTTGGGGCTGTGCCCTGACCCTGCCCTCAGGGTGCTCCAGAAGAGGGGACAGGCACAGAAACAGCTATTCCTAACTAAGGCTGCTGAGTATCCAGTATCGTAAAGGGCTGGGGAGATCCAGAGGTCAAAGCAGTTGGCTGCAGTCCAGGAAGGCTTCACAGGGGAGGCCTCCTTGGAGCAGGGTTTTGCAGGTTGAGTAAGAGTTCATTAGGTGGAGAGGATAGTAAAAGTGTTTTTAGCACAGGGAATGGCAATAGGTCCCAACTACTCCATCTTTGCCCTTGCTTACCCCCTCTGTATTTCAGGGGACTGGAAGCTGGAAAATGACATTTTCCAGGGCTGCTTGCCAGCCGGTTTCAGGTTAGGATCTGCCAGTGGGAAAGAGGCCTGAGGAGGGGAGATGCCAGCCTGCCTCTGGCTGCAGCCTCAGGTGGCTTCCGCAGGCTCTGTATTTCCCAGCAGCTATGTTGGTTCTAGGGCTGTGGGCGCCAGCTGGTGGACTTTGCAGCTGCTTCCCAATTTCTAGGTCACACTCCTTCTCCCATCTGCTCCTCCGCCCCTTTGGATACTTCTGGAATGAACTCCCTCTCTTCCTGAAATAGTAGTGCGGTTTCTGTTTTCCAGCTGGTGACTCACTGATACAATTATCAAGCCACCCAGCCAGCACCAGGTTGTAGCATCCAAGGAACAGAAGGATTCAGCACCCAGAACATGTGATGTCATGTTTTTATTTTGATTTATTTTTTATGTGCATGTCATGTCTTTCTACATGACTTCCCAAGGGTGGGGACTGTCCCCATCATCTATTCATTCAACAGACACTCATGAGTGCTTCAATGGTGGGGAATGAGATGAATGACCAAGTCCGTACATCCACGGAATTGCAGTCTAGACCTGCTTCATCCAGTATTAGCCAGACTGGCTACTGAGCGCTTGAAATGCAGCTAGTTCAAATTGAGACGGGCTGTCAGTGTAAAACACACACCATGTTTCAAAGATTGAGTACAAAAATAAGAATGTCAAATATCTTACTAATTCTTATATCGATTACATGTTGAAATAATGTTTTGGATATATTGGATTAAATAAAATAGATTATTAAAGCTAATTCCACCTATGGGTTTTTACTCTTTTCAATGTGGTCGCTAGAAAATTCTAGATTACATATATGGCTTGCGTTTTTGGCTCATGTTTTATTTCTGTTGGACAGCACAGGTCTTGTGGGAGCTGAGTTGGAAAACATTGATTTACCAATTCAGCGTTTATTAGTGTATTTAAGAGATACGTGGTCCCTGCCTCGAGGGCTTCAGATAGGATGGAGAAGGGGACAGACAGGCCAATGTGGAAGTAAAATTTACTGTGATAAATGTTTGAATTGGTCCATATTCCAGGACTCTGGGGACCTGAAAAGAAATCAAGAAAGGCTTCACAGAAGAGGTGACTTTGGTGTTAAGCATTATAGGGAAAGAAGAGGAGGGGCACTCCAGGCTCAGGGAACTACACACACAAAAGCCAAGAGGTAGACAACTGCGCAGGGTGTTCTGGGGATACAGGAAGTTAATTGTGGCCCAAAAACAGATTGTTGGTGGAAGGGGCTGGAGATGGAGCCAGACTGTGTAGGACCTTGAATGCCAGTAAAGTTTAAACCCAGGGACAGGGCTGAGGCTCAGGAAAGACTCCTAGGCAGGAAGTGGGGGGTCCAGGTGTGAGCGAGCTCACCTACCCATCTCCCTCCAAACTCGTAAAGGACCAGACCAGACCTAGTTGGAGTGTGAAAAATAAACTATTTTATTTCAGTGTTTGCTCCTTGCGGTTCAGAAGCACATCTACTGCCTGCCTGGAACCCAAGGCTTTTATAAAACCGTAGAGAAATAGAGCTCTATGTATAGAGAAAATATACATGTTGATTAATTGTGTGACTCTTTCCTGTGCAAAGCAGAAAGTTCTACATGCAACAGCATGATTCTCTCCAAGTCCTTCTCTGGGATTTGGGGGGCCCTGGAGGCTGTGATCTCACCTCCAATAGCGAATCCCCCCTTTTTCCATCCCGAAGGAGGCCCAGTCATGTAGAAAGAGCAGGAGATAAAATCAGAGCTGACAACTCATGGGCTCCCCAAGCTTCCTCCGGGGCAGGGGCTTTGTTTGGGGGCCTTAGCCCTGCAAAGAAGGGGTAGCTGGGGTGCCAACCTTGTTGGTTAGTGACCAGCACTGGTAGCTAAGGCTGTTGGGAAGTCTAGGCATTGCAGCGGGCAGGCTCATGGGTAGGGCAGGGGTGTCCAGGACTCTTCTCGCCTAGAACTGGGGTCTGAAGGGTGGTACCTGGGCACAGGAGGGGACCAGGACAGGGCTGGGGACAGAAGGTGGTCACAGTCATGGTTTCACTCTCAGAAATATCCTGGGCCTATGGCTTAAGGCTTTATGGAGCAGGGAGTGGACCTTGTGGTTATTTACAAGGCTGGGCCATGTAAAAGCATTGCAAACATGGAGCGGAGAGGATCCTTGAGATGAGCTGGTTCAATCACTCCTCTGACCAATAAGGAAACAAAGGCCCAGAGAAGGGAAGGCAGTGCCTGGCCAGACGTGGGGCCTGAACCCAGCCAGGGCTCTGACTCCCAGTCCCCCAGTCCCCTCTTTACTTCCTTGTCTCAGCTGAGTCTTTTTTTGATCAGGTCCCAGACAGCCTCTCCGACAGTCTCAGGTCAGGCTGGGGTTAGAAATGGAGAAGTGGACTCAGAGTCAGAGGCCCACACTCTGTTCTTGGGCCTTCACATTACCCAGCCTTGCTAATAATCACGAGGCCACTGCTGCGGAGGGGGCTGCCTCCTCTCTCTAAGCCTCAGTCTCATCCTGGAAGCAGCGCCCACAACAGATTCCCATGGTGATTAAGTGGGTTGGTGGCCCCGTGAGCCCCAGCAAGTGTGGGAGGCACCCAGCACATAGTAGGTGCTTCACAATGGTGAGGTTGAGGGGAAGGGCCATTAAGCTTGGGCTGCTGGGATGTGGAGGGGACCTTGGGCCTATCACTGTCCCCACCCAGCTCTGGCTGTCCCAAGGGCCCCTGGAGCTGGGTGCAGTCATGGGAAGAGGTACAGGATGCGGTCTAGGGAGCTGGATTCCCTGATCCAGCCAAGGGGCATGCTGTCCCTTGTTTGCCTGCTCCAGGGGGCTATGAAGTAGATCAAACAATATGGCGGGTGGTCAATGGCTTTCCAAAGGGCATCTGGGCAGGAGAGGGAATGTAGGTCTTTCCTCTCTCACCCCAGGCCCAGTCAGCCAAGGTCAGGGCTCCCACTGTTTCTGGCACAGAGCATTCCTTACAGCAAAGGGGGTGACTGGGGACCCACAGGCTCAGGAGGCTGAGATGGGCCAGGGACACATTCCATTTCCGAGAGCCCCCATAGGCTTCCCACCCTGCCCTGGGATCTGGGGCCCAAGAAGGGGCATATTTTGCTCACTAGCTTGGGATAAGGATTGGGATCAAGGTGGGGGCACTCAGCAGGCTGGGAGCAGGGGTCCCTTAGGCGGGGCCAATGATGATATTCCGGAAACCCTTCACAGCCTTCAGCTTGTCGCTCTCGAAGTTCACCACCAGCTTGTGGAGGCCCATGTGGAGCGGCAACAGGTCCATTCTCACCTTAACTTCCTCCCCTGACTCCACGGGGTCTGGGCTGCAGTGAGAGAGGGGGTGGTGAGGAAAGGGGCCCAAGGCCTGGCTCCCCCATGCTGGGGTCCAGCCAGGAAGTCATGTGACCTCCAAAGATCAGCACAGCGTGTCCGTGAATGGGCCTCATTCTCGGCCCTCTGCGGGGCCTGGACAATCTGCCCTCCTAGAGTGAACAGTGCATGTGCACACATGTGTGTCCATGTGCATAAAAGCAGATGGTGCATTTAGGGGCACAAGCGGATATGCTCAGGTAGCCATGTGTGTGAAAATGTATTGAGCTGTACATAGGTGAGCTGTGCTTTTTACTGTATATAAGTTACATTACAGCGAAAAAGTAAAAAACAAGAAGTGTGTGCTTGTATATATGTGTGTAGCTAGGTATCTATGTGGAAACACCCACGCATGCATATGTATGTGCATGCACGTGTGTGGACATTCGGAGGGCAGATACCTGTCTATGTGAGGATGGATGTGTCTGCAGGTGAGCGCCTACTGACGGATGATGTCACTGTGGAGGTCTGTGGCAGACATGTGCATGGGTGGTGTCAGCATTGAGAGAGAATGTGACGGTGGGAACTCTAGCCCCAGGGTGTCTGGGAGTGGGCACAGGTGTGTGTGGGAGATGAGAGGAGGGGATTTTCAGCCAGGACTTGGTGCCTAAGGACAGTCTCTACCCCCATTGGCATCTGCCCGCTTCCCCCAGGCCCCAAAGCTAGAGCAGCCAGCACTTACATCTCCACCGTCTTCTGCTCCTCAGTCAGGCCAGCCCCCTCTACAGTGAAGGTGCAGCCTGCCAGGGCCACAGGGAGCGGGTTCCGCAGGGACACCTCGGCCACCAGCTTGCGTTTCTGCTTGGGCTCCCCAAGGATCTGGAAGAGGGCATGGGGCAGATGTCAAGGGCAGGTGGGATCCAGGCTGGGCTCTCTGCATTCACTGCAATTTGGCCCAATATTTGCTAAACAAAGCTGTACCCAGGTCTGCCACGATCACTCCCCTCCCCCCACCTCTGTGCCTCAGTTTCTTCATCTGGAAAACACTGATCATGCTACCTGCCCAGGTCTCCTGTATGGAGCTGCAGTGAGGCTCCACGTGACCCAGGGGATGTCCAAAGTGCCTCCCTTGTCCCAGGGTCTGGAGGGGAAAGATCACAGGCTTTTGAGCCAGGCTGATCTCTGCCTCTTCTTCCCTGTGTGACCTGGGGAAGTTACTCTCCACTCTGTACACCTTGGATTCTTCATGGGAGAGAAATGCCTGACTGAGGGTTCTTGTGAGGATTAACTGAGCTAATATGTGCAAGCTTCCAGCAGAATGTCTGGCACACTGCTCACTGTCTCTCCCTCTGCTGTTTACCATTTAAATGTAGTTGTTGCCCTTAGGGGTTGTGGGCTGCGGCTCCTCTAAGTGAAGGGCTATAATGATGATGATGGTGATGATAAGGACAGTTAGCTTTCAGTGAGCCCTTATCATGTGCTGAGGATGGTTCTATGTGTTTCCTGTGGATATGCTTTTAATTCTTACAACACCCCTCAGTGCTATTATTAACCCCATATGGCAGATGAATAAACTGAGGCACAGAGGGGCAAAGTCACATGCCCAGGGCTGCCCTGGTACAAACTCAGGCAGTGAGACTCTAGTCTATGCCCTTCGCTCCCCCACCCCACCCTGCCCCACCAGTGCCCAGTGCCTGGGGTTTCCAGCCTTAGTAGTATAGCATTTGAAGGATTCACGACTCTAAGATCCCCAAATTCCATGACCCTATCACTCTGAGATTTTCAGATTCATTCCTAGAGGCTATGGGTCCCCAATTCTCTAGGCTTCATGATGCTTTTCTTCGATGAGGCTAGGATTTGAGGATCACTAAGGCACCAAAGGCCTGGAGCTTGCAGGGATGTGGGTGTGTGGGGTGGGGGTAGGGATCTGCCCTGTCCCCGGCGCTGAGCTGCCCTGGGACCCTGCCCCTTGCCCAGCCTGCCCTTACCCGGATCTTGATTTCTGGGTTCTCCAAGTAGAGGTCCCTCTCAGCCAGCAGGTAGCTGTTGATAACTGGCTCCACGAGGAGGGCCCGCACCTTGATGAGGTTGGACTCCGTGAGGCAGTCACGGTATTTCTCATAGAGGATGCAAAGAGGAATGCTCTTCTCTGCAGAAGGGGAGAAAGGAGGGTCCTTATGATTCAGAGTCACCCTTCCCAACTCTCTCGCAACTTCAAGAGGCACAGAGAGGGGAAGGAATGTGCTTGGGGTCACACAGCGGGGGAATGGCTGGGCGGATCCCTGAACCCCCCACTGTGGCTCCAGGGTTCCCAGGGAGGAGCTGGAGAGTGGATGCTGAACAGCGGGTAGACGACGCACTTGGACTCCCACGGGCCTGGGTTCTAATCCTGCCTTTGCCTCTTCTAACGGGTGACCCCGCGTGAGCCACTCCACCTCCCAGGTCCTTGATGTTTGGATCTGAGTGGCACAGGCACTCCTAAGGCTGTGGGAGGATGAGCTGAGCGAGTGTCCTGGAAGAGCCTGGTACACTCAGGACTCAGGGTGTGTGAGCCGCGGGCCCTTCATCCTGGGGAGGATCAGAGCCGACATCTGCTTGCTGCACCAGGCACTGCACTTCCCACGGCGGGCTCCTACTTCACCTTCATGACAACCCTAAAAGGCTTGTACTTGTATTACCACCCAACTTACAGATGAGAAAACTGAGTCTCCAGCAGGTGAAATAACATTGTCCTAGGTCACACAGCTGATATGTACTGTGCAGGCATCTGGACTAATAATCCAGATCTTAGAGTCCAACAATGTGGTCCACACTCACTGAAGAATGCCTCTCATGGACGTAAGGTCATTTCCCTCCATGAGGCTCATGATGTTGTACCCGTTGCACAGATGAAGAATCACCTCTGCCAGTAAGTGCTCAGATTGGGAGACTTGCCTCTGGCCCTGTCTGGCCACTCACCGGCTGTGTGAGCCTGGGGAGATGACATCCCTCTCTGTTTCCCCTCTGTTTCCTCTCTGTTCCCCAGATCTTATCACCTGCTGGGCAGAGGTAAGACCAAGGGTCATTGCAGAGCAAAAGCCGCACAGTGATGTGGGGATGAGAAAGAAGCTGGCAGGAACAAACCTACCCACTGAAGTGTGGTTCTTAGCCCCATGTTTCGGAAAAGAACACGGAGGCTGGAGGATCTTAGTAGTTTAGCATTTTAAGGATTCATGTAGTTTAGCATTTAAGGAAACAGACCTGGGGTCTGTTTGTAGGAGGCAGGGAGGAGCAGTAAATGAATACAAGTAGTTGAGTGTAGTGGCTCGCGCCTGTAATCCCAGCACTTTGGGAGGCTGAGGCAGGAGGATTGCTTGAGCCCAGGAGTTTGAGACCAGCCTGAGCAACACAGTGAGACCCTGTCTCTATAAAAAATACAAAAATTCAAGCCGGGAATGGTGGGGTGAGCCTATAGTTCCAGCTACTTGGGAGGCTGAGGTGGGAGGATCGCTTGGGCCCGGGAGGTCGAGGCTGCAGTGAGCCATGATTGCAGCATTGCATTCCAGCCTGGGCAACAGAGTGAGACCCTGTCTCAAGCAGGGGAAAAAAAAGAGAGAAAACACAAACAAGATCATGCATATTCAATTCTGGCCAGATACAGTGATGTGCTGTGGACTCTGAGTTTCAGACCTGAGTCTACTGCTAAAGAGGGAGATTGGCAAGGCTTAGGAGGCCAGAGGCAAATCAGCACCCTCAGAGACTTTCCCCAGGAGGTCACCTGAAGGACGGATTGAGACCCGAGGAGACAGTCACTTTCTCACTGTGGGATTCAAGGTTCAGGCTTTGACCTTGAACCTTTGACCGTGAACACTGGTGGTCCGCATCCCCCTCTTTGGAAAATGCTGCCCCGGCCTACCCACCCCTTTGGCCTTTCATTCCCTGGGTGGATCTGCTCCAACCTCTCATCAGATGACGTGATCTGGGGAAGAAAACCAAACTTTTGTGCCAAAAAGGACAAAAGAGGGTGAAAATTACTAGGTCAAGACCTGGTGGTGCAGAGTGGAAAGTCTAGCTAGCTCCACAGGAAAGAGGAAAAACATTATCCTCCGGGAGCTGGGAGGATGTGGCCCAACTGTCGACTATTCTAGGAGGTGGAGGCCAGGGCAGGGCTGGACCTTTCAAAGTCTCTGTCCACAGGCCAGTGGCCATGGCCTTGGTCTTGGGCCAGATGCTGGCTGGGAAGAGGAAACCGATATGGTCAGTCTCAACCATTCTTTAGACAATTTGCCCTGTTCTAGAAGGTTACTCTGGGGACAGTCACCGAGGCCACATTGGCTGCATTCCTGTGACCCACCTGGAGGGATGAGGGAGGTGAGAGCATGAAAGGGTGGAGGCAGGAAGAAGAGAGAGAAGCAGCAGAGAAAGGAGGCAGGGGTGGGGGCAACTGGATTCCTTTCAGCTGTCCAGGGCCTGGCTTCCTGTCCACCAGCACGTGGAAATTCCCCAGATCTTATCGTCAAAGAATAACAAGTAACTCAACCACAGTATGGGGGCTTAGAGGGAACACATCTCAGCTTGAGCTTGGCATTGGAGGTTCCAACAGGGGACTTGGACCAGCCTCACTTTCCAGCGAGAGGCCGATGCCCAGCACCTTCTGTCCTCCCCTTCCCCTCCCTGAAGGCTATGCCTCCAGTGGGTCCCCAGCAGGAGGGACCCCCTCTGTGGTGAGCACGTTCCTGGGAGGATGAGAAAAGCCAGCACGCTTGGCTGATGCCAGTGCAGAACAATGCTCTCAGGGTCCCGATGGTGTCTTAGAGGTGAGGGCTGACGCCACAGAGGCCTGGGAGGAGGTGATTTTGGTGCGTCTGGCCCAGGCCTGGAGTTCACCTCATGCCACTCGTTCTAGGAGAGACACTTTCTCCCCTTGGAGCAGCTCTGAGCACGAGAAGTAGCTGGTGGGTGTGCACTGAAACGATGGGACTGGGTCTCCAATGTGAAGCCCAAGACTTCACCACTGCTCAATATATCCGTGTAACAAAACGGCACTTGGACCTCCTAAATGTACACACACACACACACACACACACACACACACACACACACAGAATGGGGCTGGAAGGGCTCTTAAAAGAGGAACCCACCTTCCCCTTTGTGTGAATGGGGAACCCACAGCCTTGGTGGAGGAGAGGAATACCCAGGAGCCCACAGTCAGGCAGCAGGCGGCAGCAACTAGAACTTGGGTGTCCTTGTGTCCTGAACCCCCACACGCCTGTAGAGATGGATCCTGTCCCGGACTCTTTGGGCCTGGATGAGCAGCGAGGGCCGGGTCCTTTCTACACCACCGAGGTGTCAGGGACACAGGAACCCCTGAGCCCAGGGCTGACACCACTGCCTGGGACAGAAGGTGTTCAGGAAAGGTCCACGGGCTTCTCGCCTCCCCACGCCTCTTAGCACTCGTGCTCAGGGAGGAGTGAGGGCCCCACCACGTGCTGGTGCTGCTGTGCCCTTTCCAGATACCTCCTGAGCACGCATCCTCTCCCTCAGTCCTCACGGCTGCGGGCGCATCAGGCAGGCATGTCATCACCCCATGTAACAGGCGAGCAGGACCTAAGACTCAGCGAGCATGTTCACCGCGCCCAAGGTGGTGCATTCAGAGGGCAGCAGAGCTGACATTCAAAGCCAGGTCTTCCTGGCCTCGGGAAATGTCTTTTGACAGCTTCAGTGTTGGGTCCTGCCCTGGTACCAAGAGGATCTGCCCTCTGAGGGCCTGGCCCCTGCTGAGGAGTCTGCCCAGGGCCTGGACCCTGCTGAGGAGTCTGCCCAGGGCCTGACAGTGGGTGTGCCCAGGGGGTGCAGCTTCAGGAGTGCCCACGGTGGGCCCAAGATAGAAAAACCAAGAGGCAGCAACTGTCAACACTGCAGACGCCCCGCCCACAACACAGACCTGCTTTCTTAGGAGGGTGAAAGCTGTGCCCCAGACAGCAGCCCATGGGCGCCAAGGGTCCAGGCACCGTCAGAGAGGAGAGGGACGATCACTGGTTTGACAGGAAGGAGTCCGGGGAAAAGAGACGGGGAAACAAACTCTGTAAACACAAACCATGCCCCACCCGGGGGCTCTCCAGCATCTCCAGGTGTGGCCACACTGAATCCCAGGCACGAGTGCCTACTGTGTGCACACTGTCTTACCCCTGACCGTCCTGCACTGTCGGATCATGACCCCCAGGAGCCTGATGGGGACACTAAGGTGCAGGGGGGTGGCCATTTGCTCCGGTGACACAGCGAGATGCTGCCCAAAGATGATGTCCTACTTGATTCTGCTGCCCCTCAGAGGATGGCCAGTGTCTCACTCTGCAGCTCCCAGGTCCTCTCCTAGCCTAGAGACCCCTCTGCCCTCCTCAAGCCTGCAGGGCTCCAAAAGGCAGAAAGTGGGATGGGGCTGCTAGGTGGAACCCTGGGCTTGATTCCTGGTCCCGCACTGCCTCGCTATGTGACCTCGGTGGCCACGGCTCCTCTGAGGGCCTCAGGCTTATATTTAGGAAGATAACCAGGCACAGTGACAAAGCCAGACGGTGGAAGGGACCCAGGGGACAACCACTGTGCAGATCTCCATGCAGGAAGCCTGGTGACAAAGTCTTGGCTTGGGGCTGGGTTGGGTGGTCTAATGACACCATGTCACAGCGAAAGGGATCTGCCTAAAAAGGCAACGAGGCTGGTGCTGGGGACACTGGAGAGGGACAATCAAGTCCAGGAAGAAAGCACTTCTCCCTGCAGAGGCCTGGACGCTCCCACCTTTGGCTCGCCGATCTGCTCTGCCCAACATAGCAGCTTCTGGCCACATGTGGCTATCTAACTTTCAACACAATTAAAACTTTAGTTTTGGCCAGATGCGGTGGCTTACACCTATAATCCCAGCACTTTGGGAGGCCGAGACAGGTAGGTCACTTGAGGCCAGGAGTCCGAGACCAGCCTGGCCAACATGGTGAAATCCCATCTCTAATAAAAATACAAAAATCAGCTGGGCATGGTGGTGCACGCCTATAACCCCAGCTACTTGGGAGGCTGAGATGGCAGTGAGCTGAGATCGTGCCACTGCACTGCAGACTGGGCAACAGAGTAAGACTCCATCTCGAAAAAAATGAAAAACAAGCAAACAAACAAACAGAAAAACTTTAGTTCTGCAGTTGCACCAGCCACATTTCAAGGGCTTAGCAGCCACGTGCAGCCGGTGGCCGCCATGCTGGATAGGCGGTGCAGACTCAGCATGTCTCCATCACTGTGGAAAGTGCAACGGGCGCTTTCCAAGGCGCTGGGCTAGAGCCTTTTCCCTGAGGCCAAGAGCAACCAGAGGTGCAGGAGGGGTTCTCGAAGGGTCCGTGGAGAGAGGCTGCTGAGGCCTGAGGGGCTGGAGACAGTGGAATTCACCGGGAGAGGGCAGCAGAGGGTCTGTGAAAGCAGTCAGGGGTCACACGAAGATGAGGTGAAACCAAATAGTATAGCTGCTGAGAGGACAGGTTTACTCCTCAACTGTGTGACCTTAAGAAAATTACTTAACCTCTCTGTTCTCTGTCTCCTCATCTGGAAAACGGAGCCATGTTAGAATCCACCCCTCACTCTTGCTATAAGAATTAAGTGGGTCGATATTTATAAAGTGCTTAGGACAGGGCCCGCCCCAGAGTCGGTGCCATGTAAGTGTCTGTGGGGTGAAATCACACATGCTAAGCGGTTAGGTCACTACCTAGCACGTTGTCAGTCGGCGGACAACAAATGCTCCAGGAACACAGGGCCTTACCAGAGAAAGGCTCCAGGTTGAGGTTGAGCAGGTACTTGGTGCCACACTCGGGCCCCAAGATCCCGTTGTAGCTGACGGTGCGGGCACAGAGCAAGAGGCGGCAGACGTACTCCTCAGCGGTGTTGTTGGTGATGTGGGCAAAGACATCAAAGTCACTGCCCATGTTCATGCTCTGGCCCACCCGGATCCGCATGGCCATCCCCGTCTCCTCCTTCTCGGCCAGTTTGTTCAGGTGGTTGGCCCTCGTGAAGGCCTCCCTCTCCTCTGAGGACCCTGTAGGGGTTGGGAAGAGAGCCTCAATCACAGCTGGAATAGATCATAGGAAGGGGGCTGCAACAGGGTGAGCTGGCTTCACAGAGGCCTGATGACTCAGGGCAGCCCTGAAGGAGTCCCTTCTCTACATTTCTGGGCCAGGAGGCCCAGCATTTCATTTATTTTCCACTAGTGAACTCCTGTACATCCCTCAAGACTCAGCCCCAAATGACACCTCCTCCAGGAAGACCTCTCTGACCACTCCTTCCCCTGTGTTGTTTTCTGTTTCAAACTTACCTTCTTGAGCTGCTCAAGGGCTAAGGCTGTGTTTTATTTATCCAGTGCCTACAACAGTGCTTGGTGCATACTAGGCACGAACACAGTGCAATCTTTCTTACCTTCAAGCATTTACACAGGGATTACTTCTACCTAAAATCCTTTCCCTCCCTGTCTCTGATTGCTCCCTTCCTTATATTCCATTTGCCTCTCTCCTATGCTCCTTTGATTTTTCTCCCAGTGTTGTTGGGTGCATATCTATTTCTTCTCTCAAACCATCAGCTCGAGACCTTTCAGGGGATAGGGAGAGCATCATTTCATTCTGTGTTATCCCTTTCAACTAGAGTATGGCCAGGCGCCCCTGGAAAGTCAGCGAGGGTCAGGCCAAGGCAGGAACTATGGTTTCTTAGTCCCCTCTGTGAGCCCTGCTATGCTTAGTAGTTGCTTAGAAATTATATACCATATTGAACTGGCTGTTCGATGTGCTCAAATCCAATTTTTAAAAATAAATCAAGTCCTTTCCCCCACAACTGATTTAACATCAGTAGCAGAGAACTCTTTCCCTATATGAATAATCCTCTACCACTCTCCCTCAACATGTTTGCTCCTGTTTCTAAGGAATTGCTTAAGATGGAGTATCGCCTACAGGGCCATTGCTGTACGTAGGCTACCAATTAAAACACACACACACATACACGAGCCTGCTGGGCTGGGAAAACCGGGTGCTTATCTTCAAGGCCGTGTTAAAGATCCTGAGGGCACATACCCTCTGGGTATTTGTAGGTGTGGGTGATATCCTCCCGCTCATCTCGGCCCACGCTCTTAGTGCTGATCTTCAGCCCAACAATCAGGGAATGGTTGATGGATTTGTGCACAGACCCATCGTCCTGCTGGATCCAGTCTACCACGTCGGCATTGACCTCCGCAAAGACAAAGGGCGCATCGTACTTGGTGCTCAGGTCGCCCTCCTTGATGGCACGAACTGGAACTGGGCCACAGCAGTACGTCCCTGGCAGGGGTAGAAAGGGGAAGGGACGGGCCTGGGTGAGGGTTGGGTGGTGCCCTCTAAAACCCTCCACAATTCAACCCCATGTAGCCAAAAACCTCAAGACCACGCGGCCCTCTGACGGAAGGACTCCACTTCCAGGAGGGCACCACAGGGCGAGGGTTCAGAATAGGGGCTCTGGAGCACAACTTTTAAGGTTCAAATCCCAGTTCGGCCTCTCATTAGCTGGGTGACTTTGGGCCAGTCACTAACTTCTCGAAGTGGCAGTTTCATGTGGAGATAAGATCTGGACCCAGCTAATGAGCATTCATGAATTATAGATGTAAAGCTCATAGCCTATATTAAATGCTATGCAAATATTTGATAAATAAAATGGAAATGTATCCCAGACATCCTAAGGAAATTACGGAGCCAAGGGCGGGCAACATGTTAGCAAGGAGGACATCTGTCTCGTTTCCTGCTCGTACTGAGTGTGGAGCTCAGTGCCCCGCATAGGGCCAGCCCCAGGGCATGTGTGTTCTCCAAGTGAATACGGGTGCCTGATGTTTACGTAAGTGTGGTTGATAGCCGCCCCACACTGTCCGCAGACTTCCGATGCTGAGGACTAGAGGCTGGATAGATACAGTCTAGCACATCCATGTGAGGGACCACGGTCACATTAAATAAAAATTCAAATCACAGAAAACCATCTGCTGGAGAAATGCTAATGCTTTATCCAGAAGTGGACAGAGCTGGGAAAAAATGCTCCATGCCGCTGGAGGACTTAAACCAGGGCCCACGGATCCCCCCAAGGCACTACCAACAGAATTCAGGGGTCTATGAACCCTGTGATGGGGAAAAAAGGGTGTCTTTGTTTTCACTATAGCACCTCCTTCAATTGCAAAAGCAGGAAACGACCATAGCAGCCTGAGGAGCACTTAGGACTTGTCACTCATAAGAACCGCAGGCATGGTCATTACAACCTTACAGCTGTCCCAGATGGCAGGAAATTAATTTATGCTCATAAATTATCTCTACAACTATATTACAGAACTTACTGACTCTACCGCTAGATCTTGTTCTATAAAGAAGCATATGTTTTTGTATCACAAATTTATTTTTTAAAACTTGTGACAACTGTATTTTAATGTAATTGGTTTTCTTTGTGACACTATGTATTATATTTTATGCATTTAAAAATATTCCTAGAAAGTGTCCATATGTATCACAAAATTTTGCCTTAGTGTGCTCTCTTTCAAACACACAGGTACTACACGTATATGCGTGTGTTTCTATACATACATCTAGAAACACACACATATACACCCGCATACAAATATACGATTTGAAATCAGTGGAAGCTCGTGTGAATGTTAAGGCTGCTTATTTTAGCGGGAGGGGACAAAGATGCTGTTTGATTTTTTTCTTTGAGCTTCTCTGTATTTCCTGCTTTCCGCAATGCATGTGAATTGCTTTTGAGATTTATCAAGAAGTGTGTAATTAAGATGTAAGTGAGGTCCCCCACCCTTGTGTGGACCCGTCAGTGGTCTCCGGGTGAGCTCCTAGTTCTGCCGCCCTCCAGCTGAGTCACTTTAACTCTCCAAGCCTCAGCTTCCCCATCTGTTTGACACTACAGTGGCCGCCCATGCACCTTCGCTCTTCTCCTGGGGCGTTGGGTCCAGGGCCTGCCAGCCCTCGTACCCCGGCTGCAGGTCTGGCCTGGTCATCCATGACTCCACCCAGCAGTGGAAGTTCCTGAGGGGGATAGGGGCGCGGGAATGAAGCAGAACGTGAGCAACATTCATCGCCACCTCCCACGGGCAGACTATCCATTCATGTCCCCAGATGCAAGCTCGCCTTGTCCCAAACTGAGCCCAGCACGTCTCCCCATTGCCCTGTTCTTCCTCCCACCGGGGCCCATCTCACAGCACCCTCTCTAGCCAAGCGCCCACTCCTACACCTCAGAGCCCTTCTCAACTCCTCTCCCCTCCTTGCCCCTCTCAGTGGCCCCTTTGACCTCCTAATTTCTTGGCTCCATCCCTTCTTTTCTGTCCATTCAGGGCTTATCACTCCCCCCTGGACCACGCCCCAGCCCCCTGCCCATCTCTTCCCCTCTAGCCCTCCTGGCAGTTGTCAGCCCCGCCCTCTCCCACTCTGAAGCCTTGAGTGACAACCTATTGCTTTTGGAATCAAGCCTGGGCTCCCTAACGTGGCAGTCCAGACTCCCGACAACATTTGCAGCATGATTCTTCCTGAGACCCCATCGTGTATGTGATTGACTTTCCCTCTAGGCCTTCCCCAAGCCTGCTCAAATACTGCTGAATTTTTAAGGCCCAATTCAAATGTGACCTCCTCCAAGAAGCCCTCCGAGGTTTCCTCTCCATGGGGCCCTCCCTACTGGGCTCTGATCCCACCCTGGATCCCACCCTGGCCCCCACCTCACCAGATCATCTCGCTCTTGTCACCCTGGATCTCCCCAAACTCATTGCGGAAGTACTCGATGAGAAGATTGCTGTTCTGGTCATGGGCCGAGTTGTAGTTGGTCACGACGCGGGTGGGGATGCCCAGGCACCTCAGCACTGTTGGAGAGGAGTGGAAAGCGGGGTGAGAAGATGGGCTGAGGTCCTGGAAACATCCGCCCTGCTCTGGGCCTCCCCCTGCCCATCTGTATTCCAGGGAACACCGTACCTGCTGTCCAAGTGCTGAGAACATGAGCCAGCCCTTCTTGCTGGGACAACGGCGCCCACCTCTCTGGTCACCCCATGTCCATTCTATGCCCCTCACATCACAGTTGCCAGAAGGAGACTCTAAAATACAAACCTGGGCCGGGCGTGGTGGCTCACGCCTATAATCCCAGCACTTTGAGAGGCCGAGGGGGGCCTGAGGTCAAGAGTTTGAGACCAGCCTGGCCAATATGGTGAAACCCCATGTCTACTAAAAATACGAAAATTAGCCAGGCATGGTGGTGCACGCCTGTAATCCCAGCTACTCAGGAGGAGGCTGAGGCAGGAGAATTCCTTGAACCTGGGAGGCGGAGGTTGCCGTGAGCCAAGATTGCACCACTGCACTCCAGCCTGGGCGACAGAGAGAGACTCCATCTCAAAATAAAATAAAATACAAATCTGATGTCACCACTCCTCTGATCAATTGTCTATGACTCCCCATGGCCCTTGAGGTCAAAGCTAGAGCCCTGGCCATGGCCCTCGGCCCTGCAGGGTCTGGCCCCTGACCCCCTCCTCGCACACTGTGCTCCGCCACACTGGCCTCCAGCATGCTGTGCCTCCGCCAGCTTCTAGGCATCGGTGTCTGCCATTCCCTCTGCCTGGAAGGCTGCCTGCCAGGTTCAGGTTGCCCCATCATTTGCATTCATAGCACGGCTGGAGATCCGTCATCCTTCCAGTGTACGGGCATGTGAGGGATTCTTTAATTAGTCCTCCAAGGACAGTGAGGGATCTGTCTTATGTTAGATCCTGGAGCCCAGCACATGCCTGTCATTGACTATTTTCTCAAATGGGATGAAGGAGAGAGGAGAGGAAAGAGGGAGGGAAGGAAGGAGTGACTGAATGACTGACTCTCTGCAAGATAGGGACTTAAAAGACTCAAACAGCAGAACAGGCAGAGGAGGGGACAGTGGTCGGGAGACCCAGCTGCTTCCAGCTGTGTGACCTGGGACCAGTCCCTTCACCTCTCTGAGCCTTGGTTCCATCTTTTTGTGCATTAGTGATGCCACTGGGGACTCATCATCCTTCCCAATGTACAAGAACACGACTCATGTGGCCCTATAAACAGGTCGCAACACAGGCCAGGGTCCTCAGACTTGTCGGGAGGGAGGGCCCTGCATTCCTGCCAAGGCCCTGTTTGCTGGGAAAGGGGCTGATGTTGCAATGACAGGTTAAACAGAAACAGGACATTGACGGGCATCTGCAAGCTGAGCTCAGCTCGGAGAGGCGAGGAGCACAGGGGAGGGGGGAATCTCTGGCGTGGATCTCATCCACACGGCCTGCTGGGTGCTCCTGGCAGACGGAACTATGGGTGCTTTTACTCTCTCATTTTAAAATGTGCTTTTTATACTTTTTATATGTATTGTAAAAGTAACAGATTCCCAGAAAAAATATCTAAAAAATGAACAGAAACAAGATTACATAATAATGTAATCTGTGGGACTTTTGTTTTACTTTTAGTTTTGATTGAAGTTGAGTTTGGGAGTGGGTGAGAAGGGATGTGACCTTTGCTCCGGGACCACGGTAAGAGCTTACCGGTTGGCCCTGGATTCCTGCCAGGAGACTTGTAGGAGCTGGGAGGAAGGAGGAAGGAACAGCTATGACCTCCCCCTCTTGCCTGGTTTCTGTCCCCCTGACGCCTGGGCAGGGCTCAGCCCTAAGGCTGCCCTCAGTGAAGGCTGGTGTCCTAACCACAGGTCTTAACCCACCATGCAGCGGGCCTGAGGACGGACCAGAGGACGGGGGAGGCCTGTCTCTGCTGTCCAGGGAGCCAAGTGCCACTCTTGCCCCAGGGATGGTGTCCCGGGAGGCCTCTTCATCAGTCTAACAGGAGGCTGCCCCAGCACCGTGCTCAGAGCCTGACCCTGCTGCTCACCAGCTGTGTGACCTTGGGCAAGCCACTCCCCTCTCTGAGCCTCCATTTCCTCCTCAGTAAGAGAAGCTAATAATAGCAGCTTGTGGGGATTTGTGGTGATTCAGAGAGAGGCCGCGGGTGTGGGCAGAGCCTTGTCTGCCCATTCCCAGAGCAAGCATTGAGGGGGTGCTCGGGAACAGCACAGTGTGTCATGGTGCCCGTTATGGCAAATGTCGTCCATCAGTGCTGGCTGATTCATGGACATCGAGGAAGTACAGTGAGGGATCCGGCTGAGAAAGCTGGAATCCCAGGTTCCCCCGAAAATCCCCAGACCCAAGCCTAACCAGAGCCAGAGACTGTGCCAAGTGATCTCTCCCTGGTATTAAGAGCTTCCTATGAATGAGATCAGTCACCATTGTCTCCACTTTGTAGATAAGGAAACTGAGGCTTGGAGGCATCAATTCTCTTGCCCAAGTCCACCCAGGGGTTAGTGGCAGAGGTGGATTCAAACCCAGGCAGTCCAGCTCCAGAGTTCATGGGCCAATTCACCACTGGCCCACCACGTAAACTCCACGGCCACGGTGGTCAGACAGCCCTTTTCTTGGCCAAGTTTTCCCTGGCTCCATCCTACACAGCCTGGGAAGAGGCTGCAGGCACAGGAACACAGCCCTGCAGTGGGCAGCTGAGGGCAGGGTCTGCTGCTCAACCTTCAGGCGGCCACAGCCCAGGGTGACCAGAGTGACCAGGGTTTCTGCCGGTGAGCCTGGGGACCCAGGTCTTGGATTGTGGGGTTTTTCCAGGGAAACCCATGGGCTTCTTTGAAAAGAGGTGTTTTAGGGCTCTCAGAGGGAAGTGTCTGGCATGAGGGAGTTTCCACAAGAAAAAGGAATTCAGAAGTCATGGGGAACAGGGAGTCCCAGGCAGAGAGGCTGGGGTCAGAAGGCAAGGACAGCTGAGCTGAGAACCCAGGTTAGGCTGCCCTGACCCAGCCTGCTGGTGTGGATGTGCTGGGGACCTCCCAGGCACCCTTTCCTGGGCCTTAGCACTGGTTTTGGAATCAGAAAAGCTGGAAACCCCAGACCAGCCTTTTAGATTGAGCCTGGTAATAATAATAGTCATGACAATAAATAGTATCATCACATAAGTATTTTCTATTATGCACCCAAAATCATTTTAAGCACTTCCCTCATTCATTTATTTATTTAGAGATGAGGTCTCGCTCTGTCACCCAGGCTGGAGTACAGTGGTGCAATCATGACTCACTGCAGCCTCAACTTCCTGGGCTCAAGTGATCCCCCTGCCTCAGCCTCCCAAATAGCTAAGACTGCAGGTGCACCACTACCACGCTCAGCTACCTCACACATATTAACTCATTTAATCCTCACAACCATCCCAGTATAAAGGTACTACCGTTGTGCCCATTTTACATATGATGGAACTGTGGTTCAGAGGAGTTAAGTGATTTACCTAAGGACACACAGCTGGTAAGAAGCAGAGCTAGGATTTGAACCCAGATCTTGACTTCAGAATTTGTGCTCTCTCTCTCTCTTTTTTTTTTTTTTTTTTGAGAGAGGATCTTGCTCTGTTGCCCAGGCTGGAGTGCAATGGTGCAATCATAGCTCATTGCAGCCAACCTCCTGGGGTCAAGTGATCTTCCTGCCTCAGCCTCCTGAGTAGCCAAGACTCCAGGCACACACAACCATGCCTGCTAATTTTTGTTTTATTTTATTTTTTGTAGAGACAAGGTCTCACTATATTGCCCAGGCTGGTCTCAAGCTCCTGGCCTCAAGCGATCCTCATGTCTCGAGTCTACATTCGTAGCCAGTGTGTGATGCTAACCCATTCTCATAAGCACCATCATCAGCTTGGCAACAATCATCAACATTTTCTGGCCTTAAATTTTTAAGATTTTTGTTTTAGATTTACTTTACTTTTTTGGTTTTAACTTGCTCGATATTACCCCTCTACATTTTAGAACAGGCTTTCTTTCTTGACACTGATATGACTGTAGGATCCAGTTATTACTGGCTAATATTTGCCAAGAGCGACACTGGGCCAGGTTCTGTGCTGAGTAGCTTCATGTCACACCCACTCTAGGAGGAAGGCCTTGATGTTGTCCCCATTTTCCAGATGAGGAAACTGAGGTTCAGAAAGAAGTCATTTGCCCAAGGTCACAGAGCAAGTGGTGGGAGAGGGGGGGTTTAACTCAGGTTAAAAATCCTGAGTTTTTGAGAACGTGGACTCCAGTGCCCAAGTTCTCAGCCCTGAGCCCATGCAGTCTCCCCAGTGATAGCCCTTGATCCTAACAACCACCGGAGGGATGGCTATTGGATAAAGGACCGGAGAGGGTGGTCACAGGCTCTAGGCCACATAGCACATTGAGAGTGTTGGTGGCAGGGGCAGGACAAGGGCAGGGATGTCCTGATTCCTACCCCGGTGCTCTTTGTGCCCCCTCCCAGGGCTCATGACCCACATCCCAGGGTGCAGCTCACCTGTGCAGGCCACGGCGGCGAAGACCCAGCACTGGCCGTACTTGACGCGCTGGCAGCCGTGGTTCTTCCAGCGCCGCAGGATGTCCACGCTGCCGATCCAGGACATGGGGCTGATGCCGTCCCCGTAGTTGTTGTCCCAGCGTCCCAGCAGCACACCCTGGTCATCGTTGCAGTTGACCTGCAACCAGTGGGGCAGCACGGGGACTGAGCCTGGGATGGGGTGGCGGCTGTGCCGTCTGGGTGAGCGTGAGTGCGGCAGGGGCTGAAAGCTGGGGAGGGGAGCTCCAGGGTGAAGAAAGAGCAGGTGCAGAGGGGCCATGGTGCGACAGACTGTGGTGTGTGGCAGATGGTAGGGGCTGGAGCCGGGGGACAGGAGGGAGATGGGGAAGAAGGAGGTGGGGCAGGGTCAAGGTCTTGAATGCGATGCTGGGGATGTGACTCTGTCCTATGAACACGGGATTGCTCGGGAGTGACATGGTGTGATCTAAGTTTTACAAAGACCCGCCTGGGTCCCCCACCCCAGATTGTGTCGTTCCCCCTAAACTCCCATTACCTCGAGAATAAAATCAGCCTCCTGACCGTGATCCAAGAGGCCCTTCCGGTCTCACCCCTGCCCACCTCTGCGGCTTCCTCTGCACCCACGGGCCCTGCTCACTCCACTCCAAGCACACTGGCCTCCCTTCCTTCCTCAAACCTGCCAAAGTCGCTCCCTTCTCAGGGCCTTTGCACAGCTGTGCCCTCTGTCTGGAACGCCCTTCTCCTGGTTACCACCTTAGGGAGCCCCTCAGCCCCTCCCTGAGCCTGGTCCTGCAGTCCGATGCTGTCACACCTCGGGTTCCTTCAGAGCGTGAAACGTCATTTATGACTGCCTGCTCGTTCACATGGTGTTTTGGTTGGCGTCTGTCTCCTCTCCCCTATCCTCTATAACACAGTCTCCACAAAGTTAGAGCTCACACAGGACTTGTACATGGCTGTGTCCCCAGTGCCTAGGACACAAGTGGGACTTGATAAATATTTGCTGAAGAAATGAATAAATTAATTGCTCTGGGGGACCTCATAGCATCATCCTCATCTGTGTAAATCCTAAGGTCTTTTCCCCAAGACTTACCCATCTCCCGGGTCCCCCACCGCGCCCAGCCTATGTCTCCACTGCGAGGGAGGGGCCTGCGGGAGCCTCCTGTAGGCCCAGCCCCTGGATGGGCCATGCCACCCACTCACCATGCCGCTCACCACCCGGCCCACGTAGACGGGGCTGCTGCGGCGGGAGCAGTCACGGCCGGCGTTCTTCAGGAACTTGGGGTTGACGTCGAGAAGGGTCAGGCAGATGTCTAGGATCCCATCTTCAAACTGTGTCAGAGGAAACAAGAGGAGAAAGAGGGAGCTGGGAAGGCACCTCCTCCAGGAAGCCTGCCTTGAAGCCTCCAGCAGCTGTTTCCCGCTCTGTCCCACTCAGCAGACTGGGACACTCCGGCTGAGTCTGCCAAATCTCTCTGGTGGCAGCTTCTCTTGGCCCAGGAGGGAATGGAGTGGGACAATGACTGGGTGAGCCATGAGTGTGTGACAAAGGGGGTGACAATCTTCATCCAGGGCCTGGTTGGGGGGACCTGTGAATGTGGAGCAGGAGCCCATGGAGTGAGCAGCCCAGTGTCCCTGGGGCTCCCCCTCAGAGTCACCTTGGGCCCTGTCACCGTCCCTTTCTCCTCTTGCTCAGCCAAATCTCCCACTTCCCCAAGGCGTGACCCACCTTGCAGAGCTGATGTCAGCCCCCTCGTCCCCCTCTGACCCAGCACACACACGCTGCTCTGAGGCTGATTCTAAACACAGAAATCCAGTCCCATCACTCTGCTGTTTCAACTGTATCCACAGTAAAACCTAGACCTCTCGTGCAACCTACAAGGCCCTTCACAATCTGCCGCCATCCCCTCTTTGACCTCATCTCTCACCACTCACACCCACACTCACTCTGCCCAGGCTCACTGCCCCAGGGCCCTTGCATGTGCTGTCTCTCTGCTCAGAATGCTCTTCCTGCTGCTCTCTGCAGGGCCCACACCTTCTCATCCTTGCCATTCAAATGTCAGCTTTCTCAAAAGCAAGATCCCTTCTTGCCACCTTCCATTGGACCACCCACCTTCAGGGGCCCTTCTGTCTGTTCTCTTCCCCCCACCTCTGTGGTCCTTTCCTGGGTCAGATCTCCCTCCAAGCTGCACAATAGCCTTCCATGGCGTGAACCCTCTGTGGCTCCCTATTGCCATCAGCCTGATGTTCAGGGCTGTTCCACAACCTGGACACTGCTGGCTTCTCCCACCTCATCTCTTGGGGTTCCTTCACACACAAGGTAGGCCCCAAGCTACAACATACCACTCAGGCACAACATAACCTTTCCAACCTCTGAGCTTTCACTTGCATAGTTCTCTTGGCCTAGTATATCATGCACACAACTCCTTGCATGGCAAACTCCTATTTGTTCTTCAAAGCCCAGCTCAAATATTCCCTACTTCAAGAAGTACCACCTGATCCCCATAGGCTGTTATTCCTTCCTTCCTCTAGGTCTCATCTTCCTGGACTGTGACCACCTCCAGAAGCTTTGCAAGGGCCATGTCCCACAGCCCGGCACAAGCCCGGATACAAAACAGGACCCTGGGGGCTGGGCGCGGTGGCTCACGCCTGTAATCCCAGCACTTTGGGAGGCCGAGGCAGGCGGATCACGAGGTCAGGAGATCGAGACCATCCTGGTTAACACGGTGAAACCCCGTCTCTACTAAAAGAATACAAAAAATTAGCCGGGCGTGGTCGCGGGCGCCTGTAGTCCCAGCTACTCGGGAGGCTGAGGCAGGAGAATGGCATGAACCCAGGAGGTGGATCTTGTAGTGAGCCGAGATTGCCCCACTGCACTCCAGCCTGGGCAACAGAGCGAGACTCCGCCTCAAAAAAACAACAACAACAAAAAAAACAAGACCCTGGGAAATAAAGGAAGAACTTGACTTTGTTCTCCTTCTCAGGAGAGAATGAAAAGCCATGAAAAATCAGAGCCAATTCATTTTCTGATGTATTTTACGCATCACGGTCATACCACCATTTCATTTATATCCCACAGGAGGCTACGGGATTGCTGAGCAATAGTTTTGCAATTATCATCGCGATATTCAGATGACAAAACTTTGGTCAAAGCCTGAGATCATACAGGGAAGATTTCCCTATGGTTTCAGGGTAGGACCCTCTAGCCTTGAACCCTGACCCAGAGGCTGCTGGGGGAAGCCTCAGGGTGAACCCCAACCCAGGAGGCCAATACCTCCTAACACACCAGGAGGTTGAGTGGCCAGGGGTGCAATGGTTCTTGCTTCGTGAGTTTTCCCAGCAGAGTCTCAAGGATTTTTACAGGTAGCTGGATGATAAATGAAATTTATCATCACCGGTTTAGAGAACCAGCCCAGCCTAGCCAGCCGGGGAGTGAGAAACCATGTGAAACAGACGAGCCATCGGCTGAGCCAGATGGTAGGAGCCCAAAGGTCAGGCTGGCTTTACTGACTCCAGCCAAGCCCAGCCTAGACAGCCATGCATGGCTGACCCACAGACTTGTGAGAAATAATAAGTGATTGTTGTTTTTAGCCCCTAAATTTCAGGCTTGTTATGTAGCAGCAGCTAACAGATACAACCACATCAGCAGTTCCCAAAGTATGGTTATTAGACAAGCAGCATCAGCATCACCTGGGAACTTGTCTGAAGAGCAAATTCTCACCCCCTAGCGTTTTAACACCCTCCCTCAGTGATCCTGAGAACCACTGATCTGGGTGAGGGTTTAAAGCCTCTTCTTAGCACATGCCTAGCACAGAGGGCTCACCCCAGCCCATCTCCAAGTACTGCCTATTGTTTCAATACATGAGCTTTACTGTTCCCTCTTCCCCCTCCCAGGATACCAACCAACTTCACAGCTCCCAAAGGCTCTCCTAGTTCTTTCTCCACCTTGAATCCAGGGCCACCGCCTTTGCTGTGTGACCTCAGGGCAGCCTTGGCCCTCTCTGAACCTTCAGCTGTTTCAGGGCCTTTGCATCCCTGACAGCATGAAGCGGGTGACTCTGTGACTCACTCCCACCTGTGCAGCTTTGGTTGCCCCTAGACACAGGGCCGGGCACACAGAAGGGCCTGAGATGGTTGGGAGAGACAGGGTGTGGCCCCTACCTGCCCAAAATTCCAAGGTATGTTCTTGATGAACTTGGCCGAGCCCTGGTAGATAAAGCCCTGCTGGGTGAGGATGTACTCCTGCCGCTCCTCTTCCGAGTCCAGGTACACAGCATCCGCTGCAGGCAGGAAGAAAGGGACCTCAGCTCTGGGTCTGCGGAGGCCCAGGGTCCCTGCAAATCTGGAGTCACGGGTGCCAATTCCCTAGGCCAAGCCAGTGTCTCAGGGATCCCTCCTTCTTTTTTTTTTTTTTTTTTAGACGGAGTCTTGCTCTGTCGCCCAGGCTGGAGTGCGGTGGTGCGATCTCGGCTCACTGCAAGCTCCGCCTTCCGGGTTCCCGCCATTCTCCTGCCTCAGCCTCTCCGAGTAGCTGGGACTACAGGCGCCCGCCACCACGCCCGGCTAATTTTTTTGTATTTTTAGTAGAGACGGGGTTTCACCGTGGTCTCGATCTCCTGACCTCGTGATCCGCCCGCCTCGGCCTCCCAAAGTGCTGGGATTACAAACGTGAGCCACCGCGCCCGGCCCCCTCCTTCTTTTAATTAGAAAAAGTAACCATTAATGAATAATCCCACATCAATGAGATAAGGTGTTATCGGTTAGTGACAACAAAGGCTGCCATTTCTCCAACACTCGCCGTGTGCCAGGACCTGCGATAAATGTATGACCTGTATTAATACATTTAATCTCCAGAAGAGCCTTATGAGGAAGGGATCCTTGAAAGCCCCATTTTAAAGACCAGAAAACTAAGGCTCAGGAATATTTTATAGCTAGGAAAACTGAGACTAAAGACAGAGGAGCACTGGACCAGGAGTCAGGAAACTCCTGATCCTCACTTGCTGTGTGACCCTGGGTAGGCTACTTTGCCTTCTCTGCCCACCTTAACACCTCACTGTGTCAGCCCAAAATGCAGATCTGAAAGGTGCTTTGGAAACGAAAGCCCTGAGGTAGGGTGAGGGAGGCACATGATTCAAGGTAGACAGAACTCAGTAGCAGAGAGGAAGGCCAAGAAGGCCAAGAAAGGGTTCCTGCAGCTCAGGAGAGGTCCTGTCCAGCTTGAGAGAGTCACAGAGGGCTCCCTGGAGGAGGTGGCATCTGAATGTTGTCTTGAAAAATGATTAAGGTTTAGAGAGTTGCAACCTGGAGGGTGGCATTCTAAGCAGAGGACCAGAAAGCACAAAGCTTTGGCTGCTGGAAAATGCAGGGCATTTAGTTGTCTGTGGCCAGTGATGGGAGAAGAGGGGGCTGAGGAAGTTGGGGCCAGATGGTAGGAGCCCAAAGGTCAGGCTGGCTTTACTGACTCCACTTAACTGGTGAAGAAACTGAGGCCAAGAAGGGGCAATCTGGAGCCCCATTATGACTTTGGTGAGCCCCAGGCACTCTTGACTTCATGCATTCCTTCCTCCATTAGAAAAAAAGTAATTGAATGTTATGACTGCCTTGGTTAATGACAGCTATCTCAATACTACATATTAAAACCTATTGTTTAACTTAAATGTTCATTTTTTTCTTCTGATTTTAATTAAATTAAAACATGTTCAGGGGCCCCTAAAAGTTTCTCGGGCCCCAGGCACTGTGCCTGCCGGGTCTAATGGAGAAGCTGGCCTGGGAAGGAAGCAGCTGCAGGACCCTCAGACCCCTGGGCTTTGTCATGCCCATCTGCAGTGACCAGCAGCCCCCACTTTATCGTAGTGAAGAAAAATGGGAAAGAGGCCAAGTCTCTTGTGTATTCTGATCTTTGGCTCCGGAAACTTCTATAAAAATTAACCTTGAAGTCAATGAACTACAATGACTCTGCAGCAGCCGGGTGGTGTGGGATAAAGAATGAAAGAGAAAGAACCCACGGTGTTTCAACGTTAGAATGAGTGTCAGCACTTGTTGAATTGTCCCCACCCCAGCTCAGGATGCCAAGACTGTGACGTCCCCAGCTCAGGTCTCCATCTGGTAAAGGTGGGGGCACTGGGGACGTGAAGCTTTGCATATAACTGGCACTCGATCATATTGGTCTTGGAGCTGACGTACAGGAGGGTCCCATTTTCCAGGCAGACCCGGCCCTTTCCCACCCATCAGACTGATTTCCTCCCACAGCGCCCCTGCGCTCACCCCAGCCCAACTTCCTGCCTCTGCATCACCAGCTCCACAGCTCCCGCCCCGGGATGTGGGTCACTTTAGTCACTGTGCCGCTTGGCTGACCGCCAGTCCAACCCGCCGCCGGGTGAGGCCAAGCAGGAGGAAGGGGGCCATCCCCCAGAACCGCGCTTCCCATTCCCTAAACTCTGAAACCCTGTGGTGTGGACGAGGGTGGGGACACCGGCGTGTTCCTGTCCTGTTGGCAGAGCTGCCAACTAGTTGCTACCCTCTGCAGATTGACTAAAATTCAAAACCTATGGGGCAGGGGGGATCTAGTAAGGCCACTTCTGTCCCGAGAAATCATTCCATTAGCCACAGGGTCTGAAGCAAGGGTGCTCATTGACGCACAGTCCCTGCGTGCCATGAGCCTCCGGGCACAACCTCATGTCCATCAGTGGGGGCTGGACCATCCACATGGGCAAGACACAGGACACTCGAGGCCCTTAGAAAGAATGAGCAGATGTGGCCGGGCGTAGTGGCTCACGCCTGTGATCCCAGCACTTTGGGAGGCCGAGGTGGGTGGATCACCTGAGGTCAGGAGTTTGAGACCACCCTGGCCAACATGGTGAAACTCTGTCTCTACTAAAAATACAAAAACTAGCCCGGCGTGGTGGTGCATGCCTGTAGTCCCAGCTACTCAGGAGGCTGAGGCATGAGAATCATTTCAACCAGGGAGGCAGAGGTTGCAGTGAGGTGAGATTGCACCGCTGCACTCCAGCCTGGGTGACAGAGAGAGAGAGCCTTGGTCTCAAAAAAAAAAAAAAAAAAAAAAGAGAAAAGAAAAAAAAAGAATGAATGAGCAGATGTATGCAGACCAACGTGGACAGAGCCTCACGGTGTATTGCGAGGGGAAAAAACCAAGTTGTAGGTTAATGTATACGGTGGGATCCTTTTATGTTTGCAATAGAAAGACAGAGACCTATAAAATACAGCAATTTCTCCAGGCACATACAGACTGACCTAAGGAGGTGAGCCCCCGCAAAATATCTAACAATGGTGTCCCCCAAGGAGGAGGAGTCAAAGGGGGAGGCCGTTTCTCTGTAGTCCTGAAGCCCTCCCCTCCCCTCCCCTTTTTTTGAGACAAGAGTCTTGCTCTGTCACCCAGGCTGGAGTGCAGTGGCACAATCCCAGCTAACTGCAGCCTCAACCTCCTGGACTCAAGCGATCCTCCCACCTTAGCCTCCTGAGTAGTTAGGACTACAGATGTGTGTCATCACATCAGGCTAATTTTTGTATTTTTTATAGGGACGGTGGGTTTCGCCATGTTGGCCAGGCTGGTCTTGAACTCCTGGCTCAAATGATCCCCCTGCCTCAGCCTCCCAAAGTGCCAGGATTACAGGTGTGGGATTACAAGCATGGGATTACACTGCACCTGGGCTTGAAGCTTTTCTAAAGAGAATGCTGTCGTGGTTTACTCTTATACTGGGAAATAAAAATCAAAATATGGAAAGGTGAAAAATTTTTAAATATTTCTGCTCAAATATAAAATGCCTCAAAATAGAGAAGAAAAAAAATAAAGCAGTGGGCCAGCAAGAAGGTGACTGTCTAACAGCCAGGAGGCCAGAATTTCTGCCCTTGTGAGGAGGGACACCCGATTCCCAGGAGGGGCCTGGCCCGTGATGCTTCTCGCCCTGCTTTATTTCATTAGAGCAGGAAGGAAACAGATCATTAGATCTGACTGCCTTGCTAGTTAGATGGGAAAATCGAGGCCTGGGGAGGTGACTGGCAACCCCTGCCTCCTCCCCCTTGCTCAAGTCAGTTTTCTTTTTTCCAAGCTCTCCCCTCTGACTTTCTAGTTTTGTCCAAGGTTGTCCACTTATTTATTCAAAGAGCTTTCAAAGGCCACTCAACCACTCTGAGCCTCAGTTTCCTGTGTGTGAAGTGGGGATGTGTCATCTCCCCCTTGGGACTGTTGAGAGGCCCGACTGAGATAGTGTGTAAGGAGGCAGCTGGACGGTCAAACTGCTCCTACTCACCCCCCTTCCCCAACCCTCCCACCAACCTCACCTTCCGGTTTCCCTTCCCCAAACCAGTCTAGGTGAGATTTAAAACAGGGCCTCCCACCTCGGCCGGGCACTGTGGCTCACACCTGTAATCTCAGCACTTTGGGAGGCCGAGGCGGGTGGATCACCTGAGGTCAGTAGTTCGGGACCAGCCTGGCCAACGTGGTGAAACTCCGTCTCTACTAAAAATACAAAAATTAGCCAGGCATGGTGGCACATGCCTGTAATCCCAGCTACTGGGGAGGCTGAGGCAGGAGAATTGCTTGAACCTGGTGGGCGGAAGTTGCAGTGAGCCGAGATCGTACCATTGCACTCCAGCCCA
The DNA here is from genome assembly GCF_028878055.3 of Symphalangus syndactylus. NCBI lineage: Eukaryota > Metazoa > Chordata > Mammalia > Primates > Hylobatidae > Symphalangus > Symphalangus syndactylus. The sequence goes on along the minus strand of NC_072446.2, from coordinate 34,397,233 downwards.
GGCAACAAGAGCAAAACTCCATCTCAAACAAAACAAAACAAAAAACACAAAAAAACCAGGGCCCCATGAAACAGAACCAGGACACAGTGCCCGGGCCTGGGCATCAGCTGGGCACCCTATTCCTGATGTGGGGCTTTTGAAACCGAGTCACCGCCAAGCCCCAGTTCATAGTGGTCTAGGAATATACAGGCCTCAAACAGGGAGTGAAGTCCCTTGGTAATTATGTGGAATTGGGCATATCATTCTGCTTCTTTTTATTTTTATTTTTTTAGAGACAGGGTCTCACTCTGATATCCAGCCTGGAACGCAGTGGTGTAATCATAGCTCACTGCAGCCTCGACCTCCTGGACACAAGTGATCCTCCCACCTCAGCCTCCCAATTAGCTGGGACCACAGGCGTGCACTACCACACCCAGCTACTGTTAAAATTTTTTTTTTGTAGAGACAGGGTCTTGCTCTGTTGCCCAGGCTGGTCTTTAACTCCTGGCTCGCTCAAGTGATTCTCCCTCCTCAGCCTCCCAAAGAACCGAGATTACAGGCATGGATCACTGAGCCCGGCCTCATTTTGTTTCTATAAACAGGGATAACAGGAGTACTCATGTCTTGAGGGTTTTGTGAGGCTGGAGCACAGTGGGCCTCACTCAGTCCACTTTGATGTTGTCTCTTATCCCCTGTTCTTCCCACCTCCAGTAGCCTCCTCCATGGGCGGATCCATCCCTGCCCACCCCAACGCTGTGAGTGGATGGCGTGTGGCTCACCTGGGCACCAGGCATTGAAGAGCAAGATGAAGTGGCCCAGCACAAAGCTGGATCCCTGGTAGCCAGTGGTGGCCTCCAGGCTGAGGCGATACAGGCCGATGGGGGCGTTGGCCGGAGTGGTGAGCTGCAGCGAGAGGGTGCAGTCTTGCTGGTCCACCACAGTGGCTGTCCAGTCACCCTCCTCCACAGCATCTCGCAGTGGAAAACGGGCCTTGGTCCCTGCCTCCTCGCTAGGGGCTGGGCCTGTGGAGGGAGAAGCAGTAGCCGTGAGCTAGGGATGGCAGGGCAGGGCACCTACCTGGGGTCCCCTGGCTTGGGCTCCAGGCCTAGTTCTGCCACTAACAACTGAAATAACTGGCAAGAAGTTTTGTCTCCCTGAGCCTCAGTTTCCTCATCTGTAAAGGGGGGCTCAGAACCCCAGCCTTTCGGGGTGGTTTTGTGGGAATGCATAAAAAGCCACAGGCATACGGCATGTCCTCAACTAGAGAGTCCTCCTGAGAGAGGGGCCATGTGGCCCGGAACCAAGGCTCAGTTCCACTGCTCTGCAATGACGTGACTCGGGACAAGCCCGTCTCTCTCTCTGGGATCACCTGGCCCATTTGTGTAGCATAGACAAGGATTAGGCAAGATGCCCCAGGGCCCTCCTTTCCTGCCTACATCCTCTACCTGCTAGCGTCCACTTTTTCTCTCACAGAAGGAAGCCCAGATGCTGAGCAGGAAGGGACCTCGGTCCTCTGAGAGCCCTTGCTGCAGGCCAGCGGAGGATGCTGGCTGGCCCGCACAGCCTCAAGGTGTCTGTCTCCCCAAGCCCGCCAACTGCTGTCCCCCGCATCTCCATAGGCAGTTCCAAGATGCTGGTCATAACCACCCCTCACCTTCCTACAGCCTTTTACACTTCAGGAAACACCTGCTTCCTTTGAGACCTCTTGCCCAGGTGAGAAAACTGAGGCTCAGAGCGAAGGGGTCTCCCAAGGATATCCTAGGAGTTTGTGGCAAAGGTCACATCTGAAGTGGGTCTTTAGCTCTCGGTTGTCTTCTATGGTGCCTCTCCTTCCCAAAGAGGACGCTCCCCGGCCGGGTTCTCAAAGGCACAGTGATGGGCACACTCTCAAACAGCTGCTTTTCCAGGTGGAGGGGAGGGCCCGCCCCCACAGGCAGGTCTGAGTCATGGGCAGGGCGAGGAGGGGCTGGTCACTTTCTGGACATGGGTGGTGGAGAGGAGACAGAGGACGTTCTCTGCCTGGCTGGGCGGGTGCCCAGGAAAGTTTATTTTTATTCTTCCATCTCCCTCCCTGCAGCTCTGCCCACCCACTGCAGGCATTATTGGGGCCTGCTCACCCAGGGGCTCCCTCCCAGCCCCCAACCCCCTCCTCCCTGCCAGCCAGCCCCACCCACACTCAGCTCAAATGTAACCATGAACTAACAGGCACGACACAGGCCTCTCAGGCCCTGTCCAAGTGCCAGGGGCCGACTGGAAGCCTTTGAATGCTCCCTGACTTCCAGAGCTGGCATCTGGGGAGGAGCCATGTAGGCCTGGGGTCCCAGACCCACCCTAGGTCTGGTTCCCCGACTCTGCCCCTGAGCACTGTGTGACCTGGGCCACATCACCAGGCCTCTCTGATCTGCTTTCTTATCCAAGAAGACAACAGGCTTAGGCCACATGCCTGGGAGGGTCCGATCTCAGGTTCAAAACTGGCTCTATGAACTTGGACAAGTTACTTAGCTTCTCTATGCCACAGTTTTCTCATCTGTAAAATGGGGCCAGTGGCAGTACCTCCCTATAAGGTTGTTGTGAAGCTTAAAGAGGACAGGCATGCAAAGCATCCCACAAGGCTCCTGGTGTATAGTAAGTGCTCAGGAAATCATGGTTAGTCTTGTTCAGTTTTCATGAACGCCTCCTGGCTCTGTTTAGAGGGTTCCGTGAGAGAGTTCATAGAAGGCATTTAGAACAGTGACCAGCTCACAGTAATCATGCAGGAAATGTGAGCTGTCATCAGTATTATTAAAAGGGGCCACTAAACATCTGAACTCTCAGGCCAAATAGCAGATTGTGAGGACTGGAGTGGAATGTAGAAATTGTCTAGTTCGATTGACGAACTTCACGGATATGGAAACTAAGGCTGAGAGGGGTGGCGCTGGGGTGACCAAGCATCACAGTTTGCTCAGGACAGCCTCAGTTTGTCTGTGGTCCCAGTATAATTCTTAAGGGTGCTCCTTCCAATCTCAGAAATGTCCCCACTCGGAGGATCAATGATCTGGTCTCTGTGGCAACAGGCCTGGGCCAGGTCCCATCACCACTGTCGCTGTTGACATGTCACCCTTGGGGACAAGTCAGGACACGCATTTCCCTTTCTCTCTAACTCGGGGTAGCCATGCACACACACTCACACACCCCTTTCTTCCCAGATCCCAGGGGAACAGGAGAAGGACAGGCTGTCCCACGGTCCGCCCGCTGCTCACGTAAGCTGGCTTCACAAATTCCTTGGCTGCGATTCTACACCATCCTCTTTGTGGGACCAGAGGCACCATGAGGACCACTCTGGGCCCAAATAACCACAGGGAGCCTAGGGGTCCTGGCCACTATCCCAGACCATGGTGGCCGGGCCGGGATGGGGTGGGTGAGCCGAACCTTCCAGAGTAAAGCCTTCTATCAGCCTCATAAGGGTTCCTTTCACTCCTCCAGGCCGACTTCACTCCCACTGTGACCGCCACACCCCCTCAAACCCCGACCCCACCTTGGAGGGAACTTTATCCCTCTAACAAGGATGGAATTTGTCTAGTGTGGCCTGGACCCCATAACAGAGTCTGTCGGGTCTCAAACTGTCTGGGTGAAAACACACAATATCTAAGAATGTGTGGGGTCAGGCCACATGCTCCATTAGCTGAGTGACCTTAGCCACCTCTCCTGCTTCTCTGGGACTCAGTTTCCCATAACAAGCTAGAATGTTCCCACACAGGAGTGGAGTCACCTGGCCAGGCCTTGAGCGGGGCGTTGACCCAGGCCAGAACTGGAGTTCGGGGAGGGCCTGGTTTCCTGGTATTGTCCCTCAGGCTTCCCCAGGCCCCGGGAATTTCTTGGTTGCTTGGACAGGGAAGCTGTGTGCACTCTGTACTCAGAGATCTGGGCTCTTCCGTGGCTGCCTACAGGGGCTGCGGAAGTGACCGGGGCAGGTTGGTTATGGTTTGAGATAAGTTGGTGGAGACTGGAGGACAAAGATTAGCTTGCTGGGGTGGGAAGGTCAGCAGCGGCCCTTCACCCAACCCCAAACTCAGGGCCCTAATTACCTAACACTACGCTACCCAGACAACTGGAGAAGGAGAAATAAGAAAGGGGACGTCTGGAGAGTGAGAGAAGAGGAAAGAAGGCGGCCTGATCCTTAGCGAACGAACTCAGGAGCAGAAAACCCAATCCCCCATGTTCTCACTTGTAAGTGGGAGCGAAATGACGAGAACACGTGGACGCATTGAGGGAAACAACACACACTGGGGCCTCCTCGAGGGTGGAGGGTGAGAGGAGGGAGAGGAGCAGAAAAAATAATGCTTGGGTACTAGACTTAGCACCTGGGTGACAAAATAATCTGTACCACAAACCCCCGTGACACGAGTTTACCTATATAACAAACCTGCACATGTACCCATGAACATAAAATAAAAGTTTTAAAAAAGAAAGAAAGAAAAATAAATAAAAAAGAAAGTAGAAATCACAGGCTGCCCAAGCCAGCAGCTCACCTACCATTCCACTTCACAGGGGAACACACTGAGCCCTGGCAGGCACTTGTGATAAATGCGCCTGCTGCAGGGACATAGGGATCAAAAGCCTCACTCTGCGGTCGGGGTTTGAAGCCTTCTGTGTCCCTGACTCACTGTGTGACTGACCCTCCTGAGCCAGTGACTTGACCTTTCTGAGCCTCAACTTTCCCGTCTGCAAAATGGAGTCCTTTATAACTTCTGAGCTGCGAGGATTCAAGACAAGCATGCGTTCAGTGGGTGCCCCATAGATGTTGTGATTTTCACTATCACAATTCTGACTCTTCTCAGGCCACCAGACCCAGCCCTTAACTGCCATGTACCCTAACTTTCCCCTTCGTAGAGGGGGAAACTGAGGCTGGAAGGTCAGAGACTTGCTGGGGGCTCCTTGGCTCTGTTAGCAAGAGACCTATGGGGGCCAGTGTGCTTGTTGGGGAGCCCCTGGGCAGTGGGTGTGTCTCCACCAGGAGGGCAGGGGCAGGGAGGAGAAGGATGGAGGAGCTATGTGAGGCTAGCCTGCAGTCCCCATGATAAGCCTTATCAACGGCCTTCTAGTTCAATGCAGGCCTCAGCCAAGGAATGCTTGCTGCCATCTCTGCCCTCGGAGACTTCAGAAAGAGCTGGTCTTTCCCAACCCGAGTCCTAGCCAGGTGGCCCCTCACTGACCTCAAGGGAGTGGCTGCCGCTGGAAACCAGCCCCACTGATTTGGCATTTGAGGCCATTTTCCCAGGAATGGCCAACAAAGAAAATTGGGCACCATGCATCCGGGGATGAGACACCTGGGGACTTGGCATCCCTTTACCTATCCCTGGGGCCCCAGTACAAAGATAAACAACAGCTGCAAATATCTGCAGGCCCTCCCCCATAGCAGACACTTAACAACCTTCCAATGTGAGGGCTTTCAGATGATGAAACTCAGGCTCAGAGAAGTTAAGTAATTTGCCTAAGGTCACACAGCAGGTAGGCAGCCCAGCCTGCGCTAGAATGTTGGTCTTTCTGTCCAGCCCCGGAGATTGAGGCAGCCTCCTAATGCTTGGAGAATGAACTGCTGGGACCCAGAACTGCCCACATAGAAGGCTGAAGCCAGCTAGGCTCTTTCTCTGCCACCCAGGCCTGATTTGGGCCTGATCCCAGTGCCTGGCTGGGTTGCATGGATTTCAGGCAGCAGAGGGATTAGAAAGTTGTTTTGATATGGGAAAGGGCAGACAGGATCTTTTTCTTTTTTCTTTTAAGGTGGTGTCTTGCTATGTTGTCCAGGCTGGATTCAAAGTCCTAGGCTCAAATGATCCTCTCACCTCAGCCTCCCAAATAGCTGGGATTACAGGCATGTACCACCATGCCTGGCTTGTGGATAAGATTTTTTTTTTTTTTTTTTGAGACAGAGTTTCACTCTTGTTGCCCAGGCTGGAGTGTAATGGCGCGATCTCGGCTCACCGCAACATCTGCCTCCCAGGTTCAAGTGATTCTCCTGCCTCAGCCTCCCAAGTAGCTGGGGTTACAGTCATGCGCCACCATGCGGGCTAATTTGGTATTTTTACTAGAGACACAGTTTCTCCACGTTGGTCAGGCTGGCCTCGAACTCCCAACCTCAGGTGATCCGCCCTCTTCAGCCTCCCAAAGTGCTGGGATTACAGGCGTGAGCCACCGTGCCCAGCCTGTGGATGGGATCTTGATGAACTTTCCTGGTTGAAGGCTGACCTGCAACCCTGGTGATAATAGGCTTTCAGAAGCTCAGGGGTCCAGAGGCACAGACTTGCTCACAAAGCTGGTGGTCTGCCATGACATCTCCTCCCTTTCTGGGCCTCAGTTCCCTCATCTCTAAAATGGGGCTGATGACAGGTGGCAATCTCCCAGGGAACAAAGAGGGTAAAGTTATTTGTCCTGTTCTCTGTCAGGGTTCTGGGGCATGTCGGGGTGAAGAGGAGGTGGTGGTGGTGGTGGTGGTGGTGGAGTGGGGTTGCAGGTACTCACCGGTCACGACACTGAAGGTGAGACTGTCTACACTGGCCTCGTAGTTGCGGCCCTCAAAGTGCAGGGTCAGCCAGAAGGGCTGGCCCCGTCGCACCACCAGCTTCTCCCGGCACAGGTCGGCCGTGTGGTGGTCTCGGCCATTGGTCTCCAGCTCCAGATCACACCTCTCTAAGACCAGATCTACGGGAACAGAAGGAGACGCATGAGCCTCGGGGGCATCCTTCAGACCCTCAGTGACGCACCTGCCCTCCATAGACACGGGGGGCCTTGTGCCCTCTTACGCCCCACAAAGCACAGCCATTGTTTCGGCTGACCTCTCTCCCCAGCCCTGGTCACACAGGGGCTGGGCGGGGCCAAATCTCCCTAATCCTTTTTTTTTCTTTTTAATTTAATTGAGAAAAGGTCTTGCTTTGTTGCCCAGGCTGGAGTGCAGTGATGTGATCATAGCTCACTGTAGCCTTGAATTCCTGGGCTCAAGGGATCCTCCCACCCCAGCCTCCTGAGTAGCTGAGAGGACAGGCGTGCACCACTAATTTTTTCATTTATCAGTGAGCTGGGACTATAGGTATGTGCCCAGCTAATTTTTTCATTTTTGGTTTTGCCATGTTGCCCAGGCTGCTCTCGAAATCCTGGGCCAAGTGATGCTCCTGCCTTGACCTACCAAAGTGCAGGTATGAGCCACAGTGCCCAGCTTTCCCTAAATCTGTTAATCACAAGGTTGTGACCCCCTGTGGCACTTCCTAGCTGTGTGACCTCCAGCAGATATGGGAACAGCAGTATCTACCTCCCAGGGCTGGTGTGAGCATGAAATGAATTAATGCATGTAAAACACTTAGTACAATGTCTGCTGTGTAATAAATACTCAATAAACACGAGCTATTCTATTGCTATCAGAGGGTTCTTTTGGTTTAAACAGCGGCAGTATTTGGTACAGGTCAATTACATGGGCTTTGCCTTTAGATCCAATGTTCAATTTACAGGAAATACCCAGGGCTGAGGAACAAGTTAAACACAGAACCAGGATGCAATTGACAAACTTCACATACTGGGAAACTATTGACAAAGGGTCCGGTTTCTTTAATAAATAGATTGCAAGAAAGAAAATGAAAAAAACATTGAAGAGAGAAGCTATAAAGAGAAACTTAAACCCATTGTGATGTATTGATCTTATTTGGATCTTGATTTCAAAAAAGTATTTTAAAACATTTATTACATGTATGAGACAACTGGAAATTTAAATACTGATGGCATAATGGTGATATCAAAGAATTTTTGTTAATTTGTTTGTGTTAAAAAAGAGAGTCCTTATCCTTTAAAGGCATATACTGAAACATTGACAGATGACATGATGTGATGTCTGAGATGAAGGTGTGCAGGGGCAGGAGATGCCACGGTGGTCAGGGCTGGGTGATGAGGACATACGAATTTATTAAACAATTCTGTCTATTTTTGTGTATGTTCAATATTCTCCAAACAAAACATTTGTAACATGATAGGAACTTTGGAGACTTCCAGAGGTAGGTTTTAGTTCTGCTGTGCTGCTGTGTGAGCCTGGATAACTGTCTCTCCCTCTCTGTGCCTCCTCCTCTGAAGTCTCAAGGGGCTGCTGTGAGTCTAGAAGACGTGTCGGGAACCCCCTTCCCCAGGGCCCAGCCCAGGACATAAGCTTGATGTGTGAAAGTTCCATTTACAGTTTCAGATGGAGCAGAGGACCAGGGCACGGTCAGGGTGACAGATGGGTGGGGGTCTTGGGGGAAAACAAGTCTCATAAACCTTGGCAAGCTCAAGGTCAAGACTGGGAAGCCCTTAAGGTGGGAGGAGTGGGCAAGACAGACTCTCCGAGTGTGGAACCACTGGACAGCATGTGGTCCAAGTGAGGCCCAGGGGCAGGAATTTGTTCAAAGTCACGCCGCAAATTGGTCCTTGCAGTGGGAGAGCTCAGGTCTCCCGCTCGCCACTGACTATTCCGAAAATGAGATGCAAAGTGCCTTATATGTGAATTATCTCAACTTAAATCCCAAAACAATTCCACTTACATAGATGCTATCATGATTCCCATTTTGTAGACAAAGACACCAGGTGGCCCCAGGTCCCAGAGCAAGTGGCTGCTTTGGGATTGGAATCCAGAGCTGTAGGATTCTGTAGGATTCTGCCCTGGGAACCACCTCACTACAGCTCAGTTTGTTCTCCAGCCCCTCTTATGACCACCCCCTCGCCACTGTGTCCTGTGTTGTTCTCAAACCTGGGAGCAGATAGTTCTGTGCCACTGAAGTATCAGGATGTCGGTCCCCGTGTAATCACAACAGAAGAGACCTCAGTGGCCAGAAGGAAAAACTTCCTCCTGGCCTATTGCGGCGACAAAATGTTGTTTTTGGAAACTTCAGTCCCAGGGAGCTTGAGCAGGAAAGAGGCCATTGTTGTTCCCATGGAAGACGCTGGAGATATGGCCAGTCCCTGGGCTGTGGGAGCTGCGGCATTTTCTCCATCTATTGTCCGAAGAAGGGTTTCCAGAAATCATGCCCAGCTCCAAAGATGCAGAAACACTGGGGTCCAGAATTGTAGGATTTATAGGATTTCTGCACTTAGAAAAGGCCTAGGTCTTCTAGGCCAGTGAGACCTCTGTCAGCAGTGGCCACTGTGACATGGGGCTGGAGGCTTATCATAACTGGCATCTTCAGGATCTCCCAGCCCCACTGAGCCCTGCTTTTGAGCATGGGGGTGAGAAGATGCATTGAGGACAAGCGGCCACCGAGGGACACATCACAGTGTGTTGGGAGCTGGGTCCGAGGGAGGCAGGTGGCTGAGATCACACAGCAGGGTCAGGTGGGTCCACAGTTCCTGCCACCCATTCCTGCTCCACCTGCCCCATGTCCCTGTCCCACACCCCTTCCTGGGGGTTGCAATGGGTGCAGAAGCCATCCCCAAATGAACTTGACCCAAGAGCCAGCTGGGATTCTGGGTCCAGCAGTGACATCCTCCATTGTAGAAATTCCTGCGGCTGGGACCTACGACAGTGCTGCTTGTGTGTGGGGGGGAGTCGGGGGCACCGGTATGAAATTAATTAAGCCTCTGTTCCACTCCTCTCGTTCCTCACAGATGCACCAAAGGCTGACACTATTGTCCTTATTTTATAGGCGAGACTCAACAAGTGGCCAAGGTCTAGGGTTGCAGAATGTGAGGGTGGGAAGAACAAGCCTGACTTCCGAAGGCTCCTGGATAGGATGCCGAAAGCTCCTCTCTGGCTGTGAGCCAAGGACTCAGCCAGGCTTGGCTTGCACCCCACCGGGGTGGCATGCACACCACCTGGTCCTGGCTGGCAAGAACCACCCAAACCTAAGTGTTCTGAGGCCAGGCCAGCACCCCCTGCACAGCTCCAGGCACACATCAGGGAGCCAGCCCCCACTGATTGACCGGGGACACGTGCCAGTGGTCCCCCAGGACAGTACTTCACAGTTTACAACACCCCTTCGCGTTCCATTGCCTCACCTGATCCAGGGAGGCAAGGGTTAATGGTTATGCACTGTGGACGGGGAAACTGAGGCTCCAAGCAGCATTGAGGCGCCTCCCCACCCAGCCCAGTCTGCCTATTGCTCTCCAAATCAGGACTTAGGGGTTCAGCTCCCACCGGGTCCTGACCCCCAATGCCCCGGGGCCCCTGAGTGGCGGCTGCGGTGACTTTGATACTCACCCTCGGCCATGGTCGGGCGGGGGCGATGGCTCCTTCCACTGGCGGCGAGACCCTCCAAGTGCGACCACTGGCGGCTGGCACTGCCGAGGCGGAGAGCGGCGCTAACTTATAGCCCGCTTTGGGGCGGGCAGGGGGCGGGGCCCCGCAGGAAGGCGGCGACCTGGGAGGCCACCCATTGCCCAGTCTCCGGCCCACGCCGCCAGCGCTGGGGCTCACCCAGGGGACCGGAGCCCCAGGGAGGGACGGCGGTCGGGCGAGGGCGCCCCCTGGGGGAGCGGACAGGGACACACAACTAGCCCAGGACGCTAGACACACCTGGACCCACAGAGTCAGACTTTGGAGAACAGATACCTGGACACTCACACTCAGATGCAGACACACGCAGCACCCTCACAGACACACACAACGCAACCTGGGTGCACCTGGACACACAGATGTGGACTCTTAGGTCAGATCTGGGATCAAGAACACCTCCCCACCCCCAACACATACACATACATACTCAGATATACATAAGTGGGGAGCAGACACAGACACACTGAGACAGGGCTGTGGAGATACACACACAAACACAGATACACTCCCACAGATGCACCAGACGTGGCTGGACACGCAGACACAGTGACATGGATACAAAATCAGATTCGAATTGCAGACACACACCAGGACATAGATACAGCCTGACACAGCCAGGTAGCCTTGACTGCGAGCCACACACAGCTGTGGACATGGATGCGAAGGTGTCCAGAGGCACCTGGCGCAACACAGACCTCCCAGACACCAATGCCACTGTCAGATGTGGACGCAAAATCAGAGAGGGCACCCACAGACACACAAAGATGTGGCTACTCAGAGGTAGACACACAAAGATGTGGCTACTCAGAGGTAGACACACATGCAGGCATGGACTCAGGTACAAACATGCAGACACACCTGCAAAAACAGACACACCCATGTCCCTTCCAGTAGCAAAACCCAGATAATCCTCCAATCTCACCTATCCTTGTATCTGTCTAATCAGCCATCCATCTAATCAGCCATCCATCTACCCATCCGTCTACTCACCCATGCATCACCTACCCACCCACCTATCCATCCACTCATCCCTTCATCCATCCCTCCCTCTGCCTTCTCTCCCCTCCCTCCCTCAATCCATCCATCCACTGAGCTTTCTTGAGGCCCCACTGTGTGCCAGAAAGGAGCAAGGCCAACCTTCCAGGGACTCAGCCTAGGACTTCTCAAACCTGGCAACCAGGGGGCCTATCTCTCATCCTGGTATCTCTGGTTTCCTGGTCTCCTGTGCTTCCAGATCCACTGTGAGCCCTGAGCGGGAAGGGGTCCTGTAGAGACAGAGGCCCACGGGGCTTCCCCAGCACTTTTTCCGAAACAAGCTCTGCATTCCGGAACAAGCTCTACATTCCAGAACAAGTTCTACATTCCGGAACAAGCTCTACACCTATTGATGAATTTGGACGATAGAAGCAGCCCCCATCTCCATTCCTAGGTGACACACGGGACAGGGAAAACAACCCGTGTTGCCTCAGTGGGTATTTCCCCCTGGGTCAAATGGGCTCTGGCTGGAGTCTCAGTGAACAAACCCACAAACAGTGTTGGGCCCAGATGACCTGTAATTGCCCCATTTTACAGAGATTGTTGCAGAGACTGTTCCCTGCAGCTGGTGAAAGTTCGGAGGAAAGAGCAGGGTGAGGAGAATCACCCGACCGAGAGGGAAGTTGGTCAAGAGGCTGGGGTTCAAGTTCCCACTCTGCCCTGACCAGCTGTGTGGCCATGGGCAGGATTTTGCCTCAGTTTCCTCCTCTGCAAAATGGGGGAAAGAATCCCTCCCTCACAGGCCTGAGTAAGACTCAATCTAAATGACCAAGGTTGGGTGCCTTATACATGGTGAGCATGCAATTAACTGGGGGCCCTAAGACTTGGCACGGAAATATCAAGTGTCACAGAACCTGGCTATTTCGGGACCTCAAGGAGAGATGGGAGGCGTGGGGTCAGTCAGTTCTGCAGAACAAAGGCTGTGTTTCCACAGGTGTTAGCCCTGCCCCAAATGAAAGGATGGGTTTGGCCTTTTCTACCAGGTATTTTTTCCTTTAAAACCCTCAGTCTGGGAGCTCCCTAGAAGACAGGGAGTAACCTAAGTATTTTATTTTTATTTTTTTGAGACAGGGTCCTACTCTGTCACCCAGATCGTGTAGTGGTGTGATCTTTGCTCACTGCAGCCTCCATCCCTCGGGCTCAAGCGATCCTCCTGCTTCAGCTTCCCTGAGTAGCTGGTACTACAGGAGTGTGCCACCACGCCCAGTTAATATTTCTAATTTTTGTAGAGATGGGGGTCTCACTATGTTGCCCAGGCTGGTCTCAAACTCCTGAGCTCCAGTGATCTGCACGCCTCGACCTCCCAAAGTGCTGGGATTATAGTCATGAACCACTGTGCCCAGCCCACGAGAGATTTTTAAACTCTTCTTGACCACAGTGTCCAGCATGGTGCCTGGCTCACCACCAGCCCCCAAAAATGTTTGATTTGAGAAATCATCAATTCTATCAGCAGCAGCAGCAGCCCCATTCTGAACATTGTTATTCCCTCTTCCTGCAGGCCTGGACTTAGTTCATTACACAGAGTGGGTATGTCACGCAGCTCTGGGTTTAAATTTTGGCCTCCTCACTGTGTAGCCATGTCCACTACACAGCAAGTCACTTAACCTCTGTGCCTCAGTTTCCTCACTTGTAAAATGGGGGCAGTATTGGTACCCACTCCACAGAGTGTCATGAGGACTGAGTGAGCTAATTCATGGAGAGTTTGTACAGCAGCAGCCAAACAGTCGGCCCTCAATGAATGCTGGCTGTGAGAAGAATCCCATTAGATTATTCCTGGATCCCAGCACAGGGCTTAGCACAGAATTCCAGGCCTGTCCCACACCCAGCCAGCTGCCCCCACTTCCTCTCCCACATTCCACAGAACTATGGCCACCTGAGTGACGCATGGCATTGAGCAACCCCAGGATGTGGCCAGCCGGGGTCAGGACTGGCTTCTAGGAAGGTGGCAGACAGAGGCCAGAACCCAGGCTTGGCCCAGAGACCTGGATTCCAGTCCCAGTGACCAGGCACCCTTGCCCCTCTCTGGGCTTCAGTTTTCCCATTTGTTCAAAGGGACTGGGAAACTGTGCCCTGTCTTACCTCACTGGGGCTGTAAAGGTTTCAAAACTCCACTGAGTCCCAGAGAGGGTGATCATGGGCTTAAGATCCCCAGACACTGCAATCAGGGCCCTTTGTCATCCATTGAGGGGAAGTGTTGTGCAATGCTTAGAGCGGGAGGGCTGTGAGGTCACTCTTGGCTGTGTGACTCTGGGTAAGTTACTAGGCCTCTCTGAGCTTCAGTTTCCTTCTCTATAAAATTGGTATAGTAAGAGTCCCTGCCAGTAGGGATTAGAGATAATGCTTCTACAGTGCTTACAGGTCACTTAGTAAGTACTCAGTAAACGTCCCCTAAGCTTTATGATGATGTCATCAAGAGTCAGGACTCTCTCTAGAAAAGGGAGAGTAGCCGTGTGTGGGTGAAGCAGGTTGCAGTCAATGTAGAATATTTATTTGGTGGGTGTTGCTCGGAAAGACTCTCTGTCTCACAAGTAAATCTTGTTCCCACAGCCACTGATGCCTAGAATCCCAGCGTTAGAGAGATTCAGCCCCTTCCACAAGGATTCTCAAGCCTCAAGGTGGAGACGAAGGTGAATATTTAGAAACTTTGGAATAACCCACTACCAGCCAGATATTCCATTTAAACCTCACAGTATGATTCTTATCATTTGTTAAATGAGGAACCCTAGGTTCAGAGAGGGGAAGTGCCTCACCCAAGGCCACACAGGCAGGAAGTGGGAAAGCAGGGCCTGTGCTTGCTGCCCCGAGTTTCAGAGGTCAGTCCTGTCTCCCCGTGCCCTCCAGCGCAGTCCTCAGGGGCCTGGGCCATGTCCAGTTCTACAGCTTTCAGCAAGTGAGGCCTCCGAGGACTGCAGCCTGTGCTCCTAACGCATGGCATGTGGTATACACTGGATGCTTAATAAATGTTTATGGCCCGAGGGAGGGATAAGTTACCCACAGCTGGAGAAAGAATAGAAGGAAGGACGGAAACACAGAAACAAGATTAAAGTTCAGAAAGGTTGGAGAAACTGCCTAAGGTCACACAGCATGACCAGGCTCTCAGGCCCTGGCTCAGCTCAGCCACTCCTCAAGGACAAGGTGCCTCCAGGCCAGAGACAGAGGTAGACAGCTGATGTGAGAGGGAGGGAGGGTGGGGTGGGCAGGAGTGTGCCGGGGCATCTGGAGGCTTTTCTACCAACTACTGACTAACCGGGATGAGCAGCGTCTGGTGTGAGGGAGCATAAGGAGGGTGGGGCAGGCTCCCCTGAGGTGGGATGGGGTGGGGTAGGGATGTTAGGATGTGGACTTAGGGAAAATGTCAGGAGGCAGGCGTGACCTTTCAAGCCCTTTGAGAGAATGGCCTGTCTGGGGCAGGATCTGGGTCTCCCAAGCTGTGGGGGACAGACAACAGGGCATCTGTGTGGGGAGGGAGGATTCTTCCAGTGTGTCCACTTTGCAGATGGAGAAACTGACCTGGTCTTCTTGTCCTCGGCTCTGACTCCACAATGTACTACCCTCCAAGTGTAGTCCATCCCCCTTCCACCGTCCCTGCAGCCGGCATAGGGTCCCAGGCCCTTGAGCTTGATGAACCATGGGCAGGCACTTTTATTCACTTCTCCGAAGCGTCAGTTTCTCTTTCTGTAAAAGTGGGAATCACATCCCAGACCTCACGAGGCACTGAAGGCCCTGCAGGGCTGACCCAGCTTACCCTTCAATCACATCTTCCAAATTCATCCCTTCCAGCCTCACCAGACATGGTACTTGCCCTCAAATGTGCCCTGCAAACACCCACCTCTGGGGCTTTGCTCCAGCTGTGCCCTCTACCCAGGATGGCCTTCCCTCTTCACCTATCGAAGTTTAACCCAGGCTTTACCCAACCTCTTGAAACCCACCCAGAGACTTCCTTCTTGCTCTCTTGGCCCCACACCCACAGGACATAGTCACAGCCTACCTTGTATAAGTTCTAGTGTTTGTGTATCTCTGTCTCCCTCCACCCACCTGGCTATCAGTAACTGCTCAATAAAGGCTTATTGAATGAATTCATGACCTATACCAGGGGTTCTAAGGAGGAGAGAGAGAGAACTTGTTCAAGCCCAAGCCAGGTTCTTGGGGTTAGCCCGGGAGCTCTGTTTGATAGAATTTGTGGTGCCAGTTGCCCCTGGTAGGACCAGGAATCAGGGTGAGGTGCTGGGGCCTCTCCCAGCCTTTGTTGTCTGCATCAGAGATGAGAGATCTGGGTCTGACTTACTCTCTAATCATATCTTCTACAATCCCAGGACAACCACTGGGAGATAAACAAAGGACAGACCTGGGGATGTGTGGGTAGCAGAGTAGGACTACTCACTGCTGGGCCTCAGAGGGGGCAACAGCCTTTCCCCAGGCCACTCAGCAAGTCAGGGCAGAGTCAGGGTGGGGTTCCAAACACTATAGAAGTAAGTAGTGGCCCTGTACCAGCCAGGACATTGCATGAGGTATGATTCCACAAGACTGTTCAATTTCCATGGGAATAGACAAGTAAATATACATACAGTACATAAATATAAACATAACAGAAGAAGGTTTGGAAAACTCCAGTCCAAATTACTGGCAGTGGTGGGAGGAGATATGGGGGGCTATGACTGGGGGACAGGCAGTGGTAAGTTTTGAAATTTGAGAAAGCTGTTTTTATGTAACTTGGAATTGGGTGTTGCATTTAACAAGGAGTGGGAAGGACGATGTGGCCAGCGGCCACAGCTCCAGGCTCCAACTTGCCCTCCTCTTATTGGCTGTGGCCTCCTCTTCTACAAAAAGGACTCAACACGACACACCGTCCTGCTGGGCTCAGAGGATGAGATCAGAAGAAACGGGAGATAAGGAAAATAAGTCAATTCTATTATTGTTATTATGATGTGGCTCCAGTTCCTAGAAATCTAGACACCCGAGGGAACAGGGAGTTTTAGGATTTTTCTGGAGAACAGAGTTCTGGCCATCTCTGGCAGCAAGATTTGCTTTTCTCATGGGACCCAAACTGACAACCCGATTATCCCTTCCTTAGTACACGACCCTAACAAAGATGGTCATCTGATATGACAACTCCAAAAGATGAGGAGACATTAGGGCTCAGGAAACACTAGAGGTGGGAGGTGCTGAGAGGGTCAGAAAAACCACACAAGCAGGACCGGAGCTCTGACATTGACAACAGATGGGGTCATTTGGCGTTAGGATAAACAGTCCTGCTCATTCTGTGCAGATAGAGCAGGGCAATTGTCAGTGATTACCATGGTGACCCAGAGCCATCCTATGAGTAGAGAGACTTTGTGACCTGCATATTAGGCCCACAAGACACTTTTCACCCCCCTCTGGGTTCTTCTAGCAGCAGCAAGGTTCAACTACAAGGACATGAGCCTGGGTTCAAATCCAGCTCTGCCATCGACTGTCCTGTGTGATCTTGAGTGAATCACAGCACGTCTCCAAGCCTCAGTTTTCTCCTCTGTGAAATGGGGGTGATAAAAACAGTGCCTATATTACAGGATTTTTGTGAAGCTTATCACCATTCTTGGTAGACAGTAAGCACTCAAATAAAGGTGGTTGATCACTCAGCAATAAAAAGGAAAGATGCATTGACACATGCTACAACAAGGATGAACTTCCAAACCATCGTGCTAAGTGAACACAGCCAGTCACAAAAGACCACATATCGTCTGATTCCACTTATACAAAACACCCAGAATAGGCAAATGCATAGATATGGAGGGTACATCAGGGGTTGTCAGGAGCCAAGGGAAGGGAGAAAGGAAGAGGCAGGAATGAGGAGTGACTGCTAATGGGTACAAGGTTTCTTTTTGGGAGTAAAGAAAACATTCTAAAATTGGATGGTGGTGATGTTTGCACAAATCCGCAAATAGACTAAAAGCCATTGAATTGTATACTTAAATGCATGATTTTTATGGTATGTGAAATATATCTCAAAACGTGGTTTTCAAAAATTTTTGAAAGATTTAAAATAAAAAAGCCAGGAATAAAGCTCTGAAAAGTCTTTGCAAATATTGTCTCATTCTCAAATAAAAAAAAATCTAAGAGAAACTGCATATGTATGTGCCCAAGGGGATGTCTCCAGGAGGGGTCTTTATCACATTGTCTGTTGTGGCCAAAACCCATCACAACCTAAGTGCCCAGTAGAGGGGTTTGGATAAAGAAGCCATGCCTGGGAATATTACTCAGCAGTTGAAAGAAAGAAGAGACAATCTCCTGTGTGTGGACATGAAAAGAATTCCAAGTCATAATGTAGAGCGAAGAAAGCACGTGGCAGGACATTGCATGAAGTACGATTCCACCAGACTGTTCAATTTCTATGGGAACAGATAAGTAAATATACATACAGTACATAAATGTAAACATACAGAAGAAGGTTTGGAAAAATCTGCTCCAAATTGCTGGCAGGGTGGGAGGGATATTGGGGCCATAACTGGGGGACAGACGGTGGTAATGAAAGGTGATTTCAATATTCCCTGGAAGGTGAGAAAAGTCTTCTGTGAAGAAATAATGTTATGTATCACTTAGGTAATTAAAGATTAATTTTACAAACAAAAGAATAACCTGTTTTACCTTTAGGATTGGGCTTTTATTAAAAAAGGAAATACTCCAAAATAAAGAAATTCTGGCAAAGTGGATACAAAAAAGTATAGTCGAAGATAAAAGAGAAAGTAAATGTGCCCCCCACAAAACCCACAATCAACCCCTAAAATACTTTTGTTAATATTGGCACATTCTTGCAGAACCAAACCCAAAAACAAGCACATGAACAAATAAGAAATTCAAGATGAGAATTGAATCACATCTAAGAAACGTAATTTTGAGGGCTACACCGAGTTTCTGTTTACTTCACAAACTGTTTATGTCTCAAAGTGCTCCTGCAGCACCACCCTGGAAAGTGCTTGAAAATCTTCTATTTTGTGATTTTGTATCAATGAAGGTTCAGAGAGGTGCAGTGTATTGCCCAAGGTCACACAGCTCAGAAAGGGTGAAGCAGGGGCGCCGAGAAGTGCTTGCTGGAATATCACGCAAGGGGAATTAAGCCTGCATCGTGGGTGCCTGGCCAAGCTCCCATGGCCATGTGGAGCTGCTGGAGACACGGAGGGATGAAGCACCCGCATACTACAGCATTCCCCTACATCCCTCCCACCAGGCTGAGTCATTGGCTGTGTCTGCCTGGCACACCCAGTTCAGTCAATAAGAGTCAAACACACTTTCATTCATGGAAATAAATGACACTTTAGGGGCAGTGGAGGAGCTCGTTTGACTAAATCGAACACTTGTTTGGCTAAACTGACCACTTGTTTCTCCTGCCTGTTTGATGAGCTGCTTGAGTGACGTCTGCCTGAACTGAGTGCTTGTAGGTCTGAAGGAACATTCAGCTTGACCCAGTTAGTTTAAATCCCGATCTTCGCATCTGCGGAGGGGCTGCAGTCACTTCGCGCCAGCAGCATCACAGGAGACCGGAGGTTTGGCCTCAGTCCTGGAAGGGCAGGGCTCAGTCTCCAGAATAATAAACCCCACACGCACATACAGGCATCTCTAGTTGGTGGTGTCCTCTTTGTAGGCAGAGCGAGTCCTTCGTTATGCCTCTGGCTGACTGCTCTTTTCCATAGGCTTGTTGATACTGTCAAACTGTCAATCAAGTGGCTCCACCCAACTCTAGTTAAGGGCGGGTCTGGGACCCAAACTCAGCCTATCAGACTCTCTTCTGGGACTTTGACTCTTACAACTCTGACACGAGTTCTAAATAATGGTTGAAATTTGCTGGTTCATGTCTAGATCTACGTCAGCTCTCATCTTTTCTAAAGTTGGGCTTTTTAGCTGTTTATTTGATTTTTTTAAAGTCATATTTATGGAGTTAAAATTTACATACAATTCACCTGTGTTGTATTACATACAACACAATTCACCTGTGGTGTATTATATACGGTGCAATTCACCCATATCATGCAATACAGTTCTGTGACTCGACAAACATATATAGTCGTGTTACTACACCACAATCTTGATATAGAACATTTCTGTCACCCACTGAATTCCCCTCATGCCCTTTTGCAGGCAATTCTCTTCCCCTTCCCTCCTCCCCTGGCAACTACTGATCTGGTTACTGCGCCGATGGTTTTGTCTTTCCAGAATGTCATAGGCATGAAATCACGCAGCATACAGCCTTTTGTATCTGTCTTCCTTCACTTACCGTAATGCATTTGATTCATCCCTGTTGTTGCAGGTATCAGCAGTTCATTCCTTTTTATTACTAAGTACTATTCTGTCGCATGAATATACCACCATTTATTTGTACATTAACCAGTTGAAGGACCCTGGGGTTGTTCTGGGCGATATGAATGGAGCTGCCATGCATGTAGAGGTACAGCTCGTTGTGTGGACAAATGTCTTCACTTCTCTTGGGCAAATGCCTGTGAGCCATCCCCACATCCTTCCAGTTAATTTTTTGGTTGTGGTTAAGCTGCCTTGAGCCTCTTTTCATTCATGCAACCCAGCAGCTGAATGGGACAGTGACATCTCCCTCGTCTAATTCTCCCAGTGACTCTATGGGGTTTATGGATTATTGACCGCATTCTACCAAGGAAACGGAGGCTTGGAGAGCCTAAATAACCTGCCCCAGACCACACATCAGGTACTGAGATCTAAATCAAAGTCACAAAGGAAGCCACAGCCCCCTTTCTAACTTCCTAGTCACCTTGGTGGGAGGAGAACTTTCACAAGGAAGGTTCTAATGAGTGTTTATTGACTGATGGGTGATTGAATAAATGCCTCACTCCCTTTCTCTGGGCCTCAGTTTCCCATTTGTGAAATGACATGTTTGGACCAAGTAATGAATTTCTGATGTCCCTAGCGTCCGTGATGTTCACATGCAGTGGCTGTGAAAGTGGAGTCATCAGGGCCTTCTTTTCAGATGAAGAATTCCAGAGAAATGGAGCTGTTGGGGGAGGGGGAGCCCAGCACTTACTCCCCAGTCAGTGCCCACAGGCGTCCTCCTGAGCTTGTGCCTGGGGCTGGTTGACCCCTAGAAGAGCAATTTGCGCTTCCTGCCTTTCTGGCCTAAAAAAAAAAAAAGAAAGAAAAAAGCCCCTGTCACCTTGGATTAACATCACCCCCTTTGCTGAGAATCTTCTAAGGGGTGCAGCGCCCCCTCTTCACCAATATTTTCAGAATGTCCAGTTTTCTAAACAAGACTTGACAGGGTGGTTTCTTTTTTAGGCTTTTTAAAATAAAATAAATCACCCTGTGCACGATCCTGGAACCTCCAATTAGATTAACCCTATGGTTTCCTAAGCAGCAGCCAGCTGTGGGCACAGAGAGGTAGGTGGAGGGAAGCGACGGAGGCCTCACCTATGAGCCAGACTCACCTGCTTCCCAGGTCACCTCCCTTCCCACGGCTCACAGAACAGTACCCAGTCCCATCAGGAAGCTCAGAGGCAGAGCGACTGAGGGCTTCGAGGCCCGACAGCTCCTAGCTGTACAACCTACTGCAAATTTCTTCATGTCTCTGACCTCAGTTTCCACACCCTGATAATGGGGGTAACAAGAGGACCAAGCTCACAGAGTAGTTAAGAATAAATGAGTTATTGCATAGTTTAGTGTTTGGTGCAGGGAAAAGCTGCAAATTGACTGTTTTTATTACTCTTATAATTACTTCCGAGAGCTTCGAGGACCTCGATTCCTTCTGCGCCCCTGCAGGTCAGCTCTGAGGGTAGGTGAGAGAGGATGGTCATTGTTCACCTCCTGTGTGCCAGGCTCTGTGTGAAGAAGCTCTATGCATGTGATTGCCGCCCCCCACACACACTTTTTTTTCTTTTTTTTTTCTTTTTTGAGACATAGTCTTTTGCTCTATTGCCCAGGCTGGAGTGCAGTGGCACGATCTCAGCTCACTGCCACCTCCACCTCCTGGATTCAAGCAATTCTCCTGCCTCAGCCTCCTGAGTAGCTGAGGTTACAGGCATGAGCCACCATGGCTGGCTAATTTTTGTATTTTTCATAGAGATGGGGTTTCACCATGTTGGCCAGGCTGGGTTCAAACTCCTGACCTCAGGTAATCTGCCCGCCTTGGCCTCCCAAAGTGCTAGGATTACAAGTGTGAGCCACAGCGCCCAGCCGTGATTGCCTTTTGATTGTTTGTTCGTTCTCAGCCGCATCTGGCCACACAAGGACCATAAGTTAATCCTTCTCTCAGGTAGTTCTATGTCTAGATGATGAATGGCTCCATCACCCAATTTCCAGATGTAAAGAGTTGGGGTCAGAGGCCAGGTGTGGTGGCTCACACCTGCAACCCCAGCACTTTGGGAGGCTGAGGCGGGCAGATCACGAGCTCAGGAGATCAAGACCATCCTGGCTAACACGGTGAAATCCCATCTCTACCAAAAATACAAAAAATTAGCCAAGTGTGGTGGCAGACACCTGTGGTCCCAGCTACTTGGGAGGCTGAGGCAGGAGAACGGCATGAACCCTGAAGGTGGAGCTTGCAGTGAGCTGAGATTGCACTAGTGCACTCCAGTCTGGGCAACAGAGCGAGACTCCATCTCAAAAAAAAAAAAAAAAAAAAAGAGTAGGGGTCAGAGAGAGCAAGGAGCATGCCTCTGGTCACTGGGGGAACTTCTTGAACTGGGGTGGGCCCTGTGATCTGTCTGGGTGGATTCATATTGGATCTGATCCCTTCCCCATGGGTCCTGGTCCCACGCTCTGGCACAGACTATAGATGGGGAAAGTGAGGCACTTGCCCAGGACCAGATCTGCCCAGGTGCCAAACCCGCGCTTTTTGCAAACTACCAGCATTAGCTAGGGAGGGAGTAAGGATGAGAAGAGCAGCAGGAGGAGGTGGGTGGTATTGTTGTGCAGGTGGGAGAGGACAGAGGCTGGGCTGGGAGGTGGGAGGACCCTGCTCACACCCCCTTTGTGCATACTGTTTCTTGTGCTTTTTTATCCTTCACAGCTTAACCCCAGGATCACGTCTCGACGACAGCCGCCTCATCAATGGCAGCTTGGCCATCATTTGCCAAGGGCTTACTGAGTGCAGGGGCCCTGAAATTTACATGCGTCATCTTCAGTCTACTCACCAGCCCTGACTTTAAATGCCATCTATGTGCTGAAGGCTCCCACATTTGCATCTTCAGCCCTGTCCTCACTCTTAAATCCCAGGTGCAGGATTCCAGTCGCCTCCTCAAAATTCCTGCTGTGCCCCACCCACTATTCACTCCCCCGCAGTATCTCCATCTCAGTGGACGCAAACACCACCATTCCCTATGCTCAGTCCTCAGGGTCAGCCTTGACTCCTCTCTCTCAGATCTCACCTCAATTTGTCAGGAAATCCTGGTTGCCCTGCCTTTAAAATATCTCTAGAATCTGGCCACTTCTCACGACCTCTGCCTCTGCCACCATCATTCTGGTGCAAACCACCAGTTTCTTTCACCTGGACTAGGTCTCCCTGTTTTTCCCCTTGCTCCCCACTTCCAATCTGCATTCCACACAACAGCCAAAGGAATCTCTTTAAAACTTCAGTCAGTTCCTGCCACTCCTCTGCTCAAGAGCCTGCAGTAACCCCCTGCTTCACTCATCAGGTCCCCAAGACCTCCACCATCTGATCCCGTCGTTCTCGGACTTTCTCTCTGACCACTGCCTGCTCGCTTGGCCCCAGCATACTGGCCTCCCTGCCATTCCTTCAGCTTGCCAGGCATGTCCTCTGTTTAGAACTTTTGCACTGGTCGTTCCCTCGGCCTGGAGTGCTGTTCTTTGACTTGGTGGCCTGGGTATAGTGTGGCGCCTGAGAAGTCTGTGCTGCATCCACATGGCAGGCTCTGGAAAGTGTGGAGGGAACTTGATGATGAAGGGGACAGAGATTTGGCTCACACACATTAGATGCTGTGCGACCCTGGAGATTGCTTAACTGTGTCTCAATTTCCTCTTTAGCCAAACAGGCTGTAAGTAAGCTGATGACATTACTGGGGTCCCTGACTCATTGCAGCTTGTGGGGAGAAAGTGGTCATGCCTTCAGAAACTGTCTGGTCAACCCTGCCATTGTAGAGCTGGGAACACTGAGGCCAGAGAGGAGTCCCATTGCCCAAAGACCCATAAACAGAGACAGAACTATGGGGTTTTTGAAAGATTAATTTACTTATTGAATAATTTCTTTATTGAACATTTATTGAGTGTCTACTGTAGGCTTAATTGTGAGTAAGACAGTTTCTGCTGGCAAGGAACTGTCAGCTTAGTGGACGAAACAGATGGCAAGGTGCTCACTATGAAAATAGTGATTCCTGGCCCGGCACGATGGCTAACCCCTGTAATCCCAACACTTTGGGAGGCCAAGTTGGGTAGATCGCTTGAGCCCAAGAGTTCAAAACCAGCTTGGGCAACACAGTGAGACTTCGTCTTTACAAAAATAAAAATAAAATATTAGCCAGGCATGGTGGCACATGCTTGTAGACCTAGCTACTTGAGGGAGGCTGAGGCAGGAGGATTGCTTGAGCCTAGGAAGCTGAGACTGCAGTGAGACATGACCATGCCATTGCATACCAGTCTGGGCAACAGAGTGAGACCCTGTCTCAAAACAATAACAACAACAACAACAACAAAAAACAAGAACAACAATTAATTTTTACAACCTGTGTTCAGTGTCATAGTGGAAGAAGGCTTGGGACCTGAGAGACCCCCAGATAAAAAAGGGATTCTCTCTGCGTGGCAGATCAGGGCAGCCTCCATGGAGAAGGTGACACAATGTGGGTTTTGCAGTATGAATGTGAGTTATGCAGATAAGGCAAAGAGGAGCATTTCACACTGATAGATTTTGGATGTTGTCTGCTCTAAATCTCATGTTGAATTGTAATCCCCAGTGTTGGAGGTGGGGCCTGGTGGGAGGTGATTGGATCATGAAAAGTGGATTTTTCTGCAGCCATAAAAAAGAATGAGTTCATGTCCTTTGCAGGGACATGGATGAAACTGGAAACCATCATCCTCAGCAAACTAACACAGGAACGGAAAACCAAACACCGCATGTTCTCACTCATAAGTGGGAGTTGAACAATGAGAACACATGGACACAGGGAGGGGAACATCACACCCTGGGGCCTGTTGAGGGGTGGGGAGAAAGGGGAGGAAGAGCATTAGGACAAATACCTAAGGCATGCGGGGCTTAAAACCTAGATGATGGGTTGATAGGTGCAGCAAACCACCATGACACATGTATACCTATGTAACAAATCTGCACGTTCAGCATATGTATCCTAGAACTTAAAGTAAATTTTTTTTAAAAAGTGGATTTCTCATGAATGGTTTAGCATCATACCCTTGGCACTGTCCTCATGATAGTGAGTGAGTTCTAATGAGATCTGGCTGTTTAAAGGTGTGTGGCATCTTTCCCCTCTCTCTCTTGCACCTGCTCCCACTATGTGATATACCTGCTCCCACTTCACCTTCTACCATGAGTAAAGGCTCCCTGAGGCCTCCCTAGAAGCCAACTGGATGTCAGCACCATGCTTGTACAGCCTGCAGAACTCTGAGCCAATTAAACCTCTTTTCTTTATAAATTACCCAGCTTCAGACATTCCTTTACAGCAACGTAAGAACAGCCTAACAGACATGCAAACAGACTTGTCTGTGCACACAGGAGTAAAGTTACAGAAGTGAGGAAGAGTGTAGAGAATTCACAGGAAGAAGGAGTCAAACAGTATGGCTGGGGTTTTGGGGGTACTTGGAGGGAATGTCAAGGCTGGAGAGGTTAGTGGGGCTTGGACAACAAATGTCTTTGTCTACCAGGCTCAGTTTAGGACACGGGGAGCCATGGGAAAGTTTAAAGCAGGGAAGTGGCATAGTCAAGGCTTCATTCTGGGAAGATAGTGCTGGAATTGTTCATCATAGAATTTTAGATTTTTTTTTTTTTTTTTTTGAGGCAGAGTCTTGCTCTGGTTGCCCAGGCTGGAGTGCAATTGTGCAATCTTGGCTCACTGCAACCTCTGCCTCCTAGGTTCGAGCCATTCTCCTTCCTCAGCCTCCTGAGTAGCTGGGACTACAGGTCTGTGCCATCACGCCCAGCCAATTATTTTGTATTTTTAGTACATTTCACCATATTGGCCAGGCTGGTCTTGAACTCCTGACCTCATGTGATCTGCCCACCTTGACCTCCCAAAGTGCTGGGATTACAGGTGTGAGCCACCGTGCCTGGCCAGAATTTTAGACCTTGAATTTAGTGATTATCATCACCCCTGGGCCCTTTTTAAAAGAAGAGCAAATTGAGGCCAGAAAGGGAAATGGCACCCACTGTTCATCAGGGGCAGAAGCATTTGCCCCCACCTTGGTCTGTGTAGGTGGGGCTAAGCCTGAGGCTGGGGTATGTTTGCAGATCCTGTGAGGTGAGCTGTTCCCAGTGGGACCAGTTCCCAGTGGGACCAGTTCCCAGTCCTCTGTGACATCCCTCTCTCTGCTCCTCCCCTTCAGACCTGCCCTGCAAGCTCCAAATATCGTGGTTGATATGGAAACTCTCCTGTTACACATTCCTTTTCTAGCTGTGTGACCCTGGCTGTGTCCTTCCTCTCTGGAGCTTCGGTTTCCCCATCTGGCTGATGGGGGTGATAAAGGGAGTGATGGCTGGCACTGACTATCAACCACTCAGGGATCTCCTCCAATTCTCCCAAAGGCCCCGAGGAAGAAGAGGGTCTGCCATTATCAGTGCCCTGTCCACTGGCAGAAAGTGTGAAGCAGAGCTCGTTGTGGAAAGCAAGGCTCATAATTTACCTCACTGGCCTGTGTGGTTCTGGATGGCACAGAGCCAACTGGGACTCTCATTTTTTTCTCATTCTGGTCCCTACTCCTCTCTTCGTGTGACCTAAGACCTTAACAGCTGTGTAAGTGAAAATGGAACAAACAAAGCACCCACTGAGAGACTTCTCATGATACCAAGGGGCAGCCCCAGAGGACAGACCAACCCTCCTCTCAATCCCTAAAAAGCCTCTGCCTGACTGAGCACAGCTGGGAGCAGTGATGTCAGGCCTGGCTTGGTAGATCAAAGCAGCAATGGCCCCAGGGCCTGATGGGTGCACGGGAGGGGCAGGGCTGAGTTGTTGATCTAGCTCTTAAAGATCCTTGAGCTTGATGTCACCCTGGGACAGCCTCAGCAAGCACTCAAGACTGGCACTTGGGAAAGATCACATGGCTTTGATGCTTGGCCAGTTTTAGATGGGGAGAAGCACTACTATGTTAGAGTCTAAATTATGTTAGAAACCCAACTCTACCCAGGAGTTCCTGAAGAAAGACCCTGAAATCTCTCAGGCAGCAAATGGAGGTCAACTTGGTCACCAAGCGTGGCTTGGTGCCCACTCTGGACCCAGCTCTGTGCCAGGCCCTGGGGGAGATGAAGAAATGAGGCAGGCCTGTTTTCTTTCTGTGGCTTCAGCAGAACATCTGTGGTTTCCCGGTAATTAATCGTAATACATGTTCACTGTTTAAAATTTATAAAATACAGAACAGCCGAAAAATGAGTTAAAGTCAATCCAAATATCACCAACAAAGAGAACAAGTGTTAACATTTTGTTTTATCTTGTTCAGTGTTGCTATATCATATTTAAGTGTATGCGTAGATACAAACTCATATAATTATGTATTTAATTTCTAAAAATGGAATCACTCAATTGTCCAGGAAATATTTGTTGAACATTCACCCTGTGCCAAGCATGTGGCAGGCAGTGGACCAGAGGATGCAATTCCTACTGTCATGAAAGTTGCCTTTAAGCACTCTTTTGTCCCTTGCCTTTTTTCACTGTGTGCCTAACATTTTCAAATCACGCGTATTTCTACAATATATTTATTGGTTATCAAGAATTTCATCACATGGCTGAATCCTAACTTATCAAGCCCTGCTTTTCTTGCTCATTTAGGTTGCTTCCCATTTTTTCACTACTGCAAACAGTGCCATCCCTGTAGCCTTGGGCTCATAAGGTGGATTGGCTTATTCCATATCAATTTCAACCTCCTCTTACATGCCTTCCTCAACTGCAGGGGCTGGAAGGGTGAAGATTGCATTTCCCAACTCCCTTGCAGCTAGGGTTTAGAGACCAATTAAGTAGTTCCCATTAAATGCACTGTGTGAGGTTTTGAAAGCAAAAGTAAGAGAGAGGTCATCCTCCTTCTTTTGCTGATTGTGAAGGCATTGAGACCTCCCACAGGTGGGTCTACAGTGCCTGGTCACCAACTCTTGGGTGTTGAGAAGTGGTGATGGGGCATCAGCTGCATCTGATGGCTGGAGTGAAGCTAAGGTGACAAATTCCTGAAGACAATAGTTCCCAAGCTTCTGGGTGGTGGCAGAGGCAGCAGCTTTCCTGGGCAGGCCAGTTTAGTGGTGACATTCTAAGAATCACTCCTAGAAGCCCAGGTCCCTTGCTTCAGAACTTTCCATGATTTTGCAAGAACACAACTTCTCACATTAAATCTCCTTATGTTGAAAGTAGTGAATGTGGTTTCTGTGTCCTGCACCTGAACTCTGGGTGATATAAGCTACATCTTTGAGCCTGTTGCAACTATTTCCTTAGACTAAATCTCTACCATGGAACTTGTAAGTCAAGAATTCATTCTTTTTGTTTATTTAAATAGTTTTACTGAGACATAATGAACATACCATATTTAAAGTGTACAATTTGATGTTTAGTGTATTCACAAAGTTGTAGATCTATCATCATCATCTGATTTTAGAACATTTCTTCACCCCAAAAAGAAATTTCATGCCCACTAGCAGTCAATTCCTTACCTCTCTCCCCAGTCCTAGGCAACCGTGAACCTATTTCCTATCTTTATAGGTTTACTTATTCTGGACATTTCATATAAATCAAATTATACAGTATGTTATCTTTTGTGGCTGGCTTCTTTCACTTAGCATAATATTTTCAAGGCTCATCCATGTTGTGGCACATATCAGAATTGTATTTCTTTTTATTACTGGATAATATTCAGTTATGTGAATATACTGCATTTTATTTATCCATTCATCAGCTGATAGACATTTGGGTAGTCTCCACTTTTATTTTATTTTTAGAGGCAGGGTCTTGTTCTATAGCCCAGGCTGCAGTGCAGTGGCACAATCACAGCTCACTGCAGTCTCAACCTCCTGGGCTCAAGTGATCCTCCCACCTTAGCCTCCTGAGTAGCTGGGACTACAGATGCGTGCTACCACACTTGGCTAATTTTATCTTATCTTATCTTATTTTATTGTAGAGACAAGGTCTTGCTATGTTGCCTAACCTGATCTCAAACTCCTGGGCTCAAGCAATCCTCCTGCCTCAGCACCCCAAAGTGTTAGGATTACAGTCGTAAGCTACTGAGCCTGGCTCGTTTCCACTTCTAAACTCTTGTGAATAATGATACTGTGAACATTTGTGTACGTCTTTTTGTGCAGAAGTATATTTTAATTTCTCTTGGGGAGGCTTGTGTCAGTGAAAGTTGGGATGTTGGTTGGGGGCCGAGCAGGCTGTAGTGGTACTAGGGAAGGAGAAGGAAGGGGAATGGAGGCTTACTGTAACATCCAAAAAGCATGATGATAAAATTGCAATTGGATTGTGCCTGCATTTCTTCTGGAAAACAAGACTTGAATGCAAAGACATCACCAAACAAATCTAGAATGATGAGCCTCAACATGTAGTCTAAGGAGATGGTTTCAGGCCCAAGTGATGAAATTGGTGGAATTTAGAGGAAGAATCCTTCTTTTGAAGTTTTTCTATATTGTTGTGCTGAGAATGCTTCATGGTATTCAGTCAACTGGAGCGTGTACATGGAGTTTTGATATTGCTGCCTGCCTCTGGCCAGCAGAACAGTTTACTCCTCCAAGAGCTCACTCAGGTGAAAAGTCAGGAATTTACTCAGACATTCCGACACATGTGTCATCAAGCTTGGAGTTTCCTCCCCCTGACGCTGATTTATTACAGTCTCTGGCTCTGTCTACGTGTGGATGGAAGATGTCTGGGAAAGTCAGAGAAGCCTGTTACGAGTTTGGTCTCCAAATCCAAGGATTGATATTTTTGCCAGACTGGACTGCTTCTGTTTGAAAAAGAGGCCGGGCATGGTGGCTCACGCCTGTAATCCCAGCACTTTGGGAGGCCGAGGCGGGTGGATCACCTGAGGTCAGGAGTTCGAGACCAGCCTGGCCAACATGGTGAAACCCCATCTCTACTAAAAATACAAAAAAATTAGCTGGGCATGGTGGCACATGCCTGTAGTCAGTCCCAGCTACTCAGGAAGCTGAAGCATGAGAATTGCTTGAATCCAGGAGGTGGAGGATGCAGTGAGCCGAGGTCATGCCACTGCACTACAGCCTAGGTGACAGAGTGAGACTCCATCTCAATACAAAAAAAAAAAAAAATAAAGAAAGAAAGAAAGAAGAAAGAAAGAAAGAAAGAAAGAAAGAAAGAAAGAAAGAAAGAAAGAAAGAAAGAAAGAAAAGAAAAAGAAGGGGTGGTGGTGGGAGTTATTGTTGGTTATCTCCTGGTACTTGTCTTCCTCGTCTTCTCTAATAAAGGAATTTTTAGCAGAGAAAAAAACATTTCTCTTGGATCTATATACCTAGAAGTGGAATTGCTGGATCACATGGTAACTCAATGTTTAACTTTTTCAGGGACTACCAAACCACCTTCCAAAGTTGCTGCACGATTTCACATTGCCACTAGCAATGTATGAATTTCTAATTGTTCCATATCCTCACCAACACTTAATGTTGTCTCTCATTTTTGTTAGAGACAGTCTAGGGGGTATGAAGTCATATTTCATGGTTTAGATAGACATTTCCCTAATGACTGAAGATGCTGAACATCTTTTCATGTGCTTGCTGGCCATTCGCATATCTTCTTTGGAGAAATATCTCTTCAAATCTTTTGCCCATTTTTAGGTCATTTAACTTTTATTTATTTATTTAGAGACGGAGTCTCACTCTGTTGCCCAGGCTGGAGTGCAGTGGCACACCCTCGGCTCACTGCAACTTCCACCTCCCGAGTTCAGGTGATTCTCATGCCTCAGCCTACCCAGTAGCTGGGACTACAGGTGCCAGCCACCATGCCCAGCTAATTTTTGTATTTTTGGTAGAGACAGGGTTTCACCATGTTGGCCAGGTTGGTCTCAAACTCCTGACCTCAAGTGATCCACCTGACTTGGCCTCCCAAAGTGCTGGGATTACAGGTGTAAGCCACTGCACCTGGCCCCTTACATTTTATTATTCATATGAGTTGCAAAGCTTCCTTATATACTTTGGATACAAATGCCTTAATAAGATATATGATTTTCCCTTATTTTTAGTTTATGTGGGTTGTCTTTCCACTTTCTTGATGATATTGTTTGCAGCAGAAAACTTTTTAATTGTAATGAAGTTCAGTCTTTTTTTCTTCAGCCATTTGTGCCTTTAGTGTTATATCTAAGAAGACTTAGATTAACCCAAGGTCATGAAAGTTTACTCCTGTGTTTTTTTCTAAGTGTTTTATACTTTTAACCTACATTTAGGTCTATGATCCATTTTGAGCTGATTTTTGTGTATGGTGTGGATGTGAATATCTAGTTGTCCTAGCACCATTTGTTGAAAGACTCTTCTTTCCCCTATTGAATGAATGGTCTTGGCACCCTTGTTGAAAGTCAATTGGCCATAAGCATTAAGGTTTATTCTGAATGCTCAATTTTATTCCCTTAATCTATATGTCTATCCTTAGGCTGGTACCAAACTGTCTTGATTACCTGAGCATTGTAGTTAGTTTATTTGGGGTCTCTTGCAATTCCATATGAATTTTAGGATCATCTTGTCAATTTCTGCAAAAAAAAAAAAAAAGCCAGCTGGAATTTTGACAGAGATTGCATTGAATCTTTAGACGAATTCCAAGAGTATTGCCATCTTAGTGATATTAAGTCCTTTGATCCATGAACATGAATTGTGTCTCCATTTATTTAGATCTTTCATTTCTTTCAACAATATTGGGTAATTTTATGTATATAAGTCTTGTACACCTTTTGTTAAATTTATACCTAAGAATTTATTCTTGTTGATGCTATTGTAAATTAAATTGTTTTCTTAATTTGATTTTAGATTGTTCATTGCTGGTGTGTAGAAATATAATTGCTTTTTATGTACTGATTTTACATACAGGTTGCACAACCTTGCTGAATTTGTTTATTAGTTTTAGTAACTTTCTAGTTGATTCCTTACCATTTTCTTGTATATAAAAGATTATATCATCTGCAAATATAGTTTCATTTCTTTCCCATCTGGATGCCTTTTTTTTCATATTCTTAACTAATTGCTCTGGTTAGAACCTCCAGTACGATGTTGAATAGAAGTGGCAAGAATGGGCCTCGCTGTCTTGTTCCTGATCTTTGGGAGGGAAACATCTCACCTTTTGCTGGGAAGTATGATGTTAGCCGTAGGTTCTTCATCGATGCCCTTTATCAGGTTAAGGGCAACTATTTTTTTGAAGACTTTTGTTTTGTTATGTGAATCGTGCTTCTTTGAGATACCAATCATTCTTTCTTGGCTACTCCCTTCGCCACGTAATTCCCATGACAAGCTGGGTCACTATGAAGGAATAGCCTTCAGAAATGATCAAAATTCTCCAGGTGATGAAAAATCTGCAGAAAGGGGGAGGAGGGGCTGGAGGAGGGAGGGTGGAGGACAGGGGGAACACACATCCTCTTCCTTGACCCAGTTAAAATACTCCTGCTTGTGCAACCAAATGCAGAACTGGCCCTTTGGTGATTGTAATTAAAATGTGGGTCCCTGGCTGGGCACAGTGGCTCACGCCTGTAATCCCCAGCACTTTGGGAGGCTGAGGTGCACAGATCACCTGAGATCAGGAGTTTGAGACCAGCCTGGCCAACATGGCAAAACCCTGTCTCTACTAAAAACACAAAAAATTAGCTGGGTGTGGCAGGATGCACCTGTAGTCCCAGCTACTCAGGAGGCTGAGATAGGAGAATTGCTTGAAGCTGGGAGGCAGATTGTGCCACTGCACTCTAGCTGGGAGACAGAATGAGACTCCATCTCAAAAAAAAAATGTGGGTCCCTTTATGAGCTTTCAACAAAATTAGTGGTTCTCAACCCTCAGTCCAAAGCACCCCCCACTTCAATCACTTTTTAATTGAGGTATAGCATTGTGACAGTTGATTCTATGTGTCAACTTGGCTAGGCCACCATCTTTTTAAAGATGAAATTAGTATTTAAATCAGCCGACTTGAGTAAAGCAGATCACCAAAGTAAAGCAGCAGACAGAGTGAAGCAATCTGTCTACCGTGTGGGTGGACCTTGGTCAATCCATTGAAAGCCTTCATAGGAAAGGACTGAGTTCTGCCAGCAGGTGGCCTTCAGACTTGAACTGCTCTTTTCTGGGTCTCCGGCCTGCCAGCCTAGCCTGCAGGTTTGGGACTTGCCAGCTTCCAGTCATGTAAGCCAATTCCTTAAAATAAAATAAATCTCTCCCCTCTTCCCTGCTCTCTCTCTCTCTACACACACATACACACACACACACACACAAACACACACACACACACACCCCTATTGGTTCTGTTTTCTGTTTCTCTGGAGAACCCTAATACGAGCCTATATACAGAAGAGTGCATATCACTGTACAACTTGATACATTTTTACAAACTGAACCCATCAGACCACGAAACAGGAACATGACCATCACCCCGGAAGTTCCCCTTGTGCTTCCATCCACCCTCCATCCCCCACAGGTAATCACTCTCCTGCCTTCTAACAGCATGGATGAGTTGTGCTGCTTCTAGAACTTTCTATAAGTGGTGTCACTCAGCACGCACTCTTTTGTGGCTGGCTTCTCTCACTCAACCGTGTGCTCATGTGAGACCCATCTGCACTGCTGAGTGTAGTTGTGAGTGGCTGATTCTTCCTGCTGTGGGTGCTCCATTGTGTGGCTCACCTCAGTTTATGTATCCACTCAGCTTCGAGAGATTCGAGATATTCGTGTTGTTTCCAGTTTGGAACTATTACAAATGGTGCTGCTGTAAACATTCTTGCATATATCTTTTTTATTATTATTTTTCAGACAGGGTCTCACTCTGTCACCCAGGCTGGAGTGGTGTGCCACCATCAGGGCTCACTGCAGCCTCTACCTCCCTAGGCTCCAGCGATCTTCCCACCTCAGCCTCCCAGGTAGCTGGGACTACAGGTGCCTGCCACTATACCTGGCTAATTTTTGTATTTTTTGGTAGAGACGAGGTTTCGCCACGTTGCCCAGGCTGGTCTCAAACTCCCGGGCTCAAGCAATCTACCACCTCGGCCTCCAAAAGTGTTGGGGTTACAGCCATGACCCCTTGCACCTGGCCACATATCTTTTGATGAACATGTGAACACATTCTAGCTGAGTTTAAACCCACAAGTGTGATTACCCAAGCCTCCTTTCTCTATCAAATATTTGAAGCTTTCTTTCATTTAAATGTTCGAAATGAAACTTACGGATGATAATGCACAAACACATCAATGCAATGTCTCTAATATAAAGGAGACATAAAATGGAAGTGATTTGTGATAAAATAATGTGTATTTCAATATATTCTTGGGCACAACTACCCAAGAAGGCATAATGAAGATGCCAGAACACTGTATGCCCATAATTAGTAAGTCTGGATTCCACAGATGTAAGCAGACCAGACGCCATGACACAAAAGAAGTTCAGAAAAATGAAATGGCAGGAGGTGAGGGTGAAGATTAAAATCTGCTGTTTGGGCAAAGACATAACAGACTTGACTTATTTGTATGTGATAACAGAAAGAAAGACTTTAATTGGAGTAAGGAGAGTACCCCAAGACATGCTGCCGCCTGTCAGTGGGGCAAATAAGGAAGGTGAGCCTCAGTGTGCAGTGATAAAGAATTCCCATTTTATAGCACAGGCCAGGGTAGCTGTGTGGTCACCCAGAAAAGCACCTTCCTTGAAAATCCCATCTGCAATGGAAGGGTGCATTGCGCCTTCAGATCCCTCGTGAGGCAGAGGCGACATGCAGCTAGATCACGAAAGCAGCTTTAATCCAAAACGCTGTGGAGGAGCCATGTGGGGCACCTACGGAAACAATTTCTGAGCAAGATTGGAAAACAAATGGTGACCCCATCACCTCAATAACATAGAATTTCACAACATAGATTCAAAATGATCATCCTTATGGCCATTTTGTGAGATTCAGTGAGATTTCTTGCATCTCTACTAATTTACTAATACTTGTCTCTAAGATTGTAAAAAAGAGTCACACATCTCCTCTATTATTAGTATCTGCAGTTGGTCTCACTGTTTTTGCTGTAACTGCATTCATGCCCTGGAACCCTTTTCCTCTAGATATGTAGTTGGCGATGGTCTAACACATTGACTAGACAGGCTGTGAGGAATGAGAATGTTATTCAATAATTGACTCACTGTCATTCCATTTATGTGTCCTTGTCAATAACAACCTTTTTCTAAGTTACTGAGTTTTTCACGTAACTTCTTGTAGAGACCTTTCAGTACTGCAATGTACTAAGTGCTCACCTATTTATAGTTGTCATAGGTTTGCATCTGGCGGACGTTTGAAAGCTATGAAGGATGTGGGGCAAATTTCTATTGTGTGGGGCTGTCCCGTCCATTGTGGAGTGCCCAGCATTCCCGATTCTTGCCCTGTAAATGTCACTAGAGACCCCAGTGCAAAAATGACCCCATGAATTATGTAAAATGTCCCCTAGAGAACTACTGATTTAAACCCACTCCATCTCAGTCTTAACCTCTTCGCCCCACACTTAGTTGTTGGCATTTGAGTCCAAGGTCGGGGGTTGGCAGTCACTCTTATTATATCCTTTTTAATTTTTTTTTAGTGACAGGATCTTGCTTTGTCACCTGGTTTGGAGTGCAGAGGCACATTCGGAGCTCACTGCAGCCTCGATCATTGCGGCTCAAGCGATCCTCCCACCTCAGCCTCCTGAGTAGCTAGGACTACGGGTGCATGCCAACACACCCAGCTAAATTTTGTGGTGTGTTTTTTGTAGAGACAGGGTCTCTCTATGTTGCCCAGGGTCGTCTTAAGCTCCTGGCCTTAAGTGATCCTCCCTCCTCAGCCTCTCAAATTGCTGGGATTACAGGCACAAGCCACTGTGCCCAGCCACTTTTATTATATTTTATTTTCTTATATTCAGCCCATCGGTCCTGCTGGTCAGAGTCTTTGGACATCCTGGTTCTGATATCCAATGCCTTATTGCCCCTCTTAGCTATGCTGTCCTGGGCCATCTTCCCACTTTAAAATGATCTATAGACCTGTTGAACAGGATGGGGCTGGGGACAGGGCCCTGTGACATTCCACCATGGACCTTTGTAAAGGGCAATAGCAAGCTGATCATTGATATCTTCTGGCTTCTGGTTATCATAGGGATACAGCCCAGTTTCCATCAATTTGTTCTTCCAGTGCCTAAATGTTAGAACTCCATGCAGGTGGAGAGAGTGTATCTCAGAAGAGAGAAGTGACTTGCACAGGCTCACTCAGCAAGTCAGAGTCAGAGCAGGGGCCAAGTAAGCTGCCTGAGGCTGACCCACTCCAGGGCTTAAGGGATTTAAATTCCTCTGACGGCTACTCAGCAACTCAGAGTGGACCATGCACTGCTCTGATTTAGCCTAAAAAGGGGTGGAATCCAAGGGCCTGCCCCAGCCAAGCACACAGTGTCCATTAGCCTATTTTGGCATCGGGTCTGACTCTGGAGAATGGGCAGGGCGCCAGTGCTCTGCGGAGAGGGTGGGTTGAGCGGACCCATCTGATTAGAGGCACCAGCAGCTGCCTACTCAGGCTTCTGGGACAGAGTGATGGACAGAGCCCCCAGATGCTCTGTGCTTCAGACCTAAGAACATAATCTGTACCCTCTGGGCCTCAGTTCTCCTACCTGTAAAGTGGGAGCAGTCCCTCCTCCCTTGCTTACTTCCCAGAGGTATTGTAAGGAACCAGCAAAGAGGACTAGACTGTTTAGGCCTTCTAGAACATTCCAAAGACATTGTCCTTTGCTCTGAGAGAAATGGGAGCCACTGAAGGAGTTTGAACAGGGGAGAGAAGCAATGTGCCTTAGATTTTTAAAAGGATGTTCCGGATACTGTGTGAGGAACAGATCACGTTACAGGGAAGCTTGGAGCTGCTGGACCAGTAAGGAGACTTGAAATAATCCAGGCCAGAGAAAATGGTGGAGGTAGGGGAGCTGGTGAGAAAGGGTCACGTTCTGGATACATCTTGAAAGTAGAGCCAACAGAATTTACTAACAGACTGAGTGTGCGTGTGAGAGGGGTGTCAAAGGTGATTCCAAGGGTTTTGACCCAAGTAGGAGGGAGTTGTCGTTGCCTGGGATGGGAAGGTTGCAGGAGTTGCTGGTTTAGTGGGGCGAAAGCAGAAGTTTTAGTTCGAGACGTGTGAAGTTTGAGTTGCCTCAGACATCCAAATGGAAATGTCAGGTATGTCACCATTAAATAAATAAGCCTCCTGAGGAGCACATGACTTCAACAGCATGGACTCAGCTTTCTAAGAAATGGCAGCGTGGTCAGACATGAATGTCAGCATTCGAGCACCCACCCCCCGGCCACTGTTTTCTCTGTCTGCTCAGCTTCTTAATATACTCGCCTCATCTCTCATGTCTCCCCTGGTGCCTCAGTTCCAGCCCTACTCAATGGGTAGTTGTTTTTTCTCTGAGACACTCTGGGTCAACCTGGAAACCCCAAAAGCAAATTCTGAATACTTGAGGCAGCCTGTATTTAAAATCAGATCATCCTATCTCTTTAGCCCAGGAGTTTGAGGCTGCAGTGAGCTATGATTGCACCACTGCACTCCAGCCTGGGCAACACAGCAAGATCTCATCTCTTAAAAAAAAAAAAAAAGAAAAAATCAGATCATCCCAAACAAATGCCCCCCAGTGTGTAAAAATCTACCCAGGTGTTTTTGTGCACTGCAGAGACAGATATGTTTATTTCCTATAAGTGGATTATTATGCACACAGGAGAGCTCTGAACCCATCCCTGCCATGAACAGGTGGGGAACTATTTAGTGAGTCAGTCTTTGAGCCTGTGTCCTCATCTGTAAAATAGGCACAAGGGAAGTGACAATCAGAGCGGAGTTCAGGACCACATCTTCTGGCCACTGACTCAGCCGGGCTCCTGAGCTGGTCTTCTGGGTTCGGCCAGAATCACTGATTATTCAGGAAGTAACTCCTGGAGACGAGATAGTTCCAAGAAAGAGAGGAAACTCAAAGCTTAGAAACGGGCGGTGGCTTTCCTATGTCACACAGCAACACAGGTGTGAACTGGGGCTGGGACCAGGCTCTCCTGAGCTTGTTTCAGGGGATCACCCTCATCCCGCCTCCCCACTGCATACACACACTCCCAGGGTCTCTGAACTTAAAGCAGCCCACCTCCTAGTCAAAGAAACATTCCCTCGACCCCACCTCGTGTTCCACTTTGCCAGGGAGCCTCCCTCTCTTCTCTCTCCTCCCTGCCTGGACATTCTCTCTGTACTGCTGCCACCTGCTCACCTGCTTGGTTTTGCCCAGCCCCCCATGAATTCAACCTTCAGAGAAAAGTCTAGATTTCTGGCCTCTGTGGGTCCATGGACCCAAGTATAAAGTTTATAGAGCATTTACTGTGTGCCAAATACTGTTATGAGTGATCAATCAGTTACCAACCCTCTTAGCAACCTTAAGACATTGAAACAGGTGGGGCGCGGTGGCTCACACCTGTAATCCTAACACTTTGGGAGGCCAGGACGGGTGAATCACGAGGTCAGGCGTTCAAGACCGTCCTGACCAACATGGTGAAACCCCGTCTCTACTAAAAATACCAAAATTAGCCGGGCGTGGTGGTGCGCACCTGTAGTCCCAGCTACTCAGGAGGATGAGGCAGGAGAATAGCTTGAACCCAGTAGGCAGAGATCGCACCACTGTGCTCCAGCCTGGGTGACAGAGCGAGATGCCATCTCAAAAACAAAAACAAAAACAAAACAAAAAACACTGATACTATCATTAGTCCATTTTACTAAGTAAACTAAGTCCCAGAAAGGTCAAAAGGCAGAGCTGGGATTTTAAAAAGTGGTCATCAGTCTCTTAACCACCATGCTCTGGTGGCCAGAAATCTTGCCCTGATCAATTTCTACGGTCACTGCTTCAGGCAGCCCCCTCAGCTCTCACCACTGCCTGTCCCTGGTCCAAGAGAGCTAGGCATCAGGGGATAGCCTCCAGGGAAGATATGTCCAGGCTAAAAAGCAGGGAAGGCTACAGTGGGTCTTGCCTGGGTCAGTATCAGAGAGGGACATGGGCCAGGAGAGGCTCACTCT
Source organism: Symphalangus syndactylus (assembly GCF_028878055.3). Classification (NCBI taxonomy): domain Eukaryota; kingdom Metazoa; phylum Chordata; class Mammalia; order Primates; family Hylobatidae; genus Symphalangus; species Symphalangus syndactylus. Next base: position 34,358,616 of record NC_072446.2, on the reverse strand, counting down.
CAGTACTGCCCACCTGTAGCTGAGCTTGGCCCTGCCAGGGGCTGGGCCAAGCCCTGCAGCCAAGCAGGAGACACCCCCAGGGAAGGCCAGGTCCTGAAAAACAAGCCTCCCTCCTCTGCCAGCTCAGCCTGCCCAGCCCCGCTGGCGGCCTCAGTGGCAAAGCCACCATCCCCAGGGCCAAGGCTGGGCTTTCAGGACATTCAGGCCCCAGAGCCTGAGGCCCCCCAGCCCTGCCCTGAGTTCTAGCCTTTTCTTCTGAAAAGAGACCCCTGTTCTCTTCCTGAGCACATATTTTGACCCTTTATTTTCTGCAGAGGCAAGAAGCAGGGAGAGGAGCCCCGGAATGCCTGTAAGGACATCTAAGCTGTCCATTTAACAACTGGGGAAACTGAGGCACACAGCAGGGAAGTGGCTAAGATTAGTCTGCTGGTAAAGTGGTGGGCCTGGGACTAGAACTCAGATCTGAGTCACTCTCAAGTCTAGCCATCCACCGCACTGCAGGGCCTCAAAGAAGAGAGGAGAGGCTTGGGAGAATGCAGGGCATTCTTGGAACATCCCCGAAGAGGAGTGTATCAGACAGATGCTCCTGTGATGCCAGGGCCCACACTTTCCTGGTAACAAGAGAGTTAGGACAGAGCCCTCAGGACTAAAACCATTTCCTTAGAAAAGGGGAAAACCAAAAACAAAGCAAAAAATAAAAACACAAAGAGTCAAACCCACAATGAGCAGTCGTACTCACCACTCCCTGACATGGAGGAACAAACTTAGATGGAAGATCTGGAGGTGGCTTGGTGTCTCCATCCATCCATCTATCCATCCATCCATCCATCCATCCATCCATCCATCCATCCATCCATCGATCCATCCATCCATCCATCCATCGATCCATCTATCCATCCATCCATCCAACCATCCATCCAAACATCCATCCATCCATCCATCCATCCATCCATCCATCCATCCATCCATCCAACCATTCATCCAAACATCCATCCATCCATCCATCCATCCATCCATCCATCCATCCATCCAACCAACCAACCATCCATACATCCATACATCCATCTATCCATCCAACCATCCATCCATCTATCCATCCATCCATCCATCCATCCATCCATCCATCCATCCAACCATCCATCCATCCATCTATCCATCCAACCGCCCATCCATCTATCCATCCATCCATCCATCCATCCATCCATCCATCCATCCAACCATCCATCCATCCATCCATCTATCCATCCAACTGTCCATCCATCCATCCAACCATCCATCCATCCAACCATCCATCCATCCATCCATCCAACCATCCATCCATGCAACCATCCATCCATCCATCCATCCATCCATCCATCCATCCATCAATCCATCCATTCATCAAACATTTGTTTGCCCACCTAATGTATTCCAGGCCCTATGCTGGGTGATTGGGATTTAGCTTTTTACAAACCAGTCTCAATTCTCCTGGAAACAGACAAGACAAGAGGCAATTATCAATATGCACAAATGTAGCCAGCTCCATGTTGTTGAGTCAAGAACAGGAGATGCAGATGCTGAAAGAGGGCACCAAACCTAACCTAGGAAAGAGCATGGTCAGGGAAGGCATCTAGGAGGAGGTGGTGTTGGAGCTATCTTTTAAACGATATGTAGGAGTTAGCCAGGTAGGCGAGTGGGAACAGCAGGTGCCAAGGCCTGGTGGGGCAAGACAGTGCAGCCTCTTTAAGGAACTGCTGGGAAGCCAGTAACCCTGAAGGAGGCTTGGGGAAAGACGAAACGAGGCCAACCCATGTGGATCTTCCGGGGCTTCCCCAAGCCCTGATGTTCAGATTTCTGCTCTGACAAAGGTCAGGAGGAGGTTATGGAGATGCTGGGGGCTGGGCCAAGAACACGGAGCAGAGACGGGGAAGCTGGAGACCAGGCAGATTCTTTGGAACTTCCTGGATTAAGACCTCCAAGTTCCTGGCATGTCCACGGCTCAGGGTCAGGGTGCTTGCTTTTCTGAACCCGCGTTTCCCATTTGAGGCTGAACAGGTGGTGGAATCCTAGGTGCTTAGAGTTAGAAAATGATGATGACGACGACCACTTATCCCTGGATAAGGGCCTGGCCTGGATCAGGTTTCTCACAAATACTGGTTCTAATTCTTGCCACATTGTTTGCTGTGGAGGTCAGGGAGGTCGATGAAGTTTCACCCAGGATCCTACAGCTAGCTGCTCAGAAGTAGAGTTGGGATTGGATCCAGGGGTATCTGACCCGAGCTGCAGCCAGGTGTGAAAGGGGTCCTCAGTGGGAGGGGCTGTTGGAGGTGGGACCCCAAAGCAGATGCCGAGACAGGATTTGTGTGAAAGTGGCTTATTAGGGAGTGACCCCAGGAAACACCAGAGCCAAGCAGGATGCTGGGTAGGGAAAGGAAGGAGGTCAAGTACAGGAATACCAGCAAGGTGAGTCCTCAGACAGGGCAGAGGCAGAAGAGAGCTGGAGTCTCTATTGCCCCTGCCCTGGCAGTCGTTGGGTAGTGGCTGTACCCCCAAGGGAATGAGAGGAGGCATCAGTTTTCGGGCACTTCCAGCTCCCTCTATGCCCAGGCAAAAGGACTTCTGGCAGCTGGGGCAGCCCACGACAGAGACACAGGTGCAGGCTGCTGGGATGAGTGCATATCAGGAGCTGCTGTGCTGGAGACCAGAAAGGGATTCCTAGGATCTACAAGTGCCCAGAGGAGCTGAGCAACCATCCCAGGACCTGGCCAGTTTCTGTGGTCACCTCGCTGTCTGCAAAATGCTTCCATACTGTTCCGCCTCCGCACTTTTGCACATGCTGTGCTCACTCATTCAACAAATAGTCCTCAAGACCCTACTATGCACCCACTATGAGCTAGGCTCAGGAGCAGGGCGGTGAACAGAACAGCCTGGCTTGGTCTTTCCCCTTACGGAGCTTAGAGGCTGGCTGGGAGACAGACATCAGGTCATCACTGCAAAGAGATGTGAGCTCTGAAAGGAAAGAGGGAGGTTCTCTGAGAACAGAAAAACTTGATGTAAACTGAGGGCATCAAGGAGAGCTTCCCTGAGGAAGTAACATCTCAGCTGAAATCTGGTCGGGGAAGAGACACAACACAGACAGTGGGAACAGCCACCCACCCAGAGCTTCCCTGATGAGGGTCTCTCAGCCCCATGAGCTCCTGCGGGAGGCCAGTCCTGTTCAGGAGACTTGGACAAGCCGAATCCCTTCACCGAGCCTCAGTTTCCTCATCTATGCAAGCATGTAGAAGAAGCTTGGGCTTCCAGCTCTGACCTTGGCTCAAAATATGCACTGAGAAGTGGGCACAGCAGCTGTCTCAGGCCTCTCAGTGACCTCCGGCCCTGTGACCCCAGAGCCTTCCTCCCTGTGCCCTCTGTGGTCAGACTGGCCCCTAGGGTACCCCATGTATGATGCCGGAGTTGCAAAACAACTGCCCAGTTCCCCAGAAGGCTGCTTGAGAAATGTCAGCCCTCAGGGGAAGCTGACGTGGAGTCAGTGCTTTCAGAGCTGTTGGAGAAACGGCTCCATTTCTGGAGAAAGTCCAGCCTGCGTGATAGCAAGACTGGCCACTAGACTCAGAGCTGGCAGCGGCTTGGTGTGCATCCCTGGGCAGCCTGTAACCTCACAGTATCACTGTTTATCCTTTGGGGGCCTGCAAACCTTCCAGGCGTGTTCATTCATTCAACAAATATTTACTGAGTACCTGCTATGTGCCAGGCAATGTTCTAAACACTAGGGGAGACAGCAGTAAACAAAAAACAAGCAAAAGAACAGAACCCAGAAATTAAAGGCCTGCCCTTGTGGAGCTTACATTCTGCTAAGGGAGTCCAACAACAGACAGATAAACAAACACGCGTATACATAATAGTGGCTGGTGATAAGTACTTTGCAGGAAAATACAGAGGGACAGAACTGCTAAAGAAGACAGTGAGGTCAAGGAAGTCCTCTCTCAAGAGGTAATGTTTGAGTAAAGACCTAAAGGAAGCGAGACAGGAAACTATGTGGATATCTGGGGAATGAGTACACCAAGGGTATACAAAGCCAAGGGAAGAGTAAGTGCAAAGATCCTGGGGCAGGAAAGCACTTGATGTGTGAGGAATGGCAAGAAGGCTGGTGTGGCTGGAGTCCAGTGATGGAGACGGAGGATGCATTGGACATTGGGGTTACAAACCTAAGTGCATTTGGTCAATGTGTTTGCATATGTGTGTGTGTGTGTGTGTGTGTGTGTGTGTGTGAGAGAGAGAGAGAGAGAGGAAGAGAGATGGACAGAGAGACAGAGACAGAGAGAAAGGAAACACATAGTTTCCTTTCTTTCTTCCACCACTCCCTCCCCATCTTGGCATCATCATGGTTAAGAGAGGGGAAAACACAGATGATTAAATGATTTAAATGTGCAAGTAAAATAACACCTCAGTGAGCACATTATGCAAACCTATTTAATTAACATCCTAAATGAGGTGAAGCCACCAAGGCTGATGAGCTAATTTCCCTGGGGGCTCCAGCTCCATTCTTGCCCTCCCTGAATGCCAGAAACTTCTCTGGCTGGAAGGAAAGAGGGTAGGCAGGGGCTCACAAGAGGGCCTGCTGCATGCTGGCACTTGGGCGCAGAGGGGCAGGTTTACCCTAATTTACTCTCAATTAGCAGGAACAGTTACTGCCCTGTTTTGTAGAAGAGAAAACTGAGGCTTGGAAGGGGCACAGAGATTAGAACCCAGATCTCCTTAGAGCTCTTTGCTAAAAAAAATTTTCAACTTGTCTCTTGGAGAGGTTTGAGCCTTTAGAAGGAACTGCAGCTTCCTTACATCTTTAAGGCAGGAATTATCTGCAAACCTTTTCTGTAAAGGGCCAGATAGTAGGCTTTGTGGGCCAGAACCAACTGTGTCTTTTTAGTTCAAAAGCAGCCACAGATAATCAATGAATAGGCATGGCTGTGTTGCAATAAAACTTTATTCACAAAAACAGGTTCCGAGGCCAATCTACAGGCTGCAGTTTGCAGATTGCTCTAAGGGATCTGACTGAATCAGAGCCTCCCTTGTGGAAGGCCGTGGGACTCTAGGCAAGTCCCTTATCCCTCTGATCCTGTTTCTTCACCTGGACAATGAAGGAATGTTCTGGGTGAGGTCCAGTGATGAGAGGGAGGTGAAGCCGCCCATAGGAAGGAAGAAGCTGCCCTGAACCTTGGGTGGGGCAGACCCTGGCAAGACACTGTTTGGCTATTATCACTGCACCACAACTTCGTGGTGTAAAACACGCAGGGTCCTGTGGGTCAGGAAAGCAGGCATAGCATAAGGAGAGACAGTTAGTCCTGTTACGTGATGTCAGCTGGGAACACTTGAAGGGTGACTCAATGGCTGGAGGCTGGAATCATCTGGGAGCATCTGCACCTGCAGGTCTGGGAATTGACACTGGCTGTCAGCTGGGAGTTCAGCTGGGCTATTGCCAGAGCACCTCCACGTGGCCCCTCTGAGGGGTCTCTCTGCGTGGACTGTTTGGGCTTCCCCACAGCATGGTGGCTGGGCTCCAAGAGAGTTAGGTGGAAATGCATGTTTATGACCTAGCCATGGAAGCCACATGTTGTCACTTCTGTCACACTCTATTGTCAAGGCAGTCACAAAGGGAAGGAACATAGACCCCCACTGCTCAATAGAAGGAGAGTCAAGGTCACAGTGTAGTCAAGGTCACAGTGTAAGAAAACCATATGGGATGGGTGATGTTGTGGCCAACTATGGCCAATACAATCTACCCCATGCTCATGGTGGGAGGGCCCCATGTGGAGTCTGGGCCTAGAACCTTGCTTCACTGATTCAAGGCAGCATCAGCCCTGTTACTGGGAGCCCAAGCTGTTCAGACCCCTCCCTCCAGACCCATCCAAGCCTTTTCTGGTCAAAACCAGCCTATGCTTAATCCTGGCTCTCCTTCCAAAGTAACCCGGAGCCAGTGCTGCAGTAGGACTGTATTCGTAGTCAGAGTTAAGCCTTTTTTCTTACAAACAATGAAGGAGGGCCGGGTGCATGGTGGTTCATACCTGTAATCCCAGCACTTTGGGTGGCCGAGGCGGGCAGATCACGAGGTCAGGAGTTCGAGACAAGCCTGGCCAACATGGTGAAACCCCCTCTCCACTGAAAATAAAAAAATTAGCCGGGCATGGTGGCAGGTGCCTGTAATCCCAGCTATTCGGGAGGCTGAGGCAAGAGAATTGCTTGAACTTGGGAGGCGGAAGTTGCAGTGAGCCAAGACTGTGCCACTACACTCCAGCCTGAGCAACAGAGCGAGACTTTGTCTCAAAAAAATAAAACAACAACAATGAAGGAAACAAAAGCATACAGCTCCCACCCACACATCAGCCCTGGTGACCCCAGCATTTGCAGTAGAATTGGCCAAGCAGATGGGGAAATGTTGAGACAAAACCAGCTGGGAAATGCCTCCCAAGCCGCAGGATGTGATTATGTGTGGTGGGCTGGAGGGTGGAGCTGGGGTCCTTGCATGGACCCGCTGAGCAGAGGCCTTCAGAGAGCAGCTGGGTGGAATGAGGTCCCCGCCAGAGGCTGGAGTGCACCAGGGTCACACGGCTGCCGCAGATGATTGCAGAGTGGAAGGAATCACTGAGGTCAGGGTTGCTGAGGCTCTGCGGGGAGATCTGAAAGCCTGAGCATCCCCCAGTCAAATTAACAATGGCTCCCTGGCCTGGCTCATTCTCGAATTCCACCTCCTCCACCATCTGATCCTCTCCCCAGCAATGAGAGTGAGTTGGAGGAGGACCCCTGGACTCCAGACAGGGAGGGACTTGCTGGGGTCTCACAATAAGCCAGAGGCTGAGCTGAGACTAGAACCCAGGGCCCTGCCTCGTCCACTGAGGCGGTCCAGCAGAGGCCTCTGGGGCTTCAGAATCCCTTGTATGTAAATGGGTCTAGGATGGGCACAGTGGCTCACACCTGTAATCCTAGCACTTTGGGAGGCCAAGGCGGGTACATCACCTGAGGCCAGGAGTTCGAGATCAGCCTGGCCAACATGGTGAAACCTGGTCTCTACTGAAAAAAAAAAAAAAAAGTTAGCCAGGTGTGGTGGCACATTCCTGTAATCCCAGATACTTGGGAGGCTGAGGCAGGAGAATCGCTTGAACCCAGGAGGCGGAGGTTGCAGTGAGCCGAGATAGCACTATTGCACTCCAGCCTGGACAACAGAGTGAGACTCTGTCTCAAAGAAAAAGGATCTAATATTAATAATCATGCCACCTCCCACTCATGGCACTCCCATGCCAGTGCTTCACCTCACACAACCCCCCAACAGTGCTGGAGGGTAGGTCTCCTCTGTCACCCCTATTTCCAGGGGAGGATATGTGACTAAGAGAATGAATGGTGGAGTTGGGACAAGACCCCAAGCCTGGCACTTGCACTCAGGGGCACGTTTTGTGGGTGGGAAGCGGCCCTCCCTGAAAGTGCTGGCATACTGGCATACTGCCAGCCCTGTTCAAGTGCTTTGAAGCTTCCTGACCCAGGCCATTGGCAACCAGAACTCCCAGGGCCCCTGGAGGAATCCAGCTATGTTGTCAGGAGTTCCTGGCAAGTGTGGAAGCAGGTGGGCCCCACAGATTTCCCAACCCCAGCTATCCTAGTAGCTGCAGCCAGGATAATTATCCCCATTTTTTTGGGGGGGAGGTGGGGAAACAGAATCTCACTCTGTTTGCCCAGGCTGGAATGCAGTAGTGCGATCTTGGCTCACTGCAACCTCCACCTGTGCATCAGCCTCCAGAGTAGCTGGGAATACAGGCATGTGCCACCATGCCTGGCTACTTTTTTGTATTTTTAGTAGAGACAGTTTCACCATGTTGGCCAGGCTGGTCTGGAACTCTTGGCCTCAAGTGATTCACCCGCATTGGCCTCCCAAAGTGCTGAGATTATAGGCATGAGCCACTGTGCCTGGTCAATTGTCCCCATTTTAACAGACAGGCAAATCGAGGCCCAGAGAGGAAACCAGGCCACCCTTTCCAGAGGGGTTGAGGTGAGGAGCAGAAGCTGCAGTTAGACCCTAGCTCCTTCCCCAGGGTGAGCTGGATGCGTGGGAACCACGGAGGAGCAGGCACGAGTGAGCGGCTTCCTCCCTGCAGATCTCAGCGGATCAGACAGTCACCGTGACTCATCCCCACATCCCATCAGCCCTGAGGCTGCCCTGGCCTGGGACTTCCTAGCTCCAGTCTTGCTCAGCGGTGTGGAGGACACCAGATCTACCCTTCCCCTCCACCCATGCCTGGGGAAACATTGTTCTGAATGAAACACACCAGATGGGTGGGGTGACCATGTCATTTATTGGCCAAACCAGAACACTTTGGAGAGCTATTAATAATGATGTGGTGATTGTTAGCATTAACCAGGACTGGCCAAGAAAAGCAGGGATGTCTGGTCTCTCTATTGACAACTGCAATAGTCATTGCCTAACTCCAAGTACTAGATGCACCAATGTCAGTCGCTCAGGCATCAGCCACAGGTTAGGGCCAAAGTGTTCTGGGGCAGGTATATTTTTGAGGATTCCTCAAGTCAGGGGGCACCCCTAGGGGAATTCAAGTCTATGTGTAGGACATACTTTGAAATGAGACTGCTAAGTCTGCACCCCGATCCTACCACGTAAGGGCTGTATGAGCTCAGACCCGTTACCTAATCCCTCTGACCCTGAGTTTCCTGATCTATAGAATCAATTGACCCCCGTAGAACTTTTGGGGGGATAAAAAGAGATAACGCAGGGTAAACGACCCACAATGCTGGCACAGCATATATGCTCAGTAAATAAGAGGTCATTATTATTTTGTATTAATGCCATTATTAACTATGCTGAGAAAGGCAGACCTCACACTTTCAGATATGGCCTTGCCCTGGGGTTACTCACAGTGTTGTGGGGAATGAAGCCCAGGCTAAGGGACTGAGTGCTGGGCATGAAGGACACACCGAGGGTTATGGGTTCAGTGATGTAGGAGAGGCTTGGGTAGGGGCATCAGGGTGGGCTTCCTGGAGGAGGTGGCCCCTAGGAAGGGTCATAGTCATGTCAAGATTAAGGTCCTAAGAAACACCTGTTTCTAAAGAGCTTATCATGCTCCCTTTTCTCAGTATAACTACATAAAAGCTCACTGAAGTTCAGCTTTTTATCTTCATGACAACTTCAATGACCTCTTTGAGATGTCAAATATCAAGTTCTTTCCCCCAAAAAGTTCATTGAGCTCACATTAAATCTGCTTATTGTTCCACCCAGGCGAGGAACAGAGGCCCTAGAGCTTGCTCAAGCATGAATGGAGGATGGAAGTCGAGGCTTACGGGCAGGATGGTGACCAGCGGAACCCTAGCGAGTAGGGCAGCCTGACCTGGGGGTGGAGGGAAGGGTCTGAGCCCGAGCCAGGGCCGTTGCTGCCTCTGGGCCTCTTGAGTCTGGCTCTGAACCTGTCAGCTTTGGTTCTTCCTCAGTGGGGACCATCTTTCTGTTTTCTACGGACATAGCTGGACACAGTGGTCCTCCGCACATGCTCCCTCCACAACCCACCTAGCATCTCTGCCTCCCAAAGCCAAATCCTGGGAAAAAAGAATCTTATTGGTTACCTTGAGTCACGTGTCTATCGCCTCAACCAGTCAGCCTACAACCAGTGGCCGGTGGCACGGTAGAAACAGAACTGATGGGTGGAGGTTGTTGGACATTTACTTTGGATAGGTAATACTTTGACATGTAGAAAAGGGAGAAGGCTTTTCCAGGAGGAGGGTACAGCATGGGCAAAGGCTTTGGCAGCGGAGAATTGGGTGCTTAGTGTGGAGAACACTGAGCGGCTAAGTTCCTATTAGCCTTCCTGTGGCTGCTAGAAGGGCAGCTCCCTTAGCCACAACCCTGCCCCTGTGCCTGGAGCCACAGACACGGCCCAGAGAGGGCAGTCCAGTGAATCAGCAGCAGAACCCAAGCTCAAACTCCTACCTCCTTTTTCCCAGTCCGGGCTTGAGTGTCTAAGGCGTAGGAGGGAGTCGGGGGAGAGGAACAGGGAGAATGAAATCAAGAAATAACAGGCTTCACAGGAGCGGTAATGACATTTTAACTTGAAAATTGCAAGGAGATGGGGGCTGCGGAGGTGTATATAAATTTCATGTAGATGAGATGCAAATGAGCCTGCCTGCTCCTGCCTGGCGCACCTGGATGTGGCTCAGTGACGAATCCTAACGGGCACTGCGTGGCTGTCTGATTGATTAGCAAGGCCGGCTGGGATGACAACTGCACTCCTCTCCTGGGAGCTGGGGGAGAGGTGAGACTCTATTTCTAGGCAGACCTGAACCCCCTCTGATGGGGGACCCTGAGGCGTGGCTCTACTAGTTCAAGGATAGCAAATTTAGGGCACATCTACTACTTATATCCCTGCCAGCATCCATGGCAGACATCATTAATCAAACATAGAATTTTTTCTTACTGAGCCAACCAGGTGCTGTAGGCAGCCCCTACTAATCGAAAAGGTTTGGCATTCATCCATTCATTCATCTGACAAACTTTGTTAAGTTTCTTCCCTGTGCCCAGCGTACATTGAACAGGTAGACTCAATTTCTGCTCTCATGAAACTCACAGTTTAGTAGGGGATACAGCGTTAAATAAAATATTGCAAAATGGCAATCGAGATTCATGCTACGAAGGAGAAGTTTTTAACAAAAGAGGATTTTGACCACTTCAGAGTGGTCAGGAAAGGCTGAATCTCTTGCTGATATCTGAAGGATAAGGCGGGCTTAGCTAGTTGAAAAGACTGAAGCCTTAAGATAAGAAAGAGCTTGTAGCAGACACTGTCAGTGCTACACCCAGATACCCTATGATCACTTCTTGTTGCTGTGCTTCCCTCCTCTGGCTTCTGTGTGTGTGTGTGTGTCTGTGTGTTTTAAACAACTTATATTGAGATATAGCCAATCCACCATGCAATTCACTCGTTTAAAGTGTACAATTCAATGGTTTTTAGTATATTCACAGATATGTATAACCATCATCACAGTCAATTTTGGAACGTTTTTATCATCTCAAAAAGAAATCCTATATCCTCGAGGGATCACTGCCATATCCTCCCACCTCCCCTATCCCCAGTCCTAAGCAACCACTAATCTACTTTCTCTATATATAGATTTACCTATTCTGGACATTTCTATAAATGGAGACATATAATATGTAGTCTCTTATGACTAACTTCTTTCATTTAGCATAATGTTTACAAAGTCATCTATATTACATGTATCAGCACTTCTTTCCTTTAAACACTTTTTATTGTGGTAAAATATATATAACGTTTACCATTTTGTTTTTAAGTGCACAACTCAGTGACATTAATTACATTTGCAATGCACACCCATCACCACCATCTCTTTCCAAAGCTTTTTCATCACTCCAAACAGAAACTCTCTACCCATTAGACAATAACTCCCCATTCCCACCTCCTCTCAGCCACTGGCAACCTCTTATCTACTTTATGTCTCTATGAATTTGCCTATTCTAGATATTTCATATAATGGACTCATACATATTGGTCCTTTTGTGTCTGGCATATTTCACTTAGCATAATCTTTTCAAGGTGCATCCATGTTGTAGTGTGTATCAGAACTTCATTCCTTTTTATGTGGCAGGATAATATTCCATTGTATGTGTGTGCTTGTGTATATATATATATAACAAAATGTGATTATATAAAACAAATGGAATTAAATGTATATATTTTGTTTATTCATTCATCTGTTAATGGACACTTGGGTTATTTCCACCTTTGAGCTATTGTGAATGCTGCTGCAATAAACATTGGCATACAAGTATCTCTTTGAGTTTCTGTTTTCAAATCTTTTGGGTATGTAACTAGGAATGGAACTGCTAGGTCATTCTATGTTTAACTTTTTGAGGAACTTCCAAACTGTTTTACACAGCAGCTGCATCGTTTTACATTCCCACTAACAATGTATAAGGGTTCTAATTTCTTCATGTCCTTGCCAACATTTGTTATTTTCTGCATTTAAAACATTATAGCCATCCTAGTAGCTATGAGACAGTATCTCATTGTGATTTTGATTTGCATTTCCCTATTGACTGGTGATGTATCTTCTCATGTGCTTGTTGGCCATCTGTACATCTTCTTTGGAGAAATAACTATTTAAGTTCTTTACCTATTTGGTAATTGGGTTGTATTTTTTTGTCGTAGTAGAAATTCTTTACATATTCTGTATATTAAATTCTTATCAAATATACAATTTGCAAATATTTTCTCCCATTCTATATGTTGCCTTTTCACTTTCTTGATAATTTCCTTTGATGCACTAAAGATTTTAGTTTTGATGAAGTCTAATTTATCCATTTTTATTTACGTTGATCTTACTTTTGGTGTCATAGCTAAGTATCTATTGGCAAATCCAAGCTCATTAAGATTTACCCCTTTTATCTATGATTTTGTTGTTGTTGTTGTTTTGTTTTGTTTTGTTTTTTGGTTTTTTTTGAGACTGTATCTCGCTCTGTCACCCAGGCTGGAGTGCAGTGGCACGATCTTGGCTCACTGCAAGCTCCACCTCCCGGGTTCCGGCCATTCTCCAGCCTCAGCCTCCCGAGTAGCTGGGACTACAGGCGCCCGCCACCATGCCTGGCTAATTTTTTTTTTTTTTTTTTTTTTTGGATTTTTAGTAGAGACTGGGCTTCACTGTGTTAGCCAGGATGGTCTTGATCTCCTGATCTCGTGATCCACCCACCTCAGCCTCCCAAAGTGCTGGGATTACAGGCATGAGCCACCGCACCTGGCTTTTTCTATGAGTTTTATAGTTTTAACTCTTATATTTAGGTTGTTGATCTATTTTTAGTAAATTTTTTTTATATGGTGTGAAGCAGGGGTCCAACTTTATTCTTTTACCTTTGGAAATCCAATTGTCTCAGCATAATTTGTTGAAGAGATTATTCTTTCTCCATTGAATGGACTTGGGACCCTTGTCAAAAATCAATTGGCCATAGATGCATGGGATTATTTTGGGATTCAAAATTCTATTCCTTTGTCCATACATTTATCTTTATGGCAGTACCACACTGTTTTGATTACTATACCTTTGCAGTAAGTTTTGAAATTGAAAACTCCAGGTCCTCAAACTTTGGCCTTCTTTTCCAAGATGTTTTGGCCATTTGGGGGTTATTGCAATCTGTTTTAAATTTGAGAATTGGCTTTTTATTTCTGGACAAAAAAGCAGTTGGAATTTTGATAGGATTACATTGAACCTATATATTGCTTTGGGTGGTATTGACATCTTAACAATCCTATCCATGAATATAGTGTGTCTTTCCATTTATTTAGGTCTTCTTTAATTTCCTTCAGTAATGTTTTGTAGGTTTCCATGTATAAATCTTTCATCTCCTTGGTTAAATTTATTACTGGGTATTTTATTCATTTAGTGCTGTTGTAAATGAAATTGCTTTCTTAATTTCCTTTTTGAATTGTTTGTTGCTGGTATATAAAAACACAACTGATTTTTGTGTGTTGATCTTGTAACCTGAAATTTTGCTGAATTTATTAGCTGTAGTAGCTTTCATGTGGATTCTTTGGGATTTTTGAGATATGAAATAATGAGATCTGATCTTTTAAATATATAAATAGTTTTACTTCTGCTTTTCCATTTGGATGCCTTTTTCCCCTTTTTCTTGTCTAATTGTGCTGGCTAGAACTTACAGTAAAATACTGAATAGCAGTGCTGCAAGTGGGCATTCTTGTTTTTCTCCTGACCTCAGAGAGAAAGCTTTTAGTCTTTCAGCATTGAATTTGATGTTGGTTGTGGGTTTTTCATAAATGCCTTTTATCATGTTGAGTACGTTCACTTTTATTCCTATTTTTCTAAGTGTTTTTTATCGTGAAAATCTATTGGATTTTGTTAAATGCCTTTTCTGCATCGAGATGGTCATGTGGTTTATTTTCCTTCATTCCATTAATTTGGCATATTACACTGATAGATTTTCTTATGTTTCATTATCTTTGCACTTCTAGAAGTAATCCCACTTGGTCATGCTGTATAATGCTTTTAAGATGCTGTCATGTTTGGTTTGCTAGCATTTTGTTGAGGATTTCTGCATTTATATTCATAAGGTATATTCATAAGGTTAGTAATTTTCTTTGTGATGTCCATATTTGGCTTTGATATCAGGATAAGAGTGGCTTCATAAAATGTTAGGAAGTGACTTCATTCCTTTTTAATGGCTAAATAATATTTCATTCTGTGTATATTTTTAAAATCCGTTTTTAAAAAATCCATTCAATAGCTAATCAACATTTGGGTTGCTTCTACTTTTTGACTCAGGAATAATTCTCAATAAGCATTCATGTATAAATTTTTGTGTGGATATGTTTTCATTTCTCTTGGGTATATACCTAGTAATGGAATTGTTTGGTCATAGGATAACTTGATGTTTAACAGTTTAAGGAACTGGCAAACTGCTTGCCAAAGTAGTTGCACCATTTTACATTGCCACCAGCAGTGTATGAGGGTTCTGATTTCTCCACATCTTCACCAACACTTGTTATACGTCTTTTTATTATAGCCATCTTTGTGGATGTGAAACAATATCTCCTTGTGGTTTTAATTTGCATTTCCCTGATGGCCAGTAATGTTGAATATCTTGTCATGTGCTTATTGGCCATCTGTACATCTTCTTTGGAATAAAGCCTATTCAGGTCTTTGTCCAGTTTAAAATTTATTATTAGTAGTAGTAGTGTTTAGTTGTGAGAGCTTTTTACATACTATTGATACAGAATATTATCTTTTATGGGCCCACACTTGCAACTCTCTTCCAAGGTCTGCCCTGGAGCTACCGGACTCTGCTTTGTGCCACATGATTCTGCAGAAAGCCTGAAGTGCCTTGGAGGTGTAAAATATCCTCCAGAGTTCCCCCAGGCAGTCAGGCAGAGGCGGGGACTTGGTCTGAAATTGCACCTTGGCTTCCCTCCCTTCCCTGTTCTGCTTCCCTTCCTGTTTTCTCTTGTGATCACCTCTTCAATGAATCACCTGTACCTGAATCCTCACCCTTAGGTCCACTTCTGGGGAAATTGACCCCAGAAAAAGCTTGGAATGGCTGAGGAACTGAAAACAAGTTAGTGCTTCTGGAACTCAGAAGACATGGAGATCGAGAAGAGGCTGAAGTGGAGGGCAGAGGCTGACGACAGGCTTTGTAGATCACAGAAAGGTTGGATTTTCCATCTGGAGAGCTATGGGGTGCTACTGTTCAGGGTTAAGCAGGGCTGACATTATTTTATGTTTTGAAAGACCCCTCTAGTTTCTGGGTAGAGAACAGATGAAGGGGATCCAAGTGACTGCAGGAAGACCACTGCGGACCCTGTTATAGTTGTCTGGGGCTAGAGGATGGAGGCTGGGATGAGGGTGAGAGGAAGATGGAGGGAGAGAGAAGTAGAAGATAACAGAGAGATCAGGAGAGTGGATTTAGGGGTTAAGGTTAAGGTTCGAGGACAACTTGCAAGTTTCCAGCCTGGGCGCCTGGATGGATGGTCAGTGCACAGAGAGGGAAGCAGGACTGGGAGGGCAGGTCAGAGGTTCCACATACAAAACACCACCATTTTCCTTCCCTGGTCTGACCTAATCCCTCCATTTCACAGATGGGGAAAGGAGGGCCTAAGGAAGTACATGGCTACCCAGAGCTCCCCAGCATGCCCCAGGCAGAGGGCAATGGGACCCCCAGCGTCCTGCCGCCTATCCAGAGCACTTACTCTACAGGGGACTCTCTGGCTCTGGCCTCAGAGAGCTATTTTCAGCTAGGGTTTGGGATCAGGCAAATTTGTCCTGGGCTGGAGGCCAATTCTCAGCCCCTGGAGAACAGGACATCTCTGCTTTATGAGGTCAGACTATATTCTGACCCCAGCCAGCCACGCTGTCTGGGTCTAAAGTGGGTGTGACAGCCACCCTGTCTGTGTCACAAGGGTGTGAGGGGCCTACCTCAGAGTGGCTGACAAAACACAGGCTCATCCCCAATCCTGGGTTTGGCATTGATCCAGAACCAGGCCCAGACCCTGTGCTTTTCCCTTCTTGGCCCCTTTCCTGGCTGTGTGACCTTGGGCAAGTCATTGCCCCTCTCCAGGCTTTATTTTTCCCAACTGTAAAATGGGGCCATCTCAGAGTATGACTTCTGTGACCCAAAGGGTTGTAGTAAATTTCATATGGGAAAGAGATGGACAAAAAAGTGCTTTGCGAACTATAAAGTGCCTAGACTTCTATTTGGGCTCAGTCCTATGTCTGCTCCACATCACTGCCCAGCAGTGAAAAGTCTTTTCAAAGCTTTGTTCCTTCACAAGATGGCTACTCCTCCGGAAAGGAAGAAGGCTTGGTGCGGAACACAAGCATCCGGAGATCTTATTTTCCTGACCCAGCAGGCTTGACAAATCCAATGGACAGATGGGAAAACTGAGGGGCACCTATCTACTCAGGGCACTAGGCTGTTAAGCCTGGATTCAAAAGCAGGGCTCTCCAAGACGAGAAAGATCCTCATCCATCCAATGCCTCCATTGGAAAGGTGGGGTAAACTGAGCACCAGAGAGAGGAAGCAACTTGCCTCGGGTGACCAGGTCATCAGCAACAGGGCAGAGTGGCACCTGAAGTGCCTGACTTCCAGGCTGTGCTCCTCCTTCTGCCTCTTGCCTACCAGCCCCTAGAGCTTGAAAGAAGTGTTTCCATCACAGTGGGATGTTCACAGTCACATCACTGGCTGACTTGGGGTTCCTTGAAAGCCCATCTTCTTCCACCAGGGAAGGCTTCAAACTTGTTTAAAAATCCCACAGAGGGGTACTGTGGCCTCTGCCTCCTCAGAGCAGCCTCTCAGGGGCCGAGGCTTTGCTGATTCAAAGCTATGTCATCACTCGTAGGGAATCTCTGGGGGAGGCCATGCCATGCCCCTATTGTGGGCACATTTGGGCAAAGCCAATAAACTAGGCCCAGATCAAGTCCATCTCTGCCCCTCACTGGGGCACTGGGCAAGGTACCTCCAAACCTCTCTGAGTTTTAGCTTCCTCCTCAGTAAAATAGGGTGGAATCAGTCTCATAATGTTGTAAAAAAAATTCAACAAGCCCTGTAAAGCTTTTAAAGGATTTAGCTCAAAGCTAGGCACAAAGAAGATGCAAAAGAAATGTTAGCTGTTATTATTCGATTTTTTTTTACATTGTTACTCATTATGATATTTCATTTCTGCATTCCCTTCTTCCCCAGGGGATGCAGTGAGGGGAGAGATTGTTGGGGTACAGTTCTTTCTGGGGACAGAGGGATGCACAAGGTAACCTTGGGGACTCCTCCCTCCCAAGGATTCTTAGATTACCCATGCCCCCTTTGCCCCCCTTCCTTCTAGCAGTAGCTGTGGTCTCTCACAAGTCAGTTTCCATCCCAGCACCCCAGGTTCTGTGGCTCCCTGCCTGTGGTCCCCACTGGCTGGATGCTGTTGCTATGGCAACAGCATTTTAAGAGACTTTGGCCCTCTCTGAGGTGACGGGCATGGATGGAGACGGGCTAATCCAACGCCTCATGCATCCTTGGGCCTGTCTGGATGGAAGGCAGGGAGTGGAATGCAAGAATCAAACCTGGCTTTGGGTGGAGGAATCAGGCCCCAGCCCCGGGTGTTCCCCAAATGCACCCCCACTTCGTTGAGTCACACAGGAAGAGCACTTGGCTACAAACGCAGATTCCAGCCACCTGCCAGCCCCAAGAGTCTATTTTAATGTCTTCGGTAGGATTCCCCAGGAAGCCTTTTGACCAGCTCTGCTCATGGCTCTGAGGCAGGCAGGCCCTAGACCACACCTGGGGAAGTCTTCAGTCTTGGAAGATTCCTGAAGCTGTTTTAGGTATCAAGTGTGTGACTCTTAGCTGAGACAGCTCCTGAGAAGCCCTAGTTGTCCTCCTATGCCTGGCCCAGGCCTGCCTCTCTCCCCTTCACAGCCTCATTGCGGGGGACCTGTGCCCCCCAGCCTCTTTCTGGAGCCAGGAAAATTCAGGGCTAGGTGACCAAGAGGCCACTTCAGTAATGCATCCTACTGCAGAGGTAAGGCAAACACTTTCAGCTTAATGACACTCCAGAGAGGCGCTGGCAGGGGCCACTCCAGGCAGTATGAAGGGTGGGGCTTCTGGATGATCCATCTAAGATCCGACAGATAGGCCCCTTCCCACGGTCCCCAACCACCAGGACCCAGCCACCCACAGAACCCCAATGGCACTGGGCCACAGAGGCTGCGCCTAGAGAGGTGGATGTTGGGCAGGGAAGGGGACAGAAGACATTGAGTTCAGGAGGCTTGGTGGGGAGGTAAGAGAGAGGGGGGACCTACCTCTAAGGCGGAGAGGATTTTCTCTGGAGGACAAGGACAAGATTCCACAGGGTTCCTTGAACTTGAGAATGAAGGCCCATGCCTGTTGAAGGGGCCTCGTGAGACAGGGAGCACAGAGGACATGTCCTTCCCTTCTGAGCACAGGAACCGGCCTCTGGCTCCAGGAGGCAATTCTCTTTGCCAAGGCCAATGGAGCTGGCTGTGCGTGCCGTCTACTAGTGCCAACTCCTGAGGGTTGGCAGATAAATGCCCTGGATGCCTCATGCCTCGGGGGGTGTTCGAGGATTCCATGCTGTCTTTCAGAGATCTCCAGCAAGATCCAGCTCCAGTTGCCAACATGGAAATGTGTATGAGGATGGGGCACAGTGGCTCATACCTATCATCCCAGCACTTTGGGAGGCTGAGTCCAGGGGATCACTTGAGCTTGAGACCAGCCTGCCTGGGCAACATAGCAAGACCCCATGTCTACAAAAAGTAAATAAATAATAAGCTGAGCATGGTGGTGTGTGCCTGTAGTCCCAGCTACTTAGGAGGCTGAGGTGGGAGGACCGGTTGAACCCAGGAATTTGAGGCTATGATTGCGCCACTGCACTCCAGCCTGGACACCAGCATGAGACTGCGTCCCTGGTGGGGTCGGGGATTGGGCGGAAAGGGCAATCCCAGCCCTTTGGCAGGCCAAGGCAAGAGGATCACTTGAGCCCGGGAGTTTGAGACCAGCCTGGGCAATGTAGTGAGGCCTCATCTCTAAAAATAAAATACAATGAATTTTTTAAAATTAAAAAAAAGAAAACTTGCTTGACAACATACTCTTTATTCCCTTTGCAGATTCACCTCCTACTCCCCCAGCAGAGGTTCCTGGATCAGCACCAAACGCACTGATCCTTAAATCCTCGTCTCAGGGTCCATTTTCCTAGAATCTAAGACAAGGAACCACTCCCGAATATCCCTGAGGATTCTGTATAAGGGCAACACTGGCCCTTGTGCCCAAGGGGAGAGTTGTGTATGTTCCTGAGCTGCAGGTGGGTGTCTGCCTGCCTGCGAGGGAGATCTCTGGAGGGGTCTGTGCCGACAGGTCTTTCCACAATGAGAGCCTGGAGGGATGGAGCCAATCACACCCTTTATTGTGCCCTGGTTCTGACGCCCACTCTCGCTATTCTGCATGGGTGAGCATCGGGTCTTCCAGGAGTTTTCTGGAGCCAGGGACAGGTCAACAGTTCTCATCCTGCCAGCAGAGGCAGAATGTAAAACCAGTGCTCCATGGCGACGTCTCACTGGAACTGGCCAGAGCTCCCAGCTACCCCTCCAGCTGGGCCCTGTCCCAGTGCTCCTGGAGGCTGGTGTCACTGAAGGGGGCTCTCAGCTAGAGGGAGGCAAGGGGACTTGTCTGGGGTGAGTCCTCAAGGGATGTCTGCGAGTCTGTCCCCTCTGAGGAGAAGCTGCCCCCAGTGGGGCGAGGGACCTGGCTCTGCCTGGGGGGCTGCTGCCGGAAGAAGGTGGTGGCAAGCGAATGCTCGCGGGCAGGGTCAGGGAGCTTGTGGGAACCTTTGCCATCTTCAGCCTCTGCAGCCCGGCCAGCTTCCTGGGGTGGAGAGCCTGCCTGGAAAGTTCTGTTCTGTTCCCCTCTGGGGGGCCCAGGAGGCCAATAGGACTTTGGCAAATGGTCCATGCCCAGTGAGTCTAGTGGAGGCTGGTCCCACCTCCCCTTGGAAGCGACCTCTACACTCAGACTCTGGCCCTTGGCCGCCACCCCTCTTCGTTCTGGGCGCGCAGAGTGAGCAGTGGGAGCCTCTGGGCAAGAGCTGTGTGTCAGTGCCTTCTCCAGGAGCATCCGGATCTCCTCATGCCTGATCCGGGCCTCCTCCCACAGCTCCTGGCCCAGGTCTGCCCGGCTCAGGGAGGCCACCTGCAGCCCCACGGCTGCGAGCTTCTCAGCAGGGAACTCGGAGGCCAGTCGCTGCAGGTAGCGGTGGAGGCGGCGCTGGTCCCCAGGACTGACCCTTGAGGTCTTGTCCAGCCTGAGCTGGGCCATCAGGTCCTGACAGTCCATGTGGAACCAGGTCATCTGGGGGACAAGAAGAGAGGGAGGTGGGGGTTCAGGCTGGAAGTGCGGCCGTGGAGGACTGAATGAATAAGTGCCCGAAGCCAGGGCCCCACTCAGCTTGGCCATGATCTTCCCCACTGACCATGGTGACCCTGGTTTCCCTCTCTTCCCTGGGTTCACACACCTGCCATCTGGAAATAGCCCCCAAGCACTCTTAGGATCATCACACACCTTTTTTTGTTTTTTTGTCCAGGCTGGAGTGCAGTGGCGCAATCTCGGCTCACTGCAACCTCTGCTTCCCAGGTTCAAACAATTCTCAGCCTCCTGAGAAGCTGGGGCTTTAGGCGCCTGCTGCCATGCCAAGCTAATTTTTGTATTTTTAGTAGGACGGGGTTTCACCCTGTTGGTCAGGTTGGTCTCGAACTCCTGACCTCAGGTGATCCACCTGCCTTGGCCTCCCAAAGTGCTGGGATTATAGGCGTGACCCACTGCGCCCGGCCCATCAGACACCTTCTAATAGACCTACGGGCCAGAAGGGACTTAGCTCTCTCTGGGGCTCAGTTTCTTCTTCTGTAAAATGGAAGTTACACTAGATGATCATGAAAAGCCTTTTGAGAGGTGAAATTCCTATCCATGGTTGTATTAACCCCTGCGAGTGCTGTGAGGGAGGAGTCTGGCTAACGTTTATTGAGCACTGACTGTTTGCCAGGTTCTGTGTGTCTCAGGCAGGATCGCACTGAACTGCACCAGCAGCCCATTTCACAGAGAAGAAAATTGAGGCTCAGAGAAGTGAATTCACTTGCCCTAGGTCACACAGCAAGTCAGGGAGGAGCTGGGATTCCACCTCGGATCTGTCCTCAAGCACCTCCGTGGGCAGAAGGAGAAATGGGCCAGGCAGGGGTGTGCCCCCACCATCACACCTTGAGACTGTCAGCCACACCAGGCCCGCAGGCCCCCTCCCTCCAGCTGAGCCTCTGCCCCATTTTGTGATTCTGTTGGTCCCTGCTTCACCTACAAAATGTCTGCAGACTGCAAAGAAGCCAACATGTTCCCAGCAGCTCGTGAAAAACATAATCTTTCTCTCCATTAATTTAGAACCCGACAGCGAGCTGTTAGGCTGTAGGGATTGGAGAACCATTTTCTCCGAAGAGACCATCTTTCCAAGGATTAAGGGAACTTGTCTTTAGATAAATGGCTTCATATTCGTGCAAGCACACGGAGCTCATGGCCGGGAAAGAGCTCCATAAATCTCCGTTAGTGGCACCATTGTGTTATTATTATTTAGGACCAAAGCTGCTGCACACACGCTCCGCACCAGGGGCTGAGCCTGGTGCTGGGCTGTCCCATCATCTGTCTGTCTGTCCAGGACTTGACCTTCCAGGCTAAGCTGGACAGAGACGGATAGCACCTCAGAAATCATCTTGCCCAACCCTTTAGTGAACAGATTGAAATTCAGGGCCAGTGAGGAAACAGGGCCAGCCCAGATCCAACAGCGAGAGTTGGACTCAAAGTCAGTGTTGCTACCTCCCCCATATGACTTCTAGGCCTGGCACAGACACCACCTCCACACAGGCCATCCCCAGGCTTCCAGCCTATCCTGACTCCCCACACAGCCTCCCTGAGCCACTGTGGGCCGAGCCTGTGCCAGGCACCATGGATAGAGCCAGGACCAACTCGAACCCAGTCCCTGCCTCAGGGAGTTCACCTTGCAGGCACCATGCAAGAGACAAGCGAGTGACAAGGACCAGGACAACTTCAGATCAAAGTGAGCACCCAGAAGTGACAAAACAGGGTGACGAGAGAGAAGAGGGGTGGGCAGTCAGAAAGGGTGTCTGCAAGGAGGGGATGTGTGAGCTGAGAGCGGACGAAAGACAAGAAGCCAGCCGGTCAACGGGAAGAGCTTCCCAGGCTGAGGGAACAGCACGTGCAAAGACCTCAGAGCTGGAGCACTGAGGTCCGGGAAGGCCAGTGGGGCTGAAATTGGCTGAAATCAGCGGGCAAGGCAAAGAAGCTACCAGATGTCCTTAACCCTGGAGGCACTACTCCTCCTCTTCCTCCTCCTAATGATAATAATAATATTGATGTTAATAACAATTCTGAATTTGAACAAAGCCCTGTGCCAGGAGTTACTTCCATTGAAATCTGTCACTACCTGCTAAGGCTGGCAGTAGAGTCAGATGGTCTGGGTTTGAATCTCTGCCCACTCGGTTAGCTGTGTGACCCTGGGTGAGTTATCTGACCTCTCTGTTTCCTTAGGTGGAAATGGGCATAATAGTAGTACCTGTCTCATAGGATCGGGGCGACAATAAAATGATATGTGAAATGACTAGAACAGGGCCTGGCTCATCATAAGAACTACATGGCCATTAACTACGGTCTTAGCAAAGAGCTGAGGCCTAGAGCAGTGAAGACTGTGGTTGAGGTCACAGAGCTCACGCAAGGACATGAAGCCCCGGACTCCAAGGCTCGGATTCTGCCTGTATCGTGCTCTTAACTGTACACAGCTGGAACTGGGGGAGCCCTTTGCTGCCACTGCTGACATCTGCCTCCCTTGCCCGCTGTCCCAAGGAGAGAGAGAGTGCCCTGTCCTCCCAGGGCCCTAGGCATGAGTTGACCAGAGTCCCTCCTGCTCCCCTCTGAAGCAGCCTGTGATCGCTGTGGCCTGCGCGCTGGGCTGGCCTGACAGCTGGGAGGCTGGGGTCAGGTCTTTCTCATTCTCTGTCCTTGGTGGCAAGTGCAAGGGGCAGCCGAGGGCACTGGGCCTGGGCCAGCCATGGGGGTCCCTGTCCCAGCTGGACCACACTCTCCCACACTGCTCCTTTGTCCCCACAGACCTCAGTTTTCCCATATTTTTTTTTTAAAGAGAGATTTGGCTACATGAATTTAGGATGGGTGGCAGCTCCTAAATCAAATCCTCCTTCACCACTGCCCTCTTTGGGCAGTTTTCTCATCTGTGAAATGGGAACAACATTGGTGCCCTGTCATCAAAGAGGTATGGGTAAGAATGAAATCAAGTAAGGTGTGTGAAGCGCTCACAGGAGGGTCTGGCATGGTGTACACTCTCACAAACGTGCACTACCCTCCCAACAACCCATCATCCTCAACATCGTCAAGCCTGCTTGGTGAAGGGACTCTGTCGTCATTTCTTCTCTCTTTGGGGAAGCATATAAGGCATGTCATGGGGCACCACCATTACAGATCTATGTTCAAATCTCAGCTCTTCCCCTTCCCACTGTTTTTTCCTGTTACAAGACTCGGGGAGTGAATCACGAAGAGCCTTGGACTGTGTCTGGGTTATCCCTGTCCCCGCTGTGCCCCCAGCCAGGAGATGGGAGTGGTGTCTGTGCAAGTGGGCAGGGGGGCTGTGTCTAGGCATCCAGGGAATGGGGGGCTGTCTATGCAGTTGGGCCATGGGGCTGTGTCTAGGTATCCCTGTCCCCACCATAGCCCCAGCCAGGGAATCAGGGGGTATCCATGCAGGTGGGCCGCGGGGCTCACCCTCTTGCAGAAGCGGTGCAGGTGGAGCAGCGTCTCGAGGTCCGTGCGTTGCCGCTCGGCTGCCATGTAAAAGTGGGTGAGCTTAGCCTGGAAGGCCCGCTGGGTAGAGGCAAAGGCGGCCAGCTCTGGGAACTCTGCACCTTCTGCCTCCCCAGCCCCTCCAGCTGTAGCTCCCAGCTGAGCGGCCTGCTTGGACAGCTCCAGGCCTTGGCGGTACTGGGCCTGAGAGGGGAGAGGAGGGGGCGCCCACTCAGCTCCCGCCTTGGCTGGGGCCTCCCTCAGAGATCAGCAACCTCCAGCTGCCCTGCTGCCGAGCCAGGAGACTTCCTGAGCTTCAGTTTCCTCATCTGTAGAATGGGGACCCTAATAGCACCCACCTCACAGGGCTTAGCTCCTGGTGAGGGTTGAACAATTAAGAGCAGTTATCATGCTTCCGGAAGTCTCCAGGCCCTCGCCATGGCAGTTCACTTTGCCTAGCCGGACTCTGCTTAGATGTCTCTTCTGGAAAACTTCTCTGACTCCAAAGGCTCCTGCTCTGAGTCCCCACACTCTCCCTTACCACCGTGCACGTTTCCCTGCTTGTTCCCGCCCCCGCCCCCGCTCCCCACTGGCCTGGGAATTCCTGAGCGCTGATACGGGGCTGAATCACCCTGTGGTCCAGAGCCTTGTCACATCGCATCACGTTGATGCAGCTTCCCTGCCCCCCAACCCCCGGCTCTGTAAGGCTGAGTTATTAGGTCTAGGGTGAGGCCCTGGAAACTGCATTTTAAGAAACCCTCTGGGGGATTCAGAATATTCCTTGGGCTTGGCCATCTGGTAAGAATCTCTGGGGGAGATAACATCTCAGCTGAACTCTGCAATCCAAGCTGGTTCCCTCACTGTCTCTGGAACTTTTCTTGCTCTTTCCCACCTTCACAGCTTTGCCCTGGCAGTGCCACCCCCTCTAATGCCCTCTCCATCTGCTCCAGTCCTGCTCCTCTGTTGTCTGGAACGCACTGCAGCCTGGAGGAAGAAGTTCTCAAATTCTGCGTGGGCTTTCTCCACTGTCTCCAAACTTCCATCCTTGGGGGTCAGCATTTGCAGGCACCGGCCTCCTTCCTGCTCCATCCAGTCGCTGACCTGGGGCAGGAGAGGCAGATTTGGACATGAGGGGCTGCTAGGAGACCTCCCTTGTCCAGCTGCCCCACTTCCTTGCAGGCTCAGGTCTTCTGTCCTCACTCATTCAGTGGCTAGGCCTGTGACCACTGGCTTGGACTGAAACTCTCCCAATTCTGGGCATGGGAAGAAATGAGTTGGGGAGGGGGAGTGCGTGGTCATGTTCTTCAAAGCGGGACCCCGGAGGGCATCTGGCCTGGCCAACGCCCTCAGTGCACACTGTTATCTGAATGAAGTCACAGGGTGGCGAACTTCAGGCTACTCTAATCACTCAGAGACGCCGGATCATAAAAGGGGTGGCCTCAGGGGTGATGAGCTCCCTGTTCGGGTGTGTGTATGTGTGTTTGTGCGCACGTGCGCATGCAAACAGTGCTGGAGAAGAAGCTGCAGGCTGCAGAGGAAAGTCCATGGGCCTGCTGGGAACTCACCATGTGAACATGGTAAGCCACTCCCCCTTTCTGGGCCTCAGTTTACTCAGTAGTAAAATGGGGTAGACATGAAGATTCAATGAGGGATAGAGGGTATATAATGGCTCTCAACCCCCTGAGTGGAAGTTCCTTTCCTATTCTGGGGCATCTTAAAGAGCCTATTCACTCACTTTATCCTCGCAGATCCAATGTAGCAGGTACTAATATTACCCCCCATTCAACAAATGAAGATTCTGAAGCAATGAAGAGTTAAATATCTTGTCCAGGGCCATACCACGAGTAAGTGCTGGAGCCAGGAATGGACCAGGGCTGTCTGATGCAGGAGCGCGCCGTGCCCCACAGCTCCAGGCAGAAAGGAGTGTGTTAGTTCTCGGCACCGGCAGTCAGATGAAGCCACGCCAGGTGCAGGTTCCAGAATCAGACCCCGAGATATGCAACCACAAGCAGGTGACATAATGTCTCCCAGCCTCAGTTTCCTCTTCTGTGCAGTGGGTGAAATCCTAGCACCTTCCCCATGAGTTTGGGAAGCAATGATGTTCACAACGGCTCTGGCCCAGGGCTTGGCACAGAGTTGGCGCTCGATAAGTGCAGCTCTTGGGGCTATGTTTTTACCCATTGAGCACTTATTGAGCACCATGTCATGTGCCACGCCCCAAGGATGCCTGCCTGGCCTTTGAAGGACCGCCAGCCTGGTGTCCTTTCTCCAGAACAAAGCACCTGGCTAGGGCCGGGCCCAGAGTCGGGGCTTTCCTGTGGAATGTGGCCAGGCAGAACCCCTACACCCCAAGCCAGACTCCTCCTTCACCTGGTGAATGGCGGCTTCCAGGCGGCCCAGGCGGACACGGAGCTCCAGCTTCCCCAGGAGGCTGTTGGATGCGGTGACCAGAACATGAAGCTTCTCGTCCACAAGGCTGTACAGGGCAGTGGCTGCAGCCAGATGGCTCCTGGGAGGTGGGCGGAGGTGAGACAAGGCCCGTGTTGCTGTACTTTGCCCCGCATAGGCCTGCCCCTTCATCTCTGTGGCCCCAGCCTGGGTTTCCAGCTAACTTGCTGTGTGACTGTGGGCAGGTCCCTACACCTTTCTGGGCCTCAGCCTTGGTCTTCCATGGAACTGGGAGGACAAGAGAACGCAGTAGGAAGTGAAATGACTCTCCCCCTTCCCTAGAAGGGTATGAAGCTGGCCAGACAGATCTGGGTTCAAAGCCCAGCTCTGCTACCTTCTAGTAGGAGGCTCTGTGCAAATTTCTCAACCTTTCTATGTCTCTGCTTTTTCTTCTGTGAGGTGGAGATAATTACAGAACCCACTTCATAGCATGGTTGTAAGGATTAAATGATCTAATGACCTGGCCCTCAACTCTAGCTATGCATTATAACCTGCCCTGGGAGCTTTAATAAATCTTAGTGCCCTGCCCCAGGCCAACAAAGTCAGACTCTGAGTGCAACCAACACACTGATGTTTCCTTTTTTTTTTTTTTTGAAACGGAGTCTCACTCTGTCGCCCAGGCTGGTCGCCCAGGCTAGAGTGCAGTGGCACGATCTCCACTCACTGCAGCCTCTGCCTCCTGGGTTCCAGCAATTCTCCTGCCTCAGCCTCCTGGGTAGCTGGGATTACAGGCATGCGCCACCACGCCCGGCTAATTTTTGTATTTTTAGTAGAGACTGGGTTTCACATGTTGGCCAGGCTGGTCTTGAACTCCTGATTTCAGGTGATCTGTCTGCCTCAGCCTCCAAAAGTGCTGGGATTATAGCCATAAGCCACCACGCCCGGCTGAGACACTGATGCTTTCTAAAGCACCTCAGGCAGTTCCAGGGGCAGCCAGGGCAGAGAACCAGCGCTCATGCATGCAAAACACTTAACACAGTGCCCAGCCCACGACGTTTGTCAGGTCCGCGCTATTTCTATTGCAATGGTGGGAAGTAGCTGCAACACGCCTGCCGGCCCTGCCTTCATGTCACAGATGGGAAAACTGAGGTCAAGGGAGGGGAACTGACTTGCGATGGCAGCCTGAGTTGGAACCCCACCCAGGGCTGTTTCTGCACATAATTTTTAAAAATGCTCAAAGCCACAATACACTAAGGAAGAAGTGTGGATGGGATTTCAGGCATGGTGATATTTGCGTGAAGGGAGGAATCTCAAACCCTGCTCTGCCCTCCTGTGCCTTCAGAGGGAAAAATGGAAGAGAGAAGATGGAAGAAAAGCTTTTGACTTCCTGGAGGGCGCCTTGCTCTACCTCGGCCTCCCCGTCTGACTGCAGCTCCCCACGGGTTGCCACCCTTGCAGGGAAGAGGTGTGGGCCCAGGGTGCGTGAATGGGATAGAAAATCTCTGCTTGCCTGCAGAGGGAGCGACAGAGGGACAGGGACAGCCTGGGGCTGCAGGGACCCGCTGCAGAACAAATGGGACCACAGTGCCCCCTGCTGGAGCTGCTGATAGCTGCGGGTCTACGGGGCCTCGGGTGGACAGGAGGGGCCTGGGCCGGTCGGGCAGGTGAAGGTGGAAGAGGCTGAGAAAGGCAGTGCCAGCCCCCACCAGGCACTGAGGGGCAGGGAGATGACCCCACACCCAGTGCTGCCCGTGCGTCCATCTGTGTGAGACTGCTCTCAAGTCTAGTGCAGCTCTGGGTGGTGTGTTCAAGATTCTGGGGCCAGACTGCCTGGATTCAAGTCCGGGCCCCACCACATCCCAGCTACGTGACCCTGGACTAATCACCTACCCTCTCTGAGCCTCAGGTTCCTCTACTGTAAAATAGGCATAATATTTGCGGCTACCTCGGAGTGAATTAAATGAGTTGGTATTTGTAAAGCCCTGAGAAAAATGCTGGACACACACAAAGCGCTATTTAGGTCTTGGTTCTGTAAACAAAATGTTCTTAAAAGCTCATGCATACCAGCCCTTGACTTTGAATATAAGTAGCTGTGTTCTAAGAGGGTGAAAATATTTGCAATTACTGACCAATTTAATGACTGACTTTTCCCCACCCCCTAAATTTAAGAAAGCTGAGACTTTCCAGGAATGTCTAGAATTTATTCTGGCGCTGAGACCCCTGAGACACCATGAGGTTCTCACAAGTGTGTTTGAGCAGCCTACCAGGAAAGGCACGGCCAGGTAGGGGTTAAATGCCCAGAAGGCCTGGCTTCAAATCCCTTACCAGCCGCTGTCTAGCTGCTATTTCCCTTCGCTGAGCCTCAGTTACCCACCAGCCAAATGCACAATGTGGACCTTACAGGGTTCTTGCCAGAAATAAATGAGGCAGGCTCTTATAGGGGCTTAGCCTGGTGTGTGGGTCAGAGAAAGTGCTTTGTCCAAAAGGGTGACCAGAAATGGGTAGGCGACATCCTCCGATGCCCATCCCAGGCTCAAGATGGCTGGGGCTGAAGGAGGGGAAGCAGAGAAGGGGTGAGGAAATTGCCAGGGTTCAGGATGGGATTCTGTGACCAGGCCTCAGCCTGGGATACGGGACCTGCAACTACTGCAAAGCTGGGCACCCTCAGGGCTCGGCTATGTGTCCCCTAGGTGGTGTGGTCCCAGTTCCAAGCTCCTGGGCCGGAAACAGGATGGGGTGGAAGAGGAAAGGCCTGGACGTCTGTACCTGACATCAGGGCTGAAGTCCAGCTTGCTGGCATCACGCTGCAGCCTGGCCAGGGTGGCTCCACCTTCCCGCTGGAGGCCCAGTAGGCCTGGGTCCCTCAGCACAGCCTCCATCAGCTCCTTGGACTTGCTCAGGCACCTGGTGGCCTCCTGCCAGCGTAGGGAGGTGCCCTGAGGCCCTGTCCCCACTTTCCCTCTGCAACCTTCCAAGGCTCCCCATACCCAGATCAAGTCCAATTTCCAGTTTGACATTCAAGGTCCTCCAGAAAGTCTGTCGTTTCTGTCTCTAAAACATCCCCTCTAGGCATGCCCCCTCTCATCACCACGGCAACTTCATTGGTCCACCCTCCAGCATCTCTTGCTGGGACACCCATTCCAGCCTCTTCGCTGATCTCCCTGCTGCCCTCTGGCTCCCCCTACAGTCTGTTCTCCACATGGCAGTTGAACGGATCTCAAAGTGCAAATCTGATAACCCCTGGTTTAAAAGTGGCTTCCCTGCAGGCTTCGAATTGAATCCCAGCCCAACTCTTCCTTAGTCCAGCTCCTGCTGCATCTAGAAGCTCCACTCGTGCTTCTCTCCCACTCGTTCTGCTCCACATTGGCCTCCTTGCTACTCCTGAACACCCTAGGTATAATCCCATCTCAGGGCCTTTGCATGTGTTTGCCCCCGGCCTGGAGCACAGCCCCCCACAAAGGCAGGCTCCTTCTCAAACTTCAAGCCTCAACTTAAACTCGGCTCTTCAGAGAGGCCCTTCTCTCTCCCTCATTATTCCCAATCTTACTTCCATAGGACTTGACACAATTTGGAATGACATACCCATTTCTTTGTTTGCTTTTTAAACTACCACCTCTGCCATAGCACCACGAGCCCCGAGAGGGCAGGGATAAGTCAGTTTGCCCCAGGCTGGTCTCCAGTGCAGGGTACCAAATGGGTGCCCCTCAAATACGTCAAGTGAATGATGAAAAACAGGGATAATGTCCTCCCCCTTTTCCCCAGGCTGTCCCCTTCTCGAAGCCCTTGGTCCATGGAGTTGGGTGTGGTGTGGCTTCACCCCCATTCAATATGCTCCAGGCTCACCTGCATCCCCCCAGGGGGGTCGGCCTTCTTGAATTCCTCAATGGAAGCTTGTAGCAGGGAAGAGGCCTGGTGGAGGTCAGCAAGGAAAGGGTCCAGCTTCTGCAGGACAGAGGACCAGAGGGCAGGTGTCAGCCCAGGCCAGCCAGGAGGATACCTCTTCCATCCCAGGAGCACGCCTCTTCCATCCCAGGAGCACACAGGGGAGGTGGGAGGCAGCGGCTCTCCAACTCCAGGTGCATCAGAAGCATCTGGAGAGCTGGTTAAAACACAGGCTCTGGGCTCTGCTCCTGAGGTTCTGCTTCAGTTCCTCTGGGGCGAGGCATGGTAGAAAGTGCATTTCTAGCAAGTTCCCAGGTGTTGCTGATGCTGCTGGCCTGGGGAACCACACTTTGAGAACCACTGGTGTTGAGTATGAGTGAGGGAGAAGAAAGGAGACAGGCCTGAGCGACCCCCAGGCCGGTGGGGATACCATGGTTGGTAAGGGAAGGAAGAGGGCAGAGTTAGGGGAACATTTGCAGCTGAGTCCCACTTCAGCCCAGCTCCATCACTTACAAGCTGTGAGACCTTGGGCAAGTTACTTAACCTCTCTGTGTCTCTGCTTCCTCCTCTTTAAAATGGAGATCATAGTAGTTCCTGCCTTATAGGGTCGTGTGAGGATTAAACCCATTAATATATGCAAGGCACTTAGAACAAAGCCCAGCCCATACTGTGTTTATCATCATTCTCACTTCCATGTAGTGGGTCTATAGGTAAGATTTCATGTAAAGGAAAGGGTTTAAAGCTAAAATACAGTTCAAAAACCAGTGGATTCATTGGAGTCCTCTGGAAAGGGAAGCTAGGACCCTGGGAGACAAGCAGAAAAGCAGATTGTTCAGTAGGTATCTTTTTGTACCATTTGAAATGTGAATATACTTACTGCCTATTCAAAAACACACAATTTTAAAAAGATCACCTGGGCAAAAAGTAAATAAGCCACCATGTTAGACTGTTAGTATAGACCGGTGGTTCTCAATGAGGGGTGACTTTGCCCGCTGGGGACATTCGGCAACATCAGGAGACATTTTTTAATTGTCATAATTTGTGGGGTGCAAACAGTGTGTAGAGCCAGGGCTGGTACCAAGCATGCCGCAATACACAAGACAGCTCCCAACAAAACAGAATCGCTCAACCCCAAATGTGAATAGGTTAAGGTTGAGCAACCCTGGTCTAGAGGGAACCCGGGGCGGGCATTGATGGGCATGGGTTTCTGTGTGGTTTAAGCCCACTGAAAGGCACTCTCCCCCTGTGTGTCCTCATATACTAAATTGGGTATGAAATGCCCCCTCTTGGGGTTGTGGGGAGGAGGGACTGCGATTACACAGGGAAGGAGCCCAGCACTGGTGGCTGCCTTATTTCCTCCCTCTTATAGGAGGGAAGCAGACCCTGAGCTTCCTGAGTTGTGTGGGTCCATAGAGCAAGTGCCTGTAAATTTATTTTATTTTATGATTCTTTTTGAGACAGAGTCACACTCTGCCACCTAGGCTGGAGTGCAGTGGTGTGATCTTGGCTCACTGCAATCTCCGCCTCCTGGGTTCAAGCGATTCTCATGCCTCAGCCTCCCAAGTAGCTGGGACTACAGGTGCATACCACCACGCCTGGCTAACTTTTTCTTTCTTGTATTTTTAGTAGATAGGAGGTTTTACCATGTTGGCCAGGCTGGTCTCAAACTCCTGACCTCATGTGATCCACCCACCTCGGCCTCCCAAAGTGCTGGGATTACAGGTGTGAACCACAGTGCCCAGCCCTGTAAATTTATTTTCAGTTAACATAGACATAACTCTTATGTGCCAGACACTCTTCTAAGCTCTTTGCCCACATTAACTAAATTAATCCTCACAAAAACCCCATGAGGAGGTACTATTATTATCCCCTATTTAGCTGATGTGGAAACCAAGGCTCAGAGAAGGTAAGTAGCTTATCCAAAATCACACAGCAGAGCTGGGATTGCAGCGCAGGCAGCCTGACCCCAGAGCCAGAGCTCTTAATTATTCTACTCTGTACCTTCATTGTAAACATTTGTTGAGTGACTGTTTATTTTTTTAGCATAGCAGGGTTGATGGATCCATGGGGCAGAAGAGCGAAGAGAGGAAGAGAAGGAGTGGGGGTCAGGGGCTAAAGGCTGTGATGGTAAACACCTGGAAGAATTGCACCCACTCGGTGTGGCAGTAGGGGAAGGGGCCTTCCAGGTCTGCGGGCAGCTGGCTGGGGTCCACATGATGGCTAAGGGCCTTCAATGAGGTCAGCACCTCCACCTGCAGACCAAAGAATCAGGAGAACCAGGGACTCAATGTGAAGACAGTCATTTTAGAAGGTCCTGCCCAGATCCCTGCCCCAGCACCAGTTCATTTCCCACAAGTAAGGTTGACTCCAGCTTTAAAAGTTGCTTTGTGGGCAATCAATCTTCTCTGGAAACTCTGACAAATCAAAATTCAGAACCAGACCCTGGTTAAGGAATGGCAAATAAACAGCACTCATACTACCATTCTCCTAGCCTGTGCCCAAGGCAGACATCATTAATCAATCATAGCACTCGTTCCCTCTGAGCTTGGCTCTTTCCCAGTACAGCTCTCTGGGCAATCACACAAAATGATTGAAGCTGGCCCTTGTGATGAAACTTCTTTGTAATCCTTGCACATTTCCCTGAGGAGCCACCAAGAGCTGTTTCCTTCTTGGGGCTGGTGAGAAAAGTCACTAAATTCCAACAGTGTCCTCTAAGACATGGAAGAACTAGGTGACTGCTTCTCCCAGGCAGAGAAATTTGAGGTTTATGTTGGAAATAGCTCCAGATACCTAGGCTTGGGATTTGGTGGATTCTTTGTTTTTTTTTGGACCCACCTGATATTCCTGCTACTCAAAGTGTGGTCCATGGGCCAGCAGCACCGGCATCACCTAGGACATGTTGGAAATTCAGAGTCCCAGGACCCACCCAGAACTACTCAATCAGAACCTGCACATTAAATGTATTTCCCCAAGAGATCAGTAAGCACACTAAAGTCGGAAAAGCACATCTCCAGCCCACAATGTGCCTCTTCACTAACCAGAAGGAAGGAGAGTTTTAAAATCACATCCCGAAGCAGGACAGAGGACTGACTGCCCATACTCATTACTGTGGTGTATGGCACTAATTAAAGGGAGCTGCAGGGCTCTTTCCTGCAAAGTCCCGCTTCAACTCCACATCTGTATTAATTAGGGCAAGAAATACAGGAAGAGTAGGTGTGACCACAGTGTGAAAAAGGCACTGGAGTCAGGTGACTCCAGCTCTGCGTCTAGCTTGCTTGTGGCCTTAGGCTTCAGTTTCCCCCTCTGAAAAGAAAGGGAGGAGGGATGGACCAGATGAAGCTTTTCAAATAGGTTCCATGCCATGTGCAATTCTCGATCATGTGGCAGCACCCACCAGGAGTCGCTAGGATTGCCAGAGAGAAATCATTCTGTGACTGATTTGACAATGCCTGCCACGGAGCAATACCTGGGGGCGGTAGCGCTCAGGCCTCATATTTGTTGCCCTACACTAGATTATTTCAAGGCCCCTTCTAGCTCATGAGTTCTGCAGTTCTCCCTCTCCTTAACCCCAGCTCGGCTCGAGCCCAACAACTCCCCACCTCAACCGCCGACTCTGAGTCCCCCTCACCTGGACGTCAGGTAATGTCTGAAGCTGGAGAGCCGCCTCCTTCTCCCCCAGGAAGAGAATAGCTCGGATGGAGGCTGGGACCTGAGCCTGTCAAAGACAACCACTGCAGATTTGCTCTGCCCAAGGCTTCATGAAGCCTCACACACTTTGATTTCCTCCTTCATCCCCTGTAAGATGCAGGCAAATGCGCCACAAGGACAGGGTGAGGTCCCTCCATGGTTGGGATCTTTGTGTGATATGTTTGGACCGTGAGTCATTGGTTAGAAGTCATGGGAGCAGCAGGTTCAAGTTGTGTTGCAAATCTTTCCAGATGACCCGCCCCTCTGGGCCCGTTTGCCCATCTACAAAGCGAAGGAGGTCAGACCATAAGGTAGGCAGATGCGGAAGCTCCATTGACTCTGCTGCCCATAATTGCTGGATAGGAATCTCTTCTCTCCTCCCTTCTCAGCTCATGAGCTTTATGTGATCTAAGACTGAGCCAATCAGTGTGTTGCATTCGCCCCCAGGCCACAGGGCTGGGTATGGAGGGACTCCTGAACCCACTGTAACTGAGACACAAAGAAATTTTTGCTGAGACCTCTGGGAAAATAATCTCTTACTCTTTCCTAATGGATTTAAAATAGAGACCATGTGAAGTCAGAGCTGCTGGGAGCCATCCAGCCACCAAGGGGCGCAGGATGCCAAGCGCAATGGCTTGGCATCCTCCAAAGAGAACGGAGCCAGAAATGGAGAGAGAGGAACCAGGTTCTAATGACAATATCTGAGCCCTTGGATCAAGCCATACTTGAAGCTGGACTTGGCTCCTGGACTGTCCAGTGACATGAACCAATGAGCTTCAAGCTTGTTAGGGCTGAGTTTTCTGTTGGCTGCGGTAAAAGTCCCTGCCTGAGAGTCCTGGTCCCAGCCCTAAGCACCCCTGGGCTCTATGAATGTCAGGAGGCCCCTGGTGGCTCGCAGGACTTACTAGGCTAAGGCTCTCCACCTCCCACTCACCTGGGTGGCCTGCAAGGCGCCGACCAGACCAGGCTGTGGGGGCTGTTTCCTGGCATCAATCAGGACCGCCAGCCCCTTGGCTTTATCTTCAGGCCTGTGGGGGGTAAACAGAATTGACAGTCTCGCTGGATGGCCTCAGACAGGGGGCAGGACCTAGTGGAAGGTGAGGGAACCTGGCTGCTAGAAACCTTGATTTACTGGTGAACTCTTCATCCTGTAAGACCAAGTTCCAATGCCCCTTCCAGGAAGCCCTCCATGGTTCTTTTCCAGGCAGAGCCCTTTGCTTCCTCTTTGACGCTCCTGCAATATCTCATACAGTCCTCGTTTATAGCCCTACTATTCCTAACTCTAGCAACTAACCCAGGTACAGAAGGCGAGTCACTTGGGACTCACCCACTTTTTTGTGTAGGCAGAATCCTTATTTTGTTCAAGAATCCAATTCCCTCCAAAAAGCCATATTCCCCCAGAGCCTGGCTTCTGATTGATTGAGGCCAACGGCAGTGACGTAATTCCTCTGGCCAGTGATTGGTTTAGATGGGGGAGGGTCATGTGACATTTCTGGCCAGTGAGATGTGAGGGAAAGTTTTCTGGGGAAAGGGGCTTCTGGGAAAGACCTTCTCTCCTTTAAAAAGTTCTTACAAAGAGATATGAGGCAGAGACATAGAATGATACATTTTCTTAACAGATAAAGCATTTTAAATGGGAATTTCTGTTGATTGCAGCCAAAATACCCTCCCTGGTTCAGCCACATTGCACTGAGCCTACAGTGGGCCACTTTTCAGTGACTATCTTAGGATTTTCCAAACTGGCCCAATTTTCAAGACTTGTTAAAATACAGATTCCTTCCCCATCCCCACCCCTCTAGCCCTCTGGCCAGTGGGTGGGTACAAGGTGGCCAGGGAATCTGTGTGGTTCCAAGCACCCTCGGCCAGTCTAATGATCAGGCAGGATTGAAAAATAGCCCCCAACTGCCTTCAAGCCTTACAACCACTCAGTGCACAGACAAACCCTGAGGTGGCCCAGTGGGAGGGTAGAGCTGTGGCGCTGCCATTAGTACCTTGTGGTCTGGGCAAGTTATTTCATCTCCCTGAGTCAATTTAATAATGATAGTACCGGCCTTATGGGCTGTAGTGAGGACTGATGAATTCATTCGTGTAAAGCACTCAGTGACTGCACAGAGTAAATGGGATGTAAATATTTGCTATGATTATCCTAGAAGGGGAAACTGAGGCACAGAAAGGCCCAGTGGCAGATAGTGACAGGAGGTTCTGGGAGGTGATTTCAAGTCTGACTTTATGTCCTTGCCTCCCTCTGGCGTTGCCCATGCTGGACAGTGATTTGTTTCCAAACCTGTCTCTGCTACCAATCTGGAGGCCCTTAAAAGTCAGGGCCCAATGTGAGGAGCCTCTGTCCCTAGCACCATGTAGCATGAAGCCAAGTCCAGAGCAGGGGCCCAGCCAATGTTCATTCAGAGCACAAGTAGAGAAAACCAGCCCAGCACACAAGCACCTGGTGTGCACTGCACTCCAGTTTACATCATCTACACCCCCCATCCCTGCCACTTGTGCCCAGCTTGGTCCTTAGAGCCCTCTTGGTCATGCCCTTTATTCAGGCGAGCCTTGGGGAGGGGAGATTATTTCCCTATGGTCGCATAGCCAGTCGGTGGGATCCCAGAGCTCTGTCTACCACGCTAGTCACTTTCCACCACAGAAAAAGGGGGTCCCATCTCCCTCGCAGTCCAGAAAAGCCACTCCACCTTGGACAAGAAGAAAAAAAATGTTAATGACCAGCAGGTGGCAGTGATGGCTCCAGTGGGGTAGGATGCATGAAGAAAGTTCCAGACGGTTCCATCACCTTCCACCCCTTACCCCCAGCAGCAGCAGACCTCTAGGTTGAGTTGGGGCTTATTAGCCAGTCCTGAGCAGCATCCCCTCTAAGACTGCCCTGGCTAGGGGCTGGGTCCCAGAGGAGAGGAGGGTGCCTCTTCCCCAGCCAGTCCATTAAGTCTGAATGGTGGTGGGGGTAGGAGTATTAGGAGGAGCGTTAGAAATCAGCCTGAGTCTACTCATCAGTCATTCTCTCACTCACTCACTCACTCACTCACTCATTCTTTCTCTCTCTCATTCATTTATTTACTCATTCACCCCTTTCCTTTGCTTATTCAAATATTTATAATTCAGATGACAGCTCAATTATCACCTCCTCAGGGACGCCTTCCCCGACTTCCCAATTGAAATTAACATCCCCTATTCTTCTCACTCTACAACAGTGGTTCTCAAAATGTGGTCCCAGGCCCAGCATCTGTTATCACCAGGAAATTTGTTACAAATGCAGATTTTCAGGTCCCACCCACCTTCATCAACTGACTCAGAAAATCTGGGGGATGGGCCCCTGCAGTCTGTTTTAATAGCCCACCAGGTGATTCTAATGCACCTTCAAATTTGAAAACCGGCTAGGCATGGTGGCTCACCCCTGTAATCTCAGCACTTTGGGAGGCCGAGGTGGGTGGATCACCTGAGGTCGGGAGTTCAAGACCAGCCTGACCAACATGGAAAAACCCTGTCTCTACTAAAAATACAAAATTAGCCGGGTGTGGTGGTGCACGCCTGTAATCCCAGCTACTCAGGAGGCTGAGGCAGGAGAATCGCTTGAACCTGGGAGGTGGAGATTGTGGTGAGCTGAGATTGCATCATTGCACTCCAGTCTGGGCAACAAGAGTGAAACTCCGTTTCAAAAAAAAAAAAAAAAAATTGAAAACCACTGATCTACAAACATCACTCTTTTCTTCATCACACTGACACTCCTGAAAGTTTCTTGGCCATGGTTTGTTTCTTGCACTCTGTCCATCACTCCCACCAGCCTGATAACCCCCCGATGGCAGGGACTGAGGCTGTTTTGCTTTCCCCCAGCATCTGTCTGGGGACTGGCTCTGTGAACAGACGACTGGATGGAAGGATATGGTGCCTCTCCACTCAGTGTCTGGTCCAGGGCTCTGGGCCCAGAGGGTTGAGGTGGGGATGGAGCAGTCAGGGTGGCCCAGATCCTTACCTGGGGATGGTGCACAGGTAGGAGAGTAGTTTGGTGACCTCTGAAACTGTGCACCATGGCGCCTCCCAGGCCCCCTCTGTAGTTGACACCAGAAGCAGGGGCCGCCCGGCCCTGTCCCGGCCACCTGGAGGACAGGGCACATGTGAGCAGTGAGAACTTTGGTGGGGCCCTCTAGGGACCTCTCCTGTGGCCTTCAGACCTTTGGCCGTAATGGTTCCTTTGCCTAGAACACCCTTTCTCTCCTTCTCCTTCTGTGAACCCTGACTTCTACTCATCCTTCAAGTCCCAGCTCAAACGCCACTTTGTGAGAAAAGTCTTCCCTGAATCTCCTCTGTGCAGAGCACTCCCTCTGTATAAGGTACGTGGGCAGGCAAAGCTCATGGCATGAGCTCTGGGGTCACACAGAAAGGGGTCAAGTCTCTGCTCTGCACTGACTCACTGTGGGTTTGTGGGCAAGTCAGTGCACCTCTAAGCTTCAGTTTCCTCATCTGTTAAACAGGGAAAATAATATGCTGAGCTTATTAGGTTATTTCAAGGATGAAATCAGACAGCTCCTGAGAAGCACTTAATACACAGCAAGAGCTTAGTGAATGACTGAGTTGCACAATCATTGGTCATTACAATGATCACTGTCTCTGTTCTCGTCTCCAGTCCAAGGGGTGGTGAGCATGCAGCCCTGTGGCCACCAGCACTATTTCTTCTTGCAGACTTTCAACCCTGGGTTCCCGACAGGCTATTTCCTGTTCCAGGAATCTGGGCCGTGTGCCTCACTCTCCCCACAGGGATCATGAGGCTGAGGCTCCGGGAGCCAGTACAGCCCATCATCATGTGGAGGAAAGGGGAGGGCAAGTACAGCAGCAGGGAAAGAGGCTCAGGCCTCGGGAAACCACGCCTGTCTCGCAGCCTGGACTCAGAGCCCTGCACTTCAGTCACCTCACTCCAGGATGCCCTGCAATGACCACCAGCCACTTCACATGGGCACCACCCTCTGCAGCGTGCAAAACCCTTCACAGCTCACGAAGCCTTGGACAAACCTAACCACCTTCACAAGTGCTGCCTCACAGGAGTCCAACTACCTGGAACATTCTTTCACATATGTCTTAAAATCTGGCATAATTTTTAAAATAAAAAAAAAATTTGTGGCCGGGCACAGTGGCTCACGCCTGTAATCCCAGCACTTTGGGAGGCCGAGGCGGGTGGATCACGAGGTCAGGAGATCGACACCATCCTGGCTAACATGGTAAAACCCCGTCTCTACTAAAAAAATACAAAAAAAATTAGCCGGGTATGGTGGCAGGTGCCTGTAGTCCCAGCTACTCTGGAGGCTGAGGCAGGAGAATGGCGTGAACCTGGGAGGCAGGGCTTGCAGTGAGCCAATATCTCGCCACTGCACTCCAGCCTGGGCAACAGAGCGAGACTCCATCTCAAATATATATATACTTGTGTGTATATAAATGTGTATACATATATATATCAATATTATATCCTCTTGATATTATGGATTTGATCTTTTTCCTACTATTCACTTACAAATTTCAAAAGTAAAGATATTTTGTTGGGGATAAGAGGGGAAACTTGAATAGGAACTGGAAATTGATGAGTACGAGGACATTATTTTTAATTTTGTTAGGGGGCCGGGCGCAGTGGCTCATGCCTGTAATCCCAGCACTTTGGGAGACCAAGGTAGGAGAATGGCTTGAGCTCAGGAGTTCGAGACCAGCCTAGGCAACATAGCAAGACCTTGTCTTCACTAAAAATTAAAAAAATAATTAGCCAGGAGTAGTGGTGTGTGCCTGTAGTCCCAGCTGCTCAGGAGGCTAAGGTGGGAGAATTGCTTGAGCCAGGGAAGTTGAGGCTGCAAGAACCATAATTGTGCCACGGCACTCCAGCCTGGGTGACAGAGTGAGACCTTGTCTCAAAAAAATTTTTTTTTTATCTGTTAAGTGTACTAATGGTATTGTGATTATCAAGGAACACACTGAAGTATTTAGGGGACAGAATATGAAGATTTATAATATTTTTATAAATACTTCAGAAAAAAATAGATGAAGCATGACAAAATGTTAAGATTTATTAAATCTGGGTAATAGGTACGTGGGTATTCATGATACTATTCTGTCTACTTTTCTATAGGTTTGAAATTTTTCATAATATAAAAGTCCAAAAGAAGGTGAAGTCATTAAACCATGAAAACAATGCACAACTTGTGAAGGTGGAGGTGCGGGTACAGGTCCCTCCAAAATCCTATCGCAGCTGTTTGTTGGGTCCCTTGGGTCAGGAAATGCTACATCACGTACCTGGGTCCATTTTGCTGATGAGGAAACTGGGGTGGGGAAGCAGCTTCCCAGTCCCCCACGGGCCCAGGTCCCCAAACTCTCTGCAAGGGTTCTGATTCACCCCTTGAATTAGGGGTGATGGTGAGCCTTTGTCTGCTATAAACCTGAGGCCTGGAGCTCAATTGCAGCTCTGATGGTGCTGCACTCCCCTGCTCTATAACCTTCTATGGTTCCTTATGGCCTTGAAGAGAAATTGCAAGCTTCTGGACCTGGCACTGAAGTGTCTCAGGCTCTGCACACTCTTCCACTCTCATTTCATACACGAGGTGTTAGAGGCGAAGCTGTGTCTCCTGCCCATCCAAATTTATATGTGGAACTCTTAACTCCCAATACATCAGCATGTGACTGTATTTGGAGATAGGGTGTTTAAAGAGGTAATTCAGTTAAAATGAGGTTACTGTGGGCCCTAATAGAATATGGCCAGTGTCCTTACAAGAAGAAATTTGGACACAGAGAGAAGACCCCCCGAAGACACAGGGAGAAGATGGGCATTTGCAAGCCAAGGAGAGAGGCCACAGAAGGAAACAACCCTGCCAACATCTTGATCTTGGACCTCCAGCCTCCAGACCTATGAGAAAATGAATCTCTGTTGCTTAAGCCACCCATGTTATGGCAGTCCTGGGACACTAATATACTATGTCTCCCCTTGTCACCAGTGACAGATGATACCACCCAGCTTTGTTCACCCTATTCCTTCTGCCAGGTATGCCCTTCTGTCCTATCTCCATCTAGTGAAATCCCCTCATCGCTCAAAGACTAGCCAAGATGCCACCTCTTCCAGGAAGACCTCCTTACTGCCTTCCCTCTTTAGAAGCTCTTCCCCAATCCCAGGTTCCCAAAGCAAATGTAGACCTCTGTGAGATCCTGCAAGACTGAGAGTCCTTATGGGTGTGCACTGGGTCAAACTCATTGTTGCATCCCTGTGCTCAGCACAAGGCTGGATAATCAATGTCTGTGATTGATTCACGAAGGAATGGAGGGTTAGAGCAATACCTCTCAAACTTTGATGGGCGTGGGGATCTTGTTAGAATGCAGATGCCAGTTCAGCAGGCCTGAGATTCTGCCTCTCCCCCTAGCTCCAAGGTCACGCTGATGTAGGTAGTCCCCAGACCACACTTTGAGCAGCAAAGGGTTCACACACTCAGGACATTCCACACCGGGACACAGTGGTCACACCATTAGTTCACATGTCTGGTTCCCCACACTGCCTGGAACAGGGCCCTGCACACACTCAGTGCCAGCTGAGTTGATTACAGCAAGGGGCAGTTGTCCACCTGATTTGTCTTCAGCTGGGCCAAGGAGACCCTTTTGCCCCAAATGTTATCCTCACCTACCAGCTGGGACCAGAAATACCAGCATTAGCATCTCAGAACCGTGGCTTGAAGCTGTGCTGTTCACAGATATCATGAGCCTCAGGTGAAAATGAGGATGGCAAAATGAGGGTGGTGGGTAAGTCAGGGTTGCCCAAAGTTGCTGAAAAATGTGTTGCATCTGCCAGCAGCATGAAGAGTCACTCCAAGTTTGGGGAGGGAGGAATGGTAAGTAATTGAATTTGCAAGCAATTAAAAGCATTTTTTCATATCACAACGAGTGTGAATGTATTCTATTTATGGATATTTAAAATGTATAGAAATTTTAAAGGCAAAAAGGATTTCAAAGATCTATATGGAGCAACTGAGAGCTCAGGGTGAGGTCTCAATCTCATGGGCTCTGTTCATTCTCTTCCGCATTAGGGATTTTCCAGTGAAAAGACAGGGAAGCCCTCTCCTAAGGCTTTGTGCCTGTGGCCCCAAAGATGTCCATGCCCTAATCCCCAGAACCTTGAATATGTTACCTTATATGGCAAAAGGGACATTGCAGATGTGATGAAAGGCAGGACCTTGAGGTGGGGAGATTATCCTGGATCATCCAATCTAATCATAGGAATCCTTGAAAGCAGAGAACTTTTCCTGGCTTTGGTAGCAGCAAGGTGCCAAGATGGATGGAGGTTGAGGGAGACGCAACATTGCTGGCTTTGAGGATGGAGGAAGGGGCCACAGGCCAAGGAAAGTAGTGGTCTCTAGAAGCTGGAAAAGGCAAGGAAATGGAGTCTCCCTTAGAGCCTCCAGGAAAGAATGCAGCTCTGCAGACATCTGGATTTAGCCTAGTGAGATCCATGTTGGGCTTCTAACATACAGAGCTATCAGATAATACATTTGTGTTGTTTTATGTCACTAATTTGTAATAACTTGTTATGGCCACAATGGGAAATACAGTGCCTATTAAACAAAACCCCGTCCCCAGCATGGGAGCAGACATTCACACCTGCGTGTTGATCAGTTTCTTTCCTGAGAACAGATCTTTATGAAAATTTTACAGGGAGACCTCCTTCACAGGGCTGGCTTGGAGCAGATCTAGATCTTGAAGCACAGGCTCTGGGGACTCTTTGCCCTACAAGGAAACTCCAACAGAGGCTGGTGTGGACGCAGAGGCACCAGCGAGGAGACCACTGCAGCAGGTACGAGACCATGCTGGTTTGGACTTGGGTGGGGTGAAGTCAACAGATTCTGAATACAATTTAATGGGAGAGTTGACAGTTAACAAACTGAATGTGGGGTGTAAGAGAAAGAGCAATCAAGGATGATGCGGTCATCTTTTCAGTAAAAGGCCGTGAGGAAAGACTGGAAGGTTGGGAAGTGTGGGGTGAGGAGATGTGAAGTCAGGAGTTCATATTTGGACATGCTAAGTTAGAGATGTCTGTGAGACCTCCACACAGAGACATCAAGTAGTAAACAGCTGGATGGATAAGTCTGGAGTTCATGGCCAGGGCCCAGGCTGGAAAAATCAGTGTCAGGGTTGTCAGCCTGGAGAGAGCATTTACAGAAAATATTCCACCTCCAGGATAAGATCACCTAGGAAGTGAGTGGGGATGGAGAGGAGAAAGGGACCAAGGACTGGGCTTTGGGGGCCCTCCAGGATTTACAGGTTGTGGAGATGAGGAGGAGACAGGAAAGGAGGCTGCAAAAGTGTGGCCAGTGAGGTGAGAGGAGGACTGGGTGACTGAAGATATAATGGCAAGTGAAGAAAGCCTTTCAACAGGAGGAAGTGGCCATCCATGCCAAATGCTGCGGAAGGGCCAAGGGTGATGAGCACTGAGAATTGACCCCTGGATCTAGAAACATGGAACGCAATGACGAGCTCGACAAGATGTGTCTCAGTGGCACAGTGGGGAAGGGATTCTGATTAGAGTGAGTGGAAGAGAGAAGGTGTGGAAACAGGGAACACAGACAACTGCTTTGTGGAGTTTTAATGTAAAAGGGTGAGGGTGGGAACATGGGGGCCTAGAATAGCTCGTTTCAAGCTGGGCAATATTGCAGCATGTTCTCATCCTGATGGGAATGGCCCAGGGCCAAAGAGGGAAGATGATCCTGTAGGAAGGAGGAGAGAATCTTGCTGGAGGGATGTCTTTGAGGAGGTAGAGAGGAACAGAGCACTGGTTCAGGGTCAGCCTCAGGCACACGGACAATTCATCCATGCTAGAATGCTGAGCCTGTGGGTACAGATGCCAGCAGGTAGGTGAATGACCTTCCTTCTGGTCTTACTGAGTAAGCAGAAGCAATTCACAGACTTCCTTCCAATTGCTTCTGCTTACTCAGTAAGACCAGAAGGAAGGTCATCAGCTGAGATTTAAGTTGGGGAAGGTGGTGTTGAAGGTCAAAGGAGAGAGTAGGTGTGAAGTCATCACACAGGACTGTGGGGGAGTCATTCAGGACTCTGGAGGTGAAGTGGGATCCACTGGCCCCATTGGGACCCCCGGAGGTCAGTGGTCAGGAATCTAACACAATTAGCCTGCACAATTGTGTGGATTTTTCCAGCTTCGTTCAGCTTGGGGGTGCAGGTGGAGAGTTGGATCTCACGGAGGTTGGGATTTATCCAGGTAAGTGTGAAGGTGGGAGAGGAAAGCAAGCGAGTGAGTGTTTGAAAGGAAGTGATTACAATGTGAGCCTGGAATCTAAGCTAGGAAGAAGGGATGTGAGGATGTGACAGAAGGTGGGGGAGACATAATGATGGGGAAGGGATGTGGTGGAGGGTGGGGGAGACATGATGGGGAAGGGATATGGTAGAAGGTGGGGGAGACATAATGATGGGGAAGGGATGTGGTGGAGGGTGGGGGAGACATGCTGGAAAAGGGGAGTGAAAAGGTGGTTGAGCCAATAGGTTCAAGGTTTTGGGAGGCCTGAAGATGATGAAACTTGGGGCAGTGGGTGATCTGGAAAGAGAAGCAGTGGTAATAAAGGAGCGGGAGCCTTAACATGAAAACCTGGTGGGGAGAAGTTGGTTATGGGGGACGCCATGGGGGGAGTCATGTGGGGAACGAGGACAAGATCACTAGAGAAGAGCAGGACAGAAAACGGACAGGAGCATGCATGTGGACATTGCTCATTCACGCAGCAAATGCTTTTTGCACACATACTACGCATCAGGCATGTGCGAGCTAACAGTGCATGTTGCAACCCCCAAGAATTACAACAAGAGTAACTGAGGGAAGACTGACAATGAGCCAGGTCCTATCTGCCTGTTCTCCTCCTCTTGAGGAGGCCCAGAGAGGGCAGTAACTTCTCCAAGGGCACACAGGGAGCTAATAACAGAGTTAGAACTAAAACAAAGGTCTTCTTCCCACAGCAGAGCCTTCCACGGACAAAATCTGAGCCCTTGGCCCATCATGGCCCTGAGAGG
Source organism: Symphalangus syndactylus (assembly GCF_028878055.3). NCBI lineage: Eukaryota > Metazoa > Chordata > Mammalia > Primates > Hylobatidae > Symphalangus > Symphalangus syndactylus. The sequence continues at coordinate 34,313,741 of NC_072446.2, read as the reverse complement.
ATCGTGAGATCCTTTGTGTACAATTAATATAGGAACAAACAGCAGGAGCTGCAGAAAAGATGACCAGGAAAAGGACAGATAAGGTCTCCTGGGAGCTGCAAAAAGACAGGGCAGTGCCCAAGGTCCTGGAGAGATGTAGAAGTCTGTGAAGTAAAATAGTATTTCAGGACAGTCAGTCTCCAGGAAGCACTGTGGTTCTCTTGCCTCTGGACCTTTGCACATGCTGTTCTCTTTGTCTGGAACGCTGTTCCCAACTCTTCACCTGGATAATTCCTATTCATACCATAGGACTGGGCTTTCCGTTACTTCCTCCACGAAGTCTTCATGGACCTCGACTACCCTAAGCCTGAACCAGGGGACTCATCTGTGCTCCCACAGCCCCCTGTCCTTCCCAACTGTCACACTTTGTTTACACTGGGTTGCAATAATCTGTTGTGATAACCTGTTGGCTTTTCCCCACCACTAGAATATAGGTTTCCTGAGAGCAGAGAACACACCAGACTTGTTCCCTTATGAATTCCCAGTGCTAAGCCCAGGGCCCAGTAAATGTCTGTTACAACAATGGGGAAATACTAAATAGGAGTGATAAGACCTTCTATATTGGATGCTGCTAGTACCCCAAACCCAGATCCCCTCAGCAGGCAGAGAACCCATCCCCAGAGTCTGGAAGTATCAGCTGTCAGTGGCTCACAGATGCTCCCTCTCTGAAGAAGCGCCCTAGGCTGAACTGGATCACTGGCTCCCCCTGCCCCACCCCATTCCAGGATCAGCCCGCAGTTCCTGCAGTTCATTAATGATGGACAGACTGGGGATCAGCCCACAGTTAATGACTGACAGACAAGGCTTATAAAAGGCCAGTCCTCTATGCCTTAAGCTGGAGCCAACTCTGTGGGGTGGGTCATGCCCCAGCGCTCTTCTTGGGGTCAGCCCACAGCCTTGCCTGGCTCCTTCCCCTGCCCTGACCCTCTGTCCTTCTCCTCAGAGCCCTCCTCCAATAAGTCACTTTCCCAAAAATCTTAGGCTTTGCTTCTGGGGAACCCGATATCCACCTTAGCTGCCTCACTGATGGATGGACAAGTAGACAGATGGACAGACAGATAGATGGGTGGATGGATACCAACAAATTGCTTTCATCTATTCCAATTCTCCCATGGGAAAGATGAGGAAACTGAGGCTCAAGGAGGCTTGGTCTAGAACCTAGGCCTCCAGGGCTTTCCCTGCCTTCCCTCCACCCACCAGCACCTGAGGATGCTCTGGGGCCCCCGGCTCCCTCCCCACCACCTCCTGCTTGAATCCCCTGGAACCTGGCAGGCATGCTATCCTGGAGCGGAAAACCTTGACACCTAGAGCCCCAATCCTGGGCTCAGGCCTTGGGGGCTCCTCCTCCAGGGTGGGGCCTCTTTCTGGGGAGCCTGCAGAAGCTTCTGGGAAAGCAGCCTTTTCCTCAGTCAGTGGGCTGGAGGCAGCGGCTGGGCCAGATGTTTTGGTCTGAGTTGTTCCAGCTGGGAAAAAGCAACAACAAAGAAAAGGATGTTAAGCAGAAGATGGGCTTTCTAAGGGGAAAATGTCTCCTCTTTCTCCTTCTGACTAATAATATCTTACAACTATTGATCTCTCCCATGTGCCAGGCATTGCACTAAGCCCCTTACTTCTAGTGTTACCTCTCCCCACACCTCACTTTTTTTTCTTTAGAGACAGAGTCTCACTCTGTTGCCCAGGCTGGAATGCAGTGGCATGAATATAGCTCACTGCAGCTTTGAACTCCTGGGCTCAAAAGATCCTCCCACCTCAGCCTCCAGAGTAGTTGTGACTATAGGCATGCACAACTTTTTTATTTATTTATTTATTTATTTATTTATTTATTTATTTATTTATTTATTTTTCCCTACCTCCCTCCCTCCCTCGTTCCCTTTCCTTCCTTCCTTCCTTCTTTCCTTCCTTCCTTCCTTCCTTCCTTCCTTCCTTCCTTCCTTCCTTCCTTTTTTCCTTCTTTTCTTTCTTTCTTATAAATTCCTGGCCTCAAGCCACCCAAATTCTCCTGCCTCAGCCACCAAAGCACTGGGATTACAGGAAAGCCTCCACACCTGGCTTCTGGTGTCCCTTTGAACCCTCAAAATAACACTGTGAAATAGGCGACGTTCCCATTGCACAGATAGGGAGAACCTGGACTCAGAGAAACTCAGTATTTGGCCAATGTCACACAGCCAGCGTATGGCAAAGGTGGAGTGTGAACTCAGGCAGTTGTAACACAGTCACAATGCCTTGCTCAATTTCAGACACATGAGACTTCAAGCCCCTTAACATGCCACACTGTATACTAAACCCCTGAAGCTGAGCCAGCCCAGGTGGTCTCTATCACTTACAACCAAAACCACCTGAAATGTGATCTCAACCAGACAATAACCTTGTACAGCTGAGCATGTAGGCATCTTACCTTTCCCCAAAGATTTGGCTCGGTTGGGTTTAGGAGAGTAGAGGGAACACAGGACTTTCCAGGGCCTATCGTGCTGGAGTGAGGCCTTCTCCGGGGTCACAGAGGGTTGCCTCTGCCCTTTCAAGAATGAGAATTTGAGCCCAGGAAATGGGGGCTCAGGGGAGGAGGTGTTTCTGCTAGGGCAGGGCATGGGCTTGGGAAGTCTCCCATTCCTCTGTTTGGTCTTCACCTCCATCTTTGTTTCAGAGGCTGGAGCTGCAAGAGAGGCTGGGGACAGGCGGGGAGAGGAAGCTTGTCTTGGTCCAGGCCTGAGCTGCACCATATTCTCTGGGCTTCCTAGAGGTCCCTGCATCTTGGAGGCAGCTGGCTCTTGTGAGACACCTGCCCTGAGGCCAGAGGCACAGTCCAGTGGGTCCTCAAGGACATTCATGTAGGAGCCTTGGGGCAGCCTTTCTGAGTTGTGGGTGGGTGCTTTATCATTGGCCTTTCTCCTCAAGTCCAAATTGCAGGGCTCCTCCTCAGAGCTTTCTGGCTTCGTGCAATCCCAATTTCCCAAGGAAGGTCCTTCATTGGCCTCTGAGAGAGGCAGTATCTTTTGAAATAAGGGAGTTTCCTTAGTTCCAGATATCTCCTCTAGTGCCCCAGAAGTACACCCACTGGATGTGCCCACCTCCCTGCTGGGAGACTCTCCTCTGCTCTCTTGGGAAAAGCCTAGGAGAGCCACATAGTCTCCCTCAAAGTCCTGGCTGATCACCTCGTCCATCCTGAAGGCCGCCTCCCCAGGCTTGGCTTGCTCCACCTTGATGAGTCCTGGATACTTGCTCCCATATGTCCTGCCCTTACTCTTGGCCAAACTCTGGGCAAGAAGCACCTGGTTGTCCGGGGAGCTGGCCTGGTGCAACTCTTGAGGGCTGCTCAAATCCAGTGCCTCTAATGGAAGGGGCCCCCAGGCTTGGCCGAGGGCATTCACTACTTGGGGTCTGTCATCCACAAACTCTGGGCTGGTTATCTTGGTCCAAGGCACAGGAGCAATCCCATTTTCTGATGCTACCAAGCAGTTGTGTAGGGGACTTCCCTCAAAGTCGCTGTTGATGGCCTCCAGCCATTCTTGGGTGAAAAGTATAGGGTAGGCTGGCTCAGGAACAGGCTTCTTGTCCACTGTGTGGAGGTCCAGGGAGAGGCATTTGATCATGATGCAGACAGACTGCTCCTCCCGGGGCTCCACTTGGAGGTAGAAGTCACCCTGGCGCAATAAGAGAGGGTTGAGGGGTGCCAAGTGGACCACAACTTCATCCCTCAGACAGAGCGGCCAGCCCTCGTGTAAGAAGAGGCAGTGTGAGTAGGGAGCCTGTGGAGAGAAGGGGATGGCATCAGAGAACCTGGCCCTGAAAGGCTCCACCCTTGGATCTGCTCCTTTCCCTCTCCCACATGGAATCTGGAACAGGTCAGGGACTAGGATTAGGCAGAATTTAGGAGGCACTCACTGTCAAGGTTGTGCAAAGGTTGACTCTCCTGCCCCACGCTCGTCCTGGCCCTGACCTTGGAAATACTAGCCTACTGACCCAAGCGAGAAAGCTCAGAGCACCATGCACTAGTTAGCAATCGGCTTTCCCAAGTGGTCCCCTTGCTTGGCTCATGCTCCCTTCCTCTCCCCATCTATCCAGAACATTTCCCAACCCAATTCAAGCCTTAGCCATCCATTTTAAAGCCAGAGAGACATGGTTTAGACAAAGGTCTACATTGCTAATTTGTGCAAATTGCTTAACTTCTTTGAGCCCCAATTTCCCTATCTGCAAATAGGATAATAATACATGTCAGTATTACTGGGTTGGTATGAGGATTGAGTGAGATTATACAGATGGCCTCAATTTATGGTGGGGTTATATCCTGGTAAATCCATCATAAATTGAAAATATCATAAGTCAAAAATGCATTTAATGTAACTAATCTACAGAACATCATAGCTTATTTAGACTAGCCTATCTTAAATGTGCACAGAGCGCTTACATCAGCCTACAGTTGGCCAAAATCATCTAACACAATGCCTATTTTATAATAAAGTGTTGAATATCTTATTGAATTTGGATAGTGTATGAGGGTGAAGTAGAAACAGTATTGAATGAGAAGTCAGGAAATCTGACCCTGCCACTAACTTACTAGATGACTGTCCAGTTTTTCCTGACCCAAAGGTTATTCTGGGCCTGAATGTTTATTATTTATTTGTTTGTTTATTGTTTGTTTATTTATTTCTCATTAAATGAAGGTTTATTTTTTTTTATTTCCCATTAATGGATAACAACAAGAAGGTGAAGCAAAACTTAAAAAAAATTTTTTTTTAACAGGAGTTGCCAGAAATTCCCTGTATAGGTGGGTACAGTGGGTCATTCTGGAACAGGCTGTGACCCAAGTGATCCCTCTCAGTTGAGCCTCTCCACTGGGCTGTGTGGGACCAGTGTTCGACAGTGACACCATGTGGCAACAATGGAAACAACAGCTCCACTGGGCTGACAACAGGTCTTTAACTGGCTTTTGGAAAAAGAGTCTGAGTTCTGTGGATTGAGTAAGTCCCAGACAATCTTATATAATTTGGATGTGTGTAGGGGAGATGTACAGAGAGTAAGACTGAATTTCCTGCTAATTAAGCAGGTGTTTCCTGGAATTATTGATTGGGGAAATAGTGAGATCTGACCATAGTTATACCTTATGTTGATAAACCCATTTATATCAGTCATATTGTAGATTGGGCTGCCTCAGAGAAGCTTAATATCCATAAACCTTCACGAGTCTGTAGGTTTCTCAACCCTTTTCACTTAGCCCTCTTGGGTTTGCAACATGCTTTCTCTCTCACCTTCTCATTGAATGAGAAAAAACAGCCCGGCCATTTTTTGCCAACAGCAAAGCACCAGAGTGATGATGGCTTTGATCATCTCACTTGACTTTCACAGTAACTCAGTTTGGTGTAGGCAGTTCAGGCATTATTATTTTCATTTTACAGATGATGCAACTGAGGCTCAGTGTGGTGAAACATTTGGCTCATAGCCACACAGCTGATAAGCATCAGGGACTTGGACCTAGGCCTTCACATTTTAAGTCAGCTGTACCTGTCCCCAAGCCCCACCAGACTTTATGTGAAGGTGGCTGCCTCTGAGTGATGGTGGCTGGAGAGGCAGACTTTGAGGCTGCCATGCTCTTATTTCAGATGGAGAAACAAGGAAGTGGGATAGCGATAGCCAATAGCTACTGGGCACTTGCTGCATGCCAGAGTCTTTGCTAAGCCATGTGTGTCATCTCCATGTGTTAGGTGCTGTGTTATTAACGTTTCTGCTTGACACATAAGGAAACTGAAACTCAAGAGAGGTGGCATGGATCTCCAAAGTTCACAGTGATGAGCTTGGATTTGAACCTGGGGCATCTGACCCCAGAAGCCATCCTGTTAATCCCACATGACTTCCCACTGCTCTGAGATTGACGGATATTTGCCTATCGTTACACTTAGATTAAACTCACCTACAAGCAAAAATAAAGACGTGGAAAGGTTGTTACCTTGAGGAAGCGGCCAGTGCAAATGAAGTTTAAATGGCCAAATAAGGGAAGTGGGCAATTGTGTAGCTTGTCAGGGAGAAGAAATAAGGATGGGGGAGCATCTGCATGAAATAGTGTCATGTGGAAGTGGCTGCAAATGCTTCCATGAGAAGCTCCCTTCTTCTCCAATACCAGTTCCCGTGTATTGAGCTATTTCTATGAGCCAGGCTCTGTGCTAAGCATGTAAAATAGATTATCTCACTTTCCTTCTGGTTCCTAACCCTGGACTTTTAGCTGCCACATTCAATTTATTTCTACCACTGAAATGACGCACACAGTCCCCACCCTTCCTTGTTGCTTCTGAGGAGCTGTGTCCCTGACAGGCAGTAAGCAACTCAGGACAGGCTGATGGGATCTTAGAACCTCTTTGTGATTCTTGAGGCTGGGGTAGCAGGAGGGTAGGTGTTAATAACAACAGAGCAGGGAACAATCGGGAAACCCATGAAGGGAATGGCAAGTTCCTGCGGTGGGCATTTGAGCATTTGACGGCTTGGTCTCCTCAGGCTTCTCTCATCCTTTTCTTTCTTTCTTTCTTTCTTTCTTTCTTTCTTTCTTTCTTTCTTTCTTTCTTTTTTTTGAGACGGGGTCTCACTGTGCCACCCAGGCTGGAGTGCAATGGCGTGATCTTGGCTCACTGCAACCTCTGCCTCCTGGGGTTCAAGCGATTCTCCTGCCTCAGCCTCCCGAGTAGCTGGGACTACAGGCACGTGCCACCACACCTGGCTAATTTTTGTATTTTTAGTAAAAACGGGGTTTCACCATATTGGCCAGGCTGGTCTCGAACCCCTGATTTCGTGATCCGCCTGCCTTGGCCTCCCAAAGTACTGCGATTACGGGCATGAGCCACCACTGCCGGCCTTCTCATCCTTTTCTTAAAACAGCTCCACCCTCTGACCATAGAGGTAGACACATGACTCAAGCTTGGCCAATCCTGGTACCCCACTCCTCTGGCCACAGTGATTGGTGCAGGAATGGGCATATGACCCAAGCCTGGCCAATCAGGATCCTTCCTTGAGATTTTTCTGTGTGCAGTGGATGGGAAAGAGTTTATTTTCCTCTCTAGGATAGAATATAAATCCTTGAGCTTCCCTGGGTTCCAGCCTTGTGGGAACACTTAGCCTGGAAGAATAATGCCAACAAGCAGTGCAAAGCAGAGACTAGGGACAGGAAGGGTCTTCATGGGATTTGATCAGTGGATCAACCTGGGCCTGAGGCCTGATCCACCCTTCCCTGGTCTGAGTGAGGATTCTGTCATTTGCAGCCAATGAGTCTGGCTAAAACAGTTTTCTCTCCACTTTCCCTTGGCAGAGGCCTCCCTGAGATCTGAGTTTGAAGAGGTCACAGGGGAAGAAAGCAAGAGTCCTGATGCCTCACGGGCTCTGGGGAAGCTCTAGGACCTTCTCTGCTATTTCCACTGAAGCTACCCCACTTCACCCAAGGCACTTGGCAGTGCCCACAATGTCAGGCTCAGGGGGGGCTCCCCAAGACCAGGGAGCCCCCAAGGATGCCTTTATTCAGGCCTTCTTCTCTGCTGGTGACAGTACAATGTAATGAACTCATAGATGTCACAGGGTAAAGCCCCTTCCATCTGGGGGGGCTGATGTCTCCCCTTGGACAAGCAATGATACTTGGAAAGTCCCCCCACACCCTCAGTTCCCCTTGAAACGAGACACATGCCAGCCCACCTCCTTCTCTGCCCGCCTCCAGCCCCATGACTTTCTGGGACAGCTTGTCCCCTGGCCCTGTTTCCCCCTCGACTCACACAGGCTGCTTCTCGCACTTGCTCACACAGGCGCTTGGCAGGGATCAGGAAATCCAGAAGGAAGCTCAGCCCATCCCCCTGGAAGCCAGAGTCCAGGAGACGGAACACCTGACCCAGGACGGTGGGTGCCGTGGCCTCGAAAGGAGGATAGAGGCCCGCCAGGGCATGCTGGATGGCTGTGTCGAGGGATGGAGGGTCCTGTGGGGGACAGGAGGAGGGGGTGATAATAGCAATGATAATGAGGGCAGAGACCACTTCCCGTGACCTTCCAGGCCCCATATGCCTAAGGCCCCTGCTAATTCTCTGACCTCCTCTCCTACCCCGCCCCGCTCACTCATCACTGCCAGCCACACTGGCCTTCTTTCCTGTCCCTCAAACACACTAGGCACAATCTCACCTCAAGGCCTTTGCACTGGCTGTTCCCTCTGCCTAGAATGCTCTTCCTCAAGACAGCGTCATTCCCACACCTCTTGCAGGTCTTTGCTCAAATGTCATCTGCTGATCCACGGAGACGTGGAGGAATGGGGTGGGGCGGTGGGCATTCAGGTCAGGGTCAAAGAGAAAGAGGATTTTGGCATTGCCCCAGTCTGACCGCCTGGCTGGCCTGCAGGCCTGCAGCCTGAAGCTGAGACATGAGGGAAGCCCAGCCCAGATCAGACAGCCCACTCCACATGCAGATGGGAGAGTGAGAATAAGTGATTGCTGTTTTGCCACTGAGCTTTGGGGTCATTTTTCACACAGCAATAACTGATACAAGTCCACAGCTGCAGACCGTACAGCCAGCTGCCTCCCATGGACCTCCTAGATGCCTCTCAGCCACCAACTGCCAACACATCAGACCCAACCTGGCAACTTCCCAAATCTGCTCCTCCCCCAGTCCTACCTCAGTGACGACCCCACCACCCAGTCAGGCTCCTAGGCCAGAAATCTGCTCACAACACTGCTTGTCCTCCTGCCACCCAACCCACAAACAGCCCTCAGTGTGTCCCACACCACTTCCCCTCCACCAACAGCTCTCCAGCCAGGTGCTCTGCTCTGTCCCCTGCCCCCACCCTGATCCAGGCTTCACCGCCTCTTCCAGGAAGGGATCCAGAAGGCAGTCAGCCCGTTCTCCTGGCAGTCAGAGTCCAGGAGAGGGAACACTGGGCCCAGGACCCAGGATCACCTGACTCCTCTCCTTGGCTGCCAAATTCTCGTCTTCCTCACCCCAGCAGCCATTTTCCACCAGGACCCCAAAGAGACCTTTCTCAAATGCAAACCTGACCTCATCGGTCTCTGTTCCAAACCCCTCAAAGGCTCCCACTGTCTTCAGGAAGCATCAGCCTCCAGGCATCCAGCTCCCCTGAGATCTGGCAGCTGCCCTCCACCCCCGCCTCCCCTCCAGCCTCACCACCTCTCTCCATGCTTTGGCCACAGTGGCACATGCCTTCCCTCGCTCACCTCCAGGCCTCCACACATGCAGTGCCTTCCTGTTGGAATGCCCTTCACTTCCACCCCTCCTCGCCTGGCCAACTCCTCATTCAAGACTCAGGTCAGCCGTCACCTCCTTCAGGAGATTTTCTTGGGCGCCCCCCACTACCCCAGTGAGATCAGGTGTCCCCTTTTCTGGGATCCCATAGTGCCCCTATTACAGCAGTTCCCAGCTAAAGGCAGGTGTAATGGGTAGAATGACCTCCAATGATGCCCGCATCCTAATCTCTGGAACCTGTGAATGTGCTACCTTACAAGACAAAGGGGAGTTAAGGCTACCGATGGAATTAAGTTTGCTCATCAGCTGACTTTAAAACAAGGAGACCATCCTGGATTAGACAAATGGGCCCAGTGTAATCACCAGGTGGAAGAGGATGCAGACGAGGGAAGGGTAAGAGGAAATGTGACTATGGGCCAGGGGCGGTGGCTCACACCTGTAATCCCAGCACTTTGGGAAGCTGAGGTGGGAGGATCGCCTGAGGCTAGGAATTTGAGACCAGCCTGGGCAACATAGTGAGATCCCATCTCTTATTACGTTAAAAATCATAAATAGGCTGGGTGTGGTGGCTTATGCCTGTATCCCAGCACTTTGGGAGGCCAAGGTGGGTGGATCCCTTGAGGTCAGGAGTTCAAGGCCAGCCTGGCCAACATGGCAAAACCCCATCTTTACTAAAAATAAAAAAATAGCAAGGTGTGGTGATGTGTGCGTGTAATCCCAGCTACTCGGGAGGCCAAGGCATGAGAATTGCTTGAACCTGGGAGATGGAGGTTTCAGTGAGCCGAGATGGCGCCACTGCACTCCAGCCTAGGTGACAGAGCAATAACAAATAAAATCAAATAATAAATAAATAGCGGAAATATGACAACGGAAGCAGGATCAGAGAGATGTGATATTGCTGGCTTGGAACACAGAGCAGGAGCCAAGGAATGCGGGCGTCTCCAGAAGCTGGAGAAGGCAAGCAAATGGATTCTCCCCTAGAGCCTCCAGAAGAGAAACAGCCCTGCCAAGACTTTGTTTTTGGCCCAATGAGATGCATGTCAGGCCTCTGATCTTTTATTACCTGCAAGATACTACACTTGTGTAGCTTGAAACTAAAGTGCATGATCATTTGCTACAGTGGCAATAGGAGGCAGGTACAGTTAAGCACTGGCTTCTTTTCCTCTCTGGGGCCTCAGTGTCTGCACAGGACCCGGCACAAACAGGTGCTTCGTAAATTTTATGGAAGAAGAAACAAAATGTCCGTCTCTGAACCACAATTTTTCTTTTCTTTTCTTTTTTTTTTTTATCCTTAAATATTCATTTATTTAAATACTTCTTTTATAAGGTTCAATTATTTCTACTTTCTTACACTGAAGAATCATTTATGTACAAGAAAATGCACAGATCTTAAAGTGTTCTGCTCAGTGAGTTGGCAATAAAACACTCTTATGTAACCAACACTGAAAACAAGATATAAAATATTTTTATCACTCTTTTCCAGTCAACAACCACACCCCACTTCCACCACCAGCCCCAGCAGAGACAACCAATTTTCTACTTCTATCACCCTAGATTAGTTTTGCCTGTTCTTAAACTTCATATAAATGGGGTCATACAGTATATCCTCTTTCATAGATGGGGTCATACAGTATATCCTCTTTCACAGATGGGGTCATACAGTATATCCTTTCATAGATGGGGTCGTACAGTATATCCTCTTTCATAGATGGGGTCGTACAGTATATCCTCTTTCATAGATGGGGTCGTACAGTATATCCTCTTTCATAGATTTTCTTTTCTTTTCTTTTCTTTTTTTTTTATTATTGAGACAGAGTCTTGCTCTGTTGCCCAGGCTGGAGTGCAGTGTCCCGATCTCTGCTCGCTGCAGCCTCTGCCTCCCAGGTTCAAGCGATTCTCTTGCCTCAGCCCGAGTAGCTGGAATTACAGGCATGAGCCACCACGCTTGACCTTTTTTTTTTTTTTTTTTTAAGACAGGAGATCTTGCTCTGTCACCCAGACTGGAGTGCAGTGGTGCTATCTCGGCTCACTGCAGTCTTGACTTCCTGGGCTCCAGCAATCTTTCCACCTCAGCCTCCCGAGTAGCTGTGGACCACAGGCACCCACCACCAACCCTGGCTAATTTTTGCATTTTTGGTAGAGATGGGGTTTCACCATGTTGCCCAGGCTGGTCTCGAACTCCTGAGCTCAAGCTAGCCACCCGCCTTGCCTTCCCAAAGTGCTGGGATTAGAGGCATGAACCACCACGCCTGGTCAGAACCACCACTTTTCTGTCAAATAGACAAGTTGGACTAGGCCAGAGGTTTCCACCCAGGTATGGTCTTAGGACCCATTGGTCATGAGCCTCACAGGGGCCCTTCTGGTTGCCCCAGCCTGGTTGCAAGCTCGAGGTCCACCTGTTGCCCAGGGGGCAAAGGGAGATGAGAATAAATAAGGACCCCACTCAAAGGGAGCTTACTTAGGAGGGAAAAATCATTTTAGTAAATGAGGCCCCTGAAGAAAGAGAAATACAATAGGAACTCCGAGGAGGAGGAGGGTGGCATTTCTCAATGCCAGCAAGATTCCAATGCCAGGAGGCTTTTACGGAGGACTGAGGCTCCCTCCCACCCATAGCCCACACAGTGCTGGGCACAGGGGGCCGCGATCACTATTTGTACAATGAATGAGTGAATGATATGAGTGTCCACAGCCTACTGTGATGGAAAGAGGGTCTGAACACTGCCGTGGCAGTGAGCTCAGAGAGGATGATGCAGACAGGCACCTGGTGCTGAAATCACATGTACCCAGGAGGTTTTACACTGAGGTGGAGGGAGGGGCCTTCAACTTGGCAGAACAGGGAAGGTCTCATCTGGCCTGGTGTCCACTTCTAATCCCCCCCAACCGCCACCAATCATGGTCAAACTCTGACATTTCCCACCCCATGCAATCCTGGAGCAGTCCCTTCACCTGCCACGTGCCCTCCCCACTCCCTCCCTCCTCTCTCCTGAGACTTGGCCTCTGGCCTCTCTGTTGAGACGTCAGCTCCGGCCTCTCTGTGCAGCCTTGAGTAGGTCCTTTCCCTCTCTGGGCCTCTTTCCTTGTGTAAAGAAAGCATATTGAGCTGGGCTGAGCTTGCTTTGTTTTGGTTTTGGAAATTTAATCATTCATGATGACTTTTATGATTTTTAGCATCTCCTCATACCGTGCATACTATTAGCACTTACTATTTTTCTTCAAATCCACTCACTTTTTCAAAACTTACATAACTGTGTTTTTCAATGAGACTCTATATCATCACAGTGGTTATGCAAGTGCAGCCAGACTGCCCAGGTTCAAACTCTGGTTCTGTCACTTACTGGTTGTGTGTACCTGGCAAGTCAGATTTAACTCGTTGTGCCTCAGTTTCCTCATCTGTAAAATGGAGACTGTAATTACAGCCACCTTAAAGAGTTGATCAAGATTGGGTGAGGTAATACATGCGAATTCTCTGCACAGGACTAGAATTTAGTAGGTGCTCATTAAGTAAGAGCCATCACTACAATTTCTGTGGTCATATTATTATTATTATTATTATTATTGTGTGTGTGTGGTGGGGGGGTTTTAAGGAGCAGAGAGTTTAATAGGCAAGAAAGAAAGAAGGAAGAAGAAAACAGCTCCCCCGTATGGAGACAGAGGGAGGAGGATTCTAACAAAGAGAAAACCCTGTGTGCTGCAGAAAAGTGGCTGCTTCTACGAGGAGGCTGGAGGAGATGGTGTCTGATTTGCATAGGGCTCAGGGGATTGGTTTGACCAGGCATGTCACTCACGTAGCCCATGAAAAAACTGGTCCTACTACCCTAGCCTTTTAATATGCAAATGCAGGGCGCCATGATGTTCTACATAGGTGGGGATATGTGGGGGCGGCCATGTTACCAGGCACATAGGGGGCAAGGGCAAGAAGAACGTAGGAATCACCATGTTTGGGTGGATCTGTGGCAATATTATAATTGTTATTACATCATCACTATAAATGGAAAAATAACCGTAAACTGGCATAAATAGAATGTAACTCCAAAAATAAACTGATGATGCATTGAATGGTTTTTATATTCATTTATAAAAATATATTTAAATATATTACTTATTATATAAAGTATACTTTTTGTTTACTGTTTGTATTTTTGTGAAAATAAATGACTTTAAAAAATAAAAATAAACAATGAAAACAAACAGTGCCATTAAATTCTAGGGACATCTGGTCACCTCTTGGAGCCTAAGGGGGTCTTCCTCCTCTCTTTCTCCCAAACGCATCAGAGAGATGTTAAAGACATCTTATCCCCAGACGAAGCCTTTCTCCTTAGGTCTGGAGAGGCTCAGAGAATTTGAAAGGGACTGACTGTCTCATCACATGGTTCCATGTCATTTAGTTCCAGTCTGTGACATACCTTGTGTTTAACCAGGCCCGCACTCCTGGCCCCTATACTATGCTCATGACCTTCCAGACTGACCCAGGGAAACTTGTAGGTGCAGAGGGACATAGAAAACTACCCGCTCACAGTGGTTATACCTGGGCAGTCACGGGAGGCGGGGGCGAGTGTGTATACTTCTATTTCAATATCTTTGCAATGAGCCATTGCTATTATAATCTTTTTTTTTTTTTTTTTTTTTTGAGACAGAGTCTCACTTTGTCATCCAGGCTGGAGTATACAGTGGTGCAATCTTGGCTCACTGCAACCTCCACCTCCCGGGCTCAAGCGATTCTTCTGCCTCAGCCTCCCGTGTAGCTGGAATTATAGGCATCCACCACCACACCCGGCTAATTTTTGTAGTTTTAGTAGAGATGCAGTTTCACCATGTTGGCCAAGCTGGTCTTTAACTCCTGACCTCAGGTGATCCACCCGCCTCGGCCTCCTGAAGTGCTGGGATTACAGGTATGAGACACCGTGCCCAGCCCCATTATAATCTTAAGTATCATTTTTGTCAAGTAAAATAAACAAATATAAAGGGCACAGGTTGATGCCTTTTAACCTATGTATGAGTCCCTGTAACCACTTACCCAGATCAAGAGCCAAAGATCTCCATACTCCAGAGACAGACTCCTTGCCAGTTGTCTATGTCATCACTCTGGTCTGCATCCTAACCTCAGGGAAACAGTGAGTTAAACTATCTTTCCCTGATGTGCCTCAGTTTCCCCTTCTGCACATAGATGGGATTCTGATTCCTATCCTACCTCACTCAGATGATCGTTCTAGAGACACAAGGAGCTAATGGATGTAGAGGGTCTTGGGGAAAGTCAAAGGCATGGCCGCTGCTGTTACTGTTATTCATTCTTATTTACTTTCACTCATCCTGTCAGCCCAACCTTAAGTCCCAGCCTTTGTGTGAAGCATTCCCCGTCTCCTGGTCCCTCCCTGTGTCCACTGCTGTCACCCCAATGATAATAACAGTCTCCAGGCGGCTACTGTGCCCAGGTCCCCTACTTGCATTCTCTTGCTTAGCCCACACGACGATGCCAGGAGCCAAATAGGAATGACACGTTTTGCAAGTCAAGAAACCGAGGCTGATCTTGCCCAAGACCACAGAGAAGAGAAAGAGCCAGGATCCAATCCCGACTGCGGCCTGCCAAGTCTGCCCAGATCTTCCCCTGTCTCCAGCCGCCCCCTCTGCCTGGGGACCACCAGCTGTGGGGACTGACGATCCCAGCTGCCTGTCCTTCCCAGTTTCTAGTGGCGCCTGAAGAAACTGTTTACCTCTCACAGAGCAAGGCTCAGAGACTGGGACGCCCTTAGCTTTCACAAATTGGCTCAGTTTGCCACACACTGTTACCATTTAAGCGGCAGCCAGTAAAAAGGAAGTATGTTCCGAGTTAACAGAGCTCTGAGCTCTTGGCCAGCACATTACCCACTATAGGCCTGAACCCCAGGGGCTCATAAGCCGTCCAATTATTGGAGGAAGCACACTGTGGTGGGTGTGGGGGTGCCCAAGCGGCTGCAGGAAGGAACGCTAGCTACTCTCATTCCCAATCCACCCGGCAGCCCAGCCTGGGACCACAGGAACCCAAACACGAGACGTGGGCCCCTCAACATCATTTCCATGAAACTTAATAGACGTGTTTCCATTCCTTCCCAGTGAGCACAGCCCGCAGCCGCCTGGGCCAGGCAGGAGCCAGCGGGTGTGAGGCTGAAAAGGAAGAAGGTGAGACGAGCCACAGCCCCCTCCCCTGCAGCCCAAGGTCAGAGAAGGAGCTCACCAAGGGGACAGGCAGAACCAGGCCCGCACGGCTGGCTCCTATACCATGCTCACGACCTTCCGGACTGACCCAGGGAAGCTTGTAGGTTAGGAGGGACTACTTGCTCGCAGCGGTTATACTTGGACAGGGGAGTAGGGGCATGCGTATACTTCCATTTCAATGTCTTTGCAATGAGCTACTATTATTATAATCTTAAATACCATTTTTATCCAGTAAAATAAACAAATATAAAAGGCACAGGTTGATGCCTTTTTACCTATGTATGAACCCTGTAACCACTTACCCAGATCAAGAGACAAAAGACCTCCACCACTCCAGAAAGAGGCCCCTTGCCAGCCAACTCTCCCACCCCTGACTATTGGAATTTCTTTTAAAGAAAACAGTGTCATACAGTATGATCTATAGTATGAGTAAAACCATGTAAGCCTAGAAAAAACTCCAAGTGGACATTACGTAAAGTGTTAACTGCAGTTACCCCTGAGGGCTGTGTGGGGCAGGGGCCTCGTAAGGCAGCCTTTTAATTTTCTTCATAGTTTGCTGGATTTTCCAAACATTCTGTAACCAGCTTGTATAGCTTTTATAATCAGGAGGGGAAAAAATAAAAGTGTGAGTGTATGTGTTTTTAAGGCTGGTTCCCTTTGTAAATGGTTTCACCAGATGTTGTTAGCTGGACCTTCTGAGATGTGGACTAAGCTTTTCTTTTTCTTTTCTTTTCTTTTCTTTTCTTTTCAAGAAAGAGTTTTGCTCTTATTGCCCAGGCTGGAGTGAATTGGTGCCATCTCGACTCACTGCAACCTCTGCCTCCTGGGTTCAAGCGATTCTCCTGCCTCAGCCTCCCGGGTAGCTGGGATTACGGGCATCTGCCAACACGCCCAGTTAATTTTTTGTATTTTTAGTAGAGATGGGGTTTCTTCATGTTGGCCAGGCTGGTCTCAAACTCCTGACCTCAGGTGATCCACCCACCTTGGCCTCCCAAACTGCTGGGATTACAGTCATGAGCCACCGCGCCCAGCTGGACTGAGCTTTTCTTAAAGGTCCAGATTTATCCATTTACTGCAAAGGGCAAAGATTTTAGTATCACTTAGCATTTGCCGCCTCCTTACTTGGGAAGAGAGGACTGAGAAAAGCCAAAATGGACAGAGTCCTAGCGCTACCTTCAACCTCTGCCCTGTTCCTTGGAAAAAAAAAAAAAAAAATGCCTAGGGAAGGTGAGATTATGCCCCTGACTCTCTGGGTGACCCTGGCCTCAGTTTCCCCATCTATAAAAGGGAGGCACTAAACATATCTATCTCCAAGGGCCCTTCCAGTAGGGGCATTCTAGAATTCAAAGTATAATCAGGGGCCGGGTGCAGTGGCTCATGCCTGTAATCCCAGCACTTTGGGAGGCTGAGACAGGAGGATCTCTTGGGGCCAGAAGTTCGAGACCAGCCTGGCCAACATAGTGACAGCCTGTCTCTATAAAAAATAGAAAAACGTAGCCAGGCATGGTAGCTCAGGGTAGTCCCAGTTACTTTAGGCACTGAGACAGGAGGATCGCTTGAGCCCAGGAGGTGGAGACTGCAGTAAACTATGATCACACCACTGGCAGAGCGAGTCCCCAACTCCAAAAAAAAAAAAAAGTATAATCCAGTTCAGGAAGGTTTGGAGCTGGGATGTGGTTTCTAAATCGGATCAGTTAATCCTCAGTTGGTGAGAAAGTTTAAAAAGATCTGTCTTGGCTGGGTGCAGTGGCTCATGCCTGTAATCCCAGCACTTTGGGAGGCTGAGGCAGGCAGATCACCTGAGGTCAGGAGTTCGAGACCAGCTTGGCCAACGTAGTGCAACCCCCGTCTCTACTAAAAATACAAAAACTAGCCAGATGTGGTGGCAGGTGCTGATAATCACAGCTACTCAGAAGGCCGAGGCAGGAGAATTGCTTGAAACTGGGAGGCAGAAGCTGCAGTGAGCAGAGACTGGGCCACTGCAGTCCAGCCTGGGTGACAGAGTGAGACCTGTCTCAAAAAAAAAAAATCTGTCTCATCCATCTTCCTGCCTCAGGCCTAGGAAGAGTCAGTCTAAACCAACAGCCACAGGTATAAATAAATGCTTCCAGGGGCCTGACAGGTAACATGAAGACAGACACTGGCTGAATGTGAGAAAGCACTCACTTCCACCCTTCGGAGATAGTCAGCCTCAGCACCAGGGAAGCAATGGGGAATAGAGGGGCTTGGGGCACACACCCCTTCTCATCAGCATCAGCTGAGTGTTGCTTTGGCCCAGCACCACCTGATCTACTGATTTTTCAGTAAAACCTCCCAATTTTGAAAAAGTTGGCCAAGCCAAACACATCTGTGAGCCAGATACGGCCCAGCGGGTGTCAGGTTGTAATTTCCAGTCTCAACGACCTGGGACACTCCTCCTGAACTTCTCCAGGCTGGAGATTCTAGAACCAGCATTCTGTGGCTCTGGCTGCCAGGAGGTTCTTGCTCACTTCCAACTAAAACTTCTGCTTTAAGTCCTCTTTATTTTTGTGTGGGTGGAGGTATGAGTGAGTATTGGCTCGTATAAAAAAACTTTCAGAAACTGGAAAAACAGCCCTGATGCAGTGAGCCGAGAAGCGAGTGGGTGACGGAAGACCCACGTTATAGTCCAGCTCTGTCTATATCATCTGCATGACCTCGACCCCCTGCCCCTCACTGAGCCTTAGTTTTGTATTTGTTCCTTTCTCTCCCTCTCCCCTTTTCCTCTGCCTTGGGCTCACCATCTCCCACCCAAACCACATCATGATCACAATTGTAACCAGAGCTGCTTCCTACTGTCTTGTGTGTTAGGCCCCTGCTAAGCATCTTTCATTAACTATTTTATCTCAATAATTCTATGGGCTGGGTATTTTTATTCCCATTTTACAAGTTAAGAAACTGAGCTCAAGGCTCTACTGCTACTAAATGGTAGCACTGGGGTATGACCCTGGGCACATAACCATCAGCTGTCCTGTCTCTTTCCCCGGGCTCCCTGCTACCACACCAGGCTCCTCTTAGCCATCACAGTGGGCTTCCTAACACAGAGATCCAACTGTGACCCTCCACTGCTCAACAACCTCGGGTGGCTCCCTATTGCTTTAGCAACTCACTGGCCTGGTGCTGTGGCCCGTCAGTCAGCTCCCAGCTTATCTTCCCTACTTCTTCTAAACATACTTTATGCTCTAGCCCAGGGCTTTCCAATCATCATGGGTCCCATTCATGAGGCTCTTTCTGCCATGTTCACATATTTTAATTTGTTATTGGCCTACTTTTTTTTATTATTATTTACTTAACGTTTGACTTTTTGTCAATTCTTTTTCAACTTAAATCTATTTTTTGGCTGGGTGTGTTGACTCATGCCTATAATCCCAGCACTTTTGGGAGGCCGAGGCAGGAGAATCGCTTGAGCCCAGGAGTTCAAGACCAGCCTAGGCAACACAGGGAGGCCCTATCTCTACAAAAAATAAAAAGTTAGCTGAGCATGGTGACATGCACCTGTAGTCCTAGCTGCTTGGGAGGCTGAGGTGGGAGGATTGCTTGAGCCTGGGAGATAGAGGCTGCAGTGAGCTATGATCATACCGCTGTACTCCATCCAGCCCAGGTGATGGAGCGAGACCCTATCTCAAAAAAAAATTATTTATATTTATTATTATGTGTTTGTGCTGTTTAAATTACTTCCTAATACTCATTAAGATGAAAAGCTGTAAACTAAAAAAATGTTCATCTAAGCACCATCCAAAATCTCCCCTCCTGGAACCCGTGTTAGATGCCCCACCTTGGAAAGTGCTGCCTGGACACAGATCTCTGTGTCTCTGCTTCCACTGCACCGCTCCCTGGACTGAGCAACCTCCTGCCCACCCTTCAGAGCCCTTCCAGACTTGCCTCTCTTCTCTTTGCTTTTCAGGACACATGTGCTTCCAGGCAGAGGGATGGACCCCCACCACCCATTAGACACAGCCTAGAATTATCTGTGGATGAACCTGCCTTCTCCATGGACTGCCAGCCCCCAAAGCAGGAACCACGTCCTTATACAGGGCCTGGCACACAGTAGGGAACTGGGGTGGGGTACTGCCATGCAGCAGGTACATGGGCAATGTTGAATGGATTAAACTGAACTTGGCTGGGCATGGTGGCTCATGTCTGCAATCCCAGCACTTTGGGAGGTTGCGGTGGGAGGATCACTTGAGGTCAGGAGTTCGAGACCAGACTGGCCAACGTGGTGAAACTCCATCTCTACTAAAAATGCAAAAATTAGCTGGGCGTAGTGTCACACACCTATAGTCCCAGCTACTCAGGAGGCTGAGGCATGAGAATCGCTTAAACCTGGGAGGCAGAGGTTGCAGTGAGCCAAGACAGTCCCACTGCATTACATCCTGGGTGACAGAGCGAGACTCCATCTAAAAAATAAATAAATAAATAAACCCTGAACTTGACCAGTTTTTCTCATAGGTGGCCCACAAAACAATTTTGGGAGAACATAGATTGATGTGAAATCGCAGCGAGAAAGTTACTCCAGTTCTCTTCTATTCCTCCTGATGACACCAAGGACAACACCTCAGTCTGGAACCAGTCTATCTCGAACACCTCTCAGGCACTTACTCCTCACTCTGTTTAACAAAAGAAAACAGTCCTTGGGCTTGAAATTGTTCACCACCAACCTCATCCAGCTAGAATTTACCAACACAGATTTGCCTTCATTGAGTACATATTTTATAGTTACTTTCTTTTCTTTTCTTTTTTTTTTTTTTTTGAGACAAAGTCTGGCTTTTGTCCTCTAGGCTGGAGTGCAATGGTGTGATCTCGGCTCACTGCAACCTCCGCCTCCTGGGTTCAAGTGATTCTCCTGACTCAGCCTCCCGACTAGCTGGGATGACAGGCACCTGCCACCACGCCCAGCTAGTTTTTGTGTTTTCAGTAGAGACGGGGTTTCACCATGTTGGCCAGGCTGGTCTTGAACTCCTGACCTCTGGTGATCCGCTCCCCTCGGCCTCCCAAAGTGCTGAGATTATAGGCGTGAGCCACTGCGCCCGGCTTAGTTACTTTCTATTTATGACAATGGATACTTATTTTTTCATGGTTGTGATATAAAATTTTCTATTTAAATATATTTTTCAGTGTACAAAGTAAGTTGATGTAAAGAAAAATATTGAGCAAATAATAAGTAGTAGATTTTATTATTTTCTTATATATTTTATCCAGTAAGTGGATGTGTAAAAGTTGTTTCAGTGATACTAAAATTTGGGAACCATGGGACAGGATCAACCCTAAGCCCCTTTGCCATAAGATTCTCTGACATGGGGGTGCCCCCAAACACTAGACAGCTGTTAATCAAATGCCCCACAAAAATTACAGCTATGATGGGTTATCATAAAGGAAAGATACATGACATGCTAGAGTAAGAGTCAGGGAAATCAGGGAAGGCTTTCCTGAAGAGGTGACGTGGGTGAAGATTTACCGGGTAAATAAGAATTCATTAGGTGAAGGTATTCCTCCAAGCAGGAACAGCATGTGCAAAGGCCCTGGGGCAGCAGGGAGCATGAACCATAAAAGGCTCAGAAGCAAGGCTGGAGCGGCTGGAGCACAGAAGTGAGGCCAGGGAAGTAGGCTGGCAACAACCTTTATTCTTTAAAGACAGGCAAGGGAAGGAAATCTGCACATTGTTCCCAATCTGGAAAGAGTTGCTCACCCTTTGACAGGAGGCAGACCAGTACCTGACCCTTGATCTGAGGATCTGGGGTTCAGTGAGGGGTTTCTAATTACTAGGTTAGGTGTGAAAGCAGGAGAGGCTTGGCAAACACCAGGTGCAGGCTGTGGCCCTGGAGTGACCATGACTGCCGAGTGCAGGCTCAGAATTCAGACTGTCCTAACTTGCACTTTCTGGTTGGGGTGACCTTGGGCAGCTACTTAAGTTCCCAGAGCCTGAGGTCCCCATCTGTTGGAGATAGCAGCAGGTCTAATCTTAGAGTTGGTATGAGTTACCGACTCCTGGATGTAAATCACCTAGCACGGGGCCTTGCCTGTAGGGAGAGGTGAATAACCATTGGCTTATAATAGTATTTTCAAACAGCTCCAAGAGCCATGTGTGTGTACACCTGTCCCGCCAGTGCATGGACGTAGGTGCCTGGTTTTGCAATATATATGTCTGTGGTGTGTATGCCAATGTATGCCCACAGTTTAGCAGTAGGGGGAGCAGGTGGAGAAGGCATGGGTGTATGAGAGGGTGTGAAAATGTGTTCAGCTGTGTGAGTCAGTGGGAGCATTCAAGTGTGCTCTGTGCGTGCATGTGTACGTGTGTGTGCATGTGTACGTGTGTGTGCGTGCTTGCATGCGTGTGTGTGAGAGAGAGAGAGTATGAACACCTCTATATGGAATTCTTCTGTTTGTGGAGATGCATTTCGGTGAGTGAAAACCCACACAAATTCAACATGGTTGGTCACAGTCACGGGGTTAAAGCCTTGGCCTGTCTTCAAAGCTTTTTTCCAAATCCTTACAGCCCCTGTGAATTTGCCTGGGGCTCTTGTATCTGTCTGGAGCTGGGCTGAAATCCTCTGAAAACAGACTTTTCTTTCATTCCCTGTTGCCAGATACTGGCACAAACGCATCCCCGCCACCACCACCACCACCACCACCACCACACACACACACACACACACACACACATTCTCCCAGAATGTTCCAACTTTTTTCAAGGTTCCAGCTCCAAAAGTCCCTTCCTCTTCCCTCTCCCCAGCCAATTCCCATGGAAGCACCCTGTGTTCACTGTGTATATCTGACTTTCCATAGCTGAGTCTAAAACAGCAAAAGCATCCCAAGTTTTGGTAAGCAGTTCTCTCCTTTTCACCCAGGACCCTTAACCCTCCTGGCCCTGCATTGCCTGGCTGGCCTGGGAGGGGACTTTAACCCCCACCACCACTCTCCCCCATCCAAACTCACTGCCGGGACAATGTGCATATCACAGCCAGTTCCAAAACAAACATGCAAAACCACCGCGTTTCAGCCCTCAGCCTCAGGGCTGAGATTCAGGCTCAGGTCTAGGAGTTGGGGAATATTAAAGTTTACAAGTCCAATCTTACTCCATCCATACACACGCATGGAGAAGCCGGGAGAGGACGCTGCCAGAGATGGGCTCCTGCCCTTGAACCCCTGCTGGAGTGGAGGCAGGTAAGCACAGCCCTCCGAGGCACTGAGGATCGTCTCAGCGTAAATGGCCAGGGCCACCCGGGGCTGTTCTGTAGGGAATGGGGGAGGGCTGTGCCCACTGAAAGGGGGCAGAGCGAGGTGGTCCAGGCCTTGGCGCGTTACCATGGTGACGGACTGCCAGCTGAGAGCGGCGCGGCTCCTGTCCTGGGCGCGGGGTCTGTGGGTCCGCGGGTCCGTCTGTCTGGGGCAGCCCTCGGTCCCGCCTAGCTCTGGAGCCAGGGGAGAGGGCAGGCCCGGGGCACCGACCCCGGCGTCATCTCGGAGGAGCGGCCGGTGGGGACAGGGAGAGAGACTAAGAGAGAGACAGAGAGGGACTGAGGCTGGAGACGGCGAAAGGGAGCCGCGGGCGGCGCGGGTCGGGCCACCAGACGGGGGGCGGCAGCAGAGGCGGAGCGGGGCGGGGCGCGGCGGGACAGCGGCCCCTTTGTGCCTGCGCCCTCGCCCCCAGCCCGCGCGCCCCGCCCCCACCGCCCCCCTTTCCCTCCGCCCACCCCCTCGGCAGCCAGCTGGAACCCGAGGAACCCGAGCCCGCCCCGCCGAGTTTTCCTCCCGGCTCCTCGCTCTTCCCACGGCGCGCCCGGTCCTGACGGCCCCATTGTACAGACGGGCAGAACGAGGCCTCGAACCGCAGCAGCCGGGTTAAGCGCCCGCGGACCTCGCTGGCGTACCCGAGTTCGAGTCTCCTCCTCCTACACTTCCCAGGGAGTCACAGACTCTCTTAAGCTTCTATTTCTTCATCTGTAAAATGGGGTGGGATGATGATGATGATGATAGTGCCTGCTGCTTAGATTTGGTGATGAGGAGTAAGCATCTGTCCCAGTGCCCTTGAATTCTCCCACATTATGCCCCATCATGACGGCCTAATTCAAGGCTTTGAGGTGATGACGGCTGTGTGCGAGTTCTGTTCTTGACTCAGATAATGACCTTGGCCAAGTCGGTATTTCCTACTGAGCCTCAGCTTTGGAATAAAACAAAGAAACTAGATGACTGCTAGGGTCTAAATGTGCGTGTACCTCCCAAATTCATATGTCCAACCTAATCCTCAGTATGATGGTATTACGAGGTGGGGCCTTTGGAAAGTGATTGGGTCATGAGAGGACAGAGCCCTCACGAATGGGATTAGTGCCGCTCTCTCTCTATATATATATACATATATTATATATATATAGGCACTTATATATATAGGCATATATACACACACATACATACATGTATATATACACACATATATACATATATATACACACATATATACATATATATACACACACGCACACACACATATTTGAGATGGAGTCTCACTCTGTTGCCCACCCAGGCTGGAGTGCAATGGCATGATCTCAGCTCACTGCAACCTGTACCTCCCAGGTTCAAGCAATTTTCCTGCCTCAGCCTCCCAAGCAGCTGGGATTTTAGGCACCCGCCACCACACCTGGCCAATTTTTGTATTTTTAGTAGAGACAGCATTTCACCATGTTGGCCAGACTGGTCTCGAACTCCTGACCTCAGGTGATCTGCCCACCTCACCCTCCCAAAGTGCTGGGATTACAGGCGTGAGCCACCATGCCCAGCCTAGTGCCCAGGAGGACCCAGAGAGCTAGCTGCCTTGCCCCTTCCACCATGGGAGGACACAGCGAGAAGGGGCTGTCTATGAGCCAGATAGGTCCAGAAAGAAGGCCCTTACCAAACACCCAACTTGCCTGTGCCTTAATCTAGGGCTCCCCTGCCTCCAGAACTGTGAGAAGAGAATTTCTGTTGTGTATAAGCCCCTCAGTGTAAGGTGTGTTGTTATAGCAGCCCAGACTAAAACAGTGACTAAAGTTATTCCTGGTTAGATGACTAGGGGATTTGTCCATTTATTTATCAAACACCGTGCACTGAGTCAGCCTGTCTCCTCCACTAGACTGTACATTACTTGAGAGTCCCTGCCCTCAAGTACTGTACAGCCTAGTGGGGGAGACAGGCAAGGAGCAGATAAATGGGAAAAATTAAAACATAATAACTGTGGTAACTGCTAAGAAGGAAACAAACAAATGTTGACATTGGGAACAGTAGAGGGATCAACTTATAGCTGGTGGTCTAGGAAGCCTAGATTTGAAAGCTTAGATGTGAAAGGGGAAAAAGCCTAGATCTGAAAGGGGAGGAATTAGAAGAGTGGAGATGGGGAGATGCAGAGAAACCAAGTTCTAAGCAGAAAGAACCGCATGTGCAAAGGCTCTGAGGCAATATTAAGCTTAAAGGAACTGGGGAGTAAGTGAAGAACTGAAAAAGACAAGTGTAGTTGTAAGGGTTAGAGTTCAGACCCAAGCCTTATCCACAGCCCATCTCCTGCCCCACATAGGTTAATCGGTCTTTTAGCAGAGAAAACCTGAACTAGGAGCCATCCTATCCCAACTTTTGATAAGTTCCTTCACATCCCCGACCTTCACTTGCTCATCACTAATTTGGGACTAATAATCCCCCGCGATAGTTCCACAGCCCAGCAATCAAGGAAACTCTCTCTACAGGAGACAGTCTGGATGGTTTTAGTATCATGACTCCAGATGTGAATTTAGGAGAGAACAGACTTGATGTCCAGTACATAATTCCACTGAGAGTTGTGGGGTCACAGCTTGAAGGTTTTAGAGTCCCAGGTTGCCATGAGACAGAATTGACATGACAGCCAGCGTTCTGGGGTTGCAGGCAACAGAAACAGGTTCCAAGTTAATTAAGCAGAATAGAATGGATTGGCAGTCAGAGAATCAATGAGGTGGCTGGGGCCTATGCTCTGGAAAGCACTGGAGTAAGGAGGATGCTCTGGGGGTCTCGTTGTCAGGAAAGAGTTGGAAACGTTTGAACACATGGAATTACATTAAGACAAACAAACACACCAAAGTAGAACTTCATACGTGTCAGGTAGTTTTCTAAGTATATAACAGTTATAAAGTAGATTCTATTACTGTCCTCACTTTACAAATGAAAAACTAAGGCACAGAGAGGGTATGTAGCCTGCCCAATGTCAGATAGCTGGTCAACTGTGGATTTCAGAATTGGACACAGCTATCCAATTCCGTAAGTTATGTTATTAACCACTTTGCTATGCTACCTGAATAAATCCTAACCGTTCTTTCTGCCCTTGTGTTCCTCATTGATGGACTCAGAACCTTAAAAGAGCCAGGCATGGTGGCATGCTCCTGTAATCCCAGCTACTTAGGAGGCCGAGGTGGGAGGATCACTTGAGCCCAGGGGTTTAAGGCTGCAGTGAGCTATGATTGCACCATTGCACTCCAACCTGGGAGACAGAGTGAGATCCTGTCTCTAAAAAACAAACAAACAAAATAAAGCCTTTATAGAGAAATTCTAATTGTGTCATGTGCCCAGGGCCTCACTAAGACTGCACCTACACATATCAGGAATAGTTGGTCACCCAAAAGGAAATTAAATTGCATAAGAAGGAGAAGAAATGAATATGAAATTGTCCTTAAACAAGTGCAATTACAGCCTAAGCACAGTGGCTCATGCCTGTAATCCCAGCACTTTGGGAGGCCAAGGTGGGCAGATTATCTGAGCTCAGGAGTTTGAGACCAGCCGGGGCAACATGGCAAAACCTTGTCTCTACTAAAAATGCAAAAAAATAACCAGGCATGGTGGCGCACACCTGTAATCCCAGCTACTGGGAGGTTGAGGCAGGAGAATCACTTGAACCTGGGAGGTGGAGGTTGCAGTGAGCCGAGATCACACCACTACACTCCACCCTGGGTGACAGAGTGAGACTCTGTCTCAAAACAACAACAACAACCACCACAACAACAACAACAAAAAGATGCAATTACAGTCTACCCGCTGGGCCTCGCAACATACTTTATATCCTTGTTCACAGGCATGTTCTTCCAAAACTCCTCTCTACTGATGTGGTATAGCAGTTCCATATGCAACCAACAATGTGCACACACACATACACACACACACTTCTGTGGTTTGTAGTCATACTGTGTATGACCTCAGGGAGGTTCACTTTTCTGAGCTTCAGATTCGTCTTTTGTAAAAGAGGGGGAAGATTCATCATGGAGAAGAATAAATAAGTTAATGAATGTAAAGTGCTTTGCACTGTGTCTGGTACATAGAATTAACATGCATCATATAAAATAGTGCTGTTATTTCAAAAAATAGGGAGGAGGGAATACTTCCAAACTCATTCTATGAGGCCAGTATTACTCCAATACCAAAACCAGACAAAGACACATCTAAAAAAGAAAACTACAGGCCGATATCTCTGATGAATATGAATGCAAAAATTCTTAACAAAATACTAGCAAACTGAATTCAACAATGCATTAAAAAGATCATTCATCATGACTAAGTGGGATTTATCTCTGGGATGCAAGGATGGTTCAACATATGCTAATCAGTCCATTCTGTTGTGGTACATCACATCACATACATCACATCAACAGAATGAAGGACAAAAAACATGGTCATTTCAATTGATATTGAAAATGCATTTGATAAAAGTCAACTTCTGCTCATGATTAAAAACCCTCAAAAAGCCAGGTATAGAAGGAACATACCTCAACATAATAAAAGCCATATATGACAGACCCACAGCTAGTATCATATGGAATGGGGAAAAACTGAAAGCCTTTCCTCTAAGATCTGGAACACAACAAGGATGCCCACTTTCACCACTGTCATTCAACATAGTACTGGAAGTCCTAGCTAGAGCAATCAGGCAACAGAAAGAAATAAATGGCATCCAAATTGGAAAGGAAGAAGTCAAATTATCCTTGTTTGCAGATGATATAATCTTATATTTGGGAAAACCTAAAGACTCCATCACAAAACTATTAGAACTGATAAACAAATTCAATAAGATTGCAGGATACAAAATCAACATATGAAAATCAGTAGCATTTCTATATGCTAACAGTGAACAATCTGAAAAAGAAATTTTAAAAGCAATCCCATTTAAAATAGCTAAAAATAAAATTAAATACCTAGGAACTAATTTAACCAAAGACATACAAGATCTCTATAATGAAAACTATAAAATATAAAATGAAAGAAATTGAAGAGGACACCAAACAATGGAAAGATACTCTCAAAGCAATATACAGATTCAATGCAATCCCTATCAAAATACCATTGACATTCTTCACTGAAATAGAAAAAACAATCCTAAAATTTATGTAGAACCACAAAAGACCCAGAATAGTCAGAACTATCCTAAACAAAAAGAACCAAACTGCAGTAATCACATTACCTGACTTCAAATTATACCTCAGAGCTATAGTAACCAAAACAGCATGTTACTGACATAAAAACAAACACATAGAACAATGGAACAGAATAGAGAACCCAGAAACAAATCTGCACACCTACAGTGAACTCATTTTTGACAAAGGTGCCCAGAACATACACAGGGGAAAAGATAGTCCAATAAATGATGCTGGGAAAACTGGATATCCATATGCAGAAGAATGAAACTAGACCCCTATCTCTTGCCATATACAAAAATCAAATCAAAATGAATTAAAGACTTGAATCTAAGACTTTAAACTATGGAACCACAACAATAAAACATTGGGGAAACTCTCTAGGACTTTGGTCTGGGCAAAAATTTCTTGAGTAATACACAACAAGCACAGGCAACCAAAGCAAAGATGGACAAATGAGATCACATCAAGTTAAAAAGCTCTTGCACAGCAAAGGAAACAATCAACAAAGTGAAAAGACAACCCACAGAATGGGAGAAAATATTTGCAAACTATTCATCTGACAAGGGATTAACAACCAGAATATATAAGAAGCTAAGACAACTATATAGGACAAAATCTAATAATTTGATTTTAAAACATGCAAAAAGATTTGAATAGACATTTCTCAAAAGAAGATGGCGTACAAATGGCAAACAGGTATATGAAAAGTTGCTCAACATCACTGATCATCAGGGAAATGCAAATCAAAACTACCGTGAGGGATCATCCCACCCCAGTGAGCATGGCTTTTATCCAAAAGACAGGCAATAACAAATGCCAGCGAGGATGTGGAGAAAAAGGAACCCTCTTACACTGTTGGTGGGAATGTAAATTAGTACAACCACTATGGAGAACAGTTGGGAGGTTCCTCAAAAAACTAAATATAGATCTACCATATGACCCAGCAATCCCACTACTAGGTCTATACCCAAAAGAAAGGAAGTCAGTATATGGAAGAGATCATCTGCACTCCCATGTTTGTTGCAACACTCTTCACAATAGCCAAAGTTTGGAAGCAGCCTAAGTGTCCATCAACGGATGAGTGGATAAAGAAAATGTGGTTCTTATACACAATGGAATACTGCTCAGCCATAAAAAAGAATGAGATGTTGTTATTTGCAACAACATAGATGGAACTGGAGGTCAGTATGCAAGGGGAAATAAGCCAGACACAGAAAGACAAACATCACATGCTACACTTATTTGTGGGATCTAAAAATCAAAACAACTGAACGAATGGAGACAGAGAGTGGAAAGATGTTTATCAGAGGCTGGGAAGGGTAGCGGTGGGGGGTGGGGGTGGGGTGGGGTTGGCTAATAGGTACAAAAAATAGTAAGAATGAATAAGACCTAGTATTTGGTAGCACAACAGGATAACTATAGCAAATAATTTAACTATGCATTTAAAAATAACTAACAGTATCATTGGATTGTTTGTAACACAAAGGACAAATGCTTGAGGGGATGGAAACTCCATTCTCCATTATGTGATTATTATACATTGCATGCCTGTATCAAAACATGTGATGTGCCCCATAAATATATACACCTACTATGTACCCAAAAAAATTAAAATAAAAAATAAAAATAGAATAAAATAGTGTTATGTTAGGGGCTGGGGGCTGTGAATTCACCCTCCAAATACAAGCTTAACTGTTGGACTGGACTTGGTTCATCTCTCTGGGACTTTCCAGTGGATCTTCCAAGGACTTCAAGTATTCACTTCCTTCCTCTCTCTCTCTCTCTGGCAAATGAATAACTGAATCATGTGCCAATTGCTACACTAAATTTTGAGAAATAACCAAATCCATCACTAGTCTTGCATATATGGTGGAATGAGAAAATGGGGAAGGGCTGTGGAAATGGGCTCTGCTACTGGTTCGCTGTGCAGCTCTCCGCATGGGGCCACAGTTTCCTCAGCATAAAATGGTGATTATATAATCTCTCCTCATGAGGCTCGTGTAAGAATCCAGTGAAATAATGCATTGAAAGGGCTTAACACAGTGCTTGGCATATAACAGGTTCTCAGCAAATGGAAGCTCTGCCTGTGATTTTGAAATTCCCAGGCCTAAGTGCCAGGACACCTTACCAGGGGACAGGCTTACTTGGGGGAAGGGAGTTGCCTAATTTAAGCAGGATGTCATGGGATTCAGAATGCATTCATTCAATCATTTAATAAATATTTATTTGCTCCTACTATGAGGATGCTAAATACTCAGCCTGCGTGCATATACTCACCCCTCCCATACCCATGACAGATGTCACTAATCCATCACAGAACTTTCTGCTGAACCTAGAAACTGCCCCAGAGTCCTCCTCAATAGAAAGTGCAGGCAGCTGCTACCAATCAATACATGTTGACATGAAGACGATGCTTATTCACTATCTGAAGTTCACAATATATAAGGAAATGGGCTCCAGAGGCAGAAGCCTCCAGAGACAGAAGGCTTGGGTTTGCATTTTGCCATAGGCCCTTATGATAATGTGTAGGCACTGAAGGAGCGTATCAACCATGGAGTGGACCACTCAGATCTCCCTTCAAGATAGAGTCTGTGAGCTGCACATGTCTTCAGGATCTGCTTTAGCTTTTGAGCTGAGGCGACCTACTTCCTGGGCAGCCTGCAGCTAAGCACACTGTGAATGAGGTTTCATTATTTCTGCCTAATA
Source organism: Symphalangus syndactylus (assembly GCF_028878055.3). NCBI lineage: Eukaryota > Metazoa > Chordata > Mammalia > Primates > Hylobatidae > Symphalangus > Symphalangus syndactylus. The sequence goes on along the minus strand of NC_072446.2, from coordinate 34,283,187 downwards.
TAGGATTTCTCTATGAATAATCTTTGTGCCAGAGTCCCCTGTTGGGCTGGCCAAGACCTTCTCAGAGCTGCACCACAGTCTGAAGCTCTTGCTACCCAATCCTTCTTCGTTCCCCCTCTCCTTTCATAGTCAGACCTGCATCAACGTCCAAAGGCTCCCCTTTTTTCTCCTGCTCCCTCTCCCCATTATCCTTTGAAGGCATTACCCCCATGCATCTCTTGGCATTCTTAACTCTGTCTTTGGCCTCTGTTTCTCAGAGGACACAGGTGACATCAGCACTGAGCTGCAGAAGACTGGGCTGGAAAGGAGTGGTCCTCATCTTCTCTGATGGGGAGAATAGGGGTGGCACAGAGCTTATTGTGAGTGCTAGGGGCAAAGAGTGACCCAGGACAGGGAGGCTGAAGGGCATCTCCCTGAGCAAGAAATTGGCCTTCCCTATCAAGGACTCCTTTTTTATTTTTGAGACACAATTTTTGCTCTTGTTGCCCAGGCTAGAGTGCGGTCTTGGCTCACTGCAACTTCCACCTCCCAGGTTCAAGTGATTCTCCTGCCTCAGCCTCCCAAGTAGCTGTATTACACGCGCCTGCCACCACGCCCAGCTAATTTTTGTATTTTTAGTAGAGACGGGGTTTCACCATGTTGGCCAGGCTGGTCTCGAACTCCTGACCTCAGGTGATCCACTCACCTTGGTCTCTCAAAGTGCTGGGATGACAGGCATGAGCCACCGTGCCTGGCCAAGGACTCTTGATTGCAAATGACAGAAACTAAACCCAATCTCAAAGTAAAAAGGGACTTTAAGCGCCTTATAATGGAGAAGTGGTGCCGGAGCTCTGTCATCATTCTAATAGCTTCTTCCCTATGACTACAGAAGTTGGCCTCCAGGCCTATAAGGTCTCAAGCTGGCAATAATAGTAGAAAGACATCATCAAAATAGTAATCTCAGGGAAGACCCTGATTGGCTTTGCTTGGGTCACATGTCAATTCTTGAACCAATCACTGTGACCAAGGTAATGAAGATATTCTGATTGGCTGGAATAGATTCTATGCCCACCCCTGGGTGGGAGCACATGATGATGGCTCTACCAGGGCTGCATAGAGAGAGGAGAAGCTCTCCAAAACAAACAGGGGGATGGGAACACAAGGTAAACAACAAAACCTTTGGTGATCATTACCCACTTCAGAAACACGGAGAAGGAAAAAGACAAAAAAGACAGCTTCTTCTCTCAATGACCTCCTCTTTTCACAGGGGAAAATCTGATGTTTAAATGTTTCCTGATCAGGTCCTAGGATGGGCTTTGGGGAGTGACCTGTGGGTAGGTTAGGGACCTCAGACACCGTCTCACCCTTTCCTCGGATGCCCACAGTCTTGGTGGGAAGGATGGGATGGAAGCAACCTATGGGAATAAAGCCTCTTAGAGCTCCTAAAAAAGACGGAAAACTTACCTTGTTTAACTGTCCTGATTCATGCCAGGGAGCTTCACCTAAGGAGGAGTGACTCACATTGTCACACTGTCCAGCCAGGACAACAATCAGTTATACTTCATCTGCCCATAAATAGGCCTCCTGATGGAGGAGCCTGTGCTATATAAGCAGAGAGCTTGAGTTCAGGTCCCTCTCTGCCCACTAACTCCGTGAGGCATCTTGGGGTTTTGCCTGAATTCTCAGAACGTTAGTTTTCTAACCTGTAAAATGGAACCCATAACCTCTGCTTTGCCCGTTTCCCCTGTCTGCTGTGAGGCAACAACACACGCATTTGTCACGTCTCACTAGGGATGGAGGTCATGAGATGCATTTACTGAGTGTCCACTCTGTGCCAGAGACAGCGTGCTGGATGCTGGCCATATCAGGGTGAACATGACAGACAGCCCCTGCCTTCATGTAGCTCACAGTCTAGAAGAGGTCTTAATAATGAGCGCCTCATACAAATGGTGTAAGGTCTTAAAGGGGAAAAAAGAGCACAAATCAATGGAACCCACTGAAGATCCAGGAGGGTGGCCCTGAGCTGGAATTCAAAGAGAAAACATAAGAAGTCAGGGAAGGCTGGGCTCGGTGAGTACGCCTGTAATCCCAGCACTTTGGGAGGCTGAAGCAGGCAAATCACAAGGTCAGGAGATCGAGACCATCCTGGCCAACATAATGAAACTCCGTCTCTACTAAAAATGCAAAAATTAGCTGAGAGTGATTGCACTCCCAGCTGACAGCTTAACCGCAACCTCATGAGAGACCCTGAGTTACAACCACCCAGTGAGGCTGCTTCCAAACACCTGATCTACAGAAACTGTGTGAAACAATAAATGTTTATGTGGTGGCACATGCCTGTAATCCCGGCTACTTGGGAAGCTGAGGCAGGAGAATCGCTTGAACTAGGGAGTCGGAGGTTGCAGTGAGCCGAGATTGCGCCACTGCACTCCAGCCTGATGACAGAGTGAGACTCCATCTCAAAAAAAAAAAAAAAAAAAAAGGAAGAAGAAGAAGTCAGAGAAAAGCATTACAGTCAGAGGGAACACCGCATGCAAAAGGCCTGTAGCAGGAAAGCATGTTGGAGGGTTGGAGGCAGAAAAAAGCCAGAGTGATGGGGACAGGGACACAAGAGGAGGTGGGAGGCATGGGCAAGTCTCTATAGACCAGAGAGTTTGAATTTTCTCCTTAGAGCCATGAAAACCCATGAGAAGGAATTCAGGAGGGAGTAATACGATCAGATTAGGTTTTTCTTGACCCCTGCCCCCCCGCCGCCACCTTCAAAAGGTTCCTCCAGTGCCTGGGTGGAGAAGACCGTGGGAGGGGGCAGGGGCTGCAGGGAGACCCACCAGCAAGGGGGCTGACCTGGGGGGCTGGAGAAGAGTTGGGCTGCAAGGGTGGTGGAAGCCAAAAGCCAGCGCTCTGGGGGGACTTGGGGCTGGAGACTCCAAGGCAGGGGGCACAGAGGGCTGTGTAGCTCCCCCAGCACATCCCTGAGCCTCTGGAGAAGTCCTTCACTCTGGAGTTTCTCTTTCCCTTCCAGTCCAGCCCTTTCTTGTTATTGTAGGACAGACTCCATCGATGACTCATTCAGGACTTGGGTTTCTCGTTCCAGCAGTCTCCCTTCCCCTGATTACTTTGGGCTCCTCTGGGCCTGCAGGCCTCGCCCCTCATCATCTGGGGAGGCAGCCAAGAACCTTGCTGGCTGGGTGAGCTCTACGGAGGAAGGAGCCGGGACCCTCCCAGCTTCAGGCCCCACCCATGCTTTCCTGCCTCTGGTTTTGCTCTCCTCTTTCCCCCACTAGGGGACCCCTGTTCTGCAAGTCCTGCTCCTCCTTCCAGGACCACCTCCCCTGGGAAGTCCTGCCAGGTGGCCCCAGACCATCTTCTCCACCCTGCTCAGTGGCACCTGTCTTTTTATTCAACCCCCAGGAGCCTACCTTCTGGTGAGTGAGGCAGAGGTGCATTGATGGAACTGCAGGCACAAATATGGTAGAAACCTAGAGGAGGGAACAACAACACCCCCTAGAGATTCTGTCAGATGAGGTTTCCCAGAGGAAGGGACATTTACACCTGGGTTTTGAAGGAGGAATAGAAGTTCATCATGGGGGGAAAAATAAGAAGGCATTCCAAGCCAAAGAACAGTGTGTGCAGGGGGTGACTGCAAGTTATTTCTGTAATGTGTGAAAGGGGCCCAGTGCATGTAAATGTTTGTTGAATGAATCAACGTTTGGGGGAACATTGAGAAATTTGGTGTGGCTGCATCAGAGCTTGCAGACTGCCAGTGAATAGGCCAAATCAGGCAAAGAGAAGGTAAAAAAAAAAAAAAAATGAAAATGGAATTAATTGTCAACATCTAAAAACTGGGAGGCTTCACAGACACTCCGGAGCTGGGCAGCAGCCTCTGCCTTTAGGCGCATGCTATCCAGCTCACCGGAGTCCCCACCTGGCTCAGTTTACTCATTCATGCTACTTCTTGGGCCCTGTGGACGTTTGAATTTGCACCCCTACCTAGATGTTATACTCCTCAAGGTTCTGGACTGTGAGCTATTCACAGGTCCAGGCACACAACAGGTACCCAATAAATCTTTGTTGGCTAAGTGGATAGATGGTGTGATGATTTTAAAATATGTCCCCAAATTTCTTAACACTCGGGAGCCCCCTTCAGTGTGGGCTGAACTTAGAGACTCCCCTGTAAACAGCCAAATGTAGAAGAAGTAATAGCTTGTGATTTCAGAAACTAGGTCACAACTGTGGCTCCTGCCTGGCTGTTTCTTGGATTGCTTGCTGTGGGGAAAGCCAGCTGCCATATTGTTAGGATACTCAAATAGCCCTGTGGAAACACCCAGGTGGTGAGGAACTGAGGCTTCTTCTTGCCAATGGCTGGCACCAACTTGCCAGCCATGTGAATGAGCCACCTTGGAAGCGGCTTCTCCAGCCCAGTCTAGCCTTAGATGATTGCACCCCCAGCTGACAGCTTGACTGCAACCTCATGAGAGACCCTGAGTTACAACCACCCAGTGAGGCTGCTTCCAAACACCTGATCTACAGAAACTGTGTGAAACAATAAATGTTTATTGTTGTCTCAGATGCTGAGTTGTGAAATAATTTGTTATGTTACGCATCAATATATAACTAATATGGATGGATGGCTGGGTATCTGGATGGCTGGATAGATTTATATAGAGTGCATTAGGTAATGGAGGAAGTCCCATTGGGAAAGTGAGGGTCAGAGTCTGGAGAGCCAGAAGAAGTTTGTAATCCCTGGTCATATTTAAGCTTTAGGGAGGTTATTCAGGCAGCCAGAGGAGGAGAGAGCTAGTGAGTTTTGAAGCCAAGAGGTCATCAGAGGCTAGACCACTCGTCCTGGGGAGACAGCCTGCCCTGTGTCTCCAAATCCAGCTTCCTCAAGCAGCAGTCCATACTAGTCCTTCCTACCCTGAGGTCCTGGCTCCATCGTTCCTCGGCCCCAGCTGGCCCTCAGAATTGTGGAGGAGGTCAAGACTTCAGCATTTTTCAGAAGCCAAGTCATCCTCCTCACTCAGAGTCTTCTTTGTGTGGAGGAAGCCGTTTCTCAACTGGTGGGGGACTCAGGGCAGGGTCAGCAGCCTTCAGGAACCAGAGGAGGGTATTAAGAAGCTGGGATCCTCTGTGGAGACCCTGCTGGCCCCAAAGGCATGGTGGAGAGCCACAGCCACCAAACATCCGTAGGATTAGGTCAGCCCTAAGATACAGTATATTGGTATTGTTTGAAATGACCCAACACATGTCCTCGGGAAACATATGTACAATGGGCCTGGCACATATGAGAATTTTTTAAGTAAACCAAAACTGCACTGAAATGCCATTTTTCATCTATCACATTGGCAAAATTTCAAAAGCTTGACAATACCTGCGGGTGAGGCTTTGAGCAAATAGCTACTCTTATAAATTGTCAATAATGCCTGTTGGCAATAAACCTTCTAGGAAGGAATTTGTAATCTAGAACAAAACAGCATATGCATTTACTCTTTGACCCAGGATATTTACTTCTAGGATTTATCCTAAAGATATAATTCCAAAAATATGAAAAATGTGTATGCAAGGTTATTTATTGAGGAATTATTTATAATACAAATGTTGAAAATACCCAAATGCCTATCTGTAGAAAACTGGATGAACAAACTATGGTACCACATGAGAGAATGTTATGCAGCCATGAAGGCAAGAAGGAAGGTCTCTATAAACCTACAGGGAGTGATTTCCAGCATATATTGTTAAAAAACAAAATAAGGTAAAAGCAAAATAAAGGACTACCTATACTATGCAAACTTTTAAGAAAATAAAAAAGAAAACATTTCTTTATTTACATACATATTTAAAGAATTATGCAAAAGAAACCCAGGAAGGAGAAATCAGAAACTTACTGCAAATGGTTACTCATAAGGAGTTAGTGGGAATATCAATGGAGAAGAAAGAGATGGGAGTGAGATTCCTCTGAATATATTTGTACAGGATTTTTGACTTTTTAACCATGCAAATATTTTACATTCTCAAAAATAAAATTAAATAAAAAGATAAAAATGTAAACTGTAAACTTGTAAACAAAGAGAAAAGAGATGAGCTTAACTGATTGTCAAATAATAATATAGCCACACAAAGAAAATAATTTAAGTAAGTGTAACCACAGGAGTCTAGGTATTTAGTGTTATAATTCTAAAACTACTATCTCTGTGTTGTATGATGGAAGAAATGAGTAAATGTGCTGATGTTTTGGGACTCAGGGTTCTCACTATGGGAAAAGGAAGTCAAAAATATGCAGTGGAGGAAGGATCTGTGGCTATGGCTATGAGTGTTAATTGGAGACATTGATATGAGCAGACCAGGGAAAAGCAACATACCTATAGCAATTAGCACACCCAGGGCCCATATCTTGTCTTCTAAATGCCATTCCCTACTAAACAGAACTAGTGTCCTTAGAGAAATGGCTGATTCCAGGATTGGGCAGGGAAAGTGCATGGTGAATCTGAAGCATCTCATGTCAAAATGCAAGGAAACACTCAATGAATGATGAGGCCAAGTCTAAAGGAGCCAACTTAAAGGGGCTCCCACTAGCCAAAGTCCAGACAATTTGATTCTCAAGAGAAGAACGATGAGGTTTCTCACTGTTGGAGTGAGAGATTACCAACAAGCAAAGGACTAGAATGATCCATGTGGCAATGGATTTGAGTTGGAGACAGTAGCTTCCCAATGCAGACAGGTAAGTTGATAGATAGTTGCATACAGAAATGTTTATAGGTATGTGTATATACAGAAGTTCATATATACATATATTTCTTTGTTCTATCAGCTGAGAGCACTTAGAAGCACCGACATCGCGGTAGCAACAAGCACACTTAACATCCAGATTTTGGTGTCTAATTCCATTCTCCAGTAAAAGAAAACAAGGATTCCTGGAGAAATGGCTGATTCAGGCTGGACATGGTGGCTTATGCCTGTAATCCCAACACACTGGGAGTCTGAGGCAGGTGGATTGCTTGAGCCCAGGAGTTCAGGCCAGCCTGATCAACATTGTGAAACCCTGTCTCTACAAAAAATACAAAAATCAGCTGGGCGTGGTGGCATGTGCCTGTAGTCCCAGCTACTCAGGAAGATGAGGTGGGAGGATGGCTTGAGCCTGGGAGGCAGAGGTTGCAGTGAGCTGAGATCACACCACTGCACTCCAGCCTGGGCAACAGAGCAAGATTCTGTCTTAGAGAGAGAGAGAGAGAGAGAGAGAGAAAGAGAGAGAGAGAGAGAAAGAAATGGCTGATTCAAACAAGGACTGGGATAGAAAATGTACAATGTACAAGATGAGCCTGGAGCATTGTACAGTGACAGAAGGTAAGAAAGTGCCTAAAAAAAGACAAAGAAATCCACAATGATGGAAGGATGTGAAAGGGACACAGAAAACAACTGAAAGAGCTTCTAATGACCAAAGCTGGATGGAACAACTTGAACAAGAAAATAAAGCATACACTGATATAAATAAATGAGTGCATAAATAAATCGTCACTTATCCCTTATTGACAAGGATACATTCTGATAAATGCATTGTTACAGGGATGTGTTCTGATAAATGCACTGTTAGGCAGTTTCATCATTGTGTGAACGTTAGTGTACTTACACAAACCTAGGTGGTATAGCCAGCTACACATCTAGGCTCTATGGTATAGCCTACTGCTCCTAGGCTACAAACCTGTACACTGTGTTATTGTACTGAATAGTGTAGGCAATTGTAACATAATGGTAAGTATTTGTGTATCTAAATATACAAAAGGAACCGTAAAAATACACTTACCATGAATGAAGCTTGCAAAACAGGAAGTTGCTCTGGGTGAGTCAGTGAGTGAGTCGTGAGTGAATGTGAAGGCCTAGGACATTACTGTACCCTACTGTAGACTTTATAAACATTGTACACTTAGACTACATGGAATTTATACAAATATTTTTCTTTTTCTTTCTTTTTATTTTTTTGAGACAGAGTTTCGCTCTTGTCACCCAGGTTGGAGTGCAGTGGCACAATCTCGGCTCACTGCAACCTCTGTCTCCCCGGTTCAAGAGATTCTCCTGCCTCAGCCTCCCAAGTAGCTGGAATTACAAATGCCTGCCACCATGCCTGGCTAATTTTTGTATTTTTAGTAGAGGCGAGGTGTCACCATGTTGGCCAGGCTTGTCTTGAACTCATGACCTCAGATGATCCACCTGCCTCGGCCTTCCAGAGTGTTGGGATTACAGGCATGAGCCACCGTGCCAGGCCCTAAAAATATTTTTCTTTCTTTAATAATAAATTAAACTTAGCTGTAATTTTTTTACTTTCTAAACTTTTTAATTTTTAAAACTCTTTTGTAATAACAACTTAAAACACCAACACATTAAACCAGTGTACAAAAATATTTTCTTTCTTTGTATCTTTATTCCACAAGTTTTTTCTATTTTTAAATTTGTTTTAATTTTCAAACTTTTTTTGTTAAAAACTAAAATGGAAGGCCAGACACAGTGGCTCGTGCCTATAATCCCAGCACTTTGGGAGGCAGAGGTAGGAGGATAGTTTGAGGGCAGGAGGATAGTTTGAGGCCAGGAGTTCAAGACCAGCCTGGGCAACATAGCAAGACTATCTATTAAAAGAAAAATTAGCTGGGCATGGTGATGCATGCCTGTAGTCTCAGCTACTCAGGAGGCTGATATAGGAGGATGGCTTCAACCCAGGAAGTCAAGACTGCAGTGAGCTAGGATCCCTCCACTGCCCTCCAGTCTGGGCCACAGAGTGAGACCTTGTTGCTAAAAATTAAAACAAAAAATAAAAATAACTAAACTGCAAACACAGGCCGGGTGCAGTGGCTCATGCCTGTAATCCCAGCACTTTGGGAGACCAAGGCTGGTGGAGCACCTGAGGTCAGGAGTTCGAGACCAGCCTGGCCAACATGCGGAAACCTCATCTCTACTAAAAATACAAAAATTAGCTGGGTGTGATGGCACAGGCCTGTAATCCCAGCTACTTGGGAGGCTGAGGCAGGAGCGTCACTTGAACCCGGGAGGCAAAGGTTGCAGTGAGCCAAGATTGTACCACTGCACTCCAGCCTGGGGTACAAGAGCAAAACTCTATCTCAAAAAAAAAAATGCAAATACACATATTAGCCTAGGCCTACACTGGATTAGGATCATCAATATCACTGCCTATTACCTCCACATCTTGTCCTACCAGAAGGTCTAAGCAATGGGAATTTCTCACCTCCATTATGGTCTTACAGGACCACCATCGTTGTTGACCGAAGTGTTATTATGCGGCACATGGCTGTAAGTGGGAGAGATTAGGCAAATTTCCCATGCAGAAGAATTCCAAATAGTTTATGTAGATACTTCACCCCCAAGGAGATAGAGCATAAATAAATAACTTCCACTCCTAAAGTGTGGACTGCACATAGTGACTTCCTTCCGAAAGTTATAATATGGGAAAGAGGAGAAAGAGTAACTTTACCGTGGAGAAATCTGACAAATACAACCTCGGCCGGTTGATCAAGGCCAACATCAACAGTAATAAATTGTGTTAATACTACATACTCGATATGCTGTGTAAGGATGGGGCGCTTCAGACACAGGCTTCCTTAGACATCTCTACTCTGCCCCCACCTGCCTTGCAAAGATGTCCTGAGAGAGAGAGTAACTGTCTTCTCCAAGGCCACACAGCATGCTGGGAGTGGCAAACACCTGACTGGCCTCTTCACAGCATCAACAGAGTTGCCACACCTATTTCACAGAGAAGGTAAGGGGGACCCTGAGGGCTTGCGCAATTTGCCCACATCCCCTTGCAGTGGTCCAGCTGCAAAAAAAAAAAAAAATTAGAGGGGCTCCCCAAACCACACACACCCCAAATAGCCACAGCTTAGCTCAGCCTCCTCCCATCCCTGGATTCTCAGCACTGAGATGTCTCCCTCCCCAATATTCTAGCTTCCTCTCCCTCCTTTCCCACGGGGACAGCCCCTTTGCCTCTATGGCCCCACTTCAGAGCTCTGGGGCTACCCAAGGACACCACAGGCCTCTTCCTTACAGTATGAAAAAAATTGGGCAGATGCTATGGCGGTGGCGCCACGGAGGGGGCCGGGGTCATGTTGTGGCCTCACCCAACAGGCGGCTGGGAACTTAACTCATGGTGAAAGGGCTAAATTGTCCTGTGCAGCTGTGCTTGTTTTTCTTCTCCATTTCAGTCCTCAGCCCTGATAGGGGAGGGGGTAAGCTGGTGACGGTCACTTTTTTTCCTGCCTGTGTTCCCCCATCCCAGGGAGTCCTCCAAGACTGTCCTCCAGGAGCCCACACATGCTGCTTTCACCTGGTTTCTTATAAAGCAGAGTCTCAGGTCTGCAGAGTGGGAACGGGTCTTCATGGATCCAGCTGTTGAAACATCAGAATGACCCATGGGGGCGCAATCCAGGTAGACATCTGCCTCTCCCAGTAGGATTAGAATCGCAGGGGCTAGGACCAGAATTGCAGTGTTAATAAGCACAGACGGTTAGTTAGACCCAGCTTGACTATGCAGATTGAGAAAAACTGGGCCCAGAGAGGGACAGAGATTGCTCAGGGTCACTGAATAAGACCTATGGCTAAACCCAAGCTAACTCCATTCATTCATAAAAACATTCACTCAGCATTGACTACTTCCAGCCCTTTGCCAAGGGTTTAGCAGGGCGAGAGTTTGCTCACAAGATGCTCACAATAAGCAAGCATGTAAACAACACACATGCTTCAAAAGTGCAGTGATGAGGACTGCAATTGAGATGTCTGAGATTCCGCAGGGAGCCCAGGAAGGGTACTTGACCAGGCAGAGGGGAAGTGGTCAGGGAGGGATGCCTAGGGGAGGTGATAACACAAGCAGAATCCTAAAGAAGCCATAGAATATATCTATGCAAATGGCCAGGCACTGTGGCTCATGCCTATAATCTCAGTACTTTGGGAGGCTGAGGCTGAAGGTTGTTTGGGAGGCCAGAAGTTTGAAACCAGCCTGAGCAAGGAGTTGGTTGAACTTGTTTGTTTGAGACCAGAGGAGCAAGACCTCATCTCTACAGAAAATGCAAAACTAGCTGGGCTAGTGTGGAAGGCTGAGGTGGGAGGATGGCTTGAGTCTACGTGTTTGAGGCTCCAGTGAGCTATGACTGTGCCACTGCACTTCAGCCTGGGCAACAGAGTGAGACCCCATCTCTGGAAAATATATATACAAATAATTTTTTTAATTAAATGAAAATTTGAGAAACAAAGGAGGAAGGACCCTTCAGGCAGGAGGATCGGCGTGAGCAGAGGCTTGGAGGTAAGAGTGGTGTGGGTGGGCAGCAAAAAGCAGTTCAGTGTTGCAGGAGCCCAGATTTGTGTGGCAGGAAGAGGCAAGAAGTTTATTGCACCTGCTGAGTGCTTACTGTATGCAGGGCCCTATTCAGGCACTGCGTTTAGGCACTGGGTTTAGGCACCATGAGCAAATGTACACAAAGCCCCTGTTCTCATGGCTCTTCCATTCTAGGGGAAAGAGGAGAAAAAAACCAAACCAATAAGAAAACCAAGGCATAATATTCATGAGGAGGTAAGTGCTCAGGGGGGAAATAATGCAGAGTAAGGGGCTATTTCATGACAGATAGCCAGAAAAGGCCTCTTGATGAATACATCCTTAGTGGAGACCTGAAGGAGGCAAGGTAGTGAGTGGCGAAGCATTTGGGTAAAGCACGTTCAAGGAGGAGGGAGCAGTGAGCACAAAGGTCCTGAGGCCTGAGCAAGGTGAGGCTGGAGAAGGTTGGCAGGGGCCAGTTCAAAAAAGGACCTTATGTGACATGCTCAGAATTCCCTTTCCTCTTCTTCTTGTAAAGTATAAGAAGCCAGTGTTGGGGCTTTGTGTTAGTCCATTCTCATACTGCTATAAAAAAATCCCCAGCTGGGTGCAGTGACTCATGCCTGTAATCCCAGCACTTCGGGAGGCCAAGGCAGGCAGATCATTTGAGGTCAGGAGTTCAAGACAAGCCTGGCCAACGTGGCAAAACCCCATCTCTACTAAAAATACAAAAATTAGCCAGGCATCATGTCACAGGCCTGTAATCCCAGCTACTTGAGAGGCTGAGGCAGAAGAATCGCTTGAACCTGGGAGGAGGAGATTACAGTGAGCCGAGATCGTGCCACTGCACTCCAGCCTGGTGATAGAGCAAGACTCTGTCTCAAAAAAAAAAAAAAAAAAGCAGAAATACCTGAGACTTGTAACTTATACAAGAAAGAGGTTTAATTAACTCACAGTTTTACACTGCTGCTGAGGACTCAGGAAACTTACAATCATGGTCGAAGGCAAAGGAGAAGCAGGCACCTTCTTTACAGGGTGACAGGATGAAGGGAGTGCCAAGCGAAGTGGGAAGAGCCCCTTATAAAACCATCAGACACACACTCACTATCACGAGAATAGCATGGGGGAAACTGCCCGTATGATCTAATTACCTCCACTTGGTCCTGCTCTTGAAAAGTGGGGATTATGGGGATTATAATTCAAGATGAGACTTTGGGGGGGGACATAGCCAAACCATATCATTCTGCCCCTGGCCCCTTCCAAATTTTATATCCTCACATTTCAAAACACAATCATGCCTTCCCAACAGTCCCCTAAAGTCTTAATTCATTCCAGCATTAACCCAAAAGTCCAAGTCCAAAGTCTCATCTGAAACAAGGCAAGTCCCTTCTGCCTATGAGCCTGTAAAATCAAAACCAAGTTAGTTACTTCCTAGATACAATGGGGGTCCAGGCATTGGGCAAATACACCAATTCCAAATGGGAGAAATTGGCCAAAAAAGAGGGCTACAGGCCCCATACAAGTCTGAAATCCATTAGGGTAGTCATTAAACCTTAAAGTTTACTATGTAAATTTTAAGTAAACCAAAATGATCTCCTTTGACTCCATGTCTCACATCTAGGTAATACTGATGCAAGGGGCTGGCTTCCAAAGCCTTGGGCAGCTCTGCCCCTGTGGCTTTGGAAGGTACAGCCCCCCCTCAGCTGCTTTAATTGGCTGGCATTGAGTGTCTGTGGCTTTTCCATGTGCATGGTGCAAACTGTCAGTGGATCTACCATTCTAGGATCTAGAGGACAGTGGCCCTCTTCTCACAGCTCCACTAGGCAGTGCCCCAGTGGGAACTCTATGTAGGGGCTCCAACCCCACATTTCCCTTCCACACTGCCCTAGCAGAGGCTCTCCATGAGGGTTCCACCCCTGCAGCAGACTTTTGCCTGGACATCCAGGCATTTCCATACATCCTCTGAAATCTAGGCAGAGGCTCCCAAACCTCAATTCTTGACTTCTGTGCACCCACAGGCTCAACACTACATGGAAGCCACCAAAGCTTGAGGCTTTCACCCTCTGAAGCAATGGCGTGAGTGGTACCTTGGCCCCTTTTAGCCACGACTGGAACTGAAGCAGCTGGGACGCAGGGCACCATGCCTCAAGGCTTCACAGAGCAGGGGGGGCCTGGGCCCAGCCCACAAAACCGTTTTCCCCCCTAGGCCTTGGGACCTGTGATGGGAGTGGCTGCCATGAAGGTCTCTGACATGCCCTGGAGACATTTTCCCCATTGTCTTGGTGAATAACATTTGGCTCCACGTTACTTATGCCAATTTCTGCAGAAGGCTTAAATTTCTCCCCAGAAAATGGGTTTTTCTTTTTCTATTGTATCCTCAGTCTGCAAATTTTCCAAACTTTTATGCTCTGCTTTCTTTTGAATGCTTTGCCACTTAGAAATTTCTTCTGTCAGATACCCTAAATCATCTCTTTGAAGTTCAAAGTTCCCCAGATCTTTAGGGCAGGGGCAAAATGCCACCAGTCTCTTTGCTAAAGCATAGCAAGAGTGACATTTATTCCAGTTCCCAAAAGGTTCCTCATCTCCATCCGAGACCACCTCAGCCTGGACTTCATTGTCCATATCACTATCAGCATTTTGGTCAAAGCCACTCAACAAGTCTCTAGGTAATTCCAAACTTTCCCATATCTTCCTGTCTTCTTCTGAGCCCTGCAAACTGTTCCAACCTCTGCCCATTACCCAGTTCCAAAGTCAATTTCACATATTTTAGTATCTTTATAGCAGCACCCCACTCCTGGTACCAATTTACTGTTTGGCCAATTAGTCTGTTCTCACACTGCTGTGAAGAAATATCCAAGACTGGGTAATTTATAAAGGAGTGAGATTTAATTGGCTCACAGTTCCACACTGCTGAGGAGGCCTCAGGAAACTTACAATCATGGTGGAGGGCAAAAGAGAAGCAGGCACTTTCTTCACAGGGTGGCAGGATGGAGTGAGTGCCAAGCAAACGGGGAGGAGTCCCTTATAAAACCATGAGATCTCATGAGACTCACTCACTGTCATGAGAACAGCATGGGGGAAACCTCCAGCTGGTCCCCCCTTTGACACTTGGGTATTATGAGGATTATAATTCAAGATGAGATTTTGGGTGGGGACACAGCCAAACCATATCAGACTTACAAAACTATACCCCAAAATGAAGGCCTCAGTTGCGAGTTTCTTCTCTGACCCCCTCCTGCCCTTCTAGCTCTCAGTCCTATTCCTGAAGCCTAGCCATAAAAACTGGAATCCTTCTTCCACAACATGGGCTGTAGAAACCAGAAACTCTTTTCCCCAAAGCTAGTCATAAAACCTAAAAATACTACTCTAATTTTCCCTCCAACTTTCTGTATAAAAACTGGCCATAAAGAAATGATCTTTCCTTTGTAAGTCATAAGACCCCCATTCCAGAAAAGGTCCTGCCCCATCCCCAGAAGGAAGGAGCATGGCTCAGAGAGGCCAAGAAGAATCTAGACAGACAGACCATGCTGGGTTCCCACTCAGTCTATCAGCATTCGATCAGACCCTTTCTGTCCAGTTGTATTTCTACATGGCTATATATACTTCATGGAACCTAAGCATAAAAATGAACAATTTCCTCTGTATCTTCGGGTCTTCATTCTAAAGACTCCATGAACAACGTTAAATACATTTGTGTACCTTTTCTCCAGTTAATGTGCCTTTTGTGAGGTGATTTTTCAGAGAACCTTTAGGGGGCTCTCCCTTGGCCCCTGTGCTAGCAAAAGGTTTTGCTGACATGCCCCAGGTTAGATTTTCAAATTCCTCTGACTTCCATGTGGAGAATGGACCAGGTGGCAGCAGGAGGGCCAGTGAGGCATCTGTTATGTCATCCAGGCTGGAAGTGATGGTGGCCTGGATGTGGACGGAGGGCATGGGGGGCTGAGGAGGAGAAATGGGGTGCTGAACTAACTATCAAGGAGCAAACTCATAGGGCTAGGTTGGTTGCTGTTGCTGGGTTGGTCAGGATGATGGCAGGTCATGGGAGGAAGGCAGGCCCACCTCTTAGACAGAGGCAAGCAGGGGTGAGCAAGGCTGGGGAAAAGACACATTTAGTTTTGAACGCCTGAGCCTGAGGCTCCTATGGGACATCCCTGTCTCAGGGATGACGATCTGGGGCTCCAGAGAGATCTGAGCTGGAGTGGAGGTGGAGGAGTTGTCATCATGATGGGGGGTTGGGAGTAGTGCCTGACCCACTCGTCTTTTGCCTTGGCTCATGACTATTGAACTGGGAGATAAGGGGGCCCAGGACAGAACCCCAGAACCCACGAAACCCCCAGGGTTAAAGGGTGGAATTGAAGCTCACAAGGAAGGGAACCAAGGAGTTGTCTAGGCCCCAAGGAGAATGAGGAGAGAGTGCCAAAGGATGCTCCAATGGGAAAGAGACAGGCAGTGTTAAGGTTGTCCCCAGACCTACTAAATCAAGGACGAAAATATGTCTCTGGAATGTTGGCAGGCAGTAAACAGAATGACATTGCTCTCAACAGACTGATGTGGATCTATCTGCAAGGTTGGCATGTGTCTGTAGTCCCAGCTACTCTGGAGGCTGAGGTGGGAGGATCGCTTGAGCCCAGGGGTTTGAGGTTACAGTAAGCTATGATCGCACCACTGCACTCCAGCCTGAGCAACAGAATGAGACCCCATCTCTAAAAGTAAAAATTTAAAAATGCCAGGCACGGTGGCTCATACCTGTAATCCCAACACTCCGGGAGGCCAAGGCAGGCAAATCATTTGAGCCCAGGCATTCAAGATAAGCCTGGGCAACATGACGAACCCCATCTCTACAAAAAATACAAAAATTTGCTAGGTGTGGTGGGACATGCCTGTAGCCCCAGCTACTCAACGGGCTGAGGTGGGAAGATCACCTGGGCCTGGGAGGTGGAGGCTGCAGTGAGCCAAAATCGCACCACTGCATTCCAGACTGGGTGATGAAAAAAGATCCTCCCATCTCTAAAAATAAAAATTAAAAGAGGCCATGTGCTGTGGCTTATGCCTGTAACCCCATTACTTTGGGAGGCCAGGGTAGGCAGATCACTTGAGCCCAGGATTTCAAGACCAGCCTGGGCAACATGATGAAACCCCATCTCTACAAAAAACACAAAAATTAGCCAGGCATGGTCATGCACGCCTGTAGTCCCAGCTACTGGGGAGTCTGAGGCGGGAAGATCACCTGAGCCTGGGAGGTCGAGGCTGCAGTGCACGGAGATCATACTACTGCACTCCAGCCTGGGTGACAGAGCGAGACCCTGTCTCAAAAAATAAAATTAAATTAAAAGAAAGGTTGTATTTGTTCCCTACTGCTAGGTACCAAATGACTCCACAGCCTAGGGGCTTAAAGTGGCAATGAACAGTTTCTGTGGTACAGGAATTCAGGAATGGCTTAGCTGGGTGGCTCTGGCTCAGAGCCTCTCATGAGGTTGCAGTCACAATGCTGCTGGCCGGGGCTGCAGTCATCTGAAGGCTCAACAGGGGCTGATGGATCCACTTCCAAGATGGCTCACTCACGTGGCTGATGAGCTGGTGCTGGTGTTGGCAGGAGGCCTCAGTCCCTCATCCTGTAGACCTCTCCACAGGGCTGCCTGAGTGTCCTCACAGCATGGCCTCCCCCAGATCGAGTGATCCCAGAAGGAGCACCATGGGCCACCATGTCTCATGACCCAACCTCAGAAGTCACACACTGTTACTATTTCCACAATGTCCTAGCACAGTCAGCCCTATCCAGTGTGGGAGGGGATATTCATGAAGGCAGGGATTCCTGGGGACCATCTGAGGCTGGCATCCCCAAGACAAAGAAAGTATAAACATGAAGTTCTCAGCAGTATGTTTCTTCACAAAGATTTGTGGAAGCTTTTTAAAGGCCCCCCAACTACATAACACACGATAGCTGATATGGTTTGGATCTCTGTCCCCATCAAATCTCATGTCAAATTGTAATCCCCAGGGTTGGAGGTAGGGCCTGGTGGGAGGTGATCGGACCATGGAGACAGAGTTTCCATGAATGATTTAGCACCATCCCCCCTTGGTACTGTATAATGAGTGAGTTCTCACAAGATCTGGTTAAGTGTGTGGCACCTCCCTACTCTCTCTCTTCCTCCTGCTCCAGCCATGTGAAGTGCTGGCTTCCCCTTCGCCTTCCACCATGATTGTAAGTTTCCTGAGGCCTCCCCAGAAGCCAAGCAGATGCCAGCATCCTGCTTCCTGTCCACCCTGTGGAATCGTGAGCCAAATGTCTCTTCTTTATAAATTATGCAGTCTCAAGTATTCCTTTATAGCAGTGCAAGAATGGACTAATACAAAATCTGTGTGCTTATACTTTCATAGAACATCTCTGGAAGGATGTACTTTTCACTAACTTTTTGAATCTCACATTTTTCTACTCCTCTGATAAATATATATTTTAAAAATAATTATCGGATAATCAAAAGGAGTGTCCACTGAGTTTGGAAATAAGTTTTTTCATCTATCCAAACCACAAATATTTGCGAAGCTCCTACTGTGCATCAAGCTTTGTTCTTGGCACTGGAAATGGTGAAGGGACAGAGCTTCGCCACCCTCATGGACTGGGTTCTTTTCCTAGGGCTGCCATAACAAAATGCCACAGATGGAATCATGTAAGCAAGAGAAATGTATTGTCTCACCGTTGTGGGGGCTAGAAGTTTGAAATCAAGGTGTCAACTGGGTCGGTTATGTTGAGGGCTGTGAGGGGAGGCTCTGTTGCAGGCTGGCTTCTTAACTTGCGGATGGCCGCTTCATGTTCACGTGGCATCTTTGCCATATGTACGAGTGCCCACATTTCCCCTTTTTATAAGGACACCAGGCTATTGGATTAGGGCCTACCCTAATGACCTCATTTTAATGTGGGTTCCTTTGTAAAGACCATTTATTCAAATAACGTCACATTCTGTGATATTGAGGGGGTTGGGAATTCAACATAGGAATTTTCAGAGCGGGGACACAATTGAACTCGTAACACTGGCCTTACGTCGAGTGAGGGAGATGACAAGCAAAGGAGCCTATCATACCTCAGGAGCCCGGGGAGCTGGAGAGGAGAAAGCAGCCCAGGGGGAGGTCCACAATGGGCAAAGGCAGGGGTGGCCTGTGGGTAGAAAGTGGGTGGGAGCAGAAGTGGACAGAGGGTGGAGAGTCACCAGGAGACACATGCAGCTTTGAGGAGCTTTGGCTGAGCAGGGAGTCCAGGGTGGTGGCTGGAGGGAAACCTGGGATCTAGAGGGAGTCTTATCTGATTTTATGGTGAAAAATCTTGTAAGCTGAAAAGACAAAAAAAAAAAAAAATGCAGAAAAGGAGCGCAAGGCCGCAGGTGGAGGGTCGGGCCTCTTCTGGGTGTGGAGAGGAAGAGAGGGAGGGAGGAGAGGCAGGTGTGTGTGCATGGTGTGGGGTAGGAGACCTGCTGAGTGAGGAGGTGCCAGGCTGCAAGGGCCCTGAGGAGGGAGAAGGCTCAGGGTTTGGCTTAGGGACACAGGAAGCTTGCAGGGAGTGGGGGCTCCCAAGCCCTCTCTCAGCCCTCAGACCTCCCTCCCAATCCCCGACCCACCCCGGCAGCTTCTGTCCTTCCGTTTCCTTCCCATCTTTCCCAGGGTCCCTCCTACGGCCCGTGGGTCTGTCCCTCCCCACAGCTGTCCTGCTGATCAATGGATGCTGTGTTCTCTCTGGCTCCCCTCCACGTGTCCCCGCCTCGCAGGGGCCATGGCCTCACCCCGGGGGATGCACAGGCCTGTGGTCAAAGCAATCTCCATCTGGCCACAGGGAAGTTCCGCCTCCACATCTATGACAATATTTGAAATTCTTCAGAAGTTGCATTTTATGTTATCACACCCATTGGGTCCTGCCCATCTTTTGAAAACCCTCCAGGGACCCCCGACTGCTCAGAGAACAAAACCCAAACACTTTAAAGTGACCTCCAAGGCTCTGCATGCTTCAGCTTCTGCATTGCTTTGTAGCAGCGTTTTGTCTTGAAATAATTTTAGATTTATGGAAGAGTTGCAAAGACAGTATGAAAAATTCCAGTATTCCTTTCGCCGGTTCCCCTCATGTTAACATCTTACATCACCATAGGACATTTATCAAAACTAAGACATTAACATTGGTACAATGATGTGTTACTTTTGTAGGAAATGAAAGTAATTATGGATTTTTTTCATTTTTATTGTGGAACATGCCATAGAGACAAAGGCATATATGTACGGTCTGAAGAATAACAATAAACACCCTTGAACTCACCAATCCATTTAAGAAATAGAATACTACTGTTACCCCTGACACTCTGCATGCTCCTTCCTGATCAAACCCCCCTGCCTCAATGATTGAAGCAGGGATGTTAATTTATGGGAGCGACTCATGAAAGAAAAGAATTCATTACTTACAATTCCAAGACAAGGCATCACACAATGCCACAGAGGGCCACGGGGGCAGCACCAGGAAGCCGTGCAGATGCCTGCGTCATGCTTCCTGCACACCCTGTGGAGTGTACACCCTTGGGTGAGGAGGTAGAAGCAGGGGCAAAGACAGCACCAGGCCAGAGGCTTTACTGGAGTTTCCAGGGGAAAGGCGAGGCGAGGGAGACTAAACATCGTGCTCTCAGAACGGCGCACAATTTAAAACTCATTAATTGTTTATTTCTGGAACTTTTCAATTATTTTCGGACCGAGGTTGACCGCGGGTAACTGAAACCACAGAAAGTGGAACCGCAGATAAGCGGGGGCTGCTGTATAGTATATGATCGTCTTCATGTTACGTTTCTATTTTCTTTTTTGAGACAGAGTCTTGCTCTGTCGCCCAGACTGGAGTGCAGTGGCACAATCTCAGCTCACTGCAACCTCCACTTCCTGGGTTCATGCGATTCTCCTGCCTCAGCCTCCTGACTAGCTGGGATTACAGGTGTGAGCCACCAAACCCAGCTAATTTTTGTATTTTTAGTAGAGACAGGGTTTCACCATGTTGGCCAAGCTGGTCTTGAACTCCTGACTTCAAGTGATCCGCCCGGCCTCGGCTTCCCAAAGTGCTGGAATTACAGGCGTGAGCCACCGCACCCAGCCAATGTTTTTATGTTCGATTGTTAATGGCTATCTGGTTTCTCTCCAGGTGCACAATGCTTCTTTGAGTATCTCCGTGTCTGTGGCTGATATCCAGATGCAAGGCTTCTTCTGGGTATCCCTGGGAATGGGAGTGCATAGACATGCTGGTCAAATTACAGCACAGCCTCTACACCTTTCTGAAGATGGAAAACTGTTGTCCAAAGTTTACTTGCCTAACATGATGTAACTATCAAGCAAAAATAAAAATAAAATTAAGAATAAAAATTTAAAAATGAAAGGTATTTACATGTTCGCCCAGCTCCCTCCAGACACTCATCTGCCTTTGGTGCTGTCTGACTTTATTTATTTATAGAGATGGGGGCTTCCTGTGTTGCCCAGGCTGGTCTCAAACTCCTGGACCCAAGCCATCCTCCCAAAGTGCTGGGATTACAAGTGTGAGCCACGATGCCTAGCCTGACTAAGATTTTTGCCAATCCAGTGGGTATGTAATGATATCTCAGTGGGTCTTAATCCACACTTCTTTGATTGATAATGAGATTGAGCATTTTTCTCATGTTTTTAAATCACTTATGCTTCTTTTATGAAATTCCTGTTCTTTTGTTCCCCAATTTCTATTGTGTTATTTATCAACGTTTTTCTTATTGTTCATAGGTGTTTTTCTATATTATGGATGCTACTCTTCGGTCAGTCATGTGTGTTGCAAATCTTGCTAATTGTGACTCGTGTTTTCATTCTCTGAATTGGGGTCTTTTCATGAAAGGGCCCTCTAAATTTTAATGCAGTCAAATTTGTCAACTATTTTCTTTATGGGTTAAACTTTTTAATCTCAGTTTTTTAAAGTTTCATTAAAGAATCTTTTCATAAAGATGCTCTCCTATATTTTATTATAAAGTTGTAAAGTTTTACCATTTATATTTAAATCCTTAATCCATCTGGAATGGATTTTTAATGTGTGGGATGACATACGGAATCATTTTCATTTTCTTCCATATGAATAGCAAGTTATTCTGGCACTATTTCCTGGGAAGACCATCCTTTTCTCCTGGATTTGCGATGCAGGCTGTGTTGTTTATCACTTTTTCATATATGCATGAGAAAAAAATGTGTTAAAGAAAAAGCCAAGTGAAATAAAATGGTAGGCAACACTTTGGCCCAGCAAGTCCATGTCTAAGCATTTATCCTAAAGAACTAACTGTAAATGCAAAAAAAAAAAAAAAGAAAGAAAGATTTATCGCAAAGATGTGGTTTATAAGAGCCAAAAATTAGCAAACAATCTTATTGCATATGCAACAGAAGAAATTGTTTAAATAAATTTTTGTGCATCTATACAATGGAACATTATGCAGTAATTTAAAAAGATATGGTAGATTTTAAGGTGGTGACATGGAAAGAAAAATTGAAAAGTGCAGACTATGGAACCACATACAAATACAGTATAATCCTCACTATGTAATCTAGAGGTATGCTCTTAGACAAATTACAAAAGAGGGAGGATATATACCAAACTGCAAGTGGTTTTTCTGTATTATCTGACTTTAAAAAAAAATTGTCCTCTTAGCATCCCAGTATATTATCTGAATTTTTATAGTTATATCAGACAATTATAAATAAAACATAGTTCACGCTCTCCATGTTAAAAAAAATGATGTTGCATATGCTTAAGATAATACCATAGGACCCAGCAACCCATTCCTAGGTATTTTCTTAAGAATCTAAGAACATTTATGTTCACACGAAAGCCAGTATGTGAATATTCATCACAGTTCCATTCACCCAAAACTGGAGGCAACCCAGATGTCCTTCAACCAGTGTATGGGTAAACAAGCTGTGGTTCATCCACACGGTGGAATCTTACTCGGCAACAAAAAGAAACATTATTGATGGATGCGACACCATGGATAAACTTCAGAACACTGTGCTAAGTGAAAGGAGCCAGACCCAAAAGGCTACATACACTATGATTCCATTTATATGAACATTCTGGAAAAGGCACACTTAAAGGAAAACAAAACATCAGTGGTTGCCAGGGGCGGGATGGTGGGAGAGATTTACTATAAAGGGACACGGGGACATTTTGGGGGTGAAGGAACTGTTCTGTATCTTGATTATGGTGATGATTACATGACTATGGGTTTGTCAAAACTCATAAACCTACTAACTAGAAACTACCCACTAGAAAGGGTAAATTTTACAATATGTAAATTACACCTCAATAAAGAATTGCAAGCTATAAAAGGTGTTGCAGGTTATACTTTTGTAAATTAAAATACACCAACAATGTGAAAGCTAAAGAAAAATATGTGATGTAAGAACATTTAATGATATGGAAAAATATTCACCGTATTGTCAAATGAATATCCATGTTGCACAATGCTATAATACACAAGTCTATGTACACAAAGGCATGCATACACGCACACACCGGTAGAAAGAAAAAGACTGCTGGATAAAAGCCGCAAATTGTGTCCACAGGTCTCTCTGAGTGAAGGGGTCACTGCTGGTCTTTATTTTCTTTTGCTCCCTGGGTTTGCTGTTTTCCCACGACGTTTCCCACAATGTGTTCCCGCTGGAGTCCATGGCTGGCTCAGGGAGGCTGGGAGGAGGTGGCCACTCCACAGCTGGGAAAACCGCAGCCTCCCGATGAACCCTGGCTGACGACCTGTCTATGTTTACTTTTCCTCCCTGGGCAGACAAGACGGGAGACTGGAAGAAGGGGTCAGAAATTCAGACACAGAAGCCCCCTCCAGAGGCCACAGGCAGCCTGGCCCTCTCTGAACCAGTGGCTCCCACTCACTGGCCCCTTGTCTCTGCCTGGACTCCTGTGGATGAGTGGAAGGCCAAGAGGGCACCCTCTGGTGCCCACCAGATCGACTCCCAATTAATCACTTAACTGTGTGACCCTGAGCCAACTACTCAGCCTCTCTGTGCCTCGGGTCCCCCTCTGAACATGGGGATAAAGACAGCGCTTGCCTTGTGGGGATGTTGTGTGTGTATACATGCATACACACATGTGCAAAGAGCTTAGAGCCACGCCTGGTACCATTTACATGCTCAGTAAATGTTTCGGAGGATGGTTGTGATTACCCAGCAGACTGATGTATAAGCCTATTGTCCCATCTCGGGGCATGTGGAGGTCAAAGGATCGTAGTCCTAACAGCCCAAAAATAATGTTAAAATGACTCAAGGACTTCACTTGTGCTTCTGAGCATCCTGAAGGAAATAGGCAGAGTCTACAGAACTACTTCCTAATGCTCCCCTTAGTTCAACTGTCCACTTCCTCAGCACAGTCCCTGTCATGTCTTTGGAGGTCCCCCTTCTCCAGACTTCCTTCATTCAGCCAACAGTGTTTATTGAGCACCTGCTATGTGCCAGCCAGCTGCTGTTCTAGGCTCTTAGAATAAATCAGAAAACAAAATAAATGAAAAATGCCCATTGTTCACATGTAGATTCTAGAGGTCTCCCCAGAGCAAAGCCCAGGCCCTTGGCCTTCCTCTGCCCTGCCCCTTTCTTCCTCATTCTGCACCCAGAACCCATTCTGCAGCCCTTCCTGGGAGGGCGGGGGAAAGGAAAGACCTGAGTTGGCCAAGCCAGGCTCTCCAGCAGGCAGGGCTCCAGCAGAGGCTGGGCACCTTCGGCCATCAGCAACTGTGTCCCATTACCTGTGGAAAGCGCCAGCCCTGGCCTGGCAAACAGTAGGAGTTCATCAAGGGTGGCTTCGTTGTACAGTGGTTGCCTTGTACCCAGTTGGATTGGCAGCAGCTTCGGGGCACGAGGAACGACTGTTCACTCCTTGGGGAGCTTGCAGCACAGGGCAAGGTGCACAGTAGGCACTTGGTGGCCGGCAGGGCCCTATGGGTGAATCTCTTGCTGAGCCCATGGAAGGCCCATGTCAGAATCCAGTAATGTGCTGGGGAGGTGAGCTGGGGTGACCTGGAGGCCCAGCCAGGGTTCCTCTTAAAAGCCACAGGGCTCGAAGCCAGTACAGTGCTTCACCCCTTTTTATGCCCTCCCCTGGCTCATCTCCCATCCATTAGTCCTCAAGGTACATCTGTGAGTCCCATGGGTCAGGTAGTGGGTGCAATGGGAGGAGATGAGGGTGTGGACTTGTCCTCAGATCTACCTCTTAGTACCTGTGAGACATCAGCAACAACCCTGACCCTCTGTGTCTTCATCTGTAAAATGCATATATTAGTCTCTTCCTTGGTGGAAAGGATTAAATGAGATGTTGCATATGGAGGCATGTGAGAGTTTTGTAAGTGCTCATTCTCCCTTTTCCCTCAGGAAGAAAGCCTCCACCTTCAGACTATCAGGCACCTGGGGACAGACCCCAGGACACTGCCTTTTGTGGCTCTTACCACCCATGGTCACCTCAGTTACTCAAGCCACACATGCATGTTCATGTATCCCCCACATATACACAGAAACTCACGGGCGTTGTATCGACCAGGGTTCCTAGCTGCAAGGAACAGAAAGCAACCATGACTGACTTAAGCAGAAAAGGAATTTCGCAAACGGATATTATTTGATTTATGGAATCACAGGAAATTATCCAGGTCTCTACCTGGAAGGCAGAATGAACCTTATTAAAATTAGTTGAGATGCACACTTAGCACTGTGCCTTGCAGAGTAAGTGCTCAGTAAATATTATCCAATAATAATGAAAGCACGTCTTACAGTGTGACACCTCTTCTCAAAATCCTTTACATAGATCCAATTGTCTACCACGGAAACCCTGGCCTCTTGGCTGTGGATACTTGTGATGGGGGAGGTGGTGCAGGCTCCGAATTCTTTCCAAGAGTCTGCAAACCCGCAGAGCCATGAAGCATTGTCTGTAGGCCAGCACACGTCCTCCACCCCTCTGCCTGCTTCTCCGCTCTCCTAGTTCCTTCTCCCTCCTCTAGGAATTCAGCATTGCCACTCTGATTGGCTGGATTTGGGGACACTGATTGAGCCTTGTTTTCTAGTGGGCAGGAGGCTCTGTGGCTTAAAGGCCACTGGCCCAGCTGCCAATGAATCAGTACTTTGTTTCCCCAGGTAGAGTGGAGGCAGGGGGCAGGGAACTGGCAGGGCAAGTTTGGGGCATTCTGCTCCAAGGTCCCTCTAGCCAAACATTATCAAATGTCATCCAACATGCCCCTGGCTCTCCATTTTAGATGTCTGTAAACTGGGGACTACAAAATGCAAATGTGTTTAAAAGAGTTGCTAAATTTGCAGTGGCTTTTTCTCAGTCAGTGTTTTGCAGATCTAACTACTATCATGGGAGGACCTTTGTACTTGAAAAACTTGGAGGGTCACCCACCACCCAGAACAAGCCCAAAGCATGGCTCTCAGTGCCTTTGCTTAAACAGTTCCCTTCACCTGGCCTGCCCTTCCCCCATGCTCCTCCTAGGCCATCACAGATGCCAGCTCAGAGGGGCAGTTCCTGCCGGCTGCATGGTGTCCCCCCTGGGCTGTGCCACCAGCCTCTAGCCTTCATTGCTCCTTACCTGACCCCACCCATACATCTAGCAGGCAGAGAGATGGGTCCAGAAATGCACACCTGGTCACCTTGATTGCACTGAGCCCTGCCCAGCAGTCAGTTACCTGGGTTTTCCACCAGGCATCCATTTAGCTTAGTCATCTTCCTCTGGGACAGTGGCCGTTTGATGGTGACAGACCTAGGCCCAGGTTTCTCAGAATCAGGAAGATGAAGCAACAGGGAAAGCAGGTTGACCCTCGCTTCCTTCCCCTTCCACAGGAGGGTCCTGCCCAGGCTGACAGAGGAGGCATGAGTCCTGCCGCTTCCTGGCCTGTAAGATGTCCCTCAAGTTCAGGCGTGGTGGCTCACGCCTGTAATCCCAACACTTTGGGAGGCCAAGGCGGGCGGATCACCTGAGGTCAGAAGTTTGAGACCAGCCTAACCAATATGGTAAAATCTCATCTCTACCAAAAAAAAAAAAAATTAGCCAGATGTGGTGGTGTGTGCCTGTGATCCTACTCAGGAGGCTGAGGTGGGAGAATCGCTTGAACCTGGGAGGTGGAGGTTGCAGTGAGCCGAGACTGCACCACTGCACTCCAGCCTGGGCGACACAGGGATACCCAGCCAAAAAAAAAGTGCCCCTTAAGTTTCCCAGCCTGAATATATTCAGTCACCTGAGCCACTGAGAGGCTCCCCAATGGCTCCAGTCAGTGGCAGGAACTGGAAGTCTCAGGAGAGAAGGAAAACGGAACCCAAACCTTTGCAAACACTCAGACTGGCTGCTAAGTGCCACACATACATTTGATCACACTGACTCCTCCGGTGAGCCCCGTAAGGCTGGCGTTACTATCCCACTTTACAGATGAAGAAACTGAGGGTGGCTGAGGTAGCGACCTTTCCTAATGGGTGGGAGTGGGATTGAACTGAGCCTCACAGTCAACGTTTATCCCCCTAACAAAGAGTAATAACTGCCCCCGTGGCCCAGGCCTGGCTTGCCAAAGGCTGTACATTTTGTGTGGAATAAACCTAAGATGCCGTGGGAGGGAGGGAGTTCAGGGAAGGCTTCCTGGAGGACGCGGTGCTGCATGCTAGGCAATGGGAAATGCATCTTCAAAGGTGTGGAGGTGTGACAAAGTTTCACATGTTCAAGGTTATTTCTCTAAGTTAGTGTTTCTCAAGGGGTGGCATCAACTGGGAGCTTCCCAAGCCATGTGGCCTACCCTGTACTCAGGATCAGGGCGTGGGGCTTGCTTCTGGAAATCTGCATGGTCACAAGCTCTCAGGTGGTTGTACTTCAAAGTGGCAGTGCGAGAACCCATGGGGTGGGATGTGGAGGGCCCTGTGAGCCTGTTAAGGAAGTGGGCCTTGCCCCTTGGTGATGTGAAGCAGAGGGGGCATGGTGCTGGTGTCGGCTTCAGAGAGATCTCTTTGGCAGGTGTAGGTGACCAGCTTGGAGCCTGGGCACCTGAGACAAGGCCAGAGCAGCCATCAGGAGGCCAGACAGCAGGAATTAAGATCTGGACTTCAAAGTGGTCAGGAGGATAGAAAGAATAGAAAAAGAGAGAAGGAAGGCTTGAGGAGGGCTTCCAGGTTCCGGCTTTATGGAGGAGGCGACAGGGGGCTGGGTTGGGAGAACTAGTGGAGCCGAGCCAGCAGTGCAGCCCTTACACCCAGGCAGGTCAGGACCCCACAGGCCCTATGCCTCAGGGTGCCCCACACCTTAGAGTGCCTTCCTCAGAACTTTCTAGGTCCCACCTGGCACCTACAACGAGCTAGGCATGGCAGTGTCATCGGTGTGGGCACCCCAGGCCCAGGGTCAGGGCCTGATCTGCCGTCTCGTTCCTCATTTATTCTCTGTGGGACACTTTCCAGCCCTGGACCTTGAGGATGGGGTCTGCCAGGTGCCCTGAGAGCTCTGGAACTCATCCTATGAAGTATCCTGGGGCCCTGGGGCCAGGTCCCAGTTTCAGGAGGGTGCCTGGAGAGCTGATCATCCCTGCTGGCCAGTGCAATGTTACTCTGGTGGGGTCATGTGAAATTGGGCTGCCAGAATGGTCCTCACATGCTGATTTGAGGTGACTCCAAATATTTGCCTGCCCAGGGCTCTACCTAAGGACAGCCATGGCTGCAGCCACACTTGCTGCTGGTTGGTACCTAGACACTGCCCTGAGATCCCTGGGTGCCTTCCTGCTACCCTGGCCACCCCAGATGGGGTGACTCAGGTGAGGTCCTTGGGGAGGCCACCCTGGCACCCGCTGGCCAGTGACTCCCACCTGCCGGCCCCTCCTCATGTATTACACCTCCACCTTAATCACACAGCCAACAACAATATCCCCAGCAATAGGGCCATTTGATGTCGCATGATCTGCTGCACTGAGAAGAACGCAGCATCACTTCTGTGGTTTCCCTGCTCAGAGGGCACGACCTGAATCCAGTCCCAAGGAAACAACAGCCAGACCCAAACTGACATTCTGCAAAGTAGCTGGGTTGTCCGCTCCAAAAATGTCAAGTCATGAAAACACTGAGAAACTGTTCCAGCTTAAAAGAGACCAAGAGCCTGGGCGTGGTGGCTTACACCTGTAATCCCAACACTTTGGGAGGCTGAGGTGGGTGGCTCATGAGATCAGGAGTTCGAGACCAGCCTGACCAACATGGTGAAACCCCGTCTCTACTAAAAATACAAAAATTAGCCAGGCGTGGTGGCGCATGCCTGTAATGCCAGCTACTCGGGAGGCTAAGGCAGGAGAATTGCTTGAACCCAGGAGATGGAGGTTTCAGTGAGCCGAGATCGCACCACTGCACTCCAGCCTGGGCAGTAAGAGTGAAACTGCGTCTCAAAAAAAAAAAAAAAAAAAAAAAAAAGAGAGAGAGAGACCAAGAGACATGAGAAAAGAAGCTGCAACAGGAGGTCCTGGATTGGACCCTAGACCCATTCACATCATTATCGGTACCATTGGTGAAATGGGAATGCGATCTGTGGATTAGCTGGTAATACTGTATTAATGTTTGTGCTGTGATAGGCCGGGCACAGTGGCTCACACCTGTAATCCCAGCACTTTGGAGGCCGAGGCGGATGGATCACAAGGTCAGGAAATCGAGACAATCCTGGCCAACATGGTGAAACACCGTTTTTACTAAAAATACAAAAATTAGCTGGGCGTGGTGGCACGTGCCTGTAATCCCAACTACTTGGGAGCCTGAGGCAGGAGAATGGCTTAAACCCGGGAGGCGGAGGAGGTTGCAGTGAGCCGAGATCACGCCACTACACTCCAGCCTGGTGACAGAGCTAGATTCTGTCTCAAAAGAAAAAAAAAAAGTGCTGTTTGTGCTGTGATTATGCAGGAAAGCATCCTTGTTTTTAGGAAATACAAACTAAAATATTATGCGTGCACTTACACCTAAATAATTCTGGAAAAATATTCACATACATACATCTATACACATATATATTCATATATAGATACATCTGCAAAGATAGTAAAACAGTACTAACTTGGACAATCTGTGTGAGATAAATAAAGGAATTTTTGTACTATTTTTGAAAGTGTTCCGTAAGTTTGGTATTATTCCAAAATAAAAAATTGAAAGCAACTTTAGAGTCTTAACAACCACAAATTATAATAGACATGGCTACCATAATTGAGAATCTAGTATGGACTCCAATGCATTGGCTCATTTAATCTAACATTAACACAAGGTAGATATTATTAATCCTGTTTTACAGAAAACGAAAGAGTCTCGGAGTGGTTAGTGACTTTCCTGAGGTCACACAGCTTGAAAGCAACAGAGGCCAGAATTGAACCTAGGCCAAACTGGCTTAAGAACCCATGCTGTCAACCTCTGAGAGATGGAGAAATGGGGAAGTAAACAGATGACAATTACACAGGGTGGCAATTATGGAGACAGACTCTGAAGGGAGCCCAGATAACCTGGAAGGCTCCATGTAGGAGGCGATATTTGAACTGGGCCTTGAAGCATGTATAGGAGTTTTCCAGTTATGGAAAGAAAGTCTCCAGGTAGAAGAAATGGCATAGTCAAGGGCGCAGAAGCGTGAAAGGATAGGTCCCTGGAGGTTGTTTTTCTGGGCCTCACCAACCTGTGGGTAAAAACGTGGTTACATTAAGTGTCACTGGCTTTTTGTCATTGCCTACAAAGTGCCCCTCATGCTTCTCCATGAGTCCACAATCCACAGTCACCTCCATCACATAATGCAACAGGAGGTGCCCCCTCCCCTCATTTTGAAGCCTTCAGCATCGCTTTGCCACTTTTCTGCTTGTGTGGCCTTAGGCAAGTTGCATAACTTCTCTGAGCCTCAATTTTCTCATCTGTGAAATGGAGCCAATGATACCTACTTTCAGGGCTAGATAAGGATTAAAAGAGAATGTCAGCCAAGGGTTTGGCTTGGTTTCTGATATGGATTAAGCCCGTCAAAGATGGTGGCTATTCTTATGAATGAGGATCCTAGATCCCAGAGAGGGGCAAAGACTGGTCCAGGTTCACACAGCCAAGCAGAGGCAAAACCAAGGCTGCAATGCAGGCCCTGGTAGCCACTAACCTCCCCCTAACCCCAGCCTGCCGATGTTCCCAGCTCCTGCGCTCCCTAGCATAGGGCAGAGCCAGGCCGCGAGCAGCTCTCTACCAGCCCAGGTTCTCTCGGGGCTCAGCCTGTTGGGGCTTGGCTGGGCACACACATATTTCCTAATGAGGCCGAGGGGAAACAGCCCCAAGTGTCAGAGGCCGTTGCACATTTGGCAACAGCCAACTGCCCGTATTGCTTTTCTTCCCGTGATCCTCCCTCGGGCTGGAGGAGGCCAGGCCTACCATGAGCCAACGTTGTGACACAGGCGAAGCTCTCCAGTTCCCCGAGCAAAAGAAGCCAGAGAGGCACCCTCCCTTCCACCCACCCCTGGAGAGCTGCTCCATCTTGTTTTCCTTTCCCTCAGCCTTCAGCTTGTCCCAGAAACTGCCCTTTGTGCAGGGCTCAGGCCTTCAGTCTAAGAAACCACCCTCCTTCCATCAGCCCCCAGGCACCGAGGCAGACGCCTCCCCCTGGAAGCATTGGGGGTTTGCCAGGCCAGACTGAGCTTATCCTTAGTCGCCAAGCACTCAGGGTCTAGAACTATGCTCTGACTCTTCTTTCAATTTATTCACTATTGAGTATATCTTGTGTCCCACTCTGGGATTGCTGTGATAATAATAATTAATATTAGTATTAATAATAATGAGGAAGATCAGCCCCCACCCTGTGCCCCTTGGAGGCTCATATCCTTCCAACCAGATTACTCAAAGGAGCCCTCTTATGAGACGTGAAGGTGGGAAGGAGACAGACAGTGTTTTTTAGCATAACAAAGCAGGAGAGACACCCTCTTAAGAGTTTATGCCATAATACAAAATTAATACAAAATGTACAAAATGTCTGATTGTCTTTTTTTTTTTTTTTTTTTTTTTTTTCAGATGGAGTCTCGCTCTGTCACCCAGGCTGCAGTGCAGATCACAGTCCACTGCAACCTCTGCGTCCCAGGCTCAAGTGATCCCCCCACCTCAACCTCCCAAGCAGCTGGGACTACAGGTGTGGGCTACCATGCTGGCTAATTTTTGTATTTTTTGTAGAGACGGGGTTGCGCCATGTTGCCCAGGCTGTTCTCAAACTCCTGGACTCAAGCGATCTGCCCACCTTGGCTTCCCACCATGCTGGCCTGATTGTTTTTTCCATACTGCACCTTGAGGCTGGATCTCCAGGTGGGCCTGCTCCTCTCCTCCCCTTCACCCTCCAGCATCTACCACAAGCTCTTCCTTCACCTGCAACCCCCACTCAGGATCAAAGAATGGCTGGCAGCATAGCCTGGAAGCCGGACACACAGAGGAAGGGGGACCTTGGTGGGTGAGGGAGGGAAAGGGCTAGAAAATCAGAGCTGAGGGGAGGGAGAGTACAAGGCCTCAGGTGACCACAGAGGGGACCTCATGTTAAACCCGAGCAAGACCTGTGCCTGAGGATGGAGTGTGGGGACAAATGAGGAAACAAGTTCAGCAAGTTTAAGCAGCAAGCTCACAGTCACAGAGTGAGGAAGTGGCAGAGCTGGGATCTGGGCCCAGGTTTGTCAGGTTCCAAACCACGCCCTTAGCAGCCTTGTTGTGCTGCAGGGGCTCACATAAGGCAGGGAGTGGCTGCTTCTCCTCCAAGGCCCTCGCGGAGTGGAAGGCTCACAGAGGCAATGTAAGCCACAGATTCCTCTATCTTTGCACCTATCCAGTCCAAACCCAGAGGCCAGAAGGCCAAGAGCTCAGTTTCCAGTGCCCCTGGCATGTTTTCCTGGGGGCTCTGAGGCTCTCTGGCCAGCTAGTGATGAAGGTTGACTTATGATTGTTTACTGAGCACCTTCTCTGTGCAAATCGATTCACACCTATTATTTCATTTCATCCTCAGGAACAACTGCCACGATGAGCACTGTTTCCTCATCTTTAAATGAGGAACCCAAATTTCAGAAAGGTGGAGGAACTTGGCCAGGCTCACAGAATAGGGTAGCATGGCTGGGACTATGAACCCAGGTCTGCCTGGCTCTAAACCCAATTCACTTTCTTCTGGAAAAAGTCGACAGCCTAGGGACGGAAGAGCAGGAAAATAGACAGATCCAGCCCTTGAACTGACCAACTCTTGATCCACCCCATCTGTGAATTTCTACTGAGAAGAATATATTTTCCCTATGATTTAAGCTGCATCAAATTAAAATAGCAGGAGGAGAGTTTTGGGGGATGACAGGATTCTTCTATATCCTGATTGTGGTCCTGGTTACAACACATATCTATACATGTATCAAAATTCCTAGAACTAAAAGGAACTCCTCCACGAAGCAAATATGGCAGAATGTTAAGGTTTTATAAACCCAGGTGTTCTATTCTTGTCTATAGGTTTGAAATATTTTATAATAATTTTAGGGAAAAGAAAAAAACAAAAAGCAGGAGGAGGAGGAAGAGGAAAAGGATATTTGGGGAAAAGTCTATTTAGATGGGATGGCTGGAGCTGCTGCAGCCATCTTGCAACCATGAAAGAAGCCAGTGTAAGAGCAAATCTGAGACACAGGGATGGGAGAGCAGAGAGATGGAAAGATGATCCTGCAGATGTCGGTCAGTTGCTGAATCAATCAGAATCTCAAACCTGTCCTCCTCCCTCTGGACTTCTTGTCTGCCATAATTGTTTATTGTTGAAGCAATGTGAGTTGATGGTTTCTGATACTTGGGTTGAAGACACTGTTACTGATACAGGATATGGGGTCAGATCTGAAGCAGTGGGGCAGCTCCATGGCCGGCAGCAGTGCTGACAAGGAGGCTGTGGAAAGTCACTGATGTGGCTCATCTAGATGTGGCTGGGCATGAGACACCAGGGAAGCCAGTGGGGTTGCTTGTTCAGAAACTTGCCAGCTGAGTTTTTTTTTTTTTTTTTTTTGGTGGGGGGCTGTGGGGGGACAGGGTCTTGTTCTATTGCCCAGGCTTGAGTGCAATGGCGTGATCTTGACTCACTGCAACTTCTGCCTCCTGAGTTCAAGAGATTCTCATGCCTCGGCCTCCTGAGTAGCTGGGATTACAGGTGAACACCACCATGCCTGGCTAATTTTTGTATTTTTAGTAGAGACAGGGTTTCACCATGTTGGCCTGGCTGGTCTCGAACTCCTGGCCTCAAGTGATCCACCTGCCTTGGCCTCCCAAAGTGCTGGGATTACAGGTGTGAGCCACCACCCCCAGCCATCAGCTGGTTTTAAGATTCTAATTTTATAGCAATGTAGGTCATTGTCATGTGATTTCATCTTAATGTTCCTTTCCTAGCTGACACCCTCACTGATACCACATCTACCTGGGCCTCGGGGAACTCAGGAACTTCAAGCAACTAAGACCTGGAAGTGTTCAAAAATGTGCAAGATGATTTTTCAAAAATCTAATTTTTGTGACAAGTCATCAATCTATGTGTTCTGGTTGCTACTTAGAGCAACCTTCCTGGTACAGATGCAGACAGCTAAGTCCAGGGGCTCAAATCACTTGAAAAAAGGGAGAGCTGGGGTGAGGGCCTACAGTCATGAGTCCTCCTGGCACCTGCCTCAGGTAAGGGAAAATCTTCTCTCTATGAAAGGAGGAATGACCATGACAGTGATGTGATTGCTGCATCTCAGTTTCCTTGTCTCCAAAATGGGGAAGAGGTCAGGCACGGTGTGGCTCAGCCTTAATCCCAACACTTTGAGAGGCTGAGGCAGGAGGATCACTTGAGCCCAGGAGTTCAAGACCAGCCTGGACAACATAGTAAGACCTCATCTCTACAATAATAATAATAATAAAACAAAATGGGGAAGAATCATCCCTCTCTCAGGGTTGTTTTATGGCTTGGAGATGATGCGTGTGAAGCATCTGGCACACAGTGGATGCTTCACACACGGCCACTGCTGTCATTCTGAAGCAAGCCAGAAGAATTCTAGTTGCTGCAGATGGAAGCGGGAGGGGAGACTCTTTTAGAACCAAACGAAGAGAGGAAGAAAAAAACTTTTAAGAAAAAAAGAAGAAAACTTCAGAAGGTCTCACGTCCTCCGGGCTCAGCGGACTTCATTAGACTTTCATAAAATCCAAAGTCGGGGAGACAGGGCACCAGGGGGCTGATGAGGACCCAGCGGGAGAGAAGCCGGCTGCCCCCTCTGCAGCCCCGCCCCTCCTCTCATCACCATGGAGACAGAGCAGGCTGCCCAGTGGGGTTCCTGCCCACCCAAGGCCTGAGGCTGCTGCAGAGGGAGGGGCAGGGGCTGAGCAGACAGGGACCTGTCTGGAAAGCTGGGTTGGCGGTGAGGAGTGTCTACATCCCCCCAACTCCCAAGGTGCTGAGGGATTCGGGCTGGTGTGGGATGCATCTGGAGGGCTGTGTTTTGATCCTCGCTCTGCCAGCAGCTTGCTGAGTGACTGTGGGAAGAACCCTTCCCCTGGTGAAGCCTCAAGTTCTACATCTGCCAAAGGAAGGAGTAAAAATGTACAAAAACAGAAGCTTGGATAAGAAAGCTGTGGGATGAGGAAGCAATGAAATAGTTAATGCTGGAAAAGAACATTTGCTACATATTGTTTCTCGAAAAAAGGGAACTTTACCAAACTGACCAGGTGATCCCATATTGGTTAACAAACAAACATGGACTCTCTACCTATGCTTACCAACAAAAGAGGGAGAAAAGAAATACTCTAAAATACACTTTGGCTTGTCTCTGGAGGAGGGAGTTACATGTAATTTGTATTCTCTTGTTTCTTTCTCAAATTTTGGCCGATAAACATGGGTTACTTTTGAAATCAGGATAACATTAATAGCTAGCATTTGGATATTTCTTTTGCATGAGCACTGTGCTAAATGCTTTACGTGGTTTTAAGCTCATTTTATCTTCTCCACAATCCAGACAGGGAGCAGTACTATATATTTCTCTTCTGCAGAAGAGAAAACTGAGATTCAGAGAGGTTAAAGGGCTTGCCTGAGGTCAGACCACTAGAGAATGACAGGGCTAAGATTTAAAACCACAGCCAAGATACTAGACTCTAAAATGTGAGCATTCAATCATTACCACTACTGCCTCTCAGGACAAGAAAACACTAAAGCATCTGTTTTCTTAAATGTTTTACTATCAAAAATACAAAAGAAATCAAAAGTAGAAAGCAAAATATGAATCCTTATGTCTGTGCCACTCACTCACCTTCAAGGGAGTCTGTAGGTGGTGGCATTTGGGTGGGGACACAGAGCGGGGGATGGGGTGCTTAGGGAGGGGAACCAATCTACACACACACATACACATATGCACGCCCGCGCACACACATGCATGCATATATGCACACGTGAGCCTCCCAGGCTGCACTTCTCCCTGCCTGTGGGGCCCTAACCACAATGGAAAACCACAGCTGACCTCCCTCTTTCCCACCCTCGCCAGGTTCCTTCCTCCTTTCCACATTCTACTGACTTGCATTTCCCCAGCCGACTCTTTTATAGCTCCCTGGTTCCACCTCAAGGC
This sequence comes from Symphalangus syndactylus, assembly GCF_028878055.3. Classification (NCBI taxonomy): domain Eukaryota; kingdom Metazoa; phylum Chordata; class Mammalia; order Primates; family Hylobatidae; genus Symphalangus; species Symphalangus syndactylus. The sequence goes on along the minus strand of NC_072446.2, from coordinate 34,247,321 downwards.
CTTGAGGTTTTGGCAGCTCTGGAGGATGAGAGAGGACGTGGCCAGGGGCCCTCACAACGCGCCGAGATGGGCGTCCCTGCTGGTGCTGGTCGCCATAGGCACCACCGTGACAGCGGCCGTCAACCCTGGCGTCGTGGTCAGGATCTCCCAGAAGGGCCTGGACTACGGTAATTGGATGCCTCCCTTCCCTCCTCTCCACCCCTAAGGAGCACTTACTGAGCATCTACTGTGTGCAGCCCTTTAGATCTAGCACCTGGCAGACTCATAGCTCCTCAGGGCAGGTCCCCTTGCCCCCGTTTTATATATGAAGAAGCTGAGGCAAAGCGAGTTGCCTAAGATTGCAGGGCTGGGATGGCAGAGCTGGGATTGGAGCACTGGTCTAGAGACTCCAAATCCAGTGCGCAGACCCCTGAGGGTCCTCATGGTCCCCCCTCCTTCCCTCTATGTAACCTCCACCTTGGACTTCTAAGCCCTTCTCTTCTCTCCAAAGCCAGTTCGCAGCCTCTCGATGCTGAGGAGGCTGAGCAGGGTCAGAGGGAGAGTGTGGGAGGACCTCCCCACCCCGTGCTCTCCCCAGTGCAGGGGCTGGCGGCCATACTGTGCACAGTGCTCCGCTGGGTGACGCAAAGAGGGTTCCCCCAGACCACTCACCCAGGCCCAGGCAGAGGAGAGAAAGACCTGCTCTAACCTGTGCCAGGCATTGAGCTAGGAACTTTACGCACACAATCTCATTTACCCTCACTTCAGCCTCGTGTAAGACAAACTGCTGCTATCCACATTTACACGCGAGAAGTGGGCAGCCTGGATTTGAGCTCTGGTCTTGCCTGATGCCTCAGCGCGGGGTTGCTCGATGCTGCCTCCCAGTGGCAGAGGGATTACCTGCAGAGCAGTGGGTGACGCCCAGCCCCAGGGAAATCAGACCAAGGGGAGGGCAGAGCCTCACCAGTTTGGGTGCACTGGGGAAACAGACAGGACTCTGGGGACCTGGTATCCCACCCCTGAATTCCCACCCCAGCACAGCAGGATGTCTCTGAATCCTAGAGCCGCAGACAGAAGGCCACAGAAGACAGAAGAGCTAGGATGAAGGAGTATGGCCCTGAAGCCTGTCGGAGCAGAGGCTCAGTCAGGGTCTTCAAGTTCAGTGGTATTTATGCTCCTCAGTTTCCCCTTCTACCCAGGCCCCTTGTGCCAATCAGAGTGAGTTTTCTGAAATGCAGCAAATCCGTTCATGTCCTCCCCTGGCTCACATTCTCCATGGCTCCCTACTGCCTTCAGAAGCTATCCTGACCCTTTGGCATGGCATTTGAGACCCTTCGAGGCCTGGCCCCTGTCAACTTACAGATCCTGGCCACTGCAGATTTTTTTTTCCCTCCACACAGTGACCAGTTATGTGTCATTTACTTTTGAACCCCCAAAAAGCCTTCTCTAGGGCATGGGCTCTGCGATCAGAAGGCCTGGGTTCAAATCCTGCACCTTGTCAGCTGTGTGGCCCCTAGCAAGTCACCTCGGCTTTCTGAGCCTCAACTTCCTTAACTGTGAAATGGGGGTAGTGACAGGACCTACTTCCTAGGATTGTACAAATTCATACATATACAGAGCCTAGAACAGTGCTTGGCACAGAGTAAAGCTCGATACATTTCATTGATATTATTATTTCCCAACTGGCTCTGAGAAAACCCAAAGTCTGGGCTCCCTCATCTTACTACTTACTCCTTTTCAGGTAATGTGTCTGCCTTTTAATTGGTTCTTTGTTGCTGTTAGCCACATCATAACTGGTGGTAGAATTCCTGCCATGAGGACATTATTTATTCATCTAATAAATCTTTTTTTGTTTTGTTTTGAGACTGAGTCTCGCTCTGTGGCCCAGGCTGGAGTGCAATGGTGCCACCTCAGCTCACTGCAACCTCCGCCTCCGAGGTTCAAGCGATTCTCCTGCCTCAACCTCCCAAGTAGCTGGGATTACAGGCGTGCACCATCACACCCAGCTAATTTTTTGTATTTTTGGTAGAGACAGGGTTTCACCATGCTGGCCAAGCTGAACTCTTGAACTCTTGACCTAAAGTGATCCACCTGCCTTGGCTTTCCAAAGTGCTGGGATTACAGGCGTGAGCCACCGCACCCAGCCTCATCTAACAAATCTTAAGTGCCTTCAAAGTGTCAGGCACAATGGGAATGTAAGGGACACATTAGTAAATAAAACAGATTGCTGTTGACCTCAGGGGGCTTACATGTAATAGGGGAGAGACATTAGTCAGAGTCAAGTGAATAAATGCATAATTACAAATGGTAACAGGGGCTCCGAAGGAGCCGTCCACAGCATCATGAGAATAACACAGGGTGTTGCTCTGATCTACTGGGCCAGGGAGGGTTCCCAGAGGAAATGATGAATGAGCTGACTAGAAGCTGACCAGGTGAATATGTGAGGGAAGAATTTCTTAGGGAGCAAGAATAGCATGTGCAAAGGCCCTGGGGAGACAGTCCAAAACCCAGAGAGGTGGGAGATCTGTGGGGGTGTAGCATAGAGCAAATAACTAAGTATCCAATAAATACTAGTAGGAAGCATAACTGGGTGTTTCAGGGGTGATATTTTAGACCAGGGGTCAGCAAACTACAGCCCTCAGTTTTTGTATGGCTTATAAGACAAAAATGGTCTTAATATCTTTAAATCATGGGAAAAAATCAAAAGGGCCGGGCATGGTGGCTCATGCCCGTAACTCCAGCACTTTGGGAGGCTGAGGCGAGAGGATCACTTGAGCCCAGGAGTTCGAAACCAGCTGGGCAACATGGTGAAACCCCAGATCTCTGCAAAAATGTTAAAAAAAATTTTTTTTAAAGTTAGCCTGGTGTGGTGGTGAACACCTGTGATCCCAGCTGCTAGGAAGGTTGAGGTGGGAGAATCACCTGAGTCCAGCGGGTGAAGGTTGCAGTGAGCCGTGATCATGCCTCTGCACTCCAGCCTGGGTGACACAGCAAGACCCTGTCTCAAAACAAAAACAAAAGAAGAAAAATACTATCTCACAACATGTGGAAATTATATGAAATTCTCATTTCAATGCTAACAAAGTGTTATTGGAATACAGGCACATACAAGCACATGATATTGTCTACAGCTGTTTTGTGCACTAATGGCGGAGCTGAGTATTTGTGACAGAGGCAATATGGTTTCCTATAAAGGGTCAGTTTACTATTTGGCCTTTTCTAGGAAACCTTAATTGATCCCTGTTTTTGACCCTTCCAGTGCCACTGTCCATGCTACAAACAGGGGCCCAGGGTCCACAGCCTGCCCTGCTCCTCTGTTCCCTGCTCCGGGCTGTGCCTCTGACTGTCACCCCTGCCTTCTCCCTTCAGCCAGCCAGCAGGGGACGGCCACGCTGCAGAAGGAGCTGAAGAGGATCAAGATTCCTGACTACTCAGGAAGCTTTAAGATCAAGCATCTTGGGAAGGGGCATTATAGCTTCTACAGGTGAGGCCTGTGAGAGCTCAATCCTCGATTCGCAGGACTTGTAGTGTTCTGGGGCCACCAAGAGCTAGAATGCAGAGCCACAAACTCCTCACCTCACAGAGTTTCATATCCCAAAGCCTGCGTTTACATCATCCCAAGGGAAGGCAACCTCCCAGCTGAGCGTGGAGGAAGCCACAAAAACCACGACTCCCAGGAAATGTGTCATGAACCCCCAAACTCTGTGCCATATGTCAATTAGAATGTGCAAGGTTTCAAGGTCAGAAAATCTTTTCCAAAATGGCTAAGGCAGAATGCATTGGCTCACGTGACCGAAAAGTCTCTGGAAGAGTCTGACTTCAGGTTCAGCTTGAGGCAGGCTTACATGTCACTGGGCCCTGTTTCTCTCTTGCCACCTCTCAGCATCACTTCCTTGGACAGGCCTAATTCGCAGGCAGTGTGTCCCCTCCAGAGACAAGACAGCCACCAGTAAGTCTCGCTTGAGCCAATCACTGTGGCCAGGGAATGAAATACACTACTTGGCCGAGCCTAAGTTGCAAGCTCCACCCCCTGAAGATGGCCGTGAGGTCGACTTTCTTTGGAGTGGCACGGAACGGATGTGGGGAGGGGCTCCCCCTAAATAATCTGGTAGTTCTGTTATCACAAGAAGGGGGCTGTGCACTGGGCAGAAAACCCATAAAAGTCCTCTGCAGAGTTTTATACACCCATTCATTCACAGATATTTTGAGCACCCACTGTATGTCTGACACAGCAGTATCTGGGGCTGCAATAGTGAAACAAGACAGAGCTATACAGCGCTCTCCTGTACAGAGCTTCCAGTTAAAGGGTCTTCTATTTTATCTTCATTGATTGTCACACACCCTGCAAAATAGAGATCATTGTGCCCATTTTACAGATGAGGAAACTGAGGCTCAGGGTAATTATGCCCAGGGTAACCCAAGAGTATATTAAAGAGCAGGATTTAAATGCAAGTTTTTTCTGACTTCAAAACCTAAGCCACTCCAGTTGCCTACATATTTGCCAAGGCTGCTTTCTTAGCTTTGGGCTCCTCCTGGAATGGATGGAGTGAAGGACCAGGTGGTGGGGGATGAGTCTGTATTAACCATTAACGAAGTCCTCATGTGGGCACCTGGGAGTATATGAAATTATATGAAATTCACATTTCTCCTTTGCAGCATGGACATCGGTGAATTCCAGCTTCCCAGTTCCCAGATAAGCATGGTGCCCAATGTGGGCCTTAAGTTCTCCATCAGCAACGCCAGTATCAAGATCAGCGGGAAATGGAAGGCACGAAAAAGATTCTTGTGCGTTTCCATGCTTGCAGTTTGTTGGGTGCGCTCTTGGTAATATTGGGACGGGATTGGAGAGTCAGCGTCTCTGGAATGCCCAATTTTTGCCTTGCCTGTCACCACCTATCACCACAGTGTTCTTCAGGAAATTCTTCACATGAGAAGATTCAACATAACCCTTGATTAATGGCTGAGCATTTATCCACATCTCAGTGCAGGATACTGGCAAGGCTGAGTTGGTGCATGTGGCTTAGGGTGGAAAGCTAAGTGGAACCTTTAATTTATTCTGTTTATCAGTTAGCTATTGCTGTGTAACAAACCATCCCAAACTCTGTGGCTTAAAACAACAATCAGCTGTCATCACTTATGTATCTGTGTGCCAGCTGGGGCTCAGCTGATCTGGGTTGGGCTTAGCAGAGGAGGCTTGGCTCCACCTGTGTCTCCTGCTCCTTCGACCAGTGGGTTATGCAGAGCATATTCTTGGTGATAGCAGAGGTGCAAAAAGGGAAAGCAGGAACACACAGGTCCTCTTAAGGCCCAGCCTCAGAACTTATATACCGCTGGCCAAATCATTTCATGTGGTCAAGCCCAAAGTCAAGGGCAAGCAAAGGCACCCTCCTCAACCCTGCCATGATAGGCAATGGTGAGGGTATGAATGCAGGGGAGGGTGAAAAATAGAGGTAAATAACCCAAACTACAACTCCAAATCTAAGTCCTGGGCTCTCCCCACAGCTACCCTGCCCCTTGGCAATAGTGGTTCAGACTGACCGTCGCTTTAGGAAGGTCTCCTTTCTGGGGAATCTAGGGAGGAAAATGGAGGAGAAACCGCCCTGGCGGATGAAAGGGGCGTGAGTCTCCCCACCCTTGCAAGAACTGCTGGATGTGTCTCCTCCCCACAGTAAGAATCACGTAACTCTCTCTCTGGGCTGTTTTGCATCTGTCTTCTCCCTTATTGATCACACACAAAAACAAAAGAATGTCCACTGTCTTACCCAAAACCCATTTCATCCCTGAAGGAGGAGTTATTAACCTCATTACTGAATTAATGGGGGCATTAATGAATGAAAGTCATTGGCCCCAAACACCCAGCTTTTTAGTAGCAAAGCTGAGACACACACTCTGGTGTCCAACTGCTGATCCAGGGTCTGAGGGAGGAAATGGAAGCTCAGAGAGGTAAGAAACATGCCCAAGGCCACACAGCTAGGGCGGCGGCTGAAGCAGTGGTTAAGAGCAGGTTTCTCCCAGGCAAACATGAGTTCCGAGTTCAGATTGGATTCCTGACTCTCCCACTCAGCTGCTGTGTGATCTTGGGCAAGCTGCCTCTTCTCTCTGAACTGTACCTCCTCACCTAGAGTGGGGATAATAACAAAACCCGCCTTCCAGCACTGGGGTACAGTTTGAATGGCAGTGGGAAGAAAGGATTTGTCCCACGTTCCTCTTTGTTTTTCTTCAGAAAAACGAGCGGCAATTTTGACCTGAACGTAGAAGGCATGTCCATTTCGGCTGATCTGAAGCTGGGCAGTAACCCCACGTCAGGCAAGCCCACCGTCACCTGCTCCAGCTGCAGCAGCCACATCAACAGTGTCCACGTGCACATCTCAAACAGCAGAGTGGGGTATGGACTCTCGGGACTGTGGCTGGGAGGAGGAACCTAAAGAAGAACTCTCCCAATCATCCCTGTATTCTGAAAACACATCCAGAATGCCACCTGCATGCCAGGCCTTGCTCAGAGGCCTCAGGCATTGTACGGGAGCCAGGGGCCCACAGATGAAGCAGACACTCTCTCTTTCTCGAGGCGTCATTTGTTCATTCCATATTCATCCAGCAGACTTTACTGAGCACTTACTATGTCCCAGGCTCATACTAAGCACTTTACATATGCACTAAATTATATCCTCATCACAAATCTGTAGGCATTCATCTATCCATCCATTCAACAAATATCTAGCGAGAATCAGCTCTGCACTAGGCTTGTGCAACATGGTCAGGAAACAGGAGTGACCAATGAAAACTTAGTAAGAGCTAATATTGGTCAGAGGCTGACTGTGCCCAACACTGATTTGATCACACTCATTATCTCATTCAAGCCACACCATGACTCTGTGAGGTCGGTCTGTTATTACCTCATTTTCTGGGAAGAAAACCAAGGCATGGAGAGATAGGCAATAACTTAAGTTGCCACAGCTAATGAGTGTTCAAGTCCAGATCTATTTCACCCCAGACTCAGCCACACGGTCCTGTTCTCTTAAAGTTTTCAGCCCAGTGGGGAAGATAATCATTAACCAAAGCATTGCATGAATGAATGGCCCACACAGAATTACAAAAGGAGATAAGAATTAAGAAAAAGAGGTACAAACTTCTATGAACGCAGAGAACCGGAGGCTCTGACCCCATCTGGGGGCAGGCCAATTCTTCCTTGGTGAAATGACATTTGAAGTGAGATGAAAGGATAAGTAGGCATTAGTTAGGGAGGTGTTGGGGACCGGGGTGTTTTAAGCAGAGGGAACAGCATGTGCAAAGGCACAGTGGTGGGAGGACGCACAGGAGAGAGGACATGGCAGGCCAGTGTGGCTAGTGTGCAGCAAGGGAGGGGACTGGTGAGGAATGACACTGGGGCAGGGGCCCAGCCATGCAGGGATTCAGGAAATAGCCTCATGAACACATCACTAAATCAGGGAGAAGGGTCTGATGGGGTGTGTGCAGTTAGAGCTCAGGGGAGAGGGTACCAAGGCCTGTTTCTAGGAGGGAAGAAAGCTTTTGAGATGAGGCAGCCTCCTGAATCCAGCCCAGGGACAACCAAAAAGCCTCATCTATGTCCCTACTTGTCCATCTCTAGGTGGCTGATCCGACTCTTCCGCAAAAAAATTGAGTCTGCGCTTCGAAACAAGATGAACAGCCGGGTAGGAGGGGCTCGGAGTCCCATCAGCGAACAGAGGGGAAGGGCCCTTAGTAACCACACACCTCCCCCTTCTACGGACGCTCTGCTGTCACTCCAGACCCCTTGGTAGCCCTTATAGCCCTTTGAAACCACAACCCCAGCTCTAAAAGCCGGTCATGGATGTTTTGCTGAAGAGTCCACCAAGAGACCAAGAGACAATCACTTCCCACACTCCCAGCAAACTTTCCCTCATGCCTGCTTGGGCCACCTCTGCTTTTCCCCAGCCTTCCTTCCTGCTGAGAAAATGCCATTCTCTTTCTGCCTCCCTCTCTTCCCGTAGTCCTGCTAGCCTCCCTCCACCCCACCCACCCCAAGTTCCTTCCTTGATGCTCCCCGTTCAGAACAAATGCCACTGATGAAGCTGCAGTTCTGGGCTCTGGCCAAACCCCAGTCGTAGCCCATTCCCTGAGGCTGCAACTAGTACAAGAGACAGGTATCAGCCAGCACTCCCCGAACCGTGCCCATAGCCTAAACCTGCAACCCAGATACTCCAGCTAAGGGACAAGGCCATTCATTTGGCTCGTTTTCCATTAACAAATGATCAGTTTTTAAGAATCATCTGAGCCTGTCTCAAAAAGCAATGAGTTCTGGCTCTCTCCAGAGGGCAATGGAAGCCACTGAAGGTTTTAGGCAAGTGGGTGACCTGGCCAGATCTGTGCTTTACAACAATTTCCCTGTCCGCTCTGGGAATGACTGGAGGGGCCAAGAGTAGGCGCAAGGAGGCCATTGAGGAGGCTCGTGCGGTCTTCTAGGTGGAAGACGCTGGCTTCCTTGTTAAAGACACTGAACATACAGATAGGAGGGCATCAATCAAGTGAGATCATCTATCTGAAGATACTGTGTCAAAAGCTTAAAAAGCAAGAAATCAATACATGTTTGTCAAAATGCATAACACAGTGGACTATAGAATGGGTTTTAGAGTCATATGGCAAGAGTGGAGCCAGTGGCTCGGTTGGGATTAGATGGGACAGTTCCAATGAGCAGGACAATCCCCAGCCAAAGTCTCAGGGTAGGGTCTCAGGGTAAGTTTTGGCTCTGGCTCCAGGGCTTAACTTGCTGTGTAACCTTGAGGAAATTACTTGACCTTCTTGAAACTCAATTTTACCATCTGTAAAATGGGGAAATTAGGCTGGGCATGGTGGCTCATGCCTGTAATCCCAGCACTTTGGGAGGCCGAGGCAGGTGGATCACCTGAGGTTAGGAGTTCAAGACCAGCCTGACCAAATGGAGAAATCCTGTCTCTAATAAAAATACAAAATTAGCTGGGCATGGTGGTGCATGCCTGTAATCCCAGCTACTAGGGAGGCTGAGGCAGGAGAATTGCTTGAACTCGGGAGGTGGAGGTTGCGGTGAGCCAAGATCACGCCATTGCACTCCAGCCTGGGCAACAAGAGTGAAACTCTGTCTCAAAATAAAAAAAAAAAGAGTTGGGGGACATTAATACCTTCTTCACCAAGGCACTGTAAGGATTCATGAGATAATCCAGAAAATGTGCTCACTCACTAGGCTAGCTCACCCACAGTTCAGCTATCTGTATAATAAAGTAACAGTCTGAGAGGAGTGTTGAGATATATTTAACATTTGGAACAATTACAACGATTATTTCTTAGTACCATCTAAAAGTGGCCCCTCTATAGCAGCCAAGCTAATAAGTAGTAATGCTGCTGCTGCTGCTGCTGATGATGATGATGGTGAGGTTGATGATGGTAATGGTAATGGTGGGGATGATGATGATGATGGTGACGGTGGGGATGATGATGGTGATGGTGGGGATGATGATGACTATGGTGATGATGAAGATGATAATGGTGATGGTGATGATGGTGATGGTGAGGTTGGTGATGGTAATGGTAATGGTGGGATGATGATCGTGATGGTGAGGATGATAATGATGATGGCGATGATGGTGATGATGGTGATGGTGAGGTTGATGGTGATGGTGAGGTTGATGGTGATAGTGAGGTTGATGGTGATTATGAGGTTGATGATGGTGATAGTGATGGTGGAGATGATGAGGATGGTGATGGTGATGATGATGATGGTGAGGTTGATGATGGTGATGGTGATGGGATGATGATGGTGGTGATGGTGATGGTGGGGATGATGATGATGGTGGTGGTGAGATTGATGATGGTGATGGTGGGGATGATGATAATGATGATGGTGATGGTGGGGATGATGATAATGATGATGGTGATGGTGATGTTGATGGTGGGGATGATGATGGTGGTGATGGTAATGGTGGGGATGATGAAGATGATGGTGGTGATGGTGAGATTGATGATGGTGATGGTGGGGATGATGATAATGGTGATGGTAATGGTGGAGATGATGATGATCATGATGGTGATGGTGATGGTGATGGTGAGACTGTTGATGGTGACGGTGATGGTGGTAAATATACGCCCATTTAATAGGCATTTTCTTCCTCCAAGGCAGGAGCTCATCCTGGGCAGTTTCAATGGTGATAGTGAGGTTGATGGTTGTGGTGATAGTGGGGATGGTGATGATGTTGGCCCATATAATATACTGAGTGTTTACAGTGATCTGACACTATGCTAAGAACTCTTTCCATGGATACCAGCATTTAATCCACACATTCTGGCATTTAATCCCCTGTAAGAGAGATTCCATGATTATCCCTATTTTACAGGTGAGTAAACTGAGATACAGAAAGCGGAAGTAATAGTGCTTGAATTCAAATCCAGGCTACCCTGCCTCAGAGATGAGCCTCGCTCTTAATCATAAGATCCAATTTAGAAGCAAGTACTGGCCTGAATGAATGAATGAAGGAATGAGATGTCATGATGCCAGAAGGGGCTGGAAATGGTGAGGAGTGAGCCAGGGAGTCTGCCCCCAGGGAATACAGCATGTAGGGCCTGTGTCTGAGGGAAGGAAGAGCCTGCGTCAGTACAAAGTGTGCATGAAGGGAAGAGCAGGGAGGGAGCTGGGCTCCCACCAGGATTTGCTGTGATCTGGAGCCATCTGTTGGCCCTGATGGGGGAGCAACACTGGTGACAATGCCTGAGGGGCAGCTCAGGAGTCCAGCAGGGCCCCAGCTGCCAGCTGAGCTGTCCTCTGTTCCTGGGTCATTTGGAAAAGAGGCGCAGGTTCCTTGGAGAATGCCAGTCCAGTTCCTCTTAGGACTTCAAGAGCCTTACGTGGTAGAAACACTCTTCAGGGAAACCAAATTTTCTCCTTCCTTCCTTCTCACTGCTGTCTTCCCTCCTTCCGTCCTTCCTTCCTTCCTTCCTTCCTTCCTTCCTTCCTTCCTTCCTCCCTTTCCTTCTTCCCTCTTTCCTTCCTTCCTTTCCTTCTTCCCACTCTTCCTCCTTTCTTTTCTTTTCTTTTTTTTGGTGATGAAGTCTCACTCTGTTTCCCAGGCTGGAGTACAGTAGCACAGTCTCAGCTCACTGCAACCTCCGCCTCCTGAGTTCAAGAGGTTCTCCTGCCTCAGCCTCCCAAATAGCTGGGATTACAGGCATCTGCCACCATGCCTGGCTAATATTTGTATATTTTGATAGAGACAGGATCTCACCATGTTGGCCAGTCTGGTTTCGAACTCCTGACCTCAAGTGATCTGCCCACCTCAGCCTCTCAAAGTACTGGGATTACAGGCATGAGCCACTGCACCCAGCTCTTCCTTTCTTTTCTTTCTTTCCTTTCTTTTCTTTCTTTCCTTTCTTTTCTTTCTTTCCTTTCTTTCTTCCTTCCCTCCCTTTCTCCTTTTCTCCCTTTCTTCCTTCTTTCTCTTCCCTTCTTCCCTCCTTCCCCTTTTCTTCCCTCCATACCCCAGGAAAAATAACTTGATTGGCAGTGTAGAAGGAGGGGTAGGGGAGGATAGAGGTGACCTCTAGGCAGATGGTGCAGCCAACCCTAAGGAAGAGTAAGAACCTGAGGAGTTTGGTTTGGGATGTGCCAGACTTGGGGACCAGTAGGACACCCAGGGACAGTTGTCCATGAGGCAGCTGGGTCCCCAGGCTGAAGTTCAGAGGAGAAACCTGGGCTGCAAAGTAAGGCCTGGGTACTGGCCACATGTTGGGAGCAGTGGAGGTGACTCTCCCTGGGATCCCAAAGACAGATGCTGAGTCAGGGTTTGGGTGCAAGTCATTTATTGGGAGGGGTTCCCAGGCAGCACAGTGAGGAGGTCGGGAGGCAGGGAAGGGCCTTTACTGAGTGGGTTGCTGCTATGGGCAACTGGTACTCAGTCCTGCTGGCAATTCTCAGAGGAATGGTGGGGAGCACACCTCAGAATTGTCCCAGAAGCAGAAAGAAGGCTGGGGTATTTTTCTGCCACCTCCTACCCTTCTTTCATTGAAAACTGTTCTTAGGGTCCTAACTGCTTGGCACTTCTGAGCACAGTCCAGAGAGTGTGGGTGTGGCGCTGCAGCATCTGCCACAGGGGCCGTGGGGATGCCTGAAATGGCTCAAGAAGAGGGCCTAAGTGGAAGGGACAGGGAGCCAGGAAGAGAGCCCAGAGAAGCTCCCACATCTTCAGTGAAGGAGGAAGAGCTTGCAAAGAAGTCTGGGGAAAAGCCTGTAGGGGTTAGGAAGAAAGCAGAAGGCCTTGGTCACAGGACTCTAGAAAGAGTGTTTCTAGAAGGGAATGGACAACCACACCAGGAGCTGCCCAGTAGTCAAGAAAGGCAAGGACTGAAGAGACTGCTGGATTACTGAGGGGAAGGTCATTCGAGAGCAACATCAGGAGAGGGAGGGAAGGAGCTTGTCTGACCACCAGCCCCAGCCCCAATCTCTTAGTGAGAGGAAGGCTGTGGTTTAAATCCTATATTCTAGCTATCTATTGCTTGAAAACAAACAACTCAAAATTTGGTATCATAAAACAACCACCATTGTTAACGTTCATGGATTCTGTGTATCAGGAAATGGGCATGACAGGGATGGCTGAGCTCTCTGCTCCATGAGGTCTGGGGCCTCACCTCAGAAGACTCAAAAGTTCCATGTTAGAATTACCTGGAGGGTTCCTCTCTCCCATCTCTGGTACCTGGGCTAGGAAGACTTGAAGGCTCAGCTCTGCTGGGACTATTGACCCAAGCCACTTCCGTGGTCCCTCCACAAGGCTTGGGCTTCTCACAGCATTGAGTGGGTTCTGCACAGCCTTTTATGACCTCACCTCTGAAGTTACACAAAGGTCAGGTGTATTGTTGTGTTCTGTTGCTTAGAAGCAAGTCACCAAGCCGAGATTCTAGTGGCAAGTTCACAGACTCCATCTCTTGGTGGGGGTGTGGCAAGGCCACATTACATAAAAGCAAATGGAATGGAAAATGTGATTTGCCACGTTCCATTTTACAGATGAAGAAACAGAGGTCTAGATAAATGGAACAACTTCCTCAGTGTCAAAGTCAGTGTGTGACCCAACACAGATCTTCTCAGGCTAGTGTTTGTTCCATTGTGAGTCATGGGCTAGGGGACAGGGGGATTGGGGTGGGGTGGCAAAGGCAGGTAGGGAATGGCTTCTCTGGCCATACATACCAAACGTGAGGGTGCCCACCCAGACTTAAGCAGAGAGCCTGCCCATGCTCCCAGAAGCCCAGATAAGGGAGGGCTGGCCATTGACTACTTGGTATTCGTTTACTACCTCATTCCACAAAGGATCTGAGACAGCAAAATCAAACAGAAACAAAAGAAAAAACAAAACAACAACAACAACAAAAACCACCTTATAAAATAGAAAACATAAACACCCATCAGGAACGTTCCACACACCAGGGCAGGAAATAGAATGCAGTTATGTAGTCCATACAGTTATATACAGTTATTATTTCTAAGCTACATGTTCAACTCTGAGCTTCGTGGTGGCCAAAAAGAAAAGGGAAACTTGATTGGCTACATAATTTTCAAGAAAACGTTCAAGGAAAGCAAGGCCTATCTGGCCCGTTATTGCCAAGGGACATTTTTCACTATGGGAAGACCTTACTGATTACTTGTTTGGTTCTCCCCAGGTCTGCGAGAAAGTGACCAATTCTGTATCCTCCGAGCTGCAACCTTATTTCCAGACTCTGCCAGGTGAGGGCTGGATGAGGATCAAGGATAGAATGGAACAGAAAGGGGAGGGGATGAGGACATCAGGGTGGATGTGATGGGGCCGGCAAGTTTCCCAGACAGCCCTGGGCCTGGGTGGGAATTAGCAGAGTAGTAGATTATTTTCATGCGGCAGCTAGCATTGGATCAAGTCCTTGTGGTAGGTCCAGAAGCGAGGAGGACAAACAGCCCATACTGCCTCATTCCCTCAGCTCTGCAAGAGCCAAACAGCCAAATACCCCCAGCTCTCTGAGGCCAGAGACACATGACTGGCCTGAGATCTGATATTGGTCACTTCTTTTTGGATCTCAGTTTCCATGTCTTTAAAATGGGGACAATAATCTTCACCCCCAAGTACTTGGCAAGCTGCAAAGAACTGTGGCAGGCACTCAGGAAATTGTCCCCTCTCAGCCTCCCAACACTTCCCTGAGAGAGGCGTTATTCTCCCCGTTTTACACAGGAGTAACCTGGCCGGGCTCAAGCCTGTAATCCCAGCACTTTGGGAGGCCAAGGCAGGTGGACCACCTGAGGTCAGGAGTTCAAGACCAGCTTGGCCAACATGGAGAAACCCTGTCCCTACTAAAAATACAAAAATTAGCCAAGTGTCATGGCAGGTGCCTGTAATCCCAGCTACTTAGGAGGCTGAGGCAGGAGAATCGCTTGAACCCAGGAGGCGGAGGTTGCAGTGAGCAGAGATCATGCCACTGTACTCCAGCCTGGGTGACAGAGCAAGACTCTGTCTCAGAAAAAAAAAAAAAACATGAGGAACCTGAGGCTCAGACAGTAGGTGAGACTTGTCCAGAGTCATGAAGCCATCAAGAGGCAGAAGCAAGATACAAATCTGGAGCTAAGGTTTCCTTCACTCCAGAGCCTGGGCTTTCAGCTGCTCTCAGGACTACATCGCTGTGAAGCCTGGCATGGCTGGCACATAGTATATGCCCATTTAAGAAGCATTTTCTTCCTCCAGAACAGGAGCCCATCCTAGGCAGCTTCAATGCAGCTGCAGTGCCCAAGGTTTGGCCTCAAGAAGCGGGAAAAAGATTTTGTCTGAATCCCAGCTTCATCACTCACCAACCATTGGACAACTTGGATTTCTGAGCCTTGGTTTCTTCCCTGCTAACTGAGAAAAGGGATATTTCTTTAATTCTCATTGATTACTACTGGGAAACAGAGAAAATCTTCAGACTTGAGCCAGCCAGGGCTCAGCCTGGGCTATTATCAATGATCCTAACAATGATCCTTTCTGGCTTCTGAGCCTCTTCATGGACAGGGCATTGGGCATCCACCGTCTCTCAAAACCCTCCCAGCATCTGTGAGGTCACTAGGATTCTCTCCGTTCTACAAATTACAAAAAGTGGCTCAGAGAAGTGCAAGGACTTGTCCAAGGTCATCCAGAGTTTGGTTCAAGCCTAGGTCTCTCTGTGCCCTTGACCCTGTGTCTTAGCAACTGATCTCAAGGCTGTTGGAAGAAGAGAGTAAGGGGGTGTCTGTGAATGTGGGGTGTGGGTTCATTTTCCCTTAAGGCAAGCTCCCTTAAGGAGAGCTCCCTGGAGGAGGTGGGAATGAAACTTGCACTACAGTTCTTGATTCAATTTTAGGGGATTCTGATCCTGCATTTCAGCTTCCAGCGATGCTGCCATGGGAGCCAGCTCATGGTCCATCTTCTTTCTCTCTAGTAATGACCAAAATAGATGCTGTGGCTGGAATCAACTATGGTCTGGTGGCACCTCCAACAACCACGGCTGAGACCCTGGATGTACAGATGAAGGTGAGGCTGACACTGAGAATCATACACCCTCACACCTCTGTCTCAGACACTCCAGGGCTCCCCAGTCCTTGGAAACAAATTTTACAATGTCCCCCACTTCCTATCTGACTCACCACCACCCTCTCTACTCTCCCCGCCTCTCCCTGCTCCAGTCACACTGGGCTCCCCACCATTCCTGAAACACACCATGCCTGCCCCTCCCCAAGGCCTTTGCCCTTGCTTTTTCCTCTGCCTGGGTACTCTCTCCCAGGTTTCCACACAGCTCTCCCTTGCTTCCTTCAAGTCTTTGCTCAAATATTCCCTCCCTAGAGAGGCCTTCCCAGACCACTCTCACTGAAATAGCTCTCTCCTCTTCCCCCACATCCTGCTTTATTACCAATACACACACACACACACACACACACACACACACACAGTCTCTAGTCTGTCTCCCTCACTATGATGAGGGAGAAGGGGCTGCGACTGCTTTGTTCACTACCATATGTGCAGCACCTAGACCAATGCTTGGCACATACTAGGTGCTCAATAAATTATTTGTTGGATGGGTGGATGGATATATGGATGGATGGGTAGGTGGATGGGTGGGTGGGTGGGTGGATGGGTGGGTGGGTGGGTAAACAGGTGGATGGGTAAGTGGATGGGAGGTGGGTGTGTTGGTGGGTGGATGGATGTATGGATGGATAAGTGGGTGGATGGGTGGGTGGATGAATGAATGGGTGGGTGGGTAGATGGGTGGGTGGGTAGGTGGATGGGTGAGTGGGTGGGTGTATTGGTGGATGGATGGGTAGGTGGGTGGGTGGGTGAATGAATTGATGGTTGATTGGGTAGATGGGTTGGTGGGTAGGTGGATGGGCGGGTGGGTGTACTGGTGGATGGATGGATGGATGGATGGATGGATGGGTGGATGGATGGATGGATGGATGGATGGATGGATGGATGGATTGATGGATACATGGATAGATGGGTAGATGGATGGGTGGGTGGATGAATGGATGGGTGGGTGGGTAGATGGGTGGGTGGGTAGGTGGATGGGTTGGGGGGTGTACTGGTGGATGGATGGATGGATGGATGGATGGATGGATGGATGGATGGATAAGTGGGTGGATGGGTAGGTGGATGAATGGATGGGTGGGTGGGTAGGAGGATGGGTGAGTGGGTGGGTGTATTGGTGGATAGATGGGTAGGTGGGTGGGTGGGTGGGTGGGTGGATGAATGGATGGGTGGGTGGGTAGATGGATGGGCAGGTAGGTGGATGGGTGGGTGTGTGTATTGGTGGATGGATGGATGGATGGATGGATGGATGGATGGATGGATGGATGGATAGATGGATGGATACATGGATAGATGAGTAGGCAGATGAGTGGGTGGATGAATGGATGGGTGGGTGGGTAGATGGGTGGGTGGTAGGTGGATGGGTGGGTGGGTGTATTGGTGAGTGGATGGTTGGATGGATGCATGGATGGATGGAGTTTTATTTCATGCTGCTCCCTCCCTTACTCACCACCCTCCAACCAGGCACACTGGCCTTACACTTCCTCAAATAGGTTAAGCTTCCTCTCACCTCGGGGCCTTTGTCCTAGTTGTTCCCTCTGCCTGGTACTCCCTTCCCTCCCAATGCCCACCTCTACCCCGCTGGCTTCTTATAGTACCACGTGGGCCTCCGCTCAGCTGTCACTCCCAGAGCAGCCTTCCCTACCACCCCAGCAAGAGTGGGTCCCACTCTGAAATTCATCCTGGATTGTGCCTCCTTCAGTCCTTCCACATTGGTGATTTGCTTGTTTGTTTACAGTTATTTGTTTGTTTCAAAACACATTCAATGTGAAAAAGAAACTTTAGAAACTGCAGAGGAATGCAGAAATAAATATAGGAAAGAAAGGAAAGAAAAAAAATGAGAGAGAAGAATTACCCAAGTCTACAACCTAGAGATAAGCATCATCAATAAATATGTGTAGATCCCTCCAACCCTTGTCTTTGCAGAAACAGAGGAAGATATACACACACACACACACACAGAGAGAGAGAGAGAGAGAGAGAGACAGAAACAAATGTACACATACATAGATACAAAAACAAATACACACAAAACCCACAATATAGAAACAGGAAAAAATGCACACATATGTACTCACATATAGACAACAAAATACACACAGACATATATTTTGCTTGTGTCATATTATATATTCTGCTTTATAACTTTAAAAACTCGACACGTATCATAGGAACATCTTTGCCATCCATGAAATGTCCTCTTGCAGCCCTTTACTAGCTGCTTGGATTTTCAGTGGACAGCTTGTGATAAGGTACGAGGACAGTGCCCCCTCCTGGGACACTTGGGCTCTCCATTTTTTTTCCACAAATGTAACCAAAGCTGCAGTGGTCATCCTTGCAGTAGTGTCTCTGTCCATCCTTGAGTATTTCCTAGAAGTGGAATTGCTAGACCAAATGGCATTCTAAGAAAAAAAAATGAATACCCACATATATCTAAGTGATACAACAGAGTAAAAGATTAAAACAATAAGTAATTATCCTCAGTGAATAAGAAAGGTCTTGTTTATCTCCTGGGCTCCTGCCCAGAGTTGATCACTGACAACCATGGAGTGTGTTAACCTCCCAGGTCCCTGGTTCTAAGCACTCACATAAATGCATAAGAAAATCCATCTAGATTTTGCTGATGATCTACATGAATGGATACACACTGTTCTTCCACTTGCTTTTCTCACTTAACAATATGTATTAAAGATAATTCCTAGTCAGTACATACATCCATCTTTATTATTATTATTTGAGATGGAGTTTTGTCGTGTTACCCAGGCTGGAGTGCAGTGGCGCGACCTCCACTCACTGCAACCTCTGCCTCCCAGGTTCAGGCAATTCTCCTGCTTCAGCGTCCGGTAGCTGGGATTACAGGCTCCGGCCACCACACCTGGCTAATTTTTTGTATTTTTAGTAGAGATGGGGTTTCACCGTGTTGGCCAGGCTAGTCTCAAATTCCTGACCTCAGGTGATCCACCTGCCTTGGCCTCCCAAAGTGCTGGGATTACAGGCGTGAGCACCACCCTCAGCTGATATTATTATTAAGAGTTGCATGTATCCCATAATATGGAGTACATGCGACTTTAAGTAATTTTAAGTAATAATTTTAAGTAATAAATTTTAAGTAATAAAATAATTCTAAGGTACAGAGAATGCTACACACTTCTAAGTACCCAACACACAGATTTAAGAAATCTTACCATTTTGTCATATTTGCTTCTGATTTTTAAAAAAATGAAAACATTGTAGAAATAACTAATGAGGCCCCCTTGGGTGCCTCTCCCCCCAACCCAGAACCATGCTGATGATGTTGGTGTGTGTCCTTCTTGCCTGTGTTTTTATACTTTTTATGGGCCTTTAAATTTTACATAAGTGGTATCCTACCATATGTATCCATCTATAATTTGGTTTTTTAAGCTCAACATTTATTTGCTAAATAAATGATCTGCTTTTGCAACATATTGCCAAATTGCTTTTCAGAAACATAAAGAACAACCCTAACAGCTTATGAATGCTCTCACCAAACACTGGGTAGCATCAGTTTAAAGCACACACAACACTCAAAACAATTTACCTCTTTTCCCATTTTGCTAACTTTACAGACGAAACAAACAGGATTTCACTGTTCTTTTCATAGGGTTTCTGTGCTTACTAGCAAGGTTGAGGTTGAGACAATGGAGTGGTTAGGAGAACCTTCACTGGACATTGGAGGCCTGGGTTCAATTTCTGGCTCTGCCACTTACCAGCTGTGTGACCTTGGGCAAGTCACTTCACTTCCCTGTGCCTCAGTGTCCTCTCCTATACGATGAGCATAATTATACCTGCCTTCCCAGGACTGGCATGAAAGGCACTTAGAAAGTAACGCCCAGGAGGCATTTGATGCTACTGTTAGTTTCTGGTCATTGCTTTTTCCTTTGTGAGTGTACAATTGGTGTCTTCAGCCCATTTTTTCCTGGATGGAGATGTTGACTTATAATTCCTGAAGAATATCTGAGCTCACTCTGTTGCCTCTACCCCCCAGGGGGAGTTTTACAGTCAGAACCACCACAATCCACCTCCCTTTGCTCCACCAGTGATGGAGTTTCCCGCTGCCCATGACCGCATGGTATACCTGGGCCTCTCAGACTACTTCTTCAATACAGCCGGGCTTGTATACCAAGAGGCTGGGGTCTTGAAGATGACCCTTAGAGATGACATGGTAAGGCCGGGCTGTGGGTGGGTGTGGGAAGAGCACTGGACCCAGAGTCCTGCAGACCTTCCAGACAAATCTGGAAAAAGCTTTTCTCACATTGGGGGAGGTTAAAGTGTTGACTCTAGAGTCAGCTAGAGCTGAGTTCCAATATCAGCCCCACCCCTCTCCAGCTGGGTGACCCAGGTCAATTACTCTACCTCTCAGAACTTGTTTTGTCATCTGTAAAACACCAATAACTGGTTTTCTCCAAAGGGTGTCATGAGGATTCAATGAGATAGTAATGCCTGATTAAATGAGATATTAGTCTATGAGAGGACCAAACACAGAGCTTTGAATGTAGGAAGTAATGAATAAGAAACGTAAGGGCTACATTGATGAGTACTTGTCAGATTCTGTCATCCAGTCCTAGCATCACGCTAAGGCAGAGGCAGACTTGCTGGAAATGGGGCATCCTATGAGATTGGTTTGAGGGCAGATTGGGCTTTCTCAGGAGCAAAAAACAAGCAGGCGGTCACTGACCAGCTCCTGACCATTCTGGGCCAACTGCTGCAGAAGGTGTGGTTTGGCTTCCAGGCTGGTTGCTGCAGAATTTGTGGGTCAGTGCTCTGTTGTCACATAGGGGCTGGCCACCGTCTGTGTGTGCAGTCAGCCTCTCACCCCCATGCAGAACTCACCCCCTCCGCTCCGTCTATAACAGCATCCTCCGAGATCCTTTCCTCATCTCTTGCTACAGATTCCAAAGGAGTCCAAATTTCGACTGACAACCAAGTTCTTTGGAAACTTCCTACCTGAGGTATGGAAGACCTTGCTTTCCTTTAGTGAGCCCGGGGGTTCTGGGAGGACAGGGCTTTGCTGACTGGATGATGAGAGCCCTCCACCCAACAAACACACACAAGATCCAGAAACAACCCAGCATGAAAGGGTGGAAATAGCTTCATCCCCAGAACAGAGAAAGGCTCCAAGTGCCCAGTTGATCAGGTGTGGGAGTAGATGCTGGCAGGAGGTTGAGGGAGGTCTTTTATGCAATAAATTTTTATTGAATGCCCACCATGTGCCTGGGGCCCTGTGCTGGGAACGCAACAAAATAGGCCACCTCCCTACCCTCCTGGAGCTCCCCAGACCAGTGGAGAGAGAAAAATATCATCCAGATACCCAAAACAATAGCAAAAATAATGTGGACTGTTACCAGTGAAACCAACAGGTGGATGAGGTTACTTTAGACAAGGTGGTCAAGGAAGGCCTCTGTCTTTATCTGCTCAGGCTACCATAACGAAATGCCACAGACCAGGTGGCATAAATGACAGAATTTATTCCTCATAGCTCTCGAGACTGGAAGTTCAAGGTTAAGGTGTCAGCAGATTTGGTTTCTAGTGAGGGCTCTCTTCCTGGCTTGTAGACTGCCTCCTTGCTGTGTCCTCACAGGGCCTTTTCTCAATGTGTGCATGGTGGCGGATGGGAGAGAGCTCTCTGGTGTCTTTTCTTATAAGGACGCTAATCCTATCAGATCAGGGCCCGACTCCTATGAACTCACTTAACCTCAGTTACTTCATTAGAGGCCCTTCTCCAAATGCAGCCACACTGGGAATTAGGGTTTCAACATATGAATTTGGGGGGACACATTCTGTTCATAGCAGCGTCTCTGGTGGTGAAACCCCAGAATTTTCTATACAGAGAAGCTCTGGTTGGGGGAAGAGATGTGGCTGGTAGGGGTATCCGGGAGTGTTGTCTTGAAGCTTCATTTGCATAACAATCACATTGTTTTTACCCGGACTGTGGATTTACCTGGGGGAAGATCAGAGACTAAGAGAGAGGGGAAGAAGCTCACCAAGGCCCTCCTTGGTTCCCCCTTGAAGCCACTACTGCTCTCTGAGAAAGTAACATCTGCAGAGACCTGAAGGAAGGGAAAGAGCCGAGAGAGAAGAATGCAAGGAAAAGTATCTAACAAGGGGGAACAGAGAGTGCAAAGGATTTTAGATGGCAAGAGAGTTTGTTGAGTTTGAGGCACAGAAAGAGTTCCATGTGGCTGGAGATGGAAGACAAGAGGCAGAGGCACATGTGGTGAGGTTGGCAGGGTGCCAGCTGGCAGACAGTGCAATCTTTGGATTTATTCTAAAAGCAATGGGAAGACATTGAAGGTATTTAAGCAGGGACAGGCCAAGGTAGGATTCAGAAACATTTTAACAGAAACTTCTCCTTTCGTTGGTTGTCTCCACTGGGGGCTGCAGGTGGCCAAGAGGTTTCCCAACATGAAGATACAGATCCATGTCTCAGCTTCTACCCCGCCACACCTGTCTGTGCAGACCACTGGCCTTACCTTCTATCCAGCCGTGGACGTCCAGGCCTTTGCCGTCTTCCCCAACTCCTCCCTGGCTTCCCTCTTCCTGATTGGCATGGTAAGCAGTTCCTGGGTGTAGACAGATGAGGAGTCCCAGACAGTCCCAAGAGCACTGTCTTTGGAGTCAGGAGACCATGTGAATCCTGTCTGGATTCAAACCTGGACTGTGTCACTCCAGAGCCTGAGGCTTGAGTCACTGTACTCAACAGTGCCGGCTCCTGAAGGTATTCATTCACCTAGCCATTCGCTAGTGCGTTTGTTTACTTATTCATTCAATTATTCATTCAGTCAATTTCTCATTCATTCAATTATTCATTCCATGTTGGCTTGAAATATGTGTACTGCTCCAATTCATTCACTTATATTTTTAGTCATTCAATTATGCATTTGTGTATTTGTTCATTCATTCAATTATTAATTCACTCGGTTATTTATTAGATTGTTGGCTTGAAATATGTTATACTTTTTCTGATTCCCACATGCATTCATTTATTCAATTATTCATTTACTTATATCTTTGTTCAATTGATCATTCATTTCCATATGTGTTCATTTATTCGTCCATCATTTATTCATTCATGCATATCTTTGTTATTCTTTCATTCACATGTTTTTTAATCCTTCATTTGCCTCAGTTTTCACTCCATTGTTGATTTATGCATTCATCCCTTTGATCACTTCATCACTCCACAAAGATTTGGTGGCACCCTTATGGCCACTGAGGGCGTGGTTCAGACACTCTCCGCACCAGGAAGCACTTAGAGGCCTTAGGCAGGTCTACTGGGTCTCCCAAGGTGAGACCTGTTATTTCCACTTTGCAGACAGAATAGGTCCTGAGGGGTCATCCAAGGCCACAAAGACTGCACAGAACAGCTGAGATGGGAACCCGGGACTTCCTCCTCATATTTTTTGAATGAATTAATGAATGAGGGGTTGCGAGAATAGGGCTGGCCTGTCTTATGCAGCCCTCTGAGAGTGGCCCAAGAACTCTGAAATGGTCCTGGAAGTAGAGAGAGAAAATGGAAATTGGCTGACAGTGTAGGACTCAACAGTCACAAAGCCAAGGGAAGTCTCCCCACTCCTCTGGCTCTGCAGGCCTGACCCCACGGTGTATGCTGTCCTGCTGAGCCATTGTGAAGCTGACCCTTCTTGGTTTGAAGGCCTTGCAGCCAGGCGCCTGGGTTGGGGCACTTCACCCCGGGTTGTTGTTTTGGCAGCACACAACTGGTTCCATGGAGGTCAGCACCAAGTCCGACAGGCTTGTTGGAGAGGTCAAGCTGAATAGGTAAGCGGGCCTGTGAGAGGAGGAGGGGGCTGCCCCTCTGTCCTTGGTGTCTGTGGGATGGCAGTGGCCCTGTGATGTACAGAAGCACTGCATTGTTGTTTTCATGTTGGTGTATCACATTAAAACCTCAAAGAGTGTGCAATGGCCACAGTATCCCCATTTTGCAGACCATGAAACTGATGCTCAGAGAAAAAGCGACTTGCTCGAGGTCACACATTGTAGGTGACCAACCATCTCAGCTTACCCATAAATGTCTCAGTTCTAGCAGTGACAGTTCTGTGTTCTGGGACACAGCCAGTCCTCATGGCTGGGAGGCGTCAGCTGATGATTCCCACTGAACCACAACAGCATCCAGCCGCTCCATGTCCCTGGCTTTCCTTGACACCAGGAAATCCCACTTCAACTTCTTCTCACCCCATCCTTGGGACTTTAACCAACATCCTCTGCTGGGAGACTCTAGAATCCACATGGCCCTGATTTGAGTCCCAGCAGGGGAGTTTGTGGTTAGGAGTGT
The DNA here is from genome assembly GCF_028878055.3 of Symphalangus syndactylus. Taxonomy (NCBI): domain Eukaryota; kingdom Metazoa; phylum Chordata; class Mammalia; order Primates; family Hylobatidae; genus Symphalangus; species Symphalangus syndactylus. The sequence goes on along the minus strand of NC_072446.2, from coordinate 34,223,465 downwards.
GGCCCCGACGTGAGGCTGCCTGCGTTAGAAGTGTGGCTCACCTTGGCAAGCACCGAAACGCTGCCAACTTCAGTTCTCCGGCTGTCAAGCCCAGTAAGGCCTGGTGTGGTGGCTCATGCCTGTAATCTCAGTACTGTAGGAGGCTGAGGTGGGTGGATTACCTGAGGTCAGGAGTTTGAGACCAGTCTGGCCAACATGGTGAAACCCTGTCTCTACTAAAAATAAAAAATTAGCTGGGCGTGGTCAGGCACCTGTAATCCCAGCTACTGGAGAGGTTGAGGCAGGAGAATGGCTTGAACCTGGGAGGTGGAGGTTGCAGTGAACCAAGATCGCCCCATTGCACTCCAGCCTGGGAGACAGAGTGAGACTCTGTCTCAAAAAAATAAAAAATAAGCCCAGTAATTACTTTGCCAACAGCATCATTGTGAGCTGAAATGAGGTATTAATATGTGTTGAAGTGTTTAGAACACTTCCAGGAATAGAATAAACACTCAGTATGCAAGAGGGAAAGAGAAACAGAAATGCAGAAAGAGAGAAATACAGGGCCAGGCATGGTGGCTCACGCCTCTCTCCCAGCACTTTGGGAGGCCATGGTGGGAGGATCGCCTGAGCCCAAGATTTCAAGACTAGCCAGGGCAACATAGTGAGACCTCGTCTCTATAAAAAAAAAAAAAAAAATTATTTTAATTAGCCAGGCATGGTGGTGCATGCCTGGGGTCCCAGCTACTGGAGAGGCGGAGGTGGGAGGATCACTTGAGCCTGGCAGGTCAAGGCTGCAGTAAGCTATATTCGAGACACTGTACTCCGCTCTGGGCAACAGAGCAAGACCCTGTCTCAAAATAAATAAATAAATAAATAGATTTTTAAAAGAAATACAGAAAGGGAGTTTGAGACATAGAGAAAGAGATGGAGATACAGAGAGTGACACTCAGAGAAGGAGACAGACACAAAGGAAGGAAGGGAGGGCAGAGATGTAGAAAAGGAAAGGTGGAGACAGAGGGAGGGAGTGAGGGGCAGAGAGAAGGAAACACCGTACGCAAGCAGATGTGATGGCCCCCCACAGTGAGACCTGGCACCCACCTCTTCAGCACATTTGTGCTGTTTTCATGCAGCCTTGACCCACATCCCTGCCCAGTCCCGCCTTCTCCCTGGCACCGAGCCGTCCTTCACCTTGAGACGGGCCCCAGAGGTTTACGTGCTGCTCATTTCTCCTGGCATCATGTTGACAAACATTACTGCTTCAGAAATGCATAGATTTAATTTCTCTTAAACACCCATAGGCCTCTCAAGTAAAGGAGCTAGAGAGGATACAGCTGGGTGTGGGCTAAGCACAGGCTTCCTGGAATATGCAGGGGATGGGGATAGGGTGTGAGAATCCATGGAGCAGAAATCCTGAGGCTACTGACTCTTGAGGAGCAAGGGCAAGTTTTCAAGCTTTGTACAGTGTTGGAGACAACCAAGGCTTTGCCTTCAAGGAGCTCTGTTTGAAACCCCGCTTTATTTTATTTATTTATTTATTTTAGACAGAGTTTTGCTCCGTCACCCAGGCTGGTGTGCAGTGGCATGATCTCAGCTCACTGCAACCCCCACCTCCTGGGTTCAAGCAATTCTCCTGCCTCAGCCTCCCGAGTAGCTGGGCCTACAGGCACGCACCACCACACCTGGCTAATTTTTGTATTTTTAGTAGAGACGTTGTTTCCCATGTTGGCCAGGCTGGTCTCGAACTCCTGACTTCAAGTGATCTGCCCGCCTCAGCCTCCCAAAAGTGCTGGGATTACAGGCATGATTCACCATGCCTGGCCAAAACTCTGCTTTATTACAGCCTGGGCAACATAGTGAGACCCTGTCTCTACAAAAAAAATTTTTTTAATCAGCTGGGCATGGTGGCACACACCTGTAATCCCAGCTACTTGGGAGGCTGAGGTGGGAGGATCACCTGAGCCCAGGGAGGTTGAGGCTGCAGTGAACTGTGATTTTGCTGTGTAGTACAGCTGTGACTATACTCTAGCCTGAGCAACAGAATGAGACCCCATCTCAAAGAAGAAAAAAAAAAAAAGAAACCCTGCTTTGCTGTTAGCTGTGTGACCTTGGACCATTGCTTGACCTCTGAGTGTCAGTTTCCTTATCTGTAAAAATGAGTGTAATGGCCCTTGCCTCTTGTAATGTTACTGGGATATAGTGAGATAAAGCACCCAACACAGCTAATGAATGGTTGGGGTTCAATAAACAGCCATATGTTCCCCCCTTCCTCTGAGATCACTGTTAAAAATGTCATAAAGGCCATAAAGGGAAAATAGTATATTGGCTCAAGTAACTGAAAAATCCAAGGTTTTCAGGCAAGAAAAGACCCAGGTGTTCAAATGATGTCCTTAGGAATCTGTCTCCCGGATTCCTTGGGAATCTGTCTCCATCTCTTGCCTCTACTATCCTCTGTGCTGGCTTCATTGCCCAGCAGGCTGTCACCAAGTGGCGGCAAAATAGTCACCAGGAGCTTCCTTATTTTCCCAGAGAAAAGAGAATACCTCATTCCCAATATTCCCAGCAGAAGTCCTGGGACTGACTTTCACTGGGCCAGCATAGGTCAGAGGTACATCTTTGCAGCAATGACTGTGGCAGGAGAGGTGGACTATGCCCTTTGGCCAGCATGACCCAGAGCTCAGTATGGGGTCATCGGCACTAACAATGCAGGGAATGTGTGAATTCTCCAAGGGCAACATCGGGGGGCTGTGACCCGTGGAAGGGGAGTGGATAGTGGGTGGGAAAACCAGGCAGTATCCGCCAGAGTGGGTCTCTCCTCTCTAGAAACTGGGTTCTCACGCTAGTCAGGCAGTTGGTAATCTCAGTCCCCTCCTCCCCCTCTCACAGGCTGCTCCTGGAACTGAAGCACTCCGATATTGGCCCCTTCCCGGTGAGTCTGAGGCCCTTGGTGGCTTCTTCCTCCTCCTGACCTGTCAGGTGGGAGGGGGACAAGTCATAGGCTCGAGGCATTATTTAAGAGGCTACTGGCTCATTTGCATTTAATTTGGTTGTGAATTAATGGTTTGAGGAGCTTGGCGGGCAGAGGGATCTGAGCCAGAATCCCTGCTCCATGCCTACTAACTGTGAGGCCTTGGGCAAGTCACTTCCCTTTTCTTGAACTCCAGACCTTCCCCACCTGAGTGAGTGTAGTATGGTTTAAATGGGATTAAACATGCACGATCTGGTAGAGAAAATCTGCTCAACAAATGTTTGTTGGATGAACAAATGAATTATTTTATTGAGCACCTATTATGTGCCAAGTACTCTTCCAAGTGTTGGGTAGACTGATGCACAAGACGGGGAAGTGATGCCTTCTCAGAGCCTTACATGGCAGTGGGAAGACAGCACAACAAGAAATGAAAGGCCAGGCATGGTGGCTCACATCCATAATCCCAGCACTTTGGGAGGCCGAAGCAGGAGGATTGCTTGAGGCTAGGACTTCAAGACCAGGCTGGGCAACATAGCAAGACCTCATCTCTTATAAAAAATAAAAATTAGGTGGGTGTGGTGGCATGCACCTGTAGTCCCAGACACCCGGGAGTCTGAGGCGGCAGGGTAGCTTCAGCCCGGGAGTTCCAGGTTACACGAGCTAAGATCACGCTACACTGCACTCCAGCCTAAGTGACAGAGTAAGATCTTGTCTTTAAAAAAAAAAAAAAAAAAAAAAAAAAAAAAAAAAAAAAAGAAGATGATTTCAGTCACAATTAAAGCTATAAAAACCAAAGCGGGGATGGGCGGAAAGTGATGAGGGAGAATGAAGAGTCAGAAGATGTGATCAGGGAGGGCCTCTCCGAGGAGGTGATGTTTGGACTGAAGGAGGAGAAGGAGCCAGCAGAGGAAACAGCAGGGGCAAAGGCCCTGTGGTGGGGACAAGCTTGGTGCGTTTGGGGAATGAAGGGAGCCTGTGTGTCTGGAGCAGAGCGAGTACGGGGCATCGGAAGAGATGTGGCCAGAGGGGCAGGCATGGGCTGGCTTATCTAGGGCCTTCCGGGCTGGGCTAGAGGAGGGGAGATTGTTATGTTGCACAGACAGTGAGAAGCCAGTGTGCTATTTCCTGCAGGGAGTGCTGTGAGTGGATTTATACCTTTGTAAAAGCTTCCCCTGGCTGGGGTGGGGGGATGGATTACAGACAAGGGGGGTCAGTGGGGAGGCTGGTGTGTTTGTCCACGTGAGATGCTGGGGGTTGGGACTCAGCCAGGAAGAAGAGAAAGGTGGTGGATTGGAGACATATTTTGGAAGTAGATTTAGACAGAACGTAGTGAGAGATGTGAGCCTCTTTTATAAGGTGCATTTAAATATTTAACGAATATATGTTGCACACCTTCTTTTGCACCCAGCACCATACTAGGCACAGTGAGGTATAACATGTGGTCAATGTCTGGCAGATTTAGACACAGCACAGAAGCCTCCCTCATGGCTGTGTGGTGAGGCAAAGGATTGTCCAGGTGACTTCTAGGGCTTTGGGTGGAGCAGTTGGATGAATGGCAGAGCTATGTACCGACATGGAGAAAGGGCTGGTAGGAGAGGGAGGAGCAGGGAGAAACCCAGCTCAAGTAGGTGATTCCCCTGCCCAGGAATCACTGCTCATTATTAAGTAGATTTGCCCCTGCTGCCCTCACGAGGGGCATTGATGACGAGTTGCCCCTGTTAGTAGTAAGTAGTCGCCCATGCTGTTCAACACCAGCCACACAGAGCGCCTGCCCTGTGTCTAACGTCAGAAGCTGCAGTCTGCTGATCCTGTCCAGAGTCTTGCCACATTGACCTGAATCTCCTGGTGGGCTCTGGTTGAATCCCAGTTTCTGCTGCTCTGGAGAACATTTCCTTAGATTCCTGAGATACCCCCAAGTTCCCCACCAAGTGCGTGCCTTGTAAGCCCCCCAATCCCAAAGTCATACCGCCCAGTGTCCCCTTCAAATCTGGTAAAAATCCAGCCAGCCATTTCTACCAAATGAGATTCCTAATGAAAGGACCAAATGCAACCTCATCGTATTTTCATGGACTTACTTGTTCCAAGGCTTTCTTGGTGGCTTGACTAAGTCCATAACTAATTTCTGCTTCTGTAGAAACTAGAAATTTTAAGTTCCCAGGATTCATAGGAAGGAGGGCACTGCATTTGGTGAGGCCAGGGAATAACAGGCCAGGAAAAGAGACTCAATTGTTCCAGAAACAAAAATGTATATATTTACAAATTGTAAATGTCAAGACTACAGGCAAGCATCTTGAGGGTTTTACACTATTTTTAATTTTTTTATTATTGCCAAAGAAAAATATATGCACTATAAGGCAATCAGAACCTACGGATTTGCAAAAGAAAGAAAATAAAAACCATGCATATTTTCATCACTTAGTTAATAATTTGGAGTATATATTTCCCGACCTTTTGCTATGCCTATTTAATTAAAAAATGAAATGATGTGATTTCTATAGCCTGGTTCTCCTCACTCAAAAACATATCATGGTTATGTCTGTGTTGTTACTTACGTTTCTACAATATCATTCGTAACAGTTGCATAATATTTCCTTCTATTAAAGTATTGCCATTTTCCACCAAGTGATTCCCCTATTGTTGGACATGGAGGTTGCTTTTAATTTATTGTTCTGGATAAATTTGTTGCTTTGGTCAACATTCTGGCATCCACATTTTTTCCTACACCCTACATTATTTCCTTAGGATAAATTCATTAGAGGCATGTTTGCTAGCCCAAAAGGCACACAGGGGTCTTGCTATGTTGCCCAGTCTGGTCTTGAACTCCTCCTGGTCTCAAGTGATCTTCTCGCCTCAGCCTCCCAAAGCAGTGGTGTTACAGTCATGAACCACCGAGCCCAACCAGGCACACACAGGCTTTTGATGAACATTGCGTCAAATAGCCCTCAAAGAGGTTGATTCGATTTGCCCTCTTACTGCAGTGTCTGAGAGGATGCATTTTCTAAGCCAAGCTTTTCCCATTTAAATACTCTCTGATGACCTTCTTCATCATTGTCGTGAGCTGTAAGGCCTTGCATCTTACAATTGAGAATATGCTTTACATCTGGAACCACTGGAGCAAAAGAAAGTACTTCCATGGCCTTGACTGGGCTGCCAAGTGTTCACATATCACTTGTGTCCACCTCTCAGCAGTTTTCCCAACTGTACGGTTGCTGAGCAGCGCTAGGGGAAAGGAGGGTGACAGAGATGGGGTGATGAGGACTGCCGGTCCCGCAGGGTTCTGGCGATGCAGGGCCATCCTCCCATCCTCCCTCTGATTTCCAGGTTGAATTGCTGCAGGATATCATGAACTACATGGTACCCATTCTTGTGCTGCCCAGGGTTAACGGTAAGGAACTTTGAAGAAACCATTCATTTTCAGTCATGGGGGAAGAGGATGGGGTTGATTACCTACAGCCACCTAATACCTGGCCCCAGGTATGAGGTCTGGGCAGTGGTGATGTCAAGTGAACTTCAAATGGCATCCGACCCAGAAACGGATGGAACAAAAAGGGAACTCACATGGGTTGACTTACTACACATGGGTTGATTCATTATTGCATGAGTTTGCCCTTACAAAACCCCCATGAGATGAAGGATTATTAACATCTCCAACTTTTATGGGAGGAAGTGGAAGAACAGAATGGTTTAGTGACTTAGGTCACAGAGCAGGCAAGAGGTGGGGCATGGGTTTGATCCTAGCAGGAAAAACAAATCCTATGGTCTTTTTCCAACTCTGGAAGAAGGATGAGGGGATTCCCTGATAACCCCTCCCAGAGCTTAGATCACCACGCTGGTAAGAGCTTCAGGCAGGCCAGCCCCTGACCTTCGAGAGCGAGGGGCAAAAGTACAAATAGAGGCCCATATAACCTGTGACTAGGATATTTAGAACTTACCAATTAATCCAACAAATTATCATATGAAATATGATACATCAGTCCTGGGATCTGTCCTCCTACCTTGACAAATGTAGCTTCGTAATGACCTGGGAGGCCACATTCTAATTTAGAGTTCTCCAAAGTTCCATGTCAGAATGTGGCAGTATGTGGGGCACTTGCCCTGGCCACTGTCCACCTCTGGCTTTATCCTAAATGTTGAGGGGTTTCATGCCCACATGCATAAATACCCCTATTACACACCATGCTCTATTCACACCATTGCAAGCAGCGGATTTTTGGTTTAGGGTATACCAGCGGTGCTGCACCCTCAGGAGGGCCATCATGGGGATGGAGTCCACGCAGGTGCTAGAAGTGGACCTGGGGTTGATGGACAACAGGTGGGAGGTACGGACTCCAGGGCAGCCTTCCTTTCAGGCATGTATGCCCATGCCAGTCCCTACCTAGGGCCAGGCATGCCGGTTCAGGGAGGCTGTCTACCCAGGCTCTCTGGCCCTCCCTCCTCCCTTGCCCTTCTCTTTCTTTGCTCCTGGTCCTCACCATTGGTCTCTGTCACAGAGAAACTGCAGAAAGGCTTCCCTCTCCCGATGCCGGCCAGAGTCCAGCTCTACAACATGGTGCTTCAGCCTCACCAGGTGAGTCCCGGAGTCTTTTCCACAAATCTCCCCTAATGACAGTGACCAATAGCAGCCTATGGTTGCAATGCTTCCTGCATGCCAAGCCCTGTGTCAAGCGCCTTCTACCCTTACAACAACCCTGGGATGTGGGTGCTGTTAAAAAACAGAGAAGAAAGACCAAGGTTCAGAAAAGCCACACAGTGTTAAATGAAGTCCAGATTCAAAGCCAGGCTCCCGGCTTTGAACCATCACTGCATCGTTTCCATACTACACTCGGCAAAAATGAAATGCATTTGTGGGCCAAAGAGCCTCTTTCACAAGGTGCATTTAAATATTTAATGAATATATGTTGCACGCCTTTTGCACCCAGCATTGTACTAGGCACTGTGGGGTATAACATGTGGTCTTTGTCTGGCAGATTTAGACACAGCACAGAAGGCTCCCTTGTGGCTTTCGCCCAGGCTGACCTCCATCTGCATCTGACACTGATGCCCTTACTGGGCATGCTTTCTTCTCTTAGTTTCCAGCACTCCCCTAGCTCCTGGTTGACTACCCGCCACCTCCTCTACTTGTTCTCCTGCCCCTTCTCTGCAAGCTGGAGATCTCCAGGACCCTTCCTCAGGCTTCTTCTCTTCCCCCGCCAATGGCTAGCCTTCGTCACTCCTGTCAACCTCTTCAGGCTTAGCTGCCACCTGTGTGCCACCCAATGTCCCAGACATGCTTCCAGTCTTTCTATTTTTTCCAAACTCTCAGCCTGTGCATTTGCAGTCTCCCTCAATGTCTCCACCCTGAGGCCTCTTAAACCCAGCATGTCCCCACAAAGCTGTCACCTCAGCAGCGAAACCATCACCCAGCATTGCATTTCTCATCTTGGTCAAAGGCTTTCCTGATAACTTGTGGACCTCATGGGGAGCCTCTCATCACGCAGATCCCTCCCTCTCCCTTTCCCCCAATGTCCAACCCATCAATCCTCAATTCTTTAGACCAGGGAGCTAATTAGTGGGGCTGAGAGACTGTAGAAAAATAGCCAAGAGTGCATAGGAAACACATACCGCATGTTCCCCACATTTTACCAAGCCCGTGCTTTAAAAAAAATGACCCATGGCACAATTTAATTTCTTCGTTTCTAAAAATCCTGAGTGAAGGACACAAAGGAGCAGAGAGAAGTGGTTTTGCAGCCTTGATTGGAACAAGTGCTCCCTTGAGCTGCCATGAGGCAGGGATGACAAATGAAGGCCTCTAAAATGGCCCGGGGGGTCTACGTGTCTGAGAAGGAGGCAGCTTCCAGGGAAGCTGCTGACAGATTCGCAGACGTTGGCAGCTGTTGATGTGTAGATCCGGGCAGTGAGACACTGAGTGACCCCCACTGGCCCTGCCTTTCTCCTTCCCAAGAGGCAGTCTCCCAGAATGTCCTTCTTAAAACTCCAGTAGCTCCACACTCACAAACAAGGGGTGCATCTTCAACTGGTGACAACATTCCCATCTCTCCCTAGAACTTCCTGCTGTTTGGTGCAGATGTTGTCTACAAATGAAGGCACCAGGGGTGCCGGGGGCTGTCAGCCACACCTGTTCCTGATGGGCTGTGGGGCACAGGCTGCCTTTCCCCAGGGAATCCTCTCCAGATCTTAACCAAGAGCCCCTTGCAAACTTCTTCAACTCGGATTCAGAAATGATCTAAACACGAGGAAACTTTATTCATTGGAAAAGTGCATGGTGTGTGTATTTTAGGGATTATGAGCTTCTTTCAAGGGCTAAGGCTGCAGAGATATTTCCTCCAGGAATCGCGTTTCAATTGTAACCAAGAAATTTCCATTTGTGCTTCACGAAAAAAAAACTTCTGGTTTTTTTCCTGTGGATTCTGTGTGCTGATATTGTTTCTTGTTTTATGTTCATTTATTTATTATTCATTGGCTGTAACCAATGTGGCCGGCAATGCCATTTTATAGCACAGACACAATCATCTCTTTTTATTTCTGTAATTAATCTCTGGAATCCCCACAGCCTCCACTAACAGAAAGTCTCATTGTTCCAAATGTCCTTGGGATTTTCTTAGTCCAAATTCCTAATGTCACACAGAGAGGGTCTGGAGAGTGGGTCAGTCCACTATGCTGTTGTTCTTTCCACTACCACATGGTGTCGCTGTTGACCAGTCATTCTGCACAGCCCATTGTCCTGCGTAGTCACCCATCCACTAGGACTGTTGCTCCCGTCACTACCACACGGTGTCGCTGTTGAAAAGCTAGCCTGCACAGCCCACCTTCCCTGCCCCACACTTGGGCTCCATGGTGATGACCCCACTTCATCCATGTTCTCCTGCCCATCCGTTGTCCCCAAAAGCAGAACAATGGGCCAGGTGACAGAGTCCTTTGGGGTTTTCTGCTTCAGTCACATCTTTGGGTGCAATTAGCACTTCCCTATGACTCTCCCAGCCCTGGTGTGGAAGCCAGATCACCAGCCCAAACTGTCTTTGGAATTCTGGGGAGTTTCCTTGGGGGCTTTGGGCCATTTCCTGCCATGGGACATCAGAGGGGGCTATCTCAGCCCATTAGATGGGGTTTTATGGATTGTGCTTCAAATTGATTGAGGAGTCCTGGAAGGCCTTTCTACGCTGCTGACATTTGCTCTGAGACCATAAGGATGAGCAACAACACACTGGAGGAGTTTGATGCAGATGGTGGAGTGGGGGACCACTTGACCAGATTTAGTTTTTAAAATGTTTTATTGTGACTTCTGAAAGCATCAGAAGGACAAGAGGGCAAGGGATGGGCACAAATTAGGAATGTGTTGTTATTCAAGCTTCAACCAGGTTGGTGATGGTAAAATTGAAGAGAAGCATTTGTAGCAAACAAAAGCAGATAAAGGGTATTTATTTTGTTTATAAAGAAAAGTGTACACACGTACACACTTCTGCCAACATCATTGATTCTCTGTTAAATGGAGGTAGAGGCTCTAGGGCCACACAAGAAGGGAGGGCCATTGATCAAACACACTCGAAGGGCATGAATGATCTAATTTAATGCTGATAGCATTCTTCATCCCCCAAGATGGCAATTGCTCAAACTTTTTTGGTTTTTTTTTTTTTGAGACAGAGTCTTGCTCTGTCACCCAGGCTGGAGAGTAGTGGTGCGATCTCAGCTCACTGCAACCTTTGTCTCCCAGGTTCAAGCTATTCTCCTGCCTCAGCCTCCTGAGTAGCTGGGACTACAGGCATGTGCCATCATGCCTGGCTAATTTTTGTATTTTTAGTAGAGATGGGGTTTCATCATGTTGGTCAGGCAGGTCTCGAACTCCTGACCTCCAGTGATCTACCTGCGTGGGTCTCCCAAAGTGCTGGGATTACAGGGGTGAGCCACCGAGCCCAGCTGTTCAAACATTTTAAATTGAGTTACCGTCCCCTGATCACACAGCCAGCAGGTGGCAGAGCTGGAATTCCCACCTTATATATTCCCACACGTCAGAGCCCATGCTTTTTTTGCTCCTCCCAGATGTCAAAATATTTTCTGTTCTGGGGGACTTGGCACGTTTAAAGCAGAACTTCTTTGTTCTGTGGCATAGATTGTACATTGTAAAACATAGGTTGTACCAGGTTGAGGAAACAAAAGTCTTTCTCTAATTTGTCCACCAGGAGGATGCATCTTTTTCTCCACTAGCCAGGGGCTATGGAGGCCCGGAATAGGAACAGAAGAGCAGCTAGCAAGGGTGGAAGGAAGAGAGAGAAGGGAAGCACAGCGTGGGATAGACTGGGAGGCCATGAGGACTGTTAAGGGCTCTAGGTTTTGTTCCAAAAGATAAGGCAAGCCATTGGAGAGTTTTGAGCGGAAGAGTGTTACAATCCAATTCACATTTGTAAAAGAGCCCTCTGGCTGCTGGGGAGACTAGCTGGTAAATATGGACACACACCTGCCATCCCCCACCCTCATTCTCTTTGGAGTTAGCCCCCTTCTACACCTGCCCTCTACTTTCTGTAACATATAGGCAGCCCCTGCTCCACGCTCTATAGAAAAAAAAAAAAAAAAAAAAAAAAAAAAAAAAAAAAAAGCAATTATTAGGTTGGTGCAAAAGTAATTGCGGTTTTTGCCATTACTTTTAATGCAAAAACTGCAATTACTTTTTTTTTTTTTTTTTTGGAGACAGAGTCTCACTCTTTCACCCAGGCTTGAATGTAGTGGTGTGATCTTGGCTCACTGCAACCTTTGCCTCCCAGATTCAAGCCATTCTCCTGCCTCAGCCTCCCAAGTATCTGGGATTATAGTCGCACACCACTACGCTCAGCTAATTTTTTGTGTACATATATTTTTTAATATAGACGGGGTTTCTCCATGTTGGCCAGAGTGGTCTCAATCTCCTGACCTCAAGTGATCCACCCAGCTTGGCCTCCCAAAGTGCTGGGATTGCAAGTGTGAGCCACTGAATCCAGTCTTGGCTGTTACTTTTAATGGCAAAAAAACATAATTACTTTTCCATCAACCTACATCTTTCTTGGACCTGAAGATTGGTGCATGAAACACATTGTGCCTGGGAACTTCTCTCTAATGGCTGAGAAAAGGCAGTTGCTTGGGGGTTAGGGTTTGAGCAGCGTTCCCCAACACACTCCAAAGGCTCTGCCAAGTTGGCTACAGAACCACTATTTGAGCAGCTTCTCCCTTCAGGCTAAGCGTTGTCTGCTGCAGATGACTGCAAACGTGTGTTTAGGGTTTCTTTGGGTGATGTTGAAAATGTTCTAAAATTAAATTCTGGATTGTACACTTTAAATGGGTGAATTTCATGTATATGAAATACATGTCAATAAAGTGGCAGAAGACAATTGAAGAAAAAAAAAAAAGAAGTGTTCACTCCAAACTGCCTAAAAGCTCACCAACAGAGCAGCTTCCTTTCTGGGATAAGCATTGCCTTCTTGGGGTTCCTTTTGGAAATGCTGACTTATTAAATAAATATGAGGGAGGAGTACCCTATGCAAGGAGAGAAGGTGGGGAGGGGCACAGGAAGACTAAGCACTGTCTTCATCATTTTGCCATATCCCGCTAAGTGGCCATGAGCAGCCCTGGCCCTGGGTCTATCTCTTCAGGCTTATTATCCTATTTAATCCTCATGACAACCGCTAAAGGTAGACAAGGTTGCCCTCTTTTTTCAGATGAGGAGTCTCTACAAAAGTCGTGTGGCCTGCTAAGCTAGCTGTTCAGAGCCTGGGCTCTGGAGTCACCTGGCGGTGGTTTCAAACATAAATCCGGCCCCCTCAAGAGCTGCGTGACTTTGCAAATGTTCCTTAACCTCTCTGGCCCTCTATTTCCTCCTTTGAAAAGGAGAGTTAAAACTTTGCCGTCTTCTTTGGCATGAGGTTATTGGGAAGAATCAGAGGTATGATTGATAGGATTGTGGCACAGTGGTTAAGAGTATGAACCGTGATCCCAGATATCTTGGGTTTAAATCCCAGCTCTGCTATTTACCAGCTGTATGACTTTGGGCAGTATACTTAATTCTCAGGTTTTCTATTTCTCATCTATAAAGGGAACATCATAATAGTACCTACCTCATAAAGTTGTTGTGAGAATCAAATACATGTCAAATCTGCAGTACAGGGGTTGACAAGAGTAATCCAAGTTTGCTCTAATTTGAATAAACGCAGTTCTTCTTACTATACTGTAAAGACTATATCTGACCAGGTGCAGTGGCTCACGCCCTGTGATCGCAGCACTTTGGAAGTCTGAGGCAGGTGGATCACTTGAGCCCAGGAGTAAGAGACCAGCTTGGGCAACATGGCGAAACCCAGTCTCCACTAAAAACACAAAAATTAGCCGGGCATGGTGGCGCACACCTGTAGTCCCAGCTACTCAGCAGGCTGAGGCACGAGTATCATTTGAACCCAGAAGGCGGAGGTTGCAGTGAGCTGAGATCACGCCACTGCACTCCATCCAGCCTGGGTGATGGAGTGAGACTCTCTCTCAAAAAAAAAAAAAAAAATACTATATCTGGCTACAGTATTATTCCCAATGCCTGCCACATAGTTGGTGATCAATAAGTATTTATTTTAAAAATGATCTGGGATTTCAACCCACATCTGCATAACTCAAAACCTTTATGCCAGTGATTCTCAAAGTATGATCCAGGGCTGTCTGCCTGAATGGGCCTGACCCCAAGAATCAGAGCCCCTGGCTGGCCAGAACTCTGGATTTATCCTCTCCAGTTCAGCAATAGGCTCACAGTGTGACCTGGGCCAGTTCTCCCTCTCTAGGTCTCAGTTTCCCCATGTGTAAAAGCAAGGGCACTCTGGAGTAAGGAGCTGTTTATCCACCTGACCAGCCCTGCTCCATGGGGGCTCCTGGTATCTCAAGACACGCAACCTTCAAGCCACAAAGGATCGTCACTGACATTATTACTTTTATTTTGTAAGCCCGCATGTCTCAGGGCTCGTGTGTGTGTGTGTGCGTGTGCACACACAGGCACACACAGGCACACGTTCAGATCTGCAGGTGATGTGGCTTGGGGAGAGGCTGCCATAAATATTAAACTCCCAACTCTGAAGTACCCTGCAGAGATTCAGAACTGCAGGAATTCATAACATCATTCTCTTTCAAGAGTCAGTGTTCTCAGGAGTGTGGGCACCGTCATAGAAAACTATCTAAAAGGAGAGTGAAGAGTTAGAGAACTGCTGAGCTTGGAGGGAACTCAGAGCTCATTTAGTACCTTGTTCCCGAAGCTCCAAGCACAATCCATGGTCAGCAGCATCACCCTCACCAGGGAGCTTGTTAAAATGCAGAGGCTCAGCCCCAAGAGGAACATAATGGATCAAGATTTGCATTTAAACAAGATCCCTGGGGGACTTGCCTGCACGTCTTTGTTTCTGAAAAGTTGTCCTAGTCCCCAGCCCTCATCTGCATTTGGGGGAAAGGTGAGGAACAGAGAGGGGTGGAGTTTGCTCGAGGTCCCCCAGCCCATTAGGAGCAGCCTTGACAAAAACCTGTACAGACTTTGGAAAAGGATTCAAAGCTCTCTGCGAGAGGCAGGCGTTTGCACAAAAGATGAATACGTGCAGAAAAAATGCTCAGTGTTGCTAGTGTCCAACGGGGTTCAGGCAAGAAAAGAGAATCCAACTGCAATGGTTCTTGGGATTTGAATAAAGTGGCTATTTCTAGAGTTGGGGGACAAGCTTGAGGAAACCAACCAGGGACTGTTATTCCTAAGGCTCAAGCAGCAAAGAAAAGCATCTGGGTATCCCAGCCCAGGTAAGTAATGGGAGCCACGGACAAGGGCTTATCAGGACGGACACAGCCAACTGCCACACTTGTGATCAAGAGAAGAAGACAGCAGGGAAAAGTGCCCTGACATCTGACCTCCTGCCATGCCACCCTCTGGCTGAACCCAAGTAGAGATGAGGAAACTGAGTCACAAAGTGCCCAAAGTCACCCCGTGGGGGAGTCAGGATTCAAATCCAGGCCATCTGGCCCCAGAGTCCATAAAGATAAACGTAAGGTTTGTTTATTCCTTTGGCAATTATCTACTATTTGCTGCTCAGTATTCTAGACACTATGGATTCCAAATTCTGGGTTTTTCAAAATCTGTTCAGTAACACTTGTAGTCAAGAATGTTATTGGTGGCGAGTCCGCAACACTCCCAGCCCTTGTCTTCTCAGAGGAAAGAATTCAACTGAGAGACGGAGGCAAGTTTTAAAGCAGAGGCAAAGGTTTATTGAAAGAAGCAAAGTACAATTGAGAGATCAAGTGCCCCGCTCAACCTTTGGCTCGGGGCTTTTATACACTGGCTTGGTTCTGGGGTTTCTTCTCCTCCTTGATTCCTCCCTTCGTTGGGCTGCTGCGTCATCCCTGCATGCGAAATGGCCTGCCACCCCGGGGGAGGGGCCGCATGCGCAGTGTGTTTACTATGGTCGTGCGCATGCTCACTTGGGGCGATCTTCCCTTATTGGTCCGTCGCCGCAAGAAAAAGGTCATACACAAGTCAGACTCCACCATTTGCCCTTCTGCTCATGCTTAAGACCTTACCAGGGAATTGTGGTTTGCTGGCCCCAGATGATGTCAACTATCTGTTAGGGAATTCCTCTCCCTCTTGGCGCCATTCGTGGCCACTTATCATGTCAGAGGGACAGTTTTATGATCGCCTGTCCATCATTTGATGCACTGCCATTTCTGGGGGCCCTCTCCTGCACAAGAACACAATAAACATCCTTGTTAAAAGAGTCCCTATTTCACTGCAATAAGACTGAGTGGTGGCCAGAGTGGTAGCAGCTGTTGCTTTTGTGGAATTGGATGGACAGCCTGGTAGGAGAAAGGCCAAGGGGTTCTGACCAGCAGTGGGGTCATGCTGCTTCCTGAGGCCTCTGCTGGGTCCTGGGCCATCAGCAGGGACCTTAGCCAGGAGTGGGCACCTGCAGGGATGGAGGCCAGGCCTGGGCCATGTGGCAGCTCTAAGGTCCAAAAGCTGTTGCTGTGGGAAATTCCCACCCCTGCAAATGACTCCCAGCCAGGGACATCCTTAAACTGCTGCCAGAGGAAGAGTGACATCTATGTCCCCATAAGATCCTCGTGCTCCAGAATGTCCTCCCCCACTCTCCTCCCCTCCTGGGCAGGCTGAGGTCCAGGAAGCAAAGGCCCCTAGGCACACTGGGGACGCACCTGTGAGGCCTTTCCTGCTCCAAAACCTCCCAAAGGCTGGCTCCTTACCCTGAGGCCTCTGCTCAGCTTGTTGCCTCCCAAAAGAAGCCTGCCCTGACCAGCGTTTTGGAATGGCATCCTGCAGACCTGGACTTAAATTCCTGCTGGGTGACTGTGGCCTACATCACTTCACCCCGCCAAACCTCAGTTTTTTCAGCTCAAGACAAGACTAAAATATCCACCTGGGGTTGCTGATGCAGGGATGAGAGGAGACGTGCAGCTTAACCAGCACAGCGCCTGCACATAGTAGGTGCTCAATAAATATCAGTTTCTTTCCAGTTCCTGCCAGGCGCTGCAAGGATCTCAGGAAATGGAAGACTCAGCCCTGCCTGCAAGGAGCCACCAGACTGGTGGGGTGAGGACTGGGGGGAGGGACATAAGAGGACCCCAACAAACCTCAGCCCCAATGACAGGAGCAACGTGGTGCAGAGGAGCAGAGAGGCCTGGACTGTGGGGTTCCCTGTGCTTAACGTGGGACGTTCTGATCTTAACCTCAGTGCCTGCCAGTGCTGTTTGTGATCTATTGGGAGTCACCCTGTTAATCCCACCACATTCGATTGGTTGAGGCCATCATGAAGACCTGCCCAATTTCAAGGGAAGGGGACAGAAACACTACCTTTTGATGGAAGGAGTACCAAATAATTCGTGGGCATATTTTTAAAGGACCACAATTACCAAAAAGCAGAGTGGTTAATGCTGTGGTGGGGAAAGCGCAAAGGGTTCTGGGACCCCAGAGGGGACCCTTTCTAGAATCCAGAGAAGCATGGGAGTGGTCAGGGAAGGCTTCCTGGGGGCGAGGGCAAAGCAGAACTCACAAATGTAAGCAGGGCTGGGGCAAAACTCTAAAAATTAAACGCAGTCCATACTATAAATTTTGTTTTCCAGAATGAAATTTTACTATCTTTAGTAACTGCAAATATATGCCCGGGACCGTGCCCCCAAGAAAATAAAAATTTTAGAGGCTGGGCATAGTGGCCCAAGTCTATAATCCCAGTATTTTGGAAGGCCAAGCGGGAGGCTCACTTGAGCTCAGGAGTTCGACACCAGCCTGGGCAACACAGCAAGACCTCGTCCCTACTAAAATACAAAAAATGAGCTGGGCATGGTGGCTTACACCTGTAGTCCCAGCTACTTAGGGGGCTGTGGTGGGAGGATCACTTGAGCCCAGGAAGTTGAGGTTGCAGCGAGTGGTGATCATGCCACTGCGCTCCTGCTTGAGCAACAGAGTAGACTTTGTCTCAAAAAATGAAAAAAGAAAAAAAAATTGTACATATCAACAAGCAAAAACTTGTTTTAACACTTATAATTCTACCCCCACAACCAGAGACAATGCCTCATGACTCCTTGCTAAATATTTTCCAGATTGTTGAACATAGAAGCCTATTTTGAACTCCCCAAAATGGAACCTTACTCTATGGTGCCATTGGAAACGGATGCCTCGTGACACCCCTTTCCTTGCCAAGAAATACCTTTATTTCTGCAGCCTCACTTTAGAGGGCGTGTCATAATTCATTTAACCAATGCCCTTCTGGTGGATACATGAGGTTGGGTCTCACTTCTCCTGTCCTGTTTCACACAGCATAGCAATGGTATCTTAGAGCAGTGATTTACTGGCACACTGACTCAATTATGTACTTAGGGTCAAGTCCCTGAAATTGAATTCCTGGGTCACAGGGCATGCAGCTGTTTAAACATTTGCCAATTGCCTTCCAGAAAATGTCACCACCAGCAAGGTTTGAGAGACACTGTTTTCCCATTAGGGGAAACATTTATTTTTTAAATAAACAGAGCCGGTATATTTAAAAAAAGAGAGTTTGGTTGGTGCCAGATGTGGCTTCACTCTCAACCCTGCCGTCTGCTGGGTGTGAGATCTCGAGGGAGCTATGTGGCTTTTTTGAACCTCAGTTTCCTCATCTGCAAAACCAGGCCTTCCTAGCCAAGCTCTTAAGAGACTGGCTGAGATGAGGCAAGATGAATGGTGATGAATGTGGGGTCTTTCTGTGGGGAGGGTGGACAGGGGTGATCATAGGAGACAGGCTTCCTCATCCACTGATCTGGGCAGTGAAAACTGGCTTCTAAGTATGACCTTATGACTTCAATGATGTCGCAAGCAGGTTCCAGTCCCTGTACCTCCCCTTCCCGCTCCCAGGAGCCCATCCAGCCTCAGGAACTGCCCCCAGGCATCGGGCCTTGGCTACTTAAGGGACCTGAGCCCAATCCACAGCTGGGACAGTCCCGGCCCACTGCGCTGGGAATCTAGGATGGGGGCCTTGGCCAGAGCCCTGCCGTCCATACTGCTGGCATTGCTGCTCACGTCCACCCCAGAGGCTCTGGGTGCCAACCCCGGCCTGGTCGCCAGGATCACCGACAAGGGACTGGAGTATGGTAAGAAGCCACATCTGCTGGCTGGACTTGGCAAACCCACGCCCCAGGCTGCTCTGGGTACAGTGGGGACAGGGAGTGGGGACACAGACTGGACCCTCTCCCTGGGGCAGTGCCACCTTCTGGGTCAGGTGGCTCTGGCTCCGATTCTGGCCTCACCGCCCACCAGCTGAGTGCCCTGGGCATGTTATTTGTGGTAGTGAGGTCCTCCACCAGCCAACAGAACACAGCTTTGCGTGCAAGTAGTTGATTTGGGAAATGATTCCAGGAAACACTGTAGGGAATCAGTACAGAGATGAGGAAGGGAGGGCAGCCAGGAGAGAGTGTGCAATTAAACCAGCCACCACCTCTGATGATGGGAACCACTCAGCTGGGAAAATTCTGCATAAAGTTTGGAAACACATGCCTCTGAACTGGAAGTCAGAATTGTGGTCACCTCTAGAGGCAGGCAGAGACCCTGAAGGGCGTGAGGGAGGTCTGCCGGGGTGCTGGAAGGTGCCATATCTTGATCCAGGTGGTGATCACATGGCTGTATAAACATTAAAAATTATTTAGCAATACCTTTAAAATTTGTGCCCGTTAGGTACTTTATGTATGTTATTCCTCAATTTTAAAGAATGGGCAGGCCAGGCGCAGTGGCTCACGCCTGTAATCCCAGCACTTTGGGAGGCCGAGGTGGGTGGATAGCTTGGGGCCAGGAGTTCGAGGCAAGCCTGGCCAACATGGTGAAACCTCGCCTCTACTAAAAATACAAAAATTAGCCAGTCTTGATGGCAGGCACCTGTAATCCCAGCAACTTGGGAGGCTGAGGCAGGAGAATCACTTGAACCCGGGAGGCAGAGGTTGCAGTGAGCCGAGATCGTGCTGTTGCATTGCAGCCTGGGCAACAGAGGGAGACTGTCTCAAAAAAATAAATAAAAATAAAACAAAGAATGAGCAAAAGTAGGAATTTTTTTTTCAATGTTGAAACAAAGCCTCCAGACTATCCAGGTGGCAAGGGAACTGGAATATTTATACACCACAGCGATTGATTGAGGGCTTCTGTGCCGGGGGTTTGTCAACTCCCCAGCACTTCTGTCCTGTTGCATGTACCTGCTTTCTGCAGTTCCAGGACCAAGAGCCTTGGGACATACAGGCTCAGGGAGGCAGACATTGGCAGCTGGGAGTCAACTGTCACTCAGTGGAAAGACTCAAGGATATGGACAGGCACTGACCACATGTCTTCTCACATCCCTAGAGCCTGAATTGCCTTACCTATTAAATGAGATAACAACATTCCCTTAGGTAGGGTTGTTGGGAGCCCAGACTGGCTCGAGACAGGAAGAGGGAAATCAGGGAAGGATTCCAGGATGTAGTAAAATGGAAAAGACAGTGGGAATTACCCAGGGGCAAGGGGTAGCATTCCAGGCGGAAGGACCCCAACATGTGCGTTTGCTAGAGGGAGAAGAGCAAATTGGAAAGAGGCGAAAGGGGAGGCTGCCGGTCATCTGTGTACCCATGCCTCCCTTGGGGACAGAAACTGGGCCCCTCAGATCTTGGAACAGTGAGACCTGGTAACTGCTACTTGCATTGAAACCATAAATCAGGAAAGTTTGTCTTTTGTTCCTTTGCACTGTGCACACACACCATGTTTATGTAACCAGTCCTCTGAGGTTGGGCATTTTGGTCCTTTCCATATTTTTTTTTTTTTTTTTGAAACGGAGTCTCACGCTGTTGCCAGGCTGGAGTGCAATGGCACAATCTCGGCTCACTGCAACCTCCGACCCTCTGGTTCAAGTGATTCTCCTGCCTCAGCCTCCCGGGTAGCTGGGATTACAGGCACGTGCCACCACGCCCATCTAATTTTTGTATTTTTAATAGAGACAGGGTTTCACCATGTTGGCCAGGATGGTCTCAACGATCCACCCGCCTTGGCCTCCCAAAGTGCTGGGATTACAGGCGTGAGCCACCGCGCCTGGCCCCTTTCCATATTTTTAATAATATAAACCCTGTTTGCTGTTCTGGGCATTTACTGAGTGCCTGCTGTGTGCCAGGCACCAAGCTTGTTATCCTCACATCCCCCTTCTTGCTTTGCAGTTTCAATGCCATGCCAACGAGGAAAGTTTTGTTTTGTTTTGTTTTGTTTTGTTTGTTTTTTGTTTGAGACAGAGTCTCACTCTGTCACCCAGGCTAGAGTGCAGTAATGTGATCTCGGCTCACTGCAATCTCTGCCTCCCAGGTTCAAGCAATTCTCCTGCCTCAGCCTCCCGAGTAGCTGAGACTACAGGCGCCTACCACCACATCCGGCTAATTTTTGTATTTTTTAGTAGAGATGGAGTTTCACCTTATTGGCCAGGCTGGTCTCAAACTCCTGACCTCAGGTGATCTGCCCACCTCGGCCTCCCAAATTGCTGGGATTACAGGCGTGAGCCACCACGCCCAGCAAATGTATTGTTGTCATTGCTATTTGACAGATGAACAAAGTGAAGGTTGTATGGGGACTTTGTCAAAGTCATCCAGCTAGAAAGATGCCCCCTTTCTCTAGCCCCCAAATCCTTCCAGTTTCTTCTACACAGCCCAGATGTCATGGAGGACAAGAAGGAGGACCATCCGTCCAAGCGCACAGCACTTTTGCCCTCGGGGAGTTGTTGGCAAAGGCATTCCATTTCCTCATCAGTAAAATGGGCATGAACCTAACAATGCCACAGAAATGCAGGGACGCCTCTGAATGTCCCTCATGCTACCTGGCACGCAGAGGGGCTCATATCCTGTCATTGTACTTAATGCTAATAAGGACGTTGGCCCCTCTCTTGAGGACAGGTGGGAGCCACCGTAGGGTTTAGAGCAGGGGAGGAGACAGGCAGATCGAGCTGACTCCCAGCTATTTCCTGTCCACAGCGGCCCAGGAGGGGCTATTGGCTCTGCAGAGTGAGCTGCTCAGGATCACGCTGCCTGACTTCACCGGGGACTTGAGGATCCCCCACGTCGGCCATGGGCGCTATGAGTTCCACAGGTGGGGCTCTCCCTTCTGCTGGGGCTCTGAAGTGGCTGGAGCTGGCTGTCAGGGGGAATTGGAGAGTGAGGAAGAGAGAGCCTCAGGATTGGGCTGCGGGGGGACCTCTCTGGGGCAGATAGTGGGATAGCTCCCTGAAGAGTTCAGTAGGAAATTCTGGGAAGGAATTGAGCTCCTCCACTCAGTCACACAGCAAATATTAAGGAAGACCTACTGGCTGTGTGACCTGAGCCTCGATTTCCTTATCTGTAAAATGGGGTTGATCTACTTCCTCCTTCAGAGTGCTCATCCAAGATCCAATCTGGCCACTAGATATAGTTTGGAAGAGAAGGTAGACCTTACACTTTAAATCTAGTAGCCCAACGGTTAGAGCTGAAGTTTGTACTTGGGGGAGTCAGGGAAGTCTTCCAGGAGAAGGTGGCATTTGAGCCAAGTCTTCAAAAGATTACTAGACTCGAGCAGCTGATGCTTTAAAACAGCACGAACTGCTTTTTGAGGGATGGACAGTGAAGAAACGATAATCAGGCCCGTAGCACATCGTACCCCTCCCCGCTCACTGCTATTGGGTGTTTCCTTCATTCCTGCCTTCTTTTATTCAGTCCATCAGCAAACATCTATTGGGCACCTACTATGTGCCAGGCAAATAAAATAGAACTTGACCATTCTTTTCCCACTGTCGGCAACCTTGCTGACCCTTTTTGGGTCTTATCTTAAGGCTGTCACCATCTTCCCTGAATCTGTTTCCCCCCTACCTGGATGTATTGAGAGAGAGGAGGGTCAGCAGGAGCTGCAAACCCAAAGGGATATGTCTATGGACCCTCTCAGGATGCCACCGGGGGCATTAGATTCATGGGTTCTGATGCTGACTGCAAAACCATGAGCAATTGCATCCCTTCCTCAAGGTTCTATTTCCCCCTTTGTGGAAAGGGAACAAGAACAGTGCTGACCCCTTCAGTGTGGCCCATATGGCATGAAGAAAGTAATGTGCTTAGCATGGTCATATGGTCGATGCCTGGGGCACAGCAGGTGCTCACCTGGAGCAGATTCTGCTGGTCTAGTCCCCACTGTGGAGAGGGGAGGTGCAAGGTCCCTGGTGAGGCTGGGTCCAGGCCCAGGGCTGACACCTCCTTCCGTGTCTCTCCCTTCAGCCTGAACATCCACAGCTGTGAGCTGCTTCACTCTGCGCTGAGGCCTGTCCCCGGCCAGGGCCTGAGTCTCAGCATCTCCGACTCCTCCATCCGGGTCCAGGGCAGGTGGAAGGTGCGCAAGTCATTCTTGTAAGTTGGCTCTGCTCCCAGGCCCTGGAGCTTTTGGCCTTGGCCTTTGCCCCATCCTTCTTAGGTCCAAGGTATTCCTAGCTCATCAGAAAGGCCACGTGATGGACAGATGGAGTCCAAGCCCGGAGGTGGCCTGGGGATCGAGTCCTGGCTCTTGGATGAGTGTCTTTCCCTCTCTGAGTCTCTCTTCCCCATCTCCCAAAGGGGACGGGCCTGCTTCCTTGATGGAGTCATGGGAGGGCTAAGTGTGGTAATATCATGTCTCCTTGGTTTGCTTCCCACAGAAGCAGACCTTAGGGCAAGAATTTCAGTGCAATACTTTATCTTGGAAGTGATCTGACAAAACCCACAGGGGAGTGGGGAAGTGAGGAAGGGAAGGGAAGGAAGTCAGCCTGGTGGGCAATGAAGCTCTGTCTAGCTGGGGAACTCGGGGACAGCAGAGAACACGCCTCCGAGTTACTCCAGCCCCACCCTGTCACCCCGTCCTCCTGCTTGCCATTGGTCAAGGGCTACTTCCAGGAGCTCTGGCTCTCAGGCACTTTGAACAGATCTCTGACCTCAGAGGCACTTGGATGGAAGGGGTATTCTTGTGCTAGGGCTGCCATAACAAGCATAGACTGGGTGGCTTAAGCAGAAATGTGTTTTCTCACAGTTCTGGAGGCTGAGGGCCAAGGTCAAGGTTTTGGCAGGCCTGGTTTCTTCTGAGGCCACTCTCCTTGGCTTGCAGATGGCTGCCCTTTGGCAATGTCCTCCCGTGGTCTTTCCTCTGTGCTCAAGAAATCCCATTTCTGAGGCCATGCACATTGGCTCACCCCTGTAATCTCAGCACTTTGGGAGGCTGAGGTGGGAGGATCACTTGAGTTCAGGAGTTCAAGACCAGCCTGCCCAACATGGCAAAACTTAGTCTTTACTAAAAATGAAAAATAAATAAAAAATTTAAAAATTAGTCAGGTGTGGTGGCAGGCACCTGTAATGCCAACTACTCAGGAGGCTGAGACAGAAGAATCGTCTGAACCCTGGAGGCAGAGGTTGCTGTGAGCTGAGATCACGCCACTGCACTCCAGCCTGGGGGACAGAGTGAGACTCCATCTCTAAAAAAAAAAAAAGAAAAGAAAAAAGAAAGAAAAGAAACCCCGTTTCTCTCTGTATGTCCTAATCTCTTTTTATAAAGACATTAGTCAGATTGGATTAGGGCCCACCCCAATGGCCTTATTTAAATGTAATCACCTCTTCAAAGGGCCTATCTCCAATACTGTGACATTCGCAGGTACTGGGGATCAGAGCTTCAACATTTGAATTTGGGAGGCAGGTGGTGACACAGAGCAGCCCATAACAGAAGGAACAGCCCAAATATGGGTGACATGACCATATTTATACTTCAGACCTACACTGCCTAAAATAGTAGCCACCAGCCATGCCTTTACTGAGTACTTGAAAAGTGCCTGGTACAAGTTGAGATCTACTCTAAGTATGCAACACTGGATTTGAAGATTTAGTATTAAAAAAAAAAAAAAAAGACAGCAGCTGAGCGCGGTGGCTCATGCCTGTAATCCCAGCACTTTGGGAGGCTGAGGCAGGTGGATCATTTGAGGTCAGGAGTTCAAGACCAGCTTGGTCAACATGGTGAAACCCCATCTCTACTAAAAATACAAACATTAGCTGGGCGTAGTGGTGCACGTCTATAATCTCAGCTACTTGGGAGGATGAGACAGGAGAATCGCTGTAGCCTGGGAGGCGGAGGTTGCAGTGAGCCAAGATAGCGCCACTGCACTCCAGTCTGGGCAAGAGAGTGAGACCTTGTCTCAGAAAAATTAATTAATTAATTAATTAAATAAAATAAATTAGCCACCACATCTGGCTAATTTTTTAAAATTATTTATTTATTTATTTTAAATAAATAAATCTCATTAATATTTTTTATATTGATTACATGTTGAAATCATACTATGTATTACTAAAATTAATTTCAGCTCTTTCTTTTTGTCTTTTTAATGTATCTTCTGGAAAATTTAAAATTACATGTGTGGCTCTCATTCTATTGCTTTAGAAAGATGGCCAGTTTATATGTCACCTACATATGCACATTCGTTCTAGTTCCATGAAAGGAACTGGCCACACTCTCCTACCCTGGCTTTTGTCACTGCAGTATCTTAAATATCTCTTTATATGGGCATATGACTATCTACCTCATTTTTTTTTCACTTTTTTGAACGTGCTTTTAAAAATTGATAGGAAATTCACAGAACATAAAACTGATTATTTGAAAGTATACATTCAGTGGCATTTAGTACATTCACAATATTTTGCAATGTCCACCCCTATCTAACTCCAAAACATTTTCATCATCCCAAGAGAAAATTCCTTACCCATTAAACAATCATTCCCCATTTCCCTTCCCCCTGCTCCAGACAACCACCATTGGGGTTGGGGACTCCTGGAATAGACCACATTTTGCCCCATTGTTTTCAAAGGCTGCATAACATTGGGTTCCCACAACTTATTCAACCTGTCGCTGCTAGTGAACATGTAGGTTGCTTCCTCTTTTTTTTTTTTTTTTTTGCTACTGCCTATGATGCTTCAGTGAGCTGCCCCACACCACGCATATATCTTGGCAGGAAGAGCTATGGGATAAAGGCTTAGAAGTTAAATTACTGGGCCAAAGAGTATGTGTGTTAGAACGAGGAGAGATCTCACTGATTTGTGTTTCAGAAAGCTTATGCCAATGTGCTCTCTCAGCCACAGCGTCTGGGACTTCTGTTTACTCATACATTCAATAGCATTGAGTATTAAAACTTCAAAAGATTTTTGAACCTGATAGGCGAGAACTGGTGTCATTGTTATTTTCATTTTTAATGACTTTTACATGCTTATTTTGTTGCATTTCCTGTTCATATCTTTTTTTTCTTTTGAGTTGTTTTTTCTTTTCTTGTTAATTTGTATTGGCTTGTTCTTTGTATATTAAGGAAATAAGCTCATATATTAAGGAAATTGGCTCTTTAGATGTCTCATACTGCAATTTTGTTTTTTACTTTACATATGGCATTTTTTTTGTCCACTAAAGTTTTAATTTTCTATGCCGACAAGTTTATCAAGGATTTCCTTTATGGCTAATGAGACTTGGATGTTGCCTAGAAAGGCCTTCATCCAGCCCTGCCTGTAAATACTGGATCCGGGCTTTCTTCTAGATCTTTTATGGCTTTATTTATTATTCTTAAATCTCTACTCAGCCCCACGTATTTGGAGGTAAGAACTGAGCCTTCTATTTTCCCCACAAATGGTAGCAGACCCTGGTCTAGGAACCAACCATGGCTTCTCTTATCTCCTCCAGCAAACTACAGGGCTCCTTTGATGTGAGTGTCAAGGGCATCAGCATTTCCGTCAACCTCCTGTTGGGCAGCGAGTCTTCGGGGAGGCCCACAGTTACTGCCTCCAGCTGCAGCAGTGACATCGCTGACGTGGAGGTGGACATGTCGGGAGACTTGGGGTAGGTTTCCATCAGGGCACTGCCAGCTGGACTCCTGGTTGCAGCTCCCGGCCAATCCAGCTCTCAGCCTGGCCTCCAATAATTGTAATGATCCAGGTGGCTTGCACAGGCACTTGAAGACCATTCTCTGGCGAACCCTGTTGAGATGAACAGACTGAAGCCAGGAATATTGGTGCATCGTTTTCACTAAAAAAAAAATAAACTTTCATTCACCTGACCCTTGTCAGGTGAATGAAATCTAGCTATTGGAGGAACACAGAAACTTTGGTTGAAGGAGAGTTTGCAAAAAATAGACAAGTCCTTGGACAAGTCATTTCATCTCTTCTAGTCTCAGTTTCCTTGATTAGAAAAGTGTGACCAGGTGTGGTGGCTCACGCCTGTAATCCTATCAATTTGGGAGGCCAAGGCAGAAAATCGCTTGAGCTCAGGAGTTCAAGACCAGCCTGGGCAACATGGTGAAACCCTGTCTCCACAAAAAATACAAAAATTAGCCAGGCATGATAGCGCATGCCTGTAGTCTCAGCTACTTCAGGGGCTGAGTTGGGAGGATGGCTTGAAGCCAGGCGACAGAGGTTGCAGTGAGCTGAGATTGTGCCACTGCACTCCAGCCTGGGTGACAGAGTGAGATCCTATCCCTCACCCCCTCCCAGAGAAGAAAAGAAAAGAAAAATGTGGATTCTCAAGGCACTTCCCCAAATCTACTGAATGTGATCATGCGATTGGGTGCCGCAGGTGTTGGGAAACCAGACACACCGAATCAGGCTGGATGTGCTGGGACACAGCAGGGCGCCAGGAAGGGGTGGAGAGGGCTCCCTTTGTGGACTGGCCTGGCCAGGGACCAGGGCCTGGCTTTCCCAAGCACTCGGCCATCCCCAAGTTCAGTGGCAGACTGTGCTTCTCTCCCCAGGTGGCTGTTGAACCTCTTCCACAACCAGATCGAGTCCAAGTTCCAGAAAGTACTGGAGAGCAGGGTAAGAAGGTCCAAGCCTCTGGCCCCCCCCGAACTTGACGAGGGCTGAATGGAAGACCTCACTGATTGCTGGCCCTGGACCAGGCCATGGGTTTGGATGTACTTGGGCCCAAGGCCCAGGGAGGACAAGTCACTTGCCCAGGTCATGGAGCTGTTGTGGGGCACGCTGGAGACAAAGCTCCAAGTCCGTTCAGTCTGGCAGAAAATGGTCAACTGCTTGACCAAGGGTTAAACAGTAGCGGCTAAACAGAGACTCCAGCCCCTCCCTCTGCTCCACCTTGCTCGTGCCCCACACTGCCCTGCATTCCACCAAGGTCCGAGAGGAAACCATTCCTCAGGTGCCTGCAGGAGACCAGGCAGGAAAGCTCAGCCAGGGCGTGGGCCAGGTGGGAACTGGGGGAGCTCGTGAGCACCAGCCCTAGATGGGGAGGCAGCAACACTGTCAGAGTGGCCTGTTAAAAAAGAATATGTGAAATCTTCAGAGTGTATCATTTTTGACTAAATCAAAAAGACGTCGTGTTAACTTTCAGTTCCTCTAAACACTCAGTCATCCTAAACTCCTGTTTCTGAGATATTAGCCAAAGGGTACCTGTAGCAATGACTGTGGGAAGGGAGAAAGTGATGAAGGAGGAAAGGGAAAAATACACACACACACACACCCCACACACACCACACACACACACACACACACCACACACACACACACCACACACACACACACCACACACACACACTCCCCACACATACCCACACACACCACACACACACTCCCCCCACACATACCCACACACACCACACACACACACACACACACCACACACACACACACACCCCACACACACCACACACACACCACAACCCCCCACACACCCCCCACACACACACCCCACACACACCACACACACTACACACATCCTACACACACACCCCCCACACACTCCCCACACATACCCACACACACCACACACACACACACACCCCACACATACCCACACACACACACACACACCACACACACACACACACCCACACATACCCACACACACCACACACACACACACACCCCACACACACCCCCCACACACCCCCCACACACACCACACACACACCCCACACCCCCCCCCCCCACACACACACACACACACCCCACACCACACCCCACACACACCACACACACCACACACACACACCCACACACACACCACACACCCCACACACACCCCACACCCCCCACACACTCCCCCCACACACCCCCCACACACCCCCCACACACACCCCCCCCCACACACACACACCCCACACACACACACACACACACACCCACACACACCACACACACCACACACCCCCCCCACACACACACACACACACACACCACACACCCCACACCCCCCACACCCCCCCACACACACACACACACACCCCCCACACACACACACACACACCACACACCCCACACACCCCCCACACACCCCCCCCACACACACACACACACCACACACCCCACACACCCCCCACACCCCCCCCCCACACACACACACACACACACCACACACCCCACACACCCCCCACACCCCCCACACACACCCCACACCCCCCACACACATACCCACACACACACCACACACACACACCACACACACCACAACCCCCCACGCACCCCCCACACATACCCACACACACACACACACACACCCCCCACACCCCCCACACACACCCCAACCCCCCACACACCCCCCACACATACCCACACACACACACACACACACACCCCCCACACCCCCCCCACACACCCCAACCCCCCACACACCCCCCACACATACCCACACACACACACACTACACACATCCTACACACACACACCCCACACACCCCCATACACACCACACACACACCCTACACACATACCCCATGTGCCACACACCCCCCACACACAGCCCTCACACACCACACACCCCCACACACTCCCCCCCCACACACCCCATACACCACCCACACACTACACACATCCTACACACAACACACCTCACACACCACCCACACACCCCACACACACCCCCACACACCACACACACCACACACACACCCCCCACACATACACACACCACCCGCACACATACCACACACATACCCCGTGCACCACACACCCCCACATACACCCCCCTCACACACCACATACCCTCACACACACCCCCACACACCCCCCCACACACACCCCACACACCCCACACACCCTTCCACACACACCTAACACACCACACACACACCCTACACGTACACAGCACACACATCAACCCCCTCACACACACAACCCACACACCCTGCACCCCCCCCACACACTCACCCCTCACACACCACAGCTCCCCCACACACCCTCCACACACACCCCCACACACACCACACCCCACACACAAACACCCCCAACACACACACACACCACATGCACCCTACACACAAACAACACCCACACACACCACACGCACCCCTACACACACACACCGCACACACCCTACACACACAAACACACCACCCCCACACCACCCACACCCCCTACACGCACACACCACACACTACACACACACAAACACACCACCCACACACACCCCACACCCCCCACAACACACACACGTGCGCGTGCACACACACACCGGTCTGTAGGTCCAACCTCTGGTTTGGCTTTGAGTGTCCCCTCGTGGTTGAAGCAGGAACAGCAGGCAAACCCCATATTTTGGGTGTGGCCAGCTGTGCTGTTTCTTTTCTGGTTCTGGGTCCCTGGGATTAAGTGACCTTGAGAAATATGCCAACTTACTCAGGCACCCTGTTGCCATATTGCTGTGCATAACAATAGTAGTGTAGTACAATTATAATTATCATAATCACGTACCATGATAATTATTGTTTTGATAAATGAATATAATTAATGCTATACAGAATATATTATTGTATAACTATTCTGATTTATAACAAAAATGGCTGCTATTTCTTGAGCCTGTGGCTTGGCCAGGGATAATGGGCTCAGCACTTCATGTGCACAGTCCCAATGGATCTTTTTTTTTTAATTGAGACAGAGTCTTACTCTGTCGCCCAGGCTGGAGTGCAATGGCGCGACCTTGGCTCACTGCAACCTCTACCTCCCAGCTTCAAGCAATTCTTCTGCCTCAGCCTCCCGAGTAGATGAGACCACAGGCATGTGCCACCACGCCCAGTTAATTTTTTGTATTTTTAGTAGAGACGAGGTTTCACCATATTGGCCAGGCTGGTCTTGAACTCCTGACCTCGTGATCCGCCCACCTCAGCATCCCAAAGCGCTGGGATTACAGGCATGAGCCACCGCGCCCGGCCAGTCCCATTGGATCTTAACCTCGACCTTGGAAGGAGGCGCCATTTTCCACATGGACAGAGGAGGCTGAGGAGTGGAGTAGCTTTCCCAGTGTCACCTTGCTGGTGAGAGGCTGAATCAGGATTGGAGCTTCCTAGGATGTGGAGCAGCTCCTACCAAAGGCCTTCTAGGGCTGGGTGTCTTGGGAGGGATGGAGATCTCACCTGACCCCTGATCCTTAGAGATCTTCGAATACTCTTCCTTCCAGAAAAACTAAGAGCCTGACGCAGGCCTTTCTAATTCCCCACTCAGGGTGGGAATTACCTGGACCAGGGTGGGATGGTACCTGGACCAGCAGGGCTAAGGAGAAGAATAAGCACTCATGAATGCTTGCTCTCTGGGTGATATATACTCACTATCTCATTCCCCAACTTCCCAAAATATTACCAGAAAGGGGTCCTGATCCAGAACCTCAAGAGAGGGTTCTTGGATCTCGCGCAAGAAAGAATTTGGGGTGAGTTCATAAAGTGAAAGCAAGTTTATTAGAGAAGTAATGACGGAAAAGAATGGCTACTCTACAGGCAGAGCAGCAGCATGGGCCGCTCAGTTGCATATACTTGTGGTTATTTCTTGAGTCTATGCTAAACAAGGGATGGATTATTCATGAGTTTTCCCGGAAAGGGTCGAGGACTTCCCAGAACTGAGGCTTCCTTCCCGTTTTAGACCATATAAGATAACTTCTGGATGTTGCCATGGCATTTGTAAACTGTCATGGCGCCGGTGGTCATGTCTTTTAGCATGCCAATGCATTATAATTAACATATAATGAGCAGTGAGGATGACCAGAGGGCACTCTTGTCACCATCTTGGTTTTGGTTGGTTTGACCAGCTTCTTTACCGCATCCCGTTTCATCAGCAGGGTCTGTCTGACCTGTATCTTGTGATACCAGTCCTGCTGAACTCCTAGCTCATCCAGTGACTAAGAATGCCTAACCTCCTGGGAGTGCAGCCCAGCAGGTCTCAGCCTCCTTTTGCCCCTGTTCAAGATGGAGTCACTCTAGTTTGAACACCACTGACAAAAACACCCTGGGAAGCACTTGGCCTTGCCATTGTATCTTATGGGTAAGAACCAAAAAGCAGAGAGAGATTCTGCAAAGGTCAAACAGCCACTGGGAACTGGGCAGGATTTGAACCCAAGTTTACCTGACTCTCCTACTGCACCCCTAACCACTACCCCAGCTGCCTTCCTAGGAGGCCCTGCTGTGTGTCTGCAACTCAGGCATCCCATGCCTCCCCTGCCCAGTCCTTCGGGTCCCTAAAGACTGGGGCATCCAGGCTCCAGGCTTTTGGGATGGTCTGATGGGCTATTGTCTGAAGGAAAGGCAAGAAAGGAGCGGTCTTCAGAGAGATGGATGGAGTTTCTTGGTTCCCTTGCAATCAACCACGAATGTTCCTCACCACGCTTGACCTTGCTTTCTGGCAGCTACTCACTGCTAAACTCCTCTCCCAGAAAGTGGAGCAGCTGCAAAGAGAGGTTAAGATATAGCCCTTTGCCTTCCCAGCCCCCAGCATCACCCTTCCATCAGCAACGCAGTGCCTGATGGATGGTGCCTGCTTACCCTTTAGCACAGAAGCCATCTGTGACCCCTGCACTAGGCCAGGGTTCTGCGTGTTCCTCTCCTTCACTGTATATGTGGATTCATTGCACAATAGGTGGTAGCTGGCTAACAAAAAGAGCTGTTTAAAGTGAGGACTTTCTCATCGCACATAAACAAAGAAAATATTGAGGTATGAACCCAAATGTTTTAATGGTGGAATTTCAGGCAGCATCTCCAATGCCCCCTCTTCGAGCTGTGTCAGTGAATGCCCACAGCTATTCTTTGAAAATGGTCTCTTGATTGACATTGCCCTTCGTCTTTCCTGCATAAAACATTAAACTACTACAAATTCCATCCCAGGTTTCTTTAACCGCGATGAGAATTTAAAGACACTTGCAAAGCCATCCCAGTGTAGAATCCTTCTTGAGCTTTATGATTTTTTTTCCTCGTAAGATTTTCTGTTGTCTGGTCCAAATTTAACCATGTTTTTAGAGGTTTTTTTTTGTTTTTCGTTTTTTGTTTTTTTGGGGTTTTTTGCACCTCACCTTTCCAGAGTATTTATCTTAGGTTTTCATAGAAAGAACCCTTATAGCTGGGGCCAGGCACGGTGGCTCACGCCTGTAATCCCAGCACTTTGGGAGGCCGAGGAGTGTGGATCATTTGAGGTCAGGAGTTTGAGACCAGCTTTGCCAACATGGTGAGACCCCAGTGTCTACTAAAAATACAAAAATTAGCAGGGTGTGTTGGCGCATGCCTGTAATCCCAGCTACTTAGGAAGCTGAGGTAGGAGAATCACTTGAACCTGGGAGGTGGAAGTTGCAGTGAGCTGAGATTGTGCCATTGCACTCTAGCCTACATAACAGAGCAAGACTATGTCTCAAAAAAAAAAAAAAACAACTCTTTTCTCGATGATATTGCATTAGTGTACATAATAAATAATTCGAGTGATTACAAAAGCAAGTACAGCAAACAGGTGGTAGGCTTTCATGTGGACCCCAGTAGGGCCCAGTTGGACTTTTCAAAGTCTATCCCAAGGCTGCGTCATAAATAATTCGGGTGATTACAGTGGCAAGTATAGCAAACAAGTTTGGAAATGCACATTTCCTTCTCTTGAGAAGCAGGCCGCATAACCGGTGGCCATTGTGTGTGAGTAGCCTACAGACCCCAGGATTCAGTCTTCCAGGAGTACCAGCGGGAATGGGGAATACTGATCAATCCAGCCAATCTGTTCAGGATGACCATTAAGAACTATCTACAGGCGGCTCACATCTGTAATCCCAGCACTTTGGGAGGCCAAGGCAGGTGGATCGCCTGAGGTCAGGAGTTCAAGACCAGCCTGGCCAACGTGGTGAAACCCCGTCTCCACTAAATACATAACAATTAGCTGGGCATGGTGGCACATGCCTGTAATCCCAGCTACTTGGGAGGCTGAGGCAGGAGAATCGCTTGAACCCAGGAGGCAGAGGTTCACCTAGGAGGATGAGCTGAGATCACACCACTGCACTCCAGCCTGGGCAACAGGGCGAGACTCCATCTCAAAAAAAAAAAAGAAAGAAAGAAAAAAACACTATCTACATTAACTATATGTTTATTTGTGTGACTATTTCTAGTCAGTGTCTAGTTCTGCTATTAAACTCTAAATTCTGAGAGGCCAGGACGTCCCAAAGGAAAACTTTGTAATGGTGGAGTTTCAGGCACTGTCTCCAGCCAGCGCCCCCTCCTCAGGCTGTGTCAGTGACTCCCCTAGCTCAGATGTCCAGCCTTGGGACAGACTGAAAAGTCCAACTGGACCCTAGTGGAGTCCACATGGGGCCCTACATATTTTTATTGTTTCTATTTCCTTGGTACCTGGCTCATGACAAGCACTTATAAATATTTGTCAATCAGTGATCACTGAGCACATGTGTGGAATAATGTGACTGCAGTGATCAGCACAGGGCCAGGCCAGAGCTGGGGAACTCACTCAGGCATTCTCTTCCCATGTTTTTCAGATTTGCGAAATGATCCACAAATCAGTGTCCTCCGATCTACAGCCTTATCTCCAAACTCTGCCAGGTAGGACACCCCATCCACCCCTGGGACACTTTATTTCTGTTAATTTCTATAAGAGCATATATATACCTTATAAAATAGTAAATGTGGCAAAAATATAGAAAGTAAAAATTAAGGGCCAGGCGCAGCGGCTCACGCCTGTAATCCCAGCACTCTGGGAGGCTGAGGCGGGTGGATCACCTGAGGTCGGGAGTTCGAGACCAGCCTGGCCAACATGGTGAAACCCCGTCTCTACTAAAAATACAAAATTAGCCGGGTGTGGTGGCGCATGCCTGTAATCCCAGCTACTCGGGAGGCTGAGGCAGGAGAATCACTTGAACCCAGGAGGCGGAGGTTGCAGTGAGCCGAGATCACGCCATTTCACCCCACCCTGGGAACAAAGACTGAAACTCTGTCTCAAAAAAAAAAAAAAAGAAAGTAAA
Source organism: Symphalangus syndactylus (assembly GCF_028878055.3). NCBI lineage: Eukaryota > Metazoa > Chordata > Mammalia > Primates > Hylobatidae > Symphalangus > Symphalangus syndactylus. Next base: position 34,188,810 of record NC_072446.2, on the reverse strand, counting down.
AATTAAAAGTTCATTTTTCTCCCCCAACTTTTCTTCCAAGAAGTAACCTCTGTTTTGGGTGTATCTTTTCAGATATTTTCTTTGCATGTACAAATATAAATACATGTAAGTATATGAATAGACATTCATATATGTATTATTTTGTTCACGAAGCTATGTGTATATGCATAATTTTAAATATGTATGTTCATATACACATAGTATAGGCATCGTTCTAGATTTCTTTTTTTTGAGATGGGGTCTCACTCTGTGTCCCAGGCTGGAGTGCAGTGGTGTGATCTCGGCTCATTGCAGCCTCAACCTCTTGAGCTCAAGTGATCCTCCTGCCTCAGCCACCTGAGTAGCTGGGACCACAGGTGCATGCCACCACACCTGGCTACTTTTTGTATTTTTTGTAGAGACAGGGCTTCTTTATGTTGCCCAGGCTGGTCTCGAACTCCTGGGCTCAAGCGAGCTGCCCACCTCAGCCTCCCAAAGTACTGGGATGACAGGTGCAAGCCACTTGATTTCATTTTTAAAAACTTTTTATTGAAGCATATTTATAGAGAAAAGTGCTCAAATCATAAGTGTGCTGTTAAAGAGTTTTTACAGGCATGTAACCAGCTCCCAACCAAGAAACAGAACATGGCTGGTTTTTCAGAGCCCCTGGTGTCCCCCTCGGTCACTGCCCAGCCCTCCAGGGTCACCACCATCCCAACTTCTACCAGCAAAGATTAGTTTTGCACTTCGCACATGAATGCAATCAGACAATATTTTGAGTCTCTTTTCAAAAGCCAGAAGGCTTTCTTTGTTCAACTTTAAAATATGAGGTCAGGGCTGGGCGTGGTAGCTCACGCCTTTAATCCCAACACTTAGGGAGGCCGAGGCGGGTCGATTATCCGAGGTCAGGAGTTCGAGACCAGCCTGGTCAACATGGTGAAACCCCGTCTCTACTAAAAATACAAAAATTAGCCAGGTGCCATGGTGGATGCCTGTAGTCCCAGCTACTCGGGAGGCTGAGGCAAGAGAATCGCTTGAACCTGGGAGGCGGAGTTTGCAGTGAGTCGAGATCACGCTACTGTACTCCAGCCTGGGCAACAGAACAAGACTCTGTCTCAACAAAGAAAAAATAAATAAATAATAAACAAAATAAAATATGAGGTCAGGTCAGGCTTGGTGGTGCACACCTATAATCCCAGGACTTTGGGAGGCCAAGGAGGGAGGATCACTTGAGTTCAGGAGTTCAAGGCCAGCCTGGGCAACATGGCAAAACCCCATCTCTACAATAAATAGAAAAATTAGCCAGGCACAGTGGTGTGCACCTGTAGTCCCAGCTACTTGGGAAGCCAAGGTGGGAGGATCGCTTGAGCCCAGGAGGTCAAGGCAGCAGTGGGCTGAAATTGTGCCACTACACTCCAGCCTAGGCCACAGAGTGAGATCCTATCTCAAAAAGAAATGAAATAAAATAAAACATGAGGTCAATGCATATTGTTGCGTGCACCTGTAGTGTAGCTGGTTTATTCTCCTTGCTGCATAGTATATCACCATGTAGATGTTTCCCCATTTATCTGTCCATTCTACTGTTGAAGGCCATCTAGGGGGTGTTCAGTTTTAGGCCATTATCGATAGTGCTGCTATGAATGTCCTAGTACCTGTGGTCACCTGTCTTTGGGTATATGCCTGGGAGTGAAATTGCAAGCTCATCATATCATGTGATATGCCCAGATTCAGCATTATCAGATCCTGCCAAACAGTTTTCCAAAGTGGTTGTAACAGACCTTATTATGTTAACAGCCGTGTAGTATTCCACCACATGGATGTGTCTTCATTTATTTAGTAAGTCCCCCACTGATGGACATTTAGGTGTTTTGCTGTCCCTTGCTATTGCCAACAGGGCTGCAGGGAGCCATCTACAAGTAGAGTCCCTGGATCCAGGGTGCACACATTAAGCTTGGAGGGGGAGACCCTGATAAATTATCTGAGATGTTCTCTGATGCCTTGGCTCCCAAGCCCCTATGCGGTTACTTGCTGACATCACCTTTACCAGAGGTCCAGGTCGGCAACCCAGTACTGGGACCTGGAACATTCGTTCGTTCAGGGTTTTGGAGGGGAGTGTCTGGGCCCTCTGGACATGACATGCCTGACTTTCCTGGTTATTGGCTCAGCATTAAGCTCCAGGTGTGGCTGGAGAGGTGAATCCTGGACTTATGGGGTGTGTGTGTGTGTGTGTGTGTGTGTGTGTGTGTGTGTGCTTGTCTGGAAACTGCTTAGGCCCTAGGCTGAGCATACACCCCCACCACTGTTAACTCATCCAAGGGAATCCATGTAGTCTCTTTCTTGAAGAAGCAATTCTTTGCCTCAGGGCCGGGCTAGTAGGGGGATTCTGAAGAAAGTCACAGGGAATGTGAGTCAGCCAGAGCCCTTGCCCCTCCTCCAGCAGCTGAAAGTGTCACCTGGCCCCTAATTCTGCCCTGTCCTCGTTCACAGTTACAACAGAGATTGACAGTTTCGCCGGCATTGATTATAGCTTAGTGGAAGCCCCTTGGGCAACAGCCCAGATGCTGGAGTTGATGTTTAAGGTGAGGGTCCTGGGGCCGGGCTGCGTGGGTGAGGCTTTCCCTCAGGGTCAGCCATCCTTTGGGCCACCTGTCCCCCCAACTTCAGATCTGTCCTCATCTTCCCAGTGGTTCCCGCTTTGCTGAGGGCCGGGTGATACGGAGTGGTGGGGAGTGTTCCCAGAGCTAAGATTCTCCCACGGCTGTCTTACACCTCTCAGGTCTTAACGCTTCCCTCCTCCTTCTTCCCCTACTTTGCCTTGCCCATCATGCAGAAGAGGCCAATCAGAGTGGGGCTTAGGGAGTGTAGATGGGCCTAGGGCATATAGAGGGGCTGGCCAGGACGTCCTGTGGGTTAATATAGCAAAGCTTCTGGCGAGCTTTTCATTAAAAGACATAACACTGCCTTTAATGGTGGGGTTTTAGGCAGTGCTCCAGCCAGCGTCCTTTCATCAGACTGTGTAGGGGAATACCCGGCCCCAGCCCCAGGAAAGGCTTTGCAAAGTCCAATTGAACCCTATTTCCCTCTACAGGGTGAAATCTTTCATCGTAACCACCGTTCCCCAGTTACCCTCCTTGCTCCAGTCGTGAGCCTTCCTGAAGAACACAACAAAATGGTCTACTTCGCCGTCTCGGATTATGTCTTCAACACAGCCAGCCTGGTTTATCACGAGGAAGGGTATCTGAACTTCTCCATCACAGATGACATGGTGAGGATGGTGGCAAACAGGTCTCTCAAATGAACACGTAACCTACCGCTCCTTCCTTCTTTCCTTTTCACCCCTGTTGACATCAGTCAAATAGTAAGTTATAGCTAAGAGAAAAATCAACACCCAGAAAAATATGTTAGCACAATCTCCCTTTTTACCTTGGCAACCAAGAAACTCAAAGCCAAAGTTCTTTCTCCCATGGCTGGGTGTGATGGCTCAGGCCTGTAATCCCAGCACTTTGGGAGCCTGAGGCGGGCGGATCACCTGAGGTCAGGAGCTCGAGACCAGCCTGGCCAACATGGCAAAACCCTGTCTCTACTAAAAATACAAAAATTAACCAGGCGTGGTGGTGTGCGCCTGTAATCCCAGCTACTTGGGAGGCTGAGGTGGGAGAATCACTTGAACCCAGGAGGCGGAGGTTGCAGTGAGCCAAGATCGTGCCACTGCACTCCTGCCTGAGCAACAGAGTGAGACCCTGTCTCAAAAAAAAAAAAAAAAAAGCTCTTTCTCCCTTATAACAACTGTGGAAGACTTTGCAGCTTGCTTATCTGTGTTTTGCTTTTCTAGATCTGTTTACTAGTCTAGACTTGTTAGTCTAATTTGTATTTTCTCTCATCCTGATGATTTCTGGAGGTTTATTAAAAAATATTTTAGTGAATGAGGCCGGGCAAGGTGGCTCAGGCCTGTAATCCTCGCACTTTGGGAAGCCAAGGTGGGTGGATCACCTGAGGTCAGGAGTTCAAGACCAGCCTGGCCAACATGGCAAAACCTCATCTCTACTAAAAATACAAAAATTAGCCGGGCATGGTGGCACATGCCTGTAGTTCCAGCTACATGGGAGACTGAGGCAGGAGAATTGCTTGAGCCCAGGAGGCAGAGGTTGCAGTGACCTGTGATCTCGCTACTGCACTGCAGCCTGGGCAACAGAGTGAGACAGCATCTCAAAAATATATATATACATATATATGTATGTATATATGTGTGCATACATATATATGTGTGTATATATGTGTCTATACATATATGTGTGTGTATATGTGTCTATACATATATATGTGTGTGTATGTGTGTCTATACATATATATGTGTGTATATGTGTGTCTATACATATATGTGTGTATATATGTGTCTATACATATGTGTGTATATATGTGTCTATACATATATATGTGTGTATATATGTGTCTATACATATATGTGTGTATATATGTGTCTATACATATATGTGTATATATGTGTCTATACATATATATGTGTGTATATATGTGTCTATACATACATATGTGTGTATATGTGTATATACATATATGTGTATATATGTGTATATACATATATATGTGTGTATATATGTGTATATACATATATGTGTGTATATGTGTATATACATATATGTGTGTGTATATATATGTGAATGAGGCAGGATAATACATGCAGTGATAAATGCATATATTTTCAGAGAAAAGGAAATAAAGACCAAGTGAAAATAAAGCACAATTATAAAGAAACTGAGCCCGTAAATTAATTCCTTTAACATCTCAAACCTGTCTGGGAGCTTCCTTGTAGCTAAAGTGAAAAAGATACATGATTTCATGATTCATGGTGAAAAGGAGAGCGTCTTCCTCACACCCCCAAAACAACTGTTTCCAATGCAGCTTTGTATAGGAGACTGAATTTTATGGTGGATCTCACCTTTAATGGTTCTTCAGTTTCTCTAATATTTCTGGGTTTCAAAAAGTTGTTTCTTGAAGCCCTTCATAAAGGTTGAGGCCTCATGAATAATGTCAGGATGGTGGGAGAAACAGTGGTCCAGCTTACCCTGGTATAAGTCAGGGGCCGTCTGGCAGATGAAGGGTCGTTTTGTCCTTCGGATGGCCTCCTACACCTGCACAGGCCTTTGCTTCTGGCATCGTGTTTGGTTTACCCATCCTACTGCGGCACAGGCCCCTCTTTCAGTGGGATGATAATAGCTACGTTTTATGGAGCACTCACCATGTGCTGGGCCTTGTGCTAGATGTTCGTTTAGCCCTCACAGTGACTTGAAGGTGGGGACTGTTGTTATCCCCATTTTATGGATAAGGAAGTTGAGGTTCAGGGAGATAGAAAGGCTGGGCTGAGATCACAAAGTCAGGACACAAACCGAGGTCTGTGTGACTGCAAACTTCACCCTCGCAGACCCTCTGAGTGGGACCCACACACCAGCTACCCCCCGGGGAGAGCAGGCAGGACGCTGGAGACCCATGTACTCTGCTTGGGTGAATGCAGGACAGGCATCTCCTCCCTGCCAGGGTAACCCAGGCCGTGGAGAAGCGACAGTCTTGCACATCCCTCCGTCTCCCCAATCTTCTTTAGACCTTCAGCTCCAGTGGGAGCACCCTAAAACTTCTTCGTGTCTCTTTGCTGCAGATACCACCTGACTCTAATATCCGACTGACCACCAAGTCCTTCCGACCCTTCGTCCCACGGGTAAGGAGTCCCTTAGTTCCCCGTGAGTGCAGACCGAGCCTACTAGACTCCAGAGGTTTCTCTTTAAAACCTCTGCATCTCTCAGCTTGACCAAGAGTCAGAAGGCCAGGATGAGACTCCCACTGAAGGCTGGGGTGCTGCTCCCTTCAAAGCCTAAATGACAGAGGCCGAGCCCCATATCTTGTGGGACTACAGCTTGTCCAATCTTTTATTGGTGTTATCTAAGAATCCCAAGGAATGCTGGCATAGTCCATAAAATGTGCCCTAATGAATAGCAGCTAACAATTACAGGGGGCTTCCTAGGTGCCAGGCACGTTCTTGGTTCTTTAAAAAATTATTTTTTGGCCAGGCATGGTGGCTCATGCCTGTAATCCCAGCATTGTGGGTGGCCAAGGTGGGCGGATTGCTTGAGTCCAGGAATTCAAGACCAGCCTGGGCAACATGACGAAACCCCATCTCTACAAAAAATACAAAAATTAGCCAAGCGTGGTGGCACACAGCTGTAGTCCCAGCCACCAGGGAGGCTGAGGTGGGAAGATCACCTGAGGCTGGGAGGTTGAGGCTGCAGTGAGCTGTGATTATACCACTGCACTCCAGCCTGGGCAACACAGTGAGACCCTGTCTCAAAAAAAATTATTAAAAATATTAGTTTTTGAATGGGTAATAAATTCTCAAGATTCAACATTCAAAAGATCTAAAAGGTTATAGAGTGGAAAGTCTCACATCCACTCCTATCCCCTAACCCCCCAGTTCTCATCTCAAATTTGCCAATATTACCAGATGATGCATATCTTTCTGATGATATTCTATGTATATACAGGTTCAGTATCTCTTATCTGAAATGCTTGGAAAAGCAACTCTGCCTACCTTCTTAATGAAGCATTTTACCCCCTCAGCCTTCCAAATGTCTCCCTTCTAGAAGAGGACGTAGGTTTTACATATACATAACCAAAAGGTCCATGGGAGTACTGTTTTTCCACTAATGTCCTCCTAAAAAGGAAGAGTCTTGCCCCAAATTACCTACCTATCTCTAGTTACACAAAAAACTAAGAGCACTTTTGAAATGGTGGAATCTAGGGCTGGTCGTGGTGGCTCACGCCTATAATCCTAGCACTCTGGGAGGCCAAAGCAGGAGGACTGCCTGAGGTCAGGAGTTCAAGACCAATCTGGACAACATAGCAAAGACTCTGTCTCTATTTTAGAAAGAAAAGTTAAAAAAAAAAAAAAGAAGTCTTCTGTAGAATATCATATTAAAAGAATAATAACAGAAAATTAAATATTTTTTTAAAAAAAGAAATGGTGGGATCCAGTTGTGTCGTATTTCAAAAACAATGGCATCTGATCTCAGCATGCCCAGTTAGCAGAGTGTGATGAGGGGATGGAGAAACCTCGGGAGAGGTAAAGAGGGAGAAAAAATGGGCCCCACTTTTCTGGAGGACAATTTGGCAATACCTGCTGAAAGCTTTAAAAGCATTGCTGGCCAGGCGCCGTGGCTCACACCTGTAATCCCAGCACTTTGGGAGGCTGAGGTGGGCAGATCACCTGAGGTCAGTAGTTCAAGACCAGCCTGGCCAACATGGTGAAACCCCGTCTCTACTAAAAATACAAAATTAGCCGGGTGTGGTGGTACACACCTGTAATCCCAGCTACCTGGGAGGCTGAGGAAGGAGAATCTCTTGAACCCCAGAGGCAGAGGTTGCAGTGAGCTGAGATGGCACCATTGCACTCCAGCCTGGGTGACAAGAGCAAAACTCCATCTCAAAAAACAAAACAAAAAAAGAAAGCATTGCTGTCCTTCAACTCAGCAATTCCACCTCTAGGAATGTTTTCCTGAAAAGAATAGCCAAGGGTGCTCACAGGAGGTGGTCATTATAGTGGCAAAACTCTGGAGACAACTTGATGCCCAATAGAGTTTAATCCATCACAGGACCCATACACAACGAAACACAACACAGCCATGAAATAGATGGTGCAGACTCTGTGTCTGACATGGAGAGATGGCCAGTTTTGCCACTAGGAGAAAAAGGCACAGAGAATTTTGTTGGAAATAAAATCAATCGAAAGCAACTTCCAGCTTTATCTGACTCCCTCAGGCCTCTCCTGGCAGACTTGTATATTTTCTTCTCTTGATGTAATCTCCTAATTCTGTTCCCAGTTAGCCAGGCTCTACCCCAACATGAACTTGGAGCTCCAGGGATCAGTGCCCTCTGCTCCACTGCTGAACTTCAGCCCTGGGAATCTGTCTGTGGACCCCTATATGGAGATAGATGCCTTTGTGCTCCTGCCCAGCTCCAGTAAGGAGCCTGTCTTCCGGCTCAGTGTGGTAAGGTTCAGAGCCTTTGCAAATGCTGTTCCCTTTTCCCCACATGCTGTTCCCTTTTCCCCACATGCTGTTCCCTTTTCCCCACATGCTGTTCCCTTTTCCCCACATGCTGTTCCCTTTTCCCCACATGCTGTTCCCTTTTCCCCACATGCTTTTCTCCCCACTCACCACCTGGATAATTCCTCCAGGTCTCAAATATAACTTCCCCAGAGAGGGCTTTCTTGCTGGCCCTTACCCCCAATCTACCTTACGCCCCTTGCCACTTTTTCTTGTAACACCCCATTATCTTTCTTCTCAGCGTTTACTACAAAGATGCTTTGTAGCTGTCTGTAGGTGTATTTGTTTAAGGCATGTATCTCTCACTATGTGAGTCTGGGCTATTGTGGGGAGAAAGGTATACCGGTCTTTGTCTGTTTGCTCTGTTGTCTATATTTGACGCTGGGAGACTACATTTCCCATGCTTCTTTGCACTCTGATTTCCACCCAGGTCAGCCAATGGGAGGTACAGTCAGGAGAATGAAGGTGGGGAGGAAAGATGAAGACAGAGTACTATTTCCTCTTTCTTTGCCACGGCAGAGTCTCTGACTGTGACTATGCCTCTTCCATGGTGACTTCCATAATTCTACCTCCACTCTTTGTTCCTCTAGTCCTGGGGTGGATACAGCCTCCTGTCTCTGCTAATCTCTGGGTGGCCTCACCAATGCTTTACTAGCTTCTCAACAATTCCATCACTTGTATAACCAATTCCCTGTATTAAATTCCCTCTGCATTAAACATTGAGAGTCAGTTTTCCTTTTTTGATGGACTCTGTCTAATAGGGAAGGGATGCTGGGTCCTTTGGGGGCCTTGCTCCCTGGATGGAGAACTCTGCTCTCTTGTTTCTTGACTTTTGAAATCAACAAGTCAAATCTCTGCCAGGGTAATTCTTCCTAGAGGCGATATCTGCAATTTAATATTGTTGTTATCAAAAGTGTCATTATTAATATATTTTAAATTAAAATATAATTTATTGTCTGGGTGTGGTGGCTCACATCTGTAATCTCAGCACTTTGGGAGGTCAAGGCAGGAGAATCATATGAGGCCAGGAGTTTGAGAGCAGCCTGGGCGACATAGCAAGACTCCATTGCTATAAAAAAGAAAAAACAAATAGCCAGGCCTGTTGGCATGCACCTGTAGTCCTATCTACTCAGGAGGTTGATGTGGGAGGATCACTTGAGCCCAGGAGATTGAGGCTGCAGTGAGCCATGATTGCACCACTGCACTCCAGCCAGGCGACAGAGAGAGACTCCATCTCTAAAATAATAATAATAATGTATTATTGTTGTTGTTACTAGGGCTGAATCTTGACCTGAGATAACTAGAAATGATCCTTTTTAAAGCTTTCCAAGGGTAGGTACTCTATACCTTCTCTTAGTAGTCTGTTCAAAGTTTAACTGCTATCATAAACAACAATTTCAAGTAAATATGTTCAAGTCCAAGTTCAAATATTGTTTGAGCACCTACAGTGAGCCTTCTGGGAGTCTATAATCTAGTGGACAAATTTCCTGCTTTAGCTCATTGAGCTGTTTGTTGAGAGGAGACAGTTGGTCTCTCCTCATCATCCTTCCTATACATACAACCTTCATCACTTACACCTGCTTCCTTCTACTGGCATTTCCAGGCCACTAATGTGTCCGCCATCTTGACCTTCAATACCAGCAAGATCACTGGGTTTCTGAAGCCAGGAAAGTAAGTTGGCCTCCTACCCACATGGGGGTGCTCAGTTGGACTCCATCTGTATACTGTAGCTGCTTCTCTGTAGCTGGTGGGAAGGGGGGCACCATTTGGAAAGGACACTTACATTTCACCCCAATTGGCCCAATTCTTCTGCCCCACTGGTCCTGCCCCCACAAATCTCAAACTGTTAAAGAATTCACTAAGACTGTTACTTCTTAATGTATGAATTTTAGACGCCAGCTATATTAACTTCCTGAAATGATAAAGAGTGAGCTTTTTGACACTATCTCATCTGCCCTGTGGCAGTCTTCCCGGTATCATTGTATCACTGCTTTTAGTTCCTCAGTCATCTTTTCCACTCCTGCTGCCGCCCTACCTTTGGCCCTGTGCCTTCTCAAGCCCACCCATTCTCGCTTCTGGGGACCCCCGCTTGGCTTAAACTAGCATAAAGCGCACACCTTTGAATCTTCACTGATTCATTACAGGGTAAAAGTGGAACTGAAAGAATCCAAAGTTGGACTATTCAATGTAAGTTGTTGTTTTTTTTGATGACATGATTAGATTGTTAATTAATTTGGGGTGTTTCCTAAGCAATTGCTATGGCACCTATAATAGGAAATACAAAACGAGAAGAGTTGATTTTTTGCCCTGCAGAAGTGTAAAAGGTCTCGAAAACACAAGACACAGGGCCAAGGAACAGTTATATCCTAATATAAAACAATATATAATTAAGTCATCTACTGAACAGAATTCTCTTAACTGCAAGAGACAGAAAGCCAATTGAAATTGTCTTAAGCAAAAAGGAGAAATATATAGGACTATGTAATTGAAAAGCAAAAATAAATGAAAAAAAGACCAGAGGTTTCAGGCATAGCTGGATCCAGGTGTTCTAATTAGTGCATCAAGAATCTCTCTCCATCTCTCTGTTCTGTTTTCATTTGTGTTAGCTTCACTCTCAGGCAGGCTCTTCCAATTGGTAGCAAGCCCCAGAGTTTCCTACAGTTTCCGTTTTTTTTTAAATTTGCACACACAAAAAAAAATCTCTGTGCTAGCTCTCATTGGACTAATCTTAGGCACCCAGTCTCAAGCCAAGCACGGTGGCCAGAAGTCAGCCCAGCATGGATCTCATCTACACTCCAGGAGGCAGGATTTGCAGTCAGCTAAATCCAAATCATACAGACCAAGACTGGCGAGGAGGGTTGTTCCCTGGGGGAAAATAGATTGTTATCAAAACAAGAGGGATTAAGTGCCGAGCAGGTAAATCCAAGAAGTGATTTCCACAAGGTAGAAAAAGTGGTGAAGCAGATGGCCCCATATAAAAGGAGGAAAGAGAATGTGAAAATCGGTGTGGGCCAAAGTTATGGAGAAGAGCTTTCTGGAAAGAGGGAAGGAGGAGCTGGGTAGACTTTAATGTGTAGTCGTTGGCTTCTCTTTTACCATTCCATGATGCTGGCCTCCACTGACCACCTCCACCTGTGCCCTGCCTCCCAGACTTTCCCGAAGCACTTACGAAGTGGAAACAAACACAGAAGCTGTGGGGAGAGACGCAGGGACCCTGAGGCTAACTCCTTTCAGAGAACAAAGGGTGGAGTGAATCATGGTGCACTCATATTGTATCTGTGCATGTTTACCGCAAAGTAAAACATTCAAGTAAGAAGTTTCACAAAAATCCATCCTGTCGGGTTTTCAGAGCATGAAATGTAAAAACAAAAACTATAGACTCAGATACATTTAGATTCAAAACCTGATGCTGCTGCCCAGTTTGTAGTAAGTCCCTTGCATTCTGTGGGCCTCAGTTTCCTGATATGTGGGATAGGGACATTAATATGAACTTTGAGGGGTTGTTGTGAAGACTGAATCAGACATACACGTAAAGCTCTGAGCTCTCTGCTTGGCATATAGTGGGAGTTAAAAGTTGTGTTTCATGATTTTGGTAGAGAAACTTACTTTGTTTTTATTAAATTTTTTAAATTATGCAGGTAGTTCAGGAAAAACATTCTCACTGTAAATAAAACTGAATACTAAAGATAAGGCTAAGGACAAATCAAATGTTGATGTTCTTCCTTTAGAGGAAAGACTGTCGGGTGTGTAACTTTCCAAAATTTTTCTATTCACTTGCATACTAAATGTTCATCTCAAAAGAGTTTTATCTTATAAAATAGTAGCATGACGTAATACTAGTTTGCTTTTTCCAAGCGTTTTGCTATGTTGGCACACACAGAACCACCGTGTGGCCATGTGGCGATGTAAATGTATCTCTCCTGTTCTCCTCCAGGCAGAGCTGTTGGAAGCGCTCCTCAACTATTACATCCTTAACACCCTCTACCCCAAGTTCAACAGTAAGAATCACTGTGGATTTTTCCAAGTCAAAAGCGAACACTGCTGTCTGGAGGAAAGAGAGTTGGACTTGGAAAACAGGGCTCTCCTGGGGGCTGTATGACCGTGGGCAAGCCACTTCTCTCTGAGCTTAGCGACCTGCCTGTGACATGGGATTGTTGAAGTTGGCCTCATCTCCCTCCAGGGCTCTAATGAGGGTTGGGGGCTGGGACAACTCTTTGGAGCACGGGAAACCTCCTTATAAGCGGGAAAGGGGGACACATGGAAGTGCCCCACATCCTGAAGAGGCAGGTCAAAGACTGAGGATCAAGTTAATGTAGAAGGCACAAGGCAGCTGCCTCTGAACCCACATCTCCCAGTCAATTGCCCAACTGCCTAGTCAAAAAAAGAAAGCAAAAGACTTAAACCCTGTTTCCATGAAGCTTTGCTTCTTTTGGCTGCAACAGAGAGCAGGACAGGGCAAAGGGCAGGGAGCGGACGCCCTGTTCCTTATCTTATCATGAATGTGTGCTTCCTCCAGACAGCACCATGCCTGACAGCTTAGGCTCCCAAGCCAGCCTCCCTGGGTTTAAATCCCCTTTCTGCCACTTCCTAACCGTGTGACCTAGAACAAGTTACTTGGCCACTCTGTGCCTCAGTTTCCTTATCTGTAAAATGGAAAGAATAATCACACCTACCTCATAGTCTTGGAAATCATTAAATGGGAATATACTGAATATAGAGTTTGCAGAGAACATTTTTGGTAAAAATCTGTCTCTAATTATTATTTATTCACCAATCTCTTTCAATGTTGTGCTTCAACCTCCAGATAAGTTGGCCGAAGGTTTCCCCCTTCCTCTGCTGAAGCGTGTTCAGCTCTATGACCTTGGGCTGCAGATCCATAAGGTCGGTGGGTTCAGGAGGGCTCTGAGGAGGTGTGAGGGAGGAGGTGGTTTGCACGCTAGCTTCAGAGGCCATGACTCGTGGGTGACACCCAGCCCAGCCCTGCAGCTGGGAAAGTCTGGCCAGGGTCAGGACGGGTGCTCCTGGGCCTTGCCATATGCCACAAAGCCATCCACGTGTCCTTCAGAAAGTGGCACCTCTGCTGGTGCAGGCGGCATTTGACACAGCCCTATGCCACCACCACGTCCCATCCCTAACATGAGGGGCCTGAGGGAAGCTCAAGACCAGCTCGTCTTGAAAATACTGCAGGCCGGGTGCAGTGGCTCACGCCTGTAATCCTAGCACTCTGGGAGGCCGAGGTGGGTGGATCACCTGAGGTCGGGAGTTTGAGACCAGCCTGGCCAACATGGTGAAACCCCGTCTCTATTAAAAAATACAAAAATTAGCTGGGCATGGTGGCAGGTGCCTGTAATCCCAGCTACTCAGGAGGCTGAGGCAGGAGAATTGCTTGAATCCAGGAGGTGGAGGTTGCAGTGAGCTGAGATCATGCCACTGCACTCCAGCCTGGGCAACAGAGCAACACTCTGTCAAAAAAAAAAAAAAAAAAAATGAAAAGAAAAGAAAAGAAAGAAAGAAAAAAAGGAAAAGAAAAGAAGGAAAATACTGTAAGTCCTAGACATAGCATTAGGTCAGGTACTGAAAGTCATTTGTAAGTTTTAAGCTCTTCTTCTAAATTTTTAGGTTGAAGAGCTTTATTATAAATACATGTTTGGCGTGCCTCCCCATTTAAACAAATACTACAACCATATATACTTTTTTTTTTTTTTGAGACAGAGTCTGGCTCTGTCACCCAGGCTGGAGTGCAGTGGCGCGATCTTGGCTCACTGCAACCTCTGCCTCCCAGGTTCAAGAGATTCTTGTGCCTGAGCCTCTGGAATAGCTGGAACTACAGGCTCCCGCCACCACTCCCAGCTAATTTTTTTTTTTTTTTTTTGTATTTTTGGTAGAGACAAGGTTTCACAATGCTGGCCAAGCTGGTCTCAAACTCCTGGCCTCAAGTGATATGCTCACCTCAGCCTCCCAAAGTGCTGGGATTACAGGCATGAGCCACCATATACAGCCAACAATATATACATTTAAAAACATTATTCATAAATCTATTGCTCCACTATAACCACAGTTTGAATTTTAGTGTACTTCTAGTGCCTTTTGTTTTAAGGGTTTTTTTTTTAAGTTTGTTTGTTTTGCACAGTTGCATTACTAGTGCTCATACATGTTTTCTTTCTTTCCCTTTTTTTTAAACTTAAAAAAAAATTTTTTTTAGGCCAGGAGCAGTGGTTCATGCCTGTAATCCCAGCACTTTGGGAGGCCAAGGCAGGCGGATCATGAGGTCAAAAGTTTGAGACTAGCCTGGCCAACATGGTGAAACCCCATCTCTACTAAAAATACAAAAATTAGCTGGGCATGGTGGTGCACACCTGTAATCCCAGCTACTCAGGAGGCTGAGGCAGGAGAATGGCTTGAACCCAAGAGGCAGAGGTTGCAGTGAGCTGAGATCATGCCACTGCACTCTAGCCTGGGCGACAGAGCAAGACTCCATCTCAAAAAAAAAAAAAATTAACTTAAGGTTCTTTTTTTTTTTTTTTTTTGAGATGGAGTCTTGCTCTGTCACCCAGGCTGGAGTGCAGTGGAGCGATCTCGGCTCACTGCAAGCTCCGCCTCCCGGGTTCACGCCATTCTCCTGCCTCAGCCTCCCGAGTAGCTGGGACTACAGGCGCCCGCCACCACGCCCGGCTAATTTTTTGTATTTTTAGTAGAGACAAGGTTTCACTGTGGTCTCGATCTCCTGACCTCGTGATCCGCCCGCCTCGGCCTCCCAAAGTGCTGGGATTACAAGCGTGAGCCACCGCGCCCGGCCAACTTAAGGTTCTTTTTTAAGCTTAACTTAAAAACTATTTTAATATCAAGTGAAATAGTGAAAAACTATTTTCACTACTCAAACTATTATTCTGACCAAGCATTTTGTGGTCTATCTGTGCTTCCAATTTTCACGTTATCTTTTGAGGTGAGATGAACTGGGTTGGCAGACTCATTAGCAGGAGGGGGATGCTGCGCTGTGCCTGGTACATTGTTAACATCAGAAAATAATAGCCATCAAAGGGAATGAAGGGCAGGGGGGTGATTAGGAACCTAGAAACACTGGCCAACTGTTCTATCTAAAAAACAAATGTTGAAAGCCCTTTTTGGGCTCTGAGATACTCAGCACTTAACTGCTCTTGAGTATTTATAAGTAGTCAGACAGATCGTTGTTCAAAGCAAAGACTGAGCGACAGTTCATACCATCGGCCTCAGTTTTCTCCTCTGTAAAACGGGACATAACCCAAATGTCACTGAGCTTTTGTGATGATTAGAGGGCAAGTATGATAGCTTCTAGCTCAGTGTTTGACACGTGGAAAGCAATTAGATTTATTATATATTATAATATTCATTAGAATTTTGAGGTCAACTCTGTCCATGTGTCTAACCATCTAAAACAAAGGATGGATCACTGTGAGAAAGAACTGAACTTGGCCTTTGGTTCAGAATTCCTGCCCCTCTGGGTGATGGAAACGTAAGAAGAGCAGGAGAGTACGCCTTAGCAGTTCACAATTTTTCGTTATTTGCCAAGGAGAGAAAATTTAGGTGACATGAAGGACACTTAGAGGCCTGCCAGGCAGCAGTAGCTTGGGGAATGACAGATGGATCTCTACCTTGGAGAGGGCAGCTGGGAAGAGCTGTGCTTTACGGAGAGCTTGGGGACTGAGGCACACTTGCAATTTATGCACTGACCTGGATTCTGGCAGAGCTTGTGTTTCGTGAGACGTGGGCTCCCTTTCAATCCCAGGTGCATCTTTTTGGAATAGAGGATGCTCTTTACCATCCTGTCCTGTCCTGTTTTTCCTAGGACTTCCTGTTCTTGGGTGCCAACGTCCAATACATGAGAGTTTGAGGACAAGAAACATGAAGCTTGGAGGTCACAGCTGGATCTGCATGTTGCATTTCCAGCTGTGCAGCATGTCTCAGAGATTCTTGAAGAATGAAGACATTTCTGCTCTCCGCTCCGGGTGTGAGGTCTGCTTGGCCTCTGCCTCCACCATCCTCCTCTTCACCAGGTGCATGCATGCCCTCTCTGATTCTGGACTTTGCTTCCCCTCCAGGAGGGACCACCCTCCCCGACTGGCCTGGGATGTCTTTACAAGCAGGCACTGTATTTTTTATTTGCCATCTGATCCCCATGCCTAGCAGAGTGCTGGCACTTTGTAGGTCCTCAATAAATATTTATTAAATGATGAGATGATGGAATCACCTGGTATTCTAGCTGAGCCTCATCACGGCCTGCCCTCTTCTGACCTCAGGGGTCTTTGGACAGTCAGCCCCATCTATGGTCTCCAAGGCCCGTTTCTCATCGCCGCTGCTATGGGAGCCTCAATGAGAGAACCAGGGATTCTGTACATCACTTAGCCATGGATCTGGCGCTGGTGCTCCGTCTCTAAGGCCCTTGTCCTGTCTCAGGCAGGGGCTCACTTCAACATCGCTCCCTCCCTCATTTCTTGCCTGCTACAGCCAGGGGAGCCAATGATCTCCCAGAGCAAAAACTCAGCCTCCCGCTGCTTTTGCCCCATTGAAGCAGGTGTAAATTAGGAGGAAATGGATCTGTCACTAAGTTTTTGGTCCAACCCCGATAAAAAGCTCATCCAACTGTTGTTTATGAGCCCCAAGCCTGGAGGGAGAGGCCATGATTTCTAATTACTGAACAATGAGCCTTTGATCAGACTAATAAAGAGTCATTTCCAAGTTATGTAGTTGGACTCCCAGGGACTGGGAGTCAGAAGACTCGTTTGATAATTTTTTTATTGTGTTAATGAGCAGATGGATGGAGCTTCAGGCTAGCAGATAATTCACAGGGAATAATCCCATTTACCCTGTGTGTGACAGAGATGTGTTCCAAGATGGGACGATGTGTTGTCGCCCAGCTGGTGGCAGGGTAAGCTGTGGCTTCATGTCCTCTCTCCTGTCTAAATTTTTGTTCATTTGTTTGCCACCACTGTCCATCCCTATGACCAACTGGCAAAGGACACAGGCTTCATCCAGTACTAGCCATGTGGCCTTGGGAAGGTCGCTTTCCCCCTGGGGTCATCTATGAAACGATGGTGATGATTATAGTAGTCAATTCCTGGGACTGCTATAATGACTGCATTGGGTAATCCATGTGGAAGGATTTATTTAGCCAAATGGGGATTCCATATTTATTGGCTGGGTGTGCTTACTAGGCACCTCCTATTTGCCAGGCTTTGGGGTCCTCATAGGGAGAAATACATGAAGCACAGCCTCCATTCCTGATGCTGCTTTTAAGAGTGATACTTAGGTATGCTGAAAAGAGCCAGTATTGATTCCAGCCTACCTGTTTTTGGTCCCTGGGCAAGGTATCTCCAAGCCTCAGTGTCCTCGCCTGTCAAATGAGGCTGGGACGAGCTCTTGGCAGGAGTATTTTGGAAATTGATGGGTTCAGGTTAAGCTTCCATGGGTGCCCAGGGAATAACCAGGTGGTGGTCAATGGATGACACAATTAGGTCACCTGTCATACTTTGGTGTCCCCAGAAGCAGACCCTGAAGCAAAGAGGTGAGTACAAGTATTAGGGTGTTGCAAAAGTAATTGTGGTTTCTGCTGTAACTTTTTTTTTTCCTTTGGGACAGTCTAGCTCTGTCGCTCAGGCTGGAGTGCAGTGGTGCGATCTCAGCTCACTGCTAGCTCCACCTCCCGGGTTCATGTCATTCTCCTGCCTCAGCCTCCTGAGTAGCTGGGACTACAGGTGCCCACCACCATGCCCAGCTAATTTTTTGCATTTTTAGTAAAGATGGGGTTTCACCATGTTAGCCAGGATGGTCTTGATCTCCTGACCTCATGATCCACCTGCCTCAGCCTCCCAAAGTGCTGGGATTACAGGCGTGAGCCACCGTGCCTGGCCTTTGCCATCACTTTCAATTGCAAAAACCGCGATTACTTCTGTACCAACCTAACAGTTTCTTTGAAAGAAGATCCCAGGCAGTACCAATAGGGGAGTGGGAAATTCGATGGAGAAGGCAGCCTATAAATGGTGAGTGATGAAACCAATTACTACCATAGGTGACTGGAGCTAATCCCACTGGAGAAACTCTGAGACTCAATGCAGAACACATCTCATGGCATCCCAAGGGCAAGGGGAGCTGAAGTATATATACACCACTTCCCATCAGTCATAGGTTGAGGGGAACTCCTAGGGGTTATTAGTTCTCTGGTTCTTCTAGTCTGGGGAGTGGGCTCTGGAAGCCATAGAAATCTCTCATGCAAAGAAATGCAACCACTGGCGATTAGAAGTCAGATTGGTGTGCACTGATGTGGTAAGGTCTGAGAATCTGGATGGGGCACTGACAAGGCTCAGGGAAGCTCAGGCAAGGCCTTGATGGGTATGAGGCAAAAAGCTTTGCTATAAGACAAGGGGAAAAATACTTCTTGGTAACA
Source organism: Symphalangus syndactylus (assembly GCF_028878055.3). Taxonomy (NCBI): domain Eukaryota; kingdom Metazoa; phylum Chordata; class Mammalia; order Primates; family Hylobatidae; genus Symphalangus; species Symphalangus syndactylus. Next base: position 34,170,306 of record NC_072446.2, on the reverse strand, counting down.
AAGACAAAAGGTTTGTTATTCATAAAGCAGGGAAAGGGTATTCTCATTCCATGAAACTGAACATTTTCCTTTTGTAACAAGTGCTATAGGGGCCAAGAGAAAGCCTCCCCCTTTGCCCTCTGATAGTCTGCTGAAAATGAAAGGACAGTAGATACATTAATAGAAGAAAAAGGCATACAAAATTTATTTAACATAGACAGCATGGGGGAATCACATAAGAATCATTACCCAGGCTGGGTGCAGTGGCACATGCCTATAATCCCAGCAATTTGGGAGTGTAAAGTGGGCGAATCACTTGAACTCAGGAGTTTGAGACCAGCCTGAGCAACATGGTGAAACCCCATCTGTGCAAAAAGTACAAAAAAAAATAAATAGCCAGGCATAAGGGCGTGCACCTGTAGTCTCAGCTACTCGTGAGGCTGAGGTGGGAGGATCACTTGAGCCCAGGAGGCCGAGGTTGCAGTGAGCCAAGATCACACCACTGCACTCCAGCCCAGGTACCAGAGGAGTGAGACCCTGTCTCAAAAAAAGAAAAGAATGATTACCCAAGAAGCCAATGGGCACAGATGCTTCTCCACCCTTCTTCATAGGGAAGCGCATAGATGAAGGTGGGAGTAAGTGATTTTCAGGGGAAATGATTGAGCCCAAAGAATGGCCTGGAAGAAGAAGTTCCTCTGTGCACTGCGGGGAGGTGGTAGGAAGGTGAGGGGCAGAACTTCACCACGAACAAAGGTTGCCTTGTTATGCAGATGGAGTCCCCCAGGTAATCTCTGAGCTGCACTGAAAGGATAGATGCAGACATCTGTCTGGGCAAGATGATGACTCCCAGTCTTTTCTCCAGTTAATCTTTCCTGGCTTTTTGATGAGATTCCTAGGAAGGGGGTCTTAAGATAATTGCATTTCTTTTGGAAAGAAGTTTTCTTTTTTTTTTTTTTTTTTTTTTTTTTTGAGACGGAGTCTCTCTCTGTCCCCCAGGCTGGAGTGCAGTGGCGCGATCTCGGCTCACCGCAACCTCCACCTCCTGGGTTCACACCATTCTCCTGCCTCAGCCTCCCGAGTAGCTGGGAATACAGGCGCCCGCCACCTCGCCCGGCTAATTTTTTGTGTTTTTAGTAGAGACGGGGTTTCACCGTGTTAGCCAGGATGGTCTCAATCTCCTGACCTTGTGATCCGCCCGCCTCAGCCTCCCAAAGTGCTGGGATTACAGGCTTGAGCCACCGCGCCCGGCTTGGAAAGAAGTTTTCTTATTCAGAGAAGGAAATTCCAGACAGAGTCCTTTCTGGTGCTTCAGGAAAGAAGATCAGAGAGCTAAGGAGGTGAGGGAAGATCAGAGGGAGACCTTGAGGCTGCTTTTTTAGTTCAGCATATCAACGTGCCATATATTGGCATGTTGTTTTCTGAGCCCCAACAGTGTTGTATCTCAATCAGGTAGTATAGGACAACACAGCTGGCCCTAGAGTCCCATAGCAGGTTCTGACACCCTGAAATCTGAGTGTAAACATGAGTATCCTGGACAGCTCCAACCTGTAGAGAAGGACTGGCCCTGGGACAGGAGGTTCTGATCTCAATAACCAGAAGAACTGGACTGTCAAAGAACCTTCAAGAGACCACAGACTCATTGCTGTGTAGATCTCATTCTCACACAAAACCAAGATGCCACCTTGGAGCGCCTCCTCTTGACTACAACCTGTTCCTCCCTTCTGCCCTTCTCTGATTTCCCCTCTCCTCTCCTCAACCTGATCAAGACCTCTACCCTCACCAGTGTCTTCCAGGCCACTATTCCGATTTAATTTGTCTCCATAACTAAGCACGATTCATCATCTCTAACAGAATCCTTTCATCTCCTGACAATCCTACTTTCCACATCCCCAGCCTGGGGCCTAGGCTTAGGTAAGAGAATTAAATTACTGGAGGAAAAGGCAGGCAGGCTATAGCCAGTAGAGGTCTCCTTCCATCACCAAAACCATAGCTCTGTCTGAATGGCCTGAGCAGCAGCAACAGCCTAGAAATCGGAATACATGTTATTTCTAATAAGACTCTCAGGTAAGGTCTCAGAACCCATTCAGTCTCAAGACACTTTTTTTGTTGTTTTTTTTCGTTTGTTTGTTTTGCTTTTTTTTTGAGACCTTGGCTCTGTCTCCCAGGCTGGAGTGCAATGGCACAATCTCGGCGAACTACAACCTTCACCTCCCGGACTCAAGCCATCCTCCCACCTCAGCCTCCAGCGTAGTGGGACTACAGGCATGCACCACCATGCCCAGCTATTTTTTTGTGTGTGGGTATTTGTTGTAGAGACGGGGTTCTGCCATGTTGCCCAGGCAGGCCCCGAACTTGTGAGCTCAAGCGATCTGCCAGCCTCAGCCTCCCAAAGTGCTGAGATTACAGGCAGGAGCCACCATGCCCAGCTGCATTTTTTCTTTCTTTTTATTTATTTATTTATTTTTGAGATGGAGCTTCTCTCTTGTTGCCCAAGCTGGAGTACAATGGCATGATCTCGGCTCACTGCAACCTCAGCCTCCCAGGTTGAAGTGATTCTCCAGCCTCAGCCTCCTGAGTAGCTGGAATTACAGGCACCCCCCACCACACCCAGATAATTTTTGTATTTTTAGTAGAGACTGGGTTTTACCATGTTGGCCAGGCTGGTCTCAAACTCCCGACCTCAGATGATCTACCTGCCTTGTTCTCCCAAAGTGTTGGGATTACAGGCATGAGCCACCATGCCTAGCCTGCATTTCTTTCTAAGAATCCTAGATGTAGCTTAGAAGAAAAGACACTAGCATGCCAGGATACTCCATATTGTGCTGTAAGAGAAGGCAACATGGAGAAGTCCTGGCAATGTAGGTAACAAGGTCAGGGGCAGCCACAGGTCTGAATAGGTGGAAAGATGAGAGCTGTGGGGCATAGTATCAAAGGGTTAGGCAAACAATAGAATCAATAAGTGTGCATGTTTGGAAAGGGCAGGAGAAGAAAACAAAACAAACAAAACCAAAACCAAGTACAGCATTGGGCCCCAGGGATTAGAAAGTCAAGCAGGGGCTAGCACGGCCAATGCACTTTGCTTCTTTCACTGGAAAAGTCCAAAATGTATTTCCCTATTAGTACACAGAGATCTTCTGCATTTGATTTTTAAAATTTAACACAGCTACATAATATTCCACATTTGTGTATGTACAAAAGAACTTCTTCATTCTTATTTAAAGATGCATAGGATCTCCTGATGAAAAATACAATTTATTTAACCAATTCCTACTTATGGGTCATCAGGTTGTTTTAAAACTTTTGCTTTTATAAATAATGTTTCAATGAATACCTGTATTCATATGCCAATTCAAACATGTGGAGGTACATTGTAGAATAAATGCCCAGAAATCAAATCCCATAACTCTGACTCTTCGGTTAATTTTGCTCACTTTCTCCTCTTTCCAGACTTTCCCCTTCTCTTGAGGTGGTGCCTGGGTATACAGGGATGTTGAAGGGGTCCATATGGCATCATGACAGTGGAGTGAAGCAGGACATAGTAAAGAATTTAACCTTGCTCAAAGAGAGACATGGCTTTTGTCTTTGGCCCCTGGAAGGTAATCTCTAAGCCCTTGGAATGCTTGCCTGATAAGAGTGCCTTTGTTTACCTGGGGGCATTGGTCCATAACAGATAGTCTAACAAGGGGAGCCATGGCAGGGCTTTTGGTCACATCATATCAGCTTAATCTCTGAAGATGCTGAAGACTGAGCCCAGCCACATGGGCAGCAAACCAGGTTGGCATGATCAAGCCCCCAAAAGACTCTGGAGCTTTTCAGATGATTTTCAGGAGAAATGACTGATCTCAAAGAACAATAGCCTGGAAGGAAGTTCCTATGAGTGCTGTGGGAAGTGGTGGGAAGGTGAGGGGCAGAACTTCACAATGAACAAAGGTTGTCTTATCATGCAGATGAAGTCTCCCGGGTCATCTCTGAGCTGCACTCAGAGGATAGATGAAAAAGTCTGGGCATGGTGATTACTCCAAGTCTTTTCTCTGGTTAATCTTTCCTGGCTATTTGATGAAATTCCTAGGAAAAGGACCTTAAAATAATTGCTTTTATTTTGGAAAGAAGGTTTGGCTGAGTGTCCCCAGTTGGCAATACTTCATGCGTATTGTCACACATCAATGCTAGAAAATGATGCTGTCCACAACTCCAGGGAGAGAGGGCAGCTGGAAGCTCTGCGTTAGATCTTTCTTGGACTCTGCCCTGTGTTCCTCTTCCCTTGGCTGATTTTAATTGGTCTCTTTTTGCTGTAATAAAATATAACCATGAGTATAACAACTTTAAGTGAGTTCTGTGAATCTTTCTGGCAAATTTTCACACTTAAGCGTTGTCTGGGCCACTCCTGAACTTGCAATTGGTGTCAGAAGTGAGAGTGATCTTGTGGGCAATGCTGCCTCTAACTTCACACAAGGAGTCTTCTCCTCCCCAGCTCCTTCACTCACTGGACATCCTGCTGGCCACAGATGCTGCCTGAGCTTGAGGCCAGTGACACAGAGACCTGTTCACTGTGGCCTGGTCAGGGCCTGAAGTCCCTCACCTCCTGCCCCCAGCTACTTCATCTTCAGATCTGCTCTTGTTGGTGCTACAAACTCTGTATTGATTAGGCTTCCTACCTTCAAACTTTAGCATCCACTCTGGTTAGTATAGGCAGAAAAGGGGTTTGTTAAAGGACATTAGATTGTTCTCAAATGGTTGGGAGGAGAAACAGAGTTGAGGCTGAGCTTCCAAACTGGTCACAGGGGTTAATCAGATGCAGACCACACCAGGACATATAAGCTCACTTTCTCATGAGCCCTACTGATTTTTTAAGGTATTCTATCATACACCAGGATCAACATATACTTATAAAATTCCTTTGTCTTTACTATTTAAGATTGCAACACTTACTTAGTGTTCAATTATCTGCTTGTGAAATACTTCTTAGCCCAGTGCTTCTCAAACTGCAATGTGCCTATGAATCCCCTGAGCATCTTATTAAAATGCAGATTCTGATGGAGCAGGTCTGGGGAGGAGCTGAGAATCTAACCATCTCCCAGGTATTTCCAATGCTGCTGGTCCTTCAGTAACAAAATCAAGTAAACTTTGTGGGAGTAAGAAATTTCTCACTGCTATATAACCCCCTAGAACAGTGCCTGGCACATAGTAGGTGCACAATTAGACATTTATCACATGAATGGATTTGGCCCATAGATTCAACATGGTCCAGCTTCGCCCTCCATCCAGCACTGTGTGAATTGTTGGTCCACAGAATGTTCAGTGGTCTGGAGCCCGGGAAAGAAAACTGGAAATTTCTCAAAAGCCAAGTAGTGACAGAAAATGATTCAGTCGCTGATATGGTTTTGCTGTGTCCCCACCCAAATCTCATTTTGAATTGTAGTTCCCATAATCCTCAAGTATTGTGGGACAGACCCAGTGGGAAGTAATTGAATCATGGAGGTGGTTACCCCCATGCTGTTCTTGCAATAGTGAGTGAGTTCTCGTGAGATTTAATGGTTTTTTTGTTTGTCTGTTTGGTTTTTTTTAGATGGAGCCTTGCTTTGTCACCCAGGCTGGAGTCCAGTGGCACAATCTTGGCTCACTGCAACCTCTGCCTCCCAGGCTCAAGCGATTCTCCTGCCTTGGCCTCCCGAGTAGCTGGGATTACAGGCACCTGCCACCATGCACAGCTAACTGTATTTTTAGTAAAGAAGGGGTTTCACCATGTTGGTCAGGCTGGTCTTGAACTCCTGACCTCAAGTGATCCACCCGGCTCAGCCTCCCAAAGTGCTGGGATTACAGGCGTGAGCCACCACACCCAGCTGAGATCTGATGGTTGTGTAAGGTGCTTTTCCCCTTCTGCTCGGCACTTCTCCTTACTGCTGCCCTGTGAAAAACGTTAACTTTCTCCTCCTTCTCCTTCCGTGATGATTGTAAGTTTCCTGAGGTCTTCCCAGCCATGCGGAACTGTGAGTCAATTAAGCTTACTTCCTTTATAAATTACCCAGTCTTGGGTGTGTCTGCATAGCAGTGTGAAAACAGATGAATACAGTCACCTTGTTGAGGTCAAGTGGCCAATTTTTGCAACACTGCTAGATCAGGGTCTCAATGAAAAACCCCATTTTAGGGAGAAGGCACAAATTTCCCATATAGAAAAATTCTAAGTAATGTATGTAAACACTGCCCTGCAAGAAGTGGGGAGCACAACTCTCTGCCCCTTAAGTATGGGCTACACTTAGTGACTTGCTTCCAAAGAATAGAGTATGGAAGAGTGATGGGGAGTAAATTTATCGAGAAACCTGACAAATACTACATTAGCCAGGTGATCAAGGTTAAGATACTCAGTGATAAGTCATGTTGATAGTAGGCATCTTAGTTCAGGCTACTCTAACAAATTACCATAGACCGAGGGACTTCAACCACAGACCTTTGTTCTCACAGTTTTAGAGGCTGGAAGTCTGGGATCGGGATGCCAGCATGGCCAGAGAGGGCCCTCCTCTGTGTGGCAGGCTGCTGACTTCCCACTGTGTCTTCACATGGTGGGGAGCAAAGAGAGGGAAGCAAGCTCTCTCATGTCTTGTCTTCTGATGGCACTGTTTAATCCAGGTTAGCGTAAAGCTGCCTTATTTTGAAGTTCAGCCTAAAGATTCCTCTGTACATTGTGAACTATAACCTAAATGGAGTTGTAAACAGACCATACCCTACTCTTGTGCCAATCACCGAGTTTTGGCCAATCAAAAGTGGCCAACTGTTTAAACCGTTCAAATAAAGCAAACATAGAGCTGTAACCAATCTGGCTGTTTCTGTACCTCACTTCCGTTTTCTGTACATCACCTAACTTTTTCTGTCCATAAATCTTTTACCACCACATGCTGTGCTGGACTCTCTTGAGCCTGCTCTGGTTCAGGAAGCTGCCAATTCACGAATCGTTCTTGTTCCAGTAAACTCTTTTAAATTTAATTTAGCTTAAGTTTTTCTTTTGGCTGGATGTGGTGGCTCACGCCTCTAATCCCAGCACTTTGGGAGGCCAAGGTGGGTGGATCACCTGAGGTCAGGGGTTAGAGACCACCAGCCTGGCCAACATGGTGAAACCTTGTCTCTACTAAAAAAATACAAAAATTTGCCAGGTGTTGGGGTGGGCGCCTGTAATCCCAGCTATGTGGGAGGCTGAGGCAGGAGAATTGCTTGAACCCAGGAGTCAGAGGTTGCAGTGGGCCAAGGTCACACCACTGCACTCCAGCCTGGGCGACAGAGAGAGATTCCGTCTCAAAAAAAAAGAAAAAAAAAAAAAGTTTCTTTTAAACTTAGAAAAAGTTTTTCATCCATTAGCAGAATGTAGACGATCAGAAGTCACCAATTATCTGCACAGGAAATCGTGGGGCAGAAAGAAAGGTCATCAGCTCAGTCCTCCCCAGCAGATGGCGATAGCAGTTAATTTGTTGGTGGCTACTTTGAACTTCGGAGCCAGCAGAATCTACGTAATAGGGTTTCAAACGCCTTTCAGAACCGATCATGTATCACAGATGCAGGAAGAGAGTTTAGGTTTTCCTCTTTAGTGTGTCTTCTTTAGGAATGAAATCCTCATTGACACATCAGTGGGTGACTGGTATTTAATGAGAGGCATCAGAATGCTGTGATTGAAGAATTTAAATTCCTTATCAGTGTCAGGAGCAGTGGCTCACACCTATAATAATCCCAGCACTTTGGAGGCCGAGGCAGAAGGATTGCTTGAACCCAGGAGTTAAACACCAGTCTGAGCAACACAGAAAAACCCTGACTCTTAAAAAAAAAAAAAAAAAAAAGCCCGATCAGGGAAACACATCCCCAGCTCAGACTCCTCACACAATAAAAATAACACCAGGGCTGGTCCCCACACTCCTCCAGCTACGCTCCCAAAGGCTGCTTCCGGTCTCCTAATGGACTTCGCTCTGCTCCTGAACGCAGGGCTCTGTGAAGGTCCCTCAGGCTCAAACCTGGGCCCTCTTCTCTTTTTCTGCCCTCTGGCTGTTTTTAAAAAGATGTTCTCACATTCCTAGGGGATGTCCACCTCCAAAACTTTGAAGACTATCCCCGATTGTCCTGTTTCCAGTCCAGCCTTCTCTTCTGAGATGCTGGCCTGTCCCCTAACTGCAGGCTTGATGTCCGCTTCAGACTAACTGGATTTAGGGAGCTGCACCCAGCTAGTGTGCCAGGGGAAAGGTAGAGGCATCCTGGGGATTTCTCCTGGAGTCTGGTGCGTAAATTCCCCCACAGCGCATCCAGCTGGGCCTGCATCTCCCAGCCCGCAGGGGAATGCTGGTAGTAAAACACAGCAGAACAGACGGCTGCTTTATGGGCCAGAAGAAAACGATTTCCCACCTGAGGCCACTAAAGAATCTAAGGCTCAATTCTCTACTTTCCCTTAGAGAAGGCTTTCCTCCCATCTCAAGTGATCTCATGGGACCATTAGTACAGACAGAGCGGAGAAATCCCAGGGCCAGTTGGGCTGTTTTTAAAAGAATGTTCTCACCATCTCACCCTGGAATGGAGGGTTCGGCCCAGAGCTATCACCTGCATCCTCTAGATCCCATCAAGCCCAGCTTTCGGTCCCACCCTTCCACACCACTGCTAGCTTTCTAGGACCTGCAGTTCAATCAAAAGTAGCTCTCACCCCGGAGGTGGAGGTTGCAGTGCACCGAGATCGCACCATTGCATTCCAGCCTGAGCGACAGAGCAAGACTCCATCTCAAAAAAAAAAAAAAAAAAAGTAGTTCTCTAAGAACTGCCCCTGCACACTGCCACGATAAGAGTCAACATCAAATGGCTGAAATGAAAAACACAGATAAAATCAAAGTGTTGGCAAGAACATGGAATAAATGGAAAGCGTATGCCCTGTTGGTGGGAGTGTATCTTCATCAGTTTGGGCTGCTATAACAAATTACCATAGCTATATGGTATATGCTATAACAAATCACCATTACATAGGGGGTTAGGGTTTCCACATATGAATTTTGGCTATAGTCTCAGCTACTCTGGAGGCCAAGGCAGGAGGATCATTTGAGCCCAAGTGTTCAAGTCCAACCTTGGCAACATAGTGAGACCTTGTCTCAAAAAAAAAAAAAAAAAAGCACTGCATAATATTCCATTGGATGACTATTTCCCAGTTTGTTCAACTATCCCCCATTGATAGACATCCAGTTCTTCACCACTATAAACATATGAATTGAAACATAAACACTTAGTCCACAGAATATTTATAATTTGCATAGTAGAGTACAAAGTGGTACAACCATTGGAGGACTGTTTGGCAGGATGTACCTGCTAAAGTTGAACATGCATGATGAGCCCCATGATCCAGGAAGTCCACTTTTCAGTATGTACTCAACAGAAATGCCTACATCTATTCAACAAAAGATGCATACAGGTATGTTCATAAAGCAGTTTTCATAACAGCTCCCAAGTGGAAATAACCCAAACATTCAGCAACAGTAGATAGATAAATGGTGGCACATTCACACAATGGAATATTAAACAGCAATGAGCATGAATGAACTACAACCACACGCCACCACATGGGTGAATCCTGCAAACAGGATGCTAAGTGAAAGATGCCTGGCATAATTTCATCGATACAAAATTCAAAAGAAGGCAAACCTAACTTATAGAAGCAAAAGTTAGACAAGTGGTCAGACTTCAAGGTGGGGTGAGGGATAGTAACTAGAAAAGGATGTGAGGAAGCTTCTGGGGTTTTGGTGACGTTCTGCTTCTTGATCCACGTACTGGTTACATTGGTGAGCTCACTTTAAGAACATCTGTCTCTCCAGATACTTGTCTGTGTATATGTTATACTTCAAAATAAAAGTATCTATCTGAAGGGTATGTCTGTATTTATGAGACTCCTTATAGTGTCTTTGATTACTTAGGCTCACAATAAACAAAGTACCATTTTTCAGATTTTTTTCATCCATATATATCAAGATTTACATTGTGTATAGCTGCTTATTATGGCACTGTTTGTAATAGCAAAATAATAACAAAACAAAAATGAAAGAAACCTCTATGGTCCTTAATAGGATATTGGTAGTTATATTATGGTATACAGCCATGCAAAGGAATACTATGCAGCCATTAAAAGGAATGAAAGAATGAGGCCCATCTATGTGTGCAGACATAGAAGAATGTGAAGAATTATTAGGTGGAAATAGTAGACTGCATAACAGTAGGTACAGTATTATCTTCTTTACTTTCATGCATGCATGCTTATATGTGTATAGGAAATTGCTAAGAGGTTACCTAAGATACTGAAATAGAAGTTACCTCTGGAGAATGGAAATGAAGCATTGGTAAGGCTGGAAAATTTTTACTTTCCTTCTTGTGCCATTGTACATTATTTGTATATATATATATATTTTTTCTTTTTTTTTTTTTTTTTTTTTGAGATGGAGTCTCGCTCTGTCGCCCAGGCTGGAGTGCAGTGGCGCGATCTCGGCTCACTGCAAGCTCCGCCTCCCGGGTTTTGCGCCATTCTCCAGCCTCAGCCTCCCGAGCAGCTGGGACCACAGGCGCCCGCCACCACGCCCGGCTAATTTTTTGTATTTTTAGTAGAGACGGGGTTTCACCGTGTTAGCCAGGATGGTCTCCATCTTCCTGACCTCATGATCTGCCCGCCTCGGCCTCCCAAAGTGCTGGGATTACAAGCGTGAGCCACCGCGCCAGGCCCATTATTTGTATATTTTTAAGCAAGCAAATACTACTCCTTAAAAGTAAATTATCTGGCCAAATGCAGTGGCTCACACCTAGCATTTTGGGAGGCCAAGATGGGAGGATTGCTTGAGGCCAGGAGTTTGAGACCATCCTGGGTGGCATAGGGGGACCCTGTCTCTACAAAAAAAAAAAAAAAATTAATTTAATTTAATTTAATTTAAAAATGAATTTTTAAATGTATTAATTTCCTATTGCTGCTGTAACAAATTAGCCACAAACTGAGTAACTTTAAACAACATGAACTTATTATCTTTTAGTTTCGGAGGTCAAGAGGGCTGCATTCCTTCAGGAAGCTCTGGGGGAGAATCTGTTCCCTTCTTTGTTCAGCTGCTAGAGGCTGCTTACCTTCGTTGGCCTGCGGCCACTTCCCCCATCTTCAAAACCAGCAGCCAAGCATCTTCTCTCCTCTCTGACCTCTACTTCTGGCCTTACATCTTCTTTAACTCTGATCCTTCTGCTTTTCTCTCATAAGGACCCTTGTGATCGCACTGAGCCCACCCAAATAATGCACGATAATCTCCCCATCTCAAAATCCTTAACTTAATCACACCTGCAAAGTCCATTCACCATGCGAAGTAACATACTCATAGGTTCGGGGAATTAGGACATGGACATCTTTGGTGAGCCCATTGTTCAACCTACCACAAATGTATATCAAAGCAATTTAGGCACACATTTAAAAAAATCAAATGTGCGAAAGGGCTTATCATAAGAAGCAGTGGTCTCAGAAGTACCACTTTTAATTCCTTAAATGTTTCTGGTTTTAGTTCCTTTGATGGATAGCTCAAGATCTCAAATAATGTTCCTACATCATTTTTTTAATTTACCAATTTTCTAAAAATTTGCTGAGTACATGAGGACTTAGCTTGTCACCCTATTTTCCTTTCCTCTCTCAAAATACTATGTAACATAATATTTTTTGTTTCTCTACTGGTATGTTTGTAATTTTAGATGATATATTCACACATATTTTGTGCTCTATCAACTGTACCTATGTGACTTTCCTTTACTCACTGTGTGACCACTGTGTGGGTCTCTCTGATCCCAAGTTTCCACATCTAAAAAAGTCGCAAATACGCAGTAGTCTCACTAGCTGGCTGTCCACCGAACCATTTCTCTTTCCTCCTGGACACATGGTTGAACTACATTTCCCAGCACCCCTTGCAATTAATTGTGGCCCATGTGACTGAGTTCTGACAAATCCATAAGCACCACCTGTATGATCCCCCGCTACCTCTCTCTCTCTCTCTCTTTCTCTTTCTCTCTCTGTATCTATCTATCTACCTATCTCTATCTCTCTCAATCTCTCTCGTCCCCCCTCAGCCAGCTGGATGTCAATATGTTGACACCCAAGGTGACTTGGGATAAATGTGTTGAAGATGGCAGAGCCTCCAGCAGCAGTCTAGGTCCCTGAATGATTGTATGGAGCAGAGCTTCTCCCACCCCCAACTCTGGCATGTGGGCTTTGCAAGAGCAGAAATAAACCTGTCACAGTCACTGAGATTTGGGGATTTAAACATTAAACAGGAGCTAGTGTTGGTTTTAATTGGTACAGAAAGTATAGCAACCCGAGACTACTGAATTACTTAAATGTATGTAAGTATATTAAGGTTTGTAAGTTGCTTAATCTACAGTAAATGCTCAACAAATGGAAACTATTATTATCAGTAACACACTCCTTGGACATCAGGGTTCTCCCCTGCTTCCCCTCCCAGAGACTTTCTAGTTTGCCCTGTTCAGTTAACTCTTCCTTTCCCTCAGCAAGAAAATATGTGCCTATCTAACACCATAAATAATCAAATAATCTCTCCTTGTTCAGAAAGCAGCTCCACAATTCAATTGGCAACCGATCATGTGGTATTTTCAACTGCTATTTAAATATTTTGCTGTCTAGTTTCTCCTAGTTTTATGTCTAACCTCCCTAAGTAGATTATAATTGCCTTGAGGGCAGGAAACAGATATTACATGTCTTTGTATCACCCACGGCTCAATGCAGTACCGAGTCGGGCACTTAATATGTATCTGGTGATTTGATTTGAAGTCTCTTGTCACTTAACCTAGTGATCCAATCTTTTCCCAAGTTATGGGCTGCCCTAGGCTTTTATCATATAGCTTCTTCAATTTATAGCCAGCTGTTAATTATCTCCAGATCCTTGCCGCTGCAACTCTGTGCATGCTCAGCTGTCCCCACCTTTCACTTTAATTTCTCCTGTTCAGATCTCAGAGCCGCCTGCAAAGGATATCTCGCCCTGTTCTCACTGATGATGGTTCTAAGCTGTCCACTGGGGCTTTAAAAGGTACTTGGGAGGTAAACGAGCCACGAAATGTTAACCCAGGAGGGCGGAAACCCAGGGCAGCAGGAAGTAAGAGAGGACCTTGAGGGTCTCCATTTTGCGGGGTGCTCAAGAGCCAAAGGGAAGGGAGGCCCTGGCAGGTTGAGGTGACCTTTACTGTAGTTAACACTTTGGTGAGTTTCCTTAACAACTTCCCATTTCCGAAGAGCCTGGACATGGTTGAGGTCTTGCAGAGAACAAGTAGAGAGTGGGGTGGTTTCAACTGAAATAGTCCCTGTCACTTTAACAGTCCAATATTTGTAGTTACTTCTCACTATGGATTCAGTTGTGGTACCCCCAAAAAAGATATGCTGGCCAGGCGGGGTGGCTCATACCTGTAATCCCAGCACTTTGGGAGGCCAAGGGCAAGTGGATCACTTGAGGTCAGAAGTTTGAGACCAGCCTAGTCAACATGGTGAAACCCCGTCTCTTCTAAAAATACAAAAATTAGCCAGGCGTGGTGGCGGGCGTCTGTAGTCCCAGCTACTCAAGAGGCTGAGGCACAAGAATCACTTGAACCTGGGAGGTGGAGGTTGCAGTGAGCCGAGATCACACCACTGCACTCCAGCCTGGGTGACAGAGCAAGACTCCATCTCAATAAATAAATAAACAATCAAAAAAGATATGCTGAAGCTTTAACCTCCAGGACCTCAAAATGTGATCTTATTTGGAATAGGCTCTTGATAGAGGTAATCAAATTAAAATGAAATCATCAGGATGGGCTCTAATCCAATATGACTTGTGTCCTTATAAAAAAGGAAAATTTGGACACAGATGCAGCTACACGCAGAGGGGAGGCGATGTGAAGACAGCTATGTGATGCTGGAGGCAGAGATTGGACTGATGCAGCTGCCATTCCAGGGATGCGTGAGGCTGCTGGAAGCTAGGAAGATGCAAGGAAGGATTCCACCCAGAGTCTCAAAGGGAGCATGGCCTGTGGGCACCTTGACTTCTGACTTCTAGCCTTCAGGACTGAGAGACAATCCATTTTTGTTGTTTTAAGTAACCCAGTTTGTGTGGACGTGGGGGTGGTTAAGAAAGGGTCTCACTCTGTCGTCTAGCAGGCTGGAGTGCAGTGGTGCAATCACGGCTCACTGCAGCCTCAACCTCCTGAATTGAAGTAATCCTCCAATCTCAGCCTCCTGAGTAGCTGGGACTACAGGCATGTGCCACCACACCCAGCTAATTTTTTGGTGTTTTGTAGAGATAGCATCTTCCTATGTTGCCCAGGCTAGTCTTGAACTCCTGAGCTCAAGCTATCCTCCTACCTTGGCCTCCCAAAGTGCTGAGATTACAGGCATGAGCTACTGTGCCTGGTCTAGTTTGTGGTATTTTTTATGGCAGCCCAAGAAAACGAATACACTTACATTCCCTTATCCATGCTTCCTTTCCCATATCCATAAAGGGGCACCTAATATCAACCTCTCAAGAGTGGGAGGGTTTTTAGCTGAAATAAAGATTTAAGTTAGCCATGCAAAAGTCAGCTTCTCACTGAGTTTCCAAAATAACTGCAGCCGTTCCAAGTATTCTTTTGAGAGGAAAACCTTTAGAAGTGTTCCCTGGGAGATGGGCTCCCAGGTTGCCAAGCCCTTTTCTGGAGGGAATGTTCCAGACTCAGCTCTCTTGGGACTTTCCCTGCTGTCTGTACGAGTCTCAGACGTGCTGAGGCAGAGAATCAGATGGTAGTGGCTGCTGATGTTTGGTGCCCAATAGTCTGGATAAATTCTTTTTGTTTCCATTAGAACATTCAGTTTCCCCAGTCTATGTGCTCTTGGGAGGTGGGGAGAGAAAATCCACTCATTCCACAAATATTTATTGAGCCAGCACTGTATGCCAAGTGCTGTCATTGTGCTTGGGATTTATCAGTAAACAAAACAGATCCAAAAAATTCCCACCTTTACAAACATTACATTCTAGTGTGGGAAGAGACAGGCAATAATAAATGAGAACAAAAGTTAATTAGATAGTAGGTTAAGAGATGATAATGGTTATGGGAGAAAATAGAACAGAGTTATAATCCAATCTTTATCCATTTTGTTGCTCAAATTGTCCCAGCTTTAGTCGTTAGAAATGACTTCAAGATGGCCCCTACATCCTTTGGCTATGTCCCTGTATTAGCCTGTTTTCATACTGCTATGAAGAACTGCCCAAGACTGGGTAATTTATAAAGGAAGGAGGTTTAATTGACTCACAGCTTGGCATGGCTGGGGAAGCCTCAGGAAACTTACAATTATGGTAGAAGGCAAAGAGGAAGCAAGGCACCTCTTCACAAGGTGGCAGGAGGGAGAAGTGCTGAGCAAAGGGGGAAGAGCCCCTTATAAAACCATCAGATCTTGTGAGAACTCACTCACTATCATGAGAACAGCATGGGGGAAACTGCTCCTGTGACTCAATTACCTCCACCTGGTCTTGACACATGGGGATTATGGGGATTACAATTTAAGATGAGATTTGAATGGGAACACAAAGCCTAACCATATCAGGCCCCATCATTTTCTGAGCACTTCCTCACTCTAGCACAATAGTATGTGTGCCAGGTTCATCTTTTACTTCCCCTGCTCAAGACTTGCAATCTCCAAGGAACTCTAGTTCCTTTTATTGAAAAATGGTATTTGGAAACCAAGATCTGGGTGCTAGATGTCTAGATGTGCTCACTGCTACTGGGATGCCATTGCCTCTAGGCCTTCTGAGAGGACAGAACTAGAAACTACATAGGACAATTACTAACAAGCATACACATACAGCCATATTTATTTCTATATTTATGCATCTGTATAAGTGTTCCAAACCATGGGTTCATACTGATATTTCTGATTCTCATCCAACACCACACAGGATTCATTCTAGCTCTTTCCTTATTTAACTTTTTTTCCAACAGTGAGAACCCTGGCTCTAATTATCCACAATCTGCTTTCCTTTTTGTTCAATCCAAATAGACACATATTGACTAAACAGAGCACAATATTTGTATGCAATTCTTTTTATCTTTAACCTACAATATACAGTCAAAATTCTGTCTTCCAAAGTTGCTTAGTTCTTTTATTCCCCACATCCTTCAGTGGGATTATCTCAGTCATTTGTAACACAGGTTCATTTGCTATAGCTTATATGCCATTTGGGGTTTCTCCCATATATCCTGGTTGGTTTTGATGATTTATTTGTTTACTGGGCATGTGAAACATTACTATGGTTCTGACAGTCAAGGCTATACAAAAAGGTGTACTCGCCAGCATTTGGCATTACATTTTTTTTTTTAATTTTAGCCATCCTAATAGGAGAATAATGGTATCTCACTGTGGCTTTAATCTACATTATCCTAAGAGCTAATGATGTTGAGCATCTTTGGTGAGTTATCTAATCAAGTATTTTACAGATTTTCTCATTGGATTATTTATTATCTTAATGTTGAGTCTAAAGAAGTTATGTGTGTGTGTGTGTACACACACACACGTATATATATATATATATTCTAGATACAAGTCTTTTGTCAGATACATGAATTGGCACATGTTTTCTCCCAGTTTGTGGCCTGACACTTCATTCTCTTAAAAAGGCTGTTCATAGATTGCAAGTTTTTAATTTTGATGAAGTCCCACTTATTAATTATTTTTCTTTCATGGCTTGTGTTTTTGGTGTAATATCTAAGAAATCTTTACCAAGACCTAGGTTTTCTTTTGTGTTTTCTTCTAAAAGTTTTATAGTTTTGCATTTTATATTTAGATCTATGATTCATTTTGGGTTAATTTTTGCATACAGTGTACAGTTTGGGTGAAGGTTTATTTTTTGGCCTGTGGATGTCCAATTGTGCCACCAATATTTTGGGGGAGCACTATTCTTTCTCCATGGAGTCGCTTTTGAAACTTTTTCAAGAATCAGTTGCCCATATTTGCCTGGATCTATTTCTGGACTCTCTACTCTGTTCCCTGGGTCTGTGAGTCTGTTCCTCCGATACCCCTGTCTTCATTGCTGTTGTTATTACAAAGTAAGTCTTAAAATCAGGTAGTGTGATTTCTCCAACTTTATTCTTCATTTCCAAAATTCTTTTAACATTTGTAGCTCTTTTCCCTTTAAGAGTACACTTTAGAATCAGCTCATCTATATTTACAAAAACTCCTGCTGGGACTTTGATAGGAATTTTATTAAACATATAAATAAATTTGGAGAGGACTGTCATCTTTGCTGTGTTGAGTCATCCAATCTGTGAATGCAGGTTGTCTCTCCTTTTATCTGGGTCTTTGATTTCATAGCACTTCATAGTTTTCAGCACACAGATGCTGTACATGTTTTGTTAAATTTATACCTAAGTACTGCATCTTTTGGAGCTATTATAAATGGCGCTGCATTATTAATTTCAGTTTGCAATTGTTCATTGCTAATTTACAGAAATATGACTGATTTTTCCATGTCAACCTCTCACTATCTGACTATAATTTGTTATTCTCTTACTATACTACTGGATTCCATTTATTAATCTTTTATAGAAAAGTTTGTTTTAATATTCATAGATGAAATTAGCCTGTGAATTTCTTCTGCTATCTTGTCAGGTTTGGATATTTGTAGCTTCATAAAAATAACTAGACAGTTTATCTTGTTTCTCTCTATGCTCTGGAACTTTGATGAGCTTTGGAATTACCTTACTGAAAGAAACTATGAAGTCCTCTTGGATGACTTCCTCAACTAATTCCATAGTTATCAATCTGTTCAGGTTTTCCATTTCTTCTTGAGTCAGTTTTGGTAATTTGTATTATTTAAGCTTACTTCGGTTTTAAATCAAGTTACATTTCAAGGGGACTAACATTGAATTGCGTTAAATATGTTTTTATAATTTTTTTCTCCCTTTTATCTTTATACTGTATAATATCATGCAACAGTTAAAAAGAAAAAGTGAATCTATATATGCTGACACAGAAAGATCCACAAGACAATTTTTAAAAGCACGTTTCAGAAAAACAGAGAATCAATTTTTTAACAGAAAATCTTATTTTGAAATTAGAACTCTGATTTCCGTATACAAAACTGATGTAAAGGGGTCTGAAAAGATACCCACGAATAACTACTTGATAGCAGTATCATCTTTAGACTGAAGCCAGAAGGATCCCTGCCTTGGGCTTTGATTTTAGAGGAACCCGCTCAAGTTCCCTCTAGATGCACCGTATCCCACAGGGAATATGGCAGAGGGACATGCCTGTCTACAGCCACCACCCTCCTCCCAGATCAGGCTTCATGTGCCTGGAACCCTAGAATTCCTTTCCAGGGCCTGTGAGGGGCTCACCTCATTATGTCCTCTTGGGAATGGAGTGCACCACTCTCGTGACCACTGCTAGGCCCAACCAGTAACTAATGGGTGGCTGTTTGAGGAGGGTGTGGAGGAATTTGAATGTGCAGGTTGGAGTCTCCATACACATGTGCATAAGGAGGCCATCATGGTATAGACAGAGCTGGGCGTGGGAAGGAAAGGGAGGCCTTACTGCCACATCCTGGCAAGGAACTGGGGAAAAGTCTAGACAATCTAAATCCAAATCTGGCTTTCCAGTTCATCATGAAGGTATATTTGTCCAGATAGGAGGATAGAACATTTTTATTCAACTGTTTGTTAGCTGCGTTTACAGAAACTATCAGACATATATAGGAATTACATTAAACCTACCCATCCTCAGTTTGATTGCCCCGCCAATGTCACAAGCACGTCTTGTTTATCACGTTACTTCTAGGGAGAGGTTGGGACTTGAGGGGAAACAGGAGAAAAGGGGTGTTATGGGTTGAATTATGTACCCCCAAATTCATATGTCAAATCCCTAAATCCCAGTACCTCTGAATGTGATTGTATTTGGAGTTGTGGCCTTTAAAGGGGTGATTAAGTTAAAATGAGGCCACTAGGGTGGGTCCTAATGCAATCTCAGTTCACTGCAACCTCTGCCTCCCTGGTTCAAGTGATTCTTGTGCCTCAGCCTCCTGAGCAGCTGGTATTACAAGCATGCACCACCACGCCTAGCTAATTTTTTTATTTTTAGTAGAGATGAGGTTTCCCCATTTTGACCAGGCTGGTCTCGAACTCCTGACCTCAAACGATCCACCTGCCTCAGCCTCCCAACGTGCTGGGATTACTGGCATGAGCCACTGTGTCTGGACATGATGTCCTTATAAGAACAGGAAATCTGGGCACACACAGAGATGTCAGGGCACTTGTGTACAGAGGTACAACCCTGTGAAGAGGCAACAAGAGAGTGGCCATCCACAAGCCAAGGAGAGAGGCCTCAGAAAAAAACCCAGTCTCTATCACAGACTTCAAGTCTCTAGAACTCTGAGAGTATAAATTTCTCTTGTTTAAGCCACCCAGTCTGGTATTGTGTTAGGGCAGTCCTAGCAAACTAATACAGAGGACTTTAGCTTTTTGCTCTATTATTGCTTACTTGACTTTTGTTTCTTATGCACATATATCTATGCATTATTAATGTAATTAAGAAATAACATTTGTGGGAGTAGGTATGAAAACGAAATATGTGTTAAAATGTTCTCTTCTCATGCTTATTTTTCTATTCTCATTTCTAATTGTGCCTTCTACGCCTGTGTGTGTGTATGTGTATGTGTGTGTGTGTGTGTGTGTGTGTCCCTTGATTAGACTAGATAGTGGCCTAATCTGTTCCACTATGTGGCTTTTTTCCACTATGGGTCAGCTCTTCAATTGATCAATTCTACTTTTATTTTGTTTTCTGATTCATTAATTTCTGCATGCCTTCATTCTGTTCTTCTTTTCTTAGATTTATTTTATTGCTCATTTTCTATCTTTCTCGGTTGAATGCTTGATTCATTATCTTTTTCTTTTTCTTTTCAGAAATCCATGTTTAACTGATTAATTTTTCCCAGGACTTTTTCCTCCCTCTTCAAACCCTGGTTCTTCGGACAGATTTGGCAATAGCTTTGTAAGTGGTATTAGAAATAGTTGGCTGGGCGTGGTGGCTCATGCCTGTAATCCCAGCACTTTGGGAGACCAGTGCAGGTAGATCGCTTGAGCTCAGGGGTTTGATACCAGCCTGGCCAACATAGCGAAACCCTGTCTCTACAAAAAATACAAAAATTATTTCCCGAGCATAGTGGCATGCACCTGTAGTCCCAGCTACTTGGGAGGCTGAGATGGGAGGATGTCTTAAGCCCAGGAGGCAGAGGTTACAGTGAGCCATAATTGCACCACTGCACTCAGCCTGGGTGACAGAGTGAGACCCTATTTCAATCAATCAATAGAAATAATTGTCTATGATAATTAAAAACAGGATTTTTATTTATTTATTTATTTTTCATTTTCCCTTTAGGCGTATTTAATATTCTCCCCCCAGGCCGATCATTCTCAATGTACGAACATGTGTGCACATGTTACTAAGACAATTACCATGTTAATGAAATATTCAATTTGAAAAAGGAAAAGAAATGTAAGTGTTTAATACTGAATTTTCCTTTCAATATGATTTTAGCTCTATCTCATCACTTGACACATAGTGTTTTCCTTTTTTTCCTCAATCTGGCTTGAACTGGCAATTTTGACTTACTCTTGTTCTCAAATGGGGTTGAAGAGGGGGTTTTAAATTTTTCATGTGGTTGGGTTGTTGTCTCATTTCTACTTTTGTTTTAATTTCTGGTTTTATCGCTTGGTGGTCGGAGGCCTCTACTATTTCTGTGATGGGGAAAGCTACTAATATTTTCTTTATAACCATAGTGTATTAGTCCATTTTCACACGCTATTAAGAAATAGCCGAGACTGGGTAATTTATAAAGGAAAGAGGTTTCATTGACTCACAGTTCTGCATGGCTGGGGAGGCCCTAGGAAACTTACAATCATGGCAGAAGGCGAAAGGGAAGCAAGCTTGGACCTTCTCACACGGTGGCAGGAGAGAGAAGAGTGAGGAGTGAAGGGGGAAGAACCCCTTATAAAACCATCAGATCTTGTGAGAACTCACTATCATGAGAACAGCATGGGGAAAACCGCCCTCATGATCCAATCACCTCCCACCAGCTCTCTCCCTAGACAGGTGAGGATTATGGGGATTACAATTCAAGATGAGATTTGGGTGGAGACCGTATTTCCATAGTCAAATTTTGTCAATGCTTTCATGGGTGTTTCAATAGGAGGTATATTTTCTCTCTCTCTTTTTTCTTTTTCTTTTTTTTTTTTTTTTTTTTTGGAGATGGAGTCTCACTGTCACCCAGGTTAAAGTGCAGTGATGTGATCTCGGCTCACCACAATCTCCACCTCCTGGGTTCAAGCAGTTCTCCTGCCTCA
Organism: Symphalangus syndactylus; assembly: GCF_028878055.3. NCBI lineage: Eukaryota > Metazoa > Chordata > Mammalia > Primates > Hylobatidae > Symphalangus > Symphalangus syndactylus. Next base: position 34,148,961 of record NC_072446.2, on the reverse strand, counting down.
GCCTCCTGAGTAGTTGGGATTACAGGTATGTGCCACCACATCCAGCTAATTTTTGTATTTTTAGTAGAGATGGGGTTTCACCGTGTTGGCCAGGCTGGTCTTGAACTCCTAACCTCAAGTGATCCACCCATCTAGGCCTCCCAAAGTGCTGGGATTACAGGCATGAGCCACCACACCCAACCCAGAGGTACATTTTCTGATTGCGGGATACACAATGCAATATTATCTCTTACATCAATCTGATGAGTTATTTGATTCAGATCTTCCAAATTACTGTGTGACCTGTGGCTTATGCCAAAACCTTGGGCCACCCTTTATCCAATGTGGTTCAGTCCATTTACCTCTGCTCAGCCGGCCTTGTGCAAAGGTGATGTCAGAGTGTGGTTCCATCTCTCCTCTCTCTACCTTACCCTCAGGCTGTTGGTTTGGGTTAGCAGCCTAGCTCAGAGAACATAAGGGCTGCAAGATCACTGGATCCTCTTTACAGCCCAGGTTCCCGCCATGCTGGGGCTTGAAGACAAGCTCAGGGAGTGACCTTCTCTGATTCTCCAAGCCCACCTCTGCCCTGAGTTGTCATATTTCCGGTAAAGGTGTGGGCCAGACCCTTCAGGACTCTGCCACTTGCTTTTAAGGATCTTGTGTCCACTTGAGATCTGGGGGATAAGTAGGGGCAGTTGAGATCTTCCTTAAGTTTTTCGCAAATATCTCTGAGTCTGCAAAGATACACTTGCCAATTTGCTCAGATCTGCCACATTCATTATAGACAGCATGCTCTTCCATAATTTGCTCTGCGATTTTGTTGTTGCTGCTGCTGCTGCTGCCTGCAACAAAACAGGGTGGGGTAGGGTCTCACTCTGCCATCTTTTCCTCCTCATATTTATCTCTGCTAATTGCTTCTGACTGTTGCCACATTCTATGAAAGCTGACAGCTAGATTCTCACCAAATTGAGAGACTGTGTGTTGAATCGTCTGATTCAAAATAAATGCCACTCATTCTGTGTATAGCTGGAGCACCTCAAAGGTCACTCTGAAACTGGAGTTCAGCAGGAGGCCTGTGTGCCTGCTGGTGACGACAGACTGGGCATGCGTGTTAAGATGCAGTGGAGAAAGAACACAGTGGCTTCACATCTTAAGTCACAAGAATAGACAGATGCTCCCAGTTGTGTCTCACCCGGGCGACTCCGCATGGCCTCCAGGTGAGCAGCAGCCAGGCTTTACTGGTTTAATGATGTTCTTTTTCGCTTCCTCTGCAACATCAGGGAGTTTATTGAGTTGTACATAAATACAGTATTTTCACTGGTCATGGCAGCTCATGCCTGTAGTCCCAGCACTTTGGGAGGCTGAGGTGGTAGATCACTTGAGCCCAGAAGTCCAGGAACAGCCTGGGCAACATAATGAGAACCCATCTCTACAAAATAATTTTAAAATGTTTTAACTTAAAAAATTTAAAAATTAAACATCGTATTTTCAAAGTTTCCTTGCTTTTCCTTTAATGTTTTACGTTTCACTTTCTCCTTTCCATTTTGTTCTTTTTATTCTGTCTCCTGATCGTGTAACAAATATGTAAGCACCAGTATTTCTAATGTCCAGGAGGTACCTTTATGACTCCACTTTCCCTTGAACAAGACCTTATTAGCTCTTTCATTATAATCTTTTTTTTTTTTTTTTTTTTTTTTTGAGACGGAGTCTTGCTCTGTCGCCCAGGCTGGAGTGCAGTGGCGCGATCTCGGCTCACTGCAAGCTCCGCCTCCCGGGTTCACGCCATTTTCCTGCCTCAGCCTCCCGAGTAGCTGGGACTACAGGCACCCGCCACCATGCCAGGCTATTTTTTTTTATTTTTAGTAGAGACGGGGTTTCACCGTGTTAGCCAGGATGGTGTTGATCTCCTGACCTCGTGATCCGCCCACCTCGGCCTCCCAAAATGCTGGGATTACAGGCGTGAACCATCGCGTCCAGCGTTTCGTTTTAATTCTTACCTCCTCCTTACAGTCTGTCTTTTACAAAAACATCTATTTTTTCAAATTATTTACTATTATAAAAAAAGGCTAGAGGGCTTAAATTTATCTCATACTTGACCATGCAGAAAGTTGATTTTTGATATGGGTACAAGTCAGAGTGCACCCTACCCCAATTTTTCTAGTTGATTCCAAAGTCCCTTTACAAAGGAGAAACTTAAGACTAGGTGTTTGTTAATTGTCTTCCCTTCACCTCCTTATCTATAGAAGTTGGTATTAGCCCAGAGGACTCTTTTGTTTATTTTAACTGGCAATTACGATGTGAAAACCTTCCATATGTGTATCAGTCAGGTTTCACCAGGTTATGCTGCAGGACAAACAATCCCAAGATCTTAGCACCTTCCCACCACCATGGCCTATTTCTCACTCACATTGTACATCAGCTGTAGCTCTGCCCCGTGCCCTCTTCATGCAGCTGTTACCTGGAACACTGGCATTATCCTGGCAGAGGGAAAAGAGAAATGGCAGAACCATCTTATTGCTCTTAAAGTTTCTGTTCAGGAGCACCAGGCCACTTCCACTCATCTTTCATTGGCTAAAGTAAATCCCATGGCTGCACCTAATGTCAACGTCCTGGGAAATAGAATCCTCCAGCAAGGGTGATTTGTAGGGAAAGCCCAGTAGGAAGGACTGATGTGGAGTGGCTGCAAATGTTTTCAATAAATAATGCAGTCTACCAGAAGAACAAATAAGCAATCTACTATCTCTGCATTAATCTTGCACTTATTTCATTGTCCCTTGCATGTGTGTTTTATGAAATATTACAGACATACAGAAAAGTGCATAAAACATCACTATATACTATAATGAATGTGAATCAGAGGGCTGGTCCATACTGAGTTGAACACATCTTTTTTTTCTTCTTCTTTTTCCTTTTTTTTGAGACAGAGTCTCACTCTGTCACTCAGGCTGGAGTGCAGTGGTGCAATCTCAGCTCACTGCAACCTCTGCCTCCCAGGTTCAGGCGATTCTCCTGCCTCAGCCTCCCGAGTAGCTGGGATTACAGGCACACGGCACCACAACCAGCTAATTTTCATATTTTTAGTAGAGAAAGGGTTTTGCCATGTTGGCCAGGCTGGTCTCGAACTCTTGACCTCAGGTGATCTGCCCGCCTCAGCCTCCCAAAATGCTGGGATTACCAGCATGAGTCACCGTGCCTGGCCGAACACACCTTTTTATGTACAGAAGGTAGAACTTATTTTCTGCAAAGTGCCAGAGGGTCATTACAATGATTCAAGAAGTTTGTGAGCCCAAATTATAGTTATTGTCTAGAGAATCTCAGCTGTCCTTCTGACCCCAGAGCCTTGACTCTGTGTATCGGAGTTGCAGATGAGCTTCCTGATTAATGTGATGGGCTGGCAGCTACTCAACCTGGCCATGGATCACCTCCTCCCAGCATGCACCAGTGAAAAGCAATGCCTGTTCATCTTACATGCACCATTTCCCTCCAGCTGCTCCTCTGGATTTGAGCTTGGCCTGTGTCTTCCCAGGACAATAACATGAAGGAATTCACAAACATAATGTTGGCAGAGGCCAGACACAAAAGACCATATGCTATACGATGCCATTTATGTAACATTCAAAAATAGGCAAAACTAATCTGTGTCATTAAAAGTCAGTTAGCAGTTTCCTTTGTAGGAGTATTGACTGAATGGGAGATTGAGGGGGTGCTTCCAGGGTGCAAGTAATGTTATTTCTTGATCTGGGTGGTTACATGTTTGTGTCCATCTTGTGAAAATTCTTTGAGCTGTACAACATATGATTTGTGCATTTTTGTATATGTGTTAGATATTAAACTTTCAAAAAGTATATTGGGTAAAAAGTGCTCAGAGATGCTGTTTTTATAATCATTACTTACCTGTCATCTAAGAAAGTCAATGTGTGTAAACTATGAAAAGTGATTTCTGGCTGGGCGTGGTGGCTCACATCTGTAATCCCAGGGCTTTGTGTGGCCGAGGTGGGAGGATGGTTTGAGACCAGGAGTTTGAGGCTGCAGTGAACTATGATTGCGCCACTGCACTCCAGCCTAGGCAACAGAGACCACAGCAAAAAAAAAAAAAAAAAAAAAATTCTCATAATTTCTCTTTATTGGCTGAAGTGATCTCATGACAATCATACCCAGTTGAGCCTTTGCACTAAACATAGTTATATCAGTTGGGAATTAAATTCAACTGCAGGGAACCAAAAAACAAACAAACAAAAAAACAAATAAAAGTGTCTCAGTCAAGACAGAGATTGTTTTTCTTAATGAGGAATATGAAGAAAGGCAGTCCAGAGCTAACAGGGCAGCACCATGGACATCAGGTACCCAGTCTCCTTCTAGCTTTTCTCTCCACCATCCTGAGAATGTGACCTTCTTCCTCATGCTCCCAAGGGGGATGCTGTGCTCCAGTCATCATGACCACGTTCCAGGAGGAAAGTAAGAGAAGATCAAAGAGCAAAATGGACAAGTTAGACAAGTCTAATCCCTTTTAAAGAGTTTTTCCGGGAGCCCACCTCTTCCTGATTCAGATGTGGTCGCTCAGCAGCCTCCTACCATGCAGGCAGCTACTCCAGGACCCAGTTCCTGCAGTGCACGGCAGCCAGCAGCACCACAAGGCCAGCAGCTTCCCGCAGTGTCCCCACCTTTGGCGATTTTGTAGCAGAGTGCCTCTAGTGAGACACCACTCTGTGAATGGCTTTCTCTCACTCCATAGAGGACAGTTTCCTGGCAAGTTCCAGAGGACAGATTTCTAGCAGATTCTACCAACAAACAATGCAGTGGCTTCTCTGCCATCCAGGGAACCACAGCTGTGCCCTCTGCAACAAAGTCTGGATCTCAGCCTTGCGAGAATGGGGGTAGGGAGTTGGGGGGAACTTTATCTTAACCCTAAGAATGTGGCTACTCTTTATTTTTTTATTTTATTTTTGAGACAAGGGCTCTCTCTGTCACCCAGGCTGGAATGCAGCGGCACAGTCTTGGCTCACTGCAACCTCTGCCTGCTGAGCTCAAGCAATCCCCCCACCTTAGTCTCCCAGGTAGCTGGGACTACAGGCACACACCATGCCCAGCTAATTTTATTTTTTGTAGAAATGAGGTCTTGCTATGTTGCCCAGGCTGGTCTGGAACTCCTGGGCTCAAGTGATCCTCCTGGTTCAGCTCCTAAAGTGCTGGGATTACAGGCATGAGCCACTGTGCCTGGCCTATTACTATTTTAACAGTTCTTGGTTTGCTCTTCAGAAAACTGGGGCGGGGTTTTCTCTTCACCTTGCAGAGTGAATCATCTCTGGCTTAGGAACACCAAAGTGAATTCTAACACCTGTGAGGTCCTGGGGCATCCAGAAAAGTCACTATGAAGTGATAGGAGGATAGCGGTGGGAAAGGCCCGGTTCCAAAGAGGAAAGAGGAGGTACCAAGTGCTCTTGGTAGATGTGAGCTTGAATTCACCAAAGCCCAGCTGTGAGTTTCTGCAGAAAGAAAACTCCGTTGAAAGCGCAGCCTGCAGCGCCATCTTTTGGCCATGCCTGGGAATGTCACAGCTGGAAGGAACACTGTAGACAACTGGTCACCTAGGATGCTGGTGAACCCTGAAAGTTCTTAGGCACACTCTCAGAGGTATGACTCAGCGGGTTTGGAGGATTCACATATTTATCAAATCCCTCAGGGTGTTTATTCTCATGTAAGTCTTTCAGTAATTCCCTACCTCCCCCCGTCTGGAAACCTTATTTTAAAGTTGTCAACAGGCCAGGCGCAGTGGCTCACAACTGTAATCCTAGCATTTGGGAGGCCAAGGTGGTCAGGAGTTCAAGATCAGCCTGGCCAACATGGTGAAACCCCTTCTCTACTAAAAACGCAAAAATTAGCCGGGCGTGGTGGCACATGCCTGTAATCCCAGCTACTCGGGAGACTGTGGCAGGAGAATCGCTTAAACCCGGGAGGCGGAGGTTGCAGTGAGCGGAGATCGTGCCACTGTACTCCAGCCTGGGCGACAGAGTGAGACTCCATCTCAAAAAAACATAAATAAATAAATAAATAGATAGATAAATAAAGTTGTCAACAAAAATGTGCACAAGGCTGTGATGCAGTGAATAGGTCACCGTGGCGCTCCTGTCCAAAACGCTTAACCCAGGCCGGGCGCGGTGGCTCACGCTTGTAATCCCAGCACTTTGGGAGGCCGAGGCGGGCGGATCACGAGGTCAGGAGATCGAGACCACGGTGAAACCCCGTCTCTACTAAAAAATACAAAAAATTAGCCGGGCGCGGTGGCGGGCGCCTGTAGTCCCAGCTACTCGGAGGCTGAGGCAGGAGAATGGCGTGAACCCGGGAGGCGGAGCTTGCAGTGAGCCGAGATTGCGCCACTGCACTCCAGCCCGGGCGACAGAGCGAGACTCTGTCTCAAAAAAAAAAAAAAAAAAAAAAAAAAAAAAAAAACGCTTAACCCAAATCTAACCATGAGGAAACATCAGTCAAACCCAAAGAGGAACTTTCTACGACGAGACTAGCCTTCACTCTTAAAAAATATCGAGGTCATGAAATACAAAGTAAGGCTGGGGAAATGTTACCGACTCAAGGAGACTCAGAGACGGGGCAAATGAATGCAGGAGGTGATCAGAGATTTTGTTTTGTTATATATGACACTGTGGGAAAATTGACAAAATCTGAATATGGTCTGATCATTAGATAATAGTATTATACCAATGTTAATTTCATGATTTTGATAATTTTGCTATATTTGTATATTTGTATTAATTTGTATCAATTGTACTATATTTGTACAATTATAGTATAATGGTATATAGGAGAATGTCCCTGCTTTTAAAGAATGCACACTGAAGTATTAAGGGGTAAAGGGCCAATAAGTCTGCATTTGACTCACAAACAGTTCAGGGGGAAATACATATATACATGTTTATATGTTTCTATGTGTATACATATACATCAATGTATATATTTTTGTTTTGTCTCGTTTTGTTTTTTGTTTTGAGACGGAGTCTCACTCTATTGCCCTGGCTGGAGTGCAGTGGCACAATCTCTGCTCACTGCAACCTCCGCCTCCCAGGTTCAAGCAATTCTCCTGCCTCAGCCTCCCAAGTAGCTGGGACTACAGGCGCGTGCCACCATGACTGGCTAATTTTTTTTTTTTTTTTTTGTATTTTTAGTAGAGGTGAGGTTTCACCGTGTTAGCCAGGATGGTCTTGATCTCCTGACCTCGTGATCCACCCGCCTTGGCCTCCCAAAGTGCTGGAATTACATGCGTGAGCCACCGCGCCCGGCCCTGTGTTTTTCTTTCTGTGTGTATTTGTAATCTTTGTGAAAGGTATTCAGGAATTCTTTGTGCTACTTTTGCAACTTTTCTAAAGTCTAAAATTATTTTTTTAATGAGAAGTTAATTTTTTCACAAGCCTCCTGAAAAATAGCGTTATAATGCCACCATTCAATTACATGGTAAGACAGTAACACCCCACCTTTCTATGGAGCCCTTGGTAGGTGCCAGGCATGTGCTAATTTGAGGTTTATCTCATTGAATCTTCACAGCAATCCTAAGAAGGAGATACTATCATTACCCCCAATTTTCAGATGAGGACACCTTCAGCTCAGAGAGATGAAGTGACTTGCCCAGGGTCACACAGCCACTAAGTGATGAAACTGTGTGGCTGTGCTCTCTGAATCCAGAGTAATTTAAAAAGTCCAAGTAGCAGCACATAGGATCCACAACACTGGATGGCAGGGGTCACGCTGTTCAGAGGACTGAGGGCCGCTCCCATGGCTGCAGATCGAACTCTACAACCACCTTCAAATGTGCCTGGGCCTTTGCTATGCCTCCACCCACCCTCCTGCTGCTCCTGGCATGTCCTGCTCACTGTCTCCACCAGTCCGTCTCCTACTTCCTCTTCTGGAATAGACTATCTCTTCCTCCATGTCCCCTTCCCAAGCCCTCTACCTGGGAGAACACTCTCCCTGCTCTATGGTTCCACAGCTCTATACCTGTCCCTTTCTCAGGGACTATCACACTCTTTTTTTTTTTTTTTTTTTTGACAGAGTCTCACTGTATTGCCCAGGCTGGAGTGCAGTAGTGCAGTTTCAGCTCACCACAACCTCCGCCTCCCAGGTTCAGGTGATTCTCCTGCCTCAGCCTCCCGAGTAGCTGGAATTACAGGCGTGTGCCACCACGCCTGGATAATTTTTGTATTTTTAGTAGACGGGTTTTGACATGTTGGCCAGGCTGGACTCGAACTCCTGACTTCAGATGATCCACCTGCCTCGGCCTCCCAAAGTGCTGGGATTACAAGCATGAGCCGCCACGCCCAGCAGACTATCCCACTCTTTACCTCCTGCTGCAATTCCCCTGGCAAAGCAGAAGAGTGTAGCTGTAGCTAGCTCCAGCTGGGGACTCAGCCAGGCCTGGATCCAAAACCTGGCTCTACTCATCACTGGCTGGCTGATCTTGGGCAAGTCACTCGCCTTTCTTAGCATTTGTGTTAGTCTGTTCTGCATTCCTATAAAGGAATACCTGTGACTGGGCAATCTGTAAAGAAAAGAGGTTTATTGCTGGGTGCAGTGGCTCACGCCTGTAATCCCAGCACTTTCGGAGGCCGAGGCGGGTGGATCATGAGGTCAGGAGACCGAGACTATCCTGGCTAACATGGTGAAATCCCATCTCTACTAAAAATACAAAAAATTAGCCAGGCGCGGTGGTGGACGCCTGTAGTCCCAGCTACTTGGCAGGCTGAGGCAGGAGAATGGTGTGAACCCAGGAGGCGGAGCTTGCAGTGAGCCAAGATCGCACCACTGCACTCCAGCCTGGGTGACAGAGCGAGACTCCGTCTCAAAAAATAATAATAAAATTAAATTTTAAAAAAGAGGTTTATTTGGCTAACAGTTCTTCAGGCTGTACAAGCATGGCACCAGCATCTGCTCAGCTTCTGGTGAGGCCTCAGAAGCTTCCGATCGTGGCAGAAGGCAAAGGAAGAGCAGGCACATCACATAGCAAGAGAGGGAGCAAAGAGAGAGAGGAGGAGGTGCAGACTCCTTTAAACAACCGGCTCTCTCGCAAACTAACAGCAAGAACTCACTCATAACCATGGGGAGGGCACCAAGCCACTTAAGAGGGATCCATCCCAATGACCCAGACACCTCCCAGCAGGCTCCATGTCCAACATTAGAGATCACATTTCACCATGAGATATGGAGGGGACAAATATTCAAACTGTATCAGCATCTTTTAAGTCAAACAGAGGTATTATAACCCAATTCATTATAAAGAGTTGTTGGGCATTTAACATAACATCTGACAAGCAACAAGTACTTAATAAGTGTTAGCTACTATTTTTATGTCCTATCTCCATAATGACTGTTTTACATTTTTTTCACAAAAATTAGTTATAAGCATGTGTTGAAGTTTTATTTTAAGCTTGTCACAAAGCCAAGTCAGTAGTTCCCTTTTGTTATGGATATTTCGAAGGAAAAGAGAATGGTTGGATAATCATTATTAAACTGAATACAAGACAAAGAATGTATGATAATCATCCAAGTGTTTGGGTAGCTAATTTCCCCAAAGAGGTTTTAATCTTGTTAAAAGTTTATCAGAAAATTGCTTAAGCGTTTATCAGGAATGCTCATGTCCTCCCAGAAGGAGGTTGTGAATTGTATCACGAAAGTGTTCTATTCCAGGCTGTGATTGGGACGTTCTTCTTAATCATACCCATAAGAATCGGCAGAGCACCGTGTCTCACTCCTATAATACCAGCACTTTGCGAGGCCGAGGCAGGCTTGAGGCCAGAAGTTCAAGACCTGGCCAACATGGTGAAACCCTGTCTCTACTAAAAAAGAAATACAAAAATCAGCTGGGCGAGGTGGCATGTACCTGTAATCCCAGCTACTGGGGAGGCTGAGGCATGAAAATCACTTGAACCCAGGAGGCAGAAGTTGCAGTGAGCTGAGATCATGCTAGTGCACTCCAGCCTGGGTGACAGAGCGAGACTCCGTCTCAAAACAAAACAAAAGAATCATGGCCAACATTTCCTGAGCCTTCGCTATGCATCTAGTCTGGAGCTGTGTCACAGGCCTGGCTTTGAAACAGGTTCTGGATGCATTTCATCATTGTTACCCCCCGCCCCCCAGCATGCTCAGTTCAGTGTAGGACTCTGCAGATGTCTACAACATGCTGATGAGATGGGCGAGTGGGAGCAGTGGCCATCATGTCCCAGGCCTTTGCACAATGTGCAACATACAACACCCTCTCCACACCACCAAGATGGAAATAAACAGGTTTCTGAGAGTAGAAAGACCACCCATTGTTCCCCCAGTTTCATTGGGTGTGAGTTTGTGCTGTTTGGGAGAATGTGACGTGCTAGGTGTTTTGTCCAACACCATAAAGTAGGCTCCTTGTCAGGGAGATAACAAGGTGCTTTGTTCTGGCCACAGAGCTGGACAGAGCATCCAAAGGCTCATTACCAAGCATGGATGCCTTTCCTCTGACAGACAATGAAGAATTGGATCCAAGTTGCTCACTAAGTTCCTTAGGGAGTTGTTGGACATCTTGCTACTGTATGAACAAACAGATGGACCTGGCTGCTGGCTGCAAGGATATTTTGGAAAAAGCAGGTCTGCCTACCCATTATGAAGAGTAAAATATTATACTGGGATGGGGTGCATCATCTCCAAGCTGGTTTGGGGGTAAGGTCAGTGATTCTCAAAGTGTGGTCCTCTGAACAGCAGCATCAGCATCACCTGAAAATTTGTTTGACGTGAGAATGCACCCAGATGCGGTGGCTCACACCTGTAATCCCAGCATTTTGGGAGGCCAAGGCAGGCCGAGGTCAGGAGTTCAGGACCAGCCTGGCCAACATGGCGAAACCCTGTATCTACTAAAAGTACAAAAATTAGCAGGGCGTGGCGGTGGGCACCTGTAGTCCCAGATACTCCAGAGGCTGAGGCAGGAGAATCGCTTGAACCCGAGAGGCGGAGGTCGCAGTGAGCCGAGGTCGTGCCACTGCACTCCAGCCTGGGCAACAGAGCGAGACTCTGTCTCAAAAAAAAAAAAAAATGAAGAAGTCAAGATGCTTGGTCCCCATCCCAAATCTACTGAATCAGAAACTCAGGGGAGGGGCCCAGCAATCTGCACTTTAACAAGCATTGTAGGTAATTTGGATGCATACTTAAGTTTGAGTTGAACTGAATTTTTTTTTTTTTTTTTTTTTTTGAGACAGAATCTCACTGTCGCCCAGGCTGGAGTGAAGTGGTGTGATCATGGTTCACAGCAACTTCTGCCTCCTGGGTTCAAGTGATTCTCAGGCCTCAGCCTCTCGAGTAGCTGAGATTACAGGCACACACCATCACACCCGGCCAATTTTTTTGTACTTTTAGTAGAGAAGGGGTTTCACCATGTTGGCCAGACTGATCTCGTCAGGCAATCCACCCACTGCAGCCTCCCAAAGTGCTAGGATTACAGGCATGAGCTGCTGCGCCTGGCCCTGAGTTGAATTAAATGGTAATATCTTTTCCTCTTTCCTTCTTATTTCACTTCCTAGCATCTTCTCTTTCTCACTATCCTCTCCCATCCCTTCTCCCTCACAAACCAGCAACACCTTCTCAGAAGCCACTGGGATTTGATCTAAGTGCTCAGGTGGGTTGCAAGACCTTTTGAGAGATCACCAGGATGGGAGATGATCAAGCTCCAGAACACTGTTACATTCTCCCAGTGGAACCTCTGAGAGCAGACCTGCCTGGATGAGCCAGGAGACATCTTGATGGCCATCTCCGGCCATGACAGCACATATTTCTGAGGCAGAAACAAATCCGGGCCAGAGTGTAGAGCCTGTGCTGTCCTGGAGCCAGCTTTAATTGATCGTAAGAATGTCTGGGGCAAAATGGCATAGGAAAAGAACAGCAGTGGGAGAAAAGGTGAAAGCCATAGGTAACCACAGAGAGGCCTGGAGCAATGGAGCTATTCAGAGAAAAATACAACAAACAGCCACCAAGATGGATTTGTTAGAACACATCAGCACTGGCCAGGCGCGGCTGCTCTCACTTGTAATCCCAGTACCTTGGGAGGCCAAGGCGGGCGGATCACCTGGGGTAAGGAGTTCAAGACCAGCCTGGCCAACATGGTGAAACCTCGTCTCTACTAAAAATGCAAAAATTAGCTGGGTGTGGGGGCGCATACCTGTAGTCCCAGTTACTCAGGAGGCTGAGGCAGGAGAATCGCTCGAACCCAGGTGGCGGAGGTTGCAGTGAGCAAAGATCACGCCAGAGTATTCCAGCCTGGGCGTCAACAGTGAGACTCCGTCTCAAAGAAAAAGAGAACATATCAGCAATTACTGAAGACTCAAACGGACTTCCTACAGATCTGGGGCTGATATTCAGAGGACGTTCAAGGAAAGGGTGACTTCTGAAGGCTGGAGAACAAGGGACACTCCTATTACACATGCAAAAAGAAGATACAGCCCAATGGCTCGTTTCAGTAAATATTTGCCAAGTGCCAGCAATTCTCCAGGGCGCATGCTGGATTTTTAAGCAGGGTGCAGATCTGGTACCTCACTCCGGTACTTTGGCTCCTGCTAGGAAACTCTTCAGCCATATCTTCAGCCACCTCTGGGTTGACGTAGACCATTAGGGATCCCAGGGCAGCTCCAGGATGCTAAATTCCAAAGGACTGAATTGCTATGGACTGAACTTTGTACCCCCAAAAGTCACATACTGAAGCCTGCAAGCTGTCTCACCTGCCACCATTAGTAAGACGTGACTTTGCTCCTCATTCCCCTTTCGCCATGATTGTGAGGCCTCCCCAGCCATATGGAACTATGAGTTAATTAAACCTGTTTCTTTTATAAATTACCCAGTCTCTGGTATGTCTTTATTAGCAGCGTGAGAACAGACTAATACAAAGCCTAACCCTCAGTGTAACTATATTTATAGATAGGGCCTTTAAGGAGGTAATTAAGGTTAAATGAGGTCATAAAGGTGGAGCCATAATCTGATAGAATTAGTGCCCTTATAAGAAGAGACACCAGGGAGGCCATTCTCTCTCTCTCCAGCATATGAGGACACAGCAAGGCAGCCATCTGCAAGCCAGGAAGAGAGCTGTCATCAGAAATTGAATCAGCCAGCACCTTGATCTTGGACTTCCTGGCCCCCAGAACTTTGAGAAAATTAACTTCTGTTGTTTAAATCACCCAATCTATGGAATTTTGTTATGGCAGCCCAAGCTGGCGAAGATACCTCCCTCTGCCCAACCACACCAAGCTGTCCAGTTGCCATGGCTATACTACAGTTTAGGGCAGGGGGCAATTCAAGAGGTGGCCTCTTGCACAGTGTTAAATGGGAAGCAAAGTCAATGTCTCCTCTCTAGTTCTCAGTGTTCTCTCTAATGTACTTGCACCCTCTCCAAGTCAAAGTCCAGAGAAGGGAAATTGGGACACCCATGTGAGCCTCTTGTCATCTGCTTCTCTGTTCCCCTTCTTCTTCCTTAATCCCTCAAGGTCAAAAAAACAAAAACAAAAACAAAACAACAACAACAGAAAACAAAACAAAAAGCATCAGGTAAAAACCTTTTGTGACCCCTAATTATATCTTTCTTTCTGACTCCAGCTAAGCCTTAATGGTAGACAAAAGTGTCTACTTCACATCCCTGAAAAATTTTTGGGAATAGATTCTCCAAGCTTGCTTATTGGCATAAAGGAGTAATTTTTAAAAAATTAAAGAACCCAGCTGTCTGGATTGTCCTGTTGTATAATCCTATTTTTGAATGACAAAGACTGACTGACACTGTGGTCTTCCTTGGCATTCAAATCTCCCCCTAGCCAAAAGGATGCCAGGGATATATTAGAGAAACTATGATGTTCTGGGAAAGAAAAAAGAGAAAAGCATGTTAAAATAAAAAAAAAACACCCCAATTTGCATATATACATATACATCTTTTTTTTTTTTTGAGATGGAGTTTCACTCCTGTTGCCCAGGCTAGAGTGCAATGGTGCAATCTCAGCTCACTGGAACCTCAGCCTCCCAGGTTCAAGCGATTCTCCTGCCTCAGCCTCCCGAATAGCTGGGATTACAGGCGCCCACCACCACGCCTGGCTATTTTTGTATTTCTAGTAGAGATGGGGTTTCACCATGTTGTCCAGGCTGGTTTCGAATAAATCTTCTTTTAACCAAAAAAATGGTATATCACATTTTACATACTTCCCTGCTCTGAGCTTCATTTGCCTAAAATTGTATCTTCATCTTTCTATCTTGGAACATAGACATCTATCTTGCTGTCTACTCTCTATCTCCCTAGTTCAAGTCACCAATGTCTCTCACCTAGACAACTGCCATAATCTTCCAACTGGTCACCCTGCTTCCACTCTTGCCCTGGTATAATCCGTTCTCCAAACAGCGAGAAAAAATTCTTTTAAATAAAATCTGCTAATGACAAGACTTCTGCTTCTAAATAGAAGGGAGCAGTTGACAAGCCAATGTTCCTGCTAAGAACTGGAAAGGGTGCATAAAATAGAAAACCATCATTTTAAAGGCATTGGAGAGCTGTGGAGGCAAAGGACTGGAAACATTAAAATTCCAGAAAGGGGACCAGGCGTGGTAGCTGACACCCGTAATCCCAGTACTTTGGAGGCCGAAGTGAAAAGATAGCTTGAGTCTAGGAGTTTGAGACCAGACAGGGTCTCAACATAGCAAGACCCTGTCTCTTGAAAAAAAAAAATAAATAAAAAAAAATAAAAAATTAGCAGCTGGGCGTGGTGGCTTACGCCTGTAATCCCAGCACTTTTGGAAGCCAAAGTGGGTGGATCACAAGGTCAGGAGTTCAAGACCAGCCTGGCCAAGATGGTGAAACCCTGTCTCTACTAAAAATACAATAGCCGGGCGTGGTGGTGGGTGCCTGTAATCCCAGCTACTTGGGAGGCTGAGGCAGAGAACTGCTTGAACCCGGGAGGTGGAGGTTGCAATGAGCCGAGTTCGTACCACTGCACTCCAGCCTGGGTGACAGAGCAAGACTCTGTCTCAAAAAAAAAAAAAAAAAAAAAAAATTAGCTGGGCATATTGGTGCACAGCTCAGCCTCCCGAGCAGCTGGGATTAGAGATAACCATTAGCATTCTTTCATAATATTTTTAAATTATGGTATTTATATTGTTTTGGACATAATGCTATTGCACAGTTAATAAATTATAGTGTAAACTTGATTTTTTTACACAAGGGTCTTCACTAGGTTGTCCAGGCTGGCTTTGAGCTCCTGGGCTCAAGCAATCCTCTGCCTTAGCCTCTGGAGTAGCTGGGACTACAGGTGCATGTGCCACCACACCTGGCTAAAATAACTTTAATGCACTGGGAGACCAGAAAATGTGTGCGACTCACTTTATTGCAGTGGTCTGGAACCAAGCCTCTGAAATACAGCTACATATATTTATCTGGGCTGGGATCTCCTTGAGGGCACAAACTGCCTTACTCACCCTTGTATCCTTTTCTCTAGCTTAGTGTCTGGCTCCCAAGTAAATGCACAACGCTTTTTGAGTGAATGAGCCTCTCTCCCCAGCTTTCCATTCTCCTGGCTGTCAGTTCTGCTGTGGAGTCTCCAACCAGCTGCTTCCCCAGGCCATCATACTGGGCACATATCCCAGCAAGGGCCACGCCTCCTTGACCTAATCCTGGCTCTTGGGCCACCTTGGTCAATGGACTGCTCTTCTCAGAGTTCCTCAGGCCCTGAAGACCTGGGATGGCTCCTGCTTCACATGCAACAGTGGCGAGAGGCACACATGATGATCAGATGCCAGATGAAATATGCAGACTTGTATTACTGCTTAGACTTAGGTAATGTACTCCCCTCCACTGTGGCAGACATCAGTCATCAGTTACAGCTTCCTCAAGTGGACCCAGATTCCTTCCCCTGGCATCTGTTCAAGCAGCCACAGCCAGTTGGCAAAAGGTGGCAAACAGAAGCCAGAGGATGGTCCTCAAAGGCCAAGGCAGAAAAAGGAACTGTGACTTCTGGATGCTTCTGCAGGGAACGGACTGGTGGTGTGGTGCCTTTAAACATCAAGAATGCCTGCCCCTTAGGCCAGGCATGGTGGCTTACACCTGTAATCTCAATACTTTGGAAGGCCAAGGCGGGCAGTTTACTTGAGGTCAGGAGTTCGAGACCAGCTGGCCAACATGGCGAAACCCTGTCTCTACTAAAAATACAAAAATTAGCTGGGTGTTGCGGCACATGCCCGTAGTCCCAGCTACTTAGGAGGCTGAGGCACAAGAATCACTTGAACCTGGGAGGCAGAGGTTGCAGTGAGCCAAGATCACAGCACTACACTCCAGCCTGGGCAACAGTGAGACTGTCTCAAAAAAAAAAACAAAACAAAAAAAAAACAACAACAAAGAATGCCTGGTAGATCATTAATGTGCCAAATTCATCAAGACAGGCTTACCAGCCTGATTTTTGCCCCAGCTCCAGCCAGGGTGGTTTTAACTTCAAATGGGGAGATTAACTGCACCTTTTCACTACGGCCCTTGGGACATGTGTAGATTCCTCCCTCTGTAAATCAGAGACGAGAGTTCATGCGGGCACATCCTTAGATCATGTCATTGCAGCAATTTTTCTCTTAAAAACAGGTCTCACTCTGTCACACAGGCTGGGCTGCAGTGGTGCCATCATTAACTCATTGAATCCTCGAACTCCTGGGCTCAAGCAATCCTCCTGCCTCAGCCTCCTGAGTAGCTGGGACTACAGGAGTGCGCTACCATGCCTGGCTAATTTTTTGTGGAGACGGGTCTGTTGCCTAGGCTGGTTTTGATCTCCTGGCTTCAAGAAATCATCCCACCTTGGCCTCCCAAGGTGCTAGTAATACAGGCACAAGGCACCATGCCTAGGCCTTGCAATAACTGACTTTACCCTAATCTCCAAAGCCTGACCCTAAGGGCACCCCTCAGTTCCGTCAATGGCAGCTGCTCCATGTTCACCCTACTCCCACTGTTACCCCATAACCTGTCCTCTCAAGCTGACACCATGGATTTTTACATCGCACACATGCTGACCAACTTGTCCAAGTTTGCTCAGGATCTCCCTGGGTTTACCAATGAAAAACCCACTTTCTGGGAAATCCCTCAACCTCAGGCTAAGTGGGACAGTTGATCTCACAAGTAGGCATTTACTTATGAGTCAGGTCATCCAGGACACTCCAGCCTTCCTGAATGACATCAGACCTGTCTCACTCCATAATCTACCCTGACTATTCTGCAATGCCCTCAATTCTCATGGGTCCTAAATGCCTAAATGTGAACCAACTACCAGCACTTGTTCAACTCCTAGTTCCAAATGTATACCTCAAACAATATCCTCTGAGCCAAGAAAGAGTGAAAATCAGATCTGGCCTATGGCCTACCTCCTCCAAATCCAGCCTTGCGGACTCACAAGTTGTCACTGATTTAAGAAGCAGATGGAGCAATTCTGTAAGGTTTATTGAGTGGGTGGGCAAAAAGTGAACAACAGCTACAAATTCAAGAATAAAACGCTTGGTTAAGTCATTCCAGGCATGGACAGAGGGATGCGAGGCTGGCCTTCCCTGTCCACGGTCCTCCGAGGCAGCTGAAGTCTCCCATGTCTGGACCCCGAATTTTGTGCAGATTAAACAGTGGATCCGGGGTTCTCTGAGCAGGCAGCAGGGAGCAGCTCTGGTGACGCTTCATGTAGTAGCCTCACTCTCTATTCTCTGCCCCTCTGGTGCCCACAAACACCACCAAGAGATTCTGAAATAAAGGACAAGTGAGACCAGTGATATGAGGTTCCCATCTGCATAAACACGGACCAGCTGAGCCTCTGGCTGTGGGTTCCGGCTTTTGGCATCAACTCACCATGGTGAGAAAAATCAGCAAACCCAGATCCCAGGTCACCAACTCCACGGTCTTAGGACTTCTTGGACTGTCCTTGGATCTAAGGCTGAGACCTAAGAGGGTAAGAAAGCATACAAGTATTTAGTCTCCAGGGCCATCTCCTCCTCCCCAAGCTGACACCACTGAGAGGGGTCCCATTCAAGCAGGGTGAAGCTCCTCATTCACGCACACCAAGTAAAAAATCCCAACAGAAAGGACACGAAAGGACAAACATCTTAGAAGTTTCGTTTTTCTTTCAAGCAGTTCACAATCGGGGCAAATGACCAGCTAGAGTAATCCACAGGAATACAGCTTTCCTAGCCCCACCTACAACTTTCTCCATTTGTTCAACATTACCGATGGCGCCTGTAGAAACAATGTGGATTTCACATTTCATGAAGCAAAGCCTGTGATTCACAGTTCTCAGGGTGCCCTTCACTGCTATCTGAATTCATTCCAGCGTGGGGCCCAAAGAGAAATGCAGACTGGTTTCCGGCAGGAGGATCCCTAACATGAAAAAACAAAATGAACCCTCAGAAGTCAGGGGGTGGGTCTAGTCACATCACATGGGCCCACAAAGGCCCAAGCTCTGAAAGCTAGGGAAAAGCTCTTTTCCCTAGCTGGAAAAAGGCTGCAGCGTGGGAAAGCTCCAGGGTTTGAAAGGGAAGGCTGGACCAATGCAGGGAAAATGTCTTTCAGCACTCCTACCCCTGCACTATTAATGATCAGGACACAGGCAACCCATGATCACTTTTGGATACAAGAGCAGGAAAGGACAGAAAGAGAGCTAGCAAGGGAGGGAGGCTGGTGTCAAGGGCCTGAGGAATGGCCTGAGGCAGGGAGAGCAGCCCAGCTGAGCAGAGGCCCAGCCATGGCCACCGTGTGTCCTTCTAAGACCCCAAAAGGAGTTAAGACACTTCCAGCATTAAAAAAATGGAAATGCTTTTGGGTTGGAAAAGGTCAGGAGCATGTGGTCCTAACATCATACACACACACCCTGAAAGAAAAACTCACTGCTAATCCAGATCACAGCACACTGTGGACACACCAGCGCTCAAGGGAGGAGGAAGGTTCCCCCGGGGAGCTCACTTTACCCATGCAGATTTCCGGAGGCTCTTCCTCTGCAACAGCCACTGAAGGCATGTGAGGGACAGCCCCACAGCAGGACAGAACGGGGAACCATGGGATACCACTTTCACCTTGCTTCCCCTACATCATCCAAGCCCCAGGAATAGCACATGACTCTGTAGGATGCAAAAAAACATATTCCAGACAACAGTCCAAAAATCTCACCTTGGGGACCCATGGTCCAGCACCCTGCTGCTATGAAGACAACACATCCCATGGAGCCTCTGCATGCAGCAGACCCATATAAACAGACACAGAGAACACTTAACACAGGCTGGCAGATCATAAGCATCCCACAAATGCCACTGTCTCTATTAGTACTTACAGCCACATTATTGTCTTAGGAACAAGAAAAACATAACTCTAGGAAGGGGTCAGCAAACTATCTGTGAGAGAAATGGCATCTATGCTATCCTATGTGCCCACTGTGTGCTGCTTATCAGTATACATCAAATAGACCCAGCTATCCCTCTTCTGGACACATACTCAACGTAGATCAAATCACACCTCATAAAGACATCTGCACTCCAATATTCACTGCGGCATTACTCCCAATCGCCAAGATACAGAAACAATCTAAATCTCCATCAACAGATGAATGGAAAAAAAATGTGGCATACACACACACACACACACGCACACAACAAAACATTATTCACCCTTAAAAAGAAGACCCTTGGCCGGGCGTGGTGGCTCACACCTGTAATCCCAGTACTTTGGGAGGTCGAGGTGGGTGGACCACTTGAGGTCAGGAGTTCAAGACCAGACTGACCAACATGGTGAAACCCCATCTCTACTAAAAATACAAAAAATTATCCAGGCGTGGTGGCATGCACCTGTAACCCCAGCTACTCGGGAGGCTGAGGCAGGAGAATCACTTGAACCCAGGTGGTGGAGGTTGCAGTGAGCTGAGATCGCGCCACTGCACTCTAGCCTGGGCAACAAGAGCAAAACTCCATCTCAAAAAAAAAAAAAAGAAGAAGACCCTGGGCTAGGCATGGTCGTCCATGCCTGTAATCCCAGCACTTTCGGAGGCCAAGGCAGAAGGATGGTTTAAGCCCAGGAGTTGGAGATCAGCCTGGGCGACATTGCGAAACCCCATCTATACAAAAAATACAAAAATTAACCAAGCATAGTGGCAAGCACCTGCAGTCCCAGCTACTCAGGGAAATGAGGCGGGAGGGTCACTTAAGCCCAGGAGACAGAGGTTGCAGTGAGCTGTGTTTGCTCACTGCAACCTGTCTTCTGGGCTTAACTTCAGCCCGGGTGACAGAGGGAGACCCTGTCTCAACCAAAAAAAAAAAAAAGAGAAAGATCCTGTCATTTGCCACAACATGGATGGACCTGGAGGATATTATGTTAAATGAAATAAGCCAGACACAGACAAACAGTGCATATCTCACTTATGTGTGCAATGTTAAAAAAGAAAAAAAAGGTTAGGCATACAAAGATAGAGAATAAAATGGTGATTACCATGGGCAGGAGCTGAAGGAAATAGGGAGATGTAGGTCAAACGACACCAAGTAGCAGATATACAGGATGAGTAAGTCTAGAGGGCTCATGCACAACATAAGGGACTTCTGTTAAGGAGGTTTCAGCTGCTCCTCACACACACTAAAAACGGTGACTATGTGAGATGACAGATATGTTCATCGGCTTCACCAGAGTAACCACTGTGCTATCTATATCTGTCCCATTATTCTATAACATCATGTTGTAAACTTCAAATACAGACAATAAACATTTTAAAAACAGGTTGGGTGTGGTGGCTCACGCTTGTAATCCCAGCACTTTGGGAGGCTGTCCCAATTATTTGTATCACATGAGGCCAGGAGTTCGAGACCAGCCTGGCCAACATGGTGAAACCCCATCTCTACTAAAAATACAAAAATTAGCTGGGCGTGGTGATGCACATCTTTAATCCCAGCTACTCGGGAGGCTGAGGCATGAGAATCACTGAACCCGGGAGGCAGAGGTTGCAGCAGTGAGCCGTGTTTGCACCACTGCACTCCAGCCTGGGCAACAGAGCAAGACTAGGTCTCAAAAAAAAAGGATGCCAAGGCAAGAAGGCTTTTGGAGCAGGCTATGCCTGGCAGTGATCAGCACAGAACTGGGATGGGTAACGAACAGGTGGGGTGGGAGAGCCCCGCGCCTACCATCTAGTGTGTAAGAGCTGCGTTCATACATCTGACTATACTGCACATTGTCTCCCTCGATTACTACCCTAGCCCTTGCCACCTTAATCTAAGGGCAGAGGGAAAATCCACCCCTGGTGGACCACGGACGCTCCTCACAGCCAGGACTGAAGGTGGACTGTAACAGCTGGCTTGTTCTAGGACATTTTTAACCCCAGCACTGCTCAATGGGATAAGCCTTGTCACCTTACAACAATGTGTCTTCTCATTTACTGTTTGTCCAGGTGCTACATGTCAGTTACCAGGCACGATGTGAAACAAGACAGAGGCACTGCCCTGAGGAAGCTCACAGCACAGGGGGCAGGAGAAGCAAACCAACAATTCCCAAACAGTGTGACCAGTGCTGAGAGGTGGGAAGGAGTGTGATGGGGAGGCAGAGAGAGCTTCTGGGGGGAGCTCTAGGAAGGGGTAACCACTACTGTGGCTCCAAAACTAGCTCAGAGACATAAACCCACTGTGGCAGGTCCCTGCTTCACCGTCCTTTCCTTAAGCCTGTGAGTACGCTCCACCATGCTGGGCACAAGGGGCACTCAATGAACCATACAGCACCAGTGTATGGTAGATGCACATAACAATAGCTTCTTAGGAAACGAGGGTTGCCATGTGGAGGTTACTGGGGGGAAGGTGCTATATAACCCGCATGCACTTTACAAGCGGATGAGGTGCCCCCATCCAGCCCACCACCACTAGACTGCTGACTGCCCTCAAGTTCCCCAGATAAACCCTGTTTCCTTCACTGGCTCCAGGTCTCTTCTCTGGCCTGTTGAACCTGGTGCCATCCCCAGTGAGGTAACAGGAGTCTGGCACAACAACCAGGTACCAGGAGGTAACATCACTGGTGAGAATAAAGGCATGTGCGAAAGCTCCAGAGTTTGGAAGGGACAGGAGTGGACCCTTCAAACACGGGGAAGCGCTTTCATTGATTCCTCTCCCTGCACTATCAATGACCAGGGCACAGGCAGCCCACGGTCACTTTCGAATACAGGGACAAAATAGGGCAGTGAGTGAGTTTAGAGGGGAGGCAATGCCAGCAGCTTAGGAAGGGCCCAAACTAAGAGACCTGGAAACAAGTCAGTGACCAGATTTGCAGCCTCGAATTGCAGCAGCTGCTTCTGATTCCCAAAGATTTCTAACATGGTTTGATTTCTCAAACTTCAGCATGAATACGAATCACCTGGAGAGCATGTTAAGCCAGATTGCTGGCTCCAGCCCCAAAACTTCTGATGTAGGTCGGGACAGGGCTAAGAACTTGCACTTCTTACAAGTTCCCAAGTAATACTGATGGTGCCTGGTTCTGGGACCACAGTTTGAGAACCACTACTCAAATGCTTCCCTCATAAGAGAATGAGACGGAAGATCAACCCTGGGTGAAATGTTGAGAATTCACTGGATTAGGAAGTCAGGGATTGTGTGATACTATCCACACGTTGGCCAGGCGTGGACTTACTATCCATAATCCCAGCACTTTGGGAAGCCGAGGTAGAAGGATTGCTTGAGCCCAGGAATTCAAAACGAGCCCAAGCAACATGGTGAGACTCCGCCTCTACAAAAAATTTTTAAAAATTAGCTGGGTGCAGCAGCACGCACCTGCGGTCCCAGCTGCTTGGGCAGCTGAGGTAGAGGAATCACTTGAGCCCAGGTTGAGGCTGCAGTGAGCCATCAGTGCACCACTGCACTCCAGCCTGGGTGACAGAGTGAGACCCTGCTTCAAAAAAAAAAAAAAAAAAAAAAAAAAATCCATAAATCACTTCATAACAAGGATCGCCACCAAGTACAGGGAAAACCACTAGCTAATTGCCTGCCTCCAAAATGCAGTACTCCTCCCACTTCAACAAACTATGCCAATCCACACTAGGATGACTCAGAGCCCAAGGGGAGCTCTGTAAGCCCCGCCATGATTCACACAGTGGAGTGGCAGAGTTCGAGGAAAAGAGAGTGTCACATGTCCCTGTGGGCCTCAGTGGAGGAGCAAGCAATGGGAAGCAGCCTCTTCCTCCCCTCTAGTGACCTCAAAGCCTTCGTCCTTGCAGCCTGAACACCAGTGCATTCTCTAGAGAAGCACCCAGGATTCATACCTTACAAGCACCACAGCTCAGCCTCTTCTTGAAGACACGTCACCTGGGGCCACTGGGCACACAGGACAGAGGTCAACTGACAATCCTGCAATAACAAGAAGCCACACACATCACTTCTTATAACACATCCCACTATCCAACATGTTCAACAGGAAAAAGCGACCTCTCAATCGAGGTGGAATGGGCTAGAAGGTGGCTGCATCAGTGACTTCCCTTTGGCCCTCCCTCTCTAGCTTTATTCCTGATCTTACAACTCCACTCATTCCTCCAGGGGCAACCTGAGAACCAGTCATCCTCAGGGGAGCCCCGAAGGCCAGCACAAAAGGCAGAGGAATTAAGAGCTGGAATGGTGGCCAGCGAGTGACACCAATGCACACCTCAGAGGGGCAAGACAGCAGGCGAAACTCTTGGATGGGAAGCAAGGGAAGTGTTTTGCCTCTCAGAACCCAGCTGTGCTCCCCTTGCAGCAATGAGCACTTTCTCTTTCTCACAACAAACCCTTCAGGACCCCCTATTCCAGGCCAATGACATGTAAAGATGTAAAGATGCTACCCTATCCTGTCCCCAAGTTACACACACACACACACACACACACACACACACACACACCCGGGGTCAGCCCTGCTCACCCCAACCTCAAAGTCTCCCTCACGTTTATATGCCAATTATTGCACTTATTCAAAACTGTGCTATCCACTGCGACACACTATGACTCATTACATATCACATTTCCTTCCCATGAGCAGGACTGATGCTCTACAATCCTGATCCACCCCTCAATACACAGAGCCTGGTTTCTGGAAAGAGAGGTCAAGCTGAGAAAGACTTAAGCATGATGTCCCCCCACACTGACTCTCATGTGGCAGCCAAGCAAGCACCGGACTCCTCAAGGGCTGGCAGGAGAGCAACAGGAGTGTGTGAAAGCTTCAGGGTTCAGATGGGATAGGGTGGACCCTCCAAACACGGGGACAACCTCTTCCAGTGTTCCTCTCCCTGCACTATCAATGACCTAGGCACAGGCAGCCTATGATCATTTTCGGATGCAGGAGCAGAAAAGGACAGGAGAGCCAGGAAGGGAAGGAGGACGGTGCCAGGGCCTGTGGGATGACCCAAGTCAGGGACAGTACAAGACTCCTGCAGCTGCCATCTGTCCTGTAAAATTCCATAAAACCTAACCACCAAGGGGAAACACCTCTGACAAAAGCCTTGGAAAAATCTGGGGACTAGAGAGCAGGATAATGGGGTCACATCTGTAAAAATCAATTCTGGGGGGAGGGATAGCATTAGGAGATATACCTAATGCTGAATGACGAGTTAATGGGTGCAGCACACCAACATGGCACATGTATACATATGTAACAAACCTGCACATTTTGCACATGTACCCTAAAACTTAAAGTATAATAATAATAATAAAAAAATCAATTCTGCCCTACCTTTGTTTTCTGTATCAGGAAATTGAGATTCAAAACAGGTCAGATGGCCCTTGGCTGGTATCTGGGAACTTGGCTCTTGGGATGTTCCAAGTCAATGGTTTACTGATCAGAGCTGTTCACTGGACAGTCTCTCCATGCAAATAATGTGGTACAGGCACCTGTTTTCCTGAGTCTGGAATTTTGGTGCGTGCTAGGCAGGTGGTGTCTACATAACCAGCTCCCAGTAAACACCAAGGGCATGGAGTCCCTACTGGGCTTCCCTGGGCAGAAACACTGCACACAGGCTGAATGCATTTTCACTGCTGAGGGGAGAATGGGTTCCACATGATTTCTGAGGGAGGGAGAGAGCATGAGGAAGCTGGCACAGGGATTCCTCCAGACTCAACCTCCATCTTTTTTCCTGAATCATTTGGCTGTGTACCCCTACAATGTTGCTAGGATAAATCTTAACCATTGAGTACAACTGGAAAGAAAATGGTCACAGAGTCAGGTGGTGGCAAAGGAAAAACTAAGGGCCAGATATGGATGGCCCTTAATCCAGGCACTTTCCATTATGACTTGCTGCTAATGCACTGCAGGAAAAGCCCCAGAGCTCGCCCCAGGCAGGTCCCTGCAGGGGCCTCCTCCTCCACAGCCCCTGAAGGCACAGAAGGAGGGGCCAGCTCCAGTCCAGCTTTCCCAGGGAAGAGGAGTCTGGATCTGGGAATCCATGGGATGTGGCCCCTCTTCTCATCCTCACCTCTCCCTACATCACCACCAAAGCACCAGAAAAAAAGGGGACGTGACTTTACAGGGTGCAAAATGCCAAAGTTCCAGAGATGGACAAGAAACCTTACCTCGGGCCCTGCGGTCTGCCACTCTCCTGCATCCCAACACCTCTCACCAAGCGTCTCTACAGTGTTGCATAGATGCTGACTAAACCATTCTTCTCACCTGAACAGCCATGACTTCTTTTAGGAACGAAATAGCAGCTTATCTCTAAGAAAGGGGCTAGAGAACTTCTAAGGCAGGGATGATATCCACTTCATCTGTCGGGCCCACTGTTACTAAGTTCAAGAGGATGCTGGGGCCATGATGTTCTTGGGATGTGCTGTTTCTCCAGCAGCATCCGGCAAGCAGCTGGGGAGGTCGTGGGGAAGCCATGCAGAGGCTGCTGCTGTAAATCCCTCAGTGATATTCTCCCCTGCCTGTCTCTGGTCCTTGTTTCCTTTCCCACAAGCTGGAGGGAAAATCCTCCCCATACAAGGCCAAGGCCAACAGAAATGAGTTACCTCAGAATCCTCTGAAGGGGTGGAAAATACCAAATCTGCTCCCACCAATCCCACACAGGTGCTGACTCAGTATTTTTCTCCAACACCCCAAAATGCAACGAACTGGATCTCCTTACAATGGAGGGACTCTCTCTTTCTCGTTTTTCTTTCTTAAGACAGGGTCTCACTCCGTTGCCCAGGCTGAGGGCAGTGGCACGATCATGGCTCACTGCAGCCTTGAACTCCCGGGCTCAAGAGAGCCTCCCGCCTCAGCCTCCTGAGTAGCTGGGACTACAGGGGCACACACCGCCACACCTGGCTAATTTTTTGGTTCTTACAGAGGGGGGGTTGCCCAGGCTGCCATTTTTCCTTTGTCCCACACTATCAGAACACTGACCATCTGGCAGACAGAACAAAGTGGGGAACAAAATTCAGACACTGCCCTTGAGACCACAGCAAAGACAGCCAGGAGACAAGTCAGGCAACAATTTCCACGGGGTCAGCTTGGTGCAGACGGGGTTGCATAAGGACGTGGAAGGAGAGGTATGGAGGCAGAGAAAGCTTCCGGGAGGAAGGAGCAGGGCGGCCCTGTCTCAGCTCCACACCCAGCCCTTCCGCTCCTTGAGGCCAAACTCATCACCCCACACCCTTCCCTCATGTCTCACAATAACTTGCCCTGGGCCAGGGAGAAGAGCAACACAACCCACTAGATGATGCCAGGCACCAGGAGGCATCTAAGAGGTGGTGGGAGGGAGGAGGTGTGGGAAAGCTCCAGGGTTTGGAAGAGACAGGAGTGGACCCTCCAAACATGGGGAAGTGCTCTCGGCAGTTCCTCTCCCTGCACTACCAATGACCAGGGCACGGGCAGCATATGATCACTTTCGAATGCAGGGGCAGAAAGGGCAGAGGGCAAGCCCAGAAAGGAGGCCAATGCTGGCATTCTGGGCAATGGTCTCATCTGGAACAGAACAGCTGACAGGGCAACAAGCAGACTTACAGCTTAAGATTACAGGTGCTGCTTCTGACTCCCAGAGATCACTTACCAATCCCTGCCAGAAGCAGAAAGGAAGGCAAACATGGGCAGAAATATTGAGAATCCTGGTGCTCTTCTCAAAGACTGGGCTGGCCGGGTGCGGTGGCTCACGCCTGTAATCCCAGCACTTTGGGAGGCCAAGGCAGGTGGATCATCTGAGGTCAGGAGCTTGAGACCAGCCTGTCCAACATGGTGAAACCCCATCTCTACTAAATATACAAAAAAAAAAAAATTAGCCAGGCGTGGTGGCGGGCACCTATAATCCCAGCTACTCGGGAGGATGAGGCAGGAGAATCACTTGAACTCGGGAAGCAGAGGTTGCAGTGAGTCAGGATTGCGCCATTGCACTCCCGCCTGGGCGACAGAGACTCCGTCTCAAAAGAAAATGAAAATAAAAATAAAAAGATAGGTCGGGCACAGTGGCTCACACCTGTAATCACAGCACTTTGGGAGGCCGAGAAGGGTGGATCGCCAGAGGTCAGGAGTTCGTGATCAGCCTGGCCAACACCATCTCTTCTCAAAATAGAAAAAATTAGCTGGGCGTGGTGGCGGGCACCTGTAATCCCTGCTACTCAGGAGGCTGAGGCAGGGAGAATCACTTGAACCCAGGAGGCAGAGGTTGCAGTGAGCTGAGATCATGCCATTGCACTCTAGCCTGGGCAACAGAGCGAGACTCTGTCTCAAAAATAAATAAATAAATAAATATAAATACATAAATAAATAATAAATAACAGACTGGGCTGGAGGGTATCAATATTGGCTATCTGTTCCACTGAGGCTTACATAAGACCGCTCAGTCGGGCACTGGGTATGAATCCAGGCTTGAATCTGAAACGCAGCCCCTCTGTCCATTCCAACACATGGTTTTCCTCTCAACATGACAGGGTCTTTCTCAGGGACTCTCAGAGCCCCAATCAAGCTCAGGGAGCACCTTCTTGGCAGCAGCCCCATGAAGGCAGAAGAGGGCCCAGGCCTGTCCCTGCCTGCTGAAGGAGCAAAGACAGGAGCAAAGGGAAGCAGCCTTCACCTGTGTCCTCACTCCCCACTCCTCAGCACCCAACCACCTCTGGCCTCACAACCTGCAGAGAACTTGAGCTCTAGAGAACCGAGCAGGACCCCACTTACCTGGGACCTCAGAATCCATGCTCTCCCAGAGGACACCTCTCACACACATGGGGCGGCAGTCATGTGACACTCCTGCAGGGCACAAGAAGCCAAGATGTGACTGATGCACTTGGCACTGCTTATGGCAAGTCCAGGAAAACACGATATTCACCCACAGAAAACACACTTGGGGAATCAGGGTCTCAGGAGGTGAATGTACTGACAGCTTGTCTAGCCCATCCTGGGTCACTGACACGGTCCCCTGAGGTCATCCCGTCTGAAATGGACAATGGTGTCTCTACACAAGAGGAAAACCTTGTAACTTTTCCTTTATTACCAATAACCAAGACACAAGCAGCCTGTAATCACTTTGCACACAGGGGCAGAAAGAGATCCAGGACTTGAAATTGTCAGAAGCCTGGAAAATGGCCTGAGTCAGGACAGTGGTACAGCAGAGCACAGGATGAAGCAGCTTCCATCTTGTCCCACATAAACAGAACCTGCCCCAACCAGGAGAGGTAAAGGAAAGACTCTCCAGATGAGAAAGTTGGCAGAGTTCTTCAGACATGGAAGACAGGGACTGTGTGATCCTAAGAAAAATCACTTCAGTGTACTCCTGTTTTCCACATGAGAAAACTGAAGATCACAAAAAGAACCAAAGCTAGGGAGTAGTGGTAAAGCGTTTGGGACCAGGGTACAGGTAGGTTTGATGCCCAAGCCCTCCAGCTTTTGAGTCAGATATTCCAAGACACAACAATGATAAGGGATCCCTAAAGATGCTAAACCCAAGCAGGCACAAGAGGAATCCAATGCACTCATGATGGCCCCAAAGAGGGTAAAACTGGGGCCAGCACAAACACACTCTTACCTCACCTCTCTCTACTTCCCAGACATCACGCCCAGGGAACCTGCATGCACCCACCCTTGTGGGACACAAAGCCCCAGATCTCCAGAGGACAGACCTCATAAAACACCATGGTCCACCTGCCTCCTGGCAGGGCGGAGACACCTCTCACGGGCCTCTCTGCACCAATCAGCCTCCTCTGCCAGAATCAAGAAGCCCCTGGATGAGCTATCTAGACATCGCCCGGTCAAGCCTGTTCTGGAAAGGACAAGGAGATTACTGGCATAGAAGCCACCAGGTAGTAAACGTTTCCTAAAAGTTGGCTAGTGTTAACAGTGGTCTAAGGTCTCAGCAACACAAAGTTCATCTAGAGAAGAACCAGACATCAGGGACAGCTTAAGTCTCATCTTAAGCACATATTGTTGAATTTGTGATCCTGAAGCAGTACACTGAAGGGGACTCTGAACCTAGGACAGGTTCTGGTGTGGCACACCAGCGTGGCGGAGTCTAGCATACACAGTAAGGGCTATTATGGGCAGGATGGCCCATCTGTCATCTGTGGGTCAGGGCTGATTACACATCTCACTCTTCTATCAGCCATGCCTAGCTATACCTCTGGCTTTGGTCGTTGACATCACAATGACAATCCTGTGGGGAAATTCTTCCTGGTGGCCCACGGACAAGACCATCAAGGGGAACACCATGGGATGACCACTGGGCCAGTGGGAAATAGCTCCGACCACCCCCACACAGGCTGCCTCACTCAAAAGTATTTCCCTGACATGCATCAATGTGCTAAGCCCTGTCACCTTACAATTGTTAAGTCTTTGTTGTTGTTGTTGTTGTTTAAAGACAAGGTCTGGCTCTGCAGCCCAGGCTGGAATGCAGTAGCACAATCTCGGCTCACTGCAACCTCCACCTCCTGGCACATGCCACCACACCTGGCTAGTGTGTGTGTGTTGCAGAGACAGGTTTTTGCCGTGTTGCCCAGGTTAGTCTTGAACTCCTGGGCTCAAGTGATCCACCCACCTCAGTCTCCCAAAGTGCTAGGATTACAGGTGTGAGCCACCACAGCCAGCCACAATTGTTTTTTTCCAGCTCCTGTTTTTTGTTTTTTGTTAGGGACATAGTCTCACTCTGTCACCTAGGCTGGAGTGCAGGGGCGTGATCTTGGCTCACTGCAACCTCCACCTCCCGGGTTCAAGCAATTCTGGTGTGCCTCAGCCTCCTGAGTAGCTGGAATTATAGGCGTGTGCCACCACACCCAGCTAATTTTTGTATTTTTTAGTAGAGATGGGGTTTCACCATGTTGGCCAAGCTGGTCTTGAACTCCTGGCCTCAAGTGATCCACTCTCGTTGGCCTCCCAGAGTGCTGGGATTACAGGTGTGAGCCACCGCACCTGGCCCATCTGCTGTTTTTCATTTGTTCCATAACTGCTGAAAATCAACCATCGCCAAGCACCAGGTAAGTCAAGAGACAGGACTCAGATACTGAGACAGGCGAAGTGGCTCACACCTGTAATTCTAGCACTTTGGAAGACTGAGGGAAAATCACTTGAAGCCAGGAGTTCAGGACCAGCCTGGGGAACATAGCGAGACCCTGTCTGTCCCAGCTATTTGGGAGGCTAAGGTGGGAGGATCACTTGAGTACAGGAGTTCAAGCTATGATCACGCCACTGCACACTGCACTCCAGCCTGGACAACAGAGTGAGATCCTGTCTCTAAAAAATTACAAAAAAATATTAAACAAAACTCAAGACACTGTCCTCAAGGTCACAATAGAGAGAGGCAAAGACAATCAAGCCAGTAGCTGCCACAGGGTGTAACTAGTAGGGGCTGCAGCTGTGGTTCCACCACCAATCCTGAGGCAGGGACCCACCCTTATAAACCTTGGTGAACACCTCCCAGACCCCTGCACTGAGCCTTGCAGAGGGAGCACTCAATAATAATCAGACACCAAGTGCCAGGAGACATTTGAAAGATGGTGAGAAGGAGGTGTGAGAAAGCTCCAGAGTTTGGAAAGGACAGGAGTGGACCCTCCAAACACGGGGAAGCGCTTTCAGCGATTTCTCTCCCTGCACTATCAATGACCAGGGCACAGGCAGCCCACGATCACTTTCGAATACAGGTGCAAAAAAGGGCAGGTGAGCCCACGTGAGCGTGTTAGCTGCCAGATCTCCAGAGGGAAGGGCTATTCCCCCCCAGGGAAGAGAAAGGTACCCAGGACCGTGAGAGCCATCATCACTTCACAGGCAGATTCCATCTGTCCCCACCCAGAGTCCACAGGAAAACCGACTTCTGGTAAAAATGCCTAGCCTGTACATTCAGCCCACCAATTCTGAGTATCTACACGTGGACAGGCACCGTGGGTTCAAAATCAAGAAAAACAGCCAACGCCTCTGCCCTCAGAGAGCTTTTACAGTTTCCCTACTTTACAGAAAGTCAATCTCAGGGGAATGAAGGAACTTAGCCAGGATGTGACCCCCAAGCCCAGCCCCTCTCCTAAGTCACGCTTTGCTCTGCACACGCTTTGCCAGACAGTTCTCAGAACTCAGAACTGGCTGAGCTCATTGACCGTCCCCTCTACTGCGTCCCACAGAAGGGTCCTTCCCCAAGGTGCGCATAAGCAGCGGCACTTACCCAGGGGCATTCTCACCCCGCGGACAGTGGAAGCCCCTCGCGGGGGCAGATCAGAGTGCTGCAGGAGAGAGGGGGCGCTGGCTGGTGCGAAGCCGTCCGAGGAGCAGCACAGCTCACAAGGCCTAGGCAGGGAAAAAGCACGGCGAGGGGGCTTTAGTACAAGGCCCGGGGACCGAAGTCCAGACTCTGCCCCACTGGGGTGCTGGGAGCGTCTTCCATTTAAACCACAGCTAACTGGTCTGTAAAATGAAGGTTCTAACACCTACTTTTAAAAGTTATTGAGGGGAAAACGAGTTAACGGTCTCAAGGACATGGCACAATGACTGACACTTTGTAGGCAACAGACAAGTGGCTTTGGAGGCTTCCAGTGCCAGGAGTCGGGGGTGGGCAGCTCAAGTCGCCGAGCCACGTTTCCCGCCATCCAGGGGCACTAAGCCTCCCCGCAGAGTACCTGCGCGGACAGGGGATCTGACGTCCGCACGTGGCCGGCTCAGCACAGCGGCGGCCAAGGGCGCGGCTCACCCGCCAGTGTCTTTCCCGAGGGCACGGGAATCCTGGGGGGCTCACTCCGGCAGAGGGGACGAGGCAATGCACCAGGGACCGGGCCTGACCTCTCTGGCCGCCTTCCCCGGGGCCTCAGTTTCCCCTGATGGTGAGAGTGGAGCAGACCACGCGCCCTGCTGTGGACTCACCCGGCGCCCTGGCGTCAAGTGGCGGCGGAGACCTGACAGACAGCGTGGGAAAAATAAAGATGTCTGCAGATGTCGAGAGATGGGGTGCGGTGGCGTGCGATGGTGAGGAACAGCGAGGGACGGCGAAAGACTGAGGCCACACGACAAACAAGCTACACTCGTTTCGCGCCGGCGGAAATACAGATGAGAGCTAGAGTTGCGGCCTAGAGCGGAAGGAATCGACGCGAGCAGCCCTGCAGCGTCCCCTGGCGGAGCGGAGGCTCAACTCCAGACTCTGGAAAACTTGGGATAATTTTCGAAAACTATCTGGAAGTTTAGAAGTAATCTTCTCCCACTTGCTTTGCTTTTCTGTTTGTTCTGAAGATGTTCCTTGGTCACTGATTCATTATTAATCTGTAGGAATGGCCAATTTTCCACGATAGGAGCTGTTACTACGATAAGGGGACTGTACTTAATTTGTACTTCTTTCTGCCAGGGTCCAAAGGCATCTATCTGTCTTTGATTCACCACTGTACTCAGTACCTAGTTCAGTGACTAGCACCACTGAATGAATGAATTCTACCCCCGCCCCATTCCTTTTTTTTGAACAATGTCAGACCGAGATGACTGAGTTATGGCCTGAGACTGGAATGTGAGGGTGAGAAGATGAACCAAGAGAGATGCACAGCGGGTAATTGCTTTGCTAAACTCCAGCCTCAAAGTACACGGGATGGAGGGTGGAAAGAGTCTCTGAAGCAGAAGAGACCTGACCAGATTGGCATTTGAGGAACCTGATCAGATTTGCACAGTGACAGAGACTATAGACAGATGTCCTATGTTCCCTGCAGCATACTGGAGACAATCTTAGGAGAGGACTCATGGCCCACAAATCCTCATAAGCACTGGCACTGCCTGCATCCTGGGCAGGGTGTGCCTCTTGGGCCTGAGACAGCCCTGCTACTGACTCTGCCCATGTTCTGGAGTGCAAGCAGCCCACCATTGGACCTGATGAGGAGCCCACACCCCACCCTTCGCCCCGCTCCAGTCAGATTCTTGGTACTCAATAGGTCAGAAGGACAAGAAAATCCAGGCCTGACCTATGCAATCGTGAGGGAAATGGGGGTCCCTGAGGTGAGATCTGCTCCATATTTTGTACCTGGGAGAGGCCCATGGGATTCCCAGACTGTGAGACCATTGGGAGTCTCTGTGATTGGGAGGGGCTGTGGGATGCTGCTGTGGTTTGGCTGTGACCCCACCTAAATCTCATTTGGAACTGTACTTCCCATAATTCCCACCTGTCGTGGGAGGTAATTGAATCATGGGGGTGGTTACCCCCATGCTGCAGTTCTTGTGATAGTAAGTGAGTTCTCATGAGATCTGATGGTTTTATATGGGGCTTTCCCCCCTTTTGCTCTATACTTCTCCTAGCTGCCACCATGTGAAGAAAGACGTGTTTGCTTCCCCTTCCGCCATGATTGTAAGTTTCCTGAGGCCTCTCCTGCCATGCTGAACTGTGAGTCAATTAAACCTCTTTCCTTTATAAATTACCCAGTCTCAGGCAGTTCTTTATAACAGCATGAGGATGGACTAATACAGATGCTGTGGCTGAGAGGACACTGAGCAGGGGGGTCAGGTGTGCCCACTTGTGGCCACACAGCCCTGGTGTCCTCTTCTGCTTCCCACTCTTGCTGTTACTCTCCATGTCACTTTGGCTAAGTGACCTAACTTCTCCGCCCAGCCTTAGTTTCCCGTTAGGGAAAATAGGCAGTCATAGTTCCCTGCTCATAGCGTTGCTGTGAGAATTAAATGAAATGATTTATATCAAGACTGTAGCACAGAACAAATATCCAAGGCCTAGCAGTTGCTATATTGTAGTATTTCTGAGAAAGCTGAGGGCTTCTGTCACCGTAAGTACTCTGGGATTCTTTATGAAGCAGAGGAAATGTGCTGTATTTGAAAAGTCTAAGATGGCATTGTGAGCAAGGTGTGCTGGAGCAGTCCTGTAGTCCCAGCTACTCAGGAGGCTGAGGCAGGAGAATCACTTGAGCCTGGGAGGTCGAGGCTGCAGGAAGCCAAGATCACACTACTGCACCCCAGTCAGGTTGACAGAACGAGACCCTGTCTCAAAAAAGAAAAAGAAAAAGAAAGATTGCATTGTCCAGTAGAAATATAATGCAAGGCTGGACATGGTGGCTCACGCTTGTAATCCCAGCACTTTGGGAGGCTGAGGCAGGTGGATCACCTGAGGTCAGGAGTCCGAAACCAGCCTGACCAGCACAGTGAAACCCTGTCTCTACTAAAAATACAAAAATTAGCCGGGCGTGGTGGCATGCACCTGTATTCTCAGCTATTCGGGAGGTTGAGACAGGAAAATTGCTTGAACCCGGGCAGCAGAGGTTGCAGTGAGCCAAGATCATGCCATTGCACTCCAGCCTGGGTGATAGAGCGAGACCCCATCTCAAAAAAAAAAAAAAAAGAAAGAAATATAATGATAATGCAAGCCACATATGTACTTTTACATTTTCTAAGAGCATGTTAAAAAGATAAAAAGTAGGCCGGGTAAGGTGGCTCATGCTTGTAATCTCAGCACTTTGGGAGGCCAAGGTGGGTGGACCATCTGAGGTCGGGAGTTCGAGACCAGCCTGACCAACATGGAGAAACCCCGTCTCTACTAAAAATACAAAATTAGCCGGGCATGGTGGTGCATATCTGTAATCCCAGCTACTCGGGAGGCTGAGGCAGGAGTATCGCTTGAACCTGGGAGGCAGAGGTTGTGGTAAGCTGAGATCTCGCCATTGCACTCCAGCCTGGGCAACAAGAGCGAAACTCCACCACACACACAAAAAAAGATAAAAAGTAAAAGTAGGCCGGGCCCAGTGGCTCATGCCTGTAATCCCAGCACTTTGGGAGGCCCAGGCGGGCGGATCACGAGGTCAGGAGATCAAGACCATCCTGGCTAACACGGTGAAACCCCGTCTCTACTAAAAATACAAAAAATTACCTGGGCGTGATGGCGGGCGCCTGTAGTCCCAGCTACTCAGGAGGCTGAGGCAGGAGAATGGCATGAACCCGGGAGGCGGAGGTTGAAGTGAGCCGAGATCGCGCCACTGCACTCCAAGCTGGGCAACAGAGCAAGACTCTGTCTCAAAAAAAAAAAAAAGTAAAAGTAAAATTAATTTTAATAATTTATTTAACTGACTATAACCAAAATATTATCATGTCAGCATGTAATCGATATTTTATAATTATTCATAAGCTATTTACGATTCTTTTTCTTGTATGAGGTCTTTGGAATCTGGTGTGTGATTTACATTTATGGCACATTACAATTCCTACTGGCCACATTTCCAGTGCTCTGTAATCACATGTGGCTGGTTGCTGCTGTGCTCCCCAGCACAGATCTAAGGCAATCTGGCTCTCATCAACCCTTTGGAGCTGGAAGAGAGGCAGCAAACAGGAGGCTGAGTGCATCCACAACCCACACCCACCTTTGCCGCCCCACCTATGAACCTGAAAGGGCTTGGCCTCCTGCATATTCAGATTGAGGCCTCACCGGGCTGAATCTTCTGGGCTGGCAATTAAGGCCAAAGTGCCCTCAGAAAGCTGGGAACGGGCAGAACTGCAGATTTTCTGTAGTTCCAGATTTTCTTTTGCACTCTTTATTCCCATAACACTAAAAAGGGCACCTTGGCGGGTTAATTCCTGCAGCCCCAGTGCCTATAGGAGGATGGGCACCTAAGAGGAGTGGTTGGTGCTTATTCCACAGTAGTGGAACAGGATGTTAAATTAGCCGAGTGTGGTGGCGGGCATCTGTAGTCCCAGCTACTCGGGAGGCTGAGGCAGGAGAATGATGTGAACCCGGTAGGCGGAGCTTGCAGTGAGCCGAGATCGCGCCACTGCACTCCAGCCTGGGCGACAGAGCAAGACTCCATCAAAAAAAAAAAAAAGGCCGGGCGCGGTGGCTCACGCCTGTAATCCCAGCACTTCGGGAGGCTAAGGCGGGCGGATCACGAGGTCAGGAGATCGAGACCATCCTGGATAACATGGTGAAACCCCGTC
Source organism: Symphalangus syndactylus (assembly GCF_028878055.3). NCBI lineage: Eukaryota > Metazoa > Chordata > Mammalia > Primates > Hylobatidae > Symphalangus > Symphalangus syndactylus. The sequence continues at coordinate 34,112,681 of NC_072446.2, read as the reverse complement.
TCTACTAAAAATACAAAAAGTCAGCCGGGCGTGGTGGCGGGCGCCTGTAGTCCCAGCTACTCGGGAGGCTGAGGCAGGAGAATGGCGTGAACCCCGGGGGGCGGAGCTTGCAGTGAGCCGAGATCGCGCCACTGCACTCCAGCCTGGGCGACAGAGCAAGACTCCGTCTCAAAAAAAAAAAAAAAAAAAAAGAAAAAGAAAAAAAAGGAAGTTTCAGCTGACACACCAAGGAAAGGAGGCACCAAGACAGAGGGAAGAACCATATACAATTGCATCTCAAGAAACAAATGAGGCCGGGTGTGGTGGCTCATGCCTGTAATCAATCCCAGCACTTTGGGAGGCCAAGGCAGGTGGATGACAAGGTCAGGAGTTCGAGACCAACCTAGCCAACATGGCGAAATTCCATCTCTACTAAAAATACAAAAAATTAGCCAGGCATGGTGGTGGGTGCCTGTAATCTCAGCTACTCGGGAGGCTGAGGCACAAGAATCACTTGATCCCAGGAGGCAGAGGTTGCAGTGAGCCAAGATCACACCATTGCACTCTGCCCTGAGTGACAAGAGTGAAACTCCATCAAAAAAAAAAGAAGAAGAAGAAGAAGGAGGAAGGAAGGAAGGAAGGAAGGAAGGAAGGAAGGAAGGAAGGAAGGATTAAAAATGCAATAAAATTGTTGTTGCGATAGGCAAAAATTGATTTGAGTATTGGCAGTTTTTGAAGGTTCCGTGATAAAATAGCAGCTGCCTTCCAAAGAAGGTGCTGGACCAAATGCAGAACTGAGGAAGGAGATAACTGAAACATGGTTGTTTGTGACTCTTGAATCTTCTCTTCCAATTGGAGGGTATTAATGGTACAGAATTAGAAATGAAAAAGAAGGCGAATGATGAAATTATATTTCTTAGGAAAAAGCAAGAGCTGTGAGTCTCACCCCCTGCCCCCAAAAGGGAGAGACAGGGAGAGAGCCCGTGCATCTCACCTTAACTCATTAGGAAGCACTTTAGCAGGTCATGAGGGAGCCTGGCATTTGTCACTCAAAGTTGGGGAGCACAGGTGACTGGAGTCCAACCCACTCCTGAGTCAAAGGTTCATAGTCTCCTGTAGGAGTAGAATCTGTGGTATGAATGTCTGCCTGGTACCCAGGAGGTCCCACCCGTGAGGAAGCCTGCTAGGGTGAGGGGATTCCAAGAAGAGGGTCTGTGCACACATCAGTAGGGATACAACAGGCAACAGGAGGAGTCTCTCTGAAGAGCCCATGAAAAAGTCCATAAGATCAACCTTTGAAAAGCCTGGGATTGGTAGGGAAGGCCACAAGAGAAATAATCAGGATTAAACATCTCCCTAGCTTGGAGAGGGCATGGGCTTCTTGCAAAAGCACCAGACAAGAGATGTCTCCCCTCTCCTTACACTTTACTCCACCTGTTTTGATCCTGGAAGAATTGGGAGTGGGTAAGTGGACAGCAAATTCCTATTGAAGAGAAACATATCTGGATATGTGAAGAGAGAAGGCCCATGTCCCCATCCCAGCAGACAGCAGCCCATCCTGTACTTAGCCCCAGCTGGTGGAAAGGAGAGAAGTCTTACCTATGAAAGATCATTGAAAACATAATAATGCATTAGTTTGAACATTTAAACTTGTTGAATGGATTCAGCGGATCCTTAACTAATCCTGTTTTGTTTTTTTTTTTTTTCTTTTTTGAGACAGAGTCTCACTCTGTCACCCAGGTTTGAGTGCAGTGGTGTGATCTCGGCTCACTGCAACCTCTGCCTCCTGGGTTCAAGCGATTCACCTGCTTCAGCCTCCCGAGTAGCTGGGATTACAGGCACATGCCACCATGCCTGGCTAATTTTTGTATTTTTAGTAGAGATGGCGTTTCACCATGTTGGTCATGCTGGTCTCGAACTCCTGAACTCGTGATCCACCCACCTCAGCCTCCCAAAGTGCTGGGATTACAGGCGTGAGACACCACGCCCCGACTTCCGACTTCCGACTTTTTTTTTTTTTTTTTTTTGTCACCCAGGCTGGAGTGCAGTAGTGTGATCTTGGCTCACTGCAACCTCCGCCTCCCAGGTTCAAGCAATTCTCCTGCCTCAGCCTCCCTAGTAGCTGGGATTACAGGTGTTTGCCACCACGCCTGGCTATTTTTTTTTTTATTTCTAGTAGAGATGGGATTTCACCATATTGGCCAGGCTGGTCTCAAATTCCTCACCTTGTAATCCACCCACCTCAGCCTCCCAAAGTGCTAGGATTACAGGTGTGAGCCTCCGCGCCTAACCCTACTGGTGTATTATTAAAAAATAATAAAATAAAATAAAATTGTTGAATGGAAACTGTGTTTTCCATTTTTAGTGACTGCAAGACTTTTTATTACCTAAGAATGATCAGAAAAATTCTAAGGCTTTTGCCTGATATTTTTCTAGGGGGATGGGGGAAGACACTTCCACTTAGCAAGTCTAAGCAGACATATCAGGAGTCCTGCTTTCAACATACTGATTGCAAAGGATTGGACTGTAGCTGGGAAGACAAGATTCCACTACGGGAAGTCTGTAAATCTTCCCGTAGTGGCTGAGAAATCCCCGGGGCTTGGAGCCCCTTCGCCAGAAGAGATGGAATCATGGCTGGCTGGACAGTGGCTTCCAAGGAGTTGGTGCCCGGAGTCTAGGTGGGAAGTCAGTAACTGACCATGCAAGGCCTGCGGGAGCTCCAGACCCATCTCCACACCAAGAGTGACCACCATGCTGCAGATTTTGTTGTATCTGTCCATTCTCCTCCTTGGCTTCTTACTGCTCCTCTGTTACTGCGTCTTTCAGGAGTCCATTTGGGTGATGAGCACTCTCTGGGGCGCTATGGGGGCATCTATAGAGCTTGGCAGCAGCGTGCTGTGATAGAAGACAGGTAGATGGTCCGGGCGAGGTGGTTTACACCTGTAATCCCAGCACTGGGGGAGGCGAGGCAGGCGGATCACTTGAGGTCAGGAGTTTGTGACCAGCCTGACAAACATGGTGAAATCTCATCTCTACTAAAAATAGAAAAATTAGCCGGGTGTAGTGGTGGGCACCTATAATCCCAGTTACTCGGGAAGCTGAAGCACAAGAATCGCTTGAACCCGGGAGGCAGAGGTTACAGTGAGCCAAGATTGTGCCACTTCACTCCAGCCTGGGCGATAGAGCGAGACTTTGTCTCAAAAAATAAAATAAAATAAATAAATAATAATAAAAGTAAATTAAATTTAAAAATAAAGTAAAAATAAATTAAATGTAAAAATAAAATATAAAATAAAATAAAAATGATGGAGCATCAGAGACACTTGGGTCCCAATCCCCTCTGCGATGATCTAGCTCTGTGCCCTATTCTTAACCTCAGTTTACTCATCCCAAAAACAGAGCTGTGAGGCAAAGGAATTTCTACTGTTGTTGTTGTTATTGTTCTTATAACTACACTCCTGATCTTTTCCAAAGCCAAGATTTTTCCCTCTCTTTTACTAGAAGTGTGTTCCCTTTAATTCCCCAGCAGGGAAATTTTACGGAGTTTGGAGAACAGGGTGGCCGTTGCTGGGCTCCGTGCTCACTGGGCTGCTCTTTCCCATACTGGCCGTTGGCATCTGTCTCCTGCCCTGTGTCATGCTGTGCTCTCTTTCTGTGTCTGCATTTGAAAGTGATCATCAGCTGTCTGCGTCTTGGTCATCGATAGTACAGGCAGGTGAACTGCGCAAAGCATTTTCTGTATTTGGAGGGTCCATCTCCATCCTTGGAAACGCTGGTGCTTTTCTCACATTCAACTTCTCTTCTGTGAACACTCTCAAGCCTCTGGGGCATCGTGGGCTGTCATTTTGTTTGGCCTTTCTCAGCTTGACTTCTTGGCAAAAATTAGGCTGTGTATATCTGGGACTATTTGTTCCCCAGGACAAGGTTAACTACTCAAGGGACGGCTGAGGCTCACAGAGCATGAGCCCTGCACAGAAGAGGTAACATTTCACCAGCCAGGTGAATTGTACGGAAAGTATCAACCGAGTGTATGAATACATACAACATTGAGTATAGATCGTGATTATGATAGGATTTAAAGAAAGATGGCTTCTTGGAGGTGGTGTGCTTTGGTGGTTTTCTGTTTGTTTTTGTTTTTTGAGACATGGTCTTGCTCTGTTGCCCAGGCTGGAATGCAGTGGCACGATCAGAGCTCGCTGAAGCCTCAACCTGCTGGGCTCAAGCAATCCTCCTGCCTCAGCCTCTCAAGTAGCTTAGACTACAAGCACATGTCACCATACCTGGCTAATTAAGAAAAGTTTTTTTGTAGAGATGAGGTCTCACTATGTTGTCCAGGCTGGTCTCCAAATCCTGGGCTCAAACGATCCTCCCACCTCAACCTCCCAAAGTGCTAAGATTGCAAGTGTGAGTCATCGTGCTTGGACCTTGGTGGGTTTTCCTTTTTTTGGAGATGAGGTCTTCCTATGCTTCTCTGGCCTCAAGGGATCCTTCTGCCTCAGCCTCCCCGGTAGCTGGGACTACAGGTGCACACCAATGCGTCTGGCTCTTGGTGGATTTTTGAAGTACTCAAATAGGAGTCCTTTAAAGTTGCAATGGGAAGGCTCTTAAGGGTCAGGGGGAGAAAGAGAAGACTCTGAAGCTGAAGAGGAGGAAGGGATGGGGAGTGGATACCTGTGCTGGTATGTGGATAAGTTAGGAACCGGAGGGGGCAGTATCCCCCCATCCCATTGCATGGCCTGTAATAGATGATCTTTAAATGTTGATGCAAAAGAAGAAAGGGAAACGCTCATTGTGGCAACGGGAGAGGGCTCACTTAATTCTGAAATGTAAGAAAAATTACTTGTGACCCAGTCTGCTCTTGGCTCTGAGGGCTTAAAAAAAAAAATGAAAAAAGGCTGGGCGTGGTAGCTCACGCCTGAAACCCCAGCACTTTGGGAGGCCGAGGCGAGTGGATCACTTGAGGTCAGGAGTTCGAGACCAGACTGGCCAAGATGGTGAAACCCCGTCTCTACTAAAAATACAAAAATTAGCCAGGCATGGTGGTGGGCGCCTGTCATCCCAGCTACTCGGGAGGCTGAGGCAGGAGAATCACTTGAACCCAGGAGGTGGAGGTTGCAGTGAGCGCGCCACTGAACACTAGCCTGGGCAACAGAGCAAGACTCCATCTCAAAAAAAAAAAAAAAGAAAAAAGCAGGACAAGACAACTTAACTGATTCAAATAAAATAAAATTAGGGCCGGGCACGGTGGCTCACGCCTACAATCTCAGCACTTTGGGAGGCTGAGGCAGGTGGATCATTTGAGGTTAAGAGTTCAAGACCAGTCTGGCCAACATGGTGAAACCCCGTCTCTACTAAAAATACAAAAATTAGCTGGGTGTGGTGGCATGTGCCTGTAATCCCAGCTAATCGGGAGGCTGAAGCAGGAGAATCGCTTGAACTTGGGAGATGGAGGTTGCAGTGAGCTGAGATCACACCACTGCACTCCAGCCTGGGCGACAGAGTGAGACTTTGATTCAAAAAACAAAACAAAACAAATAAATTAATGAAATAACAAAAGCAGAAAATGAGCATAGGGCCGGGCCTGGTGGCTCACGCCTGCAATCCCAGCATGAAAGTACATCAATAGGAAATGTGTGTTGGTGTTGTGGAGCAACATCTCAAAAACCCTTGGAGGATGTTATGGACTGAATATGAGACCAAGGCAAGAGGATCGTTTGAGACCGCGAGTTGAAGACCAGCCTGGACAACATAGTATGACCCCATCTCTACAAATTTTTTTTTAAAATTAGTGGGGCCTGGTGGCATGCACCTATAGTCCCAGCTACTCAGGAGGCTGAGACAGGAGGATCGCTTGAGCCTGGGAGGTCGAGGCTGCAGTGAGCCATAATTGCACCACTGCACTGCAAGCTGGATGACAGAGCAAAATTGCACCACTGCACTGCAAACTGGATGACCCTGTTTCAAAAAAAAAAAATTGGCAGACTTCAGTTGGAAAGTCTTGGCCTCAGTGCCCTTGAAGGGCAGGAGTAGTGCTTCTGCCTTGTGAATGCCTTCTGACCCCACCACTGGGGAGAGGTGGACACGAGAGTTGGGCAGATGGAAATCAGTTGTATCTTTATCAATGGTGACAGCTGGATGTGACCACCTGCAGGCTCCCCGACACCTGCTCCTCCTTCCTTTACCTCTGTTGCAGCCCACCCTCCAACCCCTACCACACACACTGCCATGCTGGATAGGGCCAGCCTGCTGGGTGAGCTTACTCAGGAAGGAGTGGGGACTCAGCCAAGCATCCCACGAACAAGCAAAGCACAGACACCCTGAGGGGTGTGCAGCCTCAACAAGTCCTAACCCACACTCAAGACAAATTAGATGAGGGACCTCAGAGATGGGTGACTCCTCTCAGAGCTCCAGAAGGGGTGGAAGTGCCTATCCTTGGCCCAGAAGGTAATTTTGAGAATGGAGAGCTTGAGTGCCAAAGGTTGTGAAAATCAGGCCGGGCGCGGTGGCTCACACCTGTAATCCCAGCACATGGGAGGCCGAGGTCAGGCAGATCACCTGAGGTTGGGAGTTCGAGACCAGCCTGGCCAATATGGTGCAATCTACTAAAAATACAAAAATTAGTCAGGCGGTGGTGATATGCGCCTGTAATCCCAGCTACTCAGGAGGCTGAGGCAGGAGAATCCCTTGAACTCAGGAGGCAGAGGTTGCAGTGAGCTGAGATCACGCCACTGCACTCCAGCCTGAGTGACAGAGCAAGACTCTGTCTCAAAAAAAAAAAAAAAGTTTGTAGAATTCAGAATAGCATTTCTCAGAAAGCCCCGCTACTGCTTGCAAACCTTTTTTTCTAATGACCGTGCACAGGTTTCACTGTCACAGGTTTAATTAAAGTCTTCCGCTTGATCTCAAGTAGCATGGAGAAAAAATTCTTCAAAAGTGTTGCCCTTCAGAGATATTTTCAAGGGCCTTTATTAGAAGGACCATCATTTAAGGATTAGATGGTATGACATAGGGTGACTCTGCTACACCAGAGAAGAACATGCTAGGGAAAACACCTTCTTTCTTTTAAGTCAAGTGTTTTCTGTGCCATCAGATTGCCCAAGCATCCCTGGCATCTCTGCTTCTCAACCATAGGCTATGATGTGTATGGTGCTCCTATGAGTTGTGCAGTACACGACCTGCACAACCCTATGTGGCAGTCCTGCCTACCCTCAGTGGAAGCAGGATGGAGATGCTACCCTGGGTAAATGTGGCATATGTCCCTCACTATAAGCAAAAAACCAGAGCGAGTGTGAAGTCAGAAGTCCACCCAGAGAGAGAGGCAGAGTTGCAGGACAAGGATGGAATTCCAGTTCTGGTGTTTGTTGTCTTGGAGGCCCAGCTTGACCTCTGCCCTTCCCTTCGCTTGATCATATAAGTTTTCCAATAATGTATTTTAGTTTTAAAGCATAAGTTAGGTTTCTATCACCAACACATTCTATCTAAAAGCCCAAGTCTTTTCCTTAACTTGTCCTAAATGGCCAGTTATTAAGAAATTCCATTGAGGGTTTGGCTGTTGCATACAGCCTTGTGGGCATTTTGCTTATCCACGTTGACTTTCTCATCTGGAACACTGGCCTATGTAGTATGTGATTCCAGCAAACAGGGCAGTATGTTGAGCTCTTGAAATAAGTGTGTTGTGACAGCCTTTGTTACAGCATTAAAAGAACAGTCTATTCTCAATGGCTGACCCTTTATTTGTCTGCTGACGTCAAAAACAAAACAAGACTGCAGACACACTCTTGCCAATGCTAGAAGGGATGCATGTTTGAAGTGGATTTTTTTCTATTTTTTTGCTTGGAGGGGAGGGTGTGTGGACACCAAGCTGGCCATGGTCCAAGCTGACCTATTTGCCAGCCGACCCCTGTCTGGGCTGCCATAACAAAGTGTCATCATGAACTGGGTGGCTTATAAACAACAGAAATTTATTTCTCACAGTTCTGGAGGCTAAAAGTCCAAGATAAAAGGCACCAGTAGATTTGGTAAACTAGGAAGCGGTGAGGGCCCATTTCCTGGTTAATAGACTGATGGCTGTCTTCTCACTGTGTCCTCAAATGGAAGCTGATGTTTCACAAATACTTTCTGGGTAAATGGATGGATGAGTGAACTCATGAAGGGATGCTCCTTTAGGTGAACGCTTGGATAAAGGGCGTTAGTGGAGGGACAGAATTGCAGCTCCGTTCTGCCAGGGGGCGCTGCAGGCACGTCTGCGCAGGTAGGGGCCCGGCGGAAGCGTCGCTCTAGGCTGCAGCCGCGCCCCTAGCCGTATTTCCGCGGGCGCTGAGCACTGGAGAGAGTGTCTTGTGGCTGCGGCCTACCCCTCAACCTCTTCCGCGCGGTTACCTCTGTACCTGCCGCCATCCGTCCTGGCGCTCCGGATGAGTCTATGAGGGGCAGCGCCCGAGGAGTGGTCTTCCCAAGAACCCCCGGTGGCCTCCCAAGGCCGGTGCTGTGTACCTCCTCCCCGACAAAAGGGGAAACTGAGGCCCCAAGGGGCGTGGGAAGAGCCGGCTGGACGTCAGGCCCAGCCGCTGGTGCGTGGTCCGTCCCCTTCGCCGGGTTGGGCCCCTCGGGTTTCGCGTGTCCTCGGGAAAGAGACTGGCGGGTGAGCCGCGCCCTCGGCCTTCGCTGGGCTAAGCCGACCCCATGCGGACGTCAGACCCCCACAGGTCGGCACAGCCTCTCTGCGGGGAGGCTTAGTGCCCTTTTAGAAACAGCTCGGCAACGCTGTGCCCGGGGCCTTGCACGCGGGCTGAGGGGGGCTAGAGACCTCGCGACTTTCACTCCCCCGACCCCGATCTTCGACTCCTGACTTTGGAAGCCCCCAAAGCTGCTTTTCGGTTGCCTACAAAGTGTCAGTCATTGTGCCACGTCCTTGGAACCGTGAACTCATTTTCTCCTCAATAACCTTTAAAAAGTAGCTGTAAAACCTCCATTTTACAGACCATTTGGCTGAGGTTTAAATGGAGGACGCTCCCAGGGCCCCAGAGGGGCGAATTCCAGACTCCTTTGCCAGGACCTTGTACTAAGCCCCTTCCCTACGCTTTTCCCTGCCTAGGCCTCGTGGGCTGTGGGGCTCTCCTGGAGACAGATGACAGCTCTCCCTTGGATGGCTTTGCTGGTTCCGCACAAGCCAGCGCCCCCATTTTTCCTGCAGCACCCTGATCTGCACTCCCTGAGGGGCTCCCACTGTCCGCGGTGTGAGGATGTCCCTGGGTAAGTGGTGCTGGTCGTGAGCACCTTGGGGGACCCTTCAGATTCCCTTCTGGCGGACCCCAGCGGAGGGCATGGTCCTGAATTCCGAGAACTGTATGGCAAAGCTGGGTGCAGAGGAGAGCCTGGCTAAGTTCTTTCATTCTCCTGAGCTTGACTTTCTGTAATGTAGGGAAACTGCAAAAGCTCTGTAAATGGGGAGATCTTGCGAGTTTTTCTTGCTTTTGACCCCATGATGTCTGGCTACTTGTAGATAGTCAATATTTGTGGGGTGAATGAACAATTTAAGCCTTTTTTTTTTTTAACCAAAAATTGGTCTTCTGTGACTTTCTTGATGGGGGTAGATGAGAGCTTTGTACTACCTTAAGTGGATAGCGCTCAGGTCCTTTGGGCTTGGCGCTTTGGCAATCTCCAAGCAGCTCACTTTGGCCTCTGTTCCTGGATCCCCTCTGCTCTTTTCTGCGCCTGCATTCCGTAAGTGATCAGGGCTGCCCATGTCCTGGTCATTGGTAGTGCAGGCAGAGGAAATGCGGGAAAGCTTGCTGTGTTTGGAGGGTCCACATCTTCACCTTCCTGTCCCGGGAGCTTTCCTACACTCCTGCTTCTCAAAGCTGCACACACCTGGGGCCTCCAGGGGATTGGGGGTTGCCGTGTGTGTTATGTCATGATTAGAGCTTTCACTTCCTGCTCCCTGCTGTTGGGAACCAGGCTATGTGTGTTGCTTAAATTCCCCTTGATGACCAGCAGAGTCACTGCCACTCAGCCGTGGCACACTGCTGTAAACCTGGTTTTGATCTCCTTTCAGTCTTTTGCTGATTAACTACACATTGATCAGTGTTGGCCACCCTCACCCTGCAATAGACCATCCACTGTCTTCCTCTGTAGAGTTAACTATTTTCTCTTTTATGAAGAAATAGTGTGTTTGCTTAGGAATGTTTACTGTCTGGTAACTATTGTGCTAAGCCCTTTCCTGTTGCCTGCCATCCCTGCTGTGAGCAGGGACAAGCTGGGTGCTCACTCATGGCATCATCTGTTGCAGATAGTCCACTGTGTGCAGAGGCATGGGAGTTGTCATGTCGGGAACATGCTAGACCTCAGTGTCCTTGAGGTAAGATCTCTGGTTCATTCTCTGGAATGTTGGTTCCTTATATCTAGTACAGTTCTGCACATGTTCCGAGGGGCTTTGGGGTTGGTGTAGGGGAGCTGAGAAGTGAGATGAGAATGGCACTGTGGATCCCCAGATCCGCTGTCCACCCAGCCAACCCAGATCACCTCTGGCCCTTCATGTGCCTTCAGGGCTTGCTGCTGGGGGGAAACCTCCAGAGTCCCACTTAGGTAATAAGAGGTCTCTGCCCTTTCTCCCTGGGCAGCAGGATGTTGTAATGGAAAATGAGTGGACCTAGGCTTCAGAGACTCTTGTCCCCTAGCTTTGAATCCCCTTCTGCCACTATCCCAGTCAAGGACTGATTCAGAACCTAATTTTCTTCATTTGGAAAATAACGTTCTGACAGAGGTGACTTTTGTGGTACTTCAGACCACATGATTCCTATCATTACCAACCAATATTTTCCCATTGTTTTTGCCCCATGTGACTTCTCTGTGATTCCTCCTGGCAAGGAAGTTCTATGTGGCTTTTACAGGGAAGGAGGGCCACTTTTGGGGTCCTGTGCTGGGCTAGATTGTTTTCCTGGACTGGACCTAGTCCACAGGCTGCTGGCATCTGTTTCTCCTCATGGATCTCTCTCTGCCCTTGTATACACCTGCATTCAAAAATGATCACGGGCTGCCTGTGCTCTGGTCATCGATAACGCAGGGAGAGGAATTGCTGAAAGCCGTTTCCCGTGTTTGGAGGGTTCACACCTGTCCCTTTCAAATGCTGGCGCTTTCACACACTCCTTCTCTCCTGCCAGCACCTTCTGGTCTCAGGAGCATTGCAGGATGCTGTGTGAGTGAGTGATGGGAGACACTTTAGTGTGGCTTTTTTCAGCTTAGCCTTCTGTTATCAGAGAGCAGTCTCTCTTAGTGTCAAGGTTTGGGTACTAGATGGTGGAAAAAGCCTATGTGAATTATTTTTAACGAATAAGTGTGATGTTGGGTGGCATACAGTCACTGCCTTAAGATTTTCAAAGAGAAGCAGCCTTTTGGAGGTGGTGGGCCTTGGCAAGTCTTTCAAGGAGTGGGATGTGATGGGCAGTAGAAAGGTATTCCAGGGAGGGGTAGCAACATGAGAAGGTCTTTGAGGCTGGGATGAGCAAGAGTGTCTAGTCCCACTGGGGAGACAGATGTGCAGGCAAGTAATGAAAGCATGGAGGGATGGCTGCTGGGGTGGTCCTTGGCTCCCAGCACGGTGAGGTGGCACATCTGTGGGAGGGCCCCTGAGAGGTCTCTTGAGCTGTCTTTCTGCCAGTTGCACATCTGCTCGGTTGCCTGTCAAGACTCTTAAGACAGTTTTGCTAGACTCTTAAGTTTTTATTTTGACTATTCTTTGGGAGCATTGAGATTCCTTTTTGAGATGAGTTTGGTATGAAAGAAACTGGCAACTCATACCCGACTGATTAACTGGGGGCATTCCCATTGACATCAGCTTTAAGAAAGACGACAGAACACTGGAGACCAAGTACTTGCAGCCTCCTGCTCTGTGGCCCTTCCTCACTCCAGGGATGCCATCTTGGGTCTGGAGACTGTTAGAGGAAACCCCAAGAGGTGCAGGCACTGAGCCTCTCAGGACAATGACCTGGGGTCCCAGCTTCCCTGGAGGGGCCTCCTCATGGTAAGTGAATGCCAAGAGGTTAAGTCAGCCTGTGTTTCTGAGGTGGAAATTCCAAGCCGCTGGCTTCATTTGTCTTCTCTTTTAGATTGGGGGTTGATCACAGACCAAGAGTGACGAGTGATGTCACCCTGTGATGCATGGCCAGACCTTCTTGCCCCTATTGTCTCAGCACAACATTAATCGACTATTCCCTCAGCGTGGGTGGGCAGAGGAAAAGCCTTGTGGCTCTGGGGACTTGGGATCCAGAGTTGAAGACCCTTCAGCTGGCTCTGCCCTGCCAGTGCCACAGAGTGCCATGGCCCAGGAAGACTGGTTTTCTTCTATCTAGGCCAGGCCATCCAGTGGCCATCCTCCATGTCCTTCCGCCTCCTCCTGGTGTGACTTCTGAAAACCAAGAATTTGTTCCTGTTGACTTTTTCTGTGCTGTGGACCATTGTCCTCTCACCCACTCAATAAATCTTGAAACATGCCCTGCTGCTTGTTCTTTCATTTTTGTGTGTTTGGTTTTTTTATCAGTATCTCCGTGTGCCAGCAAGACTGGGTGTAGAGACTGCGTCACAAGGGCAGGTCTTCTGGTTCTCACTCATTAAGACTTTCCCCTTGACACATACCCAAGGCTTGACATAGGGAATGTGAGATGGGACGTGGGATTTGGACTGCGGTTGAACAATAATCCCAAGTGCATCTAGGGTTTGGGGGGTTGTTCAGGCTTAGGAGAGAAGGGGAACTGTTAGGATTAAGTTGGCAGGGGAAACATTCGAGCCAAGGCTTTGGGAGAGAAGACCATGACGGGATGACTTAGGGATGGAGGCAGGGGCTGAAGTCCTTGAGGAATGCAAGAGTGCCCTGAGCTCAGGTGGTGGATTGCAGGTGAATGTAGGAGTTGGTTTTGAGCAGAGGAGAGAGTGGAATGTATGAGGAACAGCTGCCCGTGGAGAGCTCTGGGGGTGTGGCAGGCAGTGCCAGCCGCTGGGGCTTCTGTTACCATGAAATAGATTTGGTCTTTGGGGATTCTCTTTGGTAGCAGTGATCGCAGTGATGTGCTTATGTGTGCATTGTATGTGTGTCACCACCTGCATATGTTGCTCTGTCCTCATTTTTCAGGTAAATTTCACACACAAGAATGCTCCCAAAGGCCATAGTAGAAAGTTGGGAGTCAGTTGGTCCCATTCCTTCAGTTGAAATAGAAATCACTGTTCTAAGCCAGGCATGGTGGCTCACGCCTGTAATCCCAGCACTTTGGAAGGCTAAGGCGGGCAAGTCACTTGAGGTCAGGAGTTTGAGACCAGCCTGGCCAACATGATGAAACCCCATCTCTACTAAAAGTACAAAAATTAGGCATGGTGGCAGGCACCTATATTCCCAGCTATTCAGGAGGCTGACGCAGGAGAATCATCTGAACCCGGGAGGTGGAGGTTGCAGTGAGCCAAGATTACGCCACTGCACTCCAGCCTAGGCAACAGAGTGAGACTGTCTCAAAAAAAAAAAAAAGAGAGAGAGAAGAAAGAAAGAAAGAAAGAAAGAAAGAAAGAAAGAAAGAAAGAAAGAAAGAAAGAAAGAAAGGAAGGAAGAAAGAACTGTGACTAGGGTTGAGGGAAACCAGGCTATCAGGCATCTCTGATGACCTCTGCCATCAGGAGACATTCTTGGGGGCTGAAGAGTCTGCTCTGCCAGCCATTTCTGGCGAGGGCCTTATTTCTGCATTGCCCCCCTCCTTATTCCTACCCAAGAACCACCTGACACCTCTGGTTTGCTCTCTTGAAGATCCCCCCACCTGCTGCAACCCCTCTCTGGCCAGTTTTATCCAACTGTGGCCTTTGTCCTTTAGTGAGAAATGACCACATTTTCCCCACCAAAGAAAGGGGGCCAAAGTTCTCCCCTTTTCTGAGTCCACTATTTTTAATGAAGTTTTACACTGGTTGGTGCCTTGAATTGGCAGACCTGTCTTTCCTTAGCAAACTGACCCCTCTCATTGCTAAGCAGGTTCCTGTCAGCTAATAGGACCAGTGTCTACACTCCACTCCCTTCTCCTTTAATCTCTCATTCTCTTTCTCTCTCTCTCATGCTCTTCTTGACCCACTACCTCAATCCTGCAACGTGGGGGTCCCTTACGCCCTTTTTAGTTTGTTCTATAGGAGGCAACAGTGACGGAGTACTGAAAAACAAGGGAAGAGGCGAGATTGCCACACAGTGGGGGAAGAGAGTGTCAGCTATAGAGAGAGGATCACTTAACGTGGCTTGGCCCCTGGCATAAAATTTTCCTTACTAAGCCAGACTGGTTGATTTGTGGAGGGTTCCCTCATTTATCACCCTATTTTCATGCATCCTAGTGGTTGAAGGCTGGATGTGAAGGTTGGTGAACTAATATGTTAGAAGCTCTTAGCATAGCACTTGGCACACAGGAAGTGCTCGATAAAGGACAGCTCCTGTCAATCACTGGAACTCCCTTTCCAATTGTAAATGGTCCTCATCGCTCGCCCAGCCTCTTAGGTCTTTCTTCTCCTGCCCTCTGCCACCCTCGCCCAACCCTAGCCTCTAGCCTAGACTTCCCATTCTCCAGAGGAGATAGTGAGGCCCTCCTCACTCTGCCTGTGGCCTGCCTGTCCACCCTTTTCTCACACAAGCACCCTAGGCCTCAGCCACCCTTCTGCTTAAGGCCCCTGAACATGTTCTTTTCCCAGCCCATGTGCCTGGAATGCATCCTCTGCTTCAAGCTCAGCTGACTCAGCTTGTGTCACTTTCTTCAGGAAGCCTTTGCCGGTGGAACCTCCACCCAGACTGGATTCCCCGCCCCTCCTTCCATTCATATCAAGTATCAGTTCTGTGCAGGCACAATTCTAGGAACCGGTAAACAAAACAGGCAAAAGAGCAAATCCTTGCTTTGTACTTACATTTTGGAGGACAAGGACATATCATAAAATAAAGTACTAAAATAGGTAGAATGCTTGAGAAATGTTAAGGAAAGTCATAAAGCAGGGAAACAAGATAGGAAGTTTGGGGACCAGCAGAGGGAGTGGCATTTAAATTGACTAGACAGGAAGGCCTCCAGAGGGAGGTGCGATTTGATTAAAGTGAGGAGCTCTCACTGCTGGGCGTTCACTGCAGCCTGTGCAAGCCGCCATCACCGCATGGACCATGGACAATAGGAAGCTTTTTCCTGGCCGGGCGCGGTGGCTCACGCTTGTAATCCCAGCACTTTGGGAGGCCGAGGCAGGCAGATCACGAGGTCAGGAGATCGAGATCATTCTGGCTAACATGGTTAAACCCCATCTCTACTAAAAATACAAAAAATTAGCCGAGCGTGGTGGCGGGCGCCTACAGTCCCAGCTACTCGGGAGGCTGAGGCGGGAGAATGGCGTGAACCCAGGAGGCAGAGCTTGCAGTGAGCTGAGATTGTGTCACTGCATTCCAGCCTGGGCGACAGAGCAAGACTCTGTCTCAAAAAAAAGGAAGCTTTTCCTTTGGATACCAGTCTCAGTGAAGTGGGGAGACAACAGGCATCTGAGGCCACTGCAGTGCTGCTTCTGATTAGGAACGTTTCACCATGTTGTGAGGTTGGCAGCTGAATCAGGCCAGGATTAACTGGTCAGCACCTGGATGGATGTGTCTAGAGGCCAAGCTCTGCACCTGTCAGCTCCCCATCCCCCACACCTCCAACCATAGCTCAGTTGCCTAGAGAAGCTCAGTCACCCAAGGACAGCCTTGATAGGCCTAACCCATCACCTTGGTCCAGGACCCATAGCAGTGATCACCGAGCCCTGCAGTGTTTCTGCTGGGAGAGTTCTGCATGTCAAGAGACTGAGTAATTGGTTGCAGAAACAGGAAGAGACAGAGTAATTAAGTCTTAACAGCAGCCTAGGAGCACGGAACATTGAGCTCCTGTTGCAAGTGAGCTCCTGTTGCAAGTTTCTAGAACTCATAGGTGGAGAATGAAATTTCAGTTTCCAAACCACGTTCGTGCTCCTCCAGGCATGACTGTGAGCAGTATTCTGACTTGCCATGAGGCCTGGGGATTCAGTTTTTTCTGAATTTTTATAAGGCATGGCCATGTGACCAAGATTCCTCTTCGTTTTTTAAAAAAAAATTTTTAGTTTAGTTTTTGAGACAGTCTTGCTCTGTTACCTAGGCTGGAGTGCAGTGGTGTGATCTTGGCTCACTGCAACCTCCGCCTCCTGGGTTCAAGTGATTCTTCTGCCTCAGCCTCCTGAGTAGCTGGGATTACAGGCGTGCACCACCACACCCAGCTAATTTTTGTAATTTTAGTAGAGACGGGCTTTCACCATGTTGGCCAGGCTGGTCTCAAACTCCTGACTTCAAGTGATCCTCCTGCCTCGGCCTCCTAAAGTGTTGGGATGACAGGAATGAGCCACCACGCCCAGCCTGTTTTTAATTATTTATTTATTTTAAGACAGGGTTTTACTCTGTCGCCCAGTCTGGAGTGCAGTGGTGCAATCTGGACTCACTACAGCTTCAACTTCTTGGGCTCAAGCAATCCTCCTGCCTCAGCCTCCTGAGTAACTGGTACTACAGGTGTGCGCCATCAGGCCAGGCTAGTTTTTGTATTTTTTTGTAGAGATGGGGTTTTACAATGTTTCCCAGGCTGGTCTCAAAATCCTGGTCTCAAGTGATCCTCCCAAATTGGCCTCCCAAAGTGGTGGTGCTACAGGCGTGAGCCACCGCACATGGCCTCTTTTTTTTTTTTTTTTTTTTTTTTTTGAGAGCCCTTACATTCGCTACTTCCATTACTAAAGGGAGCAAAATGAGTCTTTTCTCATTATAGTCAAAAAGCATACCAACATAATGCCTGATGGGTGGAAGGCGCTCAGTCAACATTTAGGGATGAGGAATGAGGCCAGCAGATGCCTTGATAGCATGTGCCAGAAATGACTCATGCAAGCCCCTCTGCCTCTGTGAGTACAACTGATGACAGGTGGGCCTGATGAAGTCATTAAGAATCTGATGTGGCTGGGCAAAGTGGCTCGTACTTGGAATCCCAGCTACCCAGGAGGCTGAGGTGGAAGGATCACTTGAGTCCAGGAGTTTGATACCAACCTGAGCAATACAGTGAGACCCTGTCTCAAACAAACAAATAAACAAAAACACACGAAAACCTGATGTGGTCACTTAATTGCTATGGGGCCTGGAGCACATAATTTTGCCTCCCTGACCGTCAGCTTCTGGCTGTCTAATTTGACCATCAACATAGCACTTACCCCAAATAGCAACGATTAAGATGATGCATGTTAAATGCATAACATAGTAACTGCCTTGCACGGAGTGCTTGATAAATGTCTGCTGTTTTTATTTGATGAGCACATATAGCTTGTTGATAGTTAAAATGAAGAACAAATATAAAATGTCATTATGACAGGCTCATCTGTTAAGGCACCACAAATACTTTCTTCTTTCTCGTTTGCTAATTTGCAGACATCCCAGTGGGTTTGGTGTTAATCACTGCTACCATTGATTGAAATTCTATTAAATCCCATGCACTGTATTAAGCCTGTATATATAATTACCTCACTTAATCTTCACAACAACCCAGTGAGGTAGATTTAATTATTTTCCATTTTACAAATAAGGAAACCAAGGCTCAAAGAAACGGAAGAGACCTGTCTCACACCTGATGAGTGGCTCAGCTAGTTTTCCATTTGCTGCTGTATTAAATAGTGAAAAATGTTTCAGGCTGATTTCATAAATAGCATAAGCATACCAAGCTTGTCAGATGCTTGTTTGTACTGGAAAACTGGAAATTAGGATATTTTACTGTTTGTTCCATCTGCTTCAAATTATTGCCTATTATTTAGACTTGCTGAAATAGTCCTCATCTAAATCAATGGTTTTGCAGATTGAACTTACGAACCTGACATGTACAAGGACAATAGCCATGTTTTAGCCAACACCAAAATATCAAGTGTCCTTCCCACTACTGTTGCGTCTGAAGCAAGAGTCATCCCAGACCCACAGAACTTGAGGAAACTTGAGAAGGGTATCACCAATGTGACCCAATAACCAGGATTAGCATCAAGAAGAGCCATGATCCTACCAGGAAATTATTGCCTGGCACCAGAGCCCCTGTGACACAGTGGGTGGGAGATTCCATGGCAGAATTGAGCCAGGAGAATGAAGAGCTGGACAGAATGAAGTTTCATTTGTCCATCCAAAAAATATTTATTAGGCACTGTGCTGGGAATAGAGATACCATGATGAACAAGAAAGTTGTTGCCCTCAAGAGGATTGCATAAATGTATATAGATAATAAGTTATATGAATTCACACTCCACATACTTATGGAACAATCACTATGTGCTGGGCCTTGCTCTCAGATGGGCATTTGGGTCTGAACAAAGCAAATGAAGGAGCTTATAGTGTAGGACAATGCTGTCCAGTTAGAAACATAATGTGAGCCATATATATAAAATTTCCTAGTAACCTCATTAAATAAAAAGAAGCAGGTGAAATAAATTATGGTAATATTAATATATTTCATTTAACCCATTACATCAAAGAATATTATTATTTCAACATGTAATTAATATTAAAAATTATCGTTATTATTATTTTGAGACAGAGTCTTGCTCTGTCACCCAGGCTGGAGTGCAGTGGCATGATCTTGGCTCACTGCAACCTCTGCCTGCCAGGTTCAAGTGATCCTCCCACCTCAGTTTCCCAAGTAGCTGGGACAACAGGCATGTGCCTCCATACCCTAATTTCTGTATTTTTAGTAGAGATGGGGTTTTGCCATGTTTGCCAGACTGGTCTCGAACTCCTGGCCTCAAATGATCTACCTGCCTTGGCCTCCCAAAGTGCTGAGATTAGAGGCATAAGCTACCTTGCCCAGCCAATATTAAAAATTATTGATAAGATTTTCCCCAAATGAAATCTTTGAAATCTGGTATATATTTTATACATACAGCATATCTCAGTTTATTTATTTTTTTTTAATTTTTTTTTTTTTTGAGATGGAGTCTCACTCTGTCGCCCAGGCTGGAGTGCAGTGGCGTGATCTTGGCTCACTGCAAGCTCCGCATCCCGGGTTCACGCTGTTCTCCTGCCTCAGCCTCCCGAGTAGCTGGGACTACAGGTGCCCGCCACCACGCCTGGCTAATTTTTTTTTTTTTTTGTATTTTTTAGTAGAGACACGGTTTCACCATGTTAGCCAGGATGGTCTCCATCTCCTGACCTCGTGATCTGCCCGCCTCGGCCTCCCAAAGTGCTAGGATTACAGGCGTGAGCCACCGCGCCCGGCCAGCACATCTCAGTTTAGACTAGCCACATTTAGAGTGCTCAGTAGCCACTTATGGTGAGTAGCTATCTTACTGGACATCATAGATTTAGACAATAAAGGGTTCAAGGATGCCTCCTTTACAGGAAGGCTGCTGCATCTTGTGGGGGCTTAATGAAGCTGCTCCAGCTTGGATCTCCCATTCTCTGGTATCCCCTCTCCTCCATCTTGGCAGAACAGGGCAAGGTATATATCAGGCGTGCCTGATGGAATCCTGCCTCATGTTCCAGAGCCTTCTGAAGGCAGGACACCAAGTCCTGGATGTGCTTCTCTAGCACAGATCCTACTGGAGTTAACTTTAGTGTACCCACCGTTGGTTATTCAGTCAGTCACTACCTGTTTACTAAGTGCTGGCCTCTGTGCTAAGCACTGTGAATGCATGCCAGTGAAAACAGACATTTGTTAGCTCATAATCTCATCAAGATAAACAAGATGCATAAATTGTTAAAAACTGTGAGAAATTCTACAGAGGAAGAGGGAAAGGTGCTGCAAGAGTAAATAGGTCACCTGACCTCTTGGGAGTCAGGGAAGTAGACTTAACTGAGCAAAGGAGGAGAGTGGTCCACATGCAAAAGCAGCGTGGAGGATGCAGGGAGGAGCTCAACGGCGGTTGGTGTGGCTGGCATGCAGCCTGGAGTGGTGTGAGCACTGGCTTCGGAGTCACAGATCTGGTCCAACTTAACTGGGTGACTTTGATGACAAGTTTTAAACTCTGTGCACCTCAGTGACCTCCTTTAGAGGGATGTGGTGAAGATTAAACAGATTGATGTTTGTTTTTTTAAGACAGAGTCTTGCTCTGTCACCCAGGCTGAATTGCAGTAGTGCAATCTCCACTCACTGCAACCTCCGCTTCCCGGGTTCAAGCAATTCTCCTTCCTCAGCCTTCCAAGTAGCTGAGATTACAGGCATCTGCCATTACACCTGGCTAATTTTTGTATTTTTAGTAGAGACAGGGTTTCAACATGTTTCACCAGGGTGGTCTCAAACTCCCGAACTCGTGATCTGCTAGCCTTGGCCTCCCAAAGTGCTGAGATTATAGGCATAAGCCACCATGCCCTGCCATGAGCAGCTATTTTTTTTTTTTTAATAAAACTTTTATTTTGGAATAACTTTAGATTTACAGAAAAAAATTTTTTTTTTTTTTTTGAGACGGAGTCTCGCTCTGTCACCCAGGCTGGAGTGCAGTGGCGCAATCTCGGCTCATTGCAAGCTCAGCCTCCCAGGTTCACGCCATTCTCCTGCCTCAGCCTCTCTGAGTAGCTGGGACTACAGGCACCCGCCACCACGCCCAGCTAATTTTTTGTATTTTTTTAGTAGAGACGGTGTTTCACCGTGCTCTCGATCTCCTGACCTCGTGATCCGCCTGCCTCGGCCTCCCAAAGTGCTGGGATTACAAGCGTGAGCCACCGCGCCCAGCCCTAGATTTATAGAAAAATTTAAAACCTAGTACATAGAGTTTCCATATGCCCTTCACCCAGCTTCCCCTAATATTAGCATCTTATGTAACCATGACACATTTGTCAAAACTAAGGAATTAACACTGGTACATTACCATTAACTGAACCACAGACCCATCTGGATTTCCCCAGTTTTCCCACTGATGTCCATTTTCTCTGCCATACAGAATAGCACATTACATTTAGTTATGTATCCTTAATCTCCTCCATCTGGAATGGTTTCTCAGTCTTCCTTTGTTTTTCATGACCTTGATAGTTTTAAAGTGTTGGTAAGATATTTTGTAGAATGTCTCTCAATTTGGATTTTTCTTTTTCTTTTTCTTTTTTTTTGAGACGAAATCTTGCTCTGTTGCCCAGGCTGGTGTGCAGTGGCACAGTCTCAGCTCACTGCAGCCTCCACTTCTCAGGTTCAAACGATTCTCATGCTTTAGCCTCCTGAGTAGCTGAGACTACAGATGCGTGCCACCACGCCCGGCTAATTTTTGTATTTTGTTTTGTTTTGTTTTCTTGAGATGGAGTCTCTCTCTGTCGTGCATACTGGAGTGCAATGGCGGGATCTCAGCTCACTGCAGCCTCTGCCTCCTGAGTTCCAGCGATTCTCCTGTCTCAGCCTCCTGGGTAGCTGGGATCACAGACGTGCGCCACCATACCCGGTTAATTTTTGTATTTTTAGTAAAGATGGGGCTTCACATGTTGGCCAGGTTGGTCTCGAACTCCTGATCTCAGGTGATCCACCCGCCTCGGCCTCCAAGTGCTAAGATTCCAGGTGTGAGCCACTGCACCCGGCCTAATTTTTGTATTTTTAATAGAGACGGGGTTTCACCATGTTGGCCAGGCTGGTCTCATACTCCTGGCCTCAGGGGATCTGCCCACCTTGGCCTTCCAAAGTGCTGGGATTACAGGCATGAGCCACGGCACCCGGCCCTCAATTTAGGTGTTCCTAACATTTTCTCATGATTGGACTGGAGGCTACGGGTTTCTGGGAAGAGTACGCCAGAGATGAAATGCCCTTCTCATCACATCGTATTGGGGGTACATCATATCAACGTGACTCATCATAAGTGACATTAACCTTGATCAGTTGGTTAAGGTGGTGACTGCCAGACTTCTTTGCTGTGAAATTCTTATTTTTCCCTTTTCATACTGTAATATTTGGAACATAGGTTTGATTTTAATAGATATTTTAAAAATATATATTTAGAAATCTTTACCCACACTGAAAGAATATATATTTTTCTCAAGCACCTTTGGGGTATATATTAATATTGTTGGCATATTTACAATATTTACAAATATCATCTACAGCAGAGAATGTGGTAACTTTTATGCTGCAAAGCAAGTCTCAAATATTAATACCAGCACATCAGTATCAGGAATAAATGGGCTGGGCATGGTGGCTCACGCCTTTAATCCCAGCACTTTGGGAGGCTGAGTCAGGTGGATCACCTGAGGTCAGGAGTTTGAGACCAGCGTGGCCAACATGGTAAAACCCTGTCTCTACTAAAATTATAAAAATTTGCCAGGCGTGGTGGCACGAGTCAGGAGGGCTCCTCAGGAGGCTGAGGCAGGGGAATCACTTGAACCCGGGAGGTAAAGGTTGCAGTAAGCTGAGATCTTGCCACCACTGCACTCCAGTCTGGGCAACAGAGCAAGACTCTATCTCAAAAAAAAAAAAAAAAAAAAAGGAAAGATGATTGCAATATGTCACTACAATGTAAAGTCTAAATAAAAACAAAACAAACGTTAAAAATACTCAGACCTCAAGGATAATGAAAATACTGTATTATCAAAACTTGTATGATGTATAGCTAAAACAGTATATAGGAGAAATTTATAGCCTCAAATGCTTTCATTGGGAAAGAATTTCCCACCAGTAAGGGAGTGTGTGACTCATTACACAGGTTAGATGGAAGTTCAGAGAGTTCTCCCCAGTGTCTTTGGCATTTCTCCAGGATTTTTGCAGCACTCCGAGGGAATCAGAGCCCCAGTAACTACTGAGATTGAATGAGCCACTAGTGCAGTACAATGCAGACACAGAACAGATTATATTTTATTCCACAAAGAAAAGGAATGAGATCTTTTCCCATCTTAGCTTTGTGAAATAAGTTCCATTTCCATTGGAGGTGCTGAAGGAAATCAGGTTTTATGTCACGTTTTATTTAGATCTGCTAGAGAGACTGTGTTTTGTTTTTCTTTTTTTTTTTCTTTTTTTGGTTGGTTGTTTTTGGGACAGGGTCTCCTCTGTCGCCCAGGCTAGAGTGCAGTGGTGCAATCACAACTCACTGCAGCCTCAACCTCCACTCAGCAATCCTCCTGCTTCAGCCTCCCAAGTAGCTGGGATCACAGGCACATGCCACCATGCCCAGCTAAGGGTTTCACCATGTTGCCTAGGCTGATCGCGAATTCCTGGGCTCAAGTGTCAGACCCACCTCGGCCTCCCAAAGTGTGGGGATTATAGGCGTGAGCCACTGCACCCAGCCTGTTTTGTTTGGGGCAAGGGTTTTAACATTAAAATATATGTGTGTGTGTGTGTGTGTGTGTGTGTGTGTGTGTATGTGTATATATATACACACACATATGTATATATACGTATATATATATTGACTGTGTGTGGTGGTGCACACCTGTAATCCCAGCACTTTGGGAGGCCAAGGCAGGCTGATGGCTTGAGCTCAGGAGTTCAAGACCAGCTAAGCAACATAGTGAGATCCCATCTCTAAAAAAAATACAAAAAGGCCAGGCACGGTGGCTCACGCCTGTAATCCCAGCACTTTGGGAGGCTGAGGTGGGCAGATCACGAGGTCAGCAGTTCGAGACCAGCCTGGCCAGTATGGTGAAACCCCATCTCTACTAAAAATACAAAACAGCCGGACATGGTGGCACACATCTGTAATTCCAGCTACTCAGGAAGCTGAGGCAGGAGAATAGCTTGAACACAGGAGGTGAAGGTTGCAGTGAGCCAAAATTGCGCCACTGCACTCCAGCCTGGGCAACAGAGCAAGACTCCGTCTCAAAAAAAAAAAAAAAAAGCCGGGTATTGTGGTGCTTGTACCTGTATTTGCAGCTACTTGGGAGGCTGAGGTGGGAGGATTGCTTGAGCCCGGGAGGTTGAGGTTGCAGTGAGCCAAGATTGCACCACTGCACTCCAGTCTGGGTGACAGAGCAAAACCCTGTCTCAAAAAAGAAAAAATACTGTCCCTGCCAAATCCAAGACAGACAGCTTTTCTTTTTCTTTTCTTTTCTTTTTTGTTTCTTTGAGACAGAGTCTCACTCTGTCGCCCAGGCTGGAGTGCAGTGGTGTGATCTCAGCTCACTGCAACCTCTACCTCCCTGGTTCAAGTGATTCTCATGCCTCAGCCTCCCAAGTAGTTGGGATTACAGCCAGTTGCCACCATGCCCAACTAATTTTTGTATTTTTAGTAGGGACGGGCTTTCACCATGTTGGCCAGGCTGGTCTCAAACTCCTGGCCTCAAGTGATCTGCCTGCCTCGGCCTCCCAAAGTGCTGGGATTACAGGAGTGAGCCACCGTGCCCGGGTCAGACAGCTTTTCTATAGTGAAACAAGTCACACAGGAATATAAATGTGACCATTTTCTCTGGCAAATATCTAAGTAACTTTAAGGTTTGTCGGCTCCTGTGTCATAGGTGTTGCCATGTGTGCTACCTTTTTCAGAAGGCCCCACTTGCCTTGCAAACCTCTCTCCATCTCTAATAGGCCCTGTATGGGCTCTGCTGTCTCAGTTTTAACTGTCTTCTGCTTGACGCGAGTTCAGCCTGGGGATATAAAGCTTTGCAGAGCCAATGCCTTTGCATTATTCCCCGAAAGCTTGACTAGGGAGGCCAATCATTATGGGCCAGGGTGGGATTCCTTGAACTCTCTTGGAATGGGCTCACCAAGGACTACCCTTGTTTCTAGGAAAACCTATCATTTTCTTTCCTTTAAATTAAGCGTTTTCAGTGTCACTGGCTCAGCCAAGCATCCCTCGCATTTCTACTTCTCAACCATAGGTGAGTGGTGCTTCCATGAGTTGTGCAGTACACAACCTGCACAGCCATATGTGGCAGTTGTGCAGGGGTGGCAGTTCTGCCTACCCTCAGTGGAAGATGGATGGGGATTTGTTCTAAGGTAAACCTGGGATGCATTCCTCACATATGCAAGAAAGCTGAGTGAGTGTAAAATTAGAAGTCCGTAGATGGAGAGAGGCAGAGAAACAGGACGGGGAGTCCCAATGGAATTCCACTCCCTGGTGTTGTCTTGCAAGTCTGACTTGATCTCTGCCCTCCCCCTCATTTGATTATGTAAGCTTTCCAATCAATATTACTCTTTATTTATTTCTTTTTAGCATAAGTTAGGTTTCTGTCACCAACGCATTCTGGCTAAAAGCCTGAGTCTTTCCCTTAACTTGCCCCAAATGGCCAGTTATTATGGAATTCCACTGGGTTTTGGCTGTTGGATGAGGCACTGCGGGTATTTTGCTTATCCAGGTTGACTTTCCCATCTGTGACACTGGCCTACCTAATGAGGGATTCCAGCAAACAGGGTGGCATGCTGAGTTCTCAAAATAAACATGTATGGCAGCCTTTGCACACAGTATTCAGAAAGCAATCCATTATCAGTGGCTTGCCCTTATTTTTTGGTCCCTAAATGTATTTCCTGGCATTAAAAATAAAACAGCAGGTATGCTCCCTCCAAGGAGAAGTGTGTGTGTAAATTGGGCCTTTTCTACTGGAGGGGGTGTTCTGGGGTACGAGTGAAGGCCCAGTGAGGGCTCAGGCTGACAATCAGGACTACTTGGAAAATAGTGTTCTCAAGAGTGGAGGAAGTGGGCTCAAAGGAGCTTGAGGAGACTATAGGGGGAAGCGCAGGACACCAGCCAAGGCAGTCCTGCAGTGTGCAAGGCCCAGGACCAAGATTTTTGGCAAGGCCCCTGTCTCTTTCTGTTCTAGTCCAGGAACCATCTCTTCATCTTTTTTTTTGTTTGTTTTTTTTAATGTAAAATGTGCCATTCCTGCTTACTCTTATATTCTCATGACAAAAAAGGTACATTGTTTGGAACCTGTTACTATTGAAGATCTTGCTTTTGCAGTTCCCTAATACATTTATTTAATGCTGGATATATCATTATGTACGATGCTATATCATCGATGGGTGGCTGACTTGTTCTCAAAGATAGTTACTGTGCCTTACTGATGAGAACTACAAATATAAATGTTGCCCAGAGTATGCAGGAAAATGTGCATGATAATTTATTTTCTGGTCGTGTTAAATTTACCATTGGGAATTTTTTTCTTCAATGTAGGACAACACCTCTTCCAACTGTATCTTGACCTCTTGAGGCCCAGATCGCTGCATTCCTATAATGTGGTTGCTTTCAATGATGACTGCACCCCTGCCTTCCACATGCCACCATTAGCAGGGAGCACAGCAAGGGGCCTGTGAGCAGAGTGAGAAGAGCAAGCTCATTTAAGCAAAATACTTCCATCTCTTATTCTCCATGGCTTAAGACCAATGAGAGAATAATGTCATCACATCAACTGGAGGCGTGAAAGTACATCAATGGGAGGTGTATGTTGGTGTTGGGGAGCAACATCTCAAAAATCCTTGGTGGATGTTATGGACTGAATATGTGTTCCCCCCACCTCCCGGCCCCAAATTCATATGCTGAAGCCCTAACCTCCAATGTGATGGTATTAGGAGGTGGGGCTTTGGGAGGTAATTAGGTTTAGATAAGGTCGTGAGGGTGGAACCCCCATGATAGGTTTGTTTGTTTATTTATTTATTTATTTATTTATTTATTTATTTGAGATGGAGTCTTGCTACCTCTATCGCCCAGGCTGGAGTGTAGTGGCACAATCTCGGCTCACTGCAACCTCAGCCTCCCAGGTTCAAGCAATTCTCCTGTCTCAGCCTCCCGAGTAGCTGGGATTACAGGCGTGCGCCCCCATGCCTGGCTAATTTTTGTATTTTTTTTTTTTTTGAGATGGAGTCTCACTCTGTTGCCCAGGCTGGAGTGCAGTGGTGCAATCTCGGCTCACTGCAAGCTCCACCTCCTGGGTTCACGTCATTCTCCTGCCTCAGCCTCCTGAGTAGCTTGGACTACAGGCATCTGCCACCATGCCCAGCTAATTTTTTTGTATTTTTAGTAGAGACTGGGTTTCACCATGTCAGCCAGGATGGTCTCGATCTCATGATCCGCCTGCCTCAGCCTCCCAAAGTGCGGGGATTACAGGCGTGAACCACTGCACCCGGCCTAATTTTTGTATTTTTAATAGAGACAGGGTTTTGCCTGTTGGCCAGGCTGGTCTCCTGACCTCAAATGATCAGCCTGCCTGGGCTTCCCAAAGTACTGGGATTACAGGCGTGAGCCACTGTGCCCAGCAGGGTTTAATGCCTTTATAGGAAGCAGAAGAGACGCCAAAGTTTCCTCTCTCCAATACAGGAGGACATAGCAAGAAGGCAAGTGGGGAAGAGGGCCCTCACCAGGAACCAAATAGGCCAGCACCTTGATCTTGGACCTCCCAGCCTCCACAGCTGTGGGAAATAAACATCTGTTGTTTAGACTGTGGTACCCAGGCTGTAGTATTTTGTTATAGCAACCTGAGGAGACTAAGACAGAGGAGATAGACATGGCCAATCCTGGAGGACAGACTGACAGGTGATCCGGAGTCTGCCAAAGCGGTGAGGTGACTGCCCTGGAGTCAGCTGGGGAAGGGGTGCACAGGTAAAGGATGCCTGCCACACGTATCCCCCTCCCCAAGATCACCCTGGCTGCAATAAGCCAGAGATGGTACTCTGGTCTGAAGACAGAGGTACAAGCCAAGCCATATACCCACTCAGGCAGCTCAAGCACAAGCATCTACAGAGTTCAGACCCTTGAATTCGTGCTGTGTCCAAGTGAGTGAAAGTTACCCCAAATCAGCATGTCAACACCATTTCTGACAGCCTAATCTCATATAACCTGGTGAAAGAAATTCTACACCAGCCAGCAGGAGTGAGCTGCTTGCAAGGCTGCTCTCAGAACCAGATCTGGCCATGATGACTCCATAAACATGAATTCTGGAGCTTCTCAGGGCATCTGGCTGACCCTACATATGTGTGAGAGATGGGTAGGGGTAAGAGAGAGAGGGTTGGAGAGAACCCTGAAGAGGGGAAATGGCAAGTGGGACCCACAGGGAACAGACTTGTTCTGGAGCTCGATTGCCTTACTTAGATGGCACCACTCACCCTAGCTAGTCCCAACCACTGGAGAGAGACTTAGAAAATTTCAAGGTAGAAAATTGTGGTCAACAAGAGTCACATGGGATCTGGTCTAGACAGAGACACCCTTCCTAAATGGCATTGCTAGCTCCAGAAGGGCACTTAAAAACTTTTGAGGAATACAGTCCAAAGTGCAGGACCCTCTTAAGGCACAGGGTCTGGCACAAGGGGCCTCACTTGCCTGAATCTAATGGTGTTACTACCATCAACCACTGGATATTACCCACTAAGACTTAACAGTAGGAGCAAGAAGGTGGGTTCAGCACTGAGCCGATGAAGTTTCTATCAGTCCCCTCATCCATCCATCCATCCATCCATCCATCCATCCATCCATCCAACACATGTTCATTGAGCACTTACACCATGCCAGTGTTGTGTTAGGTTCAGGAGAAACAGCAATGGGTCTGACCAACTGCTTCTACCCCAAGCTGGTACTGCAGAATTAAAAAAGAAGGAAAAATAAAACAAGAAAAAAATGGCCACAGACATATCTCACATACAGCTGTTCATTTACAAACTTTTCTCAATTATGGTTCTTGAAAAGTGTTCCAATTACTGCGACTGTGTACAATTTAACCCAAAACTTAGTGGTTGGGGTAAATGACAATATTTATTTTACTCATGAATCTGCTATATGGACTGCTCAATATTTTTCATGGATCTGCATCTCTTATGGGCTGCTCTCAATAGGGTTAGTTTGTCTCTGCTCAGCTTGGTGTCAGGTTGGGGTGGAGGCTTGAAGCCTGGGGCCTGGAATCATCTGAAGGCTTCCTCACTCATATGTTTGGCTATTGATGCTGACTGTCACCAGAAACTTAGCTAGGGCTGGTAGCTGGAACACCTCTTCATGTTTTCTTTATATGGCTTGGGCTTCCTCCCAACATGGTGGCTGGGGTCCAAGAGTGAGCATTGTGATAGGGAGCAAGCCAGGTAGAAGCTGTGTCTTCTTTATGACCTAGCCCCAGAAATCACATAGCATCACTTTTGCCCTATTGGTTGGAATGGTCACAGACTCAGCCAGACTCAAGGAGAAGGAACATCAATCCCACTTCTCAGTGGGAGGAGTGTCAGTTACATCGTAAGGAGAATCATGGGATGGTTCATATAGATTACTATAGCATCTCCCAGAATGATGCTTTCAGGGTAAATAACACAAAACAGACTGGTGTAGTCATCTTTGGAAAAAAGTCTGTCACAAAAGCTTATACCGCTGCTCCTCTTTTTTCCAATTCTGTGCCTTTCCAAACATACTATACAAAATGATATTTTGACATTACAGTTTCAGACGAAGACATTCCCCAATTTAGTCGATGTTTCTAGTTAGAGATCATGCCGTGGAACAAATTTGAATTGTGCACTATGTTTGGAGAATCCAGAATGTTTTACTATGTCTAGCATCTCATGTGTCTCTTAAGTTTATTGTACATATGTGCTTTTCTCAAATGTTTCAAAGTGTTCTAATGTTTAGTCTTTAATTTTCCCTCGAGGTATATGTGTGTGTGTGTGTTTTATTTTTATGTTTGTTTAAGTGAAGCCCTCAAAAGTTTTAAAAAATTAGCAAAGAGTGCAGAAAAAACATATCTTTTATGCCAGGCACAGTGATGTGTGCCTTTAGTTCCAGCTACTTGGGAGGCTGAGGCAGGTGGATCGCTTGGGCCTGGGAGTTTGAAGCCAGCCTGGGCAACATAGCGAGGCCCCGTGTCTTAAAAAAACAAACTATCATTTAGAGAACCACTCACTTGCATCTCTCCTCCACCAACTTGCACCTAATATTAAATCTTGTCTTTCTGTCCAGAGCAGTAAGTCTTACTGCCTTATATTTTATGTAAAAACCATATTTTAAGCAAAATTATTTATTGTTTGTATAATTTTCTGTTGCATCAATATATTTTTTCTGTTAAAAATATTTAGGTGCCTTAGGCTGGAATTGAACATAATTTTGCCCATTTTAATTAATGGGAAAAATTTAACAGCTTTCCACTTAGAAGCAGAATTTCAGGAATGAATTGAAATCACTAGGAGGGTGATAGCTGTATTTTCATCATCTCCCCAAGGGCTTTTGGACAGCTTTCCCATCCTCTGTGCCTGTCACTTTTCCAATTCCCATCACTCGTTGTTCTTCCAGTTAGTCACCCCTCCCTTGTCTGTTACAGGTGTTCAGTATTAATTGTGTTAGAATGCATCTGGTTGCAAGTAACAGAAAACAAACTCTGGTATACATAAGATCCCTCATCCCCGTAAGACAGGAAGGTAGTACAGGGTTTGTGTAGCTGCTTGAGTATGACTTAAACAAACAGGCTCCTGTCTTTCTGCTCCACCTTCCTTAGCACAGCCCTCCTCATGGCCTCTAGGCTGCTGTGCCCCCAGGTGTTACCCACTTCCAAGCATGAAGCAGGGGAAAAGTGAAGGACATAAACTTCTCCAAGGGAAGAAGGGAAGGTCTCCTTTGATACTTCTGCCTACATCTTAGTGGCCAGGACTTTGTCTCACTGCCACCCTTAGCAGCAAAGAAAGTTGAGAGCTGTGTGCTTTGCTTTTCAGCCCCTGTAGTATAGAAAGGCAAGGGAGTGATTGAAAAAGATCTTAAGTTAGCCAACTACATAATTTGTCAGTGTTTAATTGAAATGTATTGCTTGGATCCACAGTGTCCTGGACATAGCCTCGTTCCTGTCCTAGCACATTCTTACCCTCCTTTTCCCTCTTCCTTCCTGTAGCTATTTTCCTGGGGGGTGAGGTGTGGTCTTGAGGAAACACTCTTCAGTTTTACTCTTTCTGTGAGGATACTAGTTCCCTTATCACTCATTCCTCCATAGTCTCTTCTGAGGTGAGGGGTCAGAATCTTCTTTGCTCCCTTCTGCTTTTCAAACAACCGTGCCTTCACCTCTACTCAACACCCTGACCCCTCCTCCCTCTCTCAATACCCAAGGTCAGTCTCAAGGCCAGGTCCTCCGTGAAGAATTCCACCATCCCTCCCTCCTCTTCTTTCTCAGTCCAAGTTTCCTACTTTAGACTCTCAAAGCACTTAAGCTGTACCTCTCCAGTGGTATTATTTTCTTCGTTGAAGTGAAAGCAAATTATTGAAAGGGGTACTGTTTACAAATGTCTGGCGCATTGCAGGTACTCGAAGTAGTATCTCTTACTATTATTATTACTGTCTTATCTCGATCAGATTCAGCTCTTTAATGAGAGGCTCTAAATCTTATGTTCGATTCACCTTTGTAACCCACACTGGGCCTGGAATAGAGCACTGTTCGTAACTAATGCTGTGCCCGTGTAATATGACGGCGGCGAGCAAAGGGCATCATTTCAGAGGAAGAGTGCTGTAATGGTGGGATAGGAGAAATTCCTAGAACCTGAGTGGGAGCCAGAATCTTGCAGAGAAGCCCCTTATCCGTCTGCACCGAAAGCAGGTAGAGTGGATGCCGTAAGATTCCTAAGGACGCAGGTGGAGCACCTCCTCCGTGCCGCGATGAGGTAGGTGCATCCGTCACTTCACTCCTCCCTCTCCACTTTATCCGGAAAGGGAGGAACGGAATGCGACCCGCGCGGCGATCTGGGATAGCTGCGCAGGCGCAGCTTCCGGCTCTGTGTCTCGGGAATTATTTGACACCACCGGTTCAGCCCCACAGAAAGCACTGATTAGGCGCCCCGCGCACGCGCAGTGGCCCACTTGGCTGGGGAGTTATTTGACGCCGCCGCCCCTGGCAGTCGGAAGTTGCCTGAGCAGATCCCAGCCGGCTGGCCCGACTGGCCTTCGTCGTCCCTTGGCGCCCTGGGAGAGTCGCTGACGGGTGGACTGACGGACCGCCTGAGGACGGCCGGCTAGGGCGGTGAAAGCGCCAGCCCTATGGCGCGGGTCGCGTGAGGCGGAAGGCCGAGGACGGCCGGCGGCGGCGCCCGCCCCGGCGATGCGGGCCCCGCCCGTCGCCTCAGGTAACCGGGCAGCCGGCCCCGCCGCGGCCGGACCCTCCCCTCTCCTTCTCTCTCTTCCCCTCCCGGCGGTCAAGGGACGGCTGAGGCTTGTTTCTCGGCTCTGGGTGCTCCAGGGGCCCGGCCTTTGGAAGCGCATCTGCAAATTTTTGGGAGACCCACGGGGGCGGGGAAAGCTTGGCCCTGGAGTGGGCGGCTGCTGTCGAGTCTGTGTAAACCCGGTCTAATCCTTGGGAGCTACCCCAGCCGGGCGAAGCTCTCTCCTGGCAACCTGGGGGAGGGGGCGGGTCTGGAGCGAAGCGAGACAACTCCCGCAAAGAATTTGGTTCAGCAGAAAGGTTAGGCGAGTTGCTGCCGCCCAGTGGGGACGATGTTGCCCATTGCACAGTGACACTCTGATGAGGAAGAGTTGATGATGAGAGTAAACAGCTAACCCCCATTAAGCGCTTCTTATCCGCCAGGAATCATGCCCAGGACATTATGTTCTCCACGTCTAACTTCACAGCAACCCTATGTATGAGGTAGGATTATTGTCCCCATTTTACTGACGAGGCCATTGAGTCCCTGGGTGGTTGGGTGACTTAATTACCCAAGGTCACATAAGCTAGTAATTTGAACCGAAGCATCCAACTCCAGAGACCCAAGTGCTTAACAATTAAGGCAGTGGCTGTCCAACTTTGCTACACTATACAATCACCTGGGGGAACTTGTGAAGGTTTCTGATGCCCATGTGGCATCCCACACCAAGACAATCAGAATGTCTGGAGTTGAAAGCCAGACTTCAATATATTTTTTTAAAGATGCCCAAGTGATTCCAGCCTGCAGCAAAGTTTGGGAACCGCATGTAATTTGATAATTCTGCATCTCAAAAAGCATCTCTGTTTCTCCAGCTTAAGTGTGCAGGAGAATTGTCTGGGAGCTTGTTGAACTTGCAAGTTCCACCCGCAGAGATCTTTAGGTTCACTGACCACTACACCTTGTGAAAGACTGTTAGGGGTGGGATTCTCTGCAGGGATTCTGAGTCATCTGGAACATTTAAAATGTATGCATCTTATGCAAACTGCTCGTTTGCAATTTTCCTAAATATACAATACTTACAGGTGTAGCGTCTCTAACCTCTGGGTCATTTTTACATATGCTGGTCGTCTGCCTAGACCATTCTCTGAACGTTCTGGCCATCCCACCCAAACGCATACACTTCTCCTCTCTCCTATATACATATACACACCCTTTTCTTTTCTTTCTTTTTTTTAGACAGAGTCTTGCTCTGTTGCCCAGGCTGGAATGCAGTGGCATGATCTTGGCTCACTGCAACTTCCGCCTCCTGAGCTCAAGCAGTCCTCCCACCTCAGCCTCCCAAGTAGCTGAGACTACCACGCCTGCCTAATTTTTTAATTTTTTTTGTAGAGATGGGGTTTCTCCATGTTGCCCAGGCTGGTCTCAAACTCCTGGGCTGAAGCAGTCCGCCCACTATGGCCTGTCATAGTGGTAGAATTACAGATGTAAGCCACCGTGCCAGGCCTACATACCCTTTTCTTCCTGTCTCTGGCTGCATTAGCTTTAAGCATTCCCTTCAAGATACTTCTGTCCCTGACCCCTACCCACCTTGAGTCCTTCCAATTTGCTCTTTAGGAACATCATAGTGAAACTTATCAGTTATTTTTCTGAGTTGTAGTTCTATCCCTACTTCTAGATTATGAGAAGCTTTAGGGCAGGGACAATGTTTTCTTCATCTCTGTATTCCTTCCAGTGCTTTGACATACAGACTCACAAAGCTTTTACTCAGTGGAAGGTTTGGGTCCTTATGTCATAGCTAGATCATGTCGCAAACAGATTCTTCTCTATTTCCATTTTTGTAAAAGATGTTTGGTAGTTCCCAGCTTATAGAGTTTTGTTCTTTTTGCTTAGGAATGAATAGTAACGTTCAGTAATTTGTCCAGCAGTTGAACACACACATTGAGATCTTACCAATTGCAAGGCACTCTGTAACTAACCATGTGCAGTCAACATTGTTTGATTTTTAATGTCTGATTCTATCACAATCAGACGCAATCATGTCTGTAGGGAAAGTCTTTTTATTACTGTTAGACCTTTGCATGTGTTCCCTACTTCATTGTCCAAAAAAGTGTTTAGTTGTCATCCACTAAATGCCACTGCCTTGTTGGTATTTGGTAAATACAAGCAGATGGGATTGCCATTGGTAATGGTTGGTCCTGTTCACCAGGAGAGATGACGTTAAGTACTTAATTAAGAGTAAAATCATGATGTCACAGGAATTGACAAATTTAGCACATATTTATTGCAGAATGCCTGAACTGCCATCGCCCCATTTGCCGTATTTACAAGTTTAAAGGAAGGCAGAACAATAATTCAGATTGGATTTGTTCTTGGTTGGACTTAAAACCGTGTAAGGATTTGCAAAAGTTAGTGAATATGTGTGTGAAGGTCATTATGAAGAGGTTTTTGGACAGTAAAGATTTTTTTTTGTATAGCAGTTAAATATGACAAAGTATGTAGACTGAATTAAAAACACATTTCATAAAATATTCTTTTTTTCTTTTTTTTTTTTTTTTGAGATGCAGTCTCGCTCTGTCCCCCAGGCTGGAGTACAGTGGCGCAATCTCGGCTCACTACAACCTCCGCCTCCTGGGTTCAAACGATTCTCCTGTCTCAGCCTCCTGAGTAGCTGGGACTATAGGCACCCACCACCACACCTGGCTAATTGTTTTGTATTTTTAGTTGAGAGGGGGTTTCGCCATGTTGGCCAGGTTCGTGTCGAACTCCTGACCTTAAGTGATCTGCCTGCTTAGTCCTCCCAAAGTGCTGGGATTACAGGCATGAGCCACTGTCCCCGGCCCATAAAATATTCTTTATAAGGATTGTTATAGAAAAATTTTCTTGGTTCCGTTTTGTATTATTTGGTCAGTTTTTAGGCTTAGCACTAATAGAAACTGATGGGACAACTTATGTTAAATTCAGATACTCAAGAAACTTGTCCTTGTGTGTCTGATCAGATGTGGACACAGTATCCAGTTCTTGCTTTAGCACATGGAAGAAACTCAATCTTTAAGGCTGAAGTTTTAAGTCTGTAGTTGTGCCCCAAAGTAAGGGTGAAAAATTCCACATGCTCAGAGAACAAAAGTGACTCTAATCATGATAGCTTGGGACCTAGAAATGGATTCTTTTTAATACGAGGTACTCATCGGTGTTAGCAGGTGTGTTTCCTGACATGTGCAAAGACTTTTTGGGCAGAATGCTTGATTTTCTTTGGTGCGAGATGATTTAAGTTTTAAAATTAAGGTGCGTGGAGTTTCATTCTAACTTTTTATAGATGCGGAAAGTAACTTGGCCAAGGCTACATGGTTAGCTTCTAGCACCTCCAGGACTAGAAAGCAGGCCTCCTTCCTCTGGACGGTGTCCCCTTTCACCCCCGACCCCTTCCCCATGAGAAAGGTTGTCTTGTGTATTGTTGTGTTGTGTTTGCATGTCTGTGTGTGCATGGGATAGGGAAGGGGAGAGAGTGATCTGCCATGTTTGAGAAACTCAATTAGATATCTAGAGGCCCCTCGACTTATGATGGGATTACTTCCCAATAAACCTATCAAAGTTGAGAAGGTCGTAAGCCAAAAATGCATTTAATATACCTACTGAACAGAATAGCTTAGCCTCATCTACCTTAAACATGCTCAGAACATTTACATTAGCGTACAGTTGGGCAAAATTGTCTAGCTCAAAGCCTATTTTATAATAAAGTGTTGAATATTTCATGTAATTGAATACTGTGCTGAAAGTGAAAAACAATGGTTATGTGGATAATCAAAGTATGGTTTTTACCGAATGCATATCGCTTTCACACCCTGGTACAGTTGAAAATCCTAAGTTGAGGATAGTGAGTACTTGGTGTGTGGAATGCACTTAGCTATATAAACTGGGAATACAAAGATAAATAAGGCACGGCCCCTGTCCTCAAGAAGTCTAATCAAAGTTATAATAAAATAATAGTGTAGTATCTGAAGCAGCTCTGTCAAATAGAATTTTCTGCAATTGTGGAACTAAATCTTATCTGCTCTAATATGGTAGCCACTGGCCACATGTGACTCATAAGCACTTAAAATGACTAGTGTAACTAAAGAAGTGATGTTTGATTCAAATAGTTTAAACTTAAAACTATTAAAATTAAAAGTTTTTAAAATTTAAATAGTTACATGAGATAGCTGCTGTATTGGACAGAGGTCTGTTTTATGCCTCAGAGAAGGTCTGAGGCATAAAAGATGAGAACTATGGTGGTGCTGGTAGGGGGCAGACAGGGTATTCAAATGTTCTTTGGGTAGCTTACCAAAAACTACCGTTTTCCATGTTTTGGGAGAGGTGCAGGCAGAACCTGTCTTTGTTTCCTGTAATTCAGGTGTTTGATAGGATCTGTAATAGCATCTGGTACATAGGTGAATACATTCCTTTTTTACCAGCTTTATTGATGTTTGCCTTATGGGGTCAATGGGACTGCAACAGAGATACGAAGTATAGTCCCTTCCTTTATTAGTCATGAGGTTATATGGATGAATTTGGTGCACCTTAAAAAAGCACAGTTTATTTATTTACTCAGTGTTTTGGCACCCTGTATCCTATTTTTCCCAAGAGAAATAGGCATGTCTTATAATGTGTACCTTCCATTGGTACATTTCAAAGTATGTCAACTTAGGTTGCTTTATTTGATCCTTCTCCCAGGTCACTCTAGATAGCACTGCAGGTATTCTCCCGTTTTACAGATGAGGAAACTATGACAAAGAAATGCCAGGTCGCTGGGTGCGGTAGCTGACTTGTAAACCCAACACTTTGGGAGGCCAAGGTGGGAGGATTGCTTGAGCCCAGGAGTTTGAGGCCAGCCTGGGCAGTATAATGAGACTTTGTTTCTATAAAAATTTTTCTAAAAATTAGCGGAGCATGGTGACACACACCTGTGGTCTCAGTTACTTGGGAGGCTGAGTGGGAGGATTACTTAAGCCTGGGAGGCAGAGGCTGCTGTGAGCCGAGATCGGGCCACTGCACTCTAGCCTGGGCGACAGAGTGAGACCTTGTCTTAAAAAGAGAAATGCCAGTTGACTTATCCAAAGTCATATGGTGAGATATGGAGTCAGGACAAAGGGAAGTAGCGTTGGACTTTGAGGCAAGAGGTGGAGTTTCTTGTCCCAGATCTGCTGTTACTTGATGTGATCCTGAGCAAGTCATAGCTTTACTTTGTTTCCATACCTAGTGGTTAGTGACGTCTGTCTTACCTAACCTTCTAGGGTTGTTATTGGAGTAAAATGAAGTAACATGTAAAAGCTCTTTGAAAATGATAAATTATGCAAAGGTACATTGTGCTCAAGCAAGATCTCAAGTAGTTTTTCTTTTTTTTGGGACGGAGTCTCACTCTGTCACCCAGGCTAGAGTGCAGTGGCGTGATCTCAGCTCACTGCAACCTTCGCCTCCCAGGTTCAAGCAATTCTCCTGCCTCAGCTTCCTGAGTAGCTGGGATTACAGGCAGCCGCCACCACACCTGGCTAATTTTTGTATTTTTATTATTACTATTTTTATTTTTTATTTTTTATTTTTTTTTATTTTTATTTTTATTTATTTATTTTTTTTGAGACAGAGTCTCGCTGTCGCCCAGGCTGGAGTGCAGTGGCACGATCTCGGCTCACTGCAGGCTCCGCCCCCCGGGGTTCACACCATTCTCCTGCCTCAGCCTCCCGAGTAGCTGGGACTACAGGCGCCCGCCACCTCGCCTGGCTAATTTTTTGTATTTTTAGTAGAGACGGGGTTTCACTGTGTTAGCCAGGATGGTCTCGATCTCCTGACCTCGTGATCCGCCCGCCTCGGCCTCCCAAAGTATTTTTATTTTTTATTTTTGAGACAGAGTTTCGCTCTTGTTGTCCAGGCTGGAGTGCAATGACACCACCTTGGCTCACCGCAGCCTCCACCTCCTGGGTTCAAGTGATTCTCCTCCCTCAGCCTCCTGATTAGCTGGGATTACAGACATGCGCCACCACGCCTAGCTAATTTTGTATTTTTAGTAGAGATGGGGTTTCTTCATGTTGGTCAGGCTGGTCTTGAACTCCCGACCTCAGGTGATCTGCCCACCTCGGCCTCCCAAAGTCCTGGGATTACAGGCATGAGCCACTGCACCCGGCCAATTTTTGTATTTGTAGTAGAGATGAGGCTTCGCCATGTTGGCCAGGTTGGTCTCAAACTCCTGACCTCAAGTGATCCACCCGCCTTGGCCTCCCAAAGTGCTGGGGCTACAGGTGTGAGCCACCATGCCCAGCCTCAAGTAGTTTGTTTTGTTGTATTATGCTGCTGTCATAACTCATCAGTTACCATATTGAATACTACTGTACCATGGTGTCACCTTTGATTTCTCTTGTCTTCCTCACTATGAAACTTTCTCTTGGGCAGCCATTGTGTTTTGTTTATATTTGTATCCCTAAATCCTAGGACAAATTTGACATGTAGCTGGTGTTTAATGTTTGTTTAATGAAATAACTGATGTCTGGATGTACTTTACAAAGTTTTAAAGAATTGTTTTTTGTAATGAGACTTGAAGCTCCTTGGGAACAGGGATGTTGTTTATTTTCTGTGCTTATTGCATAGAAGGCATGTAATAAATATTGTTTCAATCAATTGATGTAATTAATGTCAGGCTGTGGTCTTAGAGTGTCCACCATTGTATTGATTATTTTGGTAATTTGTCATTTAGACCAGACTTGCATGTTATTTTGCGGTGGTGCTTACAAGCCATAAGCTGTTACCCAGCACACACAACCTCCAGAGAGGATACCTAGAAAATGAGTACGTATAGAGTTGGGAAGGAAATTAAGGGATCTGCAGGGGAGCACTGTTGACTTCTTCCCCTTTTTCCTATCATATTTGCTTCTGGAACATTGAAGTTAGAGATTTCTCTGCTAGCAGCTCAGGTTGATAGCAGACAGCCAACTGGGGAGGGGACTCAGGATCCCTAATATAGCAAGCAGTTGAAGTCCTTAATCATCTAACTTCAGTTATTTCATTATATCTCACTACAGTGCCTGACACCTCGCCGTTACCCCCCTGACCGCCCTCAACCTTAGCCTATATGGTAGCCACATTGGAGTTTGCTCTTCCACTATCCCTTCAGTGTATCTTGGACACTTCCATCAAATTGCTTTAATGGAAATTTAGTTCCTGATGTGTCATGCCTGTGATAAGGTTAAACTTTCTTCTTCTTCTTTTTTTTTTTTTGTTTGAGACAGGGCCTTTCTCTGTTGCTCAGGCTGGAATGCAGTGGTGCAATCTCGGCTCACTGCATCCTCCACCTCCTGGGTTCAAACGATCATCATGCCTCAGGTTCCCAAGTAGCTGGGATTACAGGTGTGCGCCACCATGCCCGGCTAAGATAAGGTTAAACTTTTGCTCATTTTCTGCCTCCAGTTTTACTGAATTAATTACAAATATTCAATCCGAACATTCAGAGTCCTTCAAAATTGGTCACTGCTTACTTTTGAAACCTTACCACCTTCTACATATAGCTTTCTTTCCTTTAGCTCTGGGTTTTCAGTTTCTAGTGCTTTTTTTTTTTTTTTTTTTGCTACCTGAAGCAAGTTTCCTTTCTTTTATGTATTTTCTTTTCTTTCTTTCTTTTTTTTTTTGAGATAGAGTCTCGCTCTGTCACCCAGGCTGTAGTGCAGTGGCATGATCTCGGCTCACTGCAACCTCCGCCTCCTGGGTCCAAGCGATTCTCCTGCCTCAGCCTCCTGAGTAGCTGGGATTACAGGTGCATGCCACCATGCCCTGCTAGTTTTTGTATTTTTAGTAGAGATGGGGGTTTCACTATGTTGGTCAGCCTGGTCTTGAACTCCTGACCTCAGGTGATTTCACCCGCCTCGGCCTCCCAAAGTGCTGGGATTACAGGCGTGAGCCACCGCATTTGGCTCTTCTATGTATTTTATTCTCTCTTTTATCTGCATCCCCCGCCAACACCCGCCCCCCCTTTTTTTTTTTTTTTGAGACGGAGTCTCACTCTGTCGCCCAGGCTGGAGTGCAGTGGCGCAATCTTGGCTCACTGCAAGCTCTGCCTCCCAGGTTCACACCGTTCTCCTGCCTCAGCCTCCTGAATAGCTGGGACTACAGGCACGTGCCACCACGCCCGGCTAATTTTTTTTTTGTATTTTTAGTAGAAACGGGGTTTCACTGTGTTAGGCAGGATGGTCTCGATCTCCTGACCTCATGATCTGCCCATCTCAGCCTCCCAAAGTGCTGGGATTACAGGCTTGAGCCACTGCACCGAGCCTCATCTGCCCCTTTACCCTCAGTCTTACCACCTCAATTTTCTTACCTCCGTCAAAATTATACCTTTCCTTCAATGCAATTCATATGCTCTGTGTCTATAGTCTTCCCTGATCTTACCCTGTTGTTTTCCAGCTCAGCCTATCTTTCAATCAAAAGTAATCTTTTTCCTTTGAACTTCCATGATGTCTTGCCTATAGTTTTTAAAAAATCACATTCAACATTTTAATGTTCTAACTTATGTTACAGTTATTTATGGTATGTATTAGTCTGTTTTCATGCTGCTGATAAAGACATACCCGAGATTGTGCAATTTACAAAGGAAAGAGGTTTAATGGAGAAATCCTAGTTCCATGTGGCTGGGGAAGCCTCACAATCATGGCGGAAGGCAAGGAAGAGCAAGTCACATCTTATGTGGATGATGGCAGGCAAAGAGAGAACTTGTGCAGGCAAACTCCAGTTTTTAGAAAGCCATCAGATCTCATGAGATTCATTCGCTGTCATGAGAACAGCGCAGTAAATACTTGCCCCCATAATTCAGTCACCTCCCACAGGGTTCCTCCCATGACATATGGGAATTGTGGGAGTTACAATTCAAGATGAGATTTGAGTGGGGACACAGAGCCAAACCATATCAATGTATAAATCTTAATCTCCTTAATTAAGCCATAAACTCATTGAAAACAGGAACCAAGTCCTATTAATCTTTCTTCTTGATGGTTTTAACACTGCATTGGACAAAATAGATGGTTAATAGCTGTTTATTGAATAAGTCTACTTGGTGGTCCCTGCCAGTGTCTCTGAATGTTCACATGTATAGTCAGGATACTGACATATACTTACCAATTCTATATCATGAAGATGTAGTAATAAAAACATATTACGTTAAGTTGTACCAACATTTCTACTACTAAGTTAAAACTACAGTTGACTCTTGCTCATCATAGGGGTTAGGAGCACTGACCCTGTGCAGTCAAAAATTTTCATGTAACTTTTGACTCTGCCAAAACTACTAATAGTCTTCTGTTGACCAGGAGCCTGGCCAATAACATCAACAGTCAAATAGTACATATTTTATATATATATATACATATATATATATATTATATCCCATATTCTTAAAGTAAGAGAAAAGAAAATGTTATTAAGAATTATAAGGAAGAGAAAATATATTTACTATTCATTAAGTGGTAGTGGATTATAAAGGTCTTCATCCTCATCATCTGCATGTTGAGTAGGCTGAGGAGGAAGGGGAGGCTGAGGAGGAAGGGGAGGCTGAGGAGGAAGGGGAGGAGGAAGGGGAGACAGCATTTTGCTGTCTCAGGGATGGCAGAAATGGAAGAAAATCCGTATGTAAGTGGACCTTAGCAGTTGAAACCCATGTTGTTCAAGGGTCAACTGTACTTGCACTTCTCTACCATCCTTCTAATCTTTAGTCACAGCTATATGTTTATCTTTTTTTTTTTTTGAGACAGAGTCTTGCTGTGTCACCCAGGCTGGAGTGCAGTGGCGCCATCTTGGCTCACTGCAACCTCACCCTCCCAGGTTCAAGAGATTCTACTGCCTCAGCCTCCCAAGTAGCTGGGATTACAGGCACACACCACTACGCCCAGCTAATTTTTGTATTTTTTAGTAAAGACAGGGTTTCACCATGTTGGTCAGGCCGGTCTCGAACTCCTGACCTTAGGTGATCCACCCACCTTGGCTTCCCAAAGTCCTGGGATTACAGGCGTGAGCCACCGCGTCTGGCCTATGCATTTATCTGGTTGTAATTACGATATATATGTTTTTCTTTCTCTATTTAATAGTTATTTATTGATTGCTTACATGTACAAGGGCATGTTTCAAACAGATTACATATGTGATTCTTTAATTACCACCACAACAAACACAATGTGTAGGCTCCTAATCTACTATTTGCTTTTTTTTTTTTTTTTTTTTAGACAGAGTCTAGCTCTGTAGCCCAGGCTGGAGTGAAGTGGCACAATCATGGCTCACTGCAGCCCCAACACCAGGATCCAAGTGATCCTCCCACTTCAGCCTTCAGAGTAGCTGGGACTACAGGTGTGCGCCACCACGCCTGGATAACTTTTTGTCTTTTTTGTAGAGTTGGGTTTTCTCCATGTTGCCTAGGCTAGTCTCAAACTCTTGGACTCAAGCAATCTGCCTGCCTCCGCCTCCCATGGTGCTGGGATTATAGGCATGAGCCACCATACCTGGCCTTATTCTATTATTATCCCCATTTTACAGATGAGGATGTTCCAACACAAAAGTAGAGTAACTTTTGCAATGTTACCCAGCTTGCAGGTAGAGCTGGGATTTGAATCTATGAAGCCTAGTTCCAGAGCACTGGCTCTTAACCACTCTCATCTATGTTTTTATGATTCTTTGTAATCAGTGTTTAATGGCTACATGATAGTATATAGAATTAATATGTCCTAATTATGAAATTTTCCCATTATGATGGAAGTTAAATTACACCCACTTCCCCATCTCATATGTAATACTACAGTGAGCATCTTGTACATTTTTAAAAATTGAGCTGTTTTATAAGGATAAACTTAAGTCAAATTACTGGGTCAAGGCACTCTTTGTCTTCTGCTTTGTACTGGGAAAACGTTCATGCTATCCTTGGGTGAATGTTTAGGAAAATGACATATCAGCCTGAGGTGCCTTACAAGTGTGCCAACTTATTAACAGGACGGAGCTACTAACAGCCCCATGGCAAGTAGACTAAGACATGGCAAGTGTGATCAAGACACGTGAGGGTTCTGCCATGGTGCTATCCTGAGAGGTTGATGCAGATGCCATGGTACTATCCTGAGAGGTTGATTCTTGCCTAGGAGGGCCTAGGCGGTGCAGCAGTACTGGCTCCTGAAAGTAATGTTCTCCAGGATCTGCGAGGTT
This sequence comes from Symphalangus syndactylus, assembly GCF_028878055.3. Classification (NCBI taxonomy): domain Eukaryota; kingdom Metazoa; phylum Chordata; class Mammalia; order Primates; family Hylobatidae; genus Symphalangus; species Symphalangus syndactylus. Next base: position 34,069,545 of record NC_072446.2, on the reverse strand, counting down.
TGTTACTTTGGATAGCCTAAGCTGCAACAGCAAGAGGAGGTTCTTATTTGTGTGTTTAAGAGTAGGCTGGGCAGGTGAAGTGGCTCATGCCTGTAATCCCAGCACTTTGAGAGGCCGAGGCGGGTGGATCACAAGGTCAGGAGTTCTAGACCAGCTTGGCCAATATGGTGAAACCCCATCTCTACTAAAAATACAAAAATTAGCCGGGTGTGGTGGTGGGCGCCTGTAGTCCCAGCTACTCAGGAGTCTGAGGCAGGAGAATTGCTTGAACCTGGGAGGCGGAGGTTGCAGTGAGCTAAGATGGCGCTATTGCACTCCAGCCTGGGTGTCAGAGTGAGACTCCATCTCAAAAAAAAGAAAAGGAAAAAAAGAGTAGGCTGGCCACTGACAATACTGGGCCTAATGGAACTCCCTCTACCAAATCTGTCACTGCACTTTGCCTTCATCCTTTTTTTCCCTAACAGCAACCACGATGAAATAAAGTGAAGTTGTAGGACCTCCATAGTTGGGTTATAAGCCTAGCCCCTGCAACAAAGGTGGGTTGGGGTGACTTCTGGGGCACCAACAGCTTATACAAAGTATACACTTCACTATCCTCTTTCCACAAGGATTTTGCTAATTCAGTTACCAAAACTAGTATATGCCTTTATCTGTGATCAGAGGCATAAATTGGACCATAGATAAGTTCTTTTTTAGCCAACATTGTGTTTTTTTGTTTTTGTTTTTGTTTTGTTTTGAGTTTAGTTGATAACATTTAAAGAGTAGGAGACTGTAGAAATGTCCAGATTTTCTGTGTCTCTTCAAAAATTGGATTATCTGGCACGTCTGGGTCTGCATTCCGTCTAGGTGACAGCTAGAACTGAGTAATAGCTGTAAACAGAGCTTGTATACTAGCTCTTGTTGCCCAGGCTGGAGTGCAATGGCATGATCTTGGCTCACAGCAACCTCTGTCTTCCGGGTTCAAGTGATCCTCCTGCCTCAGCCTCCTGAGTAGCTGGGATTACAGGCATGCACCACCATGCCTGGCTGATTTTGTATTTTTAGCAGAGACGGGGTTTTTCCATGTTGGTCAGGCTATTCTCGAACTCCCAACCTCAGGTGATCCGCCCGCCTTGGGCTCCCAAAGTGCTGAGATTACAGGCGTGAGCCACCACACCTGGCCTGGTGATGTGATTTTTCTAGAGTTGTGAACAGTTCTTGGTTCTAAAGATAATGAAGCTTAGTCTTCCTCAATTTACATGATTAATTGCATTATTGGAAAATTCAGTCTATTAAAATAGCACAATGTATTTTGTATTTATATGTAAATGAAGTTAATTTTTAGGCTTAGACAATGATTTTCTAGCAGATGTTCAAAAGTCATGTGAGATGTGGCATAATTGTTCATTGTGCAGGACTGTCTCATGCAGTACAGGATGTCTAGATTTCCTGACTCTGCCTATAATGCCAGCAGCTTGCCCCAATCATTGTGCTAACCAAAAGTACACTTATTTCCACAGTGCCTCTAGGTGACAGGTTTTTCTATTAAAAATCATTGCCCTGATCTCAGTTGGGTCCTTACCTCCTCATCGGAGTTGAGTTTTTTGTTTTTTTTGTTTTTTCTTTTTTTGAGACGGAGTCTCACTCTTGTCACCCAGGCTGGAGTGCAGTGGTGTGATCTCAGCTTACTGCAACCTCTGCCACCCGGGTTCAAGCCTCTCCTGCCTCAGCCTCCTGAGTAGCTGGGAATTACAGGTGCCCGCCACCACACCCGCCTAATTTTTGTACTTTTAGTAGAGACGGGGTTTTGCCCTGTTGGCCAGGCTGGTCTCGAACTCCTGACGTTAGGTGATCTGCCCACCTCGGCCCCCCAAAAGTGCTGGGATTACAGGTGTGAGACAGTTGAGTTTTATCACTTGTTTTGTTAGTTTAATAGGTACAAAATGATACTTTAGTTGCCTTCGTGTTTCTTCCATGTTTGTTTCTAATGTTCATGTTCTCTTCATTGTTTTACTTAATATATTTGTAATTATAATGCATTTCTTTGTTTGAATGTTTTTTGTCTGCATTTTGTTAAAGTTTAGCATCTTTTTTTCTGTTACATATATTTTGATGTTTTAAGTTCAGCTTTTTCATTGTATCCTTTCTATATCTTTTTTTTTTTTTTTTTTGAGATGGAGTTTTGCTTTTGTCGCCCAGGCTGGAGTGCAATGGCACCATCTCTGCTCACTGCAACCTCCACCTCCCGGTTTCATGCGATTCTTCTGCCTCAGCCTCCCAGGTAGCTGGGGTTACAGGTGTGTGACACCATGCCCAGCTAATTTTTGTATTTTTAGTAGAGACGGGGTTTCACCATGATGTTGTCCAGGCTGGTCTCGAACTCCTGACCTCAGGTGATCCACCCACCTCAGTCTCCCAAAGTGCTGGGATTACAGGTATGAGTCACCACGCCTGGCCTATATCTTCCTATTTTACATGTTTCTTGAAAGCATTTTTTTGGTTTCATTTAATCATTTAAACATTAATACATTTAGAGAATGAAAATTTCTTACATTTAAAAACTTAAAAAAAGTTTGTCAGAAGGATTTAATAGCTATTAAACCTATTTTGATTGGTCTTCCCTAAGGTATACTCCTCTCTTCAGAATTGGGAGGGTAGTGGCCATTTCTTAAAAATGCGGACTCTCAGGCCCCAGCTCAGACCTGCAGAATTGAGCTTTTTCTGAATGGGGTCTAGGAGTCTGCATTTTCAGCTAGACCCTTTCCTCCCCTGATGATTCTTCAGTGTACAGTAGAGTTTGAGAGCTAGTTTGTCCTTTTTTTTTTCCTTCTTAAAATCTGTTTTCTTCCAGTAATGTGCTGTGATGGACCCTGAATATTAAATATTCATTTAGTATTTGGAAACCATCCAACTTTTATTTTTACTAGTAATTACCTTCAAACAAATGAACATTTTTCAATTTTTATTTGAATATAACATACAAAATTTTGGACACACTTTAGTGGAATAGAGGGAATACCTTCTGATATCTTCCTTTTTCCCATCGGTAAACCTTGACACTCTCAAACACATGATCAATGTCCACTGTGTGCCAGGGACTCAGAGGTTCAGGAGGCGAGGTCCCCACCCAAAAATGGCTGACACTTTTGTGATGAATGTATCTGTACACCACTAACGAATGAGCTAATGGGCAGCTTTATATGAACATCCGGTAATAGGCACTCAGCTGAGAGGAGTTGGTCTAAGGAGTCAAGAAAGGTTTTACCAAAGAGAGGACATTTGAGTTGGGCTTTGAAGGCTGAGTACTTCATAAGGTGGATCAAGGCAGGGAATGGCAGTTCAGTCAGTGGGAGCAGCATGACCAGTGACTTAGGGTAAGAAAGAATTTGCTGGGCTTGAGCAATCATCAGTAGTTCTTTGTGGCCATTGCTTGGGATGTTTGTGGGAAAGTGGCAGTAGAAGATGAGGCTGGCAAGGTGGTATATGCAATTTCCATTAGAATTCTAGCAAGGCTTTATTGATTTTTTTTGATTTGGATAAAATAATAAATCGTATACTGAAGAATAAATGTCTAGAAAAGACAATAAAGTTTTGGAAAAAACATTCTATAAAGCCACTGAACTGAAGTCATTATGGGTTGGCATGGGAATAGACAAATAGTTGAATAGAACAGAAGTTTCATAGATTCTGGAAGAAATGAAAATTTAATATATGACAGAATTAGTATTTCAGTTTAGTGTGAAAAGGATGTATTTTTAAGAGGTGATGCTGACACAGCTGACCATACATTTAGAAGAAATTAAAATCAGACCTTTCCAACACCACTTACAGAAGTAAATTCCAGATAAATATACAAGTGTGAAAAATTATACAGTTATCTTGCAGGAAAATCTAGGAGACTACATATTCACATTAGGGTTATGTTTTCAAATTTTCGGACTAAGACCTATAATAAGAAATGTATTTTCCGCTGGGCACGGTGGCTCACACCTGTAATCCCAGCACTTTGGGAGGCTGAGGCGGGTGGATCACCTGAGGTCAGGAGTTCGAGACCAGCCTGACCAACATAGAGAAACCCTGCCTCTACTAAAAATAGAAAATTAGCCGGGCGTGGTGGTGCATGCCTGTAATCCCAGCTACTCAGGACGCTGAGGCAGGAGAATCACCTGAACCGTGGAGGTTGTTGTGAGCCAAGATCACACCATTGCACTCTAGCCTGGGCAACAAGAGCGAAACTTCATCTCAAAAAAACAAAAAAAAAGAAAGAAAAAAAGAAAAAAATGTATTTTCCATTGTGACCCAGAACATATGCATATATTACAAAGGAAACAAATTTCACAGAAACATTGGTTACCTTTATTATGTGTGATGCCTTTATTATACATCCTATACCATCTAATTAAAACAGGTATTATCCATAACATTTATTTCATGACCCATAGTTTGAAAAACACTGATAGTTTCATGACCCACAGTTTGAAAAACATTGATAGAGGCAAGATGTTTGCAGCATTCTTAATCATGCCAATAGTCTATATATCTGTTTTATTTATTTCTGTTAATTTCCAGTAGTATAATTTGACGTGCATTTCTGTTTTGTCTTTTCAGGTGCCATTTGGATTGTACTTTAGTGGCACGATGTACTCTGAGTGGAGGTCACTGCATTTGGTGATTCAGAATGATCAAGGCCATACCAGTGTGCTGCACAGCTATCCAGAGAGCGTTGGACGAGAGGTGGCAAATGCTGTAGTCCGTCCTCTTGGGCAGGTGTTAGGTACCCCTTCAGTGGCTGGTAGTGAGAGTTTGTTAAAAACTGACAAAGAAGTAAGTATTTCTAAATTTCCTTCTCTTATATGAAAATGTACATTTGTTCTTGAAGTGTGAAGTCTGAAAATGTACATTTGTTTAATGTTAACTTTTTTGTTCTTTTTTCTTTGAAAAGAGCTGTAGTAGAATGTCAACTTTTTAATGGATTTCTCCCCAACATAGTGTGACTTCTCAATTTTGATCTTGTTTGAGTTGAGGGCTGGGACTCGGAGTTTGTAGAGGTTATAAGGAATGAGTTGTACTGTTTTGCTGCTGGGACTTTTTACTAGTTATGGTCAGTTCTCCACTTGAGCTAAAGGCCAAGACAGAGACGTGAATGTCAAACCCTTTCCCCAAAGATCTAGGCTTAGTCTTCTGATTTCCATTTAGAGTGTGTTTGGAAGGCCTCATCCCTACCTCTGGATGGCCCCTGACTGAAGACTCATGTCGAGTTTTCAGGCTACGTGTATGCTGTGCTTAAGCTCTCCCCTGTCCCCATCCCTACCTACCCTTTCCTGGCTTCCAGGTTTAAGAGTGCTGCAGAGAAGCCAAGCCCTTCTGGCCTAAGCCTAGGTGATTGGAATTGGGGTTATGTTTGCTGTTTCTTTTTTTTTTGACACAGAGTCTTGCTTTGTCATTCGTGCTGGTGTGCAGTGGCATGACCACGGCTCACTGCAGCCTCAGTCTCTCTGGGCTCAAATGATTCTTCCACCCCAGTGAGTCCCAAGTAGCTGGAACTACAGACACGTGCCACCACGCCAGGCTAATTTAAAAAATTTTTTTATAGAGATGATGTTCTTACTATGTTGCCCAGGCTGGGTGTTTACTGTTTCTAAAGATAGGGGCTCTTGGAATGGCTTGCCCTGAAGCTGGCCCTTTGTTCTTGGGTTCAGTGGCCCAGGCTGAAGTTAAAAAGTTGCCACTGGGAAGTCGTGAAGGGGCCCTGAGAATGGAGTGATAGAGGAGCTTGCTAGTATAAATTCTGGCTAAGATGCAGGATTAAAACTTTGTCCCTTGTGTTGAAGAAGCTCATGCAACCTTCAGACTTCACATTTAGCAAAACCTGTACACTATTTCTCAGACCCTTTTTTTCTGTTTGCTTTTTGGTTTCCTGTGAAGGAGAGATTAGACTTAGATAAAAGACTAAAACTTGTAGCTCTAGGGGTAGGATCCTCCCTCAGCCATGGGTCTCTGAAGAGTAAAGGTCTTCAGTCTGAGGAACGTTTTTCTCTCTTCAGAGGACCCTAGATTTATCCCTGAGGACTAGCACAGGCCCTGGTGTTTCTCCTCCTGGTGCATTTGTGATCCCTTGTTGCCTTCTCCTGGGAAGAAACGGTACGTGAGTAGATAGAGGTGCTCTGGTGCAGCCCTTGTTTTTCTCCTTTCTCACCCTTGAAAAGAGATGAGAATTCCTGTTTCCTCTAGAATTATACTTTTTTTTTTTTTGAGACGGAGTCTCGCTCTGTCGCCCAGGCTGGAGTGCAGTGGCATGACCTCGGCTCACTGCAACTTCTGCCTCCCGGGTTCAAGCGATTCTTCTGCCTCAGCCTCATGAGTAGCTGGGACAACAGGCACATGCCACCATACCTGGCTAATTTTTGTATTTTTAAAATGTATTTTTATTTATTAATTATTATTACTATTGTTTTTGAGACGGAGTCTCGCTCTGTCACCCAGGCTGGAGTGCAGTGGCATGATCTTGGCTCACTGCAAGCTCCGCTTCCCAAGTTCTCACCATTCTCCTGCCTCAGCCTCTCGAGTAGCTGGGACTACAGGCGCCCGCCACCACGCCCAGCTAATTTTTTGTATTTTTAGTAGAGACAGAGTTTCACCGTGTTAGCCAGGGTTGTCTCAATCTCCTGACCTTGTGATCCGCCCGCCTCGGCCTCCCAAAGTGCTGGTATTACAGGCGTGAGCCACCACGCCTGGCCTATTTATTTATTTTTTGAGACAGAGTTTCACTCTTGTTGGCCAGGCTGGAGTGCAAGGGCACCATCTTGGCAACTTCTGCCTCCCAGGTTCAAGTGATCCTCCTGCCTCAGCCACCCGAGTAGCTGGGATTGCAGGCATGCACCACCATGCCCGGCTAATTTTGTATTTTTTTTTAGTAGAGACAAGGGTTTCTCTGTGTTGGCCAGGCTGGTCTCGAACTCCTGACCTCAGGTGACCCGCCCACTTTGGCCTCCCAGAGTGCTGGGATTACAGGTGTGAGCCACTGCACCCGGCCAATTTTTGTATTTTTGGTAGAGACGGGATTTTGCCATGTTGGCCAGGCTGGTCTCAAACTCCTGAGCTCAGGTGATCCACAGTCCTTGGCCTCCCAAAGTGCTGGGATTACAGTTGTGAGCCACTACACCTGGCCTAGAATTATAAAATTAAACAATTGTGTGAAGATGCCACCAAAGATATCTTCTTGGTTTTTTATCTGATAATTAGGGACCTGCAATGTCTTTTAGAATCCGTCTCTTATGTGGCTAAATCTTGCTACACCCTGCTCCAAATTTGTCACAGCTTCACTGTGCTGTTATAGGCTTCTTTAACACTTACTGCAGTTAAACCATATATTTCCTACCCTTAACCTTTGTGGTTGCTTTTGAGCTTAAAAAATTTAATACATATATTTATCTTGTTAGATTTAACTTTGGTTTTAAGCTGTTGAAGCCTTTTTGAATCCTGAATTTCTGTCCAACAAGTTGGCCATCCTTTTTAGCTTTGTGATATCTACAGATGATCAGCATACACTGTTTTTCTTTTTTTTTTCCCTAAGTTAGAATCTTGGCAGAGCCTTTGGCATGCCACTGAGCACCTTTTTCCAAAATGATCTTGGCACATTAATCTACTGTTACTCTGTCATGTGGTGTCTTGACCAGTTGTAAATCTAGCCATTCTACCATCCTCTGGGCCATATGTCTCCATCTCGTCCACAAGGAGATCCTGGGTCTGTCTAGATTTCTTGCTAACACCCAGATACCCGTTTGCCGGAGAACTCTGTTAATGGTATGGTGAGAATAGCTTCAAATTTCTAGTTGGAAGACCAGGGTTCAAGTTTTCAGCTCCACCTTTTATAAACCAGTGACTTGTGCCAAATTGCTTAATCTTGCTAAGTTTCTGTTTTCTTATGTATAAAGTAAGGATAGTTTATCCTGTCTACACAGAGTTATTGTGATGGCTAGATGATATTTATGAAAGTGCTTTGTAAACTGTAAGGACTACACTGTTGTCAGCCCTCTAAATAGTAACCCTATTAATAAAGGAATGAAGCTCATTTGGCATGGCTTGATCTTTTTGAGCAGGCTGGGTCTTGGTGATCATGCTTCTGTTTTGTGAGTTCACTGATTGCTTAGTAATTTGTCTCAAAGTTTTGTCTGGAATTCACTTAAACTTTCCAGTTTACAATGTCTGTAATACAGTTTCCTCCCCTTTTTTGCAAATTGGGGTTTCTCATAGATGGAGACATATAGCTCAGATGATGGTAGAACGGCTGGATTTATAATTGGTCAAGATACCACATGACAGAATAATATTTGACTAATGTGCCAAAGTCATTTTGGAAAAAGTTGCCCAGTGGCGCCTTCTAGTTGGAAGACCAAGATTCAAGTTTTCAGCTCCACCTTTTATAAACCAGTGACTTGGGCCAGGTTACTTAATCTCTACAATTATGACTGCAGGCAGCCTAGTGGTTCAGCAGTCTCTTAGGCAAGTTCTCTCAGTCCTTAGGATATGATTCAGCTAGGTCAGGAGGCTGGGACTCATTCAGTGCAGCTAAATGCCTTGTTAAGATCTTACCCAGCTTCAATCCTTTCTCAGCTGTGTTTGTTCTTCATTTTAAGTATTGTTATTATTATTATTATTATTATTATTATTAGCAGAGAAAACAGTTGTAAAATAAGAGTCAAACAGTTCATCTTTCTTCCTGTTATTTGTTCATTTGCATAATCTGGAGATGGAATGTGACTGACTTTATATGATTTTCTAAATGCTACACATACTCAAACATTAAGTGGAGAAAAAACTCTAAAATGTTCTATTTTGTATCTCTAATCTCTATGGAAATTTGAAATGACCTGTATTTACTTTTTAGTTCACAGAGCAAATAATAGTAATATCTAAAGGGTGAAAACCAGCATAGGCTTGATATTCAAAAATAAGTAATTTATTTTCTTCTTAAATCTTTTGCTTGGGAAATTGTATGTTTGATATGTGAAAAATGCATTATCTAAAATAAATCTGATATTTACGTTGAGACAAATATACTGTCAATTTTAGAGGTTTTTGGCAATAAAAGAGATTGGCATTTTAAATCAGTCTACTGAGATAGGCATGTATAATAATTCTATACGGATATTTTCTTTTGTATAGGTAAAATGGACCATGGAAGTAATTTGCTATGGACTGACCCTTCCATTGGATGGAGAGACTGTAAAATATTGCGTTGATGTATATACAGACTGGATTATGGCTTTAGTGTTGCCGAAAGATTCTATTCCATTGCCAGTTATTAAAGAGCCTAATCAATATGTTCAAACTATACTAAAACACCTACAAAATCTTTTTGTACCAAGGTAAGCTATACCTGTCTATCTGGCCCATTATCAGGGTCATCGTAAAATATTCGTAAGTGTTACTGTAGTATAGGAGCTGATTCATTGTTAGTCCTCTGAACAGTGACTTCATGTGTTCAATTAAAGATTGTATTAATGTGAATGTAAGGAGAGATGGGCTTATGTAATGTTTACTAGGAGTTTTTAACAGGTATGTGTTCTTTAAAGGTTTTTGGCTTTGCTTCTAAAATCTCATACCTGTTAGATATTAAAATACTGTAACATGTTTCCCTTCTACTCAAAAAATATGTACTTTTGCTATCACAATTCTTGTCTCCATTTAGGCTAAACACAACTAAGGGAGATGCATCTACCTTAATAGGCATCTTTCCTATGAGAGAATGAAGACACTTGAAATGATTATGGGCAAATTGGTAGTAAGCCAAAAGATTCCTCTTGATAGTTTGTTTCTGATTTTTTTTTCCATCTTTTTAGGCAAGGGCCTTAAATATCATAATATAGGATACCTTCAAGGAGCAGTAGAACAGGTTTCCTTTTGGTAAAGTTCTGGTTAGAGCTTTTGGTCTGTCATATGGTGAGGGACTGTGAAAACCAGCTCTGTAAGTTTTTAACTTTCTAAATATAGAAGGAAGATTACTTTGGAAAATCTGAATTAAAAAAGAGAAGTCTCCAGAACTCTAGTCAGTAGGCTCAGGTGTAAGCACCATACCATGCGTGAAATGCCTGTTGTAGTCTGGCCCCTAACTAGACTAGCTGTTCTTAATTCTGCATGAGTGCTGCTCTGTAGTCAGATTCATAAGTCAGACATTCCTCTAAGACCTCTTAAAGATCTTTCCCATCATGATGTCTTTTTGTCTTCTTCCTCTTTGTTCTTTCCATCACCACATCTCATTCTTGTTGGTTCTTTAATTCTGCCTTGTGAGAAGTCTTACCTAACCACTCAGGCCCACAGCGATCACATCTTCCCCGAACCCATATGATACATTCTGTATCACTCTTGTATCTCTCACTGTTTTGTTGCTTATCTTTTAAAATGTGTGTCTCCTTTCCCCATCTAACCAACTTGAAGGCAGGAACTGTGTTGTCTCTATTTTAGGCTTCCACAGTATCTGGTGCAATACTGGTATTTTAATACTTAGTACTTATCTTAGGTGTTAATTAAATGCGTGTTGTTTGTATTTATTGATTTCACGCGGAATTAAAAACAGGAAATGGGCCAGGCGCAGTGCCTCATGCCTGTAATCCCAGCACATTTGGAGGCTGAGGCGGGTGGATCACCTGAGGTCAGGAGTTCGAGACCAGCCTGGCCAACATGGCGAAACCCTGTCTCTACTAAAAATACAAAACGTAGCTGGGCGTGGTGGCGTGTGCTTATAATCCCAGCTACATGGGAGACCGAGGCAGGAGAATCGCTTGAATCTGGGAGGCGGAGGTTGCAGTGAGCCAAGATTGCACCACTGCACTCAGCCTGGGCGACAGAGCGAGACTCTGTCTCAAACAAAACAAAACAAAACAAAAAAACAGGAAATGGTTGGGAGTACTTAGAATATTGTTTATAAGCAGGTTCTTCTAAAATGGTATAATAGTTTTAATACTTTCGTGTTATCTTATTTAGGAGCCTACTGGGCTTTTTCTTCATGCCTGGGATAGTCTCATGAGTAGTATTGTCACTGTGTCTCTTTCCTCTTCGTAAGCCTACTTCCTCTCAGTGCTCAGTTAATTTGTATTGATGAAAAAAATTAATGGCTTTTGAGTTAATTAGGCTTGTGCCTTTACTCTTCTCCTTTGAGAAACATGACTACCTTATAAATGGTTTTGCTGTTTGGTAATTACCTTGTTTTCTCAAAAATATGTGTGCATAAGTGTTAGTAAATTCAGAGAGGGTACTCAACTGAGAATTAGAGTTCTCTTCCTGGCGAATGTTTTAGGAAAATTAGCTGAATATTTTCAATGCTAAGTATTGGTGTTATGATCTCATCTCCCATTATTTGAAGTTTTAGTTGTTTATTTGATTCTGATAGTTCACAAAACTGTCATCTAAGTTTACTTAATTAGTTGTTCTTATAAAAACTGACATTCAAAACGGAGGGAACTGCCTTTACCATTTTGCTAGAGATTATGTCAGAATGAACGTAACTTTTCTCTTTTGCCCATCAGTTTGATTTTTTTTTTTATGATTGAGTGAAGAGTAAATCATCTTTTAAAGTTGGTTAAGGTTTTGATTGCTCACATATACTATACTGTACTTTAAAAAAACATATTATTGTTCTGAAGCAGGGTTAACAAAGAGCCAGATAGCATTTTAGGCTTTGTGGGTCATATAGTGTTAAAATTAGTTCTGCTGGTGTGGCATGAAAGCAGCCATAGACAATATGTAAATGAATGATCATTACTGTGTTCCAATACAACTTCGTTTACAATATAGATAGTAGGCCATATTTGTAAACTCTATTTACAATAAAAGATAGCAGGCCAGATTTGACCCATTGGCCATCATTCACCACCACTGTTCTAAAGCAGTTTTTCTGAAGATCACAAGTTACATTTTAAAAAGTAACTTGATATTTTTGAAAGGGAAATCTCTGGTGTTTAGCTCTTCTGTTTTTTTTAATGTAAAGGTTACCTTGTTTCTTTTAGCTTTAGAACTTTGGACCCTGCATCTGAATTTAGGCCTTCTGAATGAGAAGGAGCCTCAGTACCTGAGGAACAGGTATTTCCTTTCCTGTCATTGGGCAAATACCTGGAAATGGTAGGTAGACCTAAGTTACCGTGTAGGAGGCATGCACTTTTGGAAGAGTGTCAGTCCCAGGGCCATTAATGGTATTTTTATTTCTTATTCTGGGCTTCCTCTTATATTACTTGATTAGGTCTGGGGCTATGATATAGTTTTTTATTCTTCTTCAAGTAAGCCAGAGCAATAGACACAAACTTGAGCCTTAGGGCTTTACATGAACTAAATCCACCTTTAGCTGAATGTGGAACATCTCCCCGCTCCTGGAGGTGCTTGGCTCTTCCTAGGCAATTTTCTCATCATTTTGCTTTAGGTCTGACTTCTTTAGGGAAAACTTAGTGGTGTCATTTGCTTGCAACTCTAGGGTAAGTGTCTAGTTTTCTGCATCATAGCCCAGAATCTGAGAATCTCTATTCTAAGGTTGGGTTGACCGTTCTGAGGGAACTCACTTCATTTTCTGGAATTTCTTGAGGAAACTCCCCAGTCTGATTGAGATATGTTTCTATCAGTTCTTTGTGACAAATGACAATATGTAGAAACTTGGCCTCAAGACTTTTTTCAGTAATATTAGATACTTCTCTTGGGTTTTCCATAAGAGATCTGGAGGCCAGCTTACCACTTGCTAATACAGTGGGTTTCCTACTCTCAAAATTCTCAGTGGTCTACTTTGGAAAGTGAGGGTAAGGGCTGGGGCCTGGACCTCTGTCTTCATCTTCAATCCTAGCCAAAATACTTTGATCTGTTTTGTAGATCATTCTTCTTTATAAGATTTCCCTTGGAAAAAATGGTCCTGCAGTGAGTTTTAAAACTGTTGTTCCAGGGTATCCTGGAACCTTGGAGCCTCCATCTTTGGCTAAGTGTCTTTTTCTAAAATTAGAGCAGCAGTAGCAGGTATTTATTTCTGAAGCAATGCCTGCATATCTCATCAATTTTGGGGACCTATTAGGCTATTCCTTCTGGCCTGTAGGCCCTTCTCTAACAGACCTTAGCTTCAGAGGGACTATGAACACTATAAAATCACATGCAGAATTCTTGCAAATATGTGTTTAAAAAAATTAAAAAAGAATACCAAGGCCATTCTGCTTCAATGTGAGCAGCAAGGGTGGCTGTGGGTATTTACTTGTTCATTCAACAAAAACGTATTGAGTGTCTGCTATTATGTGTTAGGCACATGTTAGACATAGAAAATCCAGAAGTGAAGTTTATGTTCTAGTTTTCCCACCTTCCTCCCAGAAGCTTTCCCGTTCTCATAGGAGTGGTAGGTTTAGATCCCAGAGTGCTTAACTTTACGACGAGTAAGAAGTAGCTTTAAACTGAAGATGGTATGCCTAGCCCTCTCTGCTGATAATATTAGGGAGCTTCATTGGACCGCTGCTTGCTACATCCATAAGTCACCTGTCCTGAAGCTGTTGCTGTCTCTCCTCCAGGCTTGTCAGTGATATCTGTCTGTCTTCTTCAGACAGGAACAGGGTTCCAGTCAGATTCGACTATGCTTACAGGTCCTGAGAGCCATTCAGAAACTGGCCCGTGAGTCATCTCTCATGGCCCGAGAAACCTGGGAAGTCTTACTGTTGTTTCTTCTGCAGATTAATGACATACTTCTGGCCCCACCAACTGTTCAAGGTTTGTTTATTTTTTTTTCTAATTTATTTCTGAGCTCCAAATACAGTTCATCTTTAAACTCAGTGAGCGGTAGACTCATTGGGGATTTAAATTTTGGCATGACGGTTTACAAACAAAGGTTAACAGTTCTTAGAATGGAAACCCTCAGGCACAATATAACTTTAGCACTAATGAAGTTATTTTACCTTCAGTAATGATTTTGCTAATGTAGGGAGGGACTCAGTGAATTATGCATGTTTGATAATGATGGGAGCAGTAGCTTGTTTGATAGGATAAGCCAGGCACAGTGGCTCACGCCTATAATTCCAGCACTTTGGGAGGCCAAGGCAGGTGTATCACCTGAGGTCAGGAGTTCGAGACCAGCCTGGCCAACGTGGTAAAACCTCGTCTCTACTAAAAATACCAAAATTAACCAGGTTGGTGGTGGGTGCCTGTAATCCCAGCTACTTGGGAGGCTGAGACAGGAGAATCACTTGAACCCTGGAGGCAGAGGTTGCAGTGAGCCAAGATCATGCCGTTGCACTCCAGCCTGGGCAATAAGAGCAAAACTCTGTCTCAAAAAAAAAAAAAAAAAAAAAGTTAGGATAGAGCCTATATAAGAAACAACTGGCCAGGCATGGTGGCTCACACCTGTAATCCCAGCAGTTTGAGAGGCCGAGGCGGGCCGATCACCTGAGGTCAGGAGTTCGAGACCAGCCTGGCCAACATGGCGAAACCCCATCTCTTCTAAAAGTACAAAAATTAGCCAAGCATGGTGGCACACACCTATAATTCCAGCTACTGAGGAGGCTGAGGCAGGAGAATCGCTTGAACCTGGGAGGCAGAGGTTGTAGTGAGCCAAGATTGCACCAGTGCTCTCCAGCCTGGGTGACAAAAGCAAGACTCTGTCTCAAAAAAAAAGAAACAACTAACCAATTAAATTAGAGCCTATAGATAATGTATTACAAAGTAGTTATCAAAGTAGAGTCTGAAAACTTGATAGTGACAGAAGATATTTTACTCAGCAAATGAAACTTCCAAAGTCTTTTAACTGTTCTATTTGGAAGTGTGCCAGTTTGCCATTCATTAGCTAGCCATTAAATGCCTCCAGTTTTATAAGACTTTACAGTGTATTTCAGAATCCCTGCTTTGTATATAGCACAGTGTATATAAACTATAAGTTGATCATCTAGTTCCAAGTTCTCTTGTTGCTTCTTCATTGGTGTACTCTGTTGACTAACACATGTGAGTGTGCTTGTGTTCTCACACAGATGCAGTGTTCAGGGAAATATCTAAAAGGAAGCATGAAATTTCAGTGTGGGAAGGAATGCGATGATAGTAATACTCTGTCTAGTATTGACAATAGCTGGACAGTCATTGATTCATCACCTCTCTGCTACTTACTCCCCATGCCAGGGATCTCAACAGCATGAGGCAGACAATTCATCCTCCTCTTGGGCTCTTTGTTGTTGAAACTTTGGTTTTGCTCATTTGAAACACACATTCTTAAAACTTTTCCTGTGAGTCCCAACTTTGCCTTCTGGAGCTATGCAGTGTAAAGACCACTGCTGTTTTTCCACCTGGTTCCAGGGCTTAGAACAGGGGAACAGCCCCATTTTCATGGTTAAGGCTCTGTCCTTCCTAGCACCAGTCCTTTTGCTCCATTATTTGTCTCTCTGTCTCTCTTCCTTGAAGGGTGGCTTTCAAATACTTGGAGCATTGTGTGGCAAAGTTTGGAGGTAAAAAGACATGGGTATTGTGATTCCTTCACTTACTGGCTGCATGAAGTTGGAGAAGTTACTTAAACTTTCTGAATCTAAGTTTTCTCATCTTCAAAATGGGTATAATTAGCAGTTGGTATTAGGTATTACAGATACCTATCCTGCAGAATTAATGTGAGGATTATATGAGGTCATTTGTATGAACTATTTGGCATAGAAACTGACTCATAGTAGTCAGTAATCATAGGCAGTCATCCTTTTCCTTCTCCCCTGTGTCCCTCTGTCCCCCTTGCTGGAGGATTAAGGCCTTCAATAAGAATTGAACAGGGCAACTTGAAATCTTTCAAAGTAAAAATTTTTTGATGTGTCTGTGATTTTGGGTACAGGAACTCCTAAGAATTGCTTCTCATTTTTACTATTAAATAATTATTTGAAAGTCAAAACTTAATATTGCACTTATTTTAATTTTTTGACCAGTTCTCCCAAATCAGTGTCCTAAAGAGTCTGCTTTAAAAATAAGTTTGCCAAAGATGTGTTTTCTTTTCGTTGGTAAGGTGGCATTGCTGAGAATCTAGCAGAGAAGTTGATTGGTGTTCTCTTTGAGGTGTGGTTACTAGCTTGTACTCGGTGCTTCCCAACACCTCCTTATTGGAAAACAGCCAAGGAGATGGTGGCTAACTGGAGGCATCACCCAGCAGTGGTGGAGCAGTGGAGCAAGGTCATTTGTGCGCTCACTTCCAGGTAGGTTATTGTCATTGCCTTGCCTTCCTTCACCTGTCTGACCTTAGGCAGCTTTCTGGCATTCATGGAATACATTATAACAAAGGCTGGGTCTGTTATTACTGTACTTTAGATACAGAATTGAGCCACTTTTTAAACATAGATATAACAGTTTGGCTAGTGCCTGTTAAAAACCTTTCAGAATAATCAAGTATTCTTGAGAAACAGATAAATTTTATACCCTACTTCCCCCTCAAAAAAATCCACTTATTTTGATCATTAAAATATGCGGCCAGGCGCGGTGGCTCACGCTTGTAATCCCAGCACTTTGGGAGGCCGAGGCGGGCGGATCACGAGGTCAGGAGATCGAGACCACAGTGAAACCCCGTCTCTACTAAAAATACAAAAAATTAGCCGGGCGTGGTGGCGGGCGCCTGTAGTCCCAGCTACTCGGAGAGGCTGAGGCAGGAGAATGGCGTGAACCTGGGAGGCGGAGCTTGCAGTGAGCCGAGACTGCGCCACTGCACTCCAGCCTGGGCGACAGAGCGAGACTCCGTCTCAAAAAAAAAAAAAAAATATGCATAATCATTATTTTAAAGAAACAAACCATAGAAAGGTATAATAGAAAAGTTCTTCTGAAATCCTACCATGTATATTTATATATAATTTTACAGGAATGGGACCATACTATACATGCTACTTTATAACCAAAGTAGGCAGTTTTTTTATAATAATAATTTTACCTTTTTTGCCATTTATATATAATACCATCACTGTTTTATAAGTACACTCTTAGGTTCATTTTTTTCAGACTTATTTTTTCATTTCAATCCTGATTTTAATATGCAAGCATACCTTGTTTTATTGCACTTCACTGTATTGAGCTTCACGGATACCATGTTTTTGTTTTTTTTTTTTTTGAAATTGAAGGGTTGTGGCAACCCTGCATCAAGCGAGTCTGTCGGTGCCATTTTTCCAACAGCATGTGCTCACTTTGTGCCTCCGTCATATGTTGGTAATTCTTGCATATTTCAAACTTTTACAGTTTTATCTGTTATGGTGACCTATGATCAGTGATCTTTAATATTACCATTGTAATTGTTTTAGAGTGCCACGTACTACACCTATATAAAATGGTGAACTTAATTGATCAATGTTGTTTGTGTTCTGACATCTCCACTGACCAGCTGTTTCCTGTCTCTTTCCCACTCTTGAGACACAATGATACTGAAATTAGGCCAATTAGTAACTCTATAGTGGCCTCAAAGTGTTCAAGTGAAAGGAATAGTTGGATGTCTCTCACTTTAAATCAAAAGCTAGAAATGATTAAGTTTAATTAGGAAGGTGTGTTGAAAGCCGAAATAGGCTGAAAGCTAGGCCTCTTGCACCAAATGGTTAGTCAAGGTGTGAATGCAAACGAAAAGTTCTTGAAGGAAATTAAACATGCTACACCACTGAACACAGGAATGCCAAGAAAGCAAAACAGGCTTATTTATGATATGGAAAAAGTTCGAGTGGTCTAGATAGGAGATCAAAGCAGTCACAACATTTTCTTAAGCCAAAGCGTGATCCCGAGCAAGGCCTGTCTTCAGTTCTATGAAGGCTGTGAGAGGTGAGGAAGCTGCAGAAGAAAGCTTAGGAACAGGCCGAGGTTGGTTCATGAGGTTTAAGGAAAGAAGCCATGTCTATAACGTGAAAGTGCAAGCTGAAGCAGCAAGTGTGATGGAGAAGCTGCAGCAAGTGATCCAGATGATCTAGCTAAGATCATTGACGAAGGTGGCTTCACTAAATAACAGATTTTCAGTGTGCATTAAACAGTCTTGTATTGGAACAAGACACCATCTAGGACTTCTATAGCTAGAGAGGAGAAGTAAGTCAGTGCCTGGTAAGCTGAAGCCAGTGCTCATTTACCATTTGGAATATCCTAGGGCCCTTAAGAATGATGTTAAGTTTGTGCTCGCCTTGGCAGCCCATATACTAAGAATGATGTTAAATTTATTCTGGCTGTGTGCAATGGCTCACACCTATAATCCCAGCACTTTGGGAGTATGAGGTGGGCAGATTAGTTGAGCCCAGGAGTTTGAGACCACCCTGGGCAACTTGGCAAAACCCCGTCTCTACAAAAAATAGCCAGGTGTGGTGGCTTGTGCCTGTAGAACCCGCCTCCCAGGTTCAAGTGATTCTTGTGCCTTAGCCTCCTGAGTAGCTGGGATTACAGAGGTGTGCCAGCATGTCCTGCTAGTTTTTGTATTTTTAGTAGAGGTGGGGGTTTCACCATGTTGGCCAGTCTGATCTCCAACTCCTAGTCTCAAAACAATCCACCCATCTCAGCCTCCCAAAGTGCTTGGATTACAGGCATGAGCCACTGTGCCCTGCCTGACATTCAAATCTTATTTAAGAAATACAGCTGACCATTGAACAACATGTATTTGAACTGTGTGGGTCCACTTACATGTAGATTTTTCTCAATTAAAAATAGTGGAAAATTTTTTTTGAGATTTGAGACAATTTGAAAAAATTTGCAAATAAACCCGTATAGCCTAGAAATATTGAAAAAATTAAGAAAAAATTAGATATGTCATAGGCATAAAATATATGTACATGCTAGTCTTGTATCATTTACTACCATAAAATATACACAAATATATTATACTAAATTAAAATTTATTAAAACTTACGCATACAAATGCTTATAGACTATACATGATACCATTTGCAGTAATGTAAACAATAGGTAAAGAAATGTAAACAAACATAAAAGCTGCAGCATTAAATCATAATTGCATAAAATTAACTGTGGTACATACTATACTACTGTAATAATTTTGTAGCCACTTCCTGTTGCTATTGCAACGAGCTCAGGTGTTGTGAATATTCACTTAAAACTCCATGTGACACTATCTCTGCTTGAGCAGTTAATCTCTCCAGTAAATAGTGTATCTCAGTAAAAAGTGATGTCTCAGTTTTCATTTATTTTTCGTCATATTTAATTTATAATACTGTAAACCTGGAATAAATAATACCATGGGACCCATAGGAAGTGCCACTAGTGGTGCTGGAAGTGCTCCCAAGAAGCAGAGAAAACTCATGACATTACAAGGAAAAGTTGAATTGCTTGATATGTTCTGTTGTTTGAGGTCTGCAGCTGTGGTCACCTGCCATTTCAGGCAGACAATTGACTTTGTAAACAGATGACATAAACTTATGGTATCAATAAACACAGTACAGTGCTGTAAATGTAAATGTGTTTTCTCTTTTATATGATTTTTTTTTTTTTTTTTTCAGACAGAGTCTCACTTTGTCACCTAGTCTGGAGTGCAGTGCTGCAATCTCAGCTCACTGCAACCTCTGCCTCACTGCAGCCTCTGCCTCCCATACTCAAGTGATTCTCGTGCCTCAGCCTCCCCAGTAGCTGGGATTACAGGTGTGAGCCACCATGCCCAGCTAATTTTTTAGTATTTTTAATAGAGTCAGGGATTCTCCACGTTGGCCAGGCTGGTCTCTAACTCCAGGCCTCATGTGAGCCGTCCTACCTCTGCCTTCCAAAGTGCTGGGATTACAGGCATGAGCCACTGTGCCTGGCCCTTTTTTATGATTTTTTTTAAAGAGGGGGGCTTGCTGTGTTGCCCAGGCTAGAGTGTAATGGCTATTCACAGGTGTGATCATAGTGCACTATACCCTTAACCTCCTGGGCTCAAGCTGTTTAGATTGGTGCAAAGGTAATTGCGGCTTTTGCCATTTTTTTTTTTTTTTAATTACTTTTGTACCAGCACAATATCTTCTGCTTCGAGCCTTCCACGTGTCTGGGACTATGGGTGTGCCGCTGCATCTGGTTTTCCTTATGATTTTCTTAATAACATTTTATTTAGCTTTCTTTATTGTAAGAATACCATATATAATAATACATACCAAATATGTGTTAGTTGTTTGTTATTGGTAAGGCTTCTGATTAGAAGTAGGCTATTAGTAGTTAAGTTTTGGGGGAGTCAAACATTATACATAGATTTTTCAACTGTATGAGGGGCCAGCACTTCTAGTCCCTGCATTGTTCAGGGGTCAACTATACGTTTTGTAAGGCTATAGCTGCCATATCAACATTAACAGGAGTTTGGAAGAAGTAGATTCCAACCCTAATGAATGACTATGAGGGGTTCAAAGCTTCAGTGGAAGAAGTCACTGCAGATGAGGTGGAGAAGTAGCAAGAGAACTACAAATTAGAAGTATAGCCCAAAGAGATGACTAATTGCTGCAATGTCATGATAAAACTAATGGTGAGGAGTCTTATGGATGAGCAAAGAGTTTCCTGAGGTGGAATCTACTCCTGGTATAGATGCCATGACATTGTTGAAATGACAGCAAAGTATTTAGAATATTACATAAGCTTAACTGGTAAAGTAATGGCAGAGTTTGAGAGGATTGACTCTGATTTTGAAAGAAGTTCTACTATGGGTAAAATGCTATGAAATGGCATTGCATGCCAGAGATAAATTTTTTGTGAAGAGTCAGTCCATGTGGCACACCTCATTGTTGTCTTATTTTTAAAAACTGCCGCAGCCACCCCTCACCATCCTGATCAGTCTACGGCCATCAATGAGGCAGTACCCTCCACCGGTGAAAAGATGACTCTAGATGACGCAAGCAAATGGAAAAACATTCCATGTTCATGGATTAGCAGAATCAATATCATTAAAATGGCCATACTGCCCATAGCAATCTACAGATTCAACACTATTCCTGTCAACACTATTCATATCAAACTACCAGTGCCATTTTTTCACATAACTAGGAAAAAACCTATTCTAAAATTCATGTTGCAACCAAAAAAGAGCTCTAATAGCCAAAGCAGATCCTAAGCAAAAAGAACAAAGCTGGAGGCATCACATTACCCACCTTGAAACTATACTACAGGGCTACAGTCACCAAAACAGCATGGTACTGGTACAAAAACAGATATATAAACTAATGGAACAGAATAGAGAACCCAGAAGTAAAGCTGCATAACTACAGCCATCTGATTTTTGACAGAGTCAATAAAAACAAGCAATGGGGAAAGGACTCTCTATTCAATAAATAGTGCAGGGATAGCTGGCTAACCATATGCAGAAGAATGAAACTGGACTCCTACCTTTCACCATATACAAAAATTAAGATGGATTAAAGATTTAAATGTAATACCTCAAACTATAAGAATACTAGAAGAAAACCTAGGAAACACTATTCTGGACATTTGCCTTGGGAAGGAATTTATGACTCAGTCTTCAAAAGTAATTGCAAGAAAAACAATCAACAAGTGGTACCTAATTAAACTAAAGAGTTTCTGCACAGTAAAAGAAACTATCAACAGAGTAAACGGAAAACTTAGAGAATGGGAGAAAATAATTCACAAATTATACATCTGACAGAGATCTAATATCCAGAATCTATAGGGAACTTAAAACAATTGAACAAGCAAAAAACAACCCCGTTAAAAAACAGGCAAAAGACATGAACAGACACTTATCAAAAGAAGACATAGGCCGGGCGCGGTGGCTCACGCTTGTAATCCCAGCACTTTGGGAGGCCGAGGCGGGCGGATCACGAGGTCAGGAGATCGAGACCACGGTGAAACCCCGTCTCTACTAAAAATACAAAAAAAATTAGCCGGGCGTGGTGGCGGGCGCCTGTAGTCCCAGCTACTCGGAGAGGCTGAGGCAGGAGAATGGCGTGAACCCAGGAGGCGGAGCTTGCAGTGAGCCGAGATTGCGCCACTGCACTCCAGCCTGGGTGACAGAGCCAGACTCCGTCTCAAAAAAAAAAAAAAAAAAAAAAAGACATACAAGTGGCCAAGAAACATATGAAAAAATGCTCCACATTACTAATCATCAAACAAATGCAAATCAAAACCACAATGAGATACCATCTCACACCAGGCAGAATGGGTATTATTAAAAAGTCAAAAAAACAGTAGATGCTGGCAAGACTGCAGGGAAAAGCGAATGCTTATACTTTGCTGGTGGGAATGTAAATTAGTTCCAGTTACTATGGAAAGCAGTTGGGAAATTTCTCAAAGAACTTAAAATGCAACTACCATTCAACCCAGCTATCCCATTGCTGGGTATATATCCAAAAGAAAACAAATTGTTGTACCAAAAAGACACATGCACTTTTATATATTGCAGCACAATTCACAATAGCAAAGACATGGAATCAGCCTAGATGCCCGTCAGTGGTAGACTGGGTAAAGAAAATATGCACCATGGAATACTATGCAGCCATGAAAAAGAATTAATTGTGTCCTGTGCAGCAACATGGATGTAGCTTGAAGCCATTATCCTAAGTGAATTAACACAGGAACAGAAAACCAAGTATCACGTGTTCTTACTTATAAGTGGGAGCTAAACATTGGACATAAAACTCATGGACATAAAGATAACAACATTAGAAACTGAGGACTGCTGGTGGGGGAAGAGGAGCAGTGTTGAAAAGCCCAGATGATGGGATCATTTGTACCTCAAGCCTCAGCATCATGCAGTATACCTAGATAACCTGCACATGTACCTCCTGAATCTAAAATTAAAGTTGGAAAATTTTAAAAAGGGAAAGGATTATGACTTGCTGAAGGCACAGATAATTATTAGCATCTTTCAGCAGTTAAATATTAATATTTTTAAATTAAGGATGTGCATTGATTTTTAAAGATATAATCCTATTGCATACTTAATCGACCACAGTATAGTCCAAACATAACTTTTATATGCGTTGAGAAACCAAAAAAACGTGCATGGCTTGCTTTTTACAATGTTTGTTTTATTAGGGTAGTGTGAAACTGAACCTGCAAGATCTCCAAGTTATACCTGTATAACTCTAGATACAGATAAGGGTTCTTTAAAAAATATAATACCCTTATCACACCTAAAAAAGTTGACAATTCTTTAATATCAGTTAGCCAGTCAGTGTTCAAATTTCCAGGTACAGTTGGCCCTCTGTGGGTTCTGTATCCATGGACACAGCCAGTCAGAGATCAAAAATATTTGGCAAAAAATTTCACAAAATTCCAAAGAGTAAAAATTGAATTTGCCTTCTACTGAGTACTGCATCGAATCTGTGCAAATGAAGGGATGTGTATGCATTGTATTAGGTATTATAAGTAATCTTGAGACGATTTAAAGTATATAGGAAGATGTGTGTAGGTTATATGCAAATACTAAATTATTTTATGTAAGGGGACTTGAGCATCCGTGGATTTTGGCATCTAAGGGGTTTCCTGCATCAATCCCCCATAATTTTGAAGGACAACTTTATAGGTTTCTGCTTTTTTCTTTCTTTTTTTTTGACAGGGTTTCTTACTCTGTCATCCAGGCTGGAATGCAGTGGTGCAATCACAGCTTACTGCAGCCTTAATCTCCTAGGCTCAAGTGATCCTCCTGCCTCAGCCACCTGAGTAGCTGGGACTGCAGGCGTGCACCACCATGCTTGGCTAATTTTTATATTTTTGGTCAAGATGGAGTTCCTCCATGTTGTCCAGGCTGGCCTTGAACTCCTGGGCTCAAACAGTCCTCCTGCCTTGGCCTCCCGAAGTTCTGGTATTACAGGCCTGAGCCACCACGCCTGGCCTAGGTTTCTGCTTTACTTTTCTTTGCAATTTTTTTGTTGAAGAAACTGTTGTCTTACAGAGTGTTTCACATTCTGGATTTGTCCACATTGTTAATTACCATATTCCTCTGCCCCGCTATATTTCCTATAAACTGGTAGTTAGATCTAGAGACTTGATCTCATTCAGGTTTGATAGGGGGCAAAGAGAGAGGGTGACAGGAACAAAAACTTCATAGGTGGTGTTATGTATCAGAAGGTAGACTTCTCTTTTTCTGAGTTAATGTTTACATCTTTATTATTATTTAAACTAAAAAATGAAGCTTTGGAATATTTTGTTGATTCTGGTATATCACAGAGAATGTGAATATTATGAATCTAGCCATGAGCGGTGGCTCACACCTATAATCCCAGCACTTTGGGAGGCTGAGGCAGGATGATTGCTTTAAAAAAAATTACGAATCTGTTTTTAAGTAATGCTTTTATCTTGATTATAATAACAGTACATGCTTATAATAGAAAATTTGGAAAATGTAGGGACAGATACCTAACATTCAGAGCCAAACCATGTTAATATTTTAATGTATTTTTTCCATTTAGTTCCCTTTTTAAAAATGCCAGTTTGAAATTATTCTATATAATATTACCTGCTTTTTTCATTTGATGTCTGATTCTTGTCACTTTAGTTACACAAACTTTTTCTCATTAAATAGCTGTTGAGATCATATTTTTAATGGTTTTGTAGTTTTCCATTATATAATTGGAATTATAATTCATTTAATAATTTCCTTGTTATTGTTGTTGTTATTTTTGTTTTTTTGAGGCGGGGTCTTGCTTTGTTGCCCAGGCTGGAGTGCAGTGGTATGATCAGGACTCATAGCAGCCTCAACCTCCCCAGGCTCAAGCAATCTTCTCACCTCAGCCTCCTGTGGCAGCTGGGAGCTACAGGTTCATGCCACCATGCCCAGCTAATTTTTGTATTTTTTGTAAAGATGAGGTTTTGCATATCACCCAGGCAGGCAGGCCTCAAGCTCCTGGACTCAAGTGATCCACTAGACTTGGCCTCCCAGAGTGCTGGGATTGGATTGCAGGCGTGAGCCACTATGCCAGCGTTGTTTTTTTGTTTTTGTTTTTTTCTTTTTTTTTGAGATATGGTCTTGCTCTGTTGCCCAGGGTGGAGTGCAGTGGCGCAGTCATGGCTCATTTTAGCCTCGAACTCCTGACCTCAAGCAGTCCTCCCATCTTCCCCCGCTGTTTTGATATTTATGTTGTTCCCATTGTTTTATTTTAAAAATATTGGTGATATGAATGCTTTATACGTAGTCTTTATATGTATTCTGATTATATTCTCTCTAGATAGAGAATAATTGAGTTAAAGGGCTTTGAATAAGTTTTAATACATTTAGAATATTACTATTAAGTAATTGAGTTGTTGAGTTATTTTTATGGTATGTCATAAATTCTAAACTTCATGTAAAACTATTATAACTTAGTTATATTGCAGAAATTTGCAGTGAGGTGAATCTTTTAAAAAATTTAAATATTGTATGATTATATAATTATATAAGTATAATTACATATATAGCTATAATTTATAAGTAATATGTAATGTATATATGTGACACATATTACATATAAACATATAAATGTCACAGAAAGACATTTAAAAACTCAGATCACTGACAGCTGAAAAACACAAACTATAACTACAAAATGGGAAGAAATGATAAAAAATGATTAACATTCCTAATGTATAAAAAGGTCATAAAGAATAATTCAGAATCACTGATGCACAAGTAGAAAAATTAGGCTAGTCAAACCAGAAAGAGAAGAGATGCAAAGAAAAACTTTAAGAATCAGTTTACAACAGAATAAATGTCCCACAGAGCACACGAATGGGGCTGGAAGAGGGACAAGTAAAAAGTGATGAAGCGGAACTGAAGAGAATTGCTAAATAAAAGACAGGGACAGCAGGAAGTAACAGTATTTTAATAATAATTATTTTAAGTTATTTAAGATACTTAATACTTAAATAAGTATCTTAAATTTAAAACACTCTTTTTTTGGTATACTTGTTTATTTTACCCAAAAACTCGTGTATCTTGTAAAGAGGATGCTGATAATAACATGTGTATTACATATAAAATATATACACCAGCATATACTCTCTTCTTCCCAGCTTCTTTCCATTAGAAATCATCTTGAAAGTCTCCAATTTGTTTTCAATGTAAAACTTTTTTTCATGAACGCATAATAGTTGTACATATTTGTGATGATGTTTTGATATATATGTATAATGTATAGTGATTGATCAGAGTAATTGGCATATCTATCATCCCAAACATAAAAAAACCAGAAATCCTCTTTCAGTTTGTCTGTTTTATAAATGCGGGTTTCCATATGTCTTGTTCACTTATGCGAGGTACACGTTTCATCTGTTTTCTCTGTCTTGTTTCTATGCTTGAGTGTATTTTTCAATCTGTTAAGAAATGGACTCAGTGGTGTGCATTTATTTTCTAGATTGCTACGCTTTACATATGGTCCTTCATTTCCTCCATTTAAAGTTCCCGATGAAGATGCCAGTCTGATCCCTCCAGAAATGGATAATGAGTGTGTTGCACAGACATGGTTTCGCTTTTTACACATGTTAAGGTATTGTTATTTTATTATTTAATGTGCCATTTACCTAGTAAGTATCTTAGGGCAGGAACCATGCTGTAAGTCTCTCGTTTGAATTCAGAATGTGGACACTAAGCACCATTCATCAAATGGAACCCAGCTGGACAACAAGCACATTTCTGTCCTGTGCCTCCTGCTCTCCCCATCCCAGCAGGGTTAGGCTGTCCTCAGCCGCTCTTGGTTTACACTCTCTAGGAACGTGTTCCCTGTGGTAGATGCCGCACTTGTTCTCTTGCCTGTTACTGCAGCCTGGCTGATGATCTTTCTCTTGGGATTTTGTCACATTCTGTGGGGACTGGAGGTTGCCTTGCTTCTCTCTGTGCCCAGCACTGACTGGTCAATCTGCCTCTCAGAGCCCTCCTCCAATAGCCTGTTTAAAGTTTCAGTGGGAGATACACCCTAAAATTTCGCAGAGGGGTATACTGCTACTTCCTGCTGTCCCTGTCTTTTATATAGTAATTCTCTTCAGTTCAGCTTCATCACTTTTTACTTGTCCCTCTTCCAGCCCCATCTGTGTGCTCTGTGGAACATTTATTCTGTTGTAAACTGATTCTTAAATTTTTTCCTTGCATATCTTCTCTTTCTGGTTTGACTAGCCTAATTTTTCTATTTTGTGTATCAGTGATTCTGAATTACTCTTTATGACCTTTTTGTAAGTTAGGTATGTTAATCATTTTTTATCATTTCTTCCCATTTTGTAGTTACAGTTTGTGTTTTTCAGCTGTCAGTGATCTTAGTTTTTAAATGTCTTTCTGTGATCATTTTCTATTTCCTTTGTGTTCTTTGATCAGATAGTCACCTATGATTTCTTCCAGTGTTGTTTCCTTTGTAATATTAAGTTCTTTTATATACCTCAGGATCTGTCTTTATATATATATAAACACACACGCACATACATACACACACACATACACAGACACACACACGCATGTAATTTGCAGAGATGGGGTCTTCCTACGTTGCCCAGCCAGTCTCAAACTCCTGGACTTAAGCAATCCACCCACTTCAGCTTCCCAAAGTGCTAGGATTACAGGCATCAAGCCACCGTGCCCAGCCTGAAATTTGTCTTTAGTTCACATATTACTGCATTAATTTCTTCATTTTGTTTTTATATCAGATTCACACTCTAATTTTAACTTTATAATATTTACTGATATTTAGTAGGTCTAATGTCTTTTTCTCTTTTTCCTTCTCTTAGAATATTTATCTCTTCTTGCCTGTTTAACATTTCAGATCAATTTTTAGAACCAATTTTTCAAGTTACAAAACATAAGCAAACAGAAGGAAAAACCTCAGCAAAACCTTTTGGGGTTTGGATTGTGTATTAATTAGGGTAAGGAATATGTTCTGCTTTAGCAAATGAACCTGAAAATCTTTTATGAAAGTCTGGAGTCAGGACTGGCTCTGCTCACATAGTCGTTCAGGGACCCAGCTGGCAGAGGCTCTTTCATCTTCGACAGATGACTCCATTAGGGCCTCAATGTTATAAGCAGGAGTCTCGTATCTGGCTAGCAGATGGGGAACAGAGAGCAAGGAAAATTTTGTGGGAGGGTTTTATGTGTCAGGCCTTGAAGTAATATAAATCACTGTTACTCATATTCCATTAGCCACAACTTAGACACACACCACACTTAATTGCAAGAGAACAGAGAAGAAAAGAGAAAGTGGTGAACAGCTAGCCAGACTCTGCCAAAGATGAGAATTGTATTAAGCCTGTATTTATATTTAGGAAACACTGATATCTGATATTGAGTCTGCCTTTCTAAGAGCATGTCTTTTTCTTTTTTTAGAATTTTGCATGTCTTCTTGGAATGTTTTACAGTTTTCTTCACAAAGATTTTTAATATTTTCTTTACCATTGTTTCTAGGTATTTGTTGCTGATGTTTTGAAAAGCTAACTCTTTTCTGCTATTCTGTCTTCTAGATGGTTGTTACTGCTGTAAAGAACATTTCTTACTGCATGTTATTTTGTATATTATATATAGCATTTAAAAGAGTTCTGAATATTTCACTGATTCTTCTGAGATATGGGCAAATATCTGCAAATAAGAAGTGTCTCTTTTCTAATAATTCGTACTTGTTTTAGTGACTAATTAAAAGTACTTTGGATGCAGTAAGACTTGGACCTGAGTTAAATTCTGCTAGTTTTTTCTTTGTGAACTTGAGCAATTTATTCTCTCTGTGCCTCAGTTTCTTTTTAGTCTACATAATGGAAATAATGATACTACCATCTTGCTATAAGTATTGAAGAAGAAAAAGCATGTAAAACGGTATGATGCCTAGTGCATGGTAGGTGCTTGAAAGTTGCTATTATTACAATTATTTCTGTATATTATTTTACTGCATCCATCAGAAGTAGAACACTGTTGAATTAAAGTGATACTGTTTTGGCACCTTTTTTGGTCTGATTTTCATCGGAATGCCTCTAATATATGGAATTTTGAGTAGGATGTTGGTTGTTGATATTAGATGTTCTTTTTTATGCTCCTGGTTTCCTAAGTAGTTAAAAATTTTATTAATTTTTTTTTTTTTTTTTTTTTTGAGATGGAGTCTCGCTCTGTCACCCAGGCTGGAGTGCAGTGGTGCAATCTCTGCTCACTGCAAGTTCCGCCTCCCGGGTTCACCCCATTCTCCTGCCTTAGCCTCCTGAGTAGCTGAGACTACAGGCGCCCGCCACCATGCCCGGCTAATTTTTTGTATTTTTTAGTAGAGACGGGGTTTCACTGTGTTAGCCAGGATGGTCTTGATCTCCTGACCTCGTGATCTACCTGCCTTGGCCTCTCAAAGTGCTAGGATTACAGGCTTGAGCCACCTCGCCCGGCCAGCAATTAAAAATTTTTAAAAATATAGGCCGGGCACGGTGGCTCACGCCTATAATAATAGCACTTTTGGAGGCCAACGCGAGTGGATCACCTAAGCTTAGGAGTTCGAGACCAGCCTGGGCAACATGGTGAAACCCCATCTCTACTAAAAATACAAAAAACAGGCTGGGCATGGTGGCTCACACCTGTAATCCCAACACTTTGGGAGGCTGAGGTGGGCGGATCCCTTGAGGTCAGGAGTTCGAGACCAGCCTGGCCAACATGGTGAAACCCTGTCTCTACTAAAAATACAAAAATTAGCCGGGTGTGGTGGCACATGCCTGTAATCCCAGCTACTTGGGAGGCTGAGGCAGGAGAATTGCTTGAACCAGGAAGCAGAGATTGCACTCTAGCCCGGGCGACAGAGTGAGACTCCATCTCAAAAAAAAAAAAAAAAAAAAATGCGAAAAACAAATTAGCTGAGTATAGTGGTGCACCTGTAATCCTAGCTACTCAGGAGGCTGAAGCACAAGAATTGCTTGAACCCAGGAGGCAGAGTTGCAGTGAGCCAAGATCATACCACTGCACTCTAGCCTGGACAACAGAGCAAGACTGTCTCAAAAAAAAAAAAAAATTAAAATATAAATAAAATAAAGAATAGTATCGAATTGTTTCAAATAATATTTTTGGATCCATTTAAGCAATTAAGTGGTTTTTCTTTTTTTTTTTTTTTTTTTTTTTTTTTTTTTTTTTTTTGTGACAGGAGTCTCGCTCTGTCTCCCAGGCTGGAGTGCAGTGGCGCAGTCTCGGCTCACTGCAAGCTCCGCCTCCCGGGTTCACGCCATTCTCCTGCCTCAGCCTCTCCTAGTAGCTGGGACTACAGGCGCCCGCCACCACGCCCGGCTAATTTTTTTTTTTTGTATTTTTAGTAGAGACGGGGTTTCACCGTGGTCTCGATCTCCTGACCTCGTGATCCGCCTGCCTCGGCCTCCCAAAGTGCTGGGATTACAAGCGTGAGCCACTGCGCCCGGCCGTGGTTTTTCTTCTTTCATCTGTTGGTGTGAAATATTAATTTCCCAATGTTGAACCATCTGTCATTCCTGAAAGAAAATTTTGCTTGGTTATGGAATGCTTTTCTTTTAATGTTTTTCTGAATTGTCTGTAGTTCTATCTTTTGATGAATTGGATAGGAAAACTTTCTCTCGTTTTTTATGGTCTGTTGTGTCAAAGTTTTATGTTCTTAAGAGTTTGAAATAAATGAACAGTAAAACTCTAGTCCTTGAATCTTTTTTAGAGGTAGTTCTTAGATAATCTTTGTTCTTGAGCTGACTGGTACTTTAGTCAGAGTTATTCTGGATTGCAAAAAGAGGAGCCGACTTAAGCAAATGCAGGTGAGAAAAAGAGATTATGTGAAGATAGAGCAGTCTTACTAGGCTCCATGTAGCAGCGAACAACCCTTTCTCATGCTGGGGAGGGATGAAGGCAGCCTCAGGACAAGCCACTCTGTCATTTGTTTCTCTTTGCTTTTTTGATTCTCTTGTGCATGCACATTGTTCTCTTTCTCTAGCAGGCTTCCTCCTGGGTCCCTGTTTCCTCCTGCCTTTGAGAGGGGGACATGCAGTCTCTTGATAACTGCCCAGTGGTGTAAATAGCTGTGATACTGTTTGACTTCAGTGTTTGTCCTTTCAGTTCACGGGGGCTTTCCCTTTGCTTAGTTCCTCCAAAGGGAAAATTGGATCAAATTATCTTCGTTAATTAGGTCTCTGGCAGACATCTGGATACCTCCTTTAGGACAGTTTTACCTCCTTTCTTAAACGAGCTGCGAGTGGGTAGAAGGCAGGTCATGAGGATTTTTTATGATTGTGATTATTTGTGATTGTTGGCAGATTTCCTAGGATGAAGATTGAATATGATGGGGAGATAGGCATCAACATTTTGTCTTGTATGTTAGTGATTTATCTTTTTCCAGGAAAACCAAAAAATATTTTTCATTTTTGTTTCCATACTGTTCTCAAATGCTTGTCTTTGGACTTGTGTATGCCCACCTGCCCTTTAGGCCCCATCTGGAGATCGTTTCAGTAAATTTAGGTGGAATCTGGATTTTTTAACAGGTTCCTCAAATGTGTCAGGTACACGGGGCATTGGGAACTGCAGGAATGCAGTTTCTTTTAGTTTTTTGTATCCTTTGTTACCCATTCTTATTTCAAGTTTTACTTACTTTCTTGAATCTGTTCTCTAAATATTTGGGAGCCAATAAAATCATTCCTGGTTTACCTCTGGAGAAGCTGGTATGAATCTTTCTCTCTCCAGTTTTTGATTTGCAATAGACATGAATTTAGCCAAGCTCTGCGGGACTTAGGTGTAGTTCCATTTCAGCTTTACTCCTTGTTCTTCTAATTTCTGAATAGTTGAACTACAGCCCCCAGCAGGCACTGCTGCTGGAGACGAATCTCCCCTCCTCTGTCTTACTTGATGGACTAGTACAGTTCTATGGAAACAGTGTGCTACCACTGGAAGCCCATTTTTCTTACATGCACACGCATTCTCCTTTCCCCAATTACAATTACTTGAAATTAAGTCTTTTGGTGGGTGGAAAAAGAGGTTTCGAAAGGTAGAGCATGTATAGATCACTGATTCCTATTTCTCAGCCTAGTTCTTTTGCCTTGTAGCTAGTGGAAATTCTGTTTACCAGCTTTAGATTATCAGTATTACTTTGAATTGGAAAGGCTTTTTAATGGAATGCTAAGCAGACCATTTGAGTGAAAAAATCATAATCTGTTTTTTAATGGAAATATTTCAAACTGTACATAAAATGTAGTTCAAACACAAACACACTTTTGAAATTTATGGCTTTAGTACATACACATGAACACAACATAAAACTATAACACTAATCCTGATTTTCAAATATAGTTGTTTTTTTTTAATTGAAAATGTTAATATTAAAGTAAAATTTTCTCCTTGGAGCTCTTATTGACATATTTATAGCTTTACCATTCCATTGCTTTTTTTTTTCTTTTTTCTTTTTTCTTTTTTTCCTGAGATGGCATGTTGCTCTGTTGCTCAGGCTGGAGTGCATTGGCATGATCATAGCTCACTGCAGCCTCAGCCTTGAACTCCTCGGCTCAAGTGATCTGCCTCAGCCTTCCAAGTAGTTGGGACCATAGGCACGTGCCACCATGTCCATCTTCTATTGCTTAATTCTTAACATATTAGAAAAAGCCTCTATGTATACTCTTAAAAAATTAAAACTTTTTCTAGTCTTACTTTGATTCTCATGCTCTGAATAGGCAATGTTCATGTAACCACACTGCAGATCTACTGTAAAGAAGTGTTGATATTTGAATCACTAGCCCATTAAATACAAATCAGTCTCTTTTCTGAATCAGAGAAATAGGCACAGTCCTATTCTTAAATTAGATTACATGTATTTTATTGCTATAGAAATTTCTAAATTTGTGATTAATTCTTTCCTCTCTTTTAATAGTAATCCTGTGGATTTGAGTAACCCAGCTATTATAAGCTCTACTCCCAAATTTCAGGAACAGTTCTTGAATGTGAGCGGAATGCCGCAAGAATTGAATCAGTATCCCTGCCTTAAACATCTGCCTCAAATATTTTTTCGTGCCATGCGTGGAATCAGCTGTCTGGTGGATGCATTCTTAGGTGAATTTTGTGTATGTTGCTAGATGTATGAAGAGCTTCATTTAGATAACTCTAGAGGCTAACACTAGGAGTTATTAGAAAACATCCGAAGGAAAAGATGAACAGATTTGATGACAAATAACAAGCGAGGAAAAAATTATTTGCAACAAATAAAATAGCCAGAGGGTTATCGTTTCTATGTAAATATTTAGATTGGTGCAAAAGTAATTGCGGTTTTTGCCATTAAAAGTAATGTGGCCAAAACTGCAGTTACTTTTGCACCCACCTAATACATCAAACAAGGTGCTAAGAACAAGAATTAGGCCTAGCAGATAAGTGGACAAAGGATGAGAATAAATGATTGCAAAAGAAAAGAGTGTTCATGCATACTAGCTATCTAAGAAAATACAGATGAAAATGCATTTGGGACCATTCTCATGTATATCATTAAAAAGCAAATTATACTTTTAGTGAGCCATTCTTTTAAGCTGTTTTTCACATTTTAGATATATAAAAAGTCAATTTTTTAACCTGTTGAAAGGCAGTGATTTATAATATTTTCTAAAATATTTATGTATACTTATTAATGTACAGTTAATTTTTTTTTTTTTTGAGACGGAGTCTCGCTCTTTCGCCCAGGCTGGAGTGCAGTGGCGCAATCTCGGCTCACTGCAAGCTCTGCCTCCCAGGTTCATGCCATTCTCCTGCCTCAGCCTCTCCGAGTAGCTGGGACTACAGGCGCCCGCCACCACGCCCAGCTAATTTTTTGTATTTTTTAGTAGAGACGGGGTTTCATCGTGGTCTCGATCTCCTGACCTTGTGATCCGCCCGCCACGGCCTCCCAAAGTGCTGGGATTACAAGCGTGAGCCACCGATCCCGGCCAACGTACAGTTAATATGTTAGCTCTGATTAAGTTTGGCTGCTACGTAACAACCAAAATCCTATTATAGACAAGATAGCTTATTTTCACATATGTTAAATCTAGAGCGAGGCAGTACCGGGCCAGTATAATGGTTCCATCACCAGCAGGGATCCAAGGCCCTTCCATCTGCTGGCTCTCCATTCTTTGCACAGTGCCTCATGGGCCATAATGGTTGAGTGAGTTCCAAACATCCTGTCCAAGAATTAGGAAGAAAGGAGAGTCTGCATATAATTGGTCCTTTAAGAAGATCTCTTACAAGACCTACCCAACAGTCACCAACTTCTTTATGGTCAAAATATGGCCACATCTAGGTGCAAAGGGAGCTTGAAAATTGAGTCATTTTTTTTCTGGGTAGCCATGTCCAGCTAAAGTTTGTGCTCTGTTACTCAGGAAGAAATAGTGAGTAGATACTGAGAGGCAACTAGCAATCTCTGCTATAGTCTATATGTCCCAAGCCTTCACTAGCTTGCTGGAAAAAATTTTCTGATCATGTATTTTGACCTATGAAGAATAATTTCATTTGTCTTTTTTTTTTTTAAGGTATTTCTAGACCCCGATCAGACAGTGCTCCCCCAACACCTGTGAATAGATTAAGTATGCCTCAAAGTGCTGCTGTCAGTACCACCCCACCGCATAACCGGAGGCACCGGGCTGTTACTGTGAATAAGGCCACCATGAAGACAAGCACAGTAAGAGTTTACATCACCATTGTTATGCTATATAAGGTTGGCTTTTTAATCTGCCAACTTTTTATAAAGTCTTGCTGTTTTCTCAGACTTTTCATTGGTATGGGTGTATTCTTGTGTTCTTCTAATAGGTTAGTACTACTCATGCCTCTAAAGTTCAGCACCAGACGTCCTCCACCTCTCCTCTGTCAAGTCCAAATCAAACTAGTTCAGAACCCCGGCCACTGCCTGCCCCTCGGAGACCAAAGGTTAACAGCATTTTGAATCTCTTTGGATCATGGTTATTTGATGCAGCATTTGTTCACTGTAAACTTCATAATGGGATAAACAGAGACAGCAGCATGACTGGTAAATATTACTCAAGAAATATGTTATCATTATTTTCCTTTTCCTTTTTCTTTTTCTTTTTAGTCTTTCCTACCTGCAAGATTAATATGTATCTTAAAAAGCTCTCTGTTTCTGACCAAGCAATGTCTTGTGCTTAACCCCTTCCAGCTGAAGTAACAGAACTTAAGAAGTTTTCCTCCCTGTTCTTTTTATGTATGTTCTATGAGGTTTGGCCTTTTGTCTGGTTTTATTAGACATATTTAAGGTTAGCCACATTTTGTTGAATCAGATTTCTTTCAGTAGGTGACCTGGAAGTTCCCTTCATGTCAGCCAGGATAATAAAATTTATATAAAGAATTAAAAATTCGAACTGGAAGTTTACTTTACAAGAAGTGTTTTCTTCGATTTTGACAGCCATTCACTCATTAGTACATGTAAACATCAGAAAATTTTTGCTTCACACTACACTCTAACCTCTCAGATTTTAGTCTAGAGAACTTTATTTCAAGGGCACACTTTCAAAAATATTATTTGCTTTTTAACTTAATAAGATTGATTGGTGGAGAATTAATAACCCAACCCTGATATCTTCATTTAGATTTTATTATAAAAAGGAAACTGTCTAAATAAGAGCTAGTGTTTTTTTTTTTGTCATCTTAACTATTATATTTGAAAGTAATGGCATAGGGTGCAAGATGGATGGGTGGGGTAGGGCACAATGTTTTGAATATTTATATGTCTTAGCTGAAAAATGACAATGGCTGGCATTTATTGAGCTGCTGTTACTATGGGCCAGGTACTGTGATATATGCATTAATGAGTGTATTGATTGTTTGGTAAGAAACCACTCTTCTACTGGGGTTGGAAATAGATCAAGACAAAAAGATGTCTAATTACATTAGTTTATGTATCTCTAAGGAGACTGTGAATTCCAAGGATAAAACTAATACAATGACCAGAAGGGTCTCTGCTTTCTCTCAGAAATGAATTCTTAGCTGTTATTATTTCTTAGCTATTATTATTATCATCTCAGAACTAGGATCTATGTCTGTGAACATTATACATGTAATTATTTTAAATATTCTTACAAATCTTTAATTTAGAAAAGTTGTGAATATAAAGATTTTTAGGAATATAATTTGAAAATGCCATGGTTGAGTTTAGGGATATCTTTGCTTGCTTTGTTTTGTTCAAATTCAGACACTTTATATTCTTCCATTTTCATATTATAATTTTATCCACAGTTTGAAAGTAGTGCTTCTGGGATAGGTAAATGTGCTTACTTACAATAAGTGAAAACTTTTAAAAAACGACTATTGGGTTATTCTTGTCTTTATGTTCATGTACCTTATATTTTGAGTTTTCTGTACCATGTTTATATTTATTAATTTGCATTTTCTAGAATGAATCAGTCCTATTTTTCTTTTTTATTTTTGTTAAGATGTAATTCTTACAATGTAACTTTTGGGTATAGAGCTGTTGACACTGAAATTTGTGAATCTAGAATGGCTCAACCTGCTGCTTGGTTGGTGGGCTTGCTTAAAGGGAACTTATAGATCTTTTTGCTCTCCAGGGAGTTTGTAACAGCTTTGCTCACCCTCTTGCACCGGAAGATAAAAACCAGACTTCAAATCATACGTGAACAACATCTTACTTTAAAATTTTTCCTTGCTGGGGAGAGGATAGAAGCTCGTTTTCTCCTCATTGTGTTCAGAGATGATAAAGGCTGTTATATTACCCAGGAGATATGAGGTGTCCAGATAGTTAAAGGGGTTAGAATGCTAGGTGCCAATCTTGAGGTCTCAAGTCTGGTGGGAGGCTTGGGTATATTAACTGTTTTTTAAGTACTGGCTGCCATCAAGGAATTCTGCCATGTAGTTCACCTCTAACTTAAAGTGTTTGCTTCTTTGAACTGGTTAGCTTTAGATTTACATGACAGTACACTGTGCTTTGTAAAAGTAACATTGAGCTGGGAAGGGTTAATGAACTAAAATTTTAATGCACGTTATGGGCACTTCAAAACCTCAGTTCTTTGTAGTTGTGTAATTTTCTTCGTTCATTGTTTTGCATGATACAAAAATCATAATTTTGGACCTGAATGCATAATTTCCTATGTTTTTGAACTAGCTTGTGGTATCGTAAAGCTTTTAATTTAACTTTTAAAAAGCTAAAAAGCTTCTTAATTTATTGTAAAATTTCACCATCTTTAAGGTATTTTATAATTACTACTGTCCTTTGATTTGTTTCCATTTATTTCTATTATCTTGCAGCATCTTTTATCCAAATTCTTCTTTCTTATAAATCTTGTAAGTAGGAACCAGAAGCTTCTCTTTAATTGCAGTCATGTTTTTATTTTTTTCATAATTCCATTAAAAATTTGATTGTCATTGTCTCTTGTAGTTTTTGCACTTGGGAAGAAAAATACTTTTCTGTGTTTTGAATGGGGAAGATTGTTGGCAAAAGCAAATTAATCTGCCTGAATCAGTCCCATTATTTCTGTATACTAGTCTGGTCATGTCATGAATTCCAGGACTTTGCACTAACTGTGTTTTGGCTTTTTTTTTTTTTTAAAGCTTTAAGCTTATTTTTATACAGATTTAGTGTTTGATTTGTATGCATTCTGCATGTAGTGTTTTTCAAATGTATTATTGCTGGATAGCTTATTTAGGACTAAAAATGGCTCATGGGAAGTTGCATAAAGATTTATGCTTGACTCTGTATTCTATTAAATCTATTATAAAATAATTTAAGCATTTCATGTAGAGTAATAAAAGATTTCAGAGTGATTTTCAATACACTGTGAAATCTTTTGTTAAAAATAAAAGCAACTTTCAAAGGGCTTCTGTTTCAGTGATAATGAATGACCTTGATAATCTTTTTTATCAATCCAATTTTCTGATTTATCAGCCTCAAGTTAGCTGCTGTCTGTGGTTGTTAAAATTCATTCTCATTTTGCTTGGTTGAGCGATTCTTTGGTGTGTGTTTTGGAGTTGGGTGGGTGGTGGGAATGCTCTCTTTTTCTCCCTGCCCACTTTGCATCCTTACTTTGCCCTCTCCCTAAAGTATACAGGCTGGCATAGGGTTGCCCATT
This sequence comes from Symphalangus syndactylus, assembly GCF_028878055.3. Taxonomy (NCBI): domain Eukaryota; kingdom Metazoa; phylum Chordata; class Mammalia; order Primates; family Hylobatidae; genus Symphalangus; species Symphalangus syndactylus. The sequence continues at coordinate 34,031,703 of NC_072446.2, read as the reverse complement.
TAATTAGGATGTCCATCTGGGATAATGTGTAAATTGCAGTAGCTATTTTTCTTAACGTTTAAGCATCGTTCTGTAGGGGGAAGAAAAAACAGAAAAGAAATAATAGAAAAGCCAAATTCTGTATTATATATCTGTATGTGGATACAGATATATACAAATGTACTCTGCTGATCAAAAATTCAGTTGAAAAATGCTTCTTGTACAATCTGTTAAACTGACAATGCCACTGTAAATTAATTGTAACCTATTTTCAAAGAAGATTTCAGAGAGCCCTTTTTAAAAATATTAAGACATAGTTGCTAAACAAAAGCACTTATTGGATTCAAGTAGCTATTTAATGACACCAATATTTGATCTTTGTGTCCAGGGTCCCATGAGCCTACGTGGCATATTGCAAATATAATAAAACCCTCCTTTTCTCTCCCCAGCCATTACAACACAAGCTAGCATGGAGTTTCGACGGAAAGGGTCACAAATGTCCACAGACACCATGGTTTCCAATCCTATGTTTGATGCAAGTGAATTTCCTGATAACTATGAAGCAGGAAGAGCTGAGGCTTGTGGGACACTGTGTAGGATTTTTTGTAGCAAGAAGACTGGAGAAGAGATTCTGCCAGCTTATTTATCCAGGTCTTGGAATTTTTGTTTGTTTTTTCATTTATATAGTTTTGATAGTGAAGCCATTGTGTTGCTTGGCCGACTGAACCGATGAGTGAATATTGGTCTGAAATAACCTACAGATGTCTGTAAGTGATCAACATTTGCCTGAAATCTTTCATTTTACCTGGCTCATCAGATTTGGTAAAGACCCTTAACACCCTTTTTGTTTTAGAAGTGCTATTTATGTCATCTTATTTGAATCTTTTTAATATGGAGAGATTTTGAAGGACCACAATAATTTGTTAACAACTTTTTAGCACAGTATTCCCATGTAGGCAGTCCAGAAATAAGTCAGCTGTAAATCCTGCCTCCAGGGAGCTTATTTTCTGGGCAAAGCCACAAAGCCATGTACACACATAACAATGATCCAGCAGGAATAGGATATTGATGGGAGAGGCACAGATAATGTGCTGTGGGCATTCAGGGAAAGAAGCAGCGCACATTTATTTGTTCTAGGGGATTCAGGAAAGAGTTATGGGGGATTAAGTGATTATGCTGGACTTATAAAGGATGAGTAGTATTTAGCCTATGTTAGGAAGTTGGTTAGGGTCATCTTCTCCAAATCTGTGGCTTCAGCCATCTTTGTTAATGCCTCTGCCATCCATTCAGTTGCTCAGGCCAGAAACGAAGAGTCATTTTGAGAATCCTCTTCTTCTGTATCTTTAGTTGATCAACCAACTCTTGCCTTTCTTCTACCTAGCCCTCTTTCTGATCTCTCTTTTCACTCTATCCCCACCATTATACTTTAGACTTTGTCACTTTTCTCCAAAATTAACTCATAATGGCCTCCCGTTCTTCTTGACACTGTTTTGCCTTCCTTAACTGATCATTCACACAGGTGCAGAAGTGAGGTTAATATCAACAGAGTGTTTAGATACCTGCATACTTGCTAGGTTCTCAGGAGATAGAATTAAACTGACCCTATCAGAGGGAACCAAGTACAGAATTTTATAGATATGAAAAAGAATGGTATATACAGGCAACTAAGCAGGGTTATCTTAACTATCGGCGCTTGGTTTAAGCAACAGAAACCCTCTCAATCTGACTTAAGTAAAAGGAGAAGAAGTTGTGAGAAGCTAGTGATATTTATTAAATGCTAAGGTCAGGAAATGCAGTATGGCCTCATGAAGAGCAGATACTCAAGGACCAAAACAACTTTATTCCTCTCTCTTTCTCTGTCTTCCTGGTCTGCCAGAACTGCTTCATTCTTCTCTTCTCTGCAGATCATTTTCTCATATTGTAATGTGCTTCTGAGTTCCCAGTTTTCATTAGCCGGGCTTGATGGCACTTGCCTGTACTCCCAGCTACTCGGGAAGCTGAGGCAGAAGAATCGCTTGAACCCAGGAGGCAGAGGTTGCAGTGAGCCGAGATCGTGCTACTGTACTCCAGCCTGGGCGACAGAGTGGGACTCTGTCCCCCCAAAAAAAAAAAAAAAAAGTTCCCAGTTTTCATGGCCTTGGTCTAGGTGACCATCAGGGCCAATTAGTATCTCTGAATTTTAATTATAGACTCCTGGGAAGGAGGATCTAATTAATCTGCCTGTCTCTGGTCTAGTCAGCTACAGTTGTGAAGGTGGGTCACATAAGGGTGTTGGAGCTCACCCCCTTGTTGTGGGGGCATGTTTCTCAGGAACTCTGGGCTGGGGAGATAACCTAAATGGTACTCTAGTAGTAGGGGAGAAGGCTATCACCATGAACTTTCTGACTGAGCCATAAGACTGAATGGGTGGTAGTAGGACAAACCAAAACAACAGATTCATGAGAGGGCAAGTGATTAGTTTAGTTTTGAGTCGACTGAATTTGAAGTGCCTATGGGATATTTATCAAGAACTATTTATTAAGTCCTACTTTGTGCCAGATATTGTGCACAGAAGTACCATAGTAATCAGTAGACATCCAGATATCCAGTAAGCTTTGGGCTAATAGATCTGGAGTTCAGTTGAGAGGTGTGGGTTAGAATGATTTGATTATATTTAGTGACTTAAGAAGTGTTTAAAATCAGATTAGTAAAAGAGAGAGCTTCGAGAACTAAGGTTGTCAGACTGAGGAACACCATCATTAGGGGGCAGGTAGAGTAAGAGGACCTGTAAAAGAAAATGGTCATAGAAATCAGGGAAGAACAAGGAGAGAAGGGAGTAGTCAGAGGGTTGAATGCTTTCAAAAGGCAGAATGAGTTAAGACTTAGTCATGTCTCTTGGATTTGGCAATCGAGAGCCCATTGGTTATTTGCTAGTATGGTTTTAGTTGAGTTCTAGGGAGAGAGAGAGATTGAAATGGGTTGAGCAGTAACCAGTAGGTGATGAAGTTGTTTCTGAAGAGTTTTGCAGAGAAGAGAAATGCACCTCACAATAGAAGAGTATAACAGTGTAGTTGCTCTTGAATAACAGGAGATTGAATGCTTAGTAAGTCGATTAGAGGTTGGGGGTGGAGTTAAAAACTAAGGTATATTCAGGTATATTCCTAAAAGGAATCTTATTCAGGTGACCTTCATGATGAATACAGATGATCGAATGCAGGTTTCTTTCTTTCATTGTCCCCCCAAAAATAATGGGGAAGGGACAAAAATGTAAACACACCTTTTTCCCTAGGAATTACTAAATGTTGCAACATTTTTCTCTTACGGAATTTAACTCAGCAATTCCCCCAGTTTATTGAAAAGTACTGCAGCCTACTGTTTTGTTTTGTTCTAGTTGCCTTATTTGCAGTCCCCTAGAACTTTGAGTTGCAAGGCTTAATTAAGCTTTGAGAAGGTGCAATAGACGTGAATTTTTTTTTTCTTCATTAAGAAAGATGATTTGAGTCTTAGTGTATATGATTCAGAGTTGTTCTAATTCCAGTAATACCCTTTAAAGGGTAAAATTCCAGTAATTCCAGTAATAACTTTTAAAGGATAAAATTCTAGTAAATTCCAGTAATTCCAATAATGCCCTTTCTTTAAAGGGTAAAAATAGTGATGAGTGGAAATAGACTTTCAGTAACTATGTAGCAGATAATAATTATGAAAACTTTTGATCAGCAGTTTGTTTAAAATTTTTTTCTTGCTTTCCTAGATTTTACATGCTTTTAATTCAAGGTTTGCAGATAAATGATTATGTGTGCCATCCTGTCTTGGCCAGCGTTATTCTAAACTCTCCTCCTTTGTTCTGCTGTGACTTGAAAGGGATTGATGTTGTGGTTCCTTACTTTATTTCAGCTCTTGAAACCATTCTGCCTGACAGGTAAGCTATCATTCTCTGCTATTATATCAACTGTCTGATTTGGCCTGGTCTGTTGGTGCTTCCTCCCCAGTTTCCTAATGTATCCTGTCCAGTTGTCTTCATAGTCCAAGAGAACTCAGGCAACATTAAATGAGTGTAGTGTGTCCAAACCCACCTCATCCCTGAACTCCTTCAGTTCTGATTTGTCTGTGGGCTTGTTGAATCGTTTTTGGCCTGGTCTAGAAGGGTAAGAACAACTCCAACACAGAGGTCTTACCTTTGTAGAGTAGGCCTTAACGTTTTAGATAAAGAAATCAGTCAGTCAACTTCTAGTTTAATTCAGTAACAGTTTAACTTAGAAATATACAACACACAAATACACAATGCTTGGATTTGGAAAAATTGGCATTATATGTATTTGGCAGTAGCTAAAAATGTACTTTAGTTCAAAAATACTAATAGCTTTTTATTTTTTGGCAGAGAACTCTCAAAATTCAAAAGCTATGTAAATCCAACAGAATTGCGAAGATCCTCCATTAATATCCTGCTTTCTTTGTTGCCCCTCCCTCATCATTTTGGCACAGTCAAATCTGAGGTAATGTTTTGTTAAAGTTTTTTTTATATTCTATATTCTGTTTTTTGTACTAATTTAAGTCAAATCGAATGTTAAAAATGGAACAGGAGCTTTTTTTATTTTTCAACTCAAGTTATTTCGTCAAGTTATTTCAAGTGAATTAACAAGGTTGACTTGTGATTTTTTTTTAGTTCTGTCAGTTTTTCTACCAGTTTTCAAGCAGTTATAGGCTAAGGACATCTATTAACATATTGTTAGTGACAGATTTAGTACAGTGGCTAATATTAGACTGAAAGCCTTTCTCATTAGACTGATATGTTCCTCCACTCTAGCTGTTCCCACATGGGCATCATGAGCTGCAACAGCTGATGTTAAATATTATTTGTTTTTTCCATAGGTGGTCCTGGAAGGAAAGTTTAGTAACGATGACAGCTCTTCTTATGATAAACCAATAACTTTTCTATCCCTGAAGTTGAGACTTGTGAATATATTAATAGGTGCCTTGCAAACTGAAACGGACCCCAACAACACCCAAATGATATTAGGTTTGTATTCACACATTATTTTGTAAGTGAAACCAAAGTACTGTTGACTGCAGGCCTGCTGAGGAGGCGGCAGTTGGTGACGGGAGCCTAAACCTAATGTAGCTCTACTTATTCTGAATCAGAGGCACAAGTTATTTTTTTAATGTAAAAAAATTTAAAGCAGTGAGATGAGGGAAGTAAAGTGTTACAGTTGTCTTGGTTGGTCATTTATTTGTGCTTTTGCTTTTCTTTCTCTTCTCCCCTTTCTCCTTTCTCCACTCTTGGCCTCTCCTTCCCATCCCTCTCTTCTTTCCTCCTTTCTTCCTGCTGTCCTTCCTCGTGCCTCTTTCTCTTCCTCCCGCCTCGTCCTCTTCCTCCTGCCTCTTCCTCTTCTTCCTGCCTCTTCCTCTTACTCCTGCCCATTACTTACAGGTCAGTCTGCACTTTCCTCCTAGTCCTTTTTTTCTCAAACACATTAGCTAATGATTTCTTCAGAACCTTACTTTATATCCCTCCTGCTGGGATGTTCTTTCCCTAGATTTTTGTTTAGCTTTTCTTCATCATCTTCTTAAGGGAGAGCTTCCCTAACAATACTTGCTAAAGATGATCTTATTTCATCATTTTTTTCACAGCACAAAACCTGAAATTATCTTGTTTGTTTAAATGCTTAAACTCCCCCCCTTTTTACATGTTTTTCAAAATATAAGGTATTTAGTGATTGACAAATCTAGTGTTAGCACTAAGGGACAGTCTTATCTCCCCGAAAATCTTCAGAGAGACCCTGATGAACAGAGGAGCTCTTCTTTTCTTCCTCTAATCTGATGTTCAAATTGGGTAAACAGCAATGTATTACATTTGAAAGCAAAGGGTTTTCAGTTGTTGCCACTGAAGTGCAATCCTGGTTATTGAGATCACCACCCTTGACAGTGGAAGCTCTTGGGAAAGTAGGGCTTTCCTCAGCCACCTAACAGGAGTCCCCACTGAACTATGTGAATGCAAATACCATCCCAGCCCACAAACCTGGGTGGCAGTTAGAACTCCCCGCTTATGGAGCAATTGATCTCTGAGGATGACTTGACCTTGGCAGTGGTTAGAGGTTTCCTTTCTTCTCTTCATTAGCAAGACAAGAATTCAGCTTCTTCCTAGCATCTTAGATTTTTATCTGTTCAAAAGTGGGATCAGACATTCCCTTTAAGCCCTTATGCCCCCAGAGGAGGTGGGGTGTATGTCCTTCCAACAGGAACACAATCCTTGAAATGGTTTCTAAAAGGCCTCTAAAACTGAGAGACAGATCCTGAAGAGATGGCTCACAACGGCCAAGAACCATATGTATCCAGAGACACCTAATTAGTAGGTGACTGGAGTTTTCTGTAGCTGGGCAAAAAGTTTTTTAGGGTTTCATAAGTCTCAAAAGCCATTAATTGTGCACACGATTTTCTAGACTCACAAATGGAGTTTTTTGCTCTTTATATTCTCAGTTACGATGTATAGCTATATTCTTGTTCAGGCTGGGCTTTTAGAGACCTTCTGAAGTTAATGTGGTCAGTCTGACCAAGGTTTGGAACCAGAGTCTACCAGTGGCATTGATACTGTCTCAGATACATTCTGAACACAGAGGGTGGTTTATGTGGAGGGGGATGTTTTGATATGTGAGAACCTCCAAGTTACAATGTTTTAGGTTATTTAAAGAACATAATTTTGCTTGAAATCATATAATTTTTACGATTGATGCAGTAGTTGGTTTTGTTATACCCTTGCTCTGAGGCACTCCCTATGTACTTTACAAGGAAGAGTCAGTTGTTAGTCTTGCCATAAAGTGGCAAAGCTCTTTCCGTCTTCTTTTTATCCATAGTGGGCAAGAGTACCTCCCACTGGGATGAGAAGCAGTGTGTTAGGCTCACCATCTCATTTCTGTCCTAGCCTTTCCAGGACAATGGGTTCCTTGATAATAAATAAATGAAGCTTACTTCAGGGTATGCAGATGTCAACAAGCCCCAGACTGTGTGGCTTTAATCATTCTTAAAAAGCAGTGTGGTCAGAAAGGTATCGCTATGACTTTATTTTATAATTTTTGTTTTATTTATTTGTTTCTTTTTCCCTGTAGAAAAAACAGACAGTAATTTTTGTTTTATTTTTAAGACTAGAACTCAGTTTTGAAAGTATTCCATAATATTTTCCTTAGTTAGTATTACCCTTAAAATTGAGATGCTTACATCTGGTCTTTTACACCAGTTAAAAAAATCTGATAATGAGCATGTTTTTATATAAAGCAAAGTTTGACCTTCACATTCATTTTATTTTTATGTATTTAGTTTTATTTATTTATTTATTTATTTATTTATTTATTTTTAAATACAAGTTCTTGCTCTGTTGCCCAGGCTAGACGCAGTGGTGCAATCATGGCTCACTGCAGCCCAACCTCCTGGACTCAAGTGATCCTACTGCTGCAGCCTCTGAAGTAGCTGGGACCACAGGCGTGTGCCACCACACCTGGCTAATTTTTTGTTGTTATTAGAGATAGGGTCTTGCTCTGTTGCCCAGGCTGGTCTTGGACTTCTGGGCTCCCCTAGTCCTCCCTCCTTAGCCTCCCAAAATGCCGGGATTACAGGTGTGAGCCACTGTGCCTGGCCCACATTTATTTTAGGGAATTTTTTTTTTTTTTTTTGAGATGGAGTCTCACTCTGTCACCCAGGCCAGAGGGCAGTGGCACGATCTTGGCTCATTGCAACCTCTGCCTCCTGGGTTCAAGCGATTCTCCCACCTCACCCTCCTGAGTACCTGGGATTACTGGCACCCGCCACCACGCCCGGCTAATTTTTGTATTTTTTAGTAGACACAGGGTTTTATCATGTTGGCCAAGCTGGTCTTGAACTCCTGATAGCAAATTATCTACCTGCCTTACCCTTCCAAAGTGCTGGGATTATAGGCATGAGCCAATGCACCTGGCCAGAATTAGGGAATTTTTAAAGAGTCTCTTCTGACCCATCAGTGGATTTATTAGTAGAGTTGACCCTTGAACAACATGGGGGTTAGTGATGCCAATTCCCTGAGCAATTGAGATCCACATACAACTTTTTGATTCCCTAAAAACTTAACTACTAATAGCCTACTGTTGACCAGAAACCTTACCCATAACAGTTGATTAACACATTTTGTATTTTATGCATATTATTAATATATACTGCATTTTTACAATAAAGTATGCTGGAGAAAAGAATATTTTATTAAGAAATAAATGGTGTAATCCCAGCATCTTGGGAAGCCGAGGCGGGTGGCTCAAGAGACCGCCCTGGCCAACATGGTGAAACCCTGTATCTACTAAAAATACAAAAATTAGCAGGGTGTGGTGGCACATGCCTGTAATCTCAGCTACTTGGGAGGCTGAGGTAGGAGAATGCTTGAACCCGGGAGGCGGAGGTTGCAGTGAGCCAAGATCGCGCCATTGCACTCCAGCCTGGGCAATAAGAGCGAAACTCCGTCTCCAAAAAAATAAAAAATAAAAAATAAAGTCTGGGCGTGGTGGCTCACGCCTGTAATCCCAGCACTTTGGGAGGCTGAGATGGGTGGATCACGAGGTCAGGAGTTCAAGACCAGCCTGGCCAAGATGGTGAAACCCCGTCTCTACTAAAAATACAAAAAAAAAAAAAAAATTAGCTGGGTGTGGTGGTGGCTGCCTGTGATTCCAGCTACTCAGAGGCCGAGGCAGAGAATTGCTTGAACCCGGGAGGTGGAGGTTGCAGTGAGCCAAGATCATGCCACGGGACTCCAGCCTGGGCGACGGAGTGAGGCTCCATCTCAAAAAAAAGAAAATCATAAGGAAGAGAAAATACAGTTATAGTCCTGTATTTATTGATACCATAAATTGTTTATAAGGTAAATCATCTCAACTGTTGGGCAGTTGCAGCTGTAGACCCCAATCTACAGTACATATCAAGCAACTCAGCTTTTTCTTATAATGTCATGACTTTTCTCTGCTTCTTGGGAGCACTTCCAGCATCACTAGTGGCACTTCCTGTGGGTCCTATGGTGTTAGTCAAGGTTCATGGTGTTGCAGTAAACATGTGAGAACCATGGTATGCAGTTTACTGCAGTATTCAGTCTATTAGAGAGATGAACTACTCACATGGAGATGGTTAGCATCACATTGTATTTTAAGCAGGATACTCATTAACACTTGAGCTCACCCCAGTAACAACAGGAGGCTACAAAATGATTACAGTAGTACAGCATGTACTACAGTTAATTTTATGCAGTTATTTAATCCTGCATCTTTGTTTACGTTTCTCTGGACTGCAAATGGCATCATGTATGGTCTGTAAGTGTTTGTGTACGTAAGTTTTTTGATAAATTTTAGCTTTTTATTTTTTATTTATTTTTAGAGACAGGGTCTTGCTTTGTTGCCCACTCTGGTCTCAAGCTCCTAGGACTTCAAGCAATCCTGCTGACTCGGCCTCCTAGGATTACAGGCATGAGCTAGTATGCCTGGCCAATTTTAACTTTTTATACTTTTTTAAATATTTCTTTTCTTTCTCTCTCTCTTTTTTTTTTTTTTTTTTTTTTTTTTGAGATGAAGTCTTGCTCTGTTGTCCAGGCTGGAGTGCAATGGTGCAATCTCAGCTCACTGCAACCTCCGCCTCCCAGGTTCAAGCAATTCTCCTGCCTCAGCCTCCCGAGTAGCTGGGATTACAGGTGCATGCCACCATGCCCGGCTAATTTTTGTATTTTTGGTAGAGATGGGGTTTCACCATGTTGACCAGGCTAGTCTCAAACTCTTGACCTCCCACCCCGCCTCAGCCACCCAAAGTGCTGGGATTATAGGCATGAGCCACTGTGCCTGGCCATTTTTTTTTTTTTTTAATATTTCTAGGCTATGCAGTTTGGGAGTTTTTTCAAATTGTCACAGATCTCCAAAAAACTTTCTAACATGTTTATTGAAAAAAACCTGCATATGTACAGTTCAAGCTCGTGTTGTTTAAGAGCCAACTGTAATTTCATGGGTATTTCAGGAATGCTCAACCAAAATTATATTCTTATCTCTACTATTAATCATATAAAATGTCTTAGCCATTTTAGTGTTCTTGTGTATTTTATATAAAATACTGTTTTATTGTTGTTGTAGGGGCAATGTTAAATATTGTTCAAGATTCAGCACTTTTGGAAGCTATTGGTTGCCAGATGGAGATGGTAAGAAGCATACATGCAATCTGTCAGAGAATATCACTTTTGAATTTTATGTAAATTATATTCCAGAATGTCCATCTTTGTGAATTTTAAAGGCCTTTGGTTTGTAAATCCTGCTCATTGGCTCAGAAGTTTTCTTTTTAAAAATAATGTATATTTTGAGGTTTGCTTTTCAGTGCCTCATCAGCTGTACATCAGGTTCCCGAGATATTCTGTATGAGAGAAACTACAGCTAAATCCAGTCTTTATTCCTGAACAGTATCTGCTTAAAACTGTTACTTGTTTTGCTGTGGTGGCAAACTTGGTTGAATAACCTAGGAAAAGCCCTAACCAGCAAGCAACTAGTTTAACTTTTTCTTACCCATCAATTCTTTCTAACCCCTCTAGACCTAAGTTTGCAAGTCTCTCAAAGCACCAATGCTTCTAAATCAAAAATGCTTCTCAGAGACTTCCAGTGCTCTCTGCTTTGTCTTCAAGATATATCATCCCTATACTTGGAGTAGAGGCAAGAGAATGGGGGAGTTAATAGCGTATACTGGAGTAAGTTGGGTAGATGCAGTAAGCTGAGTAGATGTAGGATGGGTGATCAAATTATTATCAAGGAAATTACATTCGTGTCTCAGTAGATGGTGAATAATTACTGATCTGAATATAATGAACTGTGTTTATATGGGGGAAAAATGAGGGAAGTCTAACAGATAGGTTTATTAGCCCCTATACATACGGAAGTTAAAACTAACCCTAGTATTTTATTGTTTGTGTTTTCTGATATAACTGTATTTGAAAGTTGCTGTTTGTTTATTCATACTTTTTTTTTTTTTTTTTTTTGAGACGGAGTCTCACTCTGTCTCCCAGGCTGGAGTGCAGTGGCGTGATCTCTGCTCACTGCAAACTCCGCCTCCCAGGTTCCCGCCATTCTCCTGCCTCAGCCTCCCGAGTAGCTGGGACTACAGGCGCCCGCCACCGTGCCCGGCTAATTTTTTTGTGCTTCTTAATAGAGACGGGGTTTCACTGTGTTAGCCAGGATGGTCTGGATCTCCTGACCTCGTGATCCGCCTGCCTCGGCCTCCCAAAGTGCCAGGATTACGGGTGTGACCCAGCGCGCCTGGCCTTATTCATACCTTTTAAGCTTATATTTCTGTTCTGAGGTTTTGCTTGGGAGGCACTAGGGTATTTTTTTTGAGGACCTGGAATCTAGTGAAATCTAGTAAAGATGAAAAAGCTGGGCCAGCCCTTTGTAAATAGTGGCAAAGAAGACCCCAGTATGGGCACTTGTAGTAGTCAAATCCTTCATACCCTCCAGTAGATGTGTGTGTGTAAAAATACCACAGAGGTTTTAATCCCTTGTCAATTTCTGTTACTATCAGTTTGTACTATTCAGTTGGCACATTCTGCTTTATCAACATGGTTTTTAATGATTGACCTTTATTTATACTTGTAAACTGTGATGTAATCCTCAAACACTTGATTTCATTTTCATTTGACTAGGGTGGTGGAGAAAATAACCTGAAGAGTCATAGTCGCACCAATAGTGGTATTAGTTCAGCAAGTGGTGGAAGCACGGAGCCCACGACTCCAGATAGTGAGAGACCTGCTCAAGCTCTCTTAAGAGATTATGGTTAGTCATGTTTCTTTTGAAATTCAAAGTTTAATAGAATGACTTTAATGCTTACATTTATAAAACAAAAACATTAAAAATTTTAATGTTCATGTTTTTTGTGTACTTAAGTATAATAGAGAGGATGTCAGTCTTAAGAAGCTAAGAAAAAGAAAACAAATCTTTTTAATTTAGCTGTATAGCTTTTGGGTAGTATATTAGATTTGTGGTAGTATATTAGGTTTTATAATTGATAGTAATGGGTGATCAGGAAACATTTCTGAATTCTCTACTATGTGTGGTGGTAGAGAACCAAATAAGATGTGGGCTCTGCCTCAGAGCTCACGGTGTAGTGGCAGAGATGTCCAATAAGCCAGTTATTGCAGTGTGGCAAGGAGGGTGATGGGGGATGGATTAGATAGCAGCCCAGAGGAGAGCATGTCTTCATGTTAAAACCTATGTACCCCCTACTATAGCTCACTAGATTCTTTAGCCCTGAAATATTTTTATTTTCTGCCCTGCCACCTAAAACATTTGCCAGCCAAGCGTCCTATACAAGGTTGTCCCCTACCTTGGGCAGTTGTTTTATGGATTCTGTGAGTTTGTGGGTACCTTTATGTTTTTCTACACAAGTACTAACAGTGTATTGAATCTGTGAGCACTTATCCAGCTAGATTGGAGTGATATCTAGATTCTTAGATGTGAGTTTAATCTTTTAATCATCTGGACAGTTCATGAGCCATGTTCATGAGGTTCACGAGGCATGTCATGAGCCATGTTCATGAGTTCATGAATTCATGAGGCATGTTTCTATGGTTTAAGTTTGCAGCAAGTATCCTTGAACATGTCAGATACATAAAGCCATTATGTGGATATTTGACACATTTAAATATTATATTTGTGAAGAAGTTATTTAAAGTATCTTATTCATGTGTATGTAGATTTAGGTATTCTATAGGTTGAAAATTATTTTTCATGCTTTCTGAAACACGTTTAAGCTAAATAAATTTTTCAGTACTGGCCGGGCGCAGTGGCTCACGCCTGTAATCCCAGCACTTTGGGAGGCCAAGGTGGGCATATCACCTGAGGTCAGGAGTTCGAGACCAGCCTGGCCAATGTGGTGAAACTACATCTCCACTAAAAATACAAAAATTAGCTGGGGGTGGGGGTGGGTGCCTGTAATCCCAGTTACTCTGGAGGCCAAGGCAGGAGACTCCCTTGAACCCGGGAGGCAGAGGTTGCAGTGAGCCGAGATTGCGCCACTGTACTCCAGCCTGGGCAACAGAGCGAGACTCCATCTCAAAAAAAAAAAAAAAAAAAAACAGAAAACAAAAACAAAGAAAAAAGAAATTTTTCATTACTGCATGTGTTCTAATATAAATGTTTTAAGTGATTATTGTTCGTTTCAGCATTTTGAGCTGGTGTTAGTGAGCTCTGCTTGTAATGTTGTAAAATATTTTTTACTAAGAAATCCTGATTTGTGTGTCGCATGAGTGTCTCTCTTTAATGATCATTCCTTTTTCTGTTGTCACTGCCCTCTTTCTGATAGGATCGACAGGTATAATGTCCCTAAAGCTTCCTTTATAAATTCAGTTTAATTTGTCCTTATTTAATTTTTCCTAATTTCCTATTAGCTAACTAGTGATTGCTTTTAAATATAGATTGGAGCCCAAATAAAAATACAGTGGCTTGGTTACTTAATTTTTTTAGAAGTATTAAAGTAATCCTGGAGAATTAAAGTGTGTTTGAAAAGGCATTGCATGTGAGTTTTGATGGCTTAAACCCTGTAAGTAATTTCAACAGATGCTTGCTTTAGAGTAATTCCTAGCATCTGAGGAGGCCGTAAAATTAGAACTTTCCCCTATAAAGTTTCAAGGAAATAATTGATAACCTTTTCATCACTCTTTTTGAAAATGTAGCTCTCTACGAGTTGATAATTTAGAAACTTTAAATTACATTGTTATAAAAATGACACTGAAACTGCCAAATCCCACGGTTGTGTGAAAGTGCGTGAACCAGGAACTAGAAGCTGCTCTGGTCTAGCACATGTGCCTGTGCATCGTGTAGTCGGGCTTGGCATTCAACCCAGTGGGGTGGGGAGCATAGCACTGTGTGGGTGCCCGTCATTCTCACTGTGGCTGCTGTGGTCTGTGCCTAGTGGATGCTGTGCTTCTCGTTACTAATGCTTAGTTGTTTTCCCTCCCTGTGGGATGTGGCATTGGGGTTATATCCTAGCTCTTAATACAGATTCAGCTGCTGGGCTCCTGATTCGCAGCATTCATCTCGTCACCCAAAGACTCAACTCCCAGTGGCGCCAAGACATGAGCATATCACTGGCAGCTCTAGAGCTCCTCTCTGGCCTTGCAAAGGTGAGGAAGACAGTCCTTTTATTTTAACCCAACAGCCTTGGGCCTTGGCTGTTTTTTCTGTATCTCTTGACCCCTTGTGTGGGTATTTTAGTGTTGATCATACTCAAACATAGTTTATATCCAAAGTGTGCAAAATTGAGCCTCCAAGTGATATTCTATGAAATGAACTTTACTTTTTAAAAATAGGTTCAAAGAGTATGAATGAGATTTTTACCATTAAATTATAGGAAACATTTCAATACTTGCCATTTATTTCTTTGCATATAATAATAGAATGCATATTGATTTTGTAAAAAATGATTATCCTAATGTGTGCCATTTGGGATTACCTGTGGCTCTGCCATCCTCCATTATCAGAGATAAGTGAAAATTGGCTACACCTTTTTTTTTTTTGAGATGGAGTCTTGCTCTGTCGCCCAGGCTGTAGTGCAGTGGTGCAAACTCATCACACTGCAGCCTCTGCTTCCAAGCGATTCCCCTGCCTCAGCCTCCGACTAGCTGGGATTACAGGCATACGCCATCACAGCCAGCTAATTTTTGTATTTTTAGTAGAGATGGGGTTTCACCATGTTGGCCAGGCTGATCTCGAACTTCTGACCTCAGGTGATCCACCCGCCTTGGCCTCCCAAAGTGCTAGGATTCCAGATGTGAGCTACTGTACCCGGCCTTGGCTACACTTTTTAGATTTCTTTCCCAGCTGTTGCTTCAGTTTTGTGGAACCTTAGAACTTGGTGGTCATTTGTGCTTCTCTGAGTGTATTGTTTCTTTTGAGATGAAATTTGTGTAATATAAAATTAGCCATTTAAAAGCAAACAATTCAGTGACTATTGGTACATTCACAATGTTGAGCAACTTCTACTTCTAGTTCCAAAATGTTTTTATCATCCCTAAAGGAAACCCCATCCCCATGAAGCAATTTTGCTTCAGTCTCCCTACCCTCTCTTCTGACAACCACCATTTCATCTCAATGGATCTACCTATACTGGACATTTCATATAAATGGAATCATACAATGTGTGACCTTTTGTGTCTGGTTTCTTTCACTAAATGTAATGTTTTTGAGTTTCATTTATGTTGTAGAATGTGTCAGAACTGTATTCCCTTTTATGATTGGATAATATTTCATTGTGTGTATATACCCCAGTTTACCCATTTATCATTCGATGGACATTTGGGTTGTTTTAATCTCTAGGCTGTTGTCAGTAGTGCTGCTGTGAACATGTATGTACATGTATTTGTTTGAATACCAGTTTTCAGTTCTTTTGGGTGTACACCTAGGAGCAGAATTACTGGGTCATATGGTAACCCTGTGTTTCACTTTTTGAGGAACTGCCAAACTGTTTTTCACAGTGACTGAATCATTTTACATTCCCAGTGTATGAGAGTTTCACTTTCTTTGCATTTTCTCTAACATCTAGGTGTTTTCTTGTCACTAAGATGAACAGGATTATCTTACATATAATATATAATTGAGGAAATACGTAAAATATTTTGTGAACAAGAAGCTGATAACCAGGTGCTACTGTCTGGGATGATATGGTTCAAATCCTTATTTTTCAGTTATGAGGCTGTGACTTACCTAAGCCGTAAGAAACAAAATAAGCAATAAAACCTAAGGTGTTCTTACCACCACTTAGAGCTTACCTCAGAGATCCTCCAGGATAGACATCATAACTTTGCGAGAAGCAGTTACTGGTACAGAAAATAAAAAACAGCCATTTGTGAGACGTACAGGACCACATTGTCTTTGAGAGCAAGGTACTGTTTCCTGTGACCTTTAGTACACTCAGTAGTAAGGAATAATTAGTCCTAGACGGAGCACTGCTCTGGACCTGCCTAACAATTCATAAAGGGCTAACACTACCTGATTTCATGATTTACTGTAAGGCTACAGTAATCACAACAGCCTGGTATTGGCATAGGATGGACAAATTGATCAGTGGAAGAAAATAATGTATCCATACATAAGTGGTCATCTGATTTTTGACAAAGGTGCAAAGGTAATTCAAAGGAGAAAGGATGGTCTTTTCAACCAGAGGTACTATAAAACAATTGGATAGTCATACACAAAAAACAAAAAAATTTTGATTAATACCTTGCACTATGAACAAAAATTAACTCAAACTGGCTGGGCACGGTGGCTCATGCCTATAATCCCAGCACTTTGGGAGGCTGAGGCAGGAAGAGACCAGTCTGGGCAACATAGTGAGACTTCGTCTCTATTACGTAAAAAATATATATAAAACCTAAACAATAAAACTTCTAGAAGAAAACAAGAGAAAGTCTTTGTGACCTTGGGATAGATTTCTTATTTGTTACGCTAGAAGAACAAACTGATATGTTGGACTTCAAAATTTAAAACTGCTGTTCTTTAGTAAACACTGTTAAAAGAATGAGATGACAAATCACAGGCTGGGAGGAAATGTTTACAAAGCATATATTCGATGAAAAATTTGTATTCAGATTACATAGAGAACTCTCAGAACTCAATAATAGCCTTTCCTTTTGGTGGTGCACAGCAGCAATATGGTGGTGAAAATTTCTAAGAAGAGGAAGTTTGATAGCATCTTCAGAAATAAACTGAGCGAGTTCTTCACTCAGAATCTTGCAGAAGGTGACTACTCTGGAGCTGAGGTCCAAGTTATACCAACCAGAATAGAAATCACTACTTTAGCCTCCAGGATGCAGAATGTTCTTGGTGAAAAGAGCCACCGGATCTGTGAATTGGCCAAGATAGTTAAGAAGAGGTTTGGCTTGAGGGCAGGGAAAGCTTTATGCTGAAAAGGTGGCCTAAAATAATTCTCTGTGCCATTGCCCAGAGTCTGTGCTGTAAACTACTATTAGGGTTTGCTGTGAGGAGAGACTTCTGTAGTGTGCTGTGGTTCATTATGGAGAGTGGGGCAAGAGCTATGAGGTCATGGTGTCAGGGAAACTATAAGGACAGAGAACTGAATTCATGAACTTTGTGTATGATCTGATGATCCACAGCAGAGACCTTGTTAACTACTGCATTGATACTGCCATCCACCATGTGCTGCTAAGACAGGGTGTGCTGGGCATCAGAGTGAAGTTCATGCGTCCTGGGCCCAAGTGGTAAGATTGGCCTTAAGAATCACCTACCTGACCACATGAGCACTGTGGACCCTAAAGATGAGATACTATTCACCATGCCCATCTCAGGACAGATGATTAGGAAGCCATGCTCTACCCAGCCCCAACTGCGTAATAGGGTCTCCTTGGCAGCTGGATCTGGAGTCTGGATGTTGCCTTGTAAAGACCTTTAATAAAATCTTTTAAGGCGACAAAACGCAACAACAAAAGCCCTTAATAATACAACAAACAACCCAATTAAAAATTGGGCAAAAGATTTGAATAGATGTTTTATCAGAGATGATATACAGACGACAAATAAGCACATGAAAAAATACTTAATATCATTAATTATTAGGGAAATTCAATTAAAACCATGATGAGATACCACTGCAAATCTATTAGAATGGCTGAAATATAAAAGACTGGTCATACCAAATGTTGGTGAGGATGTGGAGGAACTATTGATGAGAATGTTAAATGGAACCACCATTTTGGAAAACAGCTTGGCTGTTCCTTAAAAAGGTAAGCATACACCTACATATGACCCAATAATTCCACTCCTAGGAGATAAGAGAACATATATTGATATAAATACCTTGTACATGAATGTTTGTAGCAGCTGTATTTATAATATCCAGAAGCTGGAAACAACCCAATGTCCATTAATAAGTAACTAGGTAAATTGTGGTATATCCATGCAATGGACTACTATTCAGCAATAGAAATGAATGAACAATTGATACACCCAAAAGTGTAGCTAAGTCTGAAAATAACTATGCTGAGTGAAAGAAACCAGACCAAAAAAAAGTACATATTGTATGATTTTTATATGATTTTATTTATTTAAACTCCAGAAAATGCAAGCTAATCTATTGTGATGGCAGATCAGCAGTTGCTTAGGGAGAGGGGCAAAGAGGAGTGGGAGGAAGGATTACAAAGGTGCATGAAGAGATTTGGAGGTGATAGATACATCCACTGTCGATTGTGGTGATAGTTCACAGGTGCATACTTATGTCAGAATTGACCAGCTGTATACTTGAAAAATTGGGCAATTTACTGTATGACAATTATGCCTCTGAGCAGCTGCACAGAACTTTCTGCAGAGCCTACAGCATCACTGTGAGGTTGGGTTAGGGGTTTAAAAATGTGCCCATGTTCTTTCAGTCTCTGGCAATGATGAACAGGTATACCCAATGGGTTTGGGTTTTAGGGCATGAAAGACTATGCTAAAATGAAATACTGTTTGAGCACTTGAAAAATGCCACTATTTTTTGTGGAGTATTACAATACATCTGAATAATCTGTTCCTGTATATAAATAATATAAAAAAGCAAGGCTTCCTGTAGTGTATCACATTGTCAAACAGGTCAAGCTTCAGTGCAAATGCCTTGAAATTGGTACAGTAATTCCTGGCTGATTGTTTTTGTTCTCCAAATGAATATGCTCAGGTAAAAGTGATGGTTGACTCAGGAGACCGGAAGCGAGCCATCAGTTCTGTGTGCACCTACATTGTGTATCAGTGTAGTCGGCCAGCTCCTTTACACTCCAGGGATCTGCACTCCATGATAGTGGCAGCTTTTCAGTGTCTCTGTGTCTGGCTGACAGAGCACCCTGATATGCTTGACGAAAAGGTGAGTTTATTTTATTTTAAACCATTAAGTAAAAACAAAAATGTATGCTAGCAAAATGCCTTTTGAAAGAGAATATCTAAATTTAAATACCGTATTGCACACTTTAAACTGAAAATACTTGTTAGATTACAGTGGAACACTTGTCCTTTTGGATACAACTTGAAAACTGTCATTTTGCTTATATTTGGTTGCAAATTAACTCAGAGAAATTATTTAGAAAGATGAGACCTTGACTAATTTATCTGAACTATCAAGACTGTTCTTTCTTGAAAGGATGGTAGCCTGGAGATAGGTAGTAGGCACTTCGGTCACCCTTCACCAAACAAAGAAGGGCAGATGATTGCCAGGCTGCAAACCTAGAGCACAGCTCATCTGTAAAGGTTGCTTCTATCGAAAATGTTACTCCATACGCATTTCTTCATTCTCAAATGGACGCAGATAAGTAGTCCATGTTCCCTACCATTGTTCCATGTAATGTCTTCCTTATAGGGAAGCAAGTGTTATAAGGAATTCACAGCGCAAATAAAAGGAGAGATCATTCAATATTTATAGAAACCTTTATGTAGTTTAAGGAATAATATTGTTGATTAAATTTTAGTCATTTTCATTATGGCTTCTGAAGTTCTAATACCAGAAATTACCTAAAAATGTCAATGACAAGATTTCCTTTGGATATTATAATATGTCTTAAACCATCCCCCTTCTTTGATAGCTAAGTCCAGAGATGGTGCCTGTCTCTCTGTGGTTACACTATCCCAGGCTTAACTGAATTACTATTTAATCTCTTTGATTTGTGCTTTTGTGATTTACAGTCTTTGGTAATTTTACAAGAAAGTTGAATTGAATTTATTTATCTAACACTCTAAACACCAAAATTTAGTTCTTTAAAGAGAAATTAGGGGGTGGGGGTGTAAAGTTTATTATATTACTATGAAGTTAATATATACCCATTAAAGAAATTAACAAGAAACTGGAGCCCTTCCACCAAAACGCAACCACTGTTAGCGTTTGGATGGATTTCCTTGTCTTCTCATGAGAAAGGTGTGTTCCAAAAATTGATCCGCGTTTCCTGCTTTTAGGACTGTCTTAAGGAAGTACTGGAGATTGTGGAACTGGGTATCTCAGGAAGTAAGTCCAGGAACAGCGAGCAAGAGGTCAAGTACAAAGGAGATAAGGAGCCAAACCCTGCATCTATGAGGGTAAAGGATGCTGCTGAAGCCACCCTAACATGGTATGGAAGTGACCACGCAGGGATTGTGCTTAGGAATTAGATGGGGTTAGCAGTGATCCATGTTGTTTCATTTCCTTCCTGATTGTTCAGCATTGCGTGATGCAGCCCCTTTAGAATACTTTTTCTTCAGAAATAAAATGGAAAGAAAATCTATATATTTTTTTACCTGTTTGACCAAAAGAAACTAGGAACTTGGGGTTGAGAGTTTGAGTCCTTTTTCTATACCGTTTGATGTTAATTCAAGTAATACTGTGTTAGAGCTAGACTTACTGTACCCCCTCACTTTGATAGCTAAGTCCAGAGATGGTGTCTGTCTCTCTGTGGTTACACTGTTAGATCTGCTTTCCAGCTCAGTGGTCTGTATTCTCTGCTATACCATTTATATTACATAGTATAGGTTCATTCAACCAAGATTTATAAACTCTCTTAAGAGCTGAGAATAGGATCATAAAGATAAGTCTGATTTAGTCACCACTATGTCTACCATCTTGTCTGGTAGGGAAGATAAAATGTGAACACAAATAGCTATAATATTAGGTGGAAAATAAGTGCTCCAAGAGAAGAGGTATAAATAAAATGCTGGGGAGTTGGAAGGAGAAAATGAATACTTTCAGATAAGGGGAAGTCAGAGTAACATTCTTAGGGAAAATGACACTGGACCTGACTCTGAGAGGATGGGTCAAGTTTGAGCTGCAAGCCAGAGTACAGGGTGGGTAAAAAGGCACCAAGACTGCTGTTTTGAGCATTTTGGTGTAGTAAAGGGGTAAAGACAGGGAGTTTGGTACCTTGAAAAAGAGTAGCAGAGAAAGTTGAGAGTTTTTGTTTGGCTTGTAAGTGAGCATAGTGGAAAGAGGGAAGGAAGGCAGCTTAGCCACATTTGTGGACTGAATGGAACAGTAAGTGGAAATTAGGTGGAACCATGGTACACATGGAAAGATGGGGCTTATTAAAGGATATGTGCGGATGAAGGCTCAGAAAATGTAAAAGCAGAAAGGAGGAGTGGCAAGTTAGTGTGGGCTGGGGCATCTTGGTCTTAGTAAAGTAGCAGGCAAAACTGCTTGAAAATTTGTGTGTAAGTCAGCCCTTACCAAGATCCCAGCATCTTCTGCAAGTTCAGTGGCCTGTTGCTTACTTGGGACATGCACAATGAAGTTGGATTTGTTTCTATTCCTGTGGGTTTAAGTCATTCAGTGAATTTTTAGAAGAATGCTTTCTGTCATTTAGTCCTGCTCACTATGCAAATGCTGGACTTTCGGTGACTTGATGGAGGTTTGGCTAATAGCTAGAAAATTAAAAAACAAAATGTGAATACAGCTGCTGAAGCATGCGCTTATGCTGATGATGAGTACTAGAAGTAATATAAGTTCGGAAAGAAGACCATGTGTGGGTCAGGATACCCTTAAAAGTGTCGTAGGGATGGGCGCGGTGGCTCACGCCTGTAATCCCTGCACTTTGGGAGGCCGAGGCCGGCGGATCACAAGGTCAAGAGATCAAGACCTCCTGGCCAGCATGGTGAAACCCCGCCTCTACTAAAAATAAAAAAATTAGCTGAGCGTGATGGTGCGCACCTGTAGTCCCAGCTACTCAGGAGGCTGAGGCAGGAGAATCGCTTGAACCCAGGACACGGAGGTTGCAGTGAGCCGAGATCACACCATCCTGGCGACAGAGTGAGATTCCATCTCAGAAAAAAAAAAAGTGTCATAGAACTAAAACTTGATGCATGTCTTGAAGAGTAAGAAGGATATGGAGAGAAAGGAGGGGACATTTCTCACTAGAAACTCTTCATTATACAAAAATAAGCTTGCTCCATCCTAGCCTGGATGGGGTGTTCTGTGAGTGCATGACTGGCAATGAGGATTGGATATGTGCTCAGGGTGAGTAGAGTCTTGGGATGCTTCTTCTCAACCTCACCAGTAAGCTAGATGGCTCATATGTTTCGCTTCAGCTGTCTTGTCTCTGCTAGCAACTTGACAAACGGTATCTCCAGTTTTCAGTCTTAACTGTCATCATGAAATGTGTCTCTAACCAGATTTCTCTGTTCTCTCACAATTGCTGCTTTATGTTAGTATCATTGCTGTTTGCCAGTTATGCAAACACAGAACTTTGGCTGTTTCTCCCATTTATCTTTCTGTCATTCCCCGTGTACATGAGCCAGTGACTGAGTTAAATAGACTTTATTTTTGTAAAGTATTTCCTCCATCCCCTCCAACCTGGATAGCCTCCTAGTCCAGGCCCTCCTCACTTCTTGCCCAATTGCCCTATTTTCGATCTCTTAGCCCTTCTTGTTCATTTTGTATTCTATTGCAAAACTCATCATCCCTAAGCACAGTTTTGATCCTCCTGCTTGAATGATTGAAAACCTTGAGTAGATCTGTTTCCTTCCTTGTTGTCTAAACTCCTCAATCTGGTTTTCAAGGGCACCATCTGATCTTTTCCACCAACTGCTTTGCATCTTGTCTCTTCTGCCATTGTCAGGCCTGATAGAGCACTGTGGCTATGAACTGGCCATGCTTATACCTGCTTATGCTCTTCCCCTGGGTTTCAGGACCTCTTTTTTCTTCCTTTGGCTATATCCTCCACTGTTCAGTGCTTATAGCAAATCTAGCTACCTCCATGGGGCCTTTGGTTATTCTGCTTCTGAAGATGACTCTTTTCTGAGCTTCTGTGCTCATTCTGTCTGACCCTGCTGTGCAGCATGGAATTTTTATACTGTCATGATTGTACCTGGTTACATGTGATCCATGCTAGTGTTGTTTCCCCAATCTGGGGAGCACATTTGCCTCTTTGCCAACATAGTGCTGAACACGTAGTAGAAAATTATGGAGTGCAGATTAGCTGGTTAGGTTTTTTTTCCTCTCTGTGTACACTAATACAAATTCAGGATTAGGGCTCTTGGAAGTCATTTCAACAGTCCCATTGCCTGTCACCTTTAAGACATGTGTACCAAGTTATTTAGCCTCTAATTTGGGGATTTTCTAACCCCCAAGGTTGCCCATTTCATTTTAATTGTTAAAAACTTGATACTTTACATCGAGCTAAAATCTCTCCCACTTCTATGTGTTGGTTCTAATTCATACATTTGATCATTAAATCCTTTTTGTCCAGGCAGTAGCAGTATCCAAAAGCAGTCTTCATGTTCTCTCTGGTTCATTTCTGCTATTACCTTCAGTTGTTTTTTTTTTTTTTTTTTTAAGTATTACAAAGATTCAAGTACCTTTATCATCCTGGTTATTCTCAACTGGCATAGGTTTGACTATGTGCCTCTTACAGGTGGTTTACAGAGTATAATACTCTATTATTTTGTATTTTTTTCTTGAGACAGAGTCTCGCCCTGTCATCCAGGCTGGAGTGCAATGGCATGATCTTGGCTCACTGCAACTGCCGCCTCCCAGAGTCAAGCAATTCTCCTGCCTCAGCTTCCTGAGTACCTGCGACTACAGGCGCATGCCACCACACCCCACTGATTTTTGTATTTTTAGTAGAGACGGAGTTTTGCCACGTTGGTCAAGCTGGTCTTGAACTCCTGACCTCAGGTGGTCCATCCGCCTCGGCCTCCCAAAGTGCTGGGATTACAGGTGTGAGCCACTGTACGCAGCTGTATTTTTTTAAAGAAATAGAGCTGAGGTTTCCTTGTGTTGCCCAGGCTGGTCGCAAATTCCTGAGCTCAAGCAGACCTCTGGCCTCGGCCTCCCAAAGTGCTGGGATTACAGGTGTGAGCCTTCTGCACCCAGCCGAGTACAATATTCTAGATATGATTTGATGATCTTTAAACTCTATGTAATATTACATTTTCATTAAAATGTACTCAGACTGCATTGCATTTTTGAGAACTTGGTGATTTGCATTAAGTCAACTAAAATCCTTGAGTTTCTTTTCACACGTTTACCTTTCATCTGTTTTTCTCATCCTGTACTTGTTTGGGAGTGTTTGAAAGTAATGCACAGAACTTTACATTTAAACCTGAAATTTCTTCATCTAAGATTTACCTCATTATTTTTAGTCTTTAAGATTCTTTTGGATCTCAACTCTTTCTATGGCATATTATCTCTGCAGCTCAGCTTTTGGTCAACTGGACATTTAATGAGCATATCCTGTGTATTCTAAATACCTTGATAAAAATATTGAACAGATAGGCTCACAAAGCACATCATCAGAGCACTTCCTTCAGGTCCACAGGGACTTTTAAATCTATCTGCAAGTTCATGATATTATATGAAATGTTATTTCATATAATATGAAATGGGAATAATAATGCTATATGGGAATAATAGTGGTACCTATGAGAATAGGATTGTTAGGATATTATGTGAATTGTGATATTATGATACTATATCACATAATATTATAACAATCCTATCAGATAGGTACCATTATTATTCCCATTTTATAATGAAGGAACTGTAGCGAAAGTATCTTAAGTTAAAACAAAGATTTTATCTTGTGGTTCTAATATCATCTGGCCCTTCATATGCATCTCAATTGGAAGATCAGTATTCCACGACACCACATTTGTCATCTCAACTCTCAGCTTGAATGGCCTCTCCTCTTTCACTCTAAGGTTTGAACCCAAAGATCTCTAACAATGGAAGTCAACATTGCTCAACAGATTATTTTTCTTCTGTTTCCTCTCCTCTTAAAAGGAAGACTGTCTCAGAACTTCAGGGACCAGGAGAACTTGGCATTAAGTTCAGGCCTCTAATGGTTTGCAGAAAATAGGAGAAAACACCAGGAGATGAATAATGAGAAAATACGGCTTTTAAACACCAGGAGATCAATAATGAGAAAATATGGCTTTGGTTTTCTAAAATGGGATAGAGACGGTTGTCACAAAGCATATGGAATATGAGCTTGCTGTGTTCCATGCAAGATTCTAAGATACCAGATAGGTTGCTGGTAAGGGAGTAGGTCACTGAGATCAAATTATACCAGCCTAACTGCATTTTCTCTTCTGGATATTGACCAGACTGGAAAGGCAGATTAAATGTCTCTGAAATAAAGACATACAAGTATGCATCTGGGGTAGTGGGCTTTTTAATCTTGGAGGGGAGAGTCTGGACAGCATGCCATGGCATTCACCACAAGGAGTAAATCTGACCTGTCAAGAAGCATGGCTGTGGTCAATTAAAATTCAGAAGAGTAGAAGGGGACACATTGATGCACAAGGTAAACTGAAGATTTTGCTTTGGGAATTAACTGTTATCTTTTCCATTCTCCATAGCATTATGCAGTTGCTTGGCGCATTTCCGTCACCTAGTGGTCCTGCCTCTCCTTGTAGTCTTGTGAATGAGACCACTTTGATTAAATACTCCAGGCTGCCAACCATAAACAAGCATAGTTTCCGGTACTTTGTCTTGGATAACAGTGTCATCCTGGCAATGCTGGAACAACCTCTTGGAAATGAGCAGAGTAAGTTTATAAGTACTTTGAGCCTTCTCTACTGCTTAATCAGTGTTACCAGTACCATGAAGCTGTTTCCAGGATCAGGGAAGGACAGCCTACAGATTCTAAGTAGGTCAGAAAGACTTCTAGCTGTGGGACAATAGCACCTGAAAAATAGGGGGCCAAAAAATAGAATATACATATTAATTAGAGTGTTTTAAAGGCTCTTGATGTGCATCCGAACTAGCTCTGTAGTTTTATAAAAAGTGGTGTTTTCGTGGGTTCCATTGTGTTGTTTATCTTTGTCACTTTTTCTTTCCCCTTGAACTTTGGATCCTGCCCCTCTGCTCCCCTCCCTCTCACTCCTCATGTTTTGTATCAATTGTTGGTGCTACCTACACAGGCTAGAAATTTGAGGAGTTATCTTTACCTGCCCCTTCCTGTTACTCACTTATATAATTAGTTTCTAAGTTTCCATCTTCCCAGGGACCCTTGAATCTTTCCTTTCCTCTATATTTTCCCAATACATCCAAGTGCAGGTCCTTATTATTTCTCACCTAGATTATTACAGTTGTTTCCTACCTACTCTGATTCCCCCAACCCCCAAACCCCTTGCCAGTTCTAACATGTGTTTTCCCTACTTCCATCCTACTTGCTGCCACCATAGTATTCATCCTCAACTACAAATGACCATGCCAATGCCCTACTGAAAATCCTTCAGTGATTTTCCATTAACACAACATGCACTGTTTTCCTCCTTTCTCTCCCCCTCAGTTATAAGCCATCTCACAATATGTGATTATCACTGCGACCCAAACTATCCACAAGTACATTTTTTTTTCTGATGGTAATTGGCATCAGCCAGTATGTAAAAGAAACGTGTTCTCAGACCCTTATTGCTGGGAAGGGGAAGGAAAGTGAAGGTTACAGAATCTGTGGGTATAAAGTGACCCATGGAATCACCTGGTATACAATTCCCTTAGTTATGAGTGAAAAAACTCAGGCTCACAGAGGGTATATGACTTGCCCAGGGTTACTTGGGACTAGAGCCCAGATTTTCTAAACCCTATATTGTCCCTTTCTATTATTGTTGTCACACAGTGATAGGATTTGCTCAGTGATTCAAGATTTGCCTTCTTGCCTTTGTAAAGGCGAAGAGTTCTGTGCCAGTTTTGTTGATTATATGAGTAGGAGCTCATAAATCCATAAAGTGAAAGTGAGACATTTCCATGTAGTTTGAGATGAAAAGAATACCATCATAAACTTCTATTGTGTTGTGGTAAGATGTGGTGACATTAATATGAAATGGAATGGTGCCTTTTATTATTGTCTAACTTCAGAACTGCTACTCCCAAGTCTTTTCTACAGGCATCTCATCCTTCTCTACCCTAGACCTGGAGCTTGCTTGGCTTTTTTTCCTAGCCTGTGCCTGTTCATGATTCCTCCAGCCTCCTACTCCAAGCCATCTGCTGAGGAGTCTGCAAAATCCCAGTGTCCCCTTCAGGCTTCCTGGCCTTTTTCCAGCTTTTTTAAGATTCTCCTACTTTCATTTCAAATAATTTCATTGCATAGGAAGCTTACCAAAAATATAAGCAATTGGAATTGTACAGATTTACAAGGACATTTTAATAGTTTATTGTAATAAGAAGAAATTATAGAGAAGTTTGAAGTCATTTGACTTCCATATCTGAGACGGAAGAATAAAAAAAAAGGATCTGGGTCACTCAGGAAGTCCCTCCTGAGTTTTTTTTTTTTTACCACCCCCATCATGTCCCTGAACTTCTGCTGAGATGGAACAGTGCCTGCCTGTGGTGGTCAGTGGTACACAAAGACATGGGCAGATATAACACTAACACTGCAAACACCCAGTCTGTCTTTCTACACTTAAGTTGTTTCCAACATTGGGAGGTTAAGAGTATTTGCTAGGACAGTGTTTCCCACAGATGTGTACATGTACCATTGGAGGTATGTGAGATGATCTTAGTTGATATATTAGTGAACATTATTTTATGTATTTTTAAGCATGTGCTTTAAAATTGTATAATTAGCATGCCAAAATTCATGATTTTCCATTTAGAGATGCACAAGAGTGGTTGATACAAAGTAATAGTACTTACAGTACACGGGTACGGGTACGGCAGAAACCACAGAGGTGGTACACAAAAGATCAAAGCTTAGGAAACACTGTTGGGCCTTTGATTATGAGAAGCTCTGCAGTTGATAACAAGTTTATTTTAAATGGTTGTTGTCTGAAATTAAAACTTTTATGTACATATTTTATTCTAGATGATTTTTTCCCCTCTGTCACTGTGCTGGTCCGGGGGATGTCTGGAAGACTTGCTTGGGCACAACAGCTTTGTCTTTTACCCAGAGGAGCAAAAGCAAATCAGAAGGTATTCATCAGAAGTTACAGGGAAGTGTGTGTGTGTGTTTTGTAATTTAAAGGTTAGGTAACATTCCAACAGAAGACACAGATCAAATGAATATTTTTGATCTCTAGCCAGATTTTCAGTCAGTGGGTTCGTATCAGAATCATCTAGGAACCTAGAATTCCAGATGTACTCAATTACTCTTTAAAGACATCTTCAAGGCAGGTGTCTTTTCAAAAAGCTTTCCAGGTGATTCTGACATCTACTTAGGAGTAATTGCTGTTGTGGACAATGACCCCAGTTTTTTCCATGTAATTTTACATGTAATAAAAGTCAGATATATACCATACGTGAAAAAAAATTTGGTGGGACTTTTGATGTGCCCATCAACAGGACTTAGTTTGAAATTGTTTTATATGATTTGTTCTTATGTAATAATGGGTAATATATTGTATAAATTTTATTTTTTTTTTAAGAGTCAGGGTCTTGTTCTGTTGCCCAGACTGGAGTGCAGTGGTGTAATCATAGCTCACTGCAGCCTCGAACTCCTGGGCTCCAGTGATCCTCTTGCCTCATCCTCCTGAGTAGCTGAGACTATAGGCACATACATGGCACCCAGTTCATTTTTAAAATTTTTTGTAGAGATAAGGTCTTGCTTTGTTGCCCAGGCTGATCCCAAACTCCTGTCTTCAAGTGATCTTCCCACCTCAGCTTCCCAAAGTGTTAGGATTACAGATGTGAGCTGTCACGCCCAGCCTAATTTAAAAAAAAAAAAAAAATACATATATACACACACACACACACACACACACACACACATATGCTGTGTATAATTTAATGAACTCTTTTGGGGTGCAGTTTATTTTATTACATTTGTAATTATGTGAATAATACTTGAGAAGTTGGAAAATTCAGATAACGAAGAAATTTTAAATCACCTTTACTCACTATCCAGAGGAATATAACCACTGCTAATATTTTATTGGATTTCTTTCCCTTTTTTTTCTTTTCATACATAATAACACTTGAATAGAATTTGAGTCATTTTGTATACTGCTCTTTTCACTTATAACATTGTAAGCTTTTACTTCTGCTATTAAAAATTTAAAATATGACTTAATATTTCACCAGCATTTGAGAGACACCACAAAATTGGAGCATGTGCCTAAAATCATTTAATATCTTAGATGTCTCTGTTAGATGTAATGTGTTTATCACCCAGTCCTCTATTTTTGGGGGAGGGTACAGATCACATTCTGTCAGCAACTCTGTAAGCCAGTAAGTTAGCATTGAAGCCTGAAGAGGAAGGGGACCAGGAAAGGAGCTAAAATTTGTTTAGGGTTCACCATGTACCCATATACATATTAAAGCATGGATTTGGAGCTATGAAGACCTAGATTTGGTGCCCATACTCTCAATTAAGCCGTATTAAGGTTCTTGTTAAAATCACTTTCTAGAGATGCCCAGTGAAGCCAAATTTGTCTTTAATTATATGGAATGATGTGAGAGGCCCTGGGGAAGAAAGTTTGAGTCTTAAAGCTCCAAAATGCTTTACCCATTGGATTACCACTGAATGTGGGAGATTCAGGCCTGCAGCAGTAGAGGTCCACAGCCCATTTGTCAGTCATGAGATCTGTAAGAAGTCAATGAATATTTTTAGGAAAATAGAGTACACAGGGGCACGGGCTGCTTCCCTTTATTGTTATCTGTAGCATTTGCAGGTTCTGAGTGAGTTTTTGTGACATGTAATCCTAGGGAAACACAGGCCCTAAGAGACCAGGGAAATACATGTCATTACAGATGGATATTGGACCCTGTGTAATAAACATAATGTTACTTGTTTTAACAGCTTTTTGTGCCTGAACCTCGCCCAGTTCCTAAAAATGACGTTGGATTTAAATATTCTGTGAAACATCGGCCATTTCCTGAAGAGGTGGACAAGATTCCTTTTGTGAAAGCAGATCTCAGCATTCCAGATTTGCATGAAATAGTCACTGAAGAAGTAAGTACATTATTTTTAGCTGTTGTCAAGGGGATGAATAGAAACATTCTTACGACTTCCATGGTCAAGACAATGCTTTTAGTGTTGTTGGAGATGATTTGTAAGATGACATGGGCCTCCATCATCCAGGAGGTTACCATGTTTAAGACAAACAGATTGTGGCTGATCGAAAGGAACTGCATATCTCTTAGAGGTGTCGCTGGGCTGCCTGGCTGTTCGTGGTAGGTTTCAGTAGTGTAGTGACATGATCAGACTCTGGTAGTAGAGTTATTTGGAGAAGGAAGACCAGTTCAGTGACTATTATGAGAATCTAAGTCTTTATAAGAAAGGAAGGACTATTTCACTGATACGGAATTTTAATATATAAAATGTATTGTGGAGGTAGATCCAAGCAGTCGTGAATTGATGAGGGAAGGAAAAGAGCCAAAGAATTTTAGATTTTGAGCTTGAGTGACAAAGAGATATCAGTACCATTTACAGAAATACAAACATTAGGAAGAGGATAGGTTTGGGAAGATGGGAAAAATTTATTTGGCTTTAGATTAATTTAGAGAGTTAATTAAGATAACTGTCTCTTAGGTCAAGGGAGAAGAATTTTAAGAAGTCAGGGACAGAAGTATGTCAGGACATGAGAGAACAGGAAGGGCTACACTCTCCAATGCTGGAGAGAGCAGGGAGAAGAAGGAATAGAAAAAGTCCCCTGGATTTTGGCATGAAATTTAGGTGACCTTTGAGAACAGGTGTGTACAGTAGGAGGGACAGTTCAAAGGGCTGGGGAGTGAATGCATTGAGGGAGAGGCAGTGAATAGAAACTACACTGTTAACAGTAAAGGCAAGGATACAGAATGGGTAATATTATAGCTTGAGGAAATGGCCTCATTAAGGAAAGAAAAGGCTAGTTTTTTTTTGTTTTTTTTTTTCTTTTTTGAGATGGAGTTTCGCTCTTGTTGCCCACACTGGAGTACAGTTGCACATTCTCAGCTCACTGCAATCTCCGCCTCCCAGGTTCAAGCAATTCTCCTACCTCAGCCTCCCGAGTAGCTGTGATTACAGGTGCACGCCACCACGCCCGGCCAATTTTTGTATTTTTAGTAGAGACAGGATTTCACCATGTTGGCCAAGCTGGTCTCGAACTCCTGACCTCAGGTGATCCAACCGCCTTTACCTCCCAAAGTGCTGGGAATTACAGGCGTGAGCCATCGCACCTGGCCAGAAAAGGCTAGTTTTTAAATATTTTTTTACATTCAAGGATGTGAGGATTATGAACATGCTTATAGATTGAAAGGAAGAAACTAATAGAGAGGGGTCTGGCTAACACTGTAAGATGGGCAGTGGGACTTACAAGTAATAGAGGCAGTAGGGTCAAGAGTCTAGTCTAGAAAAGAGATACTTCTAAGACAGAAGGAGGGAGTAGGTGAAGGTTCAGAGACATTTAGAGAGGAAAGGAGGGAAATTGAAGAAGTTTATGAAAATTTTAATCCTGGTTCTTGGCAGTGTAATAGGGGATCCAAGACAGTTCTTAAGAATTGCCAGGCAATGCAGCTGAGGTTAAGTAGCATTATCTATAGTGAAGTTATTTAACTCACTCTGCTGACTTTCTTCAAAAGTCCTTGGGATCTGGAAGCATAAGTAAAGAATTTGGTGTGGAGATTGACAGGTGTGGAAATTTGGAAGGAGGTTCAACACAGCTATGTAATGTGCTTAAGGAGAGGGTATTTAGCTGTTAGATGTGGGGGCTTCAGTTTAGTTGGGAAGCAGATAAAGCCAGAAGGATGCTAATGGAGTGGGAAAGCAGGGGGAGGGGTTGAGTGCCCCACAGCAATAGTAGAGCATGAGCTCAGGGAGTGAAGGGATAGGAGTTGCACAAGGTGCCTTATGATTGGAGAGGGAATTTCAGACTTAACAGCCCTGGAAAGCAGGGCACATATCAGGTTCAAGTTTGTTTTCATGGATGGCCAAACTTGTAAAGGTTGAGGAGCTTGTAGAATTCTGAGCCAGGTTGTTAGAAGGATCGTCACTCACCGGGGGATGGAACTTTAAACAAGGACTGATCAGAAGGAAAGGTGAGAGAAGTCTCTAAGAGTACAGTCATGTCATCCATACAGATGAGGAATTCAAAACACAGGGAGCACGTCAGGGTGAAGATGGAC
The DNA here is from genome assembly GCF_028878055.3 of Symphalangus syndactylus. Lineage (NCBI taxonomy): Eukaryota > Metazoa > Chordata > Mammalia > Primates > Hylobatidae > Symphalangus > Symphalangus syndactylus. The sequence continues at coordinate 33,999,747 of NC_072446.2, read as the reverse complement.
AATGATCTGCAAGCGAGGGGTGACAGCAACAACTCTGCCCCCTTTCTTGCCTATTTGAAGGGAACCAGAGACTGAATGTTTTCATTTACAGCAAGAACATGAAGGAGCAATTGTTGAAGGTATAGGGAAGTTTTTTTGGCGTTTGTTTTAACCTTGAACCATGTTTGCTTAATGGCATACTCTACATTGAACTGAATCAAAATGTTGATCACTGAAAATTATCTTCATTTTCTTTGTTGTTTGTAGCTTTATTTTCATTTTAAAATTAAGATTGACTTAGCTAGGTGCAGTGGGGCTCATGCCTGTAATCCCAGCACTTTGGGAGCCTAAGGTAGGAGGATCACTTGAGCCCAGAAGTTCAAGACCAGCTTGGTCAACATAGAGAGACCCCAGTCTCAAAAAAAAAAAAAACAAAAAAACTTAAGATTGGCCTTACTAGTTTGATAATAGTTTCAAAAAATGAAATATTTGGTTTATTACAGTTAGAAGAGAGACATGAAAAATTAAGGAGTGGCATGGCCCAGCAGATTGCTTATGAAATACACCTTGAGCAACAGAGTGAGGAGGAATTGCAGAAGAGAAGTTTTCCTGACCCAGTTACGGATTGCAAGCCCCCGCCTCCTGCCCAGGAATTCCAAACAGCCCGCCTTTTTCTCTCACACTTTGGATTTTTGTCCTTGGAAGCACTGAAGGTAATTTTCATGAACTTTTATGAATAAATATATTCACAAGTTAACATTCAGCTGACAATAGCTAAAATATTTTTATGAGGATAGAAGCAAATTAAAAAAAAAAACTGGTTAAAATTTTACCCTGCGTACAAATAAATGAAATTCTGTGCTGTTCTAGGTTATAGTTTGTGCGCCAGGACAGGTCTCCCCATGAATGCATTCAGAGTTCTGTCTGAGGGGACTGGTTTGATGATACATCTAACTCTGAATTTTCCTAGATAACACAGTACTCATATTACACAGATAAATGAAATCTATAGATAATTAGAAAAAGAATGTTAAAAATCTTCCCCTGGTAAGCATTATTACTAAAAATATAAGCTACAATTAACTTTGCTCTTTCATGCCACTTTTAGAAAAGAACTGTAGTATTTGTAAGTCAAGCACTTCTTATGTTGTCTAGTTTGTAAGATCAAACTGTCTGGCTTTATGTCCTGGAATCACTGCTTGCCAGCTATGTGGTCTTTTGTGAGTTTCTCATCTTGTCTTAGTTCCTCATCATCTATAAAGTGAGGATGATAAAAGTATCCATCTCATTGATCATGTGAAGATTAAATGTGTTAACTCGTAGAAGATACTTGGTATAGTACTTAGCACAAAGTAAGCCAGCCTATAAGATAAATATTGCCATTATTCTTAATTCCATTAGCCGTAAAACAGTTTTACAGCCAGGTGTGGTGCCTTATGCCTATAATCCCAGCACTTTGGAAGCCCAAGGCAGGAGGATCACATGAGGCCAGGAGTTCAAGACCAGCCTGGGCAACATAGTGAGACCCCCCTCTCTACGAAAAATTGTTTTTAAAAATTAGCTGGGTGTGGTGGCACACCTGTAATACTAGCTTCTCAGGAGTCTGAGGCAAGAGGATTGCTTGAGCCTGAGAGTTCGAGGTTACAGTGAGTTATGGTCACTCCACTACACTCCAGCCTGGTTGACAGAGTGAGACCCTGTCTCTTGGAAAAAAAAAATGTACAAGACAAATGATGCTATTCCTGTTTTATAGATGTGGACGTAGAGGCTCAAACATGTGAAATAACTTGTCTGGAGGTGGACTTGGAATTTATTCTAAGTCCTGTTTGTTTTGAAAAGTACTACTGAAGATTGCCAAGCAAGAAGTTGCTTATTGCATAAATTGTCCCCTGCCCTTACTCCGTAGGAACTACCTGGTTATAGGCCATTTAGCTTTGTAGGAGAGTAATGGGGACATTGCTGTTTGATTTTGTATTTCAGCATGTAGAGGGAAAATTTTTTTTTGTATTTTTGTATTTTTTTGTAGAAAATTGAGTTTGATGCAGCATATGAACATAAAAACTTAAAATGCAGAATAAAAGAGCAGAGAGAGGAAAATTATAAGAAATATAGTGGTAAATAGGGAAGGCAAGGAAAAAAGACACAACTTACAAATCATTAGTCATATTCCTAGTGGAGAAAATTGAACAGAGTAGAAGCAGTAAATAAAAATATACTAGAAGAAAATTAATGCTTCCTATGGACTTCAGGGACACAAGAAAGGCCCTAATAGCCTTGTTTCTGAGATTATAGTTTTCCACTTCTCTTTCTGTTCTAGTTGAAACTTAAGCTTTTGAGAAAATAATTATCATGCTTTCTCATCTGTATGAGAACATAGGAAAAATAAAGTTACCTGGTTTATGAACCTTAGAATATTTCTAATAACTTAAACCAGACAGCTCATACATACAAAACTACAAACCAGTTTTACTTATGAATGTATGTACAAAAGTATTAAAGGGAAGCTAAGCAGACTTAGTTCTGAATTAATAGCATGTTAAGTGAATTGTTTTCCATGATCAAATAAGGTTTATCCCAGGAACTTAGCAATTAATTACCGGCAAATATTAATAAAGCTATTAAGAAAATAATTTGGTCCCATTAGCAGTTCAGTCAATGAAGCAGTAAGTCAGTATTTATTAGAATCATATTCTGATTTTTAAAAAAATAACAAACTAAGCCAGCACTACTAGTGTAGGTTCTTACTTTAAAAGATTTCTCTAAATGGCAACCCAGGAGCAAACTAGAGGAAGGTCTTTTGTTAAAATCAGAGGTAAAAGTTATCTACCTTGACTACTATTTAACAAAGAGAATTTTTTGGTCAATGACATTTTTTAAACTTTCTAGTTTTAAATAATTATAGATTAGCAGGAAATTGCAAAATAAAGACATGAGGACCTTCCTGTGATGATAAATTCTTATATAACTACAGTACAGTACAAAAATGAGGAAAGTCAATGAAATGTTAAACTAAGAGGTAAAAATCATTGGAAATGAGAAGACAGTTTGTAGGTAATATGACTTCTAGTTTGACAACCATAAGAAAATCAATAAAATCTTTAAAATAAATGAGAGTTAAGGTTGCCATACAAAAAAGTATAAAAATTAATGATCATGTCTATGATATTCAGTTAAAAATACAATGCAAAAATGCCCCATTTACAGCTGTGATATTGACAAAAGTTACCTTAACAAACTATGTATAAGACGTAGAGGAAGAAATTTTTAATAATTATTAAGAGATATAAAATATGTATGTGTTATGTTCCTGGCTTAGAAGATCATACAGAAGAACAAGCTGAAGAAATACCTTACTTAAAAAAAAAAAAAAAGAATGAGGACATTCTGGTCTACAAGGTGTATTGCAACATGCTTCAGGTCCACAATTCCTTATCCGTGATTTCAAAGTAAAAACTGAAAACTGGAAAATTTTTTATATATTTGTAGTAAATTCATTTAGTGGCAAAATTGGACCTGAATTGACATCAGGCTGTTTATAGTTTTATGTCACTTAGTGTGAATACACTTATGTTTGACTGCAGAAATATTATTGTCTTTGATTATAGAATATTGCCCTAGACCTTGCTAGGAATGTTATGTAATTGACTAGAAGGCTAGACTCACAATCCTTGCCAGTGTGAAAGACAATCATTCTTGCTTTCTCTGGAGGATGCTTTCCTAAAAGATATACTATGGTTAGCAAAACCTTGTTTGGCAAGATCAAGATCTCAAAGAAGATAGGCGATTGAGAGGAAAACAAAACAAAAATGCATTTCTGAAAAATTTGTAGACTTAATTTTTTTAGAGAAGATTTAGGTTTTCAGAACAATTGAGCAGAAAGGGTAGAGAGCTGTCATACACCTTCCCCACAGCCAAGTTTCCCCTGTTATTAACATCTTGCATTGATGTGGTGCATTTGTTACGATTGATGAAAGTGTATTGGTGCATTACTAACCGAAGTTGGTGATTTGCAATAGGGTTCACTCTGTGCTGTACAGGTCTCTGGGGTTTGACAAGTGTATAATGACGTGTCTACCATTACAGTTGTACAAATAGTTTTACTGCCCTAAAAATCTCCTGTACTCCACCTATTCATCCCTCCCTCTTCACTCCTCACTCAACACCTAGCAGCCACTGGTCTTTGTACTGTTTCTCTGTAGTTTTACCTTTTTCAGAATGTCATGTAGTTGGAATCATACAGTATGTAGTCCTGTCACACTGGCTTTTTTCGCTTTTATCAGTATGCATTTAAGGTTTCTTCATTCAGTATGCATTTAATGTGTCTTTTTGATTTGATGGTTTATTTCTTTTTATTGCCGAGTTGTATGGATGTATCACAGTTGATTTATCCCTTCATTGATTGAAAGACATCTTGGTTGCTTCCACGTTTTGGTTATTATGAATAAAGCTGCTATAAACATTTGTGTGCAGGCTTTTGTGTGGATGTTTGTGGGAAAATACCAAGGTGTGCAGTTGCTGCATCGCATGGTAAGACTATGTTTGGCTTTGTAAGAAACTGCCAAACTGTCTTCCAAAGTAGCTGTACCATTTCACATTTCACCAGTAATGAATGAGAAAAAAGGTACATTAAAAGTAAGTTCTAGAAAGCACAATATTATAGAGAAAACAGGATCCAAAAATTATATACACAATATAATCTCAGTTGTCTTTAATTTAAAAAGAGGCAAATAAAAGAACTAAAAGGAAGTATGTTAAACAGTTTCTTTAGTTTAGGATTATGGTTGTGTTTATTCCTACCATTCTATATTTTTTAATTTAATTTTTATTAAACCATGAGCAAGTATTGTTTTTATAATTATAACAATGAAAGAAAATAGGTAATAATTGCTTCTTTCTTCTTTTGGTGGCAGGAACCTGCAAATAGTCGTCTACCTCCTCACCTTATTGCACTTGATTCCACGATACCTGGATTTTTTGATGACATTGGGTATCTGGATCTCTTGCCATGTCGTCCTTTTGACACAGTTTTTATTTTCTATATGAAGCCAGGTCAGAAAACGAACCAAGAGGTAAGAGTTACGAATTTTTTTTTTTTGGTATGTTTTTGTGCTATAAATACACGTCTAAAGAAAATAATTGAGGCAAAATTAATATGGAGAGTTTATTTGGGCCAGAGTTGAGGACTGCGGCCTGGGAAATGCTAGAAAGTGCTCCCAAGAACAAAGGAGAGGCTCAAGTTTTTAAAGATAAAAAGGATGAGTCAGGAGAGTAGGTGATTACAAAAGTTGTTTTTCAGGACTTCTCATTGGTTTATAGAAATAACATTGATTAGTGAGTGGATATAAATTATTGAACTGTAGGGTATGAGCTATGGTGTCCAGCACTGTTAGATTAGTTAATGAACTGTTGGTGGTGACACGCAGTCTAGAGTCCATATAGCACGCAGCTTCAAAGTGATTACTTAGCTCAAGTGGGAGTGTGATGTGACTGCTATCAAATTTCAGTGCCTTTCTAGGCATGATAATTTGAGGGAGACTCACATTCCTTAAAAAGTTTCATTTTCATATACAAAATTTTACATGGAATGCACTTGTCTATGCTAAGAAGTATTTTATACTTGATGCCTAAAGACTTGCTGTGAACCAGTTTGAAAACAGAATTAATGAAAACTATGATGCTTGGAGTCCTGAGTCTTTTGACCCTTAAGGAATGTGATTTAAATAGGAGCTGTAGGATATCTTTCTTCCCCTTAAGGAATTCAGATTCATAAGGCAAAAGAAACTGAAATAACGAAGGTTAGCCATAAAAAGTTAAAGTAAGGTTCAAGAAGAATAAAACAACAGCAACAAATATTTATTGAACATCTTCCCTGTGGCTCAGCATCCCAGGATATAGAAGTGAGTAACGGTTTCCCTTTTGAGAAGCAGCTCACCTTCCTAGTAATTTCAGAAGCAGATCATTTCAGTTGAGGAATGCATAGTGTGCAGTGGGGGAAATAACACCTGAAATAAAGGAGAAAAACAGAAGGACTGGCCGGGTGCGGTGGCTCACGCCTGTAATCCCAGCACTTTGGGAGGCCAAGGCGGATGGATCACCCGAGGTCAGGGGTTCAAGACAAGCCTGGCCAACATGGTGGAACCCCGTCTCTACTAAAAATACAAAAATTAGCCAGCGTGGTGGCAGGCACGTGTAGTCCCAGCTACTTGGGAGGCTGGGGCAGGAGAACTGCTTGAACCCGGGAAGCAGAGGTTGCAGTGAGCCAAGATTGCACCATTGCACTCCAGCCTGGGCGAAGAAGTGAGACTCCATCTCAAAAACAAAACAAAACAGAAGGACTAAGTAAAACATACCTGGATACATGGAACAAAGCAACTAGGAGAAGGATGAAGAAAAATGTAAGGTAGGTGAGAATGGAAAACTGAGAGCAAAATGGCAGGAGACTTGAAGTGTTTTTTGGAAAGGAATAATTGAAATAAGGAATAGGCAGGAAGTTACCGACTGTAACTAGGAAAGAGCCGAAGGAAGACTTGTAAAATGTAGTATTCAGATGTGTAGGGCACTGTGACTACATGATCCTGGAATTTTACTGTAGTCATTTTAAGACCATCAGCTAATCAAATTAGCATGCCTAAAGAAATTTACCAAAATTTCCAAATGTTTACACTAGAAGCACTGTTTCAAATGAGTTGTGAGCTCCTAGAAAAGAACATTGATTTATGAGAAAGTTTTTTTGTTGTTGTTACTGAGTCAGTAAAGTTAGGAAGTGTCTGTTGTTAGGTACCAGGGTTATAGTGCTGAACAAAATCTACAAGATTTCTGGCCCCCTAAAACTACTGCATAGAAGGGAAGGCAGATGATTAAATAAGCAAACAACCATTGTAAAGGGTGTTAATAGGGTCATTAAAGCATGTTATAGGAGCCATAGCAGGAAAACCTAATCTGGTTTTAAGAAGGTGGCCTGGAGGAAAAGATATTCTACCTGGTATTTAAGGTATGCATTAACTGTAGGTAAGGAGGCAGAAGCAGTTTGTCACTGACAAAGTAATAATAACGTGTAAATTCTTCAGGGTAAAGAGAGTATTTCTTCATGAAATTCATTATGGGGTCTAATATGCTTGGAGCTTAAGAGAAGGTGGGCTGGTGGTAGCCAGAGATGAGACCGATGGAGTCAAGTGTTTTAGAAGAACCTCAGTAAAACTGGATTAATTATAGAGGTGGGGATCTGTTTTGCAGCAAGTCAGTGTGTTGTTTGTATAAGAATAATGGAGCCACTTTTCTCCTTCCTGTACAAGAAGACACAAACCCTTGAGGCACCCCCTAACCCAGTTCAGTTTCCTTAGCTTTTTAGAAGGTGAGGGTGACTAGGAATTAATGAAGATTTCCTGAGACTTCCTTTGGAATGTCTGAGACCTGCCTTCCCTAGCCACAGGGTAGATTAAGATTAATTTCTGTCTGCCAGCAAGTAGCATGAAAGTTGAATTTGATTCACTTATTGCTTCTTGACTAAATTTTCAAAAATTGTTTATTGAAAAGTTTTACTTCTAGATAAAAATTTGAATTGCAAAAACTAGAAACGGTTGTTAAGTCAGTTTCTTGGCACCCATAAGAATGTGAAGGGATATGGGTAAACTAAATAGGTTCACTTCAAAAGAGACTGGATTTAGGCTGGGCGGGGTGGCTCACGCCTGTAATCCCAGCACTTTGGGAGGCCAAGGTGGGCGGATCATGAGGTCAGGAGATCAAGACCATCCTGGCTAACACGGTAAAACCCGTTTTTACTAAAAATACAAAAAATTAGCTGGGTTTGGTGGCGGGAGCCTGTAGTCCCAGCTGCTCGGGTGGCTGAGGCAGGAGAGTGGCGTGAACCTGGGAGGTGGAGCTTGCAGCGAGCAGAGATTGCGCCACTGCACTCCAGCGTGGGCGACAGAGCAAGACTCCGTCTCAAAAGAAAAAAAAAAATAGACTGGTTTTGTGTTTAAGAGGTAATGACCTTGAGATGATTTGCAGTGGGTCAGATGTAATGGATGTAACTTCCTATATTTTGACTTTCACAGGCCTCTGTATGATCTTGGTATAGATTAGCATTGTATGAATGACATCAGTGATTTGTGGACTGGCTGCATCACATTCATTTGGAGGAATTTTTAGAAATAGTGATTCCAGGATTCCACCTTCACTGATTTTAATGTGGAAGGTCTAGAGCAGGCGAAGAGAACCTTATTTTTAGGAGATTTCCCAGATGATTTTGATATACTCTGCTCTCCACCCTCCCCCTTTTATTTTTCATTTGCAAAGGAATTTCTTAGTTTCCTTCCTTTAGAAGTGAGTTTTTCAAGAGCAGCACTATTGCCATCTTGGGCCAGATAAGTTCTTTGTTATGGGGGCTGTCCTGTGTATTTTAGGACATTTAGCAGCATCTTTGGCCTCTACCACTAGATATTTGTAGTGTGCCTCACCAGTTATGACAACCAAAAATGTCTCCAAATGTTGGATGTCCGCTGAAGAGCAAAATCACCCCTAGATGAGAAGCACTGTTTTAGAGTGAGGGACTCTTTGTGAGGCCAGTAGAAAGCCCATGCATTACATTTAGCACTTAGTGAAGAGGAGAGAACTTTCTGGCCACTTCATTTTTCCTGGAATTCTCTTCTTTGGCCTAAGAAAAGGATATTTTCATACTCATTGATTAATTACACCTAATGTTTATTGAATTTTAGTAGATTTTATAGCATTTATCAAGATTTATAGTTAAATAATTGCATACCTATGTAATGTTTCTCATTAACCAGACAGTAAACTCCATGAAGGCAGGGACGTAGTGTCTTTTAGTAAACATGCCTGGTTCAGTAATTGTTTTGCCAGGAAGAGAGCTCAGGGCTTTTCTTGCATTACTTCACAACCATTGTTATTATCTCTACTTTATGGATTAGGAAACTGAGGCAGTGCGGCTAAGAAACTTGCCCAAGGCTCAGCCAATCCAAATCTGTCTAACTCTGGAGAATGCATTTTTCTCTATAGTGATATATCCTCAAATTTATTCTGAGCTTGGACATGATTTGTCAGAAGCTTCAAAGCTAACCAATTTTTATGAAGATTTATTTTGATATATTCTTTTGTTTCCTTCATTATAGCTGATGATTGGTATGTATTTCAGATTTTAAAGAATGTGGAGTCTTCCAAAACTGTTCAGCCACATTTCCTAGAATTTTTGCTTTCCCTTGGCTGGTCAGTAGATGTGGGCAGACACCCTGGTTGGACTGGACATGTTTCTACCAGTTGGTCTATTAATTGTTGTGATGATGGTGAAGGATCTCAACAAGGTAAAACTCACAGTGTTTCAAATGTCAGTTGTTTCTTGTTTGTTAGTCTTGTTTTTTTTTTCCCCTTTACTATGATTTATAGTCTTGTTAAACATACAAAACCAGGCTGGGTGTAGTGGCACATGCCTGTCTTTTGAGAAGCCAAGGTGGGAGGATCGACTGAGGCTAGGAGTTCAAGACCAGCCTGGAAAACATAGCGAGACACTGTCTCTACAAAAAATGAAAAAATTTCTAGGCTTGAGAGCCATGTATTTGTAGTCCTACCTGCTCAGGAGGCTGAGGTGGGAGGATCACTTGAGGCCAGGAGTTGGAGCTATGATCATGCCACAGCATTCCAGCCTGGGCGACAGAGCAACTCCCTGTCTCTAAAAAACAAACAGAGGTATATAGAGGGAAGGTATCCTTCCCCTAATCCCAGTCCTGAAAGGGTAACTTAATAATAGTTTATATATTCTAGACATTTTCAGTGTATATAAAAGATATATATACACAGAATGATAGAGTTAATACAAAATGACTGGCTTATTACAATGCTGATAAGTTCCTTTTTTATAATATGCATAAGATTCAATTTTCTATACAAATGGTAGGCCATCCATACAAACAATACAGCTTCCTAACAAGCATGTTTTGTCTTATAAGTAGTTTTATATTAACCAGTGTGTTTTATCAACTGTGGCTATCAAAAGAGTCACACTTAAAGGTTATATTCTTGGGATATTATACCAAAACCTTTGTAGTAAACAACTGACCATCTCTGAGGATTCTTGCTCATCCCCTCAGATCCTCTGAGAAACTGTAATCAGGATAACAAGTAGCAGAGCAAGTATAAATTTCAACTTAAGACCTTTGCCCCACCTGGCTAATGCTTTCTGTTCCTGGGCTCCTGAGGTCACTGGAAAGTTAGTGTTACCTCTCTAAAGTGGATAATGCCTATGCCCAGTGCACATTTTTCCTTTTGATAAATATATCAGTTGGATACTTATGGTTGCAAGTATCAGAAAATGTGACCCAAACTGCCTTAGATTTTGAAGATAATTTATTGCCCATGTAACTGAAAATTCCAGAGGTTGGTTAAGTTTTTGGTGCCATTTGATTAGCATTCCTGTTTTATTTGTTTACAATTTTCTTTTAGCTTTGCTCTCCATATTTTGGCTTTGTCCCCAGCCTGGCTTCTCTAATAGTGCAGAAAGGCAATTCCAGGCTTTACATTCACGTACCACAGCAGCCTGAAGAGGAGAGATTAGCCAGATCTCAGAACCCCCTACTCCCTGAATCCGTAACTATATGGCAATTAGACTATCCCAAGCCTGTCTTTATGGTAAGAAAGATAGAATGACTCTGGTAGAGAGATACAGACAAGCTAGAACTAGTATCAGAGGTCAGTCCCACCTGCACATTTTGCCTGCTGCAGAATAGGGGTGGATAGAGTGGCTGTTGGGATAGTAACCACAGCATCTACTACAGCAGATACAAAGTGCCTGCCCGGAGCCCACACCAGGATTCAGAAAACTAAAGCCCTGTTTTTGTAAATAAAGTTTTATTGGAACTCGGTCACACTCTAGATTATACATTGTCTATGACAGCTTTCATGCTACAATGACAGAATCGAATAGTTGTGGCAAAGACCCTGTGGCTTACAAAGCCTAAAATGTTATCTGTCTGGTCCTTTACAGAAAAAGTTTGCTAACCTCTTGTCTAAAGCTCCTATTTGCCATACCTTCACCAGAATTAAGTATCTTCCAATTTTTTCACTGAGAAATTTTTAATAATGGTTGAGCATATCTTATTTTTATTTATTTCCCGAGAAGTACTTGTCCATTTCCCCTTTCCAATTTTTGGTCCGATTGTTGGTCTTTTATGTATTGCTGGTAGGACACTGAGTTCATTTTAATTGAGAACTATACAGCTCTCATGAATGTTTCTTTTGTTAATTTAGTCTTCCTGGCTTAGAGCAGATACTGTTACTAAAACTGGCTGTACATTTTTATACAGTGTCACTGACCGTTGAGGAAGGTGGAACATAGGCCAACTTGAGGAGCCATAGAGAGAGACCAGGGATAGAAATGCCTTAAAAGCAAGAGTCCAGAGATAATGCACATGTGCACTCTCTGTCTTCTCTGTCTTCTTCTCTCTCTCTGTCTCTTCCTCCCTCCTCCTCCTCCTCCTCTTCATACTCCTCTTCCTCTCCTCCTCCTCCCCCTCCCCCTTCCCCTCCCCCTCCCCCCCCCGCCCCCGCCCCCGCCCCCGCCTGCGTCTCTGGCCCAACTCCCTTCTGAGGGACTGGGATGGTCTTCCTTTTGATTATTTATTTACTGGATCCAAAGGACTGCTCCCTTAATCTGCTTCATACACATGAATTAAAAGCCCTGCTAATCAGAAGTGGTCTGATCTACAGTCGTTTCAGAAATTATGAAATTAAGATTTTATGATTTAAAAATAAAGACATCTAATAAGCATTATATTCTTTCATATTAATTGGTTCTTGTTGGAAACATATATTCTATTTATCACTTTATTAACCAGTTAACATTTCATATAGCAAGATGATACTGGTTTTTTTCTACTTTTTGAAGCAGTAATGTAGTGTTTCTTTTTCCCAGAAGAAGTGATTTCCTCTGAAGACATTGGAGCTAGCATTTTCAATGGACAGAAGAAGGTGCTGTATTATGCTGATGCCCTTACAGAAATTGCTTTTGTGGTTCCTTCTCCTGTGGAGTCCTTAAGTAAGACCATTTTTGCATGGTCCTGTTTTAGGATCTATTTTTATATTCCTGGGTTGTGTGATATTACTGCATTGGAAGAGATTTTGAAGTGATCCAAGGCATTCTTTAGCTTCTAAGGCATTATAACAGAATATGCAGAAGCACAAGATAACTTCTCTTAACTTTTTAATGGAAAGTAGTTAAAGACAAGCAGACTGACCCTCTAATAATCTTTAAATAGTGAAGGAATCCCATTTCAACTGATATTTTGCTTTCTTTAATTAATCAATACATAGGCTTATTTTTCAGTTCATTTCTTTCTCTAATTATGAGTGATCCCTCACCTACTTTTCTATTCCCGTATGAGAGCCTTTGCATGGAACCACCTAGAATCCTACAACTGGAAGTATCTCATGATAGCATATGGCCATTCTTCTAACACTGAGCAAGAGAAACTTAAGCAGCCTAGAAAAGATGGTGGTCCAAGATTTTTCTTTTTAAGAATTGGGAGTAATTATTACTTCTTAGTCTGAACTCACAGTTTTATTTTGCCCAGAACCTTTGCTCTTTGCAAATTAAGCCTGTTTGTTCATGCCTGACCGAGTAGGTGGTCAGGCAGTAGGTGGGAAACTTCACTTTCTTCTTTGAGATCATTTGTAGGATGGGATACTATATGTCACGATTTCACAGTTTCATTTCCAGACTAATGACTTTTGTTGTGCCCTACCTTGGTAGCTGCCTAACCTTTGTACTTGGACCCTTGCTTTCTCACTCTAGGCCCCTCCCTGTCTTACTCTCTGGGGCTAGCTGTGTCCCTGGAAGGTTGGACCTTCCATGGTTTAGGTTTGAATTATAACAGCTGTTGGGCTTCCCGTCAAGGTTCTGGTTTACTACTATAATTCCAGAAGCCAGAACCTGTCCATCCTCTTTGGGGGCATACCTGCCTGGTTTCTCTGGCCCAGCCTGTTAGTACCAGACAAGTCCTCCCAGAGCTAGAGCCTTGTCCTTACTCTGTAGCTCCTGCAATTGGGTCTTTGTCTCCTGTTGTGAAACATCTCCTATGCCAACTGTGCCCACTCCAACTCAGCTTCCTCCTATTTCTGATATTTGGGGATTCTTTTGGATAGGGTGGAGGATAACTTTCTGTGTACTTATCTCCAACCAGATTGCTCTTAATCACAGAGACTAGATCTTCTGTAGCTTCTGGATGTCCCGGTGCCTGTTTGGCACAATGCTACGTGATTGAATATATAATCTAAATAATTCAGAGAGTAATAATGGCATTTATTATATTCTACATCTGAAACGTCAAATATTTTCTAGTCTTATTTTGGTTACCCTTTAGAGCAGGAGCTGGCAAACCATAGTGGCACAAGCCAAATGCCACCAAGAATGGGTTTTACATTCTTAAAGGGTTATAAATAAAATACAAAGAAGAATATGCGAGAGATCTGTATAGCCAGCAAAGCCTAAAATACTTAGTACTTGATCCTTTACAGAAAAAAGTTTGTCAGCCCTTGCTCTCGAAGCAATGCTTTGTTTAAGTGATTTAGGTTAGACTGGTGAGCATAATTAATTTTAACAGCCTTGCTCCAAATAAGTGGTATGTATTATAGTTGCTTTTTTTCCTTTACCCCATAGCTGATTCATTGGAAAGTAACATCTCGGACCAAGATAGTGATTCAAATATGGATCTTATGCCAGGAATTCTGAAACAGCCATCCCTGACACTTGAGCTTTTCCCCAATCATACAGACAATCTTAATTCCTCACAGAGGGTAAGTTACTTTGTTGATAGGTCTCCAAAATTTTGTAGTGAAATCAGCATAATTATAGAATCCTGCCTGAAAAGCTTTTAACTTTTAACTCTGAGTATTTATATCAGAGTACTGATTCCTTAGCAACTTAATTTTTTAAAATAAAATTCTCACGGTTTTCTCTTTTTCAGCCTGTAACAAATAGTTCATTCTGAGACAGCCTTTGTGGTTTCTCTTGATTTCACCATTCTGGTCCCATACTTGATTCCTTTTTAAGCCTAGGTTTTAATTTTGTCCCTGAAATATCCACTAAAGTTACTGTAGTAACTACATGTTTTTTATCTTTAATCTTGCAATGTTCATCTTAAACAAGTCTGACCATATAAAAATAGGAACATTATGGAGAATAACTCAGTATATGGATAAATATTCTGAGTGAGGAACACAGCACCTACTACAAGAGGAGCTTTTTGCTTTATCTTTTTTCTTACCTTATCAGCAAATGTTACTTCTTTATCTGTAATCAGGTCAGAAGTGTAGGAAGATTGACTTAGAACAAATCATAACAAAGACAGAAGTGTCAGCTTGACTAAAGGTGTTCCTCCATTGTACAGGATTTTAGGTTGCTTCCTTCCACAGTGAAAATTATTTTTAATGTAAGTATATGCTTAAAAGAGAATACGGGGAGGTTTTTACCTTTAAAACTGATTTAGGAAAAAAATGCCAGGTGGTGTAATAGTCCCTGGAGTAGACTGATTTGAAAATCAGGAGTTTTAAAAAGGTTTTACAGAGTACAATTTAGAGATGATCAGTCAGTATTGCATAGTAATGCAAGATTTTAGCCAAATCTAATAGTTACTTTAAAAGTTTTTTTTATTTGAGATTTGTGGACAGAACTAGTATTCAGTGATTAGCTGCCCTTATACTCATTTTCTGAATGCCACCATAGTTATTCCTTAGAACCCAGATAAAGCACCATGTTTTTGTTTCTCACCTATACTGTACTTTGCAGACACTAACAAACTAAAAAAAAAAAACCATATGGTTATCTCAATAGATGGAGAAAACACAGTTGACAAAAATTCAGTACTCATTTATGAGAAAAGTTCTCAGCAAACTGTGAATAGAACTTTCTCAACTTGATACAGAGGATCTACTAAAAACCTACAGCTAACATTATATTTATACATTGTACATTATTCTTGAATGCTTTTCCTCTGAGGTGGAGGACAAGGCAAGGATGCCTATTCTCACCACTTAACATTCAACATGATAGAGGAGGGACCTACACAGAGAAATAAGACAAAAGGAAACACAGTACATAAAGATGAAAAACAAAGAACTAAAACTGTATGTATTTGCAGATGACATGATCATGTAAGTAGAAAACCCTCAGGAATCTTTTTTAAAATCCACCAGAACTATTGAGGTGAGTTTAGCAAGATTGCAGGAAAAACGCCAGGGTGTTGGGCAAAATTTTAAGGTAACTCCCAGCGACGTTTGCCTGTGTACAATGTCCCCCCCTTGCGTGTGGGTGGAACTTGTGAATATGATAGGATAACTGTGATTATGTTACATTATTTGGCAAAGGGATCTTGTGGGTTTAATTGGGTTACTTTGAGTTAATCAAAAGGGAGATTTTCCAAGTAGACCTGACCTAATCACAGGAGCTCTTTAAATCTAGGGAAGAAGTCAGAGAGTCAAAGCTAATTAGGGGCCTTGATACTAAGAAAGTATTCTGTGAATATGGCCAAATGTCTGTCACTAGTTTGGGAGAAATCTCTTGGTCTGGCCATTTTCTGTGAATGTCAGAGTAGATACAAGCATCTGGGGGGACTTGCCATGGACTCTGGTCATCTGGTAAAGACATGTATATTTCTGTGCTAATAAAGCAGTTTTAGTTTTAAAATTCACCTCAAGTATGAGATTCTCCCCTCTGTACACATGAGCTTTGTTTAGAGCTTTAGCACAAACTTAGCTCTGCTGCATGCCTCAAAAGAGGTGCAGCTCAGGGTACCAGTTTGCTAAAGGGGAGCTACATAGTCCTGTTAACCTTGCAGTGAAACTTAGAGTTGATTAGGGTGGCGGGAAGCCGGAAGCACACTGCATGGTAATGAATGCCCAAACAACTCGTTTTTCTTTCTACTGATGAGAAAAAGCAATTAAGCATAAATTGCAGTAGGAGACATTTGGTCTGGGATCTAGGATTAACTTGTGATGGGACATTTTAGAGATTAGGATCCCCAGACAAGTAGTGATGTTGCTGTGATGGGGAAGTGTACTGCTTTCTGGCCGTAACAGAGATAGACTCAAATCTTTTAAGCCCTCATTAAGATACTTTGTGTAAATTTTGTTTTTATTAATGCAAATTATAATTATTCAGTATTCCTTCCATTTTTTTTTTCTTTGACAGTTTTAAGCCTTGTCCTAGGTTAAGACTGATGAACAGGAGCCAAAGAAGAGTTTTGTTGCAAATGTGTACACTTTCTCGTAAAGTGATTTTCCATGACCTGATACTTATGTCACTGAGCACCTTGACAAATGACTGGGTAGTTTTATTAAGCCCGTTTTTTGTTGCTGTTGTCTTTCCTGCTGTCTGTCTTCTTCCTATAGCTCAGTCCCAGTTCCAGAATGAGGAAGCTGCCTCAGGGTCGCCCTGTTCCTCCCCTTGGACCTGAGACAAGAGTTTCTGTAGTCTGGGTGGAACGCTATGATGATATAGGTACTGTATGAGGACTTTGTCCATAAATAAAATGGCAATATGTGACAATGACTTGCTAAATGTCTACAGGGAGTGGGCACATAAGCATGGTGTGGCCAGGAGCTAGTCCTGGAGTTCAGCAAGCCTGGGTTTGTACCCCAGCTCCACTACTCAGTTTCATTAAGCCTTATATTACTCCTCTGTTAAATCCTGGTACTTTTTTCATAGTTGTGAAGATTCGATGACACCAGTAGATACAAAGCTTTTAGCTATTCATGTTGGCATCACAGTCAGTGATTTGTTGCCAGTTGGTCTCAGTCATCCCAGGACTTTTGGAAAGGGGAAGGGGAAGCACTTCACTTACCCTCTCTCCACTCACGTGCCCTACTGTCTCGTTTTAGTATAAAGCTTACTTTGTCCTTAAGAGTTGCGCTCTGGGTAAGTTTCTCATGATTTTTACGTAAGCAACATTAGAGCATTAGAAAGATATACTTGCCTAAAATCCCATCCAGCCCAGAGTTTGTGGCAAAGTGTGATAGTTACTTTTCAACTAAGCCCTCAAAGATCACAGAACATATTTTCTAAAAACTCTTTGCTTTAGATGAAATTAGCTAAAAAATGTCTTGAGAGAGAATTTTTTAATTTGTAGAGAATAATTAAGATGGTATTTCAGGACAGCACAGTCCATATATTTGCCACTCACTTATGTAAAGAGATTAGAAAATTAGATTTCCTATTATCTTTTTGGGAAAATGAGGGAGATATTAATTGTAATGCTATTATTTTCTTCCAGAAAACTTTCCCCTCTCAGAGCTGATGACAGAGATCAGTACTGGTGTGGAAACTACTGCAAATAGTAGCACTTCACTGAGGTACACTCTATTTTCTTGAAGTTCATCAGCATGTCTTTTTTTAACATATTGATTGCAGCTTAATAAGGAATTATGAAACGAAAGAGTTGTAGACAATTAGAAATAAAAACAGAAAAAAGATCAAAGGAAGTTTGTATACAATGTACAAGGTTATCAAATTATTATAGCATGGATTTTTTTAAAGCCACTTTATTGAGGTATAACTGATTGACTTGTTAAAAGCTATACATATTTAATGTATACAACTTGATGAGCTTGGAGATAAGTATATATCCATGAAACCATCACAGCAATCTATTCCTGAACACTTCTACCATCTCCAGAAGTTTTCTCCTGCCCACTTAATTCATTATTATTATTATTTTGTGATAAGAACCACTTAACATAAGATCTACCCTCTTAGCAAATTTTTAAGTATACAATACTGTATTATTAGCTGTAGCCACTGTACTATACTGTTGATCTTTAGGACTTATCCTGCATAACTGAAACTTTGTACCACCTTTTGGCTAATACCTCCCCATTTTTCCCTCCCTGCAGTTCCTGACCAACTAGCATTCTACTCTCTGCTTCTCTGAGTTTATTTTAGATTTGTCATATAAGTAATATCATGTGGAATTTGTCTTTTTGTTCCTGCCTTATACTTAGCATAATATACTCTAGATTCACCCATGTTGTCGCAGATGGCAGGATTTCCATTTTAAGACTGAATAATATTTCATTGTATGTGTACACCACATTTTCCTTATCTATTCGTCCATTGATGGATATTTAGGTTGCCTCCATGTCTTAGCTATTGTGAAGAATGCTGCAGTGAAAATGGGAGTGCTGCTATCTCTTTGAGATCCTGGTTTCAGTTCCTCTGGATATACACCCTGAAGTGGGATTGCTGGATCATATGAACATTCTATTTTTAATTTGTTGAGGAACCATACTGTTTTCCACGGTGGCTGCACCAGTTTACACTTCCACCAACAGCATACAAGGGGATTCCCTTTTCTCCACATTCTCGCCAACACTTGTTTTCTTTTAGTTTTTTTGAAAATAACCATCCTACCTGGAATGAGGTGCTATCTCATTATGATTTTGATTTGCATTTCCCTGGTGATTAGTGATGTTGGGTGCTTTAGCAAGAGTTTTAATAGTATAATTAATTACTGTTTTACATTTATCTAGAGCAAAAAGAAAAATGGAGAAGTAGAGGCAATTAAATAATAATAAAGACCGTAATAATAGGGTAGCAATATTATATTGAAATAATGGAGTTAAATTGGCCAAAAGAGTGTGGCCAAATAGCAGTTAAAATATCCTAAATCATATGAGCTAATTAACGGAAACATGTTTCTAAGCAAAATGTAATACTAACTTTATAATTGGGTTAAAATTTCTGTTTTACCTGCCCATACACAAGAAGGATAAAAAGAGAATAATCTGATTTTAAGAATGGTAACAATATATTTGTATAGGCTTTGTAGTTTTCAAGGTTTGCTTGCTTGTTTTTGGTTTATAACTCTAAGAGTTCAACAGTTATTGTTTTACTAGTGGGATAAAATAGGCTCAAAGAGGTTATTCGTTAGTATCACACATCCAGTAAATGCAGGAGAAAGCTACCTGGATCCAGGCCTTTGACCCCAAATGCATTGACCCTGCATCTCTCTCATCACAGAGCTACCCTCAAACTTGATATTTTAAGTTCCTTTTAGTTATGTGAGCTGATTCAAATAGCATATAAGATGAATTTATTCTAATATTGTTAGATAATTGTTGTTGAAATGAAGTCAGTAAAGATGATTTATTTTAGCATTATCATTTTAAACTTCTAAAAGAGGGCAAGTCATTCTTAAAACTTCCATGTTTTTTATGCTTTGGTGTTTTAAAACAAATTACAGATATCTTAACATTCCAAATACATCAGTATGCATCTGAAAAGTAAGAAACTTTTCAGATAGCTAAACATAACATCGCAATAATAAAGTTAGTAATACTTTCTTAATATTATCTAATAGCCAACATTCAAATTTCTTCATTTTTACTAAAATATTCTTCACAATTGGTAAAGAATTCACTCCAGGACTATATATCTGGTTTTAATTCCTTCAGTCTCTTTTAATCTGGAACAGTCCTTTTTTCTTTATGACACTAACTTGCTAAAGAAGAGACTATAGAATAGTCATGAGTAGACTTTTCTGGAACTAATTAGAAGAGACTTACTTATCATATACTGTCTTTGTTGTTTTCATCTTTTTTTTTTTTTTTAATTAAAAAAAAAAACTGGGCACAAGGTCTCACCATGTTACCCAGGCTGGTCTCAAACTCCTGGGCTCAAGCGATCCTCCTGCCTCGGCCTCTCAAGTTTTCAGCTTTTTAGGTCAAAGGTTGTAATACAATTTGACAGTAAAATGTATACTTTATTGGTAGATTAGCAAAGTTTATAATTTGTCTTGGGGACAGAATTACTCAAGGATTGATTTTTCTTGTGTTTTTTTTTAATGTCTTGAAAGATTGATTCAGTGTTGCTTTGGCCAAAATCACCTTACCTATATAGAAAGAAAACTCATTGTGTTGCAAAGAGACCCCAACATGTAGCATCACAAATAACATGTAATACTAGATGGGTTGGCCTATCCCTGATGTGTAATGAGTAACTCACCCCTCCATAGGGGCAGTTGCCAACTTTAGCATCTGCCGCCTGGCCAGAGGCTGTGAGGGCTTTGGCCCTGCCACAGTGTGGCCATTTATCACCATAGCCGAGAAGGACATTTGTAGCTGGCTTAGATTAATGGCTCTCCCAGTCTCCTTCCCCACCCTGAAAAAAAATTATATCAGGGATTCCTGTCATGGGCCGAAGCTGTGTTCCTGCTTCTCCTCTGGGATTACCAGCCTTGACTATGCTGGAATTCCTTGTACTATGGCTGGCCACACTTTTGTTCTCTACAAGAAGAGGAACTAAAGTGAAAGTCCCATAGCTGGTTGCTAGATTGTTAACTCCATGCAGTAGAGTTCTCTGGCCTCTCCTTCCACCCAGTGTCCCTATTGGTTTTCCAAGCATATATATGTTTTCAGCCCCTTTCTGTTAGCTTAGAAAGGTTAACCCAGTAATGGACCTTTAGGACCAGGTGTTATAGGGGGCAGCAGCATAGATTCCCAGAAAGCAGATTCTGAGCACACTGACCCCTTGGCTTTTCTCAGACCACCCTCAAGCAACAGGTCCCTTTAGTAATCTTAGGCTGTATGTGAGGGACTTCAACTCTTGGGTGTCTGAGATAAAAATTTTCTTTTCTTAAGATCTACGACTCTTGAAAAAGAAGTTCCTGTCATCTTCATCCACCCTTTAAACACTGGATTATTCCGGATAAAAATTCAAGGAGCCATTGGAAAATTTAACATGGTCATCCCTCTTGTGGATGGGATGATTGTCAGCAGGCGAGCTCTTGGTAAGGTCTTCATGTGTGGCTGAAGAGTTAAATTTTCTTTTTCTTTATCATTTTTATAAACCAAAAAGAAGTAAAAATAAGGAAATGGTGATAATTACTTAATAGCTTCCACATGTAGGAAATGGTATGGCTCTTGTTAAAAAGGGAACATGTTTTGTTCTTTTTTAATCTGTCCTTAATCTAGTAAGTATAAGTAAAACCTCACTAACTTCTAGTATTAAAATATTGAAGATAGCTGTTTGTAATCCAGGACAGAAAATAGATTTTTAGACTAGATTTTGATTCTCCTTTCCCTTGTCATTGTGTGTTTCTTCTGACAGTTTTATCTTAGCACTGTGTCTATCTCTCTGGGGATGGGAAGTTTGCAAATTGAATGAAATAGTTTGAGTATGCGGAGAATAGTTCACCTGAATACTTATAGTTCACCTATGTAAGTGACTAGTTTCTAACATTTATTTTAAAACTCTCTATTTTCAAGGCTTTCTGGTGAGGCAGACTGTAATTAACATTTGTAGAAGAAAGAGACTGGAAAGTGACTCCTACAGTCCCCCCCATGTCCGCCGGAAACAGAAAATCACCGACATTGTCAACAAGTACCGGAACAAGCAGTTGGAGCCAGAGTTTTATACTTCACTTTTCCAGGAGGTTGGACTCAAGAACTGCAGTTCTTAGACCACTGAATTTCTAAGACTGTTGAACTCCAGTTTGGGAACTATAACACAGCAGAACAGTTTGATAGGTGATCACTGTAAAAATAAAAACAAATCACTCCCAAGAGCTTACTGTTTAATCACCAGAATAGAAGAAACACATTATAACCCATTTGATAGAAGACTTTGGGCTATCTAGTGAAATGGGCTCCCAGACACAATCATACTCCTGCTGATAATGATGATATACATTTTAGCCATAAACTTTCTTTTAAAAGTGACAATTTTAGTTAAACATAAGCCTTTTGAGGAGAAAGGCTTTTATGCATCTCAGTTAAACACGTGCATTGGTAGTATCAACAAATTTGCAATATAGAAGTTGAAGATAGTTTTATACCTCACTTTTTAGGAGGTTGTATTCAAAATTAAAATCTCAGAATCTTACAGGACATTTAAAGACTCATGTTGATAGCATGGAGGAGAAGGAAAGAAGTCACAGCCTTCTACTCACTTGTAGGTCTTCTTGTCATCCAGCTGTCACACTGACAAAAAGAAAAGATGATACATGTTTTTTGCTCAGATAAGAAGCCTGACTTTAAAAGATGTCATATTTTTTTCTCCACATTTCAAAAAGTTGTCCTTCTCATCACTGCACAGATCTGTCTGAAAGCCTCAGTTTCTGAGCAACCCAGGAACAGATCAGAAATGGAGCATGGCCTTGTCCTTTAATGGGGATGCAAATAAAGTTTGTGGGGTTAAAAGTTGTAAGACAGCAGTGATACCCCCACTCTCTCCATTATTGTCCAGCGGGGTGACATAATGACAGGTTAAACATTTGTGATTCATTGATTAAATATCATTTAAAGAAATGTAAATTCACAATAAGGGTTGAAGATTATTTGGTTTCATCCATTGTCTCTTATTTCAGGACCAAGCAGCAAACTGCAGTAGTTTATGAAGGATTCTAACATGGGGTTCAGGAATAGCCTCTCAACGCTACTAATTCAGATCTCTCCCAGAGAACTACTGGATTTCCTCGTAATTGACAAACATGAGTGACCACCTCTTTGGGTGGCTACTGTAAGAAATGGCTATTGTCATGTTTTCTGGACTTTGCCAGCCAACAGATCCCTGCCAGGTTTTGGAAATACTTCTGTTACCTTGCTGCTACTTTTCTGCAGGGATAAAACTTTTGAGGTGGCCAGACCCAGAACATCCAAGGATTCCTGTTACAGTGCTATAGTATACACTGCTCATTTATCCTATTCTCATGTGCTTTCTTCTTTAGTAAGATTATTTTATGTTAAGAAAATAAGTGATATTTAAAGTCCAAAGAGGAACGATCACAGTTGTATAAGGGGTGTTTTCCCACTTGAACTCTGATGTCAGTAGACTATGGGTCAGAGCTACAACAATCTGTTTGGTTTGATGTTTTGGTGGTTTACTTAGGGAGTGGGGATAGTGTGGGACCTAATTCCCTGTGCAAATGTCTCTTATTCCAGAAATGTGCATTTTGCCATCTATAAGCAAGAAATACGGGCATAGCAGCTCTTGGTTTAAAGTTTGCCATAACTTGTTCTTCATGTTTGTTTTAAGCTCAGGTAAAGATAACCTCCTCTTTCTATGACTCCAGTTTCCATTCAGGTTATAGTATTATTCAGTAGTTGATTTTCTTTTTAAGGGCAATAAATTGATGTTTCCAGATGGTAGCATGGGAGAGGGCATATGGGATAAAGATGAGCAAATTCTACCCTAAAAATGTTCTAGTAGTTCACAGGAAGAAGATGAGGTTTAATAACTTTCAAGGTAATTCTAGATTGACATTTTGAGGGGAAAATGGGCTCTTGTTCTAGTTGAAGTGAGCAGAGAAGGCTATAAATTAATATGTAACTTACAGCATTCCAGAGGTTAAAAATAACTGATGTAGATGTACTTCTTCAGTATGATTCTTCAGATCAAACTTTTACCTTTGGCATAGTTAATTTCAGAAAAATGTGCTGTGTGTGTGTGTATGAGGGTTGGGCTTGCTGATCCTTCAGTTAGCTCTAATTTCTGGCAACTCCTTGTAATTCCAATGTATTTGATACATGAACAATCATGTTGAATGCATTTGTGATCTGGGAGACTCCCTCGTCTTCCAGGGAAGGAAGGATGTGCAGCCCCCGAAGGCTTGAAACTCCCAGTGTGTACGGAGTCAGTGGAATATGGGATACCCATACCTTACCAGGCGCTGGTTCTTTCTGCTCAAAATAACATCTGCCCAAAGAGGGAGTGGGAAGAACCCTTAGCTCTTTCACTAGTATGGATTTGAGTTCGTGGTCACTATTTTTACCCACCTGCCTGTGTTAAAAATCACTTTGAGTAGAATAGCACTGGAGGAACATATTTAATACCTAATATTAATATTTAGTAGTCCATTGATAAATTTGCCAGCATATGTTCTAGCCTCTGGCGGGAAGCCAGGACCACTTTTGTCTGTGGCGTAAACAGTTCAGTTGCTATATCTGTTGGGTATGCCAGGGGGTGGATGAGTGTGGCATTCAGTGAAGAGGAAGGTGGTAAGTAAGGTTGCCCTTCTACTGCCTTAAGTTGCAGGAGGGAGCTTTTCTCCTCCCCTTTGGTTGGGAGCACTGAGGACAGTGAGGAGGGCTTTTACCTTGTTAATCCTTTCCTTATTTAGCTAGCTTTCCTTTTTGTCTAGGGCTTCCTCCTGAGACCCTCTTCCATCCATTGGGCCTTTGAAAGGGCTAATCAGACACACACACACACACACACACTCACACATGCACATTTTCCTTCATTCCCAGATCGTTTATTTCAGGGCAGTCCATTTTCCTCTGGATTCATTGATAAATACAAGTACCACACCTTTGGCCAGTAATGTCAGTTACCTGCTGCACGTTCTGTGTATGAGGCCTTCATGAACGGTTACCTTCTCCATACACTAGGGAAGCATTTGTCAGACTCTGCAGACTGGGTTCTAGAGAGGCAGAGTTTTTATTCATTTCTTCTAGAAGATGGAGCTTTACCCAAAGTGGAAGTTAGCCTTGCTCAAAGATGTGTTTTGTGGTAGATGGTTAAAAAAAAAAAAAAAGAAAAAAAAAGAAACACGTATTAGAGGTAATTTGACACTCCTGCTGGCAGTAGTTCTGTATTCACCATTTTAAAGCCCATTCAGGTTCTCTCTTCCTGAAAAGAACTGATTGCTGTGTTTACATGAAATGACACTGGAGTCAGATGGTCTGTTTTAAAGATTTCCATGACAGCCTCTTTTCCTGAGTTGGAGAGATTGGAGGTGGTTCATCCGTACGATGTGGAATCAAACGGTGGGTTTCTTAGTAGCTAAAGAAGCCATGTACTTATAGTGTTTTTCTCAGAATATCAACTCATGTTCTTCAGATGCTTTTCTTTTTTTAATGGTGAGGGAAAAGGTATAATTTGGGATTCCACAGTGCCTTGCATATAGTAGGCGCCCAATAAATACTTGTTGAAGCAAACCAAGTTTCCCAAGTCCTCATCTCTTACAGTGACCAAGACATCTTTCTCCTCTGAAGGGCTTGGCAGTTGTGGCTAAAAAATAAGCAGTATCATTATTTGCTTGAAATCATATATACAGTTTGTATGAATTTCAGTATGTTGCCAAGACATGATCTTTTTCTTATTGTATTTTCTGTAAATATTTCCGGCACTGAACTGTAAAGTAAAGGCAAAGTGTAAATATGAAGGCGTGCCCGTACCCCTTGCCTCCTGTGTTTCATCTTCGTCAGTTAGGGAAGAAGGTCCAGAGGTTTGTTTGTATTTATGCTGATCCTTTGTCCAGAAGAAGCCCATGAAATATTGAATGTAATACATTTAGTCAATTAAATTTTAAGGAGATTCTTATCTAATAACTTTGTATGTGCTTTTGGATACAGGCTGGGGCTTTACTCCTACACTGGTGCTGTTAATTTTACCCTTTCAGGGGATGTCTGCTCGGCTTTGGCTGCCCTTTATAATTTAGATCTGTAGTTTAAATGAACATTAAATGAGTATTTCATGAAATACTCAAAGTTTGATTAATTTTAAGAAAAGTATTTGGCCTTCTCTGCTGGAAGGAGCTTGTATAATTAAAACACTGCCAATAGAGGCTCACCTTTCAGGGCCTGGGAATTGCTGAGGAGATAGATGCTTATGTTATGGGAGCAAGAAAGTGCCAGCTGTGCCCTCTGCGTGCAGAATATTTGAGCCCTAGCAGGGCTAGACAGTCAGGAAAGGGGGGAGGTGCAGAGATCATCCCCTGCCGCCCACTGCCCCCTTTGTCTAAGGCATCTTGGAGCCAGATGAGTGCCTTCAGGCCTAGATCACACATAGTGGAGTGAATGGACCACCTGAAACAACCTTGAGAACCATTGTGGTCATGCCTCTGCCAAGAGCTGCTGACGTGTGCCCTCTGAATTGTGCCTGGGAGCTGCCTACCTTGCGGTGTGTGTTCTGCCTGCTCTGCCCACGCACAACAGGACCTCCAGCTGGGCCTAGTGGCCAGGGACGCTGACTGCACAGTAGCCCTGTTTTGGTGTCTGGAAAGGTTTTGTAGCCAGGAAAAAAATGTGTGCTCAAGCCTTTCCCAGCTATGCTGCTCAACTCTCTCTCTCTCTGACCCCGGCCCCTTCAGGACCCAGTGCCAGGGAATCACTCCCAACCCAGACCACCTGCTCCTCCTTCTCTTGGCCTCTGGGCCCTGCATCAGGAGCACCCTGCCAGGGCACTGCTCCTCTTGGACACACATTCTAGTCCATTTTCCCAGACTTCCTCTTGTAGGAATTCTGGCCATCCCACAGCCGGACTAGTACTCTTGAAACCATGCCCCAGCTCTCCCAGCCCCTCCCATGCTCTTATTTTTTCCTGTTGCTGGCCCCATGCGCCCTTCTCCTTGAACTGGTGTCTTTTCCTATAAGGGAGTTTTCTGCTCCATATTTCTCCCTAGGTTTACCACCCACTTCCTGCAGCTGCTCCCCCCGCCTGGACCTGGGTTTGCCTTTTCAACATGTGCTTTTTAGTCATGAGATGCTGTGGTCTCAAAATCAAGCCTGCATCAGAATCATTCTGGTTGCTTATCAGTGTGTTGAATCCCAAGCCACACCCCCACTCCCAAGAGGTCTGAGGAGACGAAGGTGAGCCTGGGAATTGGCATGTTTAATAAATACACTCCAGCACCCACCCACCTGCTGGTAGTCACAGGCAGGTGGTCCAAGGGTCCTGTTGGAGAGTACCGTGCAGCAGCCACTCCAGTGGGAAGCCCAAAGCCTCCTTTCTGCCATGGTCTGACACAGGGAGGTTTACTGAATACTTGATGAGTGAACGGATGACAGATAGGAGAAGATGAGGATGGCATGTGGAAGTATTCCAGCCACTCAGGAGATAAAGGAACAAGATTCAAGTCGTTAGAAGCCCCTCACTGAAAACCCTAATAAGGAGAGGCACAGAAGCTTTCAGATTAAGTAATAATCATTCATAGTAATTTAATCTAGTAATCATTAGAATCATCTACTGTGTGTTAGATTTTAGAAGTTTTAAGTGGCAGCCCAGTGAGCAATCCAGCCTGGCAGATGTTTTGTTTGGCCAACAGTGCTTTAACAAGGTCTGATCTGACATTTTAAACTTGGGAGATTTCACATAGAAATCCAGACTTCTTGCCTGTCTTGGGAAAGTTAGGAGTCCTGCAGTAATGGACCTGCATTTCACCCATAGTAGTTATTCGTTGGAGCTGCCATCACTGCATGCTTAGGATGCAGTAAGCTCCATCCAGTTTGCCGCAGTCCCCAGCACCCCCACCAAGTGTGGATGTGGGCATACGCAGCTGGTATTATAGGATTTGGGGACCCAACTGTCTCCTGGAGGGGGTCTGTGACCTCAGATATATGAACACCGATCCCGAGGGTAATTTTTGTCCCATCTATTTTTCTAACTTAACAGAATTATCTCCATCTTACAAGAAAGAGGGTCAAAGGGGTGTCATGAACCCAATAGCTAGTGGGCTGAGATTCAAACCCAGGCCTGCCTGGAAGCCTGGGCTTTTTAATTCTCAGCCAGACTGTCTGTCTTCTTCCCACTGCCTCACTTCCCACCCTTTCATCCAGAACAGCTCTCCCTCAAAGTGTCCCCTGCATGCTTTGCCTGAAGTACACTGTGACTTCCTTGTTATGTCACAGTTCAGTCACAGTTGGGCTGAGAGCAGAGCATGGCCCAGCCTGCCAGGTTCCCTGGGGCAGCCCTGCCAGCCCAGCCCAGGCTGGCCCAGCTTAGCCCCACATGCGCCATGAAGTACCCTTTGATGCCGCTGGTGAATGACCTCACATTTTCTTTCCTGGTTTTCTGGTTCTGCCTCCCTCTGGGTTTGCTGTTGTTCTTATTGATCATCTGGCTACGCTTCTTACTTAGCCAAGGTGAGCTTCGTACCCCGTCCAGGCAGGGCCCTAATCCTGGAGCTAGGCAGCGGGCCGAATAGGCCAGTGTGTCCTGAAACAACTGCAGAAGGGGCTTCATTCAGTCATTTTAAGTGCTGGCTTAGATACAAGCAGTCAACTCTTAAGTGGAAAGGATTGGTTTGGTTGTTTAGGGTTTCTTAACCTAGGGTTCGAGAGTGAGTCCTAGAGTTTGAACCTAGAGTTCGAGAGTGATCTTTTGAACAAATTAGAAAGAGGTTATCCCTCCAGGCAGATGAACTTCTAGGTGCCCCTTTCAGCTGGGGCACAAGGCTCTGTGAGCAGAGCGTGGGCTGGATTTCAGCCCCGCTCACCCTCTCAACTGGGTGCTTTTGTGCAGTAAACAGCTTGCACGATGGGATACAGCAGCCTTAGGCATTTTTCAGGTACCTGCAGACCACTCACTGTTTTCTGCCTAGGCCATGTATCAGAAAGGATCCGGCTTCTTCGGGAGACAGGCTCATGGAAGCCAGCTGACATTGATTCTGACCTCAGCATGCCATCAAGAGGAGCAAGAGGTGGGACGAAGCTGGCTGTGAAGGAAGCTGGGGGTGGCTGGGCCAGGATATGGCCTTGCTGTGTGGCAGGAGTGGGACTTCTGCTTCTCTGGCATGTGTCTCCCTGAGCATCCCCTTCAGCAAGAGGTCTCTTCCTGCTGTGCACAGTGGCTCACACCTGTAATCTCAGCACTTTGGGAAGCCAAGGTGGCCAGGTTGCTTGAGCCCAGGAGTTTGAGACCAGACCAGGCAACGTCTCTACAAGGAATACAAAAATTAGCCAGGTGTGGTGGCATGCATCTGTGGTCCCAGCTACTCAGGAGGTTGAGGTGGGAGAATTGCTTGAGCCTGGGAGGTCAAGGCTGCAGTGAGCCGAGATCACACCACTGTACTCCAGCAGACAGATTGAGACCCTGTGTCAAAAAAAAAAAAAAAAGCCTCTTTGTGGGGACCACTTGACCTCTCACCTCCTGCTGCTGAGTGCCATGACCTTTGGCCAGCTAGGCAGGGAGGGCGCAGCACATGCCGCCAGCAATGGTCAGATGTCGTTGAGGCAGGGTGAGAAGTCCCTCCCCACACCCCAACTAGCCCCATGATCTCAAATGTAGGGGTTTGTAATTGTGTAATTATTGGGAGTTCCTGCCAAGAGCTTGGGATGTCCTCTTGTTTCTAGAAAATGTTTATTTAAAGTATATTCTCCTCATAGTCCCAGGGTAGACCACAGCCCTCCCTGAGGGGCACAGTTCAGGCATTGGGCCCCACAGCTGGTGGGGAGTCAGCCTTGTTTGCATATTGGCGATAAAAGCTGTCTCTCTGGAGTCTGGAAGATATGGGTTCAGATTTCATCCTTTTTTTTTTTTTTTTTTTTTTTTTTTTGAAATGGAGTCTTAACTCTCGTCAGCCAGGCTGGAGTGCAGTGGCACAATCTCGGCTCACTGCAACCTCCGCCTCCTGGCTTCAAGCGATTCTCCTGCCTCAGCCTCCCGAGTAGCAGGGATTACAGGTGCCCGCCATCACACCTGTCTAATTTTTGTATTTTTAGTAGAGATGGGATTTCACCATGTTGGCCAGGCTGGTCTCGAACTCCAGAGCTCAGGTGATCCACCCGCCTCGGCCTCCCAAAGTGCTGGGATTACAGGCGTGAGCCACTGCACCCGGCCTCATCCTTGCTTGTTAATAGTTCCTAATAATAGGGAACCTGTTTGGAACACTGACTATATACCAGGCCTTGTGCTAAACACTGGACATGCATAATCTTATTTAATCCTCAGAATAGTCCTGCTTAATAATACTTACATCACAATTGGGGAAACTGAGGCTTGGAGAGGAGAAGCAACCTGTCCAAGGTCATACATCTGTGAACTACTTAAGAGAGCCAATTGTCTGCCTTCAAATCCCGACTCTGCCACCTACCAGCTGCGTGACTGTGGGCACCTCTCTGAGCCTTGCTTTTCTCATCTACAAAATGGAGACAACGCTAGTACCTGCCCCTTGGGGTTGTGACAGTGGTCGATGCATATCAGGTACTTACAGGGCAGGGCACACAGTACACATACACACCTGGCACATTGTAGGTTCCTGTAGGCTGAGAAAATAGTCCAGCCAATGCTGGTTTTGTCAATGTGGGAGGAAATGCAGGTGGTGTGGCTTTGGATGCCTTCTCCAGAGTGGAGACATTTCTCCTACCACCCAGGCCAAGGCCTGCGGCATGAATCTCCTCCAGCATTCACTCTGCTTGGAGGCCCAACTCCAAAACCATCCACAACCTACCCCACTCTAACCCCTCTGCAGACTTTCTCCTGAGAGGCTGTTTACTCCCTGGTGTCATGTGGCATTTTGAAGTAAGTCCTTTGTTAATTTTGCAGTGAAGAGAAACCGTCCTTAAAGTGAGGTGGGCATTCCTCCCTCAGGTTCCCCATCTTCTAAAACTCCTGGTATTATTGTGTGTGTTTGCCCTTGTGCTGAGAACTGACCCAAGGTCAGGGTTTGGGGGCTAAGAGGGTCAGGACACCCAGACCTGCAGTTTTCTATTCTGCTGCAGATCCCTTTATTGGAATCAGTTTGCCTGAAATCCAGTTTGAAAAGCAGACAGGAGTAGCTCTGCCGCCTCCTCCTCACCACCCCCAACACTCCTGCTAGCTCCTCAGGGCAGTTTCAGGCCTCAGAATACAGAGGGTTAAGCATGGCATACCCGACAGGATGCACTTTCCCAAGTCGAAGGAGGAGCAAATGGGGAAGAAAGGAGAGCTGCCTGATGAAACTGGCACTGAGGCAAAAATGATAATGGGCAGCTCAACTCCTGCAGAAGCTGGTCAGTGGGGACAGTGCTACTGTCTGGCCATGGCATGGCCATAAGGTGGAGGAAGCTACACACACCCTTCAAGGGGAGGATGCCCTGCTGCCGGCATTTTCCTTTTGCGATTTGAAAGTAGTTTGCAGAACGATAAAGGGAAACCTCCAAAGAGATGGGTTTGGGGCTGAAACGGAAGAGTGGCGCAACAACCCCTCATGATGGGCCTTGGAGCAAGATGTGCAATTCAAAGCTGCCTTTAAATCCCGAGTCCAAACACACCCAATGGAACTGTGGAGTGGGGAGGCTGAATTTGCATCCAGTAGTACCACTCCCTGGCTGTGAGCCTGGACGAGTGATTTCACCATTCTCATCTGTAAAGTACAAAAAATACTAGTAATTGACTTCAGGAAGTTGATAAGAGGATTAGATGAGAAAATGAATGTAACAACACTTTGCACATACTCTATGTTCAAAAAATACCCTCTCTAGTGAAGAACAGTCTCTTCACGCCATCCTACTGACTTTTTTTTTCTTTTTTTTTTTTTTGAGACGGAGTCTTGCTCTGTCACCAGGCTAGAGTGCAGTGGTGCAATCTTGGCTCACTGCAACCTCCACCTCCTGGGTTCAAGCGATTCTCCTGCCTCAGCCACCCGAGTAGCTGGGACTACAAGTGTGCACCACCACGCCTGGCTAATTTTTGTACTTTTAGTAGAGATGGGGTTTCGCCATGTTGGCGAGGATGGTCTGGATCTCTTGACTTTGTGTTCCGCCCGCCATGGCCTCCCAAAGTGCTGGGATTACAGGCATGAGCCACTGTGCCAGGCCCCTACTGACTTTTAAGACATACTAAGTGCCAACACTGTTGAAGGCCTGTGCCAAGTCCTGTGCTGAGTTTTACATGTCTGCCTTCAGCTAACCCTCATCCTAGAAGATGCTGATATTATGCCCATTGTACAAACAACCTTTGTTACTTCTCTGCAACTAGTGAAACAATGCAAGAGTTTAGTAAGAAAAATAATCTTCCCCATCCCCTCTTTTTTCTCACCTTACCTCCCCAAGATGAGTCTGTCAGCAAACTCATTAACATGTGCAGGTTTTCAAAACAAATTGGGGAATGGTGCAGCATTTGCTTTTCAAAACAAAAAAATCCTACATTTCTCTTCAATTTGCTTATAATATACTGTAGATATCCTGCAAGTCAGAAGATACAGATATGATGCAAACATTTTAACAGCTTCATGACAAGCCATCAGACGGAGGGTCCAGGTCTCCATGTGGTGTGACTGTGCCACAGCTTAGTCACCCAGAGCTCTCGTGATCTGTGGACGTGGACACAGTTTCCAGGTGTTTTATTGTTCGTGTGTGTGTGTTTCATCACAAAATAGTGCTACAGTGGAGATCATTGTGTCTTCGTACTCAGATATTTGTTAATGAATGAACTAGTGGACAAATGCCTGTATGGGTCAATAACTGTGTCTCTTCACTGCCTCTTCCTGGACCATGTCCAGTACAGTATGTCATTTGCTCACCTTGTGTCATCCCCTCTAGTAGATGGATATGGCCATTTTCCGAGTCACAGGAGCAACCTTCTTTCTTGGTCCCTGGTCACCCTTTAAGGCTCTGAAGTTTTCCTGAGGCCTCAAGGCTGGCTCATAGGATTTTGCCTTGGCCCTAGCCTCAGGCAAGGCTGCAGGGATACCCAGGCCTGGCAGGGGACTCCTTCCTGGGTCAGGGGTAGGAGACAGGATGTGACCATCCGAGAGGCCTTGCCTCGTGTCTCCACAGATTCAGAGGAAAATGACTCCGATGTATGCTTGGATTGGGAGCCCTGGAGCAAAGGCCCAGCCGAGTTTTGCTGGAAGGGGACATTCCACGGCCAAGAGAAGGCGAGGCCCTGCTGGTGAGCCTGCTGTGCCAGGTGAGGCCCTTCCAGGGACCAGGGGGAGCCTCAAGGCCCACCCAAAGCCTTGGGCAGCTGCTATGTGGGCAAGAGGCTGCCTCCACCATATTAGAGGTATGCTCCCTGGCCATGCTGGACAACGGGCCCTCTCCAGCATGTGAGAGCCTTCTGCTTCATCGTGGGGGAGACTTGGTGTTGCCCTGTTGGAGGACCAGCCTCTTATGCCACAAGGAGCATTTACAAAGCTCCCCTACCCTTTACCCTAGGGCCTCACCCCCACCACTCTCCTGACGGTCTTTGGCCAGCTGTTCCCTCAGACATCTGCGTGGGGCACTCCCTCACCTCTGAGGGCTTGCTCTAATGTCAACTTTTTCAGCAGGGCCCCACTGGCCACCCTATTCGATATTGAAGCCCCCACCCCATCCTCTGCATCGTGCTGCTTACCCTGCTCTGCTTTCCTTTCACTGTAGTACTTACCGCCTTCTAACACGTTTAATCGTGGCTGCATCCAAAGCCCCAAAACACTGCCAGACACACGCTGGAGGCTCAATACATATTTGTGGATGGATGACATGATATTATTATTATTATTATTACAATGGCTGGTATCCTTGGGGGCTCAATAGGTACCAAGGCCTGTCTTAAGCGTTCCCCTTCCACAAGCTTACTTATGAAATCCTATGATGAGGATATGATTCTCACCTCCATTTACAAGTGAGAACATTTACAAATGAGGCACACACACATACTCTCATGTGAGATGTCAGGGCAATCAGATGCTGTACCCAAGAGCCCTTGCACCCATTGAATTCCTAGGAGACCTCAGCCATTCCGGTGGGGTTAGATGCCATCTCTATACCAATGGCCCCAAAATGTGTGTGTCTCATCTAGTCTCCTCCCAAGCTTTATTATCTGTCTGCTTGACACCCTCTCATGCCTAGAATAGGAATCTTGATTCCCATTGCCACCTAGCCAAGCAAAACAGCACCCTGATCTTCTGCTAGCTTTTCTTCATCTCCATGAATAGCACCACTGTCGATTGATTCTGTTGCCCGAGTCACGAACCCGGGAGCCAGCCTTCTCGCCTCTCTCTCCCAACTCTAATCTCCATCTCTCATGTGTCCGCCTTTCTCTGTCTCCTTGACCACCATAGCCTGCCCTACTCTGAAGCTGGTTCATGCAGCATGTTCACTAGCCTCTGACCCTGCCTGAGTGGAGGGAGGAGGTGGTGAAAAGGAGGGCCCCTCACTTAACCTCAGTTGTAGTGATTTTTAGCCTTTTGGGTCCTACCTTGACCACTGAGGGCCCTTTTCCCAGGAAAACTCACTCCTCCTATGTATGCCCTCCGAGATTCGTGTACGGGGCCAGCTCCACAGATGTGTAACCAGCAGTCCCACAAGGTCCCAGGCTCAGAAGGGTCCAAGGCTTGGTTTCATGCTCGGCTATTGCTGTCTTGCAATTCTTAAGTTTTGAACAAGGGGTCCCACGTGTTAATTTGCTATTGGGCCCTGCGAATTATGTAGCTTGACCTGTTTTTATATCATCTGTGGCATAAGAAAAGATTTTCAGACCCTGCGCAAGAACCCTATCCCATTTATGCATAGCCCTTCCCACCCCCATCACTTACATGCCTCTTTCTTTCTTTTCTCCCTTTTTTATTTTTTTTGAAACGGAGTCTTTCTCTGTTGCCCAGGCAGGAATGCAGTAGCACAATCTCAGTTCACTGCAACTTCTTCCTCGCCAGTTCAAGCAATTCTCCTGTCTCATCCTCCCGAGTAGCTGGGACTACAGGCACATGCCATCACGCCCGGCTAATTTTTCTATTTTTAGTAGAGACAAGGTTTCACCATATTGGTCAGGCTGGTTTCGAACTCCTGACCTTAGATGATCCACCCGCCTCGGCTTCCCAAAGTGCTTGGATTACAGGTGTAATCCATCTCAAAAAAAAAAAAAAAAACGGGCCACCTCGTCTGGCCTTACCCGCCTCTTTCTTACTTTTTCATCCCAATGGCATCCCTAGCCTCAACCTTCCTTTTGTTTCTAGTGTGGTTTTCCTGGAGTCAGCAGGGCAGTGGCAATGGCAGAAGTGGATAGGAGAGATTTGCCAGGGAGGCAAGAGGACTTTGGCAACTGCAGTGCCTCCCTGGAACTCCCAACTCATCTCCTCTTCAGACCGACATGTGAAAGCCTCCAGAGGACCCAGCCCTTCTCCAGCATCACAGATGACCTCCAGCCCTGCAGGGAGCCGCTCAAGTCTGAGAGGGCATGGGAGCAGTGAGCAGGCCCATGGGGAGAAATTGGCCAATTTAATTCAGAGGGATCTTAAAGCAGGGCTGGGCCGGAGGGTGTGGGTCCATATTAAAGAAGCGAGGGTCTTCCCATGCCCGGGGGACCCCTGACAAACCTACCAGGCCTGACCAAGTCATTCATTCAACCAGCGTAGGTCCGAGACTCAGCCCTGGCCCTGATTCATGCCATCTAGGACCTTCTTGGGAAAGCCCAACCCTCTTCCATCTGTTCAACGGGGATGGGGGCTTGCTCTGAGCTTCCATTCTCTGATTTCAAATTCACTCCTTGATTGGACTTCAGGCTGATCTTAATAACAAATATTTGATAAATAGCTGCAGAGTGTCTACCAAGTGCCTAGTTTGGTAGGAGTAGGAATAGCTATAGGAGTAGCTCAACATTTAGTGAGTGCTTACTACACATGTCAGGCACTTTTCTATCTGCTTTATACATACGATTGCTGGCCGGGCGTGGTGGCTCACACCTGTAATCCCAGCACTTTGGGAGGCCAAGGCGGGTGGATCACTTGAGGTCAGGAATTTGAGACCAGCCTGGCCAACATGACAAAAACCCCATCTCTACTAAAAATACAAAAATTAGCCAGGTGTGATGGCTCATGTAGTCCCAGCTACTCGGGAGACTGAGGCACAAGAATCGCTTCAACCAGGGAGGCGAAGGTTGCAGTGAGCTGAGATCGTGCCACTGCACTCCAGCCTGGACAACAGAGTGAGACTCGGTCTCAAAGAAACAAAAACAAAAACAAATACATATGATTGTTTTTAGCCCTTGTAAGAATTCTGCAAGGTAGGTTGGTTACCTTTGTTTTACACATGGGGAAACAGGCACAGAGCAGTTAGTAAGTTGCTCAGAGTCACACTGGGAGAGTTGGCATTTGAACCCAGGTTCCATGACTCCAGACCCAGGTCCCACTCCACCGTGCCAGTTCTTCCCCAGGTGGGGTGCTGGGGGAGGTATGGTGGGAGGCCTAAGGTTCCAGAGGCTGCAGGATGATGGGGGTGGGGGGATAAAGGGACAGGCCCTCCAAGGTACCAACTGGGCATCATCTTTATCCCTTCTTTCTCCCTCACTCCACACCCCACCAGCCACCACGGCTTCTAAATGTCCAAAGGAGAGATAATTGAGCCTGAAATCTTAGCTTGTCTCCTGGCCTTTGGTCTCCTGGCCTTGGTCTCTGCTCTTTCTGCCCTGTTGGAGTGATCCACCCAAAGCACAAATTGGGACATGTCCCTTCCCGGCTTCACGTCTTCCATGCTTTCCGTTGTTTGCGGGCTAAAGTCTGAGCTCCTCGTCAGGTGCAGAAAGCCACCCTTTAGGATTTGAGCCCCACTGAATTTGCTGCATGAGGTTTCTGTTCTCACCCACAGGCTACAGTGAACACTCTTGAACCTAAATGCTTGCCCACAAGTGGGCTTCTATCCAGAGAACACATTCTGAAAGGAGAAATTGTTGAATATAAGACATGCATTTACATTTTGAAGACACTGCTAAGTTGCCCGACCAAAAAGTAGCCCCAAGAGTATATTAGAAGTACCTGGTTCCCCAGCCCTTTGCCCCGCTGTGCAATCCCAACATGCTCTCTTACATACAGACACACACATGCACTATCACACACTCACACACACCCTCATACACACACTGTCACACAGACACACCCTCATACACACACATACACAGACACGCACCCTCGTACACACACATACACTCACACACAGACACATACAAACCCTCACACATACTCACATACTCATACACTCACATACGTATACACTCACACCCTCACACATACACTCACTACACTCACATCCACATGCATACACACACATATGCTCTCAGACACCCTCACACATACACGCTATCACACACAGACACACACACTCTCATACACACACACATGCTCACAGACGCATATCCACTGACACAAACACCCTCACACATACAGACACACTATCACACACAGACACACACACTCATACACTCACATATACACACTATCACACAGTCACAGACACACTCATACACACACACACTCACACACCCTTATACAGACATGCATACACAGTCACATACACACACCACCTCATGCACACAGACACACTATCACAGACACACACATGCACACACGCATTCTCACACATTTAAATATTTTGTTTTCAATCAGGCTATGGCTTTTAAATGAGAATGAGGAAGAAACCTGGGCTAGATGACACACATCCATAGACACGCGCACTCTCACACACACACACACAACCCTCCCTTCTCCACACGAGCCTTGCTCCAGCTGATGAGGTTTTGTCACCATGGGGTTTTCCTGGGAGCTGCAGGGGTGGCGTTGAATGAACCCTGTTGGCAACTCCTCCCTGTGGCCAAAGCTCTGCCTTGCACTGTCTGCATTTTCACCAGGTGCCCCGTTGTGTGGAGTCTCCGTGCACTGCTTACTCAGCCCTGCCCTGCTGTGCTGTGAGGGGGGCTGCTGGGCTACTGTTCAGCCTCCCTTCTGGCCTAGAAAAGCCAGCAGAGCCCCCCAACCCTCTTGCCCCACCTGCTGAGGAGCCATCCCCGAGGAGAGTGAGTGCAGTGGGCCCTGCACTGGGGTCTGGGGAGTGTGTCTGCCATGCCCGTGGAACCTTTGAGGCAGAAGGCAGGTGAGGCCGCTCCTCAGGGCCCTGAGCAGGTGACAGCACTGGAGAACAATTGTGGGGAGTGTGGGGAGATGCCTTCCCTGCTTTGGGTAAGGGCTGAGACCCCGGGCCTCTGCGGATGTGGACGAGGTCCCCATTCTGGCACACACACACACATGCACACACGCACACATGCACACACGCACACACACGCACACACGCACACTCATACAGAGGAGATGGGCGTGTGACTGGTAAACACATCCCGTGACACTCTAGTCACAGGCTCCCGAGAGACATCATCCCCACGTAGCAGCC
Organism: Symphalangus syndactylus; assembly: GCF_028878055.3. Lineage (NCBI taxonomy): Eukaryota > Metazoa > Chordata > Mammalia > Primates > Hylobatidae > Symphalangus > Symphalangus syndactylus. The sequence goes on along the minus strand of NC_072446.2, from coordinate 33,961,938 downwards.
GCGGCTCCCTGAGTGCCCACGCATTATCCCACTGGATCCTCACAACAGCCCTCTCAGTCGGATCATGGTTCCATTTTCAGATGAGGAAACCGAGATTCAGAGAGGTTAAGCAACTTGCCCAAAGTCACACAGCCACGAAGTGGCCCATTTTTCTGACTCTTAACTGGGATGTGTGTCTCCAGATCCACAGGGATGCCGCTGGCTCTTCCTAGAGCTGAATGATGGGGCTTAAGGCTGTGCGGTTGATGTTTGTAGGAAACTCAGGTGCACTCGGGACAGCAAACCTATCTCCCCAGGCTGAGGGGCGCAGGGAGGACAGTCACCAGCATGATGTGGGAGCACCGCAGGGGCATCAGCAAAGCAGGGTGCATCTGACTGTCGGTGCATCTCGTTGAATGCCACACCCATGTCACAGCATATCTTCTAGGCACAGGCTTATTTTCTACCCCTAACCCTGGGGCCACAGGCCTGGACTCCCGAGTGCAAGCCCCTCACCTGCCCATCACCATCCCATTCAGCCTCAGTGTCATCGTCTGCAAAACAGGGCCAATCCCCTCTGCATTTGTTTCCAGGAGCTCCCGTGACAAAGTGTCACAAGCTGGGTGGTTTAGAACAACAGAAGCGTGTGGGCTCAAACCTCTGGGGGCTAGAAGTCCACAGTCATGGTACTGGCATTGCCAGGCTCCCTCCAAACCCTGCAGAGGAAGGAGCCTTCCTTGCCTTTGACAGCTTCTGGTGGCTCCAATGTGCCTCAGCTTGTGGCAGCATCACCCAGCCCACGGCCTCTGCCCTCCCATAGTGTCCCCACTGTGTGTCTTCCTATCATCTTCTTGATATGCACGCCTGTGTCAGGGACCGATTTTCCCCTTTCAGAGGGACACCAGTCTTATTGGGTTAGGGCCCACCCTACCAACCACATTTTAACTTGATTATCTCTGTCAAAACCCTATTTCCAAATAAAGTCACTTTTATGCGCGTCCATGTGAAGAGACCACCAAACAGGCTTTGTGTGAGCAACAAGGCTGTTTATTTCACCTGGGTGCAGGCGGGCTGAGTCCAAAAAGAGAGTCAGCAAAGGGAGATAGGGGTGGGGCCGTTTTATAAGATTTGGGTAGGTAAAGGAAAATTACCGTCAAAAGGGGGTTGTTCTCTGGCAGGCAGGAGTGGGGGTCACAAGGTGCTCAGTAGGGGAGCTTCTGAGCCAGGTTGAGCCAGGAGAAGGAATTTCACAAGATAATATCATCAGTTAAGGCAGGAACAGGCCATTTTCACTTCTTTTGTGGTGGAATGTCATCAGTTAAGGCAGGAACCGGCCATCTGGATGTGTATGTGCAGGTCACAGGGGATATGATGGCTTAGCTTGGGCTCAGAGGCCTGACATTCCTATCTTCTTATATTAATAAGAAAAATACAACAAAATAGTGGTATAGTGTTGGGACGGTGAAAATTTTTTTGGGGTGGTATGGAGAGATAATGGGTGATGTTTCTCAGGGCTGCTTCGAGTGGGATTAGGGGTGGCGTGGGAACCTAGAGTGGGAGAGATTAAGCTGAAGGAAGATTTTGTGGTAAGGGGTGATATTGTGGGGTTGTTAGAAGAAACATTTGTCATTTAGAATTATTGGTGATGGCCTGGATACAGTTTTGTATGAATGGAAAAACTAAATGGAATAAGAGAAGGAGAAAAACAGGTATTAAAGGACTAAGAATTGGGAGGACCTAGGACATCTAATTAGAGAGTGCCTAAGGAGGTTCAGCATAGCCTTGCCAGCAAAGATTATTTATTTACTTCAAGAGCTAAGAGTGGCAGTTTGGGGTTAGCACCGGGAGATACCAGCTGTGATGGCTTGGAGAAACAGTGTAAACTGGCAGTGTAAACAAGAGCAGGGCATGTATGAGTAGTTGAGAATGGTGAATAGGAGTATGACTAGACAGAAGATAGTAGGGATGATAAGTTTTTTGGGGCACAGTCCAAGTTGTTCTGGTGTCTGGAATGAGACTGGGGCCTAATAAAAAGAGCATCCATACAGGAGCTCAAATGGGCTGTACCCTGTAGCATTCTGAGAACAGGCCTGAATTCTGAGAAGGGAAAGTTGTAAAAGTATTGTCCATTCCTTTTTAAGCTGGTGGCTGAGTTTGGTGAGGTGTGTTTTTAAAAGACTATTAGTCCGTTCTACTTTTCCTGAAGACTGAGGACCATAAGGGATATAAGGGTTTCACTGAATACTAAGAGCCTGAAAAAATGCTTGGCTGATTTGACTAATAAAGGCCGGTCTGCTATCGGACTGTATAGAGGTGGGAAAGCCAAACTGAGGAATTATGTCTGACAGAAGGGAAGAAATGACCTCAGTGACCTTCTCAGACCCTGTGGGAAAGGCCTCTACCTATCCAGTGAAAGTGTCTACCTAGACTAAGAGGTATTTTAGTTTTCTGACTCGGGGCATGTTGAGTAAAGCTAATTTGCCAGTCCTGGGCGGGGGCAAATCCTTGAGCTTGATGTGTAGGGAAGGGAGGGGGCCTGAATAATCCCTGAGGAGTAGTAGAATAGCAGATGGAACACTGAGAAGTTATTTCCTTGAGGATAGATTTCCATGATGGAAAGGAAATGAGAGGTTCTAAGAGGTGGGCTAGTGGCTTGTACTATAGCATAGCCTGCCTTTGCTGGTGTGTGGCGATTAGGCCTGGTGGAACAGCCATCAATAAACCAAGTGTGATCAGGGTGAGAAACAGGGAAGAAGGAAATGTGGGGAAATGGGATGAACGTCAGGTGGATCAGAGAGATGCCGTCATGAGGGTCAGGTGTGGTATCAGGAATAATGCGGGAGGCCAGATTGAAGTCCGGGCCAGGAACAATGGTAATTGCGGGATACTCAACAAAGAGTGAGTACAGCTGAAGGAGCCAGGGGAGCAGAAAGTATATGCATCAGGTGTGAGGAAGAAAACAGATTCTGGAAATTATGAGAGCTGTAGAGAGTGAGTTGAGCATAGTTTGTGATTTTAAGGGCCTCTAAAAGTATTAGGGCGGCAGGAGCCGCTGCACGGAGACGTGATGGCCAGCCTAAAACAGTAAGGTCAAGTTGTTTGAACCAAAAGGCTACAGGGCGCGATCCCGGTCCTTGTATAAGAATTCTGACTGCACAGCCTTGCACTTCGGTTGTGTGTAATGAAAAGAGTTAGGATGAGTCAGGGAGAGCTCGGGTGGGGGCAGTCTCTAAAGCTGTCTTCAAGGAACGGAAGGAGGAGTGGAGAAAGGATTTAGGATCTATGGGGTCAGCTAGGTTTCCTTTTGTGAGTTTATATAATGGTTTTGTTAGGATGGCAAAACCAGGTATCCAAAGAAAGTATCTAACCATGCCCAGGAAGGAAAGGAGTTGTTGTTTTGTAGAAGGGGTTGGGGTTTGAGAGATCAGTCGGACACGATCGGCAGGGAGAGCACGTGTGTTTTTATGAAGAATTATGCCGAGGTAGGTAACGGATGGAGAAGAAATTTGAGCTTTGGAGGGGGATACTTGATATCCTTTGGAGAATAAATGCTGAAGGAGCAGAAGTGTGTCTTGTTGAGGAGATTCAAAGGAGAGGCTACAAAGAAGAAGCTCATCAATATATTGAATAAGGTGAGAAGCAGAGGGGTGGAAAGAAAGTAAATCATGAGAAAGAGCTTGGCTGAAGTAACGAGGGCTGTCCCTGAAGCCTTGCGGTAGCACAGCCCAGGTAAGCTGCTGGGACTGATGGGTGTCAGGGTCAGTCCAGGTAAAAGCAAAGAGAGGCTGGGACGAGGGGTTCAGGGGAATAGTGAAAAAAGCATCTTTAAGATCAAGAACGGAATAGTGAGTTGTGGAGGAAGGTATTGAGAACAAAAGAGTGTACGGGTTGGGCACCACAGGGTAGATAGGCAAAACAATTTGGCTGATAAAGCGCAGATCCTGAACTAATCTGTAAGACTTGTCTGGTTTTTGGACGGGTAAAATGGGGGAATTGTAAGGAGAGTTTATAGGTTTTAGAAGCCCATGCTGTAGCAGGTGAGTGATAACAGGCTTTAATCCTTTTAAAGCGTGCTGTGGGATGGGATTTTGGTCTTGAGCAGGGTAAGGGTGATTAGATTTTAATGGGATAGTAATGGGCGTGTGATCAGTTGCCAGGGAAGGAGATGTCCTATACTTGTGGGTTAAGGTGGGGGAATACAAGAGGAAGACACAAAGGAGGCTTTGGGTTGGAGAGAAGGGCGGCAATGAGATGTGGCTGTAGTCCAGGAATAGTCAGGGAAGCAGATAATTTGGTTAAAATATCTCAGCCTAATAAGGGAACTGAGCAGGTGGGGATAACTAAAAAAGAATGCATAAAAGAGTTGTCTAAGTTGGCACCAGAGTAGGGGAGTTTTCAGGGGTTTTGAAGCTTGGCCATCAATACCCACAACAGTTATCGGGGCAAGGGAAACAGGCCCTTGAAAAGAAGGCAACGTGGAGTGGGTAGCCCCCATATTGATTAAACAGGGGATGGACTTACACTCCACTGTGAGAGTTACCCAAAGCTCAGCGTCCACGATGGTCCAGGGGGCTTCCGAGGCGATTGGGCAGCGTCAATCTTCAGTCGCTAAGCCGAGCAGATCTGGGAAGGAGTCAGTCAGAGAGCCTTGGGCTAAAGCTTTAGGGGCTCTAGAAGTGGCTGTGGGGCGAGCTGGGCAGTCTGCCTTCCAGTGGATCTTTGCACAGATGGGACATGGCTTGGGAGGAATCCTGGGCTGTGGGCATTCCTTGGCCCCGTGGCCAGATTTCTGGCACTTGAAGCAAGGTCCTGATGGAGGAAGTCTTGTAGGAATGCTTGTCTGCTGTGGCTTAGGCGTGTGTGGCTTAGGCATTTTGAAGTTCTTGTATGCTGGAGGTGTGGCTGGGTTTTGTCTCACAGCAGAGGCAAGTAATTGTAACTCAGAAATGTGTTGCCGCCTGGCTGCTTCCCCTCTGTTATTGTACACCTTGAAGGCGAGGTTGATTAATTCCTGTTGTGGGGTTTGAGGGCCAGATTCTAATTTTTGAAGTTTTTTCCTAATGTCAGGAGTGGATTGGGTGATAAAATGCATATTAAGAATAAGGCGGCCTTCTGGCCTTTCTGGGTCTAGGGCGGTATATCGTCTAAGGGTTGCTGCTAAGCGGGCCATGAACTGGGCTGGGTTTTTGTCTTTACCTAGGGTAGTTTCTTTAAGCTTGTCATAATTAACAGCTTTGTAAGCTGCCTTTTTAAGCCTTTCAACTAGGCAGGAAATCATGTAATCTCGCCTAGCTATACCTGGGGAATTTGCCTGATATTCCATTGGGGGTCCTCTTGGGAAACTGCTCTAATGCCTTCCTGGAGGTCTGGCTTGTGAAGCCAGCGGTTATCAGCGTGAGATTGGGCTAGAGAAAAAACTCTTTCCCGTTCATCTAGGGACAGAGAGTAGAAATCAGGATGACATCTAAGTCACTCCAGGTTAAATTGTAGGACAGAGTTAGATATTGCAATTCCTGTATATATTTAGTGGGGTCTGATGAGACAGAGCCTAAATGTTGACTGATCTGAGAGAGGTCTGATAGAGAAAAAGGCGCATGTACCCTGACTATGCCTTCAGCTCCAGCCACCTCTCTAAGAGGAAATTGTTGGGCAGGTGGGGAAGAGCTAGTTGCAGAACCAAACTGTAAGCCAGACCGGGTGTGAGTAGGGGAGGTGGTAGAAGGATTATAGGGTGGAGGAGCAGAGGCTGAGGAAGAATTGGGACTTAGCTCGGCCTGGCGACGAGCAGCCTGGGGAGGAGGGGAAAAGTCAAATGAGTCTGTAGAAAGGGAAGACTTGAAAGACTCAGGGACGCTTGGGGTTGGGACTGAGGGGACGGGCAGGAGGGAAAGAAGGAGGATTTGGGAGGAATCGCATTGGGAACAGAGACTAGGGAGGGAACAAAGTGTGAAAAATGCCTGGATGTAAGGCACCTCAGACCATTTGCCTATTTTTTGACAAAAATTATTTAGGTCTTGTAGGATGGAGAAATCAAAAGTGCAATTTTCCGGCCATTTAGAGCCATTGTCAAGTTTGTATTGGGGCCAAGCGGTGTTGCAGAAGAAGATAAAGTGTTTAGGTTTTAGGTCAGGTGTGAGTTGAAGAGGTTTTAGGTTTTTAAGAACACAGGCTAAGGGAGAAGAAGGAGGAATGGAGGGTGGAATTTTGCCTATAGTGAAGGAGGCAAGCCTAGAGAAAAGAGAGTAGAGACGTGGAGGGAAGGGATTCGGGGGTTCTTACCTTCCGGAAAAGCGGGAAAGGGGTCAGGGCACAGAAATAAGGGGTTGGGGAGCAGAGATAAGAGGTTGGGGTGCAGAAATAAGGGGTTGGGGTACAGAGATAAGAGGTCGGGGTGCAGAAATAAGGGACCGGGGTGTGGAAATAAGGGATCGAGGCACAGAGATCAGAGGTCGGGGCATGGAAATTAGGGATCAGGGTGCAGAGATAAGAGGTCAGGGTGCAGAAATAAGGGATCGGGGGTTCTTGCCCCCCAGAAAAGCAGAGAAGGGGTAGAGACACAGAGAGAAGGAGTTGAGGGGTTCTTGTCCCCCAGAAAAGCAGTACTTGCCACTAAGGGTGAAGGAACAAGGCAGGCATCCCTGCATGGTCAGACACCTCTGAAACGTGGGTGAATAATCAGAGAGGCATCCCTGCAATGATTAAACACCAAGGGAAGGTTGCCTTCCTGAGTCCGTGACCGGCGCCGGGGTTTTGGGTCCATGCATAAAACGTGTCTCCTTTGTCTCTACCAGAAAATGAAAGGAATTGAAATTAAGAGAAGGGAGAGATTGAAGTGTGGTGCCAAGATTGAATGGAGAAAGAGGTTGAGGGATAGTGAGGGAGGTTGGAGAAGAGAGTAAAAAGAGGCCGCTTACCGGATTTAAAATTGGTGAGATGTTCCTTGGGCTGGTGGGTCTGAGGACCCGAGGTCGTAGGTGGATCTTTTTCACAGAGCAAAGAGCAGGAGGACAGGGGATTGATCTCCCAAGGGGGGTCCCCCAATCCGAGTCACGGCACCAAATTTCATGTGCGTCCGTGTGAAGAGACCACCAAACAGGCTTTGTGTGAGCAACAAGGCTGTTTATTTCACCTGGGTGCAGGCGGGCTGAGTCCAAAAAGAGAGTCATCAAAGGGAGATAGGGGTGGGGCCGTTTTATAGGATTTGGGTAGGTAAAGGAAAATTACAGTCAAAGGGGAGTTGTTCTCTGGGCAGGAGTGGGGGTCACAATGTGCTCAGTAGGGGAGCTTTTGAGCCAGGATGAGCCAGGAGAAGGAATTTCACAAGATAATATCATCAGTTAAGGCAGGAACAGGCCATTTTCACTTCTTTTGTGGTGGAATGTCATCAGTTAAGGCAGGAACCGGCCATCTGGATGTGTATGTGCAGGTCACAGGGGATATGATGGCTTAGCTTGGGCTCAGAGGCCTGACAGTCACATTCAGAGGTACTGGGGCTTAGGCATTCACATGTTTTTCATATGTTTTTAGTGGGACACTTGAACCCATAATACTCTCTTGAGAGGTTATCATGAGGATTGAATGTGGTAATGCACGTAAAGCTGTGAGCACAGTGCTTGGCTGGCACTTCATTCCATAAATTACTTTTGAAAGAAAAAAGTTGGCTGGGCATGGTAGCTCATGCCTGTAATCCCAGCACTTTAGGAAGTGGAGGTGGAAGCATCACTTGAGGCCAGGAGTTTGAGACCAGCCTGGGCAACATAGTGAGACCCCTGTCTCTACAAAACAATAAATAAAAATGGCTGCGTGTGGTGGCACATGCCTGTAAATCCTAGCTGCATCCAGAAGCTGAGGCTAGAGGATCGCTTGAGCCTAGGAGGTCAAGGCTGCAGTGAGCTATGATCACACACCAGCCTGGGTGACAGAGTGAGAGCCAGTCTCAGAAAAGAAAAGAAAAAAAGGAAGAAGTTGAGCACCTGGAAATTAGATGCTTTGTGTACATTGTGTGCCAGGCCCCATTTAAGTGCTTGATGTGTATTATCCCGCCAAATCCTTACAACCACCCCTCAAGCCAGGCAAGGTTTTCATTTAAATGATATAGAAGCTGTGACTCAGAGAGGTTAAGGCATTTGCCTGAAGTCACACAGCCTAAATGGCAGAGCTGAGGATCAGCCTGAAGCCTATGAGGCTCCACCTCATCACACTACATAGGACTGTGCTGTAGTGTGGAGTGGGGGCTGCTTGCAGGGGCAGAAAGGCGGGGAGGAAATGCTGAGCACACAGCACACAGGCCCTGGGGGGCTTTCTGGGTCCGAGGGACCTGGAATGAGTCTCTGCAATAGTGAGAGACCTAGCTGACGGCAGGCTGCCTGGGGAGGTGCTGGTGAGCTGCCAGGGTGCAGGGCCAACAGGTCTGAGCCACTCCACCGTGACTTAACCAGCCTGGCCGATACTCCAGGTGGGGGCTGGGACAGGGCTCAGCCGGGGGTGAGGAATGTTGCCCTGAGTGCAGGTACACTCACTTCTCCAGGCTTCATTCTGAGTATACGCAGCTCTCCAGGAAGCGAAGAGGGCACTTCCTTACAGAGGCTTGAAAGTGCGGTCATCCAAGATTCAGGCCACTCTTTCTTCCTTCCTGCTTTCTTCTGAAAGGTTCCTTGCACCTAAGGAAGGTAACAATGAACTAGGTTTACAGTTCCGGACTAGAAGTTCATTTACTCAGGTACTAACTTGTTTACTCACTCAAGCGTTTATTCATTCATTCACTCACTTACTCTTCCACCCATTCACCTAATGGCTCATTGATTCATTCATTCACTCATGCTCTCACATATTCATGCCCACAGCCACTCACTCTTCCACCTACCCATCCACCCACACATCCATCCATCCAACCATCCATCCATCCATCCATCCATCCATCCATCCACCCATCAAACCAACCATCATCCTCTTATTCAATTGCCTTCCCATTCATCCCTTCTCTCATCCCCCATTTTCCCAACCAATCTTTCATTCTTTCTTCCATCTATCTATCCATCCATCCACCCAACCTTTATTAAGCACCTACCATGTTTCCCACTCAAAACTCCCTATGGCTCCCAAAGTAGTTCTGCACCCACTTCGGCTGATAATTCACTTACATATTGGACCCCAGCTCCTTGGCATCACAGTGGCGTGGTTCCCTTGTCTCCTCCTCAGGAGGAGGCTCAGGAGAAGTGGATAGGTGGTCTTCTGCACAGCCCTAGTCCGCAGGTTCCAGCCAGTGACAGCCGCCTGAGACTTGGGGTTTTTCAGAACCCTTTGTGCTTTGAGGCCTTTCTCATCTTTAATGCCAGAACTATGCATGCTCCTGGGCTCTGTGGCTCCAGCGGGGCCCTGTTTTCAGTTTCTTGGGGCCCATTTCTTGCCTCCCTCAGGCCAGAGCAGAGCTTCAGACTGTGGGGACCCATAGACTTGGGGGCCCTCCTTGAGGAGGACTCTGGGGCCTCTCTTCTTGGAGTACAGGTGAATATGCTTCCTGGAAAGATTCACTGACACCTGGAGGCTTAGAGGAGGGCAGGGCGGTCCCGGGCAATCTGGTGAAGTCCGTGGCATTCAGTCCTGGCCAGAGGGCAAGAGAAGGGGCTCATGGTCCAAAATGGATGCAGGGAATAGGACACCGCCAGGGAAGCTGGCAGGAGCGCTTCTCATACGTTCCCCAAATGCCCTACTGCTACACCTTGGCTTGTGTCCTTGTCGGCACCTGGAAACCCCTTCCCACTCCCCACCCTGACACTCAGCCTCTGCTCTCCTCTCAGCTGAGTCCACACGCTCCTGCTCTTTGCTTTCAGACACTCTGGTTGCTTCCCCCAGGGCCCCTACAGAGCTCCATAAAGATTTGCTAAGTGAATGAATGAGTTCTCATTTTACAGATGAGGGGGTTAAATTCCCTGGGTTTTTCCCCTTCCCCAGCCTTTCCCCAGCTAGTTCCTCCTCCTTTACATCCCAGCCAAAAGACCAATCCCGGGAGGCTCTCTGGACGTCCCCTCAATTTGCCACTCCCATTTCCTGCTCCCCTCCTATCCTCCCGCCCCCCGTGCCCAGGTCCTGCTCTCTTTACACCCTGACACCTTCCTGCTTGCTTGTTTCCTGTCTCCTGGCAAATGTCACCATCCCCATTTCACAGAGGAGGAAACCGTGGCTCAGAGAAGCCTCAGAGGGAATAGCCCAGCCAGATAAAAACCCCTGGGTCCTGAGCACTTCCTTCCACCCATAGTAGCCAGGTGCTTTATTCATGTGGTTTTACTCGGAAATCGGGATGGTTGTAGGTAATAATAGTGGCCATGCAGATCATATTTCATGACAGTTTTTGAAAGGCGCCGTTTCCACTTCGCAGTTCCAGTGCAGGCGGGCAGGACTCAGGGTTGTGTGTGTGCGCGCGAGTGCCTGCCTGTAGGTGGCCCCGGCCAAGCCAGCCCCGCCCCAGGAGGGGGCTGGACATTAGTCCTGCATGAGGGTGTCTGGGAACTGGGTGCGCCACGGGGGCCCTACCTCACTCCTTCCTCTCACATTGCCGATCGAGTCAGCCCCACGGCGGCAGCACCACGACGGACCGGGATCCTCGAGGTGCCAGCCCATGGCCGAGCCTGCTCTCCTCCCCGCCGCCCAGATGGAGAGGCTGGCCCCAGGGCCCCTAGCCTCACCGTGTCCTCGGATCCCGCGGGCCCGCATTGCCAGGCGCTGCACCCAGCACTGGGCCGACCTGGGCTGCAGGTACAGGGGTCACGGGAGCGGGAGGAAAGTTGGCCCTACTATGCGCCAGGGGCATGTGCGGTCTGTCTTCACAACGTCCCTGTGCGCAAGAATCTTCCTCCATCGTACAGATGAGGAAACAGAGGCTTGGAGAGCCCTGTCACCTGGCTGTCAAGTGGTGGAGATGGCTTTTAGCCCTGGTCCATGGGACTCCAAACCTAGACCCTTCCTGGGACACAGCATTGCCCTGGGTTCAGGCTACTGGCCTCCTACAGGGGTCACTGATTTTCAGATTCTTAGAGACCATGAGTGACGCCAGTATGTGCCATTTCCTCTTCCTCTGGATGTAGAGAGTCTTAGGGGGCCCAGGGGCTCAAGATTCAGGAGTCTCTGGGTCAAGATTCTGGGTCAGTGTGGCCGTGTGGTCACCTCAGCTGAGAACTGGTCACCCCTTATTCCTGCTCAGCCTGCCACTGACAGCCAGACTAGAATTTTCAAATAGTCATTTCCCCCACTCTAATTACATCATATTACAATTTGATTATTATAGAAAGTCAAACAGTACAGGAATACGTATGTTCATTCTTGAAAACTTACTAGTGTTAAAGTTTTGACATATACCTTGGGAGAACTTTTTGACATATACAAACCTAAACTTGTATAGTTTTACAAAAATAGGTTCTTGTGTTAATGTGCTTGTAAGGTTTTCCCCTGCAACCCCTCAGTTAATGTTATGGACATCTTTACATGTCAGTAACATAAAGATCCAACTCATTCACTTTAATGCCCTGCCAAGATCCAACTTTATGGATATCTTTGGTTAATTTGAATCAGTTCCTGGCTAATGGACATTTAGGTTGGTTCCAATTTTTAACGATTCTAAGCAATGCAGCAATGAACATCTCTGGGGATTTGCATGGGTAAAATTCACGTCCTAGACTTGCAGTTGCAAGTTTAAAAGGAATGTTAGAATCTTAATAGACCCTGCCCTCCAAAAGTGTTCTAGCTTGGAACACACCTGCAGCAGGAGACCCCCACTGCCCCATTCATTTGCCACCCAAGGACCTGAAGACTAGACGTGGTCTGTACTCAGAAAGCAGATTCAGGGAGTAGGTGATCCTGATCCTAGGACAACTGAGTCCTAGAATTCCCTTAAGGGAACAACTTCTAGGCTCAGGAAAGGGAAGGGGAGCTTAGTGAGACCATTTCATTCATACAGCATGTTCGCTGAGCTCTTATGTGTGTGGGGCTCTGCCCCATCCCAGGCAAAAATTACTCAGGATAGGATTTTAATGAGAATCAATTTTAAGAAGCCAAAGACAAGTTTATCTATCTATCTATCTATCTATCTATCTTATATCTAATCTATCCATCTATCTATTCTATATCTAATCTATCTATTCATCTGTCTATCTATCTATCTATCTATCTATCTATCTATCTATCTATCTATCTATTCTATATCTAATCTATCCATCTATCTATCTATTCTATATCTAATCTATCTATCTATTCATCTATCTATCTATGTTTCCTATTGCTGCTATAACAAATCACATAAGCTTATCTATCATCTCTCTCTCTGTCTCTCTCATTTATATTAGTTTTCTATTGCTGCTATAACAAATCACATAAACTTAGTAGCTTAAAACAACACAAATGTGTTATCTGACAGTTCTGAATGCTGGAAATCCCCAAATCGAGGGGTCTGTAGGGGTGCATTCTCTCTGGAGGTTCTAGGAATCTGTTTCCTTGCCTTTTCCAGCTTCTGCTGCTGCCCACATTCCTTGGCTGATGGTCCTCTTCTGTCTTCAAAGGCAGCTCTGTAACACCTTCACGTATCTCTCTGACTCTGACCTCCACAGTCATCCCCATGTCTCCTTCTCTGACTCTCCTGCCTCCCTCTTTCATTAATAAGGACCCTTGTGATGACATTGGGCCCACTGGCTAATCCAGGATCATCCCCCCATCTCAAGATCTTTAGCTTAATCACATCTGCAGAGTCCCCTTGCCTGATAACATATATTCACAAATACTGAGGATTAGGATGTGGACATCTTGGGGAGCTGTTATTCAGCTGATCACACCATCTATCCAACTATCCGTCTTCCATCCATCCGTCTACCTATCTATCTACCTATTATGGCTGCTCCCCTGACTCCACCACCACCCTGCCTTAATCTCCTGGTTCCTTGTGATCTTTGAGGCAATTAATATTGAATTCACTATAAGAGCTCCTGACCCACTGAATGTGCTTAATAGCTACTGGTTGAATGAACAGATGAATAATACTTAAGAGAGTTTAAAATTTGAACCATTCATTCTCTTTATTACTGAAAACAAAACAACAAAAGCAACATTTTTACTTCCAGAACAGTGGTTTTTCTTTTCTTGAGATGGAGTCTCACTCTGTTGCCCAGGCTGGAGTACAATGGCATGATCTCGGCTCACTGCAACCTCCCAGGTTCAAGTGATTCTCCTGCCTGAGCCTCTTGAGTAGCTAGGATTACAGGCGTGTGCCACCATGCCTGGCTAATTTTTGTATTTTCGGTAGAGACGGGGTTTCACCATGTTGGTCAGGCTGGTCTCAAACTCCTGAACTCATGATCCACCTGCCTTTGCCTCCCAAAGTGCTGGGATTACAAGTGTGAGCCAACGTGCCTGGCCCAGAATAGTGGTTTTTAAACCAGGGTTCTGCAAACATTTTATTTGTATTTAATTTTTATTATATCTTTCAAGTATTAAACATCTAGTAAAAATACTATCTCCACTCAGGTATCCCAAATGTTTTTTGTCAACTAAAATTATCTTGATTGTATGATCAGTAAATGCTTTAAACTTATAAAATCAGCTTATAATAATATCACCGTTACCTCTTTTGTTCATTGAGAAGACATTCCACTGCCAAAGGAAAAAAAAAAAGTGAAAACTACTTCTCTGGAACAGGGTTGGTCTGTTTGCTCCAGGCCAATGTTCTTGTGTATTGGCTCACAAGGTCACTAGGTCAGCTCCCCCAATCCTTTGAGTCTGTTCATTTCACCGGTCCCTTGCTTGTGAGTCATTTAGTTATTCAACAAATTCCAGCAGGACGGCAACCTTCAGGATGTAAGCCTGGATCTGTTCTGTTTACCCACGGCTCTCTAGCACTGGCACAGGGCTGGCTTGTTGTAGGCGCTCATGAAATATTTGTCTGATGAATGAAATGTCACTGCCTCTACGTGAAGTCCTGTGATGGACATGAGGCTGTGGGCGTGAATAAGATGCTCTCTCAGCCCTTAAGATGCCCACAGGCTGGTCCAGGAGGAAGACATAACACTGGTCACTACCACATCATACACTAAATGCTGACCGGAAAGGCCTGAGCAGGGATGAATAGAGTCAATGTTGCCATCAAACAGAAAGTCCCATAATGTGAGGGGGACACCGAATTCACTGTCTATGTGGACTTCATCTTAAAACCATGCAATATTGGCCTTGGGAGGTGCCTCAAAGACCCAGTAGGAGTGAGGTGACTCTGTTGGGATTCCCCTTGTCCTTGCTCCCCGTAGAAATATATTTTCTGTTAATTCATGATTGGTATAAAAATACAAAAAAAGTAGCAAGTGAAATCCACCTGCCTCTCCCACCTCCAACCCACAAGAACAGCAATTGTGAGAAGTTAAGTGCACATCCTATAGGATTTTGTGCTTCCTAAATATTTACATACATGTATATGTAAAATGTATCTATGATGCAATTCATGCACACAATTGTACTTAACATACTTGAATTGGTTTATATTATGTATACTATTTTATAAATGACATTTCCATCTTTATAATATCTTTTCCTGGAAAGACATAGAAATCAACATTATTCTTTTCTTTTTCTTTTGGAGACAGAGTCTTGCTCTATTGACCAGGCTGAGGCTGGAGTGCAGTGGTGGAATCACTGCAGCCTCAACCTCCCAGGCTCAAGTGATCCTGGGACCACAGGCATGCACCACCACACCTAGGTATTTGTTAAATTTTTGTAGAGATGGGGTCTCCCTGTGTTGCTCAGGCTGGTCTCAAACTCCTGGACTCAAGCAATCCTCCTGCCTCAGCCTCCCAAGTAGGTGAGACTACAGGCATGTGCCACCACACCTGCCCTTACATTATCCTCTTTAAAGACTGTGTGATGTTTCATTTTATGACTGGACAGTACTTTTTTTAACTAGCCTCCTGTTGATGGAATTTTAGGTTGCTTCTTTTTCTCTTTTGGTTGCTATTATAAACTATACTGCAATGTTCTTGGACATATGTCTTTGTGTACTTATGATACATTTTCAGAATAGGAATCACTGAGTCCAAAGGTGTATACATTTAAAATTCTGAAACATATTCTGGGTGGTTTTCCAGGAAGGTTGTACCCAATTAGACTCACCAAGCGGGTGTGAGCTTGTTTCCTAATATACATGACATTCTTGACCAGACATTATTGTTCATTTTTAGTCTTGGCTAATTGGATTGGGAGAAACCTGTCTCTTGTTTTAATTCACCCTTTTTATTATTATTAGTGAGGCTGAGCATCTTTTCACATGCTCAGTGTCCGACAGAGTTCAAAGGCAGATCAGAGAGGCAGAAAGACCCATTTTGAGTCTAGTGCACCAGCCAGATTTCCTTAATCAATAATGAGTTAAAGGACTTGGCTGATTGCACACAGATAGCTTGTAGAATCAATCACCTTTACACGGTTCACCTTCACTCATATTTTGCTCATGTGTAGCTCAAGTCTCTGCCACTGGGGTCAATGTCAACTGATCTCTCCAGACACACCCTCTTGTATGTGAACCCAACCACTGAATAAATCACCTACACATAGTTTAAATGTGTCAGGGGTAGAAGGACAGCCTGAATCTGAAAGTCCAGCTTCACCACTTATCAGCTGTGGACCTCTGGGGAAGTTACTTAATCTTTCTGAGCCTTGGTTCCTTTTCTGTAAAATGGTTGTGAACAGCAGTACCTGCTTCATAGACTTGTTGTGAGGATAAAATGACATTAATGCATGTGAGGGCTTAGTACAGTGCCCACCATGTAGAAATGGAACAATTTGTGTCAGATATCAGTGGTCAAAGGGCAAGTTCTTGGAGCTGACTCCAAATAGCACAGGCTTGTTTTCATGGGACAAGTACATTCAGGACTCCTGACTCCTTGGCATGGCGGAAAGATTTGCATTTGAGTCCTAAATCCTCCACTCATCATTGGGAAAGTTCCCTCATTTCTCTGGGCCTGATCCTTCATTTTTAGAATCAGTGCCATTCAGACAGTGGCTGCCGTTCACACTCACACATCCTCCTGGTTCGAAACCCAGAACGGCCACCTCAGATATCCGCAGCTCCGGGGACCAGGCTGCCGCTGGGGGCTTCTGACCAGCTTTGCAGGAAAAAGTCCTTGCAAACCACTTTCCTCCAGGGCTCTCCAGCAGGAGAGGCCTCCCCAGATCCTGCTCACAAACCAGCGAAGGGCAGGTCCCTTCGGATGGAGCTTCCTGTTTTCCCTCTTTTCTCACAATGAAGCAGAGGTGAAGGTGTTAATTACACCAAGCGGTTAGGCTGCCGCTCTTCACAACCCTGGGGTCCTCACCCTGCCTGCAATGTGGAGGCCGCTTCTCCACCTCCCCTCCTGTCAGGCATCACTGACTCTACCCAAATTGACCAGCAGATGCTCATCCAAGTGTGAGAATGTCTTTTCTCGACACTTGCCAGCACTGGGTGTTGGCAATCTTTTCTGTGTTTGCCAATCTGATAGAGTCCATCCTTGTTTTAATTTGCATTGCCCTGATTACTTGTGAGGCTCCACATCTTTTCACGCGTAGGGCATTTGCATTTTATCTCCTGTGGCTTGTGGATTTCTATCTGCTGCCGACTTTCCCAGTAGATTTTTTGGGTATTTTTTTTCTTTTTCTTGTTGCTTTCCAGGAACTCTTTATATATATAGACTGAATAGTAACACTTTATCATTGGTTGCAGATATTTCCTCTCAGTTGAGGAAAAAGGTCCTATGACATTTTTTGTAGTGTCTTTTGTCATACAAAAGTTTTAAGTCTTGATGTAATCAACTCAGCTTTCTTCTGTTATGGCTTCTGGATTTTAATTTGCTTGGAGAATTGTTCTCCACTACCATTTGTTTCTTACTGACTTTGTTCTCATTAAACCCTAATACAGACTTCTATCCACACAGGGAAAATTCCTTTGTACTTCCCGGCATAAAGACCTGCTCCTCTTCCTGGGAGATTTGCATATCTCATTTCCTCCCTGACATTCACTGACTGTTTCTTTAAAACTGAGTTTCAACACCACCTCCTCCAGGAAGCCTCTTCTCAGCCCACTCCTCCTTTTGTTCTCTAGTTACTGCTCTGTCCCCTCAGGCTGTTTGCCCCATCTTAAGAGGACTGTCGGCTGCTGCTGGCTGCTCGTTGGTCGGAAGGCAGCCTTGTGTTTTCATGTTTTTGGAGTACTTACTATGGGCTGAATGTTTTACAGGCCTTACTTTATTTCATCCTCACTGCCTTCTGTATACTATCCCATCATCACCCCGATTTTATAGGCCGCACATCAAGAGGACAGACCTAGGCCCAGACAGTGTGACTTCAGGGCCTTGGTCCTTAGCCACCGTAGTCAATGTTTTCTGTTGGGGTGGTGACAAAGGGCCACAGATTTAGTGGCTGAAACAATACAAATGTATTATCTTAGAGTTCTAGAGGTCAGAAGTCCAAAATGGGTCTTACTGGTCTAAAAATCAAAGTGTTGGCAGGACTGTGATCCTTTCTGGAGGCTCTCGGGGACAATCAATTTTCTAGCTTCAAGAAGCCACCTGCCTGCCTGAAGTTGTGGTCCACCTGCATCTGCAAAGCCAAGCGTGGCCGGCTGAGTCCTTCTCATGCTACCATCTCTCTGTTTTTCACTCTTCTGCCTCCCTCTTCCCCGTTTAAGGACCTTAGTGGTTTCATTGGGCCCGCTCAGGCAACCCAGAATAATCTCCCCAAAATCAGCTGATTAGCAACTGTAATTCCATCTGCAACCTCCATCCTACCTTTGCCATGTAACACACACATTTACAGATTCCAGGGAGTAGTGGGTAGTCGGGGCGTTATTCTGCCTACCCGCAGCCACTCTTCCATATTGCTTTGCCAAACTTCAGTCCCCTGCCTCCACCCCCAGGAGTCATCCTGCCTCCCTCCAACCTGGGGCTTAGATCAGTGCCTTGGAGTCACCTGGAGGGCTTGTGCAAACCCAGATTGCTGCACCCCACCCCCAGAGTTTCTAATTCTGTAGTTCTGGGGTGAGGGCTGAAAATGTGCGTTCCTAACAGGTTCTCAAGTGATGCTGATACTGAAGGTCTGGGGCCTACACTTTGAGAACCACTGGGTGAAATTTTTTAATCCTTCAAATGTTTATCAATATCTGCTCTGTTTTGGGAGCTGGGCTCATACAATAATAAATAGAGTATCTCTGGTCTCAAGAGATCCCAGTCTAAAGGAGAAAACAAATAGGCAATGACTATGGAGGGCGGTAAGTGCCAGGACATCAATGAGCCCAACGCCTGTAGGAGGGCTGCAGAGAAGGCTTCCTGGAGGAGGTGATGCCTGAGCTGAGTCCCAAAGTAGGCACTGATCAGGCCAAGGATGGGAAGGAGAAGGGTGTTCCTGGCAGTAGCTGCCAACTGGGCAAAACTCCAGGGCAAGAGGGAGCCTGGTGCCTCTGAGAGGTATACGTAGCTCACACTGGCTGGAGGAGAGAGCAGGGCAGAGGAGAGATGGGATTGCAGTTTGCTTTCAAGCCCTGAGCCCGGCGGCAACCCCAGGGCCAGGAGACCTGAAGGTGGGATGACAATCTGGCTCTTAAGCCCTTGAGTGCGCAATGGAAGAGTGAGCGATGAGGACCTCCCTGTGAAGATGTGCAGCAAAGACAGGGATAATGAGGCCATGCCTCACCCCTAGGCCCGCCTAAGAGGAGGTGTAACCGTGGCAACCAGCCTGATGCTCTTCCTGCTGGTCTTTTCTGAAGGCTTTAAAGACCAGATGTTCTTAATCTGGGGCTCAAGGATGGACCTTCAAAGATCCGAGAACCACTAAAATTATTTGCTAAATGTTATGCATCTCTGTGTGTGTGCAATTCTCCGGAGAGAGGATCCACAACTTACATAAGATTTTAAAAAGCTCTCCCCACTGCGCCACCCCCCTACCCCAAACCAGCTAGGAAGATGTTATATAGACCAGGAGTTGTAAACTCTGGTGCCTACAAGGGTCAAGTGGGACCCTCAGCGAGTCACGTGGCAGAGTGTAACATCTCAGGGCATGGTGAGGATTGTGGAAGCGAGGTGTGAATGGGAAAACCAAGCTCTGTAATATATTTTAAGGAATTTTCTGAGCCAATGTAAGAGACCCTGGCCTGGGGAACACAGTCTCAGAGGTCCTGAGAAGGTGTCACCATGGCAGTCGGATTACAGTTTGGTTTTATGCATTTTAGGGGAGACAAGAGTTACAGGCAAAGACATAATTCAAAGCATAGAAGCTGTATAGTGGTTTGGCCGGAAAAGGCGGCATATCTTGAAGCCCGGGCTTACAGGTTATATGTGGATTCAGATTCTTTAATTTGCAATTGGTTAGAGGAGTGAAGCCTCATCTAAAAATTTGGAGTCAGCAGAAAGGAATGTTTAAGAGAAGGAAGTCTGTTAACCAATATACCGGGTCAGAGTTGCTCGTAGGGGTGTGTAAGTTTACCTTTGTCTGGCACGGCCATAGGTCCTGTTTATAATTGGTTATCTTATTGTCACAAAAAGTCTGTTTTGTCAGTCTTGTGATGTCTGTTCTGTTTCTTTTTCTTTTTTTTGACAGTCTTGCTCTGTCACCCGGTAGCAAAATCTCAGCTCACTGCAACCTCCACCTCTGGGGTTTAAGCGATTCTCCTGCCTCAGCCTTCCAAATAGCTGGGATTACAGGCACCCACCACCACACCTGGATAATTTTTGTATTTTTAGTAGAGATGGGGTTTCACCATGTTGGCCAGGCTAGTCTCAAACTCCTGGTCTCAAGTGATCCACCCACCTCAGCCTCCCAAAGTGCTGGGATTACAGGAGTGAGCCACCACGCCTGGCCATTGTGATGCCTATTTTAACATTAATGCTGGTCAGATGCTGTGCCGAAACTACAAAAGGGAGGAGCGTACAATGAGGTGTGTCCAACTTCCCAACCCATCATGGCTGCGAATTCAGTTTTGCAGGTTTCCCTGGGATTCCCTTGGCCAAGAGATTGGGTCTGTTCAATTGGCTGGGGGGCTTAGGATTTTATTTTTGGTTTGTGGAGGACCCTAAGCCTATTAAAAACTTTTTTTTTTTTTTTTTAGAGACAGTGTCTCACTCTTTTACCCAAGCTGGAGTGCAGTAACACAATCATAGCTCACTGCGACTTCAAACTCCTGGGCTCAAGCAATCCTCCTGCTCATGCCTCCTGAATGGCCGGAACTTCAGTTATGCACCACCACACTTGGCTAATTTTTTTTTTTTTTTTTTACCAGATGGAGTCTTGCTCTGTTGCCCAGGCTGGAGTGCAATGACGCCATCCTGGCTCACTGCAAGCTCCCGGGTTCACGCCATTCTCCTGCCTCAGCCCCCTGAGTAGCTGGGACTACAGGCACCCGCCACTATGCCCAGCTAATTTTTTTTGTATTTTTAGTAGAGACAATGTTTCACCATGTTAGCCAGGATGGTCTCGATCTCCTGACCTCGTGATCGTCCCACCTCGGCCTCCCAAAGTGCTGGGATTACAGGCGTGAGCCACCGTGCCTGGGCACACCCGCTAATTTTTGTAATTTTTTTTTGTAGGGATAGGGTCTTGCTGTGTTGCCCAGGCTGATTTCCAACTCCTGGGCTCAGATGATCCTCCTGCCTCCGCCTCCCAAAACACTGGGATTACAGGTGTGAGCCACTGTGCCTGGTCTAAAACTTTTTATATGATCAAATTAACAGCATTAACACTTAATGTTATTTTAATAAAAACAACATTTTATTTAACCCAATATGTCCAGAATATTTTCACATGTAATCAATATAAAAATATCAATTAATGAGATATTTTACATTTTCAAATATGAAGTCTTCAAAATCCAGTGTGTACTTTTCATTTCCAGCAATCTCTGATAGGATGCTAAATTTTCATCAGAAATCCTTAATGTATATTTAGATTTCATAAAATATACAGCCAGAAAAGTAGATTTGTGTACTCAAGTTGTTCTAAACATATTTAGGCCTTTTCCAGTAACTGAAACAAGTACCTAGTTTTAAATTTAAATTAGTTAAAATTAAATAAAGTTGGCTGGGCGAGGTGGCTCACACCTGTAATCCCAGCACTGTGGGAGGCTGAGAAGGGCAGATCACCTGAGGCTAGGAGCTTGAGACCAGCCTGGCCAACATGGAGAAACCCTATCTGTACTAAAAATACAAAAATTAGCTGGGCGTGGTGGAAGGTGCCTGTAATCCCAGCCGGGAGGCTGAGGCAGGAGAATCGCTTAAACCCAAGAGGCAGAGGTTTCTGTGAGCTGAGATTGCACCACTGCACTCCAACCTGGGCAAAAGAGTGAGATTCTGTCTCAAAATGAAAGAAAAGAAAAGAAAAGAAAAAAGAAAAGAGAAAAGAAAGAAAAGAAAAGAAGGAAGGAAGGAGTTAAAAATTCAGTTCCTCCTTCATGCTAAATACCATATTTCAAGGGCTCGGGTGGCTAGTGGCTACAATATTGGCCAGTACAAATCAAGATGACAATCGAAGTGACTCAGGAAGGGACACAAGAGTGTCTATAACCTTGTTCGAAGGAAGGATCAGGGCAAACCTACACAACTTAAGGACTTGCGAAGCTTCTCTGGCAAGCACCACAGGGCTGTGCTGCTGGCTGGAAGCCCATTTTAAGAGGCAGCCACCACTTGGCTTCAGCCAATTGTCACTTAGAGACAGAGACCCAGGATTATCATCTCTACTGATTATTTTTTCCCAAGGGAAATTGGAACTAGAGGACTTAAAAATGTGAGACCTCCTCATTTTCAAATGATGGCAAGCTATTTAAAAGGTGTGAAAATCCAGTGTGTGTGTTGGGGACGTGGTGGGGGGATGCAGTTTGCTATCTCAGATGGAGATTGGTAGATCGTGATCTTCTGTTGGGAATATTTGTCATCCCAGAGGTCATGGGCAGTACCTTAATCTCCCCCAGCCATCTAAAAAATGCAGGCTGCCCCTCCCAGAAGTGCTATGTGAGAATTTTGATGCAATCCATCAGTTCCCACCCAACTCTTGAAACCTATGCAATGCTCTGAACCCCAGCAACATAATGATACTCCTGGCTTCCCAACCCTGGTTGCACAATGGAATCAACAATAGGTGCTCAGGTCCCATTCCCAGCAGTTTGGGTGTCACTGGTCTGGCTGGGGCATTGCTTGGGCATAATGGCCTGGAAAAGCTCACTGGGAGATTCCAGCCCATGGGCAGGGTGGAGAAGCACCCTGCCCTGGAGAAGGTCTCTGGGCCAGGTCCGCACGCTTAGGATGCAGCTTCTTCGGCCCAGCATGGGTCCTCTGTTCTTCTGATTTGTGCCCAGCTTGAACAGCTAAAGGGGGCACCCATAGCTGTGCCTTCCCTGTCTCCCAGCCCAGCCTCCTGTGTGATTCAGGAAGCTAAATTACATTAATTACATTTCAGAATATTTTATTCTTATTGTCTATAACACAAAATAGCCATGCTTGTGACTTTCATAACCCACAGATCAGCTCTAGCAGAATTGCTATGTGAAGGAGATATGGCGAGCATCGTTTAATAATTCAAAGAATGGTCACACTGTCCAGAATGAGCCAGTCTTCTTTGTCTTAATGGGAAAGTTGTAGCTGTAGAGGGATTTTAGGAGCTCAGTTAAGATGATACTAAAAATGTAAAGGTAAGATTTGCCTTTTATAACATCTCATTCCCACCCATCCCAACCCTGTCCCCACAGGGGTTGCTTCATAGATGTGAGTGTTGCTGTGTCCTGATGTTCAGGTTGTGCACTGCATAACAGTGTTACACTCAGAGGGGCACCATTTACGTAGTCATCATGTATTAAGTTATGTGAGTTATATGGGTGGGCATGAAGAATCCAAACCTCCTGTGAAGTCCTCAGGCAACAGAGGAGAGACCCTCTTCATAGGCACACAAGGCTATGTACACATTCATGAGTGACTGTGCACACACAATTCCCTGGCACACCCATATGCACATGGCTGTGCCCTGAGATTGCCTTCTTTCTTTTTTTTTTTGAGCTGGGTCCGTTTTTATTGTGGATCGGGGCTTAGAGGATAAGCACTGGTCAGCATCATTAGCTGCACCATCTACCATCCTTCTCTGTGACCCACATCTGTGGGAGGGTCTAAATTTAGCCCAAGAAATCAGGATCAAGAAGGGGGAAAAAAAGCCATTGGCCACATGGCCACTTCTGCTATATCTACACCTACCAGTCACTGAACACTTACCCAAGGTGACAGTTTCCATGCAGGAGACCCAAGTGGCTCTGCTAGGGACAATAACTTATTTGCCTAAAGCTTTTTTCTTTCTCAAAAGAGGGGGCGGAGAAGGCTGATTTCTAGAAATAGATGTGGAATTGAAGAATGTCCCAGGGAGCTAAGTTTTAAGGACTAACCACAAACTTGTTACTTCTCCAACAATGTCATGAATCCATTCCTTGCACCACTGCACATTTTTCATGCATTCAAAAGTGTTTCTAGAGCTCCAGAACCATGAGTACCTCATCACATCCTAAGCATCACATCCCCCAGCAAGCCGCCTGCACCAGGCCTTTCTCTAGAAGTCCTGAGACTGAGTACTCTCCGAAGGCTGGAGGTTTGTGCGAGTTTGTACGTGTGGTTGAGTGCTTGTGTGAGGAAAGTCCCGCTGGTGTTGATCTCCATCAAGGTCAAGTTATCCAGCTTGGCATGTGCCTCCTGTTGTCTCACAAAGTTGTCAGCAGACACTCGGAGTTTGGCTATACGAGTGTCCCATATATCCTTGACCAGGGTCCGGATTTCGTCTGCCTTCGGGATGTCGTCTGAAGCATGATTTAATGGGAGCTTGGTAAGTTCCATGTAGTAGAGGCTGGGCATTGGGGTAAAAGCTTCTTCCTTTCATTCATGATCCCTCATCTTCTCCAACTTTTCTATGTTCATCCACTCTGGAGGGAGCAGTCGACATTTCTGCTTTTGTTTCAGGTTAATTGCCAGCCACGGGGGTACTTCCACTGGTAAACCAGGGTTAAAAGGCCCCAGGTACCCACCCTGATGAGGTAGCTCTTGTCCAGACTGAAGTTGGGGATAATGGTAACCAGCTCCTTCTCGGCCAGGAACTCAACCTCGGCCGCGTCCATGGTGGTGCGAGTGGCCGGCTCGGGCCTCATGGTCTCCTTGGGCTCCTCAGCATCCCGGAGGAGGCGCCGCGGCCACCGTTTGCCCCGAGATTGCCTTTCAGTCTCTGCTCTAAGAGCCCCAATTCCTATCCTTTATTGATTCCTGACTCAGAACCGGATGTGTCACTTTATCTGGGGGTTGGAGATAGGGTGCAACATGGAGCGTGCACACAGCCAGTGGCATGTGCACCTAGCACCCGGGAATGGTGTGAGTGGCAGAGAGTGGGCTCACCGCACCTCTGGCAGAGCTGCTGGGGTTGTGCAATAGCATGCTGTCCCTGTCAGCTATCATTGTGTGACAAATGATCCCCAAACCCAGCAGCAATCATTTCCCGAAGCGACGATCGTGTACTCCCGCTTCTGTGCCTGCAGGTGGCTGGGGATTAGCTGCTCTACCCTAGGCTCTGCTGGGCGGCTCCATTTCTAGCCATGGGTCCGGCTGAACTCACTCCTCCCTGCTTACTGGGCTGTGGTCTGTGCCATATGTGTTCATTCTGAGACCCGGGCGGCAGCTGTCCAGGGACAGCTCTTCTCATGGTGTTGATAGCGGTGTGAGAGGGCCACCCCACCACCCAGGCACATTGCATACCTGGGCTTGCCCAGAGCCAAAGGCACATGGCATCCCACATAGCCACTCCCTGATGGTGGCTAGCTCTCTCACCCACCTCTCTCCCTCCTTTCCCTTCACCTTCAGCTTCTCACCTTCCCCCAGATTCCCCGCTCAGCAAAGTAAAGCTTGGCACTGCCCAACAGCGGCTATCTGTTGCTCTTCCAGCCTGCCCCACTGGGGACAATCTTAATTCATCGTTCCACAACATATCATTACCCAACAATAATTATGGGACAAGGGATGTGTTCAAAAGAGTCCAGGAACTCTGTGGCTCAGGTGATAGGGATAAGAGCTCAGCTGATCAGAGGCAGAGCTGGGGCTACATCTGAGCTGGTGGTATTCCCTCACCAACCACAGGCTGCATCCAGCCAGTGAAAGAAAAGAAAACATTCACAATTGAGGAAAGACCATTGTACAAGCAGCTTATTACACAGTGGTTGAGAACATGGACTACAGAGCCAGACTTCCTGGGGCCAAATGCAGTTCTGCCATTTACTAGTCAGGTAACCTTGAAGAAGTCACTTTATCGCTGTGCCTCTGTTTGACCATCTGTGAAATGGGATAAGAAGTTGTGAAGAGTAAATGAATTAATCCATGCTGAGCAGTGTTTCTCAGCCAGAATGATGGTGTTCCCCAGGGAACATTTGGCAAGGTCTGGAGACATGTGTCGTTGTTAAAACTGAGAGGGATGCTTTGGCGTCTAGTGGGTACAGGCCAGGGATGCTGCTAAACTTACTACAATACACAGGACAGCCCTCCTTCACAGCAAAGAATCATCCTCCTGACATGCTGTTAGTACAGAGCTTGAGGACCTTTTTTTTTATTTATTTATTTATTTATTTATTTATTTATTTATTTATTTTGAGACAGAATCTCACGCTGTTGCCCAGGCTGGAGTGCAGTGGCACAGTCTCGGCTCACTGCAACCTCCACCTCCTAGATTCAGTGGAATTGAAGGCTGCCCCCAAAGCCCTATTCACCACTCTTGGGGGAAGCCCTTGATTGGGTTGCGGAAGCCAGGCGATGCTCCCTGCCCCAGCAGGTCCAGGCTGAGCTGATCTGGTTTGGCTGCTGGAGAGGAGGCTCGGCCACACCTCCACCGGCTCATCCCGATGGCCCGCATTCTTGCTCCCTGGGTCATGCTGGCTTTCGGCTTCCCTGAGCAGGCTCTCGGCTTCGCTGAGCAGGCTTTTGCTTCTGTGGCTCTCAGCCTTGCATGGGTTTCTGCAGCCCTGCCCTTTGGGAAAGGCCTTTGCTCCACTGTCATATTATTCTCACTGCCTGCTATGACCTCACGGGCAAGGGTCTCACTAAGATCCTCTTGTAAAGCACCCTTCTCTACCCTTGTCTTCCCATTTTACGGACTTGGAAGCTGAGGTCCATAGAGGAAAAGGGACATGCCAACAGCTGCACAGAACATGAGCAGGGGAGCTTGAATGGGAGCCAAGGACTTCTAGGCCCTGCCTCATTTTCCAGGCCACCTGGGGGGAATGTTCATGTGTGTGGAGAGAAGGGCTTTGCACTCGGGAAGGCTCTAAGCCTCTGTGAGGGCTCCAGCCCTCTGACTCACTGCAGAGTCTGTGACTCTGCAGGACAGGAACTAGAGGCCACTCACTGGCTGGGCAGTCTTGGGTGAGCCACTTTCTCTGTCTGAATCTCAGATAGGAAGAGTCCAGAAGCAACATATATTGATCAAACTAACATTGACTGAGGACTTCCTATTCTAAGCACCTTATGTATATTAGCTTCCTAGTAACTGGCCATAGTAAGGGCTCAATAAACATTTGCTGAATGCGTGAATTGGCTCTTACACTACACTGCCCCAGGTAGTCTCTGTTAGCTTCATATTAAAATGAGGAAGCTAAGGTCCAGCCAGGTTTGGGGACTCCCCAAGGTGACGTTGCTAATAAACAACAAATCTAGGATTCAAATTCAGACCCAGTTGACACTAGAGCCAAATTTCCTGACTTTTTTTTTTTTTTTTTTTTTTGAGACGGAGTGTCGCACTGTCACCGAGGCTGGAGTGCCTCGGTTCACTGCATCTCTGCCTTCCAGATTTAAGCGATTCTCCTCCCTCAGCCTCCCGAGTAGCTGGGATTCCAGGTGCCCACCACCATGCCTGCTAATTTTTTGTATTTTTTAGTAGAGATGGAGTTTCACCATGTTGGCCAGGCTGGTCTTGAACTTCTGACCTTGTGATTCACCCGCCTCCGCCTCCCAAAGTGCGGGGATTACAGGCGTGAGCCACCACACCCGGCCCAAAGTTCTTGACTTCTAAATTTACAAATCTGTTTATCTATTGCTCAGTGGCACATAACAACCATCATTTTATTCTGCTCAGGGATTCGATGGGTAAGGAATTGGGACAGAGTGGGCAAGAGTACCTGCTCCATGGTGTCTGGGGTGTCACCTGGGAAGACTGAATGGCTGGGGATGACTTCATGCTGGGGACTAGAGTCATCTGTCTGGAAGTTTCTCCACTCATGTGTCTGACACCTATGCTCAAATGATTCAAGGGTGAGGTTCGGCTAGGGCTGTTGACTGGGGCACCTGCATGTGACCTGGCACTTGGCCTGAGCTTCTCAACGTAGCAACCCATTCCAAGGAGCAAGCAGAGAGTGAGAGAACCAGGTGGGATCAGCTTGGTCACTATGACCAGACAGAGAAGTCTCATCGCTTGACCTCTGCTGTGTCCTCTTAGCTGAAGCTGTCACAGCCTGACAGATTCAAGGTGAGGAGACATAGGCCCCACCTCCCCATGGGAGAACTGTAAAAAAATTTTGGGACCATACATGATATCCGCTACAACTACTATATTCCAGGCAGTGTTCTAGGCACTGGGGAGACAGCGGGGAATAGAGAAGCCAAGAAAGAAATAGTTCCAATAGAAATGAATGTGTTACGGAAAAGCAAATAGCAGAGACCTAATCCAGGTTAGGGATGAGAAAAGTTGTGTTTGAGGAAGTGACTTTGAGTCTGAGACTTGAAGGGTAGTTAGCAAACAAGGGAAGGACATTCCAGGCAGAGGGAAGAAGGAGGTATGTGAGACGAGGCTAGAAGCGTAGGCAGGTCAGTCCAATGCCTTCATAAGGCATTTGGATTTTATCCTCAGGGTCTTGGGATACCATGAGGATTCCTAGATGCGGTGAAAGGCCAGTTTTGTGAACTTGGAAGATCTTTCTGAGCCAGAGAAGGATATCTAGAAGAAACACAGGAAGACTGCGATGAGGCTGTGGTCCAGGCGAGAAGTGATGGTGGCTTGGACCAGAGTGGTGGTTCAGAAGTTAGTGGATAGAAGAGTTGTATGAAAGGTAAAATTCATTAGGGGTTCATGGGATGTGGAGACACCAAAAAGGGTGTGAGGAGTGGCTCTCAGAGTGCTTGATGGAACCATCTGATGAGACAGGGAACTCTGAGAGGGGCACGGTGTCTACAGTGGGGAAGAAAAAATGCATTCAGATTACTTCATTCACACCTGGGGCCTCCCTAAATCATCTAGTGTGGCAGTGAAGTGCCTGGTACTGGGCTTGCAACCTGGGTTCAAATCCAGGCTTTGCTACTTGCCAATGGGACAAGTCTGGGTGGGTCCCCCAGTCCTATTGGGTCTGTTTCCTTGTCTGTAAATTGGAAACAATAGCACCCCCACATGGGACTGATGTATTAAACTGAGGTTTGGCCAGGCTTGATGGCTTACATGTGGAATCCCAGCACTTTGGGAGGATCACTGGAGTCAAGGCATTTGAGGGCAGCCTGAGCAGCATAGCAACACCTCATCTCTACTGAAATAAAAAATTAACTGGGCATGGTGGCATGTGCCTATGATTATAGCTACTTGGGGGGCTGAGGTGGGAGCATCACTTGAGCCCAAGACTTCGAGGCAGCAGTGAGCTATGATGGCACCATTGCCCTTGAGACAGAGCAAGACCCTTTTCAAAATAAAAAGAAATAAACTGATGCTTGAACATGTTTGCCGCTGGGCATGTAGTAAGTACTCGGTAAAGGTTTAAAAAACAAATTACAACTGGAGGTTGCGCTGTATACTTAGGACCTGCGTACTTTTCTGCATGCGCTATAGCTCAACAAAGCGCTGGAAACAAAACAAACAAAACATCAGCTGTATTTGTGAGGCTCTGAACACCTTTTGCGGATGTGTTCTCTTCCTATCATTCTCTTCCTAGAAGGGGGGTACTCACCGCCATGCTTCAAAATGCGATGTTGGAAACAATGACACCTTTAGCACTGTGGGTGTTTCATTTTGTTTCTGTTCTTTCCTGTGCCCCTCTCTGACCTCCTCAGAATGTTCTTCCAAAGAAATAATTGCTGCCCCCTCACTACTTAGCTATCAAATGGTGATAGTGTTGACAATTTTGCTTGGGTTTAGTTGCTGCAGTTTTCAAATTGTCACGAAAACACACAGATGCTGGTAATTTCAAAGCGAATCTTAAAGCAACCAAAGAAACGGAGCTGTGCCCCCAGCATGGGGTGTCAAACAGATTCACAGGAGGCACTGACTAGCAGTTTTCTCGAAAAGCATAAATAGAGCGGAACAGCCAATTTTATAATTAACTGGGACTTGGTCTCCAGTGAAGCTTCTGCTCTGTGCAAATGCCGGAGCCCTTGCCAGAAGGTTGTGCCCTGTCCCTTCCTTCAGGCTCTGGCCGACTGGAGGTTTCTTTGCTTTACCACATTTTGAGTCTGTTTCAGGATGGAATTGTTTAGGACTCGGAGTTGAGTTCTGTGTGGGCAGGACGCTTGGGAGGAAGCCACAAGCCAGGGTCTATGGTAAAATCCTGGCAGGAAAGGCCGTGTGCAGAAAGAACATGGGTCCCTCATTCAAACATTGTTAAGAATTTTGAGATGGTGACAGCAGAGCTCTGAACCAAGTGTGGGTTGCTTCCAAACCCGGGCCCTGTGTGACTGCACAGGTCGCACATCCATGGAGCTGGCCCTAGGTCCTGGATTACACCTCCAGAACCTGGGGGGACAACAGTGAGTGAGGTCATAGGCTGAGGGCAAAATACAGCTTCAGGGACTCCAGGGGATGGGATCCCACAAGAGGGGGGCTAAGCAGGCAGCAGGGGTAAAGTCAAAACAAACAAACATCCAATAAAATAGTCCTTTTTTAGAGGCAATGTGGCAGGAGTTCACAAACCCTTTGATTCAGCAATTCTACTTCTAGGATTCTCTTCTACTGTACAAAGGAGCAAAGGTAACAGATGTTATTATTTGTGATATTGATGAATAGAAACAACCCAAATCTCCATCAAAAGGAAATGGGGATATTTCAAATAAATGCACTGTGTGGGGGACCTTCCTGTGAGCATCCAGCTCCTCAGCAAAGAGCTATCAAATGCTTAGCGTGCATGGGACTCTTGTGGGGCTGGTGGAGGACTTGAGTTCTGTGTCTTGGCTGACATGAGCCCAAAACAATGTCCCCTGAGTGAAGAAGAGAGTGCCTGCCTTTAGGTTAACTATGCCTGGGGAGAAACATGAGATGTCTGCACACCAAAGTGTTAGCATGGAAAATGTGGTCGTAGCCGCAGGAGAATGACTGATTTTCTACTTTGCTCACTTCTGCATTGCTGGGAATTTTTACAATAACTGCATATTGATTTTATAATGGAAAATATAGCTAACAAAAATGTGTTTTAAGGCCGGGCTCAATGGCTCATTCCTGTAATCCCAGTACTTTAGGAGGCCAAGGCAGGTGGATTGCTTGAGCCCAGGAGTTCGAGAACAGCCTGGGTAACATGGCAAAAACCCTGTCTCTACAAAAAATGCAAAAATTAGCCAGGCATGGTCGTGTGTGCCTGTAGTCCCAGCTACTCAGGAGTCTGAGGTGGGAGGATAGCTTGAGCCTGGGAGGTGGAGGTTGCCATGAGTCATATCACGCCACTGCACTCCAGCCTGGGCCATAGAACCAGACCTTGCCTCAAAAAACAAAAACAAACAAACAAAAACAGAAAAGCATATATATATTTTTTTTAAAAAACAAGGGCAGTATGTGGATGACTTTTCCTTTTTAATCCAAATGAGTCTTGCTTTTTTAATAGGGCAGTTCAAACCACCTATGTTTATTGGTTTTCTTTGCCTTTTGTTTGTTTCCACAAGGGAGCTTAAATATCTATAGAACTTGCAGAATATACATTTTTCCCACTTGAGGAAACTGGGAAAATGGATTTCTTCCCTCTCTTCTGGCAGGGGTAGTTTATGGTCTATTTGCTGGCATGTGTCAGGGTCTAGGTGATTCCAGTCTAGTATTTTTGCCATTATGACCAACCCTACCGTTTCTCAAGGATTTGGGCCAGCAACAGAGACATTTTGTCCCTAAGCTCATCTGAAGTCCTGGACTTCATTTATATGGACCAGGAGACTTGCACTGTCTTACCCTGAGATTCTTTGATTGCATGAAGCAGAAATTCATTGAGTGTAGCTTGGGAAGAAGAGGGGGATTAAAGGGAAGGATGTGGGAGTTAGGGCTGTAGGGGTAAACCACATAGCCTGGATCATGAGAGGCTGCAACTGTGACCTGGAATATCAAGCTTAGGTTACTCCACATCCCTCCATGCCTGCAGAGGGTCTCCTCTCTTCTTCTCTTGGAAGACTGGCCACTCCAGCCCCTCCAGCCCCACACAGCTTCCAGTTCACATGCCTGATACTGACCCCTCTGCCCTTGGTTCAACACCTTGAGAGAATGAGATTGGCTCACTGATATATAGCACCTCCGTGATCAGGTACTTGCTCTGTTCAAAGCTGGCTGGGAGAGGGGAGGAGATGAGATGCTCCTGTGATACAAACAGGAAAACCAGGGCTTGGCAGCCAGACTTACAAAGGAGGAGGTGTGAGGGAAGGAGACAGGAGACTCTCTGGGTAAAAATTCATTGAGATCCGTGAGACACTGCCCTGTCATTTCTTCGCCTGTCCTGGTGTTTAATCCTCCCTTGGGAATGCTGCCTTTACCGTAGGTGTGTCCAAGACTGTTCGCCTTGACCAAGAAGGTGAAAGCAAGCAGAGCACTCTGGCCCTGCTCTGTCCCCTGCAGCATTGCTGGTTTCCAAGGATCCCACAGGGGTGATGGGTCACCAGTCAGTTTGCTGAGATCACCCTGAGAAACATGCCTAGGAAGCTTGCTTAGCCCCCAGGGTCCCCAGGCTGATTTCTGGAGAGCCACAAGCCTCAGCACAACCCCCATCATAAGTAGAGACTTGCTGACCTCCCTGCACCTTCCCCACTTGCTACAGCTCTGGCCCCTCTTCAGGCCGAATGAATCAGCTTCCCCAGAAGAATCCCCTGCGACTACACCCTGCTGGCTCTGCTGGCTGTTCCACTGGAGCGGAGAGCTCCAGCATGGATGGCTTTTGGATGGAGGTGGAACAGATCCAACAGAGAGATGAGCTGAGGGAAGAGGACAGTGGCGGGAATGAAGGCCAGCTTCCAGAGGGTGAGAAACCCTGGCGGGGGCCTGTAGGGGTGGTGGGAGGGCTTGATTCCAGGCAGAGAAATGTGAGAGGATCCAGATATGAACCAGAACATGACAGCATTTTCTCTGTTGCCTGGATTGGTGCAGTTCTCCACACCATAGTCAAGACGATCTTTTAGTAATGTAAATTAGATTATGTCCCTTCTTAGAGTGAGTCCTTCAGGAAATATTTTTTGAGTGCCTATTATGTGCCAGGCACTGTTTAGACACTGGGGATATAACAGTGAACACAAAACAGTCTCCTATCTACAGAGCTAACTTTCTAGGGAAATTCTAAGCCCTCTGCTCAAAATCCTCAAATATCTCTCCATCTATTTCAGAGTAATAAACAATTATGTGTCCCTATTATCTACTACTATGTAACAAACCACCTCAAGCTTAGCAGCATAATGCAACAATAATCAATTATTATGACTGTTACTATACGTCACTGTTGGAGGGGTTGAGTGGGCTCAGCTAGGCGGTTCTTGCTCAGGACCTCTCATGCAGTTACAATCAAATGGTGGCTGGGGCTGAGGTCATCTCAAAAGATTTCTCATCTGTGTGCCTGGTGGTGGATGTGACCATCAGGGGGCCTCATCTGGGATTATCATCTGGAATATCTGCATGACGCCTCCACATGTGGCCTGGGCTTCCTCACAGCATGGCAGCTGGGTTCTAAGCACAAGACCAAGAGAGAGAGCCGGGTAGAAGCTGTCTTGCTGCTTATGACCCAGCTTTAGAAGAAAGACAGCATTGCTTCTGCTGCATTCTGTTACCCTGCATGCAGCTATGTTCAAGGGGAAGGGAATTAGACTCCACCCCTTGATGGGGTGAGAGTCAAAGAATTTGGGGACATGTAATAAAGCCACCAGATCATAACTTACCAGGCTTTACACAATTGGCTTCGTGCCTCCTCTCTGCCTCTTCTCCTCCCACCCTGACTGGCTGTCACTCTACTTCTGTCCTCGGGCCTCCTTGCTAGTCCTTGACCCTAAAAGCACTTTCCTACCTCAAGTCTTTTGTCTTCTCTGCTCCCTTGGCCTCAAATGCTCTTGCCGCAGGCATCTGCATGGCTTGTTCTCTCCAGTCAGGACTGGGCTCAGATGTTACCTCCTTAGATAGGTCTTCACCAGCTTCCCTACATAAAATAGCACCCCTGCCCCATCACTCTCTAGCCCCTGCCCTACTCTGTTCGTTGCTACAGCAATGATCACTGTCTGACTTTACCTAGTGCACTTCACTGTGCATGCCTCTGTGACCCCCACTAGAATGTAACTTCCATGAGGCCAGGGACATCATCGGCCCTTTTCACTGCTGTGTCCACAGTGCCTAGAACAGAGCCAAGCACATTCCCGTACTCCATCCTTACTTGTTCAGCAGATGAGGGAATGAAAGGGCTCCACATGGAACCCTTCCTGGTTTGGCATGTAATTCAGCTGGGCTTGCCCCTGGTTGGCAAAACAGACCATGTGGTGATGCAGACCTCCTAAGGGCCTAATAGTCACATGCAGCGCCTCCAAGTGTGAATGTAAAAAAATCCCTGGTTACAGTAGAAGTGGTTTCAGGAGATGCCCTGCATAGGAGGTCCTCCATGTGGCCTCTCTGGCATCATGATGTGGCCAGCAATCTAATTTCCAACAATACACAGGCAGTGGAGTCAGAGTGGGTCAGAGAGAAGCCACTTTACGCAACTAAATAAACACAGGAGCTTTTGTAGCACAGGGCTGAGGGATCCTGAGTGGCATGGAGCCAAGACTGTTTTTTTTTTTCCTTTTTATTTATTTATTTAATTTTTGAAATGGAGTTTCACTCTGTCACCCAGGCTGGGGTGCAGTGGCACAATCTCAGCCCACTGCAACCTCCATCTCCTGGGTTCAAGCGATTCTCCTGCCTCAGCCTCCCAAGTAGTTGGGACTACTGGCATTCACCACCACATCCGTCTAATTTTCGTATTTTTAGTAGAGATGGGGTTTCTCTGTGTTGGCCAGGCTGGTCTTGAACTCCTGATCTCAGGTGATCTGCCCACCTTGGCCTCCCAAAGTGCTGGGATTACAGGCATGAGCCACCGTGCCTGGCCATCTTTTCTTTTTATTCAGACACCAACTTGAACCAGAGGGATTATTAATCATTTATTTTTCCCATCAATGTCTACTCATGGCAGGTGATGTTGGATGCTCCATTTATGGTAGGGATCTTGTTTCCTTTTAAAATAGATTTGTTTTAGTAAAAAATGTGGTGCATGATTAAGGGGATATATCTGGTAAGGAATTTTACAGGGATAATTAGATACAGATAAAAATTATAAAGATGGTAGGTGAATGCCTACATTTCAAGAAACAGTGGCTAATTGAAAGGATACTGTACAAACAAAAAAATGTGTGGCATCGTGATAGAATCAGTACCTCCACCAGCCAGCACAAGTCAGGAATGGACCCACAACGTTGCAGCTGCCCTGGAGGCATCTGTTCTGGTTCCCAAGTGCAGGGAAAGTGTTGGGGGAAGACATGGATTATTTGTAAAACCCAGGCTGCCATAAAAGCAGTTTTGTTTGAGTTTTTAAAACAATTATTACCTTGTTGACTAACTTGGTCAACACTGGGTACAACTGTACACCCTACCAGTCCTCTCTTACATGTGTTCAACTTCCAGTAAGAGCTCTTGTCCATTTCCTCATGATAAGGCCAGTGTTTCTCAAGTGTGGTCTGAAGACCCTATTGCATTAGAATAATCTGAGGAAGACATTCCAAGTGCAGATTCTCAGGCCCAAGGCCTGAACTCCTGGAGCAGAATCCCTGGAGGTAGGACCCGAGATCCTGAAGTCTCAACTCACCCTCCCATTCCAGTGAATAGTTTTGCTATGGGACTGTGACAGTTTCCTTAGGAAGCAAGTCGAGGGGACAATTACAACACAAATAAGGTTTTGAATATGGAGGACTTTCCAAAGGGACATCAACAACCAGCACCAGCTTCCCAAGGGGACACCATGTGACCCTGTGGTGTTCTCTGCCAGATTTTGGAGAAGTGGGTTCATTACTTTGGAGAGAAGTGGGTCCAAAATCCGAACATGCAGGGCCCTTCAGCCAGCTCTGTTTCCCAGGGATTGCTGTGTTATGGGTTGACATCCATACACTAGGTAATGCCATCAGTACCCCCACCCCGCTCCCAATTCTCAGAAGGCTCATTAGATCTTCTCCCCCAAAGAGTCTGGTTTGTGTTGATAGGTCTCACGATCAGAAATGCAGAAACTCCTGTGTCCAGGTGAGTGTGTGCTTCTATGCAGAACTTTGGTTAGCACGTGTGGCCGAGTGCAGAGCTGTGTGTGTTCATCTGGGTTCTACTTCCGTTGGCAGAAGGGGAAGCTGAATCCCTGTGGCTGCAGGACACAGGCCTGTCAGGCCTCCTTGGTGGCCTGGGCTTGGACGGTGATCATCAGGAGCTCTTGTCCACCCTGACACAGACCCAGGTGGCCGCTGTGTGCCGCCGGCTGGACATCTATGCTCGCTCAGTGCGAAGACAACAGAAGACACCTGTCAGAGATGTCAGGGATGTCTTTGGGGTCTTCAATTCAGGGGTAGGTGGCATATAGGTCATTGCAGGCCCGGTCTGACTGGGATCTCTGTGCTGCCACCACAGCCTGAGAGATGCAGTGATCCTGCTGAAGGGCTGTGTTGGTGTGTATATGTGTGTGTGTGTTGGTGTGTGGGTGTTGGTATGTGTGTTGGTGTGTGTTGGTGTCTGTGTGTTGTTGTGTGTGTTGGTGTGTGTGTGTTGGTGTGTGTTGGGGTGTGTGTTGTGTGTTAGGGTGTGTGTGTGTTGGGGGCGTGTGTTGGTGTGTATGTTGGTGTATGTGTTTTGGGGTGTGTTGGTGTGTGTGTGTTGGTATGTGTGTGTTGATGTTTGTGTGTTGGGGTGTGTGTAGGGGTGTGTGTAGGGGTGTGTTGGTGTGTGGGTGTTGGTATGTGTGTTGGTGTGTGTTGGGGTGTGTGTAGGGGTGTGTGTAGGGGTGTGTTGGTGTGTGGGTGTTGGTATGTGTGTTGGTGTGTGTTGGGGTATGTGTGTTGGCTGTGTGTGTTGTGTGTGTTGGGGTGTGTGTGTTGGTATGTGTGTGTTGGGGTGTGTGTGGGGGTGTGTTGGTGTGTGGGGGTGTGTGTTGGTGTGTGTGTTGTGTGTGTGTTGTGTGTGTTGGTGTGTGTGTTTTGGGGTGTGTGTGTGTTGGTGTGTATGTGTTGGGGTGTGTGTGGGGGTGTGTTGGTGTGTGGGGGTGTGTGTTGGTGTGTGTGTTGTGTGTGTGTTGGTGTGTGTGTTTTGGGGTGTGTGTGTGTTGGTGTGTATGTGTTGGGGTGTGTGTGGGGGGTGTGTTGGTGTGTGGGGGTGTGTGTTGGTGTGTGTGTTGGTGTGTGTGTATTTAGAGTGCATTGGCTTGCACACATATGTCTCCCTGCCTTCCACTATGTGCCTATGTTGCATGTAGGTCTTCATCTCCCATGCATGCCACTGCATATATGCCTGTTGCCACTGTGTGTCCTTGGGTGAGCCTGAAAGCCTAGGTTCTTTCTACATAATTGTTTTTGATGCAGGGCAAGCAAGCCCCTAAATTGAGGATTAGCTCTGGAAGCTTTTGGTTTTACTCAGGAAATAATTCAAGAGTGAGCTGGTGGTAGAAGAAAACAAATTTATGGAGGCAGCAGTGATACAGTGGTGTGACTGCTGCTGCAGAGCAGGGCCACCCAATAGGCCATGTGTCCAGAGCAGCAGCTCAGCAGCAGGGCCAGCCCGTAGGCCGTGTGTCCAGAGTAGCAGCTCAGGTGCAGTTCTGCCTTTTAATTACATGCAAATTAAGGGGTGAGTTATTCAGAAATTTCTAGAAAAGGGGCAGTAACTTCCAGGTGTTGCCATGGCAATGGTAAACTGTCATGGCACTGTGGGCATGTCTTATGGAGAGGTGTTTTTGCCTCTTCCCTGTTTCAGCCAAAGTCCCATCTCCTACCTCATTATCAATACAAAGTCCTTTTTTTTTTTTTTTTGAGACTGAGCCTCGCTCTGTCACCCAGGCTAGAGTGCAGTGGCGCCATCTCGGCTCACTGCAAGCTCCGCCTCCCGGGTTCACACCATTCTCCTGCCTCAGCCTCCCGAGTAGGTGGGACTACAGGCGCCCGCCACCACGCCCGGCTAATTTTTTATATTTTTAGTAGAGATGGGGTTTCACCGTGTTAGCCAGGATGGTCTCTATCTCCTGACCTCGTGATCCGCCAGCCTTGGCCTCCCAAAGTGCTGGGATTACAGGCGTGAGCCACCGCACCCGGCTGGCACAAAATACTTTTTTATTGTCACTGTGTATCCTGCTGACACTTGAAGTCTGATAGGTTGTGGGCATCATCTTTCTTGGAGCACCTCTAAAGTGGCATAACAGTGATTAAAACCACAGGCTTTGGAGCCAGCCAGACTTGGGCCCCAGTGCCCATTCCCCGACTTAGCAGCTGTGGGACCTTGGGCAAGTAACTCAGCCTCTCTTTTCAGCAGCTCCATCTGTGAAAAGGGGTTGTGGGTGGCTCCTATCTCCCGGGGTTGTGTGAGCATTGTTGGCTTCCCACATGAGTAATTGGGCACTGTCTGTAATTTGCATAGAAAATGTCGTCAGAGAATGGGGACTCCAGTATGAAGGGGACCCAGCTCAGTTCCGGGGCCTCTAAGTCTCCTCCAGGTAAGTGGTCTTCATTCTCCAGGACCCTGAGAATCCTCCAGGCTGCATAAAGGGCTGCTCTGTGAAATAAGAGAATGTGCACACCTCCCAGCATTTCCTGCTTCCTGCTGACTCCCTGCCTTCCCTGCTTAAGGGCAGTAGTGAGGAGCCCTGAGGGGACAGGTTGGGCCCTTAAGTGAGCTGTTGCCATCAGGCCCATGGGGCTCAAGATGGGAAAAATCTCTTCCTGGGCAATTGGCCTTAGCTAGGAAATCACTTCCTGGGGCAGTGAGGGTCTTAGCTAGGAAATCATTTCCTGGGGGCAATGGGCCATAGCTAGGAAATCACTTCCTAGGCAATGAGCCTGAGCCCTAAACCTAATGATTTGATCCTGGGGCTTTGAACTTGAGCTTGGGAGATCACTTCTTAGGACTAAGGGCCTAAGTCCAGAACCCAAGCACTTGCTTCCTGGCAGCCGGTTCTCACTGCCTTTCTGCTTTGCTTCCCCTGCAGCAGCAGAGCCTCGGGGGCTGCAGGAGCAGGCTGGGAGGGAAGAAGCCTTCAACATGGACTCTGCCTACTCAGAACAAGCTGCGGTGCTCCTGCAGAGGAGCAGGCCATCCCGGGGAGGCATCTCTGCCTGGGGCAAGTGTTCCCTGCCGGTGAGGATGCTGTCCACAGGGCTGGTGGCTAGGTACCCCTGTGCTCAGGCACCAGCACCCGTCTCTTCACACCTTCCACACTGACAGGCATCCAGCACAAAAATTGTTGAATCATTCATTCATTTACTTCATACCACAAATATTTACTGAGTGTCAAGACTGGGGAGCAGGATGCCTACAGTCTAACAGTCCTGTCAGTATTGCCTCCATGCTCTTTGTTTTTATCCTTAGAAAGCCTTCCCTCCTCCAGCAAGCTCATAACTGTCCATCAACATGTTTTTCTAGTTACTTTTAAAATTAATTTTGTGCCTGGAGTGACAGGGAGAGACCCAATATTTTAGTTCTGTTCTTTCTTCCCTCCCTCCCTTACCTCCTTCCCTTCCCTCTTCCTCCTCCTTCTTTCTTTCTTTCTTTCTTTCTTTCTTTCTTTCTTTCTTTCTTTCTTTCTTTCTTTCTTCTTCCTTTCT
This sequence comes from Symphalangus syndactylus, assembly GCF_028878055.3. NCBI lineage: Eukaryota > Metazoa > Chordata > Mammalia > Primates > Hylobatidae > Symphalangus > Symphalangus syndactylus. The sequence continues at coordinate 33,922,915 of NC_072446.2, read as the reverse complement.
TTTCCTTTCTTTTTCTCTCTCTTTCTTTCCTTCTTTCTTTTCTTCTTCTCTTTCTTTTCTTTCTTTCCTTCTTTCTTTGTTTTTCTTTTTCTTTTCTTTCTCTTTCTTTTCTCTTTCTTTTTTCTTTTCTTTCCTTTCCTTTCCTTTCTTTCTCCTCCCTCCTTCCCTCCATCCTTCCCTCCCTTCTTTCCTTCCTACCTACCTTCCTTCCTTCCTTTTCTTCTTCCTTTCTTTCCCTCTTTCCTTCTTTTTTTTTCTTTGAGACAAGGTCTCACTCTGTCACCCAGGCGGGAGTGCAGTGGTGCCATCTCAGCTCACTGCAGCCTCAACCTCCCAGGCTCAAGCTATCTTTACACCTCAGCCTCTCAAGTAGCTAGGACTACAGTTGCATGCCACCATGCCCAGCTAATTTTTAAAAATTTTTTAGAGTTAGGTTCTTCCTACATTGCCCAGGCTGGTCTCAAACTCCTGGGCTCAAGCAATCCTCCAGCCTTAGCCTCCCAAAGTGCTGGGATTACAGGTATGAGCCACTGCACCTGGCCGTTCTTTTTTCCCAAAATATTCAGTTATCCCAGCATAGTTCCTTCCAAATAGGATGTAATCATTGCTAGTTAGATTTTTAAAGATTGAATTATAACTTGCTGTTAAGTGCACAGATATTTACCATGTACAGCTTGGTGTGTATGCCTGTGTAAATACCACCAAATCAGTACAGAAACTTCCTCCCTTGCTTGATGGCTTGTAATATGGGAAAAGAAAGAAAGAAAGAAACTTCCTACCCCACCACCCCCTGAGCTCCCCCATGCCCTTCCCAGGTAGTTCCTTTCCCTGCAGGATAACCACTATTCTGACTTCTCTCATGGAGTAAATATAGTCTTTCACAGTCCCTCTATTACTAAAGGAAGTGTTTCTTCTTTAACCACGTGATGATGCAGTTGATGCAATCTTAGGTAACATTTTACTGAGGGCTGCCCTGGCCCAGGGCATTGTTCCCAAGGCTTCCAGTGCCCTCATTGCTCCCTGACTGTATGATAGAAAAAAAGAGAAGTAGGGTCGGGCCCAGTGGCTCACGCCTGTAATCCAGCAATTTGGGAGGCCAAGGCGAGAGGATTGCTTAAGTCTAGGAGTTTGAGACCAGCCTGGGCAACATAACAATACCCCATCTCTACAAAAAATTTTTGATAGCCAGGTGTGATGGTGCAGGCCTGTAGTCTTAGCCACTTGGGAGGCTGAGGCAGGAGGATCACTTGCACCTGGAGGTTGAAGCTGCAGTGAGCTACGATTGCACCACTGCTCTCCAGCCTGGGCCACAGAGCAAGACCTAAAAAAAAAAAAAAAAAAAGAGAGCGAGAGAGAGAAGTGGCATATGTTAGTCTGTTTTTACACTGCTGATAAAGGCATGAAAGAGGTTTAATGGACTTACAGTTCCACGTGGCTGGGGAGGCCTCACAATCATGGTGGAAGGTGAAGGGCACATCTCATGTGGCGGCAGACAAGAGAAGAGAGCTTGTACAGGGAATCTCCCCTTTTTAAAACCATCAGATCTCGTGAGACTTATTCACTATCACAAGAACAGCCTGGGAAAGACCTGCCCCCGTGATTCAGTTACCTCCCACAGGGCCCCTCCCACAACACATGGGAATTCAAGATGAGATTTGGGGGAGGACATAGCCAAACCATATCGTGGTGCTCAGAGAGGAGAAGTGACAGAATTGGCTCCCACAAAGGCCAGGACAGGAACACCTGGCAGCCTGACCCCGGAGCCTTCCCAACTGACCACCACTCTCTACTGCTTAGGAAACCAGCCCCACCCCCTGCAGTAGCCTCTATTCCAATGTGAGAGTACTTTCACTCATTCAAATGGAATTTTCTTAGGTCCGCAACAAGTTGCAAAAACAGAACTCCCACGTACTCTACACCTAGTTTCTCTTAGTGATAATATTTTCCATTAATCATAGTACATCAAATAACATTTATGTTTGTTTGTTTGTTTATTTATTTATTTATTGAAACAAAGTCTCACTCTGTTGCCCAGGCTGGAGTGCCGTGGTGAAACCTTTGCTCACTACAACCTCCACCCCCGACGTTCAAGTGATTCTCGTGCCTCTGCCTCCCGAGTAGCTGGGACTACAGGTGTGTGCTACCACACCCAGCTAATTTTTGTATTTTTAGTAGAGACAGGGTTTCACCATGTTGGCCAGGCTGGTCTTGAACTCCTGACCTCAGGTGATCTGCCCGTCTCAGCCTCCCAAAGTGTTAGGATTACAGGCATGAGCCACCGCACCCGGCCTAAATTTTTTTTTTTTGAGACGGAGTCTCCCTCTATTGCCCAGGCTGGAGTGCAGTGGTGCAATCTCGGCTCACTGCAAGCTTTGCCTCCTGGGTTCATGCCACTCTCCTGCCTCAGCCCCCGATTAGCTGGGACTACAGGCACCCACCACCGTGCCTGGCTAATTTTTTGTATAGTTAGTAGAGATGGGGTTTCACCGTGTTAGCCAGGATGGTCTCAATCTCCTGACCTCGTGATCCACCCACCTTGGCCTCCCAAAGTGCTTGGATTACAGGCATGAGCCACTGCGCCTGGCCTAAAATTTTTTAATAATGAATTTCTATTTCTAAAACATCAGAGATAATATTCAACATTATCTTGTCTTTTTATTTGACAGTGTTTCTCCGTTAAATTATGAATGATGATAATAATTAATCATGCTAAAGGGCCAGGCATGGTAGTGCACACCTGTAATGCCAGCACTTTGGAAGGCCGAGGTGGGATGATCACTTGAGGCCAGAAATTTGAGACCAGCCTGGGCAACATAGCAAGACCCCATCTCTACAAAAAAAATTTTAAATAATTGGGTGTGGGCCAGGCATGGTGGCTCATGCCTGTAATCCCAGCACTTTGGGAGGCCGAGGCAGGCAGATCACTTGAGGTCAGGAATTTGAGACCAGCTGGGCCAACATGGTGAAACCCCATCCCTACTAAAAATACAAAAGTTAGCTGGGTATGGTGGTGCACAACTATAATCCCAGCTACTTGGGAGGCTGAGGCAAGAGAATTGCTTGAACCTGGGAGACAGAGATTGTAGTGAGCAGAGATCATGCCACTGCACTCCAGCCTGTGTGGCAGAGTGAGACTCTGTCTCAAAAAAAAAAAAAAAAAAAAAGTTGGATGTGGTAGTGTGTGCCTGTAATCTTAGCTACTCAGGAGGCTGGGGCAGGAGGATCACTTGAGCTCAGGAGTTCAAGGTTACAATGAGCTGTGATTGTGCCCATACACTGCAGTCTGGGTGACAGAGCAAGACTCTCCTCCGAATAATAATAATAATGCTAAAGACATCACATATTGATTTTTACCATACACTTAGCATTATGCCAAGTACTTCACATATTTGATTTAATTTCATTCTATTAAGTTGGTGATAATTGTGTTAATAAACTAAAAATTAGTAATAAGTATTGAGTACTCACTATGTGTCAGGCACCATGTTTCATACACTTTATTGAATTTAATCTCACCAACAGTCTTGTGAAGTAGATACTGTTGTCACTTCCATTTTGCAGATGAACACACAGGTAAAATTATTTGCGTGCACTCACAGGTAAAGTCAGGATTTGAACCCCGGGGGGTGTGACTCCATAGCCCATGCCGCAAGCACTAGGCTGTATTATAAGCATCAATTACTATTTCTTTCCCTCTGAGCACTCGAAAGGGGCACTGGGAAGTGGTCCGGCCACGCCCTCCAGGCAGTGCTGAGCAAGCCTGGCCCTCCTGCTTGCCTTCTCTGACCTTGGGCGGCAGGAAAGCCTGGAGCTGCCTGCAGATTCCCAAGGTGGCCTCTAGATGGCACGGTTGAGCATTCTTTATTTCTGCGGGTGGCATGGCCAAGGCTGGGGACAGACCCGATGAGGCAGAGGAACAAAGGACCAGAGTAGAAGCAATAATAAGAAGCCCATGGGGTGATCCCTCTTCTCCAGGTCCTCTTGTGGGAGGGCAGGCAGTGAAAACAGTTTCTGTTTCTTGGGACTTCGCTGTGTGCTTGGGACTGTGCCAAGCACTTTATACCCATTAGGTCATTTGCTCCCACTAAAATTTTATGAGGCCATTGCGGTGGCTCATGCTTGTAATTCCAGCACTTTGGGAGGTTGAGGTGGGAAAATCGCTTGAACCCAGGTGTTTGAGACAAGCCTGGGCAACACAGAGAAGCCCTGTCTCTACAAAAAATACAAAGATTAGCCGGCTGTTGAGGTGCACACCTGTAGTCCCAGCTACTCAGGAGGCTGAGGCAGGAGGATCAATGAAGCCCAGGAGGTGGGGGCTGCAGTGAGCAGTGTTCATGCCACTGTACGCCAGCTTGGGCATCAGAGCAAGACCATGTCTCCAAAGAAACAAACAAACAAACAAACATGCAAAAATCTTCTGAGGTAGGCTCTATTTTATGATTATGGATGGAGAATCGGGCTCAGAATGTCACTCCGTTTGCAAGAGGTGGAGCTTGGACTTGATTTGAGGATGGACTCCTGAGTGCTCGCTCTTATCCACGCTGCTCTTCCTTCGGCCTAAATGCCCTGGGGAGAAGGGGGAGCCCCAAAATACACATCAGACACATAGCCTGACAAATTGTCTTTACTTCCCTCTCTATTAATAGAACTTTACCATCCCCAAAGGCAGACTTGGCGTGACAAGGATAGGAGACTTGTCCCTGCAGGATATGAGGAAGGTACCTTCTCTGGCCCTCATAGAGCTGACCGCGCTCTGTGACATCCTCGGCTTGGACCTGAAGAGGAGCAAGGCGGGGAAGTGGAAAGCGGCAGGTGAGCAGCCCCGGCCCAGGGGAAGCCCTGTGGCCACAGTCCTCATAGGGAGCTGCACACGGACTCTCCCAGCAAGAGGTGCTCAGCATTTTTTTTTTTTTTTTTTGAGACGGAGTCTCGCTCTGTCACCAGGCTGGAGTGCAGTGGTGCGGTCTCGGCTCACTGCAACCTCCGCCTCCCGGGTTCAAGCAATTCTCTTGCCTCAGCCACCCGAGTAGCTGAGACTACAGGTGCGTACCACCATGCCCAGCTAATTTTTGTATTTTTAGTAGAGACAGGGTTTCACCGTGTTGGCTAGGATGGTCTTGATCTCTTGATCTCGTGATCCGCCTGCCTTGGCCTCCCAAAGTCCTGGGATTACAGGTGTGAGCCACCACACCTGGCCAACATGCTCAGCTTCTAAATTCCTTCTGTTTACATTTTTTTTTCCTGCATATGAAAATAATTCCTGCTCATTGTGGGAAACTTGTGAAATAGAGTAAAATACAAAAAGGAAAAAATATAATTCAGAAAAGCACTTTTAGTGCATTATCTTCCTTTGTGTGTATATGTGTGTATCCTTTTTTCACCTAATATTATATACTTATGGTTTGGGAGCAGTGGCTCACACCTATAATGCCAACACTTTGGGAGGCCGAGGTGGGAGGCTCACTTGAGCCTAGGAGTTTGAGACCAGCATGGGTGACATAGTGAGACCCCATCTCTACAAAAAATGAAAAAGTAGCCAGGCGTGGTGGTGCACACCTGTAGTCCCACCTACCCGGGAGGCTGAGGTGGGAGGATCACTTGAGCCCAGGAGGTGAAGGCTGCAGTGAGCCTCGATCATGCCACTGCACTCCAGCCTGGGTGACAGAGAGAGACTCTGTCTCAATTCTGTATATATAGAACTATGAGACCCTGTTTCATAATTCCATTATCTATAATAGAATATATTATATAGATCTATATTATAGAATATTATATATAATAGAATTATGGACATTTTCCAGTTATTGTATCATTTAGTGGTTGTCATGATAATGCTACATAACAAACAACCCCCAAATTCATGACTTAAGAATTCTTTACTCTTGCTCACATGTTTGTGGGTAAACTGGGTGTAGCTTGGCTGATCTAGGCTGGGCTTGGCTCCAAGTTGTTGGCTGAGTGTAGATCTGCTCACAGGTCTCTCATCCTCCTGGGACCAGCTGGCCATCTGGAGGATGCTCTCATGGTGACAGCAGAAGCTCAGAGGGCAAACTGTACCACACAATGCATTTTAAGCCTCTGCTTGCATCTTGTAGGTTACCATGCCATTGGTCCAAACTAGTCACATGGCCTAGCAAGGGGTGAGGAAGTACGCTGTGCTTCCCTAATGGGAAGATTTGCAAATTCACATGGCAGAGGGTGTGGATACAAAGAGGGGCAATGAATTTAGAACAATAGTGACATTTACCACAACTATTAAATATTCCTTGAAAACATGATTTTTATTTATTTATTTATTTATTTATTTATTTATTTATTTATTTAGAGACACAGTCTCTCTCTCTCTTGCCCAGGCTGAAGTGCAGTGGCATGATCACAGCTCACTGCAGCCTCAACCTCCCCAGGCTCAGGTGACCCCCCCACTTCAGCCTCCTGAGTAGCTGGGACTGCAGGTGTGTGCCACCATGCCCTGCTAATTTTTGTATTTTTTGTAGAGATGCAGTATTTTTAAGTTGCCCAGACTGGTCTCGAACTCGTGGGCTCAAGTGATCTTCCCATCTCAGCCTCCCAAAGTGCTGGGGTTACAGGCATGAATCACCTTGCCTGGTGAAAACATGATTTTTAATCACTGCACTATTTTTCTCCTCGTGGATGTATTCTAATATATTTAATCATTTCCCTATTAGTGGGCATTTTTGATGTCCATGTCTTTCCTATTATAAGACACAGTCACTACTGCTGTATATATACTTTTGAATGCATCTTAGATTACTTTAGATTGTACTTATGAGTTAAGTTCCTGAGATAATACTGCCCTTCAGCAGTGTATGAAAGCGTTCATCTCACTGCATCATTGTCAACATTATGCATTGTGATTTTTTGGTTTGTTTTGGTTTGGTTTTTTGGTTTGTTTCTTTAAAACAAGAGGATGGTGAATAAAAAAGACCAGGGGGAGGAATCTAGCAGAGGTAGGGTAGGCCGGGGAAGGGAGAAAGAAGGTGTGGAGAAAATGTGGAAGGAGGAGTTTGCCTGAGAAGACCTCAAGCCAAGGTGGTTAAGATTGACCCAGGGAATACATTCTCTAGGACCTGGCCCATCCTGCAGAGCCAGAGCTCTACCCAGGACTGCTGTTACCTTTTTATACCTGGTGCCTTCTGAAGCAGCAGCGTGCTTCCCTTTCAATACTTTTTTTTTTATTCTGTGAGATGGAGCTTCGCTCTTGTCACCCAGGCTGGAGTGCCGTGGTGTAATCTCGGCTCACTGCAACCTCCACCTCCTGGGTTCAAGCGATTCTCCTGCCTCAGCCTCCCAAGTAGCTGGGATTACTGGCACCCGCCACCGTACTCGGCTAAATTTTTTTGTGTTTTTAGTAGAGACAGGGTTTCGCCATGTTGGCCAGGCTAGTCTCGAACTCCTGACCTCAGGTGATCCGCCCGCCTGGCCTCCCAAACTGCTGGGATTACAGGCTTGAGCCACCGCACCAGGCCCTTTCAATACTTCTTTCACCAGCTGAGATTTTCTGCTCTGAGACATATCTCCTCAGCAGTAATGTTTTCATTACTGCTGAGGCCAAATGTTCTGCTCAAGAGGAGAGGTTTGGGTCCACCATTCTCTAGAGAGCTCAGTCCCTCCACAGGAAAAAGCGTCTGATTCTAGTTGCCCAGGAGATCTTGCAGGGCAGAGCCCAGTGATTGTTCCAGGAAGTGAAACGTGCCTCTGCTCTTTGACTTCCTGCAGAAACTCGCCTCTTCGGTGTGCCCCTTGACAGCCTGCTAGAAGCTGACCACAAAGTCCTCCCCAGCACACAAGTCCCGCTGGTCCTTCAAGCCGTAAGTCACCCCCAGCTTGGGTTTATTTAATCCTTCGGAGGCTGGCTCGGGGGACCATTGTCAGGAGACATCTAGCAAAGGGGTGAAAGGATGGGCTTTAGAATCAGGCAGACCTGGGTTCAAATTCTGGCTCTGGTACTTGCTAGCTCAGAGACCTGGGGTGGATTTTTGTTGTTGTTGTTGTTGTTTTTATTTTATAAATTTTTGTCTTAACTTTTTTTGTAGAGACAGGGTCTCACTATGTTGCCCAAGCTGGTCTCGAACTCCTGGCCTCAAGTGATCCTTGGGGTGGATTTTTTTTTTCCTTTTTAACTTCTGAATCTTAAAGTCAAGGGTGGATTTTTGAACTTTCATTAGCCTCCCTTTCAATATCTGTAAATTGGGATGATGATAACAGTATTCTCCTCTTATCAATGATTAAATGAGAAAAATGTATATGAAGCTCTCAGAATGCCTGGCTCATGGAAGTGGTCACAAAAACTAATATTATTATGAAGGAAACCCTTCTCCCGGTACTCCCCTCTTTCTGATTTCCATGGGAGACAAACACATCATTTTGAATCCTGCTTTTCAGCGGTTCCTGGTTTAAATGCTGGTTTCTCTTTCTGACAGCTGCTGTCCTGTTTGGAAAAGAGAGGACTGGACACAGAAGGCATTCTCAGGGTGCCCGGATCCCAGGCCAGAGTCAAGGTAATGGTTTGGCTTCCCCCGCTTCACTGAGGCTGCATCTCTCCCATCCTCACATGTGTGTTAACCCGGGAGGGAATCCAGTCACTGGCTCGCCAGTGATCTGTCTTTGGTCTCTGTGTGGGTCGAGGGTTTGAGAGGCTGAAGGTGGCACAATAAGCGTGGTGGCAGAGAGTGTGGGCCCTGGAGTCAGACCACCAACGTTTAATGAGCAGAGCTCTGTGCTCATTGACACGCACATTAGACCATCTCGTCCTTACTTTAACCCCACGAGGGAGGTGCTCTTGTTGGCCCCACTTTGCAGATGAGGAACCAAGCCCCAGAGAAGCGGTAGAGCAACTTCTACCGGAGCCCTGGGCCAACTGTGTTTTCATGCCCCGCTTTCCTGTAGGGGCTGGAACAGAAGCTGGAGAGAGACTTCTATGCTGGCCTTTTTAGCTGGGACGAGGTTCATCACAATGACGCCTCCGATTTGCTCAAAAGGTTCATCCGGAAGCTGCCGACACCTTTGCTCACGGCTGAGTACCTCCCAGCCTTCGCCGTGGTGCCTAGTGAGTGTGCCCAAGCCCTTAGCCTGTGCAGGGATGGAGAGTTGGATGTCACTGGCCTTGGTTGGAGAGGGGAAGCCATGCAAAGGCAGGACTCCCTGTTCCTGGAAATGTCTGTTCCAGAAATGTCAAACTGATGGGGGAAGAAGCAAGTGTGAGCATGTGAGCCCAATGTGTGTGCACACGCATGTGCACGCGTGTCCTGCGTGTGTTGTATGGCAGGTGTGCATGTTCAGGTGTGTGAGGAGAGGAGGCTAAGGTTTTGCACACTACAGTCCCTATTAGTTCTCACGTGGATGAGTGGACTAGTTTCCTTCACATCTTGACATCCATGGGGTTGAGCTTATCAGCATCACCTACCTGCGTATCTGTGGGCACACGTGTGTGCATGTCCATCTGTGTGCACGTCTGCAGATTGGCATGTGTTGCACGGACCTTGCTGTATGTATAGTCTGCATATATATGTTCCTGTCTGGACTTCTGACTTCTTCACAATCCACAATGTACAAACATAGTCACTTCTATTTTTCTCAAAAAAATACAGCAGCTCTCCTGAGATCTCACTCACAACCGTGAGGTTCTCCCTGTCTCTTTGAATTCTCCAAAAAGCTTCAAGGCTCAGGAAGTCTGATTTCTACCCCCAAGCTAGGGACAGGGATCCTGAGAGGTCCTCTCTGACCTTTGATTCTCACAATCTCAGTGTTTTGTTTGTTTTCTTTCGTCTTCTTCTTCTTCTTTTTTTTTTTTTTTTTTTTTTAGGAGATGGGGTCTTGCTCTGTCACCCAGGCTGGAGTGCAGTGGCATGATCCTAGTTCACTGCAGCCTTGAACTCTTAGGTTCAAGTGATTCTCCTGCCTCAGCCTCCCAAGTAGCTAAGAATATAGGCACATGAAACCACGCCTGGCATACTTGTTTAACATTTTTTTGTAGTGACGGGGGTCTCGCTGTGTTGCCCAGGCTAGTGTCAAACTCCTGGCCTCAAGCGATCCTCCCACTTCGGCCTCCCAAAGTGGTGAGGTTACAGGCATGAACCATCAGGCTTGGCCTCAACCTCATTGCGAAACATAAATCAGACTCCTTCCCTATGCTGTTGCCCACCCTCCACAGCACTCGTGTAATAAGATTCCACTTCTCACTCAGCCCACCTGCTCCGGCTCAGGTCCTGCCTGGCCCCCTTTCCTCCTGGGCCCCTCCTTCCCCACTGTCTGGCCAGGCTCTCCCGCTTTGCTGTTCCCCCTCCTCTTTCCCTTCCCAGGGCCTCTGCACTTGCTGCTGTGTCTGAATGGAACCTCCCTCCACCCTCATTTGGCTGCTTTCTGCCATTCAAGTTTCAGCTGGCGGTCAGTGCCTGCGAGGGGCCTTCCGTGACCCCACACACCATGCTGCCTGCCAGCCTCTATAATGACGCAAGGATGCCCATCATACTCTGATTTATTCTTTGCTTGTGTATTGTGTCTCCTCTCTGAAATGTAAGCTCCATGAGCCTGTGACTTTGTTTTCCTCCTTCACTATTGTGTCCAAGATTCCTAGACCAAGCAGAGCACCTGACAGGTACTTGATAGATATTTGTTGATAAGTGAGAGAAGGAAAGAAGGGAAGGAGGGAGGGAGGAAGGAAGGAAGGTAAGTAGGTAGGTCATATGGGGTCGCAGGCCTGGCGCCCGGGGTGCTCAGCCTCTGTCTCCTACGCAGCTCTTCTCCAGGTTCCAGCCAGCTCTCAGCTGCTGGGTCTTGTCTGGCTCTGATGAACTCCTTCTTTGAATCTATAACTACTACCTCCTCTCCCCGGAGATCCTGACACCAGGTGTGAGACAGCTTTTCCTTTTCAACCCTCACAACACAGAGGGTTTCACGAAAACCTTCTATCTGGGCCCACTGAGCTCTCTGTCTCCCTTCCTAAGGGTGATTTGCTGGTTCATTGCATTTCTGACCCTGGGCTGCAGCCTGGACTGCGTATCTAGGTCTGTGCGGCATGTGCTCGCACGCACACGCATGCGTGTGTTTATTTTGTTACACAAAGTACAGCAAGTGAACCTCTCCACCAGCACTGGTCAGGGCTCTGTCTGAGCCAACATTAGACAAGGAAATAGTCCCACACCTTATGAAAAAAGGGATTCCTGGCTGTCCCCTGGCTTTCCAGCTCTGGAATTTCCCCAAGAAGAGACCAGACTGAGGGAGGGAGTCCCTGAGCCTCCCATGGAGACTGAGGTCCCTCCCTTCCCACAGACATCCCCAACCTGAAGCAGCGCCTGCAGGTTCTTCACCTGCTCATCCTCATCCTCCCAGAACCCAACAGAAATGCCTTAAAGGTAAGAATTACCATGCACGACCACCACTCTGCCATCTCAGTCCACAGCCACAGCCATGGCCCCAAATGTGCTCATTCATTCATTCATTCACTCAGCAACTCTGCCTGGCTAGGGTTCAGTGATGACCCACACAGACCTCTCTTGAGACTTTTTCCTAAAGAAAGTAGATGAGTCCTGAAAGGGGATAGTCCCAGAGTGGGCACTGCAGAGCGTCAGTTCCACGTGATGCTAACAGGTGTTAGCACCTTGTGGCCAAGCATGGATAGGTAAACACAGAGTTCATGAAACAAGGTTAAGAATACTTTTCTCCCCAGGACTTCTCAAAGCCTTTAGTATATTGAGGCTTTGAGAGAATCTCCAAGTGGGATTAGAGTATGCAGCACTCTCCAAACTCGGTTGATCATGGACCTCTTTTGTTGTGGAAAGCATTGCACGGCACTGGTGTTCCATGCAGAACCAGTTCGGGAAACAAACCCTTAGCAAATTCCCCTTGCCCTATGGGAGTGGATGCTGGGCCTTGGCCCAGCTCCCTGTACCCTCTTGACTGTTCTTCAGTCAGACTCAAGATGTGCCTCCAGGATCAGCCTATGAGGAGGCCCCAGGTCTTCCTGTTTGAGTTTCTGCTTCCTTTTCAGTAAACTGAGGATGATAATAGCATTAATAGCATCTTGTCTAGTTGTTTTGGAAATCATAAAAGCTAACTCATGAGGAATCATAGGGTAGATGATGATGCTTTGCAGGGTACTCAATATGTGTCCTCTCCTCCTATCTTCTCTCCCTCCCTCCCTCCCTTCCTTCCTTCCTTCCTCCTTCCCTCCCTCCCTCCCTCCTTCCCTCCCACCTCCCTTTCATTTGTTCTTCCCTCCTCCACCCATTTATTCTCATCCATCCATCTATTCATCTTTTCTTTATCCATCCATCCATCCATCCATCCATCCATCCATCCATCCATCCATCCCTCCCTCCCTTCTTCACTCCGTCCCTTTGTCCTTACTGGCTATATGACTCTTGGCACATTCTCTAAGCTTGTTTCCTTATCTATAAAACGCATGCAATAATAAGAGCTACCTTGGCCGGGCGCAGTGGCTCATGCCTGTAATCCCAGCACTTTGGGAGGCCAAGGCAGGAGGATCACTTGAGGTCAGGAGTTCGAGATCAGCCTGGCCAACATGGTGAAACCCTGTCTCAACTAAAAATTTAAAAATTAGCTGGGTGTGGTGGTGCACACTTGTAATCCCAGCTACTTGGGAGGCTGAGGTGGGAGGGTTGCTTGAACCTGGGAGGCAGAGGTTGCAATGAGCTGAGCCAAGATCATACCACTGCATTCCAGCCTGGGAGACAAAGTGAGACTCTGACTCAAAGAAAAACAAAAACAAAAACAACCAAAAAACTACCTTATAAAGTTGCTGTGAGGATTAAATGAGATGTACCAACTAAAGGCCCAGGAACACAAAGAATACATAGTAAATGGTAGCTCTTATCACTTTCCGCTGCTCTTCCCAGCGTCTCTGCTTCTCTATTCTTTCCTTTGCATTTTGGGTAGATCTAGACTCCAGAAAGAAGGAGCTATCCTGGGCCTCACCAGGAAATGACCCATATTCCAGACCTGTGGCCCTTTTCTACCTGGAAGTTGAAGTCTGACCCAGTTGTCTCATTAGTCTCTGAGGGAGCAGGGGAGGGAAAGAGTTTTGGACACACTGCAGAGCAGGAAACGGAGACACAGAGAGGTTGCGGAGTGGGCTGGTGACACAGCTGGAATGGGAGCCCCTCTTGCTGCCCTCCCAGCTCCTGGCTCCTTCCTAGCACCCCCTTATCACGCATCAGGATGCCCTGGGGATGATGGGGAGGTGCCAGGGATGGGCTGAGATTTGAGGGAGGCTCTGCACCCTTCCCTAGGCACTGCTGGAATTCCTCAGGAAAGTGGTGGCCCGGGAACAGCACAACAAGATGACTCTGTGGAATGTTTCCACCGTGATGGCCCCTAACCTCTTTCTGCACCAAGGGCGGCCCCCCAAGCTCCCCAAAGGCAAGGAGAAGCAGCTGGCAGAGGGGGCAGCCGAGGTGGTGCAGATAATGGTGCAATACCAGGATCTGCTGTGGACGGTGAGTGCTGCTGGGCGCTGGGTATCCCTCCTCTGGGTGCAGCTGCCCTGCCGCCCCTGTTGTCCAGGAGCCTGGGCATTGTCCTTTCAGTTCCCTAGTGTGTCCCTTGCAGGACCTTTGTTGACCTCTACACAGGCCTGTGTTTTCTTCCTCCCCCTGCCTTAGTAACCAAGAAGAAGTGTCTTCACTTTCTGTCTCCACTGCCACGCCTGTCAGTCAGTCTGCTGCCATCTGGTCTATCCCAGATTGCAGGAGTTCCCCCAACTCCTGCGCAAATAATTCCTTCACATCAAAGCTTTTATGCTGCTGAGAAAGCCCCATCCCTGAGGCCCAGGATCACAGGGCTGCCTAAGATAGAGCCTGGAACCAGACAACAAGGATAACCCTGACCCCCTGCCCCCACTGTGAGCTTTGCCCTGAGTAACAAGTGACAGCAAGGAGAGGAGCCAGAGCAGGAGAGAGGCCCCTCTGCGGTGTCAGCATGCATGGTGCCCCTAGCACTGAGATCCCTCCAGCTCTTGAGACTCCTGTGAACACAAGGTAGCACCATCTACCACTGCTGACCAGGCTGCTTTCTCACCTAGAGATGTGTAGCCCCTTCCCTCCATCTGTTCATTCATCCTTCCATTCAGTCCCCCATCCACCCACCCACTCACCCACCTACCCATCCATCCGTCCACCCACTCACCCACCCACCCATCCATTTATGCAACTGCCCATCACCCACCCACTCACCCACTCACCTATCCCCCAAACCCATCTATTTACCCACCCATCCATCCGTTAATTCCTCCAACTCCCCCATCCACCCATCCGCCAATCTATCATCCACTCACCCATCCACCAATCATGCATCTCTCTATTCATCTACCAATCCATCCATCCACTCATTCACCCATCCATCCACCCACCCATCTACTCAACCATGCATCTATCCAACTAAATCATGCATCTATCCAACTATCTACCCATCCATCCATCCACTCATCTACCAAACCATGCATCTATCCCACTATCTACCCATCCATCCACCCACAGTCCTTCCCCCTATCCCTGCCTTCTTCCATGGTCATAAGGTTAGATTTCCTATTCCAGAAACCAGCAAGTGATGCCCTCTCTGACTGTTCTCACTTTCTTTCCAACCCTTCCTGGGCACTCTTCTGTGTTCTAAACACAGCAAATGCCAGCTGGCACTCCAAACTCATCTAGTACTTCACACTTCTGAATTTTTGCTTATGCAGTTTACTCTGCCTGGAATTCCCTTCCCTTTTTTTTTTTTTTAAGGGCAGAAGCCTGGTGTCCTCTGCTCATTCTTTAAGACCTCCTAGTTCAAGAGTCAACTCCTCTGTCAAAAGTCCCCTACTCCTCCCCCCTACACCCCTTACACCCCCATAGTTCCTTTCTTCTCTGCACTCAGCCCTTTGAGATAGTGTTGCTACTAAAAGACATTGGATTGTAATACTTCTTTTTATTGGAGGAAGCTTTAAAAATTCAAGAAATTCCTGAAAGTTTTCTTGTTAGAAAAGCTTCAGAAAACATAGATGTAGAAAAAGTGAAAGGGGAGAACCCCCATCACCCTCGCCCTTCCCCGTGTGTGTCACCTTTAGACAGCACACACATAGCAAAGAGGGGAGTTCAGAATCGACTCCAGTTCCGTCAGACCCTGGGAGACAGAAACGTGTTATTATCAGGGTCCATGGAGTCTGGGTTCTCTGACTCTGCTGGGTTCGGATCCCACAGAGAGGCATGGGTTGATCTAGAGGTCTCTGTAGGAATCCCCCAGTATGGGCTGTCTGGGGGTTCTCAGAACAGAGCCTGCTCCAGGTGTGTTTTGGGGATACCCCTGCCTGTGCCAGTGAGCAGCTATCCCTCAGCAGGTGCAGGACCCTCCAGCCTCTGTTGAGGGGACCACTATCCACTAAGCTTCAGGGTGGGCTCCACTCTCAGGGTCCCCTACTCCAAGGTCCACTTTAGGGGCTGAATGCCCCCTCCTCATTCCACCAAACCAGTGCTTCCATCCCGTGTCCAACAAATGCATATTTCCAAGCCCTGTGGGACGCTGGGCCAGGGAAGAGGCCACGATGACCCTGGAGGGGGCTCTGCCTGTCGCCCCCAGCAGTCCTATCCCCCTGCCAAGACTTGATCCTTTCTGGCCAGGTCGCCTCTTTCCTGGTCGCCCAGGTGCGAAAATTGAACGACAGCAGCAGCAGGCGCCCCCAGCTCTGCGACGCAGGCCTCAAGACTTGGCTGCGGAGGATGCACGCAGACAGGGACAAGGCGGGGGACGGCCTCGAGGCGGTGAGTGCCCCCGACCCCAGACAGGTGCAGAAGGGCCAAAGCGACAGGAGGGCACCTGGGGCGCGGTGCTTCCCTTCCTCCAGGTCCCCGCTAGCGGGCTGCCAGCAACGGCCCAGTGAGGCCACCAGGAGGCGCTGCGGCGCCGTCACGGGGAGAGAGGAGGCGTGGCTGCGAAACGAGGGCTTTGAAGGCGGTTGGGGAGGGGAAATGGAGTGACTCGGAGACTTCCCCTAGAAACCACCACCGCCACCCCATTTTTAGGCAGCCCCTGGCCGAGGGTTGGGAAAATGGGGGTCGCTCTGCGGGGTGTGAGGCGATTCGGGCTGGGAGGGAGATAGTAGGAGGGAAGAGCCTTCCAAAAATGCTGAGTATTCCTGGGAGGGGTCCTGAACACAGTTCCTTATTAAAGTCCCGATCAGAGAAATTGATGAGCGTCAAGGCTGCACCGTGCACGATGTGTGGGTGATGGGTCTTTATACAAACCTACATGTCTGTGTTTGTGGGTGCGTTGCATGTACTCCTGCTATGTGTACAAGTGCAAAACACAGGCATAGAAACACAAACACACATCCGGAATGTGTATGTCTGTGATCTGTGCCCAAGTGGCCGGTGTGCGTGTGTGTGAGTGTGTGTGTGCATCTTGTGGTTTTCAGCGTGGGCATTTGTGTAAGTGCCACGTATGCGTGTTTATGCATCCATGTTTGAACTCCAGGCAAGCTGACTCCTATATATATATATGGATCTTTCTCTCTCTCTCTCTCTCTCTGCAGACTCCCAAGGTGGCAAAGATCCAGGTGGTCTGGCCTATCAAGGACCCCTTGAAGGTGCCTCTCACCCCCAGCACCAAAGTGGCCCACGTCCTGAGGCAGTTCACAGAGCACCTCAGCCCTGGTTCCGAGGGTCAAGAAGACAGTAAGGACGTGGACAGCCTCCTTCTACAGTAAGGGGCACCTCCTGGAGGCAGGAGCCTCCTCCCTACAGGCAGGGCTCTGCACCCCGGAGCTGAAGGCCAGCAGGGAGTTACACATACTGTTGGCCTGACCTGGCCTTCCCTTTCTGGGGTGGTCAGATGGGTTCTCCAACCTTAGAGAGTTTCTTGGCTCCAAGTAATAATCATCATGACCACCACTCACTCATTCATTTTAATAGGTATTTAATGAATGCCTACCACCAGGCACCATGTTTTTCTGTTTGTTTGTTTGTTTGTTTGTTTGTTTGTTTGTTTTGAGACAGAATCTAGCTCTGTCGCCCAGGCTGGAGTGCAGTGGCTCGATCTTGGCTCACTGCAACCTCCTCCTCCCAGGTTCAAGCGATTTTCCTGCCTCAGCCTCCCAAGTAGCTGGGATTACAGGCGCCTGCCACCATGCCTGGCTAATTTTTTTGTATTTTTAATAGAGACTGGGTTTTACCATGTTAGCCAGGCTGGTGTCAAACTCCTGAACTCAAGTGATCTGCCCACCTCAGCCTTCCAAAGTGCTGGGATTACAGGTGTGAGCCACCGCACCTGGCCACCATGTATTAAGAGAATTACAGACTAGCCATGAAAAGAACAGACAGAGGCCCTGCTCTTAAGAGCTCACAGTCCTGAGGAAGAGCTGGACATAAAGCAAATCATCACGAATCAAAGATCAAGTTACAAACTGTATTAGGTTTCATAAGAAATGCAGGGAACAATGTGTCTGCAAGACAAGGAAGCTGGTGTCATCTGGGAGCAAGGTGAGGCTTCCAGGCACAGAAAACTGCATGGTAAAGGTCCTGTAGCAAGGAGCAGAGCCTGATCAAGGATCTGGAAGAAGGTCAGGGGCTGATGTGCAGCCATCATTCCCAGGGTACAGGAAACAGCCCGAGACCTCAAGAGCTTCCTTGTTGGCATTGGCACAAGGGACCCTCAGACTGTCATCTTCAGCAAGTCTCTGGTCCAGCTCCTCCTTGAACAGATGGGAGCACTAAGACTCAGAAAAGAGAAGGGACTTGCCTGAGGCCACATGGCAGATAAGAGGCCATGGAATTGAACTCAGGATACCCATAATTATCATATAATAATTGTGATTCTTAGATGATAGGCATAATTATCATATGTAATCATACAATGTCCATAATCCATCTTGACTCAAAATCTTCCCCTCACAGCAGGCTCCTGTCCCGATCTGTCACCACTTATTCCCTGCCCTCGCAGTCTCCATTCTGATGCCCACAAGGAAGGGGCCTCGCAGCGGGGTGCACCCCTAGCTGAGCCTCACCACGTGCCCTCCAGCTACCTCTCCCCAGCCCCTGGGTGCTGGACTCTGTCACTGGCTCCAGCTCTCTCAGGAGGGTCCTTATGCTGCTTCTCCACCGCGGGACCAAAAAATCAGTGAGGACTGCCTTTTCCAGGCCTGGGGGCCATGCACAGTTGTTGGTCTTGCTGTTCCCAGAAGAAAAAGGCAGTAGTTGTTTTTTTTTTTCTCTCTCTGTTTTACAGCCACAGGTCCATGGAGTCAGCCAACATCCTCCTCTATGAAGTTGGAGGGAATATCAGTAAGTTCCACTGTGGGAAACGGGAACAGAGCCCGGGTCCCTGGGAATTCTTCGACCTCAAAGGCTCACTGGGTCCTTCTTGAGGAGGCCAGAGTAGGCCTGCAGATGAGCCCTCCCCTCAGGTCTCTGTCTTCAATGAAACCAGGCGGAATCCTGCTGTAAGGTTAAAGGTTAGCCTGTGCAAGTCTTAGGAGCCTATCCTGGAGTTTGGATTTTGCCTAGAGCTGGCCTCAGGCTTGCAGAGAGAGGCAGAAGATTTGTTTAGTGTGAAGGTTCGCAGTAGCACCAGCGAAACCGACGCCTCTGGGACACCCTAGCTGGGATGGACCTCATCCCTGGCCTAGGGGCCAAGGAGTCCTTAAGGAATTCTGCAAACACATATCCAGCTCTGGGAGGTCCCTGGCTCTGTGGGAACCAAGGATGGGCAGCTGTTTCCCTTTGCGTTCTCTAGAGCAATGATCCTCAGACTTTACCAGACCCTCAGGTTCCACTGGAGGGCTAAGACACAGATGGCGGGGCCTAAGAATGTGTGTTTCTGATGAGTTCCCAGGAGTTGCAGATGCTGCTGGTCGGGGGGGCCACACTTTGAGGGCCACTGGCCAAGAAGCAGAAGCTAAGACATGGCTTCAGTAGTACATGATGCATTGAGGGGGTGTCCCTCAGGAAAAGGGTTCCAAGGGACAGAGTGAAGGAGGATAGGGAAGGGGCAGGGGCCAGGAGAGTTAGCACCCTGGAGCTTGGCCTGATCCACTAGGGGGCTCTAGAGTACAAATCACATCAGAGTTGTTGCATTTTGAGGCAAGGAGACTGGTCTTTGGTAAGTCTGTGTGTCAGTCATCGACTGTAAGCTTCCCAGGGGAAAGGGGGTGTCACTTTTCTGGCAAGGCATCTTCCCTCAGTGGAGCTCAGTTCTCCAGCAAAAGAGGTAGCTGTGAGCTGTAGCAGTCAAGATGCATACAGCCAGGGGACAGTGCACTGCCTGGTGAAGGGCTCTGCAGGGGAACAGCATCTCCCACAGCCTCCCGCTCAACCTCCTTCACCCCTTCTTCCCACAGATGAGCATCGCCTGGACCCAGATGCCTACCTCTTAGATCTGTACCGTGCCAACCCGCATGGCGAGTGGGTCCTTAAACAGAGCCCCACCTAAACCCTGTGAGTCTCAGGAGCAGCCTGGATGCCTCCTCCTCTCCCCTGCTAGCTCTGTGTCCACGTACCCAGTATGAGAACAAAGCTATTTCAGGGGAAGGTCTCAGTTTTCTTCCAAGGCATCCTTCTCTGAAATACCTCTCAGACCCCTTAGAAATAGACTCAGGGCTAGTGCTCTCTCCACTCAGAGGGGATGAAGGGCTAGGGCCTCAGGGAGGGGAGGCCAACACTGTAGTCATGATCAGCCCTGGGAGAACTGGACAGAGGAAGAACTTCCCTTCACAGCTCTCACGTTTTAACCACGCGCACAAAGCCCTCACTCCCCTCCACCCCCCAGCCCTCCAGAGAGTTGCTTCCTACACCGCGCTTGCTGTATGACACCACCACTTGGGGCGTTTGTGTCTCCATGGGCTTCTGTCCATGGCTTCCAGACTGGAGGAAAATTAAAAATTCAACACCTTTATCAAGAGGTAGTTGGGTTTTTTTTTCCCCCCAGGCAAAATTGTTTTGAAAGTGGCCCTACAATGTGTAGTAGCAGCAGCACCAGAGACAAAACCAGGAGAGCTCTGTGACCTTGGACAAGCCCCTTGCCCTCTCAGAATCCTTCCAGGATGAGGGGCTAGGGCCTCAGGGAGAGGAAGCCAACGTTGTAGCCATGATCAGCCCCGGGCGAACTGGACAGAGGAAGACTTCGCTTCACAGCTCTCACGCTTTACATGTTGATTTGTACAATCTTGTCATTTTATAATATAATATGTAAATGTAATTGTTTAAAGGCACAACAAGTTCAACATCACATTTACTTTGCCTGTTTTTCTCTCCAGTCCAGTGCTCGGTAGGTGTTGTCCTTCCAGCGAGTTGACATGGGAGCTTGGTGACGAGAGCATCTTGCTGAACTGCTCAAAGGGCTTTGGCCCATGTGATCCAGCCACACCTTGAACCCACAACCACCGGGGGTTGGGGGGGCAGGAAGAGAACTCAGAATGGGGAGGCATGGAGTAATGACACCCATTGCTGAAGGGTGGGGGCATTGCAGTGACAGCCTGTCTGGGCATCTTCTCATCTCCTACAGTCCCAGGTCTCACCCTTCTTCTTCTCCTCTGCCCTGGGTCTGTATCCTCAGGCCAGGTGAGGCTTCGCTTATTTGTTCACTTAACAATGAGTTTACTGAGCATTTAATATGTGTCAAGAGGTTCACAAATTTAATCTTCACAATAATCCAGTGTCTTCGGTTTGGGTTCCCCCAGAAGCAAAATGTGAGGCAAAGATTCAAGTGCAAATAGTGGTCCTAAGAAATGCAAGAGAGTGGGGATATGAGAGAAAGAGGGGGAGGCAGTCTATAAAAGGGTGCCCAATCACAAGCAGGCTACCACTGGGGGCATCTCGAGCTTAATTCCACTGGAGAACTGTGAGAAACAGTATGGAAGATGTCCTTTAGAGTCACCCTACCCAAGGGGCAAGGGAGCCAGTGTGTTTATTCAACTCCTGTGAGTCATTGGTTGAGGGCTCCTCCTGAGGAGTGTAGGTATTTGTTTCCTGGTACTTCCGCCTGCCAGAGCGCAGGCACAGTGTGCTCCAATACTCAGAGAAAGCCCTCAAGAAGAGATACAGATACCGGCAACTAGACATTGGCCACTGTACACAGATGGCAAGTGCTGAAGGGATATGGTCGGGCATCAACAGCACCTGCTTCACCCTGTTAGGCAATGATGGTGAGATACTGATGCTGATGATGATGGTGTTGATGGTGATGCCAATGCTAATGCTGCTGTGGTGGTGGTGGTGATGGTAATGATGATGATGGTGATGCTCATGCTGCTGTGGTGGTGGTGGTGATGGTAATTATGTTGATGATGGTGATGCTGCTGATGGTGGTGATGGTGATGCTGCTGATGTTGATGATGGTGGGGATAATGATGGTGATGCTGCCGATGGTGACGGTGGTGATGATGATGGTGATGCCGCTGATGGTGGTGATGGTGATGCTGCCGATGGTGACGGTGGTGATGATGATGGTGATGCCACTGATGGTGGTGATGGTGATGGTGGTGGTGGTGATGATGATGATGATGCTGCTGATGGTGGTGGTGGTGGTGATGCTGCTGATAGTGATGATGATGGTGATTACGATAGTGATGCTGCTGCTGCTGCTGGTGATTCTGCTGATGGTTTTGATGGTTATGACGATGGTGATGCTGCTGATGGTGATGATGGTGATAATGGTAATGATGATGCCGGTGAGGGTAATAATGGTAATGATGGTGATGGGGATGATGGTGATAATAACGATGATGCTGATGGTGATGATGACAGTGATGCTACTGCTGTTGCTGCTGCTGATGGTGATGACGCCAAGAGCTTGACAAGTTTAATCTTCACAATAATCCAGTGTCTTAGTTTGGGCAATGATAGTGATGATGTCAGCTGTCACTAAGCAGTTACTACGCACCAGGCATTTTACAGATATTAATTCCTTTGATTCTCACAACAACGCTATGTGACACATTATTATTCCCTTTTTATAGGAGAGGAAAAACCAAGGCTCAGAAAGTTAACATTACTTGTCTGCATGGCTGATAAGTGACAGGTTAGTCTGGTGTCAAGATGCAAGCTCTACTATTTTAGACCATAAATATGAATGTTTTGCCATAAATACCCATATTTAAAAGTGTTTTCATAATGGTCACTTCCTCAATGTCCCTTCTTCCCCTGCCCCATCCCACAATACAAATAATCTCAGAATGAGAGAAGGTATTTCTCTTAAACCAAGGAGACCTAGTAAGGAGGGATTGACATTTGTCCTGGAATTCCTCAATAGAGCATTTGAAGCTTGTAGCTGGTTAAGAGCCTCTGAGCGGCCTCAGTTTCCCTAGCAGCCCCATCTGAAGAACCAAGATGTAATGAAGCATGAATTTAGCCCAGCACTAGCCCCACAATCCTATGAGGTGAGTGTTACCATAGTTTCACTTTACAGATGAAGAAACTGAGTTTCAGACAAGTTAAACCATGGATTCAAAGTCAACACACAGGGTGAGAAACTTGGATGCCTGATTCCAAATCTAGGGCTTTTTCAGTCATACCATGATTTCCTGAAGCAAGATCAAGTGCCTGATAGGTGACAGCAAGAAGATTCAAGAACAGCAGTAGGAAAATTGGACAAATTATTCAAGTTGGGGAGATACCAAGGGATTCAGCCAGGGTTGCTGCTTCTGTTCACCAATGTCCTCTCTACCTCCCATGGTCTACCTACAAGTCTTTGGGACCTCCCTCTAAAATATACCCCAATCCATCCACTTCACTCCTTTGTTCCTACTACCATCCTAATCCGAACCACTATCATCTCTATGCCTTGGATAACAGTGATCATGATGGTGGTGGTGGTAGCATTGATGATGGTGATGGTAGTGGTGATGGTGGTGGTGGTGATGGAAATGATGATGATGTTAGTTGTGGTGATGGTGGTGGTGGTAGTGGTGATGATGGTGATGATTATGATGGTGGTGTTGGTGGTTCTGGTGATGATAATGATGGTGGTGGTGGTGATGAAGGTGATGATGATTATGATGGTGTTGGTAGTGGGGTGATGATAATGATGGTGGTGGTGGTGGTGGTGATGCTGGTGGTGGTGGTGGTGACTGATGAGAATGATGATAATCTAAAATAGTTAAGAGTTTACATCTTGACACCAGATTGTGCAAGGCCTTGATGGCCTCCATGCCTCTTAACTGCTCTCCCTTCTTGCTTTCCTCTCTATTCATATATAGCAGCCACTGTGGGCCTTTAAAAATATAAATTCAATCTTACTGAAAGCCCTCCTGCTGAAAACCTTCCAGAGGGATCCCATTAAACAAATATCCCAACTCTTTACCCTGGCCTATGAAGCCCTATGTCTGTGACACCACTTCACTCATACTCACCCCCACCTTACTTTGCAAAGCCAGTCACATGAGCCTCCTTCCAACTCCTCAGACATCCCAAGTTCATTCCTGCTTTGGGCTTTTGCACCTGCTGTTCTCTCTGTCCACAACACTCTTCCCCCAGCTACTTCCATGGCCAGCTCCTTTCACCTTCGGATCTCAGCTCAGATGTCCCTTCCTTTGAGAGGCCGCCTCTGACCACCCTATCTGAAGTTGCTTCTTCTGTCACTCTCTCTGGAATCACTTTAATTAATTTTCTTCCTAGCATTTATTACTATCCTAAATTATCTTATTGAGTCAGTTTTTTATTGTCTGTCTCCCTGACTAGGTTGTAGCCCCATGAAGGCAGAGACTATGTGGGCTTTTCTCACTTCTATGGATATGATGGATATGATGTGGATATAATGGTACTAGTTAGGTGCTCGATAAAAATCGGCTGGATGAATGAATGAATGAATGGATGGATGAATCCCTTTCTGTCCTTTTGTTTGCTCCGGAAGCTGCTGCCCTCAACACCTTATTTAACTCTAACTTCCCTGGGTTCATGTATGAAAATGAGAAAATGCATCTGAAGTACTTATAGCAAGTGCTCAGCCAGTGCTCTCATTATTATTAATTATTAACAAAGGCCAGACAGCCTAAAACAGTCACTAATGGTATTATCCTCCTGTGCTTCCCAGCACCTGTGCTGTTCCCCTTGCACACCTCATTCACTCATTCCCAGGGTTGGGATGACAGGATGCAATGTGGTTGGGGGGAAAATCCTTTACCCTTGGCAGGAGGTGAGGCAGGTGCCTCTGTGAGTGCTGAGAGCCCAAGCCCTGCTGTGCTAACTTTGCACTCAGAGTGGGCTGTCAGCCACCAGCAGAGGATCCCAGTTTAATCACATGTCAGTTTCTCCATTCATCTTTGGTGCTATCTGAGGGCTCATCTTTTTCTACTCTGTGGCATCGTCATGATTGATGATCCTGCACCAGCTCCACTGCCGGGTTAGCTATATTAGCATAGCTCACAGTGGGTGCCCAGCTCCTCCGGGGTCTTTGAAGTCTGGGCCAGCATGGGCTGGCATCATGTTTCTCTTAAAGAGCTCTGTAGTGAATGGAATCGTGTCCTCCCAAAATTCATATGTTGAATCCCTAATTCTCAAGGTGACTGTGTTTGGTGATAAGGCCTTTAAAGAAGTAATGAAGGTAAAATGAGGTCCTAAGGGTAGCACCCTCATCCAATAGGGCTGGTGTATTCACAAGAAGAGGAAGAGACACCAGAGCTCCCTCTCTCTCCCCGTGAGAGCACAGAGGACAGGCGGCGCGAGGACGCAATGAGGTGGCAACTGTCTGTGAGACAGGAGAAGCCTCACCAAAACCCACATTTTCTGGCACCTTGATCTTGGGTTTCCTACCTCCAGAACTATGAGAAAATAGACTTCTGTTGTTTAAGCCATCCTGTGGTGTTTATTATAGGAGTCTTAGCAAGCTAGTACAAGCTCCTAGCTGCCTCCATCTTCTGAGAGGAAGGAGGATGAAATTTGTAAAGATGTCTTCAACCAGGAGAGTTTCCTTGGTCAAAGGGTGGAAATGAGCCTCAGCAGGCGCGGACTCTCACCTGGCCCTCAGGTGTGTGCTTTCCTGGGAAAGGCTGCATTTATTGGTATGGGGCTGCAGGTAATTTGCCCAAACCAAAATTTGCAGGTAATTTGCAAACTGAATCTCTATGCTCCTAGAGATTCAGTTTGCTCTTTCTACATCACCAAAAAGGATGATGAGGATGAAATGAGGAAACCTACAGTCACGCAACAATTATATCAAGCACCTACTGTGTGCCTGGCACTGGACTAGGCTGGGGCCACAGTGATGAGTAAATCAAGGAAGGTCCCAGCCTTTGTGGAGCTCACAGACTAGCGAACGAGAGATATACTAACCTAGAAATGAAAAGATTTTATATTGTAATACAATTCTGCTGAGAAAAGTAAAACACAGAGAAGAGAGGACCTGGGGAGTGTGGGCAAATCTTTGCTTTGAGGGGCCAGGGAAGGGTCTTAGATTGAGTGCCCTCAGAATCAGACCCTGAACCAGGAACCAGAGGGCAGGGTGCTTATTTGGGAGGTGATCCCAGAAAGACGCAGTGGAGGAATAGGGAAGTGAGGTGGGAAGGGGAGAAGCCAGTGAAGGTGTGCTAAAGCGCAGGTTACGGCTTCGGGCAACTGGGACTCTACGCTGCAGGGGTCCCCGGGAAGCAGCGTAGAATATGCCGCTGACACGTGGAGAAAAGAAGGGAGAGTGTTAACCACCAACCCCCACCACTTACTGGTGGAGGGCTACTCCCAGGGCGTTTGCCCCCTGGCATTTCTACCTGGTCCCCCAGGCAGGCTCAGCACCCTCCTCTGCCAGAGGAGGACCTAGGCAGAGAGTCCCAGGTTCTGGCAATAGAAAGCCATCAGCACGGACAGGAGCCATGGGTGCTGGGATGGGGCAGATGTGACCTCTCTGAGGAGGTGACCCTTGAACTGACACCAAAATGATGAGAAGCGGCCAGCCACGGGATGAGCTGAGAGAGGAGCTCTGCAGATAAAAGGAAGAGAAAGATCTCGGCCAAAGTCCTTGTCGACGCTTTCGTTGTGTGCAGGTCAGAGGGATTGTCGGGACAGCCTGGGCTAAGGGATGAATCAGGTTCCCCAGGAGCTCTCTCTAGTCTCTTTCTTTCTCTCTTTCTCTCCCTCTCTCGGTTTCCACCCAGACCCCTCCCTTTGTACCCATCTTCAACGGAGGCAGTGATTGGCTGGCCAGAAGTGTGGGCGGGGCCTTTGGGGTCCAATCCTAGGAGGATCCGGGCCATTCATTGGCCCCTGTGGGAAGTGGGTAAGGTGGAGAAATGGGACCCCAAGGAGAGAGGTGAGAAGCAGGACAAGTTGACAAATTCCGCAACTACGAATGCCCTCCACTTCCCCAGTGCTGGAGGACAGGGCTGAGCCCTCCCTGGCCATTCAGTGATGCTCCCATGTCACACTGGTCATGTCTCCTGGTGGCCCGAAGTGGCCTGTCCCCAACAACGGCAGGTAGCCCCAGGACACAGGGAGCACCAGTCTGGCCTAGTGTCGCAAAGGCCTAGTACCACAAAGACCACAGTGAGGCCAATTGGTGCTCAGTGACCCACAGAGGGGTGCTCTGACTGTAGTGGCCAAGGTAGGAGTGGAGCCCAGGCCTTGGATGTTCCATTAGGAAGTCCCTAGAGTGCCCTGCGGGCATCCCCTGGCTTGGCAGCGTTTCAGTGTTGGTCCCCAGAAGCAGGCAGTGAACAAGGACTCCAGTGAAAGTCATTTATGTGGGAGGCGAAGGAAACAGCAGCAGGGGAGTGGGGACATGAGACAGGGAAGGGAAGGTGCCAATAAGCAGCGCATCATCACACCAGCTACCGCATCATACCAGCTACTGTGTCACACCAGCTACCGCATCGCACCAGCTACTGCATCGCACCAGCTACTGTGTGGGTGACTGGAGCTGAATCCCACTAGGGAACCCAGGGAGACCATGGAGACACTTCTCAGGGTTGGTTGCCCCTGGGAAGCAAGGAAGCAGGAGTATTGAAAAGCCCACTCTGGGCTGGGCACAGTGGCTCACACCTGTAATCCTAGCGCTTTGGGAGACCAAGGCAAGAGGATCGCTTGAGTCCAGGAGTTCAAGACCAGCCGAGGCAACATAGAAAACCCTGTCTCTACAGTTTAAAAACATTAAAAATTAGCTGGATGTGGTGGTACATGCCTGTGGTCCCTGTTACTCAGGAGGCTGAGGTGGGAGGATCACTTGAGTCCGGGAGGTCAAGGTTGCAGTGGTTGCGGTAAGCCATGATCACGTCACTGTACTCCAGCCTGGGTGACAGAGTGAGATCCTGTCAAAAAAAAAAAAAAAAAAAAAAGCCCCCACTATGGTCAGTTACTGCTCAAGGCTGCTTTGGGTGGTCATTCCCCTGCACGTCCAGCCTGTGTGTGTTGAAGGGAAGACTCCATCTGCAGAACTTGTTGGAGCACACTGAAGTCACAAGCTTGAGAGATCTGTATTGGGATGACAGTATTACTTCACTTATTTGGAAATTCAATTAACTAGAGTTACATTCTCCGTAATTTCTACAAACACATGGGGCTAATGTAGGGTACCATGTCCCTCATCTGACCTTCAATTCCCCAGCCCTTCTCCCAGCCCCTAGCTCCCCAACTCAAGCATCCCTTTGCTCCAAGGCACAGTGTCTCCAGGAGACACCTTTGCAGGGGATTCACACTTACCAAGGTCCCTCATCACTAGCAGGGGCCACCCAAAAGGCCAGCCCTAACTCCCATGAAGCAGAGAGAGCCCCTCCCAGCTATTCTCCCTGCCTCCTTGTTCCCTCTCCCCTCCCTTTTTGGCCCCAATGTCCTCTGAACTTACTCTTTGCTCCTGCATCACAGCGTCTGCATACGTTGGCCCTTTTTCTTAGAATGCATTCCCACCACTCCAGTTTCTGCCTGTTGGAAAGTTTCAACATGCAATCAACAAAAATGTCTGCTGAGAGTTAGGCACTGGGAATGGAACATTGACTCAACACCACACAGACCTACCTTTTGGAGTTTGCACTCGGGTGGAAAAAGAAATCAGTCATCACACACATTTTTCTATACTCACAATACTGTAAATGCGATGAAGAAGGACAGGGAGCCACAAACACATAGGGTTGGGGGGTGGTGGCTGGACTGGGTCTGGGGTTTCCCAGGAGGTTTCTGGGGCAGTGATATTAAGCTGAGGCTTGAGTGGGGTGAGAGATGGAAGGGCATCCCAGGCAGAATAAACAGCATGTTAGGCCCTGAGATGGACTCTGCATAGCTGGTGTGGCTGGAATTGAGAGAAGGCAAGCAGGCCAGGGGCAGAGTGGGCAGGGGCTGCAAATGGATCCTGAGAGATTTAGGAAGACAGGAAACATTTAAATCTATCAAGCCTCCCTGCCTGGGAATTCTGAGACCACCCTAGGTTTACCCTCAGCTCCCCTAAATGCAGCCCCCAAATCCTCCTTTAGGAGACTGTGCTGCTAATCTGTTCCAGAGACAGGCTTGGGACTCACTGCCCCAGGCACACCAAAGGAGTCTCATACATTCCTCAAGGCCTAATTCAAGTTGCTCCTCTCTGAGAAGCTTTCTAAGCTGAAATCAGCTTAGAAAGCTTCTCCCATCTCCCAAGTCCTCCACCTCCCAAGTCCTCCTTAGCTCTTGGCTCTTTGGCATCTGAGAGCACTGGGACAGGGGTGAATATTCCTTAGTCTGCCGCTGGGGGCAGGGCAGCCCAGGCTATTGTTCCGGGGACAGTGGACGATACTGCCTGGTACCTGGCTGTGGGCAGGTGTGGGCCACCACCTCCAAGGACCCATCATTCCTGCCTGCTCCTCACACCTGGAGATCACAGGATATGTGGAATTGAAGCTTTTAGGGATCCATAAGGGACTTCATCCACAGACTTGCAGGGAATTATGGTGGGCTGCGGGAGGGGGTTGTCCCCTTTTCTTGGTTTTTCCAAGGCTGGGGTGGTAGAAAGGAAAATGATTCCTGGCAAACCCATGCTGCTGTCCCCTGCCTCCCTCCCAGGGCTGCTGAGAGGGTGGGAGATGCCTTCTATTGAGAACTCCCCACCCCCATCCCCAACCACTTTGCATTCTGGGGCAGGGGAGTGGGAGCCACTTGTCATTGTTCCTGTACACTGGCTGGCAGGAGGCCCAGGGAGGGGGCTCCCCAATAGAAAATCTGCAGCTGCCTGTCTTTAAGGTAAAATTACCGTAATTACCCCAATTACTAAATCCATCAAGAGCTTTGGACCGGAGGCCTGGAGAACAATTGGGCCCTGATGGATCTGAGGAGTATGAGTCATGGGGGTGGGGGTACAAAGCACTTGGGATGAAGGCGAGTGGGGGCGGCAGCTGATGTTAAACCAGGGGTGGGGATGGGGAAATGCAAAGAGATTATGATTAGCCAAGACCCCACTTTCTTCATTCAGTGAGCTTTTTCTTCTCATTGGAAAGAAAAGAATACCCCAAATTCTGTCTGCCTTTTCCTTTCACAGAAGCCTGCACCCTGGGTGAGTGTCATGACTCACGCCAGTAATCCTGGCACTTTGGGAAGCCGAGATGGAAGGACGGCTTGAGGCCAGGAGTTTGAGACCACCCTGGGCAACAGAGGGAGACCCTGCCTCTACAAGAAATTTAAAAATCAGCCAGGCATGGTGGTGCATACCTGTAGTCCCAGCTACTCCGGAGGCTGAGGTGGGGGGATCACTAGAGCCCAGGAGTTCAAAGCTGCAGTGAGCTATGATCGCACCACTGCACTCCAGCCTGGGTGACAGAACAGGACTCTGTCTCCAAAAAAAACACAAAAACAAAAGAACCTTATACTCTGCGGCCACCTGACTTAGACCCGATTTGATCTCTTAGGAGAGCTAAAATTTAAAGAGTTGAGAGCAGTGGCTAGCATCTCCTGGGTCCCAGCATGGACCAGGAACTGTGGGAAGAGCTTTTCAGCCTTCCTCCCTTTCAACCCCATGAAGTGGGTTTCCTCCTGCTTCACAGACCTGGGTGCCCACATTTCCTCTTGGCCTGGGTTCTAAGCAAACCAGCCCCTGGGCCTGGTTGGCTTCTGTACTCCTCACCATGCTTGGTAAAGGAAGTGAAGGACAAGGCTGGCAGATTAGGTGGGTTACTGGGAAAAGCACCTTACAGGACATGTGCCCTCTTTTCATTTCTATTAGAACTTCACTACATTCAAAGAGTAGTTAAAACATTCAGATTCTTCCTCTCAGTTGATCTGGATTTGTAGCCTAAGGAAATAATCTCTAATTGTGGAAAGGCTATATCATGAAGCTAATTCTTTCAGCATTGTTTATGCTGGCTGCACAATTTAACTTTAAGAGAAGATCCAGGCTGCTGACGCCTCTGTACTCCATTGCCAGGAGGAGTTATGTCTGCACGACCCCAGGCATAGAAGAAAGAGATCCCCTTGGCTGAAGTAGACTTAGACCAGAATTGGGAGGCAGATCTGGGTCTCCACAGAAGACATTGGGACCAAAGCCCCCACAAATTATAAAATTTAAGTATGACCTGGCTTGTCCTTGGTGCCTGTATCTCCAAGGTGACTTTGCAGGGCTTGTAGGTGTTGCTCCAGGATTTAGGACGTCAGGGTCCAGGCCAAATAGCTTCCTAACTCATCATAACTAATATGGTTAACATGGAAAATTGTGAAACAATTTAATGTCAAAACATTAAGGGCCAGCGTGGTGGTTCATGCCTGTAATCCTAGCACTTTGGGAGGCTAGCAGGGAGAATGGCTTGAGCTCAGGAGTTTGAGACCAGCCTGGGCAACATAGTGAGACCTCATCTCATCCAAAAATCAAAAAGTTAGTCTGGCATGGTGGTGTGCACTCAGGAGGTAGAAGGAGGATCACTTGAATCCATGAGTTTGAGGATACAGTGAACTATAATTGTGCCACTGCACTTCAGCCTGGGTGACAGAACAAAACCCTACCTCAAAGAAGAAAAGAAAAGAAAAGACTAGAAAAGAAAAGAAAAGAAACTAAACATAGGGAGACTGGCTGATTAGATGAAGTTTTGTGCAGGCTTTTAAAATAATGAGTAAAAAGATTCCTTTGAAATCTAGGAAATTACAATAGAATGTTTATTGTCACGCTGGTTTTTTGTTTTTTGAGACAGGGTCTTGCTCTGTTGCCCAGGCTGGAGTACAGTGGAGCCTAGAGAAGGGCAGCAGAGCCCTTGACCATCACCCAGGCTGGCGCCAATCCTCAGGGGCTGAGCCACTGCCTCTAGAAGGCCTGGGCTCAGGGAATGCCTCTGAGTCAGAAACACTGTGGGACAATATTCCCTGATATTTTCCCAGCAAAGGGCCCTAAGGGAAGAGGAAAGTGCAGGTGAGCTTGGAGCAAACATGAACTCTACCCATTGGCTCATTCAATTATTTATTCATCCATTCAAAACACTATTCTTGCTATAATCCTAAACAAATTAACCCAGGAACAGAAGACCAAATACCGCATGTTCTCACTTATAAGTGGGAGCTAAGCGTTGAGCACACATGGACATAAATATGGGAACAGTAGACACTGCAGCCTACTACGGGGGAGGGGGAGGGTAGGTTAAAACCTACGTATTGGGTACTATGCTCACTACCAGGGTGACAGGATCCATACTCCAAACCTCAGCATCACATAATACTCCCGTATAACAAACCTTCACGTGTACTCCCTGAATGTATCTGAAATTAAAGTTGAAGGCTGGATGCCGTGGCTCATGCCTGTAATCTCAGCACTTTGGGAGGCCGAGGTGAGAGGATTGCTTGAACCCAGGAGTTTGAGACCAGCCTGGGCAACAGGACGAGACCCTGTCTCTACTAAAAATAAAAAATAAAAAAATAATTAGCCAGGCGTGGCAGCATGTGCCAGTAGTCCCAGCTGCTTGGGAAGCTGATGTGGGAGGATCACTTGAGCCAGGAGGTCGAGGCTGCAGTGAGCTATGATCGCGCTACTGCACTCTGGCCTGGGCTATAGAGCAAGACCTTGCCTCAAAAATAAATAAAATAATTAATTAAAATACGAGTTGACATTTAAAATCAAATGTTCTCATGGTGTCCTCTGTCTACAGCCCTGTGATGGGACCTGGGGATACTACCATGAACCAGACAGAAATAGCTGCCCTTCAGAGCTTCCAAGGCAGCCACACAAGTTGCTCTTTTGTGAAATTTTATGATTTCCTCTCAAATATTCACATGAATTTTACATTTTATTTCGTAAGGTAGCCGTGCTTGTTTTTGTAATTTTAAAATGATGTTTTCACAACAATATGAATGGACTTAATGCCACTACTGGATTGCACAGTTGAAAGGGCTAAAACAGCAAATGTTATGATATGTATATATATGTGTATATATGTAGGTATTTTAGACGGAGTTTCACTCTTGTTGCCCAGGCTAGAGTCCAATGGTGTGATCTCGGCTCACCGCAACCTGCGCTTCCCAGGTTCAAGCGATTCTCCTGCCTCATCCTCCGAGTAGCTGGGATTACAGGTGTGTGCCACCACGCCCGGCTAATTTTGTATTTTCAGTAGAGACAGAATTTCTCCATGTTGGTCAGGCTGGTCTCGAACTCCCAACCTCAGGTGATCCATCTGCCTGGGCCTCTCAAAGTGCTGAGTTACAGGCATGAGCCACTGTGCCTGGCTAGTATGTATATTTTTATTGTGGTAAAATATACATACAAAAATCTTACAATTTTAACCATTTTCAAGTGCACAATTAGTGGCATTAAGTCCATTCACATTGTTGTGCAACCGTGACCACCTCCAAAACTTTTTCATCTTCCCAAACAGAAATTCTGTACCCATTAAACACGAATTCTGCATCCCTCCCTACGCCCACCCCGGGAGCCATCATTGTACTTTGTTTCTCTATTTTTATTTTTTGTTTTTTTGAAACAGGGTCTTGCTCCATTGCCCAAGCTGGAGTGCAGTGGTGCAGTCTCGGCTCACTGCAACCTCTGCCTCCCGGGTTGAAGCAATTCTCCTGCCTCAGCCTCCCGAGTAGCTGGAATTACAGGCGTGTGCCACCACATCCGGCTAATTTTCTGTATTTTTAGTATGGCTACCATTCATTCATTCCACAAATATTGGCTGGGTATCTGCCATGTGCCAGGAACTCTACTAGATGATATGAAGATGAACAAAACTGGACAGAACCCCTGCCTTCATGCCCTTCCTGCCCATAGGGGAGGCAGGCATTGATCATGGCATCTCTGTCCTGTGGTACTAAAGGTCCAGCAGCCCATGCTGGGAGGCAGCATTTCAATCAGCAGTGGGGATGCTGCTTGGTGGGCTGGCCCAGATCCCAGCGTCCCATCACTTTTCTGAGCCTCAGTTTTCTCGTCTGTGAAATGGGAGTGATCACTCTCCCCATCCAACCTCTTGGTGTGGCAGGATGAGGTTCTCTGTTCCTCACACCCTCTTCTTTCCTCCCTCCTCTGTGAGATCAGCAAAGGCAAATTCTCATCCCCATTTTGCAGATGAGTAGACTGAGGATCAGGGAGGCAGGGCAGAGTATTCACCAGAATCTTTCCCAGGATGGTCCCTGTCCCTCACTAAGTCACTGGATCTGCTCTCCCCAGCCTGGGGGCACTGCCACCCCTCCAGCTGGGCTCCTACCGAGTGCCAGCCAATGTGTCCTGGTGTCTGAGGGCAAAGACTAGAGGCCTGGCAGGACCCTCCCAGGGTACCTCCTTTTTACCTGTGTCCTCCCACCAGTCAGGGCTCCCTGGGCTCCAGCAGGGGCAGGCAGGACCCCCCCAGGGCACTTTAGTTCCCCAGCCTTCAAATGAGTTCCCTGCCCATGTTGTTTTCTGTCCAGTTGGAGCACAGGTCCCACAGTCACACAGACTGGGGCTTAGTTCTTATCTGATCTGTGGGACCTTAGCTGGGGGTCTCTAAGTCTCATTGTCCTCGCCTATAAAACCACTCCCTCTGGTGGATAAGGAAACTGTGCTCACCTGGTGGGACACTGCTGCATTCACCAACTCAGGCTGCCATAACAAAACACCATAGCCTGAGTGGCTTATGCAACAGAAATGCATTTCCTCCCAGTTGTGGAGGCTGGAAGTCCAAGGTCAAGGTGCCAGCAGGGCTGGTTTCTCCTGAGACCTCTCACCTGGGCTTGCAGATGTGTCTTCACATGGCTTTTTCTCTGTGTGCGTGCATTCCTGGCATCATCCTCCTCTTCTTATAAGGACACCCATCCCATGAACCAGGGCCCAGCCCTTATGATGTTCCTTTTACCTAATTACCTCCTTAAAGGCCCTATCTCTAAATGCACTCACCTTGGGGGTTAGGGCTTCAACCTACAAATTCTGAGGGGTTGAGGAAGACACAATTCAGTCCATAACTACTCAGCAATTAAAAGGAACAAGCCACTGATGAGCAAGAGAAGCCAGACATGAAATGTAGACATGTATGATTCCATTTATATGAAATGCTGGAAAAGTCAGAACGAATCTATAGTGACAGAAAGCACAGTTGTGGTTGCCTGGGGCTGGGGGAGGGGAGAATTCTTGGGACAACCCGTGGGAGAACTGACTCCAAAGGGTTCCAAGGGGGCTTTCTGGGGTTGATGAAAATGTTGCCTCTTGATTGTGGTGACGGTTGCATGGAAATATACATTTGTCAAAACTCATTGAACTGGATGCTGAAAATGAGTGTGTAAATTGTATGCATGTAAACTATACCTTGCTAAAATAAAATTTAAAACCCTACCTCAAAGGGTTAAAAAATAAGACTCAAGTTAGGTAGTTGTTAGGAGTAAATGAGTTAATGCCTGCAAAGTGCTTAGCTTGGAGCCCGGCATGGTGTAAGTGTGCAAGTAAATGGTAACCATGGTAACCTGAAAACAAGACTTTTGCCCAGTAAGTGGGGCAAGAAAGAGAAATAAACACAGAAGGCAAGGGGTGGGGAGCGATGCTTCTCCCACGCCCAGAGCAGACAGGCAGGGGCTGTGATCTCAGCCTCCTGGAGTCATCAGGTCAGCCTTCCGGCCCAGGCGAGGATTCCTATAATGCCTGTCAGAATCTTTTGGGCCCTGAGGGCAGCCAACTGCAACTTAGCCCCTGTTCAGACCTGATCCTGTTTTTTTTTTTTTTTTCATTCATTCATTCACTGACCATGCACATTGGACTACCTAGCACAACAAAAGACAATAATAGCTGCTTCTGTTTACTGAATGATCTTATGTGCTCAGTGCTTGATATTTTAGGCTGAACCAAATGAAAGAGCCGAGATTCCACCAGTTTTTACCCACAAAATGCCCGTTTACTGTGGTTCAACCTGATACATGATCTCCTTCATCATTATGACAAATCTGTAGAGTAGATATGATTATTCCCATTTTGTGGCTGAGAAGATGGAAGTTCACAGAGATGAAGTGCCTGGCCCAAGGTCACACAGCTGTGAGTGGCTGAATTTGAACACAGGTCTGACTCTGAATCCCATATGTTACATGTTCCTTGCCCTTAAGGAGTACCAGTCTAGTGTAGGGATGAATACATTCAATATGGCCCCCTGGGTCTCGCCCACTCACCCCCTGAATCCTCCCAACAGGCTGCCCTCAGCCTTTCAGACACTGGACATGAGTGTCCTTGGTCTTCCAATGATGCCAAAGTCCTGCCGCCCTGCAAACAGCTCCCCTGTCCACCAGGACATCTTGCCTTCTCTGGACCTGCTTCTCCCCGGACTTCGGGAGTTGCGTGGTCAGTGCTGGCTGGTCCCTGGTGAAGCTGTACTTGTGTGTCTCCGCTGCCCGAGGAGTTGGCCTCATTCTATCCATCTTGTGCTCACTCCAAGCCCACCCCTTCTTCAAAACTCCCTCTGAGTTCAGGTTTGTCTTTAATTCACAGCTCATTAGTAGATCAAAGAAGACAGAGACACCCTGAGTCTAAGGGACCCTCAGGCAGCCCCATCCTCACACTGTAACAAGGTGCCCCCTTGGCAGGAGACAAAGGGATCCCCCCGGCTCCTCTTTGTGAAGCAAGGAGAAGGGGCTGGGACCTAGCTCCAGGCTCCCCTGTTTATAACAGGGCCAGAGGTTCAGCTGGCAGGGCTGAGGCAGAGGCACTGGAAAGCCGTCAGCCCCTCCTCCAGAGCCTGAGCAGGACAAGGACAGTTAATTCCTCTGGTGTTATCAGCTGGGCACAGGCTCTGGTTGCATAGCAACCCAGATTGCTCTCTGCCTCTAGTGTTCCAAAAAAAAAAAAAAAGCATTTTCTCCAACTCCATGAAATGGAAATGGGCCTGGGGCAGCCCAGGCTCCCTGCCCCCAAGTGTGGCTCATTTGTAGGAAGCCCCAACCCATGCTCTGCTGTGGGATCCCCACTCTTAAGGCCTTCATCCCCCTCTTGCCTCACCCATGCCAGGCTGGGGGTAGGAATTCACCCACCACCCTACTGCTGCAATGTGAAGCTGGGTCAGAAGTGAAGTCTCAGTTTGTCCAAGGGGATGCTGGACAGGCCTGGGATCTGGGTGACAAGGCATGAACTGGGGGAGCCCAGCCAGTTCTGGCAATGCAGTTTACTTATTCATTCATTAAGAAATATTTATTGGGCAACTACTGGGTCCCATACCCGTAAACTTCCCAGACTCGGTGAGTTAAAGATGGCTGCCAACTATTTGCCACTCCTTCCATGAAGAAGTGGAATCCATTTCCCTTCCTCTTAAATTGGGGCTGGCTCTGTGGCTGGTCTGGCCAGTGGAATGTGACAGTAGTGACACTGTATAACTCTGAGACTGAGCCCTAAGAAGTTAGCAGATTCTACCTTTGTGGCTTGAAATGCTCCTTCTTGGAACCCTATCACCATGATGTGAGGAAGCCCAAGCAGCCACGTGGAGCGGCCCTCTTTAAGTCTGTATCATTTACCAGTTGCATGAGTAAAGCCATATAATACCATGTGAAGCAGAAGAATCCTCCAGCTGAACCCTGACCAGGTCCTTGACCCACAGAATCATGAGCAAATAAAACTATTCTCCCTTTGAGCTAGTAAGCTTTGAAGTAGCTTGTTATGAAATAATAGATAACCAAAACACCAGGAGAGCTTAGCTTTTCATTCATAGATTCTCAAATACCAACACACATGGTTTAAGTACCTGATGTATGCTAGGCCCTGTGCCCAGCTCCAAAGCAAAATACCACTCACGCTGGAGAGCTGGAGGCATCAGGAGATGGCACAGAGGCAGACAGCAGAACCAAGAGCCCAGAGATAAGAGCAGACAATTAAATAGAAACCACCTACAATTAAAGGAGTCACAAAAGAAGGTGGTGAAGGCAATTTTCGTTGCTGCTCAGACCACACAGTGTTGAATTCAAGTATCAACTCTGCATATTTGGAAATAGGTGCCTGGGCCACATGGGAGGGATTCTGAGGTGAAGTCTGGGCTCCAGGGTGATGGATTCATGGTGTCTACAGTGGCTGGAGAGAGGAGAATGCAGGTACCTGTCTCATGCCTGTGCTTCTTGAGCACATGCTGTCTCCTGGCCTCTGCGACTAACTCTTCTGCACCTACTTAGACAAGGAGAGAGGCTGGAAAACAGGTTGTTCAGGCAGGCTTCGTGGGGGCTGGAGCAGAGAGGACCCCAGGCATGCATTCATACTTTTCAAACTGGAGTTACAGACCTCCTTATAAACCAGCAGGACAGCTTCAGACGGTTAGTTTTTAGTTTAGTTTAGTTTAGTTTTAAAATGTCTTCTAGTCAATTTAGTTCAAAATTCCATCGTCTTGTTCTGTATTCTTGGGTCAGACTTTCACCTGGCTCTTTTTTTTTTTTTTTTTTTTTGAGATGGAGTTTTGCTCTTGTCGCTCAGGCTGGAGTGCAATGGTGTGGTCTCAGCTCACTGCAACCTCCGCCTTCTGGGTTCAAGTGATTCTCCTGCCTCAGCCTACCAAGTAGCTGGAATTATAGGCACTCACCACCACGCCCAGCTAATTTTTTTATTTTTAGTAGAGACGGGGTTTCATCATGTTGGCCAGGCTTGTCTCGAACTCCTGATCTCAGGTGATCCGCCCGCCTCGGCCTCCCAAAGTGCTGGGATTACAGGCATGAGCCACGGCACCCGGCCTCTTTTTAATACTGATGTCTGGGCTCTACCCACCCACCCCCTTCATGCTTGGGAGTCACTGTTTTACAACTCCTCAGGTGATTCTAACATGCAGCCAGAGTTGAGAAAATAGCCGCCTAACCCTTGGAGACACACAGCTGATAAAAGGAAAGTCTTGGTTCTCAAGAAACGTCTAGGTTTGGGGTGGGGAGTCGGGGGTAAGTAGGAGGCAGTTGTGTGCTGATAAATGTTTCTGTGTTCCAGGGAAAAGAGGCTTGATTTTTAGCATTTGCTGATTTTTGTGATATAGATACTTTCACTATGGCCGATTTCAAGCCACCAACATGATGTAACTGAATGCTGGGTTGGGATGAGAGGCACAATGGGCACACCACATACTAGAGGCAGGCACATCCATAGCTCATGACAACTCTGGGTGAGAAGGGCTCTAGTTACTTTGCACTGGACCAGCATCAGACCAGCAGCCTTGGCACCACATGGGCGCTGGTGAGAGAGGCAGAAGCTCAGGTTCACCCCAAATCAATTGAATCAGCATTTGTGCTTTAACTGGATCTCCAGGCAATTCATGAGCACATTCAAGTTTGAGAAACTCCGCTCCAATAAATGGATCTGTAAAAACCTTTTCTGGGGCCCGGCATGGCATGGTGGCTCACGTCTGTAATTCCAGCACTCTGGGAGGCCAAGGTGGGAGGATCACATGAGGCCAAGAGTTGAAGACCAGCCTGGGCAACAACATACTGAGACACCTGTATCTACAATAAAATAAAATAAAAATTAGCTGGGCATGGTGGTGAGTGCCTGTAGTCCCAGCTACTCAGGAGGCTAAGGTGGGAGGATCCCTTGAACCCAGGAGTTTGAGGCTGTGACGATCAATGATTGTGGCCGTGTACCCCAGTGTGGGCAACAGAGTGAGACCCTGTAGAAAGAAAGAAAAGAAAGAAAGAAAGAAAGAGAGAAAGGGAGGGAAGGGAAGGAAGGAAAGGAAGGAAGGAAGGAAGGAAGGAAGGAAGGAAGGAAGGAAGGAAGGAAGAAAAAGCAAGCAAGCAGATGGAAATAACCATATCTAGAAGGGTCAGAGAAGTCTTCCCAGGAAGAGTGGCATAAGAATTGGGTTTCAAAGGATGAGCAGGAGTTTTCCATACAGATAAGAGGTAAGAATGGGGAAAGGAATTGTTGAGAGGGATGAGTATGGACAAAGGTATAGAGAGGGGAAAAGGTGGTGTGGAGAGGGCATGGGGTGCAGTGGGAGGAGACGAGGCTAGAGAAGTGGGTTCCCAAAGTGTCACCTGACCAGCAGCATCTGCGTGCTGGAAACTCTTGTGAAATGCAAATTATGAGGCTCCCCTCCTAAATCTACTGAATCAGAAATTCTGGGGGTGGGACTAGAATCTGTATTTTTTCATTTTTTATTTTTATTTTTTGAGACAGAGTCTCACTCTGTCGCCCAGGCTGGAGTGCAGTGGCGCAATCTCGGCTCACTGCGACCTCTGCCTCCCAGGTTCAAGCGATTCTCCTGCCTGAGCCTCCTGAGTAGCTGGGACTACAGGAGCGCGCCACCATGTCCGGTTAATGTTTGTATTTTTAGTAGAGACGGGGTTTCACCATGTTGGCCAGGATGGTCTCGAACTCCTAACCTCAACTGAGTCCTGATTTCTGAGAGACAGACAACGGCATATGTGTGACTGACCAGTGGGCTCTGCTGAGCACCGATGGGTTTGCTGATGGGACAGTTATGGAGAAGAAATCTCCTGAAAGCATCCTCCACCTTGAACTCATACTCACTAGTGACCTTGGCTGAAATGTCACTTCCTCTGTAAAGCCCTCTCCCTGCCAGCCACTCGCCATCACTGTGACCCCACTGCCTCCTCAGCCCTCCCCATTACCTCTCAAGCTGTTCTCTAATGGCTTAGCTGTCCTTCCAGCACAAGGCCAGGACCTTGTACATCTTGGCATGACATCCCCAGCACACTGCCCCACGTTACCCCCATTCCAGCAGCTCACTCTTGATTGAGCACTTACTGTGTGTGAGCATCATGCCACGGGCTTTCCCGGAGCTGTGTCATTTAAACCTAAGAACTGCCCCTATGAAATGGGTACTAGGTTGTCAACCCCATTTTACAGATGAGGAGACCGAGGCACAGGAAATAAAATACACTGCTCAAAGCCACATGGCTGGTGAGCCACAGGCAGCCTGCCTCCAATAGACAAACACATTTTGTTGTTGTTATTGTTGTTTTTGTGCTTGTTGCAGGAAGGGAGGGAAAGGGGGAGGGAAAAGTGGGATTTCCTGAGCATCTTTATCACCCATGAGGTCCACAGTGCCCTCCCAGACTCCTGGCTATTTTCCCTTCACTCTGAGGGACACTGCGGAAGGACCTGGAAGAGCTGAGCCTTGTCCAGGACCAGTGGCTGCTTTATTTAGGGCACAATGAGCCAGTGTCTCTGCTGTGACTCAGCCACGGCCCAGGGGTCTCCAGGGAGAGGGGACTGTCTGCAGGCCCTGGCTAGCAACTCTCTGCTAACAGCACCTTTCAGCTCCCCCTCTCTCAGCTGCTGTGGCCATTAGCACTGAAATTAGCATCGTAATTGCCTTTTAACTATTCTTAGCTGTGAAAGAGACCAGGCTGCCCCGCCTCTCTCTCCCTGCCTAGAGAGCAGCGTTGGCTTCCCTTCCTGGATCTAAGGACCATCCCCTGTCCACACTCCCGAGCCTCAGTTTCTTCATCCTCCAAGTGAGGGTGATAATCCAAGCTTCGAAGGCTTATTGTGATGCATATAAAATGCTTGTCATAGTTCCTAGCACACTGTGAGCAATGATGCCAGTTGTGTTTGGAGACCCAGGAGTGCAAGGATATGTATGCAAGTCCACGCCATAGCCAGCGTTAGTGCTCAGGTCCTCTTGACTCTGAGCTTAGGGCTCTTCCTGTCCCACCATGTCAATCCTTAAAATGTGCCTTTCCCTGCCAACAATGGCTTGTTTGTAGGCTGGGCAATCACGCTTGTAATCCCAGCATTTTGGGAGGCCAAAGGGGAAGAATCACTTGAGGCCAGGAGTTGGAGGCCAGCCTGGGCAATATATCGAGATCTCATCTCTACAAAAAAATTTTAAAAATTAGATGGGCGTAGTGGAGTGCTCCTATAGTCCCAGCTACTCAGGAGGCTAAGGTGGGAGGATCACTTGAGCCTGGGAGGTAGAGGTTGCAGTGAGCCAAGGTCACACCTCTGTACCCTAGGCTGGACAGCAGAGTGAGATCCTGTCTCAAAACAAAACAAAACAAAAAACACAATCATATGAGATGACAGTAAGCAAGACCTTGCCTAAAAACATTCAGCTTTGTCATCATAATCAGAAGATTTTTACTATAAAATAATCAGGCCTCGGTGAAGAGAGGGGGCTTAACCCAAAGGAGTTGCAACCACTGGGTCATCTAGTTTGCCTCTTAAAAATGTGAACACTAACTTTTGATATGCAGCAAAAGGTTGAAGGGACTGATGATGAAGCCCAGCTGCCTGGTTCCAGTCTAGTTCTGCCACTCCCCTCAGGGTGACCTTAGGCCAGTTACTTAACCTCTCTGTGCTTTGGCTTCCTATTCTGCAAAATGAGGATAATAATGCCTTTCCGGCAAGTGTGTTCTGAGGTATGAATCGGTCAATGTACCTGAAGCACCTGGCACAGCAGTAAGACACAGTGAGAATCAGGTAAGTGTTTGCTCTTGTTACTCATTAGGCATCTTTACTTACTTGCTTGTGTGGCTTCCAAACTGCAATTTGGGGAGGGGGTTCTGCAATCATCAGCAGTAAATTGTTTTTAGGCCAGTCACCGTCACATGGACGATGCTTTCTTACCCTTGGTTTCGACTTGAATCCCAGTCAGGCCAGGAGGGGAGAGCCCCAGGCTGACTCCGTTTAAGGTGCAAAAACTGAGGCTTAAGAAAGTTAAGTGACTTTTCCAAAATACACAGATTATAAAAAGAGGAGCCTGGCCTTGAATTCAGTCAAGTCTCCAATGCTGGGCACCAAGTAGCAGGCCCCTCAGCCGGCCCTGCATTTTCTTGGGCCTCCGCATAACCCCTGTCAGCAATCCCGATTTAATGCAAACACCATATCCTTCCCTCTAGGCGGAGGCATATCTGGCAGTGCTTAAAAGCACAAATAAGCTGAGATTGATATGAGGATGAATTGAACTAACATTTATACGACCAGTACAGGGCGTGGCACATGATGAGTGCTAAGTTAGTAATATTTATGATGATGATGACTATTACTATTATTATTTTGAGACAGGGTCTCACTCTGTTGCCCAAGCTAGAGTGGAGTGGTGCAATTAAGGCTCACTGCAGCCTCCACCTTCAGGGCTCAGGCGATCCTCCCTCCTCAGCTTCCTGGGTAGCTTAGACTACAGGCACGTGCCACCACGCCCAGCTAATTTATTTATTTATTTTGTAGAGAAGAGGTCTCACTGTGCTGCCCAGGCTGCTCTCAAGCTCCTGGGCTCAAGCGATCCTCCTGCCTCGGCCTCCCAAAGTGTTGGGATTACAGATGTGAGTCACTGCACCTGGCCTATTATTATTTAGCTCAGAAAATCAACCCTAATGACCTCAGCGGATACACCACTTTCAGGCTTTGATTTTAGGTTCCCTACACAATTTAGGGCTGTGTCCTGGCTTTAAATATGTAAATGCTGCTGTGAGAAACACATCCTCGGGGGGGAGAAGGGGTGGGCTCAGAACCTAAGACTTGCCAGGAACTCAGATGGGGACTTGGGAAAGCTGTAAAGAAGAGGTCCCTGATCTTATGAAGTTTATGGAAAACTACCTAATTACAAAATTACTTCACGCCTTGAAAAAGAACGTAATGAACAGGACGCTATTATACAGAATAACGGAGGGGTGGGGCTCCACTTCTGATCAGAGGTTAAGGAGGACCTCTTGGAGGCGGTGATAGTTAAGCTGACACCTGAAGGAGCCAGTCATGCAAAGAGTGGGTCGACAGCTTTCCAAGGCAGAGGGAATCAGGAAAGCGATGGGCTTGTCTGAGGAACAGAAAAGACAACGAACGTGTGAGTCACACTAAGGCGTGCCGTGGTGCGGCATGAGGCTGGAGCCTGATCACTCGGGGTCTTATTGGCCACGGTGAGGAGTCAGGGTTTCATGCGCCCCTGCAGTCAGAAAGGATGGCCCAACCCCAGTGCCCTAAGTCCGGAAACATTCAAAGCTGCACCCAGGGTAGCGGGATCCCGGGCCTCTGGGGGCCGAGAGGGGCGTTAAGTTCAGGGCTTCAGAGTGCAGCCCTGGGGCCCGTACCCCCAGCCTCCAGCACACAGCTGGCAGCGCTCGCCCCTTCTCCGCGCGGGCCCTCAGCTCAGCTCCCTCTTCGCTCCCTGTGCCCCCGCGAGCGGGAGGGAGGGGATGCTAGGACGCCCTGTCGGCGTCGTCGCCGCTTTCCGCCATTGTTTAGTCGTGGTGCTCTCATTTTCTCTGAGTCAACAATTTTCTGCTCGGCTCCGCGCCGACCGGCGAACGCGGGGCTTTTCCTCGCAGGCCTGATAACAGCAGAGCGGCGCCGAGCAGCGGCCCTGGAAGGAAGCTCCGGGCGCCTGCCGGGTCCCAGGCGTCCGCTGCCGCCCACCCACACCAGACCCCGCCCCCGCGCGTCAAGCCCCGCCCATCAACGCCAAGCCCCGCCCCCACACCCGGACCCACACAGCAGGCCGTCCCCACCCCGCCCCCAGAGCCCCGGGGCGCCCCGCCCGCTGGCCGCGCAGGCGCAGTGAGCACGGCGACCGCCGGTGGTTGGGCGTCTCCGCGGGCCGAACCGGCTGCTCGCCCAGCTGCGGATCGTTACCGCCCTTTTGTTCTCCGTCGCGCGCTTGCCCCCCGCTAGGAATGCAAACTGTAGGCGCCGCCAGTCCCCCTTTCCTGTTTCCCTGGGTGGGGGTGGGAAGGGAGTTTTAAATTGAATTGTGCTCAGTCAGACTCCCAGCCCAGTCTTCCCGGCGCCATCCGTTCCTTCATCCACTGCGGACACCCATATCTAAGGTTCGGGCAGGATTTCCGGGGCACCCTCAAACCCAGCCCGTGGGATCCGGGAAGGCCTCCTGGAGGAGAGTCCACGAGGCCCGGAGCCGAGGATGGGGTTGGGGTTAGGTCTTGGAGGGCTTCGAATTTCCGGCAAAGGGTCTGGGATGGTTCGAGGACAGCAGGGATTTGTAGGGAGGCTGGGGATGGAGGTGGGCAGAGGTCTTGGTCACATTTGTGTTCTACAAAGGTCCCTTTGGCTTTTGGGAGGCGGAGACTGAGACTAGAGTCCAGAGGACCAGGGAGGACGAGGTTACTGCCGTGGTCCAGGTGGGAGAAAATGTCGGTGAGGTCTTGGGGGACAGAACGCAAAAGAAGA
The DNA here is from genome assembly GCF_028878055.3 of Symphalangus syndactylus. Classification (NCBI taxonomy): domain Eukaryota; kingdom Metazoa; phylum Chordata; class Mammalia; order Primates; family Hylobatidae; genus Symphalangus; species Symphalangus syndactylus. The sequence goes on along the minus strand of NC_072446.2, from coordinate 33,878,509 downwards.
TTAGGGAGTAAAATTTACAGAACCAGTAGCTAGTTAAGTTTAGGGGTGAGGGGGAAAATGAGGGCACCCCTAAGATTCTGACTTCTGTGACCGTATGGGCGGGGGGACGTCTCTCTGAGAAACTGGGAAGGAATGAGGGTTGCTGGGCTGAGCAGATGAGGGAGACCTCGTTCTCCCACCCCCTCCCTAACCTTGTACTTTCCACACTTACGTAAGTAGGCCGTCGTTTCACACAGGCCTCTTTTCAGCGTCCTCTCCCCGAGAGGGCTTTGCTGACCACCTTTTGTAAGACCCTCCCCATCCTCGTACCCTACCCACTGTTTCTTCACAGCGCTGACCACCTAAAGTTGTATTTGGATTTGTCTGTTGGTTTCTCTTCTGTCTCCCCCACAAAACTGTGAGCTCCTTGAGGACAGGGGCTTTGCTCGGTTCTTTGCAGTATTTCCAGGACCTGGGACACTATTGCCTAGTCTCTGCGGAAAGAATGCATGAATGAATGAATGAGGCAGTGCAGGATCCAGGCCTTGCTGGTTCATCACTGCATTCTGAGCTGAGCACCAAATAGCAATTTGCTCAATAAATGCATGAATAGATGGATAGTTTCTTCACAACCTAGTAGATAAAATCTAGGCCGGATGTAGTGGCTCACGCCTATAATCCCAGCACTTTGGGAGGCCGAGGTGGGTGGATCACTTGAGGCCAGGTGTTCAAGACCAGCCTGGCCAACATGGTGAAACCCCGTCTCTACTAAAAATACAAAAATTAGCCAGGCGTGGTGGCGTGCACCTTTAGTCCCAGCTACTTGGGAGGCTGAGGCAGGAGAATCACCTGAACCCCAGAGTCAGAGGTTACAGCGAACTGAGATCACACCACTGCACTCCAGCCTGGGTGACAGAGCGAGACTCCATCTCAAAACGAAACAGCCTCGTAGATAAAATCTAGAGTCAGAATGTGAGGAGCAGTACGTGAGATACCAACAGGATAATGGATTAATAATAGCCCATGTTTATTGAGTGCCTCCTTCACACCAGGGCTGTGTTGCCTGCTGCAGATGGGTTATCTCAGTTAGTCCTCATGTCAACCCTATGAAGTAAGGACTCTTGGTGGCTCCATTTACACACATGAGGAAAATGAGGCCCAGAGAGGTTGAATGATATGCCCAAATTCACACAGCTAGTAAACGGCAGGGCCAGGATCTGAACCTAAGTTGGTTGCACTATTACCAAGTCACAGCACAGTACATGGATGCTATGGCTTGGTGGAAAGGGTCAAAAGCATCCTCACACCCAGCCCAAGGCTCCTCCTAACTTAGATGATTTCTTCTCAAAGAGTCAGAGGCTCCATGTTGCACCAGCCAGGCCTAGAACAGCAGCAGAGGTCTGGCTGAGTAGACAGATGCTGATACTAAGTCCACCTGGCCAATCCTTGACTGTGGGACCAGCACTCCACTTCATGTGTGTGTTACAACATTTGATCTTCACAGCAAACTTGGTGAGGCCCTCGCTGTAATCATTCCCATTTTCCAGATGGAGAAACTGGGGCATAGTGAGATAAACCAGCTTACCTAGGGCCACACTGCTATTGTATGGGACAGCTGGTGTCCAAACCCAGGCAGGCTGATTCCAGATCCCACCTCTGTGCTTAGCTGACAACAGCAGGAGGCTGGATGTGGCCAGGCCAGCTCGGGCTGGCCTTTCTCTGTGCCAGGTGGTGGCTGCCAGGCATGGCTGGAGCAGTGTTTACCCTGTGGCCATCCTGCCTCTGCCCATTGAGAGGGCAGCCCTCTCAATCATCATAAACCAAGGCTAAACCGAGATAGTAAATCCGCATCCTCTATCCCCTGTCACTGGACATCCTGTATTCAATCACCCACATATTCATTTCTTCTAATCTTTCTCTCTTGACTGTGATAAAGTCATTTTTATAGTGCTGAGAACGTGCAGTTCATTTGAATTAAGTCTGCTGGAGTAGATCAGTTTGTGTGGGAGAATCAGGGTTATAAAAGAAGGCATATTTTAATGGTTCTTTTAACTGATTATGCTCTAGGAACTTATTGTAAAAATCTCATTTGGGGTGTAGGGGGTGTATGTGTGTGTGAGAGAGAGAGAGAGAGAATTGCACACCCACTTCTAGAACCCTGAGGTGCTCAGGAAGGCCACCTAGAAGCCTCCCAATAGGAAGGGTCTGGGCCTCCCTTAGAGAAATGATGAAGGGAACTCTGCTGTTATCTCCATCAGGCGGTGGCTGCCCAACCTCTGGGGAATGGGGCAGATAATTCACTCTCATGTAGGATGGCCCTAAAAGACTTGGGTACAGCTGAAGATGATCAGCTCATGCCCAACAGAGTGCAATGGCAAAGAAAAGTGGACTGATTTGAATGCCTCCAACCCCCCATCTGGGAGGAGAGGGTAGGCAGACATTGCCAATCTGAGGGTTATTATGCAGTTACTGTCTGCCTTTCCTGGGAGCTCTTTGAAGATAGTCCTGTTCATCACTGTCTGCCCAGTGCCTGACCCTTTGGAGGCCCTCAGTAAACATTTGGTGAATGAAAGGATGGAGAGAGTGAGGAGAGCTGGCCATCAACACCAGCTCTCTACCTGGGCCAATAGAGAAGTTACCCCTAGGAAGGGTAGACCCAGCAAAGGTCCAGGGCATCAGGGTTTCCAGACCCAGCAGGGGCCCCTGTGCTCATGCTTGACATTCAAGCCTCAGAAGCAACTGTCTTCAAGGGACTATGTAAGTTTGGACAATGGGCATTTCAGCAGTGGCCAGTGGGAATGGAAGAAAAGAGGATTCTCCCCACATGACCTGCTCTGGATAAACCCTTGTGACCTTTCTTCCACTGGCAGGGGTAGGGGTGTGGTAAAGAAGCTTCATTAGGACAAATTAATTTCCTTCTTGGCCGGGTGGATGGGGATTTAAAACTGATCACATTTGATTCGAAGAAATAAGTGATGGGATGATTCTGGCTCCTAAAATTATGGGGTTAATTCAACTTATTTCAGGAGTATTAAATGGGGTTGTACAAGTGCCCCTGGTCCTAGGAGAACCTCTTTTAAGTTCCTCCACCAGTCAAGATAACTACTTTGTTAGAAGAGCTAGAATCTACAAGAGGCCAGGTCTGCTAGGGCCTCTCAACTGATGGTACAACAGACAACCTGTGGCTGAAGGGAGAGACGTTCTAAAACAGCCAGCCTAGGCCAGAGCTGTCATGTCTAAGGACAGCATGTCACTAGTTCCCCCAGGACCCTCTGCCTCAGCACCCCTCTCCTCTCCAGTTACCTCCTACTCTCTCCCTTCAGAGAGGAATTGCAGCATGGGGTGATTGATAGCTATCAGGTATGTGATTATGCATGTATGTCCAAACCCACCTATGTGGGCATGCTCTGTGCATTTGTATGTTTGCACTCTGTATATGAGAATATGTGTGTACATGAACTTGCATGCTCTGTTAGGGATGCGCTTGTGTGTGTGTGCACATAGAGTCTAGGTTCTGTGTACGTGTGTGCATGTGTCTCTGTGCATGTATGGACTATCACATATAGTCACACTGTATGTGTGACTGTGTGACCACAGTACACAGGGCACTTTGATGATAGAGGGAACTCCCCCACCACTTCCCCTGCACCCAGAGCAAGAGGGCTTGTGTGTTGGCAATGGACTGGCCTTTAGGAAAGGTCTACCCACTGAGGGGCCTAGGTAGACCTAGTCACAGACTCGCATTAGCTGCTTCCCTGCCTCAGAATTCTCCTGAGTGGTCAAGCCACGGAGAAGCAAGTGGCTCCCATAGCAGGAAGAAACTGACAATCTCAGGTACCCTGTCTGAAGGGACAATGTGGTCCTGGCCTGTGTTTGTTCAGGATTCTAGTGTGTAGATGGGCTGGTAACTTCCAAGCCATCCACCACTTTTCTCTCCACCAATGCAGGGGTAACGTCCGTCAGGCAAGGTGCTGGCAGTTTTCATCCTGGCTCTAAGTCCTTAGGAAAGTCATGTCACCTCTCTGAGACTTACTTTTCTCATGAGATAGAAAACCTCACAAGATTGTTGAGAATTACATAAAAATTAAATCCTGTGTAAAATGAGAAAATACCTTCTGACTAGCCACTTCCTGAGGGCATGGGCATGTCAACTTATCTTCATGTCCTTGTGCTTTGCCTGGGATCTGGTATATGGCAAGCTCCCATCTCATATTTCTATAAACAATTTTGAAATATGGAGGCCCTTGCAGCTTCCCAACATAAATTCATTCACTCATTTATTAATTCAGTACACTTTTATGGAGCATCTACTATATATTTGACACTATTTGGGGTATTGGGAATAGAGTTGTCAATAAAAGGGCTTACTTTCTAGTACACATTAGCATACTAAAGGCTCTGAGAAGTCCAGCAGTATCAGGTTTCTGATAAACTTTGTTTAACCCAATAGTCTCTGTGTTTATTTAATTATGGAATTCTCTACACCTCTTTCAACCTTTTTTTTGCTAATATGCAAATTTAATCCTGTTCCGTTCCTCATTACCTGTTACACTCCCAACTCTAAGCCCCTTCAGAAGGGCTATGGAATATAATAATTAAAACAACTACTCTGGAGCCAGACACCTGTGTGTGTGATCCTGGGTAAGCCTCAATTTATTCATATGTAAAATGGTGATAATGACTAGGATTAAGTGAGATAATGTTGCATCTCCAATGCTCAGCATTGTGCCTGGTATGTAGTATAATTCATTTAAATAACACCTATCACTCCAGGTCTCCTCAACACCTATGAGGTAAGGCCAATTGTCCTACATGATACCCAATGCCCTAATTGGCTCCCCAGAGTTATCTGAAATTATTCTCCTCCAACTCTCTCTTATGAGCTGGTCATTCAGAACCACTTGCCAGTTCCCATGGCTCTCAAACAGCTGCCTGTTGTTTCATACTTTGCTCTCATGTTGCTTCCTCTTCTTAAAATTTTCTGCTCAGTCTTTCCTACCTGGAGAACATACATTCATCTCCCAGAGTCATCCCCTAATCACCTCTTGCATTAAACACGTACTCACTGCCTGATCCTTCAGCCCCAACTGATCCACCAGCCAACTGTATTTTCATGAGTTATCCAGGCAAGACCAGTAGAGGAATTACCCAGTTCATCTACAGAATCATGAGAAAATAATATGTCATTATTGTTTTAAGCCTTTAAGTTTTGGAGGTAGTTTGTTATGCAGCAATAGACAACTAATGCAAGCTCCTTGAGGCCAATAATGACTAACTTCATCTCGCCCCTTGTCATTCAGAGGAGTACATGGGGACCCCTAGGACCATTGGTGAAGCCAGGAGAGAGTGACTGCCCTTGGTTATCTCCATTACAGACTAGAGTGGGGATAAATGAGGGACCTCCACTAAAACATCAGTGGAAGGACCCTAGGAAGAATGAACTGTCTGAGAACCGACCAACAGATCCTCAGCGGACACTGTGAGCTGTCCAGGGTCCTGAGTCTTCTGTTCTAGGGCCCTGAACACAGTGCCATGCTCTTATCTGCCCACTCCTGTGCCAGGGTCACCCTACTCAAGACCCACCCTAGTGACTGTTATGCTGACATCTAAGAGAACCAGCCTTATAGTGGGAATAGAGGATTTGACATCTGCTCAAATGGAATTGAAGTTGATTCTTACACCTTCACCCTTCCTTCTCCCTTCCACCCTCCCTCTCAGGAACGAGTTGACCATTATAATAAAAATCCAGCTTTATGTAAATACCCTATCCTCCAAGTAATAAATGCCATTAGCTGAGCCTGACTGAGCAATCGCATGCTTTTAAACATCCATTTGAAGATCTTTGAAAGCTCTCTCAAGGCTCTTGCTCGTAATTCACTAAGTGGGAGTTGGTAATAACTGTGTTAAATGGCCAGGCCCTGCAATTCGCAGGAGGTGTGTCTGTTTGTGTGTTGGTGGTGGTAGTGGCAGGGGGTGCTGGAAAGAGGATGCCCTTCCTTCCATGCTGATCGGTTACTTATTTTTAAGAGTCCCACTGGGGGCTCACAGTCCTTTGATGAGCTACTAATGAAAGAGCCAGATCTAACAATTAATTTCCCCAGAGTTATTATGTATTGTTTTGGCAACACTTCTCTGAAAAGCCTTAATACTCACCTGGCTTCCTGATGGTTGAGGAGAACCATGGGTTGAGAAGAGAAATTAGTTTTACCTGTTTATTCAGCAATCATGAATTGAGCACCTGTGTGTGCCAGGCACTGCACTGGAGCAAGATACACCCTGCCTTCAGAGAGTCCCCAGTCTGGTGGGGGGCAAGATAGGGAAGGGAGCAGGCAATAACAATACAGTCTAATACCTATGATAGAGGGGGCAATGTAGAGGGCTGTGGGAGCCAGGGGTGGCACATAGCCAAGATTGAAGGAATCAGGGAAGGCTACAAGAGGAAGAGTCCTTAATGATGACCTAGAGCTAACAAGATAAATAAAAAATAGGGAAAGGAAATACTGTGGGAAGAAGGACCAGCATCTTCAAAGACTCTTAGAAGAGAAAGAGCATCCATAAAATTCTGGTGAGATAGTGTAGTACTGAGAACTTTGTCACTGCTAGTGGGAGTGTAAATTTATATAGCCATTTGGGTAAACAGTTGGACACTATCTAGTAAATTTGGAGATATGCAAGCCCTGTAACCCAGCAATTCCATTTATGTCTAGAGATACTTCTGTATGTATACAACATTAGGAGATATATACATAATAACCAGAGCAGCATGATCTGTAATAGGCAATGACTGGAAACAACCAAAAACCTATCAAAGGCAGAATGAGTAATTGTGGTGTAATCATACAACAGAATACTATACAGTAGTGAAAATGAATGAGCCACAGTACACTTCACAACATGGATAATTTTTATATTGACACAAATACATACAACATGACTTCATTTATATTAAATTCAAAGCAGACAAAGCTGAAATATTGTCCTGGGATATTTACTAAGGTGGTAGATATATAAAAGAAAGCAACAAAATGGTTGACCACAGTGTTTTATTTCAGGGGGAGGAAGGGGCATGATTGGGGTAGATCACATAGGGAGTCTCAGGCAACATGTATGTCTTGATTTGAGTGGTACTCACATAGATGTTTAGAATTTTTAAACAAATTGTGCACATTTATATCTTTTATATGTTTCTGAGCTTGTGATATATTTCAATATTTTTGTTAAAAGAGGCGAAAAAGCATCATTATAGCCTGAGTCACTGGGTCCTTCTCTGAACATAACTGTGAGAAGCCTGGCACACCAATGGGAGGGCTGAGGGTGGCTCTCGGGGACCCTCTGGTGCCAGCATCCTTCTTGGCTGTGTTTCTGTGTGGTGAATAGGCAACCCCACAATGGCAATACCAAGGGCCACATGGGACCTGAAGTCTTTTGGATGCTTCTTAGATTATCTCCATGAGATATGGCGTGGCTTTGTCATCCAGAAAATCACCAGATGGCGAAATAGTAAAAAAGAACTTTATGGGTAATATCAGTTTGTAAGCTGGGAAGAGAAAGTCTCCAGCATGGATTAAAGCTGCTCTCTCTTTGAAGAGAGAAAGGACAGGTTGGATTTTCTGCCTCACAGTGTCCATGTTACACAATAGAGTCATACGTAGTCAGCAGGTTTAGGGGAAAAGGTATATACATTCATGAGGGGAGCTGAGCACATACATGCACACTAGATAAATACATATGTAACATGCATCCCATGTTCACTTTGGGGTGGGGTTTTAGCATTAAAATGAGGTAGAATTTGGCCCTTTACATCAAAAGGTGAACTATAGGACAGAAAGACAGTTTGCACACAGCCTCTATAAGCTAGCTGAAAATGGCTTAAGGTCTGCAATTGCTTATGAGAAAATAATGCAAGGTCAGTCCTCTGTCTAGTCAGAGCTGTAGTGATCTGGGTTGTAAATAAGAGCTAGGAGGGGTCTGATAGCTCCTATTGTTAGGGAGCTTAGAGCTATAGGAATTTAGAAATGTGCCAGGCCAGTCAGGACCTGAACCCTTAACCAATAGGTAACTTTGTTTCCTTAACCTTTGGGTTCATCTTAGTTGATAAAGGGGCATCTATTTTGGCCTCTCAGATCTCTCCTTAGTCCCAGAGAACCCCACATGGGCCTGGGTGTGAGTTTCACAGGGTAAAATGGAGTCAGGAGATGCTCTGGGAGAACCTGAGGAGAGAGAGAGGGCATTGCTTTGTCTTTCCACTTGCAAGTCCCCAGGATGGGTTAGGATTGTGAGGTGCTATCTGGCCCCAAAATCCAACTTCAGGGGCCAGAGTCTCTCCTAGATGGACTCTGCAGTGGGCACACTAGAATGAATGTTGCCATGAGGATCTTGCCTGGTTCCAGGTGACTCTGAATCTTTAACATAAATGGACCTTGATCCCAATCTGGGGAAGAAGATGGGTGTTCCCAGGTTGCAGCAGCTGGGAAGGATCTCAGTGGTCCCTTGTATCCAGCCCTTAGGACATTTTGGCTTTTGATTAGCTCTCAAGTCAACTTTATAATTGTTCATTTATAAGAGTAATATATTCTTTCAGAACAATTATACAATATGGAAATGAATATGGAAAGTATTATGGTTTCCCTTATAATCTCATGTTGCAAACAAAAAAACAAACAAAATAAACAAATAAACAAAGAACAATATTAAGGCCGAGCTTGGTGGCTCATTCCTGTAATCCCAGTACTTTGGGAGGCCGAGGTGGGAGGACTGCTTGAGCCCAGGAGTTTAAGGCCAGCCTGGGCAACGTAGAGAGACCTTGTCTCTAAGAAAAATAGAAAAATTAGCCAGATGTGGTGGCGTGCACCTGCCATCCCAGCTACTGGGAGGCTGATGTGGGAGGATCATTTGAGCCCAGGAGGTTGAGGCTGTGGTAAGCCATCACACACAAAAAATAAATAAAAATAAGAAAAAAGAAATCAGTATTAATAGTCTGGTATATTTTCTTCCACACATTATTCCAAGCTCATACACATATGTACAAACACAGTCAGGAGCTTTCTTCTCTTTTGTTTCAAAAAATGGGATCATACTATGCTCATTACTCTGTGATTTGACATTTCACATTATAATAGATCATGGATATCATTCAAGATCAGCCCTCCCAGATCTAATAGACTTTTTTAATAGGTGTATAATATTCCCCAGTTTGGATGTAGCAGAATTTACTCAGCCTGTCCCCTGTTGATAGACTTTTAAGTAATTTCCATTTTTTGCCACTACAAATAATGTTCCGTAAACATCCATTGCTTATATCTACATGTCCTAATGCATTTCTTTGTGTAGGATAAATCCCCAAAGCTAAACTGCGAGTGAAAGAATGCACTTTTCTATTTTAATAAGTCCTGACAGATTACTTTCTCAAGATGTTGTAGTCTTTCACACTTCCACCAATGACATAGGACATTTTCATTTCTCTACACCCTACACTGGCTGCTATCAACTCACAAGGTTCTCTTCCCTCAATATGATGAGCAAATGAGCAAAGCATAAAAACAGCAGAAATAAAAACAACACCATAAAAGGTTATTTTATTCTAATTTGCACTTATCTGATTACTATTAAGGTTGGTTATCTTCTCAAATGTGTGTTCATTGTTTGTATTTTCTTCTCCAAGAAATGCTTATTCATATCACTTATCCATCTTTATATCAGATGGTTTCCTTTTTTATTACTGATTTGCTGAAGATCTTTGCATATTAAGTGATTAAGTGTGTCTCTTGCATGATCCTTCGTTTATAAAGATAGAAAATGATAAATGATAACAGAGGGGAAGTGAGTTGTCCAAGGATATGAGAATGCAAGTGTCAGTGCTAGAGAGGGTCATGCAAGTGTCAGTGCTAGAGAGGGTCATGCAAGTGTCAGTGCTAGAGAGGGTCATGCCTCTAGATTCCCTGCCCAGGGTTTAATCCCTGGCCCACTCCATAACTCAGACCCTTGTGGACAACTTTCTGGGAATTACCAGAACACATTTTCTCAGAGTACGAGCTAAAGACTTCCTTCATCAGAATTATCTGGTGCTTCATTAAAATTCAGATTCTGGGACCGCATCCCAAACCTATTTATTGAGTCAGAATCTCTAGAAGTGGGGCCAAGGAATCTAGATTTTAAGAGAGCTTTTTAGGTTGTTCTTGTATCCACCAAAATTAGAGAACAATTACCCCAGAAACTCAAAGTCCTTGCAGAGGCACTGAGTGGGAAGAGAGGGGTAGGAAAGCTAATGGGAACATTGTGTAGCGACTCCCACCACCACCACCACCATCACCACCAGCTGAAGAAAGAGCCCTCAAGGTTGAAGCATCAAAACGGAGCTATCACTGGGGACCTTTTGGCCTAATTCTGCCCTTAAGCCACAATCAAGCCTTTGTGGCAATAGGAGTGAATCTAATATATCACTTTCTTGTCAGTATAAAGGTGTAAATGTCAATTTCTCCTCCTTTTTGTGAAGATTTGACAAAGCACTTAGAGCGACACCCATTTTAATCAACAAAGCAGCCAGAAAGATCACAGGGCATCAAGTGTGCCATATCCTATCTGAGCTTTGGGTGGATTTGAAAATTGCACTTTTAATTAAAATTGGCATTTCCGCAGCTCAGATTGGAGCTGGCCGTTTTGCTAGGGAATTGCAAACTGCGAGGCAGACAATCTGAGAGGGAGGTTTAAGAACACGAAGAAGAAGGCTTGTGTATGAACAGGAGACGCTTGTTTAAATAATGAAGCGGAGAAAAGATAATGTAAAAATGCCTTTGTCTATGTTTAGTTAGGTTTCCTCAGAGACCCGGGTAATTGCGGCTGAGCTGTCCGAGGTGCTGACGGCTGGGCGAGAGGAGCGATTGAATGTATGCACAACGCCCAGAGGTAAATGCCTGGTCCACAGTTCTCAGCCCAGTCAAGTTTGCCCTGCTTTATGGGTTTCTTCTTGGCCAATGACAAACAAACTTCCAGGCAGGTGATTAGTAACTTTTGTGGATTGAACGAATGAATGATTACTGGCCACCTACTATGTATAGTGTATGGTGCTCTGAAAAATGGGAAAAATGTCAACCAGAATTATTGGATCTTTTTCTTGTGATGTTGCAGTCAACCTCACAATTGATCTTGTTGTGAGATTTCAGGATTTTGTGAACCAGAAAAATTGTAAGCCATCAAGGACAATGCCAAGTGAAGACATTTAAGAGTAACAACTATCACCTGTTCTCTCCAATGCTTGATAAAAACAAAGGGCATTTTAAAACTTAATAAGTAGGAAAGCCATAATCTCAGAATAAGGAACAGTTATTTAGAATGGTTTTATAAAAACTTCCTTGTTTGCCCTTTTTTCTAATTTCATTGAGAAACACAGGAAACATCACCATGCATTGTCATCAGCTTCAAAACTGGCGTTTGGGAGTCATTGATCTGGGTCCTCAGGAAAGAAATAGAATCTCTCAAAAACATGTTAATCAGAGGCCCTCTGACTTCTGGCTGCACATCTGATCTCCAGGGTTAGCCTGTTTTACAGTTTTGTTAGAAAGTTCTTTCCATAGTTACAGTGCCTTAAATATGTGTGGGAGAGGGTCTGGGGGGCAGGTGGAAGGAATAAAATTGACACTTGTTGAGAACGCACTGTGTGCAAAAACTTAAACTGTCTTAAGATGCTACACTTACTTTATCACATGTAATCTGGTTTTTACCCTCATTTGTTAGATAGGCATCATTAATAACCCAATTTAAGGATGGGAAAGTTGTTACACATAAGAATTTAATTTATAATAAAAGAACTTTCAAAGATCAACTTAGAAGGGAACAATTTGTCAATAACGGTATAAAGATAATTGAAGAGAAAAAATTATTTTGACCTTCACACCAGAGCAGTCATTAAATACATTCCAACTGAATTAAATGCCTAGGTGTAAATAATATAAACATATAACATATTTTTGTGCTTCTTTTTTTTCTTTGTTTCTTCTAAAAAAAAAAAGGGATACATTTGCAGAACGTGCAGATTGGTTACATAGGTACACATGTGCCGTGATGGTTTGCTGCACCTACTGACCTGTCCTCTAAGCTCCCTCCCCTCACCCCCTACCACCCAACAGGCCCTGGTGTTTGTTGTTCCCCTCTCTGTGTTCATGTGTTCTCAATGTTCAACTTCCACTTATGAGTGAGAACATGCAGTGTTTGGTTTTCTGTTCCTGTGTTAGTTTGCTGAGGATGATGGCTTCCAGCTTCATCCATGTCCCTACAAAGTATATGATCTCATTCCTTTTTATGGCTGCAGTAAAATATTTTTTAAACATAGATAAAACCCAGAAAACATAAATTTGGGTAGTCATCAGATCTCATAAGGTAAAAGGGCTTTTCAAAGCTTAGCAACAACTGAAAAAAAAAAAGGAAGAATGTACAATGTTAATTGCTGGGAATGAAAGGATTCTATTAGACTTAAATCTCCTTTTGTAAAAGTTGATATTTTATAAAAATGAACATTTCAAATTAAAACAGTGATATCCATAGTGGTTACTTTTGGGGTAGAGGAGTTGAATAGGAACCTTACGGGGAAAATGTTCTCTATTTCCATCTGGGTGAAAATTAATTGAACTAGATATATATTTGAAATAAGCACACTTCACTCTATACTTATACCTTGATTAAAAAGTAAAAACAGAAAACAAAGTGAAAACCATTCTAAATGCAATATCTCTGTTTTAAACTACCAAGGGGAAGGATATCAGGTTCCCAGAGCAGTAAAACCTCTTGAAACCATTGTGTATTGTGTGAATACAGTCCACTGATTTAACCCTAGTCCACATGAAAAAGATTTGAAGATTCTAGTTAACCACAAACTCTAGAATGTCAATCACGCAACTCAGTTAGTATCAAGAGAGCACACAACCCAAGGTTTTACTGGTAAAGGCATAGTGCTCCCAACAAAGGAAGTAAGAAACACCTAGCTTAGGACCATTTCTCTGACAGACTGGCTAATTTTTGAATAAATTAATGAAATTGATTGTCTTTCAAGACAGTATGTAAGGACAGAGGCAATACAGCCTAGACTTTGGAGTAATATTGGCCTGGATTTCAGTTCCAGATCTGCCAACTACATGTGAGACCTTAAGAAAATAATGTCATTTCTATGGGCTCAGTCTCCTCATCTGTAAAATGGGGATAATAATAATATAATCACTGAAAGGCTGTTGTAAGGACTAAATGAGGTACTATATATAAAACTCTTGGTGTAGCGCTTGACACATTCTAACTCTCCCACTTCAGTGACAGTTTTTACTAGTGGTATTAACAATGAGTTCCAGCGTGGGACCTTCCTTGTATGTCATCTCCATGTGATTCCTAAGGAAGTTTGTTTTCTGGGAAGCTGGGGAAGTTGTGCAACCTTTGCTAAGAAAGCCAAGTGGCCTCCTGCCACCCACATCTCACCACTGCCCTAGAGATACCCCAGATCTCTTGTGGTCTTGTTTCCCAGTGTGAACTGCTGCAATCAGCGGCCAAGGCTGCAAGCCAGGCAGGGAAGGGGACTGTGCAGGAGACAGAAGATGAAGAAATCGGGAATCCAGCACAGCAGCGACAGGAGCTCATTGACTCCTTCTCCCCAAGGGCCAGCTCAGGCAGCTGGAGAGGTCTGTCATTAACTCTCTTTATTATCTACATTTTCTGCCTCACTGGCTCATCTGAGGCTGCAAATGGGACTCACTCCTTGCACGAACCTTGCTTCATTGGCTCCTGGAACTGGGAGGAACTGAATCACGGAAAACATTTATCAACTTAGGGGTTAAATGTGGGAGATAGGGAACTGGGTGTGCTCATAATATGGAGTTTGTCCTTGGAACTTATCCTAAAAGGATCATGGTAGTTTCTACCCTACCATGGCTTCTTCTGAACCCAGAGTCTCCTACCACTGCCATTTGAAGGATCAGCCTTGTCCTTTCTAGCCAGATTCATATAGCTCACCTCTTGCATTTTAAGAAATGTGTCTATATGGTATTCTCCTACAAGAACAGGAGCAGTGTGGCATGGGCTTATAGATAGTGATGTGCTGCTTACAAGTCATGAGACCTTAGACTCTCTGAGCTTCAGTCTCTTTCTCTGTAAAATGGGGATGATTACATGAGCCTTGAAGTGCTGGGTAAGGATTAATAATATCATCCTTCTTTATTAAGCATTTACCAGACTGTAAGTGCTTGAACATGAGCTATCTAAATCCAATTCTCAGAATAATGAGGTAAATACTATTATCATCCCCATTCTGCAGATGAGGAAGCTGAAACACAGGTTAAATAACTTGCCCAAGATAACCCATCTCTCTCCCAGCCTTCCTGCAGGCAACTCATCTACTCCCATGACTTACAAGATCATCCATAGACAACAGCTCCTATGCTTATTTTTCCAGTCCTATTCTCTCTTCTGAGGCCCAGTCTACTTCACTTGTCAACTTGGAGGTTTAATAGCTCTCTCAAACCTATTTCTCCCAAGCAGATGAAGACACGGAAGCAACTTGCTCAAGGTCAAACAAGTAGAGTCATCAAGTCCGAATTTGAACCTGGGTCTCAATTTATCTGCAAAGGTTACACTCCTGAGCACATTCTGTCTCTCTATGAGTTGGTACTCTCTTCAAAATACCTGTCAGTCAGATATAGTAGTGCATGCCTACATTCCCAGTTATTCAAGGGGCTGAAGCAGGAGAATCTCTTGGGCCCAGGAATTCAAGGTTGCAGCAAGCTATGATTGTGCCCGTGAATAGGCATTGCACTCTAGCCTGAGCAACGTAGCAAGATGCCATCTTTATTTTTATTTTAAAAATAAAAATAAATTTAAAAATAAAGAAATGAAAGAAGACCCCTTTCCATTCTCTAGCTCATACCCTAAGTCATATCTACTGGACTGCTCACTAAACCATGCCAACTGCTGTCTCCCCCAAGCTAAAGAGGACCTGAGCACCAGCCTCAGTATGTGCCGAGAAAGAAGCTATCCATAAGCACAGAGGGAAGCCCCAAAGAGGGATCATCAGAGAAAGTCATGGGGAAGAACAGCTGTGAAGCCATCTTATCTCCTTCCATCAAAAGCCCCTGTTCTGGCTGGGTGTGGTGGCTCATGCCTGTAATCCCAGCACTTTGGGAGGCTGAGGCAGGCAGATCACGAGGTCAGGAGATCAAGACCATCCTGGCTAACACGGTGAAACCCTGCTAACACGGTGAAACCCTGTCTCTACTAAAAATACAAAAAAGTAGCCAGGTGTGGTGGCACGTGCCTGTCATCCCAGCTACTCGGGAGGCTGAGGCAGGAGAATTGCTTGAACCTGGAAGACAGAGGCTGCGGTCAGCTGAGATCACGCCACTGGACTCCAGCCTAGGTGACAGAGCGAGACTCCATTTAAAAAAAAAAAAAGCCCCTGTTCTGTAGCTCAGGAATTATGTCCTTGAGGGTTTAAATGTGTGTGTGTTGGGGGGAGGGAGAAGGGTGCCTTAGGGAGGATCTCTGAGTTTCCCCCAAAGAGTTACAGTGTATGGCAACTCTCATTTATCAAGGCTGTGTAAGCCTTCCTCCATCTGCCAATCATCTACCTTCTTCCCATCCAGTGTTAATCTCCCTAGTAGCACATGCTCTGTCATCTCCTTGTACACTGAGTGTTATCTTCAGTGTGGAACACAGGCTCAGGCACTCAGATCAGGCTATGCTACAAAGTAATGAAGCCGTTCTTATTTCCAAAGAAAAATATAGATGGAGAAAACTCATCCTTAATTAGTAACATGCAGCAAGTATCTGCCCTGTGTGACCACATGGGGCCTCCATGAGTTCCCTGTATGGTCTAGAGAGAAAAGGGAATTTTCCCAAGGTCATTAAAAGTTGACAGCAAAGCTGGAGCTTGACTTTGGGGGCTTTCTGATTATTCTCTTTACCTCAGATCAGCCAAACACACAAGGAGCTTTCCTGAGATAACCTTGCATGTGACAATCTCAGAGGTCCATTTTCAAGCATTCAAGTCTTGCCCCCTCCTCAGGAATCAGCCACAGTATGACTATGGGCAGCAAGTCAGACCTCAGGTCTTCCCCAAATATCCCCTTTTCTGCCTCATGGAAACAAACCATGCCCTAGCTGGAAAATCCAAAACAGTGTTTTAAGCTAAAAAATGAAACCCAGGACTCTCCTTTTGCAAACATAGGGGCATGTAAACCAGTAAGTTTAAGAAGCCAACTCATGCTAAAAATTCAAAAAGATACTGGATACTCAAGGTGAAAGGAAAAGATCAGAAAGGAGTGAAATGGAAGGAAAGTTAAGCTGGGATCTACTTCCTCCCAAGGTTACAGGCATTGCTATCAGCTGGCAGTGCAACTTCAGGCTAGTTATTACACCTCATTCATACTCTGTTTCCTCATTTGTAATATGGGGGATCTGATAGCAACTATGTCATAAGGGTGGTGGGTGGGCTAAATGAGTTGAGTTCTGGCACATAAGTAACTTAGCATGGAGCACAACAAAGGCTTACTTTGTGTTTGTTGTCATTTCTTCCAAGTTCCTTCTTTGGTCGCTATTGGTGTGGAGTATCTCATTGCTTTTTTTTTTTTTTTTTCCCACAGATTTTCATTCTGTCACTCAGGCTGGAGTGCAGTGGCTCAATCATAGCTCACTGCAGCCTTGAATTTCTGGGCTCAAGAGATCCTCCTTCCTCAGCCTGCCAAGTATCTAAGACCACAGGTATGCACCACTATGCCCAGCTAAGTTTAAAAATTTTTAAATTTATTTTTATGTAATTTTATTTATTGTGTAGACAGGGTCTTGCCCTGTCACCCTAGGCTGGAGTGCAGTGGCAGGATCTTGGCTCACTGCAGCCTCAATCTCCCAGGCTCAAGTGATCCTCCTGCCTCAGCTCCCCAGTAGCTGAGACTACAGGCATGCACTACCATGCCCCGCTAATTTTTGTACTTTTTGTAGGGATGGGGTTTTGTCATGTTGCCCAGGCTGGTCTCATTTGCCTGAACTCAAGCACTCCTTCTGCCTCAGCCTCTCAAAATGCTGGGATTACCGTTGTGAGCCATCATGCCTGACCACATATCCTTCTTTATCTAAGGTCAGAAGAACCTTTAATCTCAATTAACCTTCCTTGGTCAAATAGTCTTTTCTTCAACCACTGGCCAAGCTGAAAGTAGAGACTAAAAAATACCACACCATTATTTGGCCTGCAAAGAAACTCTCCCTCCCCTACCATCACCATTTCCTCTCCTTTTCCTTTTGCCTCTTCCCCCTTTCCCTCCCATTCTTCTCCCTCCCTCACCTTCTCCTTTCTTCCTGTCTTCCCTGCTTTCTTTCGCTTAATGAAAGGCCTCACAGGACGCTGTCCGTGGTGCTGACTTGTTTTTCTCTCTTGTTTCCAACTTTGTATGCAAATGAAAAGACCACACAGCTATTGAATGTTGAAGCTGGGGACATTCCCCAAGCTAATCTCTGTGCCTGTGGTGTGGCCAGGGTTCTGGCCATTATCTCTGGCCACGGTGCTCCAGAGATGATGATGCTGACCTGGACCAGAGGTGCCAGCCTGGGTACTGCCAGTCCCCGCAGCCATTGACTAGAGCCCCAGGGCACAGGCAGCTGGCAATTTATCTGGGTGCCCCAGGGACTGCTATTGGCAAAGTGATGGCCCCACAGAGACCAAATGTGAAGCTAAAGCAGGATATACAGGCCGGAGATAAGGCCAAGAACAGATTCCCTTTAGCGCTCAAATGCTGTTTGTCAGAAATCGACAGCCCCACGGCCCTGGCCGGTGACAGGCACAGGGTGATAACAATGCCATATGATCGGCATCATTGGAGGACAGGCTGTCACTGGCTCCCAGAGATAAGGAAACAATGGGCGACCCCTCCGCCTAGGGAAAGGCCTGCATGGAGCCCCCAGGGCAAAGCAGCAAGATCTAAAGTGTGTCTCTGACCCCTGGCACCTCACCAGCACCCCCTCCTCCCAGCAGGCCCCCAGAGCTCCTTCCTGTCACCCAGGGACCCCTGACCTCCATTGTGCACCCACTATTCTGACCCCTGTTCTCTGGAGTTAATCATGTTATCTCTAGAGCACAGGTGTTAGTGGATGATAACAGACAAGCAGTTCCCTCCCCAGCTCCCTGTGCCACAGATGCTGCTAAGGGAGTGGAGTGGGAGAGCAGAGCTTTCTCCAGGTGGTTTATGCAGGCCATGGACTCAGCACTAACAGCCTCTCTCCAGCACTGGACTCTTGAGAAATCAAAAGGTTGGGTGTGGAGGGGCTCCCACATTTTCTGGTGTCTTCCCATTCCACGCCACTGGAGCAAAGCTGTTGGCCTTACACTTGGGGACATATTTTGGGATGGGTTCCACTGCCCTGGCTTGGCTATATCCCTTCCCCCACTGCTACACACCCTTTCCCTACCATAGCCCCAATCGCCATGAAATGGGGACTCAGCACACCTAGGTCCTAGTTCTTTCCCTGGCCCCAGCTTGATGAATGATTTAGGGGTCATAGTCAAGTCACTTCACTCCCTGGCCTCAGTTTCTTCAACTGTAAGTTGGGGCTACTCATCTATAACTATCAGATCTGCCAGGTGGTATGAAGTTCCAGTGAGACAAATATATGTGAGGAGTCGGTGGTGGGAGATCTGAGATTTACCCCCCACTAACCAGGCCCACTGAGTACAGTGTGGAGCACTGCTGGGTCTCAGCTTGGAGGTCTGCTCTGCTTGACTCCCCAGGTGGCAAGATCATCCCCGCATTCCCCTCCTCTTCTATGCCTAGGCTGTGATTTCTCATGGGCTCACCTCTCATACCCTCCTGTTTTCTTTCTCTCATGTCTGTCTCTCAACTGGTTCTTGTTCTTGCCTTTTTTTCTGATCTTTTACGTATATCTGCAAACCTCACTCTGCTTCCTCATTTGTTGCTGATGCAGAAAGAATGCAAAGGATTATTTATTTAGCTTATATCTTGGCACCATTATGGATGACTTTGATGTTGCTTTGGACAACCATCCAGCACCCTGGCTTCATAGTTTTTTTTGACCCTCTCAACTCCAATGACCTCCACCCTCTTACCCCTTCAGTTCATGCCTGCGGACACATTCTAGACTTTGTCATCACCCACAACTTACCCGTCTCGAAAATATTAAACTTTCTGGTGACAGCTCCTGTGTTCCTTTTCTAATTCCACTCTGCCTTCTCTTTATTATCACTAGGATCTCTAGTTCTTTCTGTCTCCATTTCCTACCAAAATGCTTGCCCTTTGCTTGGTCTGTTTCTTTTCTAACTGGCCAAGATCCCCTGACTCATCATGTCAATTATGTCCCTGCCCATGTGTCCTTTGTCCCTCTGCTGCCCTCATTTATTTACTTCTTTCATTCACTCATTCATTCATTCATCCAATACATTTTTAGGGCTGGTCAAGGGAATGGGTGGTATTTATACAATGTATTTTTTTTTTTTTGAGACAGTGTTGCTCTATCACCCAGGCTAGAATGCAGTGATGCGATCATGGCTCACTGCAGCCTCGACCTTTTGGGCTCAAGCTATCCTCCCACCTCAGCCTCCTGAGTAGCTGGGACTGTAGGTATGCACCACCATGTCCAGCTAATTAAAAAAAATTCTTTTGGTAGAGACAGGGTCTCACTGTGTTGCCCAGGCTAATCTCAAACTCCTGGCCTCAAGTGATCCTCCCACCTCAGCCTCCCAAAGTGCTGGGATTACAGGCATGAGCCATTGTGCCCAGCCCCAGCACATTTTTTATTGTGCATCTACTATGTGTCAGGCACAGTGCTAGGATCTAGAGAGCCTATGGTAAGCAAAATAGATAATAGTTCTTCCCTTGAACTCTAGAATTCAATCCAATTGAATTCACTCTTGGCTATTATGTTTGGGGTGTTGATGGTTCCCTATGAATTTTTGGTTTCTAACATTCTCTGGACCCTCATTGTTACTGTCCAATCTTTTATTTTTTTATTTGTTTGTTTTTGTTTTTTGCTGTCCAGTCTTTTAAATGGGTGCTACACTGGGTCAGTAGTTCTAGACATTTTAGTGTCCTGACACATTTACAATCCCCCCTTTATTTTTGAGACAGGGTCTTGCTTTGTTGTGATCCTCTCACCTCGGGGCCTCCCAGAGTGCTGGGATTACAGACATGAGCTACTGTACCTGGCCTACAAATCTTACTGAAGTTACAGGCCTCTCCCCAGAAGAGTGCCCTTGCATATACATTCCACTGACAATTTTAGAAGTCCATGTACTCCATAAGCCCAGTCAAGAGCCTGTAAATTAGACAAATTCTGCAAACATATTCAACTTTTTGGCCTAAGAATTACTCATCTTATCTTGCCTTCAACCCATACACCAACATTTTTCACATCAGGGGCACAGAGGGTAAGGGGCAGAGTTCGGGAGCTCAATTGTGGAAACAGAGATATGAATGAAGATGAGGCAGGTCTTGTTCATTCTCTCTAAGGTGTATAATAGCATTAAAAAATCTTTCTTCCTTAGTCACTTCCCAAGAGTGTTGAATTGGAAAATGTGGGTGTATTATCTTCTGCTGGGCAAAAACAAAAACAAAAAACAAAAGAAAAAACACTCAAAACCTAGTGGCTTAAAACAACAATAAATATTTATTACCTCTCACAGTTTCTGTAAGTTGAGAGTTCAGGAGTGGCTTAGCTGTATGTTTCTGCTTTGGGTCTCTCATAAGTTTGCAGTCAAGATGTCAGCTGTCTTCTGAAGGCCTGCCTGGGACTGAGGGTCTGCTTCAAAGGTGGCTTACTCACCTGGATAGCAAATTGGTTCTGGATGTTGTCAAAAGGCCTCAATCCCTCCTCACATGGATTTCACTCTAGGGCACCTGAGTGTCCTCACAACATGGTGACTGGCTTCCCTCAAAGCAAGCGATCCAAGAGAGAGCAAAGTAGAAACTCCAATATCATTTATGAGATAGCTTTGGGAGTCACATCTCATTATTTCTACAATGTCTCATAAGCTTTTTTTTTTCTTCTTAAGCGGCACGATATTGCTCTGTTGCCCCTACTGGACAGCAGTGGTTCCATCATATTCATTGTAACCTCAAGCTCCTGGCCTCAAGTGATCCTCCTGTCTCAGCCTTCTGAGTAGCTGGGACTACAGGTGCACACCACCATGCCTGGATAATTTTTTCTTTCTTTCTTTCTTTTTTATTGTTGGTAGAGATGGGGGTCTTGCTATGTTGCACAGGTGGGTCTTGAACTCCTGGCCTCAAGCAATCCTCCTGCCTCAGCCTCCCAAAGTGCAGGGATTACAGGCATGAGTCACTGTACTCAGCCATATCCTGTTGCTTACACAGGTCAGTCCTGGTCAGTGTGAAAGGGGACTACCCAGAGGCATAGATACCAGGAGAGGAGAATCACTGGGGCCATCTTGGACACCAGCTACAACTATGGGAGATATTCCCAGTGGGGAAACCGTGATGTTTGTGTATAAGTTGTTCATAAGTTGAGACTTTCTCAGTCATCTCTGCCTATGCTTTTGAGGACATCTATTAGTCTTCAATTGTTCATTTTACTTTGCATTCCAACACACGAGGTTAGCTAGCAAAGCATATTTTTCTTCTGTTACAAGTGCAGGTGTGTAAGTTATCACTACATTGGGAGTAATGAAAACAGCCACCCTTTATGTAGCAGTTACTAAGTGCTGGGCACTCTCATAAGCACTTTATATATATATATATATTAATTCATTTAGCCATTAAAGAACCCTATGAGGTAGAAGTTATTCTTGCCCCCATTTTACAGATGAGAAAATGGAGGCACACAAAAGCAAAGTAACTTCTGCAATGCCCCACAGCTAGCAAGTGCCAAAGGAGGGATTGAACCATAGCAGTCTAGAGAGTCTGTGCTCTTAATCACCACTCTTGACCACCAGCAGAAGGGGTTGTAGATGGTGTGGAATGTAGACGTACCCAAGTTCTCCTGGGGGCATTCAGAGAGAGTCAGTGACTGAGAGCCGGAGAGTGTCGACATCAAGGGCAGAGCATGGGAAGGAGATGAGAAGAGGCAAACTAAGAGGTAGGAAAAGAAGCAAGAGATGGGTGTGTGCTGGAAGTCAGATGTGAGAGGAGCAAATGTGGGCAAGAGTGAGCGGCCCAGGCCACAGAGTCGGTGAGCAGAATGAGGATGACATCGAAGGTCCTGGATGAAGCAGTTTGGTGGAGTGACGTGTGGCAGCCAGGTTAAAGTGGGTTGGAAGTGGATGGGAGGTGAGGCGGCAGGTGGACCACTCTTGGGACAGCCCAGCTGTGAACGATGGGGGAGGCATGGGGCAAGTGGAGGGAGAGAGAAAGGGCCCCCCGCCAGCAGGAGATGGGGATCCAGGACAGATCCCAGCCTGAACCCAGGCCTCTCACCCAGGCCAAGCCGAGCAGAATCTGCTGGGCAGAGGCTTATTCTTCCCAGAAGGAAGCTCCCATCACAGTAAGTGCCAAATGAGGCCTGAAGACACAAATATTTGTTCGGCTTCTGCCCTTCTTATTCAAATAGGGCATTCTCTTTGGGGATGGAGGTTGGCTGCTGCAGCGAAGAAGTGAGAAGTCAGTGAGGGTGGGAGGGTGTAAAGGAGGCGCAAGTGCTCTGGGGGCCACTAATGAATTCCCCAGGCTCCCGAGCTAGTGGAATCCATTAGCTCATGAAAGCAGCTAAATAATACCCCGGCTGCTTTATGAGACATCTGTTCAAATAAAGCCAACCTTTCTCCTCAAGATCAGACTTCATCCCACTCCCTGGTGCCCATCCTGCTCTGTCTGACTGCGGCTGAATCAGGGGTTGTATGATACTGCCTCTCTGCACCCCCGCTACAAGACTGTGTGTTATTGTGTGAAGGTGTGTGGTTATGCCATGACCATATATTACTCTGGAGCTATCCTCTGTGTGGGTTTCTTTTTGCCAGTATGTAGGAGTCCACTCATCGACTGAATTACTCTGTGTTTGTGTGTGTGTACACATATGTGTTTGTGACACTGCCTCGCTGTGCAGCTGTATTATGTGGTTTGTGACTGTGTTACCCTAACGCTACATGTCTGGGACCATGTGTTGCTCTAAGAGTTTCTTTCTGTGCTGTGACCATTTGTGCCTGTGTGTTATCATGATATAGCACATTACTGTATGTAATTTGGTGGTCCACTGTGAGACGCCGCCTCTGTGTGTGTGTGTGTGTGTGTTCACGTGCACGTTACCAGGGGGGTCCTTGTTTTTAGAGCTCCCAAGATGGTGGTGGGCTGCTTCCAAGATGGCGGCAAGCCTCCTGTTCTCTGACCTGGGGTTCTTGGCCTCCCAGATTCCAAGGAATGGAATCTTGGGCCATGCGGTGAGTGTTATAGCTCTGTTAGAAGCCCTGGGTCACGGAAGAGAACCGTGGAACCCAGCGACTAGTGTTCAGCTCGATTAGGACGAACTCGGGCACTTAGCCATGCAGGAACAATGGCGAGCCTCTAGCCCGATCAGGAGCTCTGTTTTCCCTCTGTTAAATCTTGCAACTGCACACTCGTTCTGGTCCGTGTTTGTTACGGCTCAAGCTGAGCTTTTGCTCTCCATCCACCACTGCTGTTTGCCGCCATCGCAGACCCGCCACTGACTTCCACCCCTCTGGATCACGCAGGGTGTCCGCTGTAGTTCTGTCCGCTGCACTTCACAGCCACCTTCCCCAGCTAGGCTTAGGAATTCTCAGCCCGCCTAAGAAATCCAGCTAGTCCTGTCTCTCACACACACGCTGTAAATTTATCAGTGACTTCACATGTGGCTATATTACGCTGTCTGGTGTACAAAGGTACACGTAAATGATGTGCCTGTGTGTTACTCTGCAAATTGGGTATTGTGCTACACACAGTGAAGTCATGGGACACTGTGTTTTAGTGGGACACTTTGTTGTGACTGCTTGTGTGCACAGAAGGACCTAAATCTCTGACTTCCCCTCCCAGTGGACCAGGACCACTCTGAGGAGCACCTGGACAGATGTGGCGAATGTGAATGATGGTAGGTGGGATGGGCACCACTTCTCAACTGATGGATAAAGGTCTAAGCCTTAAATCTCAGAAAGGATCAGTCCAGGGCAGAGGCAACACCCAAGAGGCAGCCAGTCCAGTAGCTGGGCAAAAGAAGGAGCCTAGGCTGGGCGCAGTGGCTCACGCCTGTAATCCTAGCACTTTGGGAGGCCGAGGCGGGTAGATCACGAGGTCAGGTGTTCGAGATCAGCCTGGCCAACATAGTGAAACCCCATCTCTACTAAAAACACAAAAAATTAGCTGGGCGTGGTGGTGGGTGCCTGTAATCCCAGCTACTCAGGAGGCTGAGGCAGGAGAATTGCTTGAACCTGGGAGGCGGAGGTTGCAGTGAGCCGAGATGGCGCCACTGCACTCCAGCCTGGGCGACAGTGCGAGACTCTGTCTCAAAAAAAAAAAAAAAGAAGGAGAAGGAGAAGAAGCCTTCAGGAAAGCAAGGTGGTCAGCTGGTGGCATCCAAGCCCAAGGAGGCAGGTGGACAGGTGGGGGCAAGGGCAGAACCTGGGGATTCCAGAACCTGCAAATCCCTGCTGTGGCCATGATGCAGGGGGGTTAGACTAGCAACATCCACATGCATCAGAAGCACTGGGGAATTTTATCTAAATGGACCATAACCAAAGATTCTGATTTACTAGGGCTGGAGCAGGGCCCTGGGGTCTACGTTTATACCAAGATTCCTGGCTAGTCAGGGGACCTCACCTTAAGAAACACTGGATCCCAGGATCCACAAGGAAAAGGTGAGAAACATGAGGCACAGTAAGAATCTAGAGGGGGAAAGAAAGAAAACAAGAGAGGAAAAAAAGGAGAAAGGGAAGAGGAGATGGAGAAAGTGATGTAGCGGGCATCATTGGTGCCCTGCCCGTATCTCCTGAGCACTGGTCACTCTAGTTTGCACCCTGAGTCCTATGGGTTCTTCACTTGAGGACTGTTGGATTCTCTCTCTCTCCCCATCCCCCCACTGGAATCATCTGCAAAATCAGCTATTAGCACTCACATTCTTGTCTCAGTGTTGGCTTTTTGGGAATCTTAACCTAAGACAAGCGAGGGAAGAAATCCAAAAACTCCTTAGCCTGAAGCCTCCAGCTGACCAGCAGGAGCAACAACAAGGGTGTGGAGTGGGGCTGCCAGGCTGCTTCTCCCATTGGCTGTTTGAGCTGCTTCCCCACTTTGGGAGGTTGCAGCTACTTACTCAGGTGATGGCTCTCTCAATAGGCCTGCTTCCTCTCTGGTCTTTTGGATGCCTGATCATTTTAACTGATTGTCAGAAGTCTCCACTTCCAAAGCATTGTTCTTGAGGCCACAGGCTGTTGCCGCCATGCCTGGCAGCCAGCAGTTCCACTCAACGGCCCCTTAGCCCCAGCTGGGGGAGGTAACAGCTGGCCTGGGCAGGATCTGCCGAAACCCCCGCCCAGCAACTCCAGTTCTGGAGGCCTCATTCCAGTGCCATCTGGATGGAATTCCTCTGCTCAGACTGTGTTTGGAGCAATGTCTGCATGGTCAGATGTTGCTGCTCTTTGATAAACCCAGCCTGTCTCCCTTGGGCAGCCCCACCATCTGCTTTGGCTATGTCCTGCAGGAATGTACTGCATGAATAAAGACCCCTCTGTGGTGGCTGCCCGAAGGTCAGCCCCTGTGAATAGAGAGCCTGGGCTTTGTTCGGGGGTCAGTTTGATGACAGCCTCTGACAAGTGCCCAGCACTTCCCAGTGTATAAAGCACCATTCCAGCCTTTCCCTCAGTGCTGGAAGGTGGGGATTTTGGGTCTGACCCATGGGTCCATGGATCTTCACTAGAATAGCAAATGAATTTCATTTCTAATGGCAACCCGATGATGGGTGGCTCCCCAGGGCCCCACATTGGGGATTCTGAAGCTGTCTGGACCCAGAAGAAAAGATTGTGAAGTTACTTGACGCAATGTCCTGGAGCCTGGAGTGGGCAACGGTAGCAGACTGCTGATGCCCTCAGCCACCTGCAAGTTCTTCTCAGGCCTGGGTGGACAGTCCCAGGGCCTGCTGGCAGCTGCCCATCTTGGATCCTCACTTCACCCTTCTCAGCCTGAGGTCTTCCTCTGGTGCCATGAGAGCTAGTGCAGTCCACTCACAGGGCAACCTGAAAGTGCCAGAGATTTAACAACCCCCCAGGGTGAGGGCAACGTCAACCTATGAGGGATGGTGGGTCAGTGGATAAAGGATCCAGGTTCTCTGCCCCTTGCTGGGCCAATTCTGAGGCACATTCTACACGATTGCTCAGAGTCTCCAATGTGATTGAGCCCCAGTTGCCCACAGCAGTGACTCGCTCATTAGTGCACCTTGACTGGCTATATTCCCCCTCCCCTGCCTGGTCTCCCTTTCCTACTCCCTCACCATTCTTTCTGCAGTCACCTCAGAAACAAACCACCTCCACTCAAGTCCTGGCTTTGCGGGGAACCCAAACTAGAGCAAGAGTGATGGCGAATATGTCCACCTCCCACCCCATAGTGGGCAGTGACAGTATTTAGTAGCATTGACCTTTTGCCAGCATTAGGAGCTGAGGTTGGGAAACAGGGAAATTAGGCCAATGGGTCGGGACCATGGCCTTTGTTTTTTTGTTGTTGTTGCTTGTTTGTTTGTTTGAGATGGAGTCTCGCTCTGTCACCCACGCTGGAGTGCAGTGGTGGATCTTGGCTCACTGAAACCTCTGCCTCCTGGGTTTAAGTGATTATCCTGCCTCAGCCTCCCGAGTAGCTGGAATTACAGGCACCTGCCACCACACCTGGCTAATCTTTGTATTTTTAGTAGAGATGGGGTTTCACCATGTTGGTCAGGCTGGTCTCAAACTTCTGACCTCAAGTGATCCGCCCACCCTGGCCTCCCAAAGTGCTGGGATTATAGGCATGAGCCACCATGCTGGGACAGGGCCATAGCCTTTGAAAGGCCCCGTCTGCTGGGTCTGGTGGACACCCACATCGGTAGCATCAGGAATGTGCTGAGTAGTACAGAGCAGAGGGCCGTGGAGAAGGATGCACGTTCCTCCATATGGAGAGGTCAGCGGAGGCTTTCTGAAGGGGATCACGTGGGCTGAGACTTACTTTGGATGGGAATCAGTCCTTGGCCTTTGTGTCCGTGAAGTGTCAGCTCTTCTTCCAGGAGGGCTGTCATCACCTCCTACTTCCTGGACTGGGTAGCTTTCCCCTTGCATTGGCTGGTACAGCACCTGAACCTCTCTTTTGTGGCACCTCATAGCCAAGGGGCTACTTGTTGGATTATTTGACCAAATGTCTAGCTCCCTGACTAGATTACAAGCTTCCTGTGGGCAAGGACTAGGCCTGGTTTTATTGACTTGTCAGTTCCCAGCACCAAGTGCACCTCCTTCCTGTGTCCCCTCTGCCATTGCTCTAGCCCCAACTTCATTGCCTGTCATTTGGATAATTGTACTAGTCTCCTCACTGGTTTCCTTGCCCCTAAAAGCCACCCTGAAGGGACTGCTGTGTCAGTCTTGCTTTCCTAACCCCTAGCAGCTATGGTCAGTCCCCCTCCTCTGTGCAGAAGGGCCAATTCTGACCCAGATCAAAAGGGCTGGGTATTCCGCTTCCACTCACGGGACCAGAATGTAAGAAATGGGATTATTTCAGCTGCATGAATTATTCCCAGACACCCGGTAAGTCCTGACACCTTCATCACCCACTGAGCCACAGCCTTGCCCCAGTAGTGTCCCAGTGTACAAGTTGGGAAGCTGAGTCAGAGCTGCCTCCTTTTGAGTTTCCTTCTCCTTGGATTTCTCTCCCTCCAGGAAGCTGTGTTAGATGCCTCCTTGGCTGCACCAAGAAGGTGGTATTTGAGTAAAAACTGAAGGGGTGAGGGAGTGAGCCATGTGGATGCTGGAGGAGAGGGTTCTAGGCAGGGAGATAGTCAGTGCCAATTCCTGAAGCAGGAAGAGAGCCAGAATGACAAGTAGCAGCAAGCTGGGTATGAAGAGAAAGATAAGAGATGAGGTCAGAGTAGGGGAGGCAGATCCCACAAGGCCTGGTGGGCCACCCTGAAGGCCTTTGGCCATTGCTCTGAATGAGAGGGGAGCCACTGAAGTTCTTTGAGCAGGGGAGGCCAGGATCTGACCTGTGTTATAACAGCCTCACTCCAGATTCTGTGTTGTGTGGAGATGGCAGGAGGGGCTGGGGCAAAAGCAGGGAGTCCAGACGGGAGACATTGGCCAGAATTCAGCTAAGAGATGCTAGTGTTAGTAACATGATGGGGGTGATAATGACATGAACTGACCAAACTCTAGATCACAGATTTATGGAGTATGAAAGGCTGACTTTCCCAATTTGTCCTCCAGGCCCCTCTTTTCCTGGGGGCAGTCTCCCTTTGGCCCGATGCCCTGGCCCACCCTATATGGTGGGTTGATGGCACTGTCACTCCTGTAAGCTCTGCTCCTGTCCTCACTCCACCACCCTGCTGCAGGCCCTGGAGGAGACTTCTGGGACACTGAGCCCCTGCCCATCAGGCCCTTCCAGATCTGAAGTGTCTGGCCCTGCAGCAGCCCAGCTCCCAAATTCTCACCCCTCCTCTTCTTCAACCCTAGCTTCCTGACCCCCTTATGGACAGGAGGCCGTGCTCCCCTCTCTGGCCTGCCCCAGGCTCCAGCCACATCAAAAGGCTTGCAGCTGCAGTTGCCCAAATGCACCAGGTCTTTCCCATCTCTGGACCTTGCTAGAATGCCCCTCCTTCACCCTTTTTATCTAAACAACTCCTTCTATTTCCTCAAGACTCAACCCAAGTGTCATCCCTTCCAAGAACTCTTCTGAGGCCCCTTCAAACTAGGACATTCCTTTCCCCTATTCTCTTGGCCATAACACTTTCTCTGGGGGACTATATCTCCCTCACATAACTCTACACCTAACTACCTAAAGTGAGCCCACCTCCATGAACTTGCTGCAGTCAGTGGCTCCCTATGCCTGATGTTTAGAACACAATGCGACTTTATCTTACCTTCCAGCTCTATCTTCCACACATGCTTTCTGCCTTCTCCAGCTCCTGCCACACTTGACATCCCCCATTCCTTCGCCATGAGTTTTCCCCTTTCAGTGGATGAGAAGTGGCTCAGAATGCTCCCAGTGACACATTAGCATGTGCCCTATGCAGAGGGGCGAGATGGACTTTCAGATGCCTGGGGGATGAGAACCGAGGCACATGCCTGGGAGTGAGATGAGGCTGCAGTACCCTCGAGCTCCTAGTCAGACAGGCTTGGGGTTGAAACTCGGTGGTGCCACCTACTAGCTACGTGACCTTGGGCAAGCCATTTCAACTCTGTGAGCCTTGGTTTTCTCCTTTGTTTTGTTGTTGTTTTGTTTTTGTTTTTGTTTTTGTTTTGAGGCAGAATCTCACTCTGTCACCCAGGCTGGAGTGCAGTGGCATGACCTCAGCTCACTGCAACCTCCGCCTGCTGGGTTCAAGCGATTCTCCTGCTTCAGCCTCCCTAGTAGCTGGGATTACAGGCACACACCACCGCACCCAACTAATTTTTGTATTTTTAGTAGAGATGGGGTCTTACCATGTTGGTCAGACTGGTCTCGAACTCCTGACCTCAAATGATCCACCCACTTCACCCTCCCAAAGTGCTGGGATTACAGGAGTGAGACACCACACCCGGCCAGTTTTCTCCTTTGTAAAATGGAATATGAATACCTGCATGGCAGGGGTGTCATGAGAGTCCAGTGAAATAATGAACACGAAAAGGTGAGCACGTGACTGACATTTCATGAAAGCATCACCAAATTGCCATAATCATTGTCATGAAACAGATCAATCAGAAAACCTCTGCCATTTTTCTAACCATAGCAGTGACAGAGGAATGTACTTTTTGCTCAGACCTGACAGTGCCTGGCTTGTCAGGATAATTCAGGATCCTCCAAGACCCAGCTCTGGGTGGTTCATGACTAGTCAGTTGCAGTTTGACAATTTTGTGTTGAGGACCTGAGTCATAGAGCTCCAGGGCTGATGAGACTGTTGTTCTCTGTGGCCCAAGACAGGGCCATGGGAGACCCTGGCCTTAGGGTTGCAGAGGAAAAGCCTCCAACTTTAGGCTTTCTCTCAGGTGTCCTCATCAGAGCAATTCTCAGTGGCAGAATTTTCAGGACATCAGCCTTGTCCAAAATGCAAGTTCCAAGGTGATGGAGGATGTGAGTCCAGGCATCCCTCAACCAGCAATGGCAGAGCAGATGGGGGTGCCACACAGGCAAGGGGGCTCAACTGCAGACCTCTGGGGCCAGATATATCCCATTGTCCCCTTTGAGCTCCCTGCCAGTTCTGCTCAGGACCTCTCCAGGTCTTAAGTACGTAGCAGCTTCTTGGGGTCCTTTAATTCCCCTCTCAAGTCTAGGCCAATCTTCCAACTTTTGGTGCAGGAAAGACTCTGTAAGCTCTGGTTTTGATTGGGTAAATTTACACGTGTATCCTATAGGTCCTTGTAAGTCTCTAGTTTGAGATTCCGTATTTGCTTCCAACACCAGAGGTGTCAATTAACCCTGAGCATTCATCTCCAACCCAGGAGGAGTGAAGACAGCATGACCAGTCCATGGCGCTCTGTCCTCTTGTGTCCAGGGGAGACGTCACTAAGTAATCATGATATTCCCTCCCACTAAGGATACACTCATCATCAGAATCCAGGGCTCCTGCAAGCCACTGCCAAATGATTGGGAGCCCTATTTGCATTTGAGCAAATGTTTTTGGGCCCAGATGATAGCAATGATGATGGTAATGGTGGTGACACTAATGATGGTGACAGTGATGATGATCCTATTTGCAGATGAACTTTGTGGTTTGAGGCTTGCAAAGTCCTGCCAGCTATATGCCTCCACAACTCATTCCTACAACTGTCAAAGACAGGTAATTGTATTATTCAGTATTCAGGCCTCTTTAGGTTTTAAGTAACAGAGTATTTTTTCTCAATCATGTCTACACCTGGGTCACCTCTCAGGGTCGGGTGGGGGAGGGGGCAGATGATTCTCCAAAATAATGAATTCTAGGGGTACAAAAAGCACAAATCCACAAGAGTATAATTGCCCCCACCTCACCATTTTATAGAAGAGAAAAGTGGTTGTTCAGAGATGCCAGGTGCCCTGCCCAAAGTCACACAGCCAGTGAGTGGAAAAGCCAGGACTAACACCCAGGGTTCTGAAGCTTTGAGTTCAGGATGCTTTTCTCATCCCTAGCACTGCTTCTCAGAGGCTAAAGCAAAGTGACCCTCACTACCTCCAAGACAGCCCCCACGGCAGAGCGTTCTGAGGGGGTCTTTAGTAACGCTGGTGAGGACCTCATTGTGGACAGATGGGGCTCCTACTGCTGCCAGTTCCGTCCCAAACTGCCCTGGATACAGATTCAGAGGGGACAGTGGGGGCAGGGCAAGCAGGGACTCTCCTCTCCCAGTCATCAGCCGGCCCAGGCCCAGGCGCAAGCTGTCCTGAGTCCTCCCAGCTAGGCGACAGCAGGAGTCCAAATAGGCAATTAATTACGGCCTGGCAGCTGCCGGCTCTCCTCCTCCCTTGCTCAGCTGAGTGTGTAATGGAAATGGAACCAAAACAGACTCCCCTGCCCAGAGGGACCCTGGCATGCCCAACAGAGGATGAGCTCCAGGGAAGCAAGGAAGGTGCCTGAGATGCAGAGGTGAGTTTATTAACACAATGAGCTTCCCTGACCCCTTCTCCCTCAACTTTCCCTGCCTTTTGGCTGCAAGAGCAGTCTTTACAGACAGGACTGTGATCCCAAGTGATCCCTCCCTGGTGGCCTGAGTATAGTGGTACTATTGGTATTAATCTTTTTTTTTTTTTTTTTTTTTTTTGAGACGGAGTCTTGCTCTGTCGCCCAGGCTGGAGTGCAGTGGCGCAATCTCGGCTCACTGCAAGCTCCGCCTCCCGGGTTCACGCCATTCTCCTGCCTCAGCCTCTCCGAGTAGCTGGGACTACAGGCGCCCGCCACCACGCCCGGCTAATTTTTTGTATTTTTAGTAGAGACGGGGTTTCACTGTGGTCTCGATCTCCTGACTTCGTGATCCACCCGCCTCGGCCTCCCAAAGTGCTGGGATTACAAGCGTGAGCCACCGCGCCCGGCCGGTATTTGAGCCAAGATCACGCCACTGCACTCCAGCCTGGGCAACAGAGCAAGACTCCATTTCAAAAAAAAAAAAAGAGGTAATGCCTGTACAGTATGTAGGACACTGCCTACTTCACTGTTATTAATACTATAAGATATCTTATAGTATTAAGATACCTTATACTATATGGTATCTTATAATACTATAAGGTATCTTATAGTATTAATAACAGTGAAGTAGGCAGTGTCCTACATACTGTACAGGCATTACCTCTTTTTTTTTTTGAAATGGAGTCTTGCTCTGTTGCCCAGGCTGGAGTGCAGTGGCGTGATCTTGGCTCACTGCAACCTCCACCTCCCAGGTTCAAGCGATTTTCCTGCCTCAGCCTCCTGAGTAGCTGGGATTATAGGCGCACACCACCATGCCTGGCTAATTTTTGTATTTTTAGTACACACGGGGTTTCACCATATTGGCCAAGCTGGTCTTGAACTCCTGACTTCGTGATCCCCCCGCCTTGGCCTTTCAATGTGCTGAGATTACAGGCGTGAGCCACCACGCCCGGCCGGCATTATCTCTTCAAATCCTCAAATCAGGCTTTGATGTACTTTTGATGCCTATGTTACCAATGAGAAAGGCGGAGACACAGAGAGGTGGAATGGGCCCTAAGGGGGTGATGTAATGTAGTGGTCAGAGCACAGGCTCTGGAACCAGACAGAACCATTTAGGTCACTTACTAGCCATTTGGCCTAGGCAAGTTACTTAACTTCCCAGTGACTCAGTTTCCTCCTCTGCAAAGTGGTGCTGACGGTCGTATCTACCTTGTAAGGTCACTAGGACAGTGTTTGATGTGAAGCCTGATCCATGGTAGCTCTGTGGCTTCAGAGGGTAGGTGCTGTTATCCTTGTTCTACTATTTTACATTAAAATAGTAAATGATTCATTGCATAAAGTACACCCTATGCACATGACAAACATCACAAGTGACTAAGAAACTTTTCATCCACAAAATTTCAGGCCCATTCTGAATCCTCTCACTCTGGCTTCTGCATGCCTCGCCAGGCAGCAAGCTCAGCTGGGCATCATCTTCTGTTCTTTGTGTTAAGGATGTAATGGGAGTTTTTGTTTGTTCCTGGAAGAGCCATGGACATTCTGATGATGAATATTCTTTTATAAAACTTAGACACACTTTCCTGCAAGAGATCCTTAGGTGTTCCCCAACCTAGTTCCAAACAATCACCGCCCCTAGGGCCGGGTGGGGTGGCTCACCCCTGTAATCCCAGCACTTTGAGAGGCTGAGGCGGATGAGAAACCAGGAGTTTGAGACCAGCCTGACCAACATACTGAAATCCTGCCTCTACTAAAAATATAAAAATTAGCCGGGTGTGGTGGTAGGCACCTGTAATCCCAGCTACTCGGGAGACTGAAGCAAGAGAATTGCTTGAACCTGGGAGGTGGAAGTTGCCAGTGAGCTGAGATCGTGCCACTGCACTCCAGCCTGGGTGACAGAGTAAGACTCTGTTTCTAAATAAATAAATAAGTAAAATAAATAAAATAAAATAAAATAAAAATCACTGCCCCAGACTGGGGGAAATTGATCCTCCCTAGACATCCAGATGGGCAAGCTGGCCAGTGTGTGGCCAAAGGGAAAGAAAAAATCCAACTGAGACTAATGGCATCGAAAAGGCAAGGTACAGACCTAAAATGAGTCAGGAACTGCCCCCTCACTCATTCATGCCCCCTGTCTCCCCACAGCCTCTGAGCCCTGGGGAAGGGGGAGCTGGATTAATTTATTTCTGTAGCCCCAGCACCTGGCAAGGGGCCCAGCACAAAGCAGGAGATTGGTGAACGCTGAATAAAGGAACCAGCAAATGAATGAATGAATGGCATAGCTATTTGGGGAAAGATATAGAGTATAAAGCTATAGAGAAAAGAAGAAAGGAGAAATACAGTGCTGTCCATCCCCAGCTCCTTACAAATGCTGAATAATCTCTACATTCTGCTGTGAAAGACCTAGAAAGACATATTGCTAAGTGAAAAGAAGAGCTAAGTACACGACAGGGTGTAGAATCCTTTATCTTTGTGTTAAAAAAAGAGAAGAGAACAGTAAGAATATACATGTGTATTTGCTTATATATTAATAGTTGTACCTGTGGTATAGGCGGATGAGAGGCTACTTAAGAAACCAGTCACTGGCCTGTAATCCCAGCACTTTGGGAGGCTGAGGTGGGTGGACCACCTGAGGTCAGGAGTTCAAGACCAGCCTGGCCAACATGATGAAACCCCATCTCTACTAAAAATACAAAAAATTAGCCAGGCATGGTGGCATGCAGCTGTAATCTCAGCTACTCAGGAGGCTGAGGCAGGAGAATCCTTGAACCCAGGAGACACAGGTTGCAGTGAGCCAAGATCATGCCCTGCACTCCAGCCTGGGTGACAAGAGTGAAACTCTGTCTCAACAATAACAACAACAACAACAACAACAAAAACCAGTCACTGTGGTTAGGGACAATCAGAACACGGGTGGATGGGAAAGAGGAGTTACAGGGAGACTTTACCCTATATGCACTTTATATATTTTGTAAATTTCTAAATAATGTGAAGTTAAAAAATAAGAAAAGGAAAACAAAATAATAGAAAATTTCTGCTCCAAGAAAATGTTCAGTAAGATCCACCTGGCTTAATGGCTGGGGAGGGAAAGGAGCATGCAGCGAATACCTAGTTACAGCCCATCTTCTCAAGGAGTCAGTATAATTAAGGGCTTGGAGTTCTCCAACCTATTGATCTTGGACCAAAAAACATTAGATGAATTCCCAGGGGTCTCGAGCTTTCCGAAGTTGTTTCTCTAAATTCCACATCTCTCTTGTTGATAGCTGGTAGCCTCTGCACACTCCCACGATGGCTGAGGGATACAGTTGGTGTGGGCTACTGGGACTAGAGACGTTAGGAAAGACCTCATAGAGGGGCTGGAGACCACCCTCAGGTGGAAGGGGAAGAGAAGCCCAAAGGCCTGGATACAAAAGGCAAAGGAGGCAACAACAACAACGATAACAAACAAAAAAAAAAAAAAAGAAAAAGAAAAAGCAATATTGTCCCTGCTTTCTCCTTGTCACCTCTCCCCAAGACCCACCTCCTGAGAAATATCACAATATCCAATATCTTGTAGAGAGACTTCTATAAGCCATGACATTGGGGTAGGAGTAATCACTCTGACATCAGGATTACATTTGTAATCGACAAATGTGGGCTGGGTGCGGTGGCTCACGCCTGTAATCCCAGCACTTTGGGAGGCCAAGGCTGGCGGATCACTTGAGGTCAGGAGTTCGACACCAGCCTGGCCAACATGGTGAAACCCCGTCTCTACTAAAAAACTACAAAAAAAAAAAAAAAAATTAGCTGGGCATAGTGGTGCTTGCCTATAATCCCAGCTACTTGGGAGGCCGAGGCAGGAGAATCACTTGAACCCAGGAAGTGGAGGTGGCAGTGACCCCAGATAATGCCACTGCACTCCAGCCTGGGTGACAGAGCAAGACTCCATCTCAAAAATAAATAAATAAACAAACAAATAAATAAAGACAAATGCGGAAATAGCACAGATGCTTTCAGGGAGCACTGGACACTGAGAGCCCCAGCACAATGGGCTGGGAGGACCGGGGTAGGGGGAAGTCTACAGAACTGCACCTAGAGTCAGAGTTGATTCTGGAGCCAAAGGAAGGAGCCAGCAGCTGGATGTGGCTGGCCCAACTCTGAGGAGCTGTCCAGGCACAAGAATCTCTCCTTGTCTTTTGGATCTAGACTCGGAGATCCCACAATAGGAGGCCTGTGTCCTGTAGAGGGACATCCTCTATAGGAAGTCTTTGGTGAGCACATTCATTTGGCTTTTACACCTGAAAGGCCTCCTAACCCTTTGATGACCTTCTTGTTGATAGACAAAGCAGCCCAGGCTGTGAGTCCCCAAGAGGAAAACCCCAGTCCTGGTCTGCAGCTGCAAAGATCAAGGGCAGAGGGGGGTCTCCAGCAGGCTGTACAAAGCTCAAATAACTTTGAGCACTGCCCTGGAGCCTGGTGACAGGCTGGTCCAGGCCATGGCCTCCTGTGCCATCAAATGCCCTTTTCTTAACAAGGTTTGCTCATGCTAGGAACAGACACTTTTCTTTGGCCTGACCTCTCTCAGGGGCTCCTGCTTTGTGTACCCACCTTCGAGTACCACCATCCTTTTAGGCTGAATATGGTCAATGTTGATAATAATAAGTATACCAACAGCAATAACAGTATTATCAAAGCTGCCATTTACTGTGTTTTCTAAAAGGCACAGGACTTTACCTACATTATCTCATTTAATCCTCACAACAACCCTATGAGGAATGTACTATTATTGACCCGTTTTAGAGATTGAGAAAAGGGCACAGAGAGGTAAAATAACTTCTCCTGGGTCTCACAGCCAGCAGAGGTCGTGCTGGGATTCAAATCAAAGCAGTCTGACCCTAGGATGGGTTCCATTAACAGCGATGTGACACCAAGCTCTTGTTGGCTTTCTTCCCCAGTCAGCCTTTCCTCCCAAACTCCCTGCATCAGATGTGGCTTCTCTGGGATCCCTGTCATTGGCTGTGGAACCTCAGAATCACCTCTGATAAGTAGTTTGGCTTTGGTGACAGACAGCTATGGGTTTGAGTCTTGACTCTGGCTCTTGTTACTGTGTGGCCTGGAGGAAGGTGATCCTGCTCTCTGTTTCTTGGTCTCCAGGTGTGTGAAATGATCTGGCAATATCTTCTGGGCTTCTGTCATTGCCTGTCCAGTGCCTGTCCTTACTCTGAGAACTCTCTTCCCATCCCCATCCACAGGGCCATCACTGGGTTGCCACAGTCTTATATGACATTGACACTGACATTGACTCTGACTGTAAGACTGTGGCAACCCAGCGATTGCATGGTTTTTTGTTTTTGTTTTTGAGATAGAGTCTCACTCTATTGCCCAGGCTGGAGTGCAGTGGTGCGATCTCAGCTCACTGCAACCTCCATCCCCTAGGTTCAAGCAATTCTCCTGCCTCAGCCTTCTGAGTAGCTGAGATTACAGGCATGTGCCAGCATACCCGGTGAATTTTTTGTGTTTTTAGTAGAGATGGGGTTTCACCATATTGGCCAGGCTGGTCTCGAACTCCTGACCTCAGGTGATCTGTCCACCTCAGCCTCCCAAAGTGCTGGGATTACAGGTGTGAGCCACTGCGACCAGCCAATGATTCCATATTTACTGGAGTTGGTGGGGGGTGGGGCGCCGTGCTTGATTTGAGCTGGCCAAAGTCCTTTCCCAGGACTTTTCAAGCCAAGCTTATGACAAACAGCTAGTTCCACTCCAGAGGTAATAACTATGAGATGGGAGGCTTGGGGACGGTTAGCGTCATGTTTACTTCAATATGGAAGAAGAAACGATGACATGCTGAGAGCACAGAAATGAGAAGAGAGGGGTCTCTGGTGCTGGCTGTCCTGAGTCCATGCTCCTGAGGTCTGCCCCTCCCATAATTACCTGAGACCACAGCATTCTTCCAGTAATGCCCTGTTGGACGTGAGCTAGTGGCTGAGGTTGAGAATACATGAGGGGCACTTAGAACATTAGATGGAAAAAGTAAGTCCTCAATAAGGGGTAACTATTATGACTATTTTTTTTTTTTGAGGCAGAGTCTCTCTCTGTTGCCCAGGCTAGAGTGCAGTGGTGCTATCTCAGCTCACTGAAACCTCCACCTCCAGGGTTCAAGCGATTCTCCTGTCTCGGCCTCCCATGTAGCTGGGACTACAGGCGCCCACCACCATGCCCAACTAATTTTGTATTTTTAGTAGAGACAGGGTTTCGCCATGTTGGCCAGGCTAGTCTCAAGCTCCTGACCTCAGATGATCCACCCACCTCGGCCTCCCAAAGTGCTGGGATTACAGGCATGAGCCACCATGCCTGGCCTATGATGACTATTATTAAGACAGCACATGCCTGGGCAACATGGCGAGACACCCACCTCTACAAAAAATGTTTTAAAAATTAGCCAGGTGTGGTGGTGGATGCCTGTGGTCTCAGCTACTTGAGAGGTTGAGGTGAGAGGATCGCTTGAGCCCAGGAGGTTGAAGCTGCAGTGAGCTGTGATTGTGCCACTGCACTCCAGCCTAGGTGACAGAGCGAGACCCTGTCTCAAAAGAACAGAAGAGCACAGACTCAGCTCAAATTCACACCTTTGGAAGCAGTCGATGGAAGGAGAGAAGGTTAAATTCTATTTTCTGTATACACCACTGTGAGCTGTGGGGAGTCCAGGAAGCCTCCTTGGGAGGAGCTTGAGAGGAGGGTGGAAAACATCTTGGCAGGGGCTGGAATGAGGAGACAGGTCTTGCTGAAGCAAAGAGCTGGACAGTTTGAAGACTCAGCCCCACCTCCCCTGGTCAAGGCTCTTAGAGGCATCTCTATCTCTTCCTCGCTGTCAGCTGTGGTTTGTCCACAGGCCCGCGGACAGCCTCCTTTATAGAAGCCTCTTGCTGAGCACCAGGATAGAAGGATGAGAAAGATGTCAGCCAAACCCACATGGATGTGCAACATGCCAGGGCAAAGCACAGAGGGTGGCAGGAAGACTTAGGAGGGGCATACCCAAAACTTGGGGAATCAAAGAGGGCTTTCTGGAGGGAATGAATCTAAGCAGTGACCTAGGAATGAATGATGATACTAGCTAATATCCATGAAGGATAGATTGCGTGTGAGGTGTTTTAGATGTGTTATCACCTTGAATGTAATCCTCTCCGCCACCTTGAGAGGGAGGACTGATTATGCCCACTGAGCAGATTAGGTAACTGAGGCTCTGCTAGGTGAAGTGTTTCCTGGTCACACAGCTACAAAGCGGTGGAGCTTGGATTTGAGTTCAGCTCTGTCTGCTTTAAAGTGTGTTCTGGGGCCGGGCACGGTGGCTCACGCCTGTAATCCCAGCACTTTGGGAGGCCGAGGCAGGCAGATCACGAGGTCAGGAGATCAAGACCATCCTGGCTAACATGGTGAAACCCCGTCTCTACTAAAAACACAAAAAAATTAGCCGGGTGTGGTGGCAGGCGCCTGTAGTCCCAGCTACCTGGGAGGCTGAGGCAGGAGAATGGGGTGAACCCGGGAGCAGTGAGCTGAGATCGCGCCACTGCACTCCAGCCTGGGTGACAGAGCAAGACTCTGTCTCAAAATAAATAAATAAATAAATACGTAAATAAAGTGTGTTCTGAACCACAGAAATGAGAGTAAATGAGAGTCAGGATGGGAAGCAGATCAACCTCTTCAGCTGGAACTAAGGAGATCCAGTTGAGTTGCTGGATAGGAGGCTGCTGAAGCAGGCAGGGGCTGGGACACACCAGGCCTTGCAGGCTGGGGGTGGGGGGAGTTTGTGCTTCATCTTGGGGGCAGCTGGATGATGGAAAAGGCCAGGGCTGGCTCTAGAACTCTGCAAGGTAAACATCCTGCCCACAGATGCAGACTGAAATCCTAGTGCACGAGCCTGTGGCCCATCTGCCCTGGGTGACAGGCTGCCTCCTGTGACTCACCTGCCTGTTGCAGCCCCCCTCTTGGCCAGGCGCTGGAGAGAAGGAGCCCAAGGACTCAGGCCCTCTTCATCTGGAGCGAGGAGCGAGCTGGGGATTCTCAGCCAATCACCAAGCTGTCCCTAAATGAGCCATAATCACCCCTGATTGCTCCTTTGTCGGGCTGGCTCTCAGAGCCACTTCCTCTGAGGCTGTAGGGAGGGGCCCTTCAGACCAACGTGCACTGCTGGTTTCCTATTTTAGAATAAACACGTGTGGTGGGGGGCTGGGCACCTCCTGAGCTCTCAGAGATCCAAAAGGCAGGCACAGATGAATGTGGGGGTGAACAGAACCAGTCCCCACGGTGGGCAGGAGTTTACACCTTGTGAGCCACTTCTCTGGCCCTTGGGGCCAGATCATATCCCTATTTGATGAATGAATAACAGGCTCAGAGAGGGGTTAGTGTATTCGATCACAGAGTTCAGACAATGGAGCCAAGGGACATTTCATTCATTCATTCATTCATTCACTCACCAAATATGTATTGAGCACCTGCTATGTGTCAGGCACTGTGCTAGGTGTTTAATACAAACCCAGACCTTTTCAGATCATGACAACAATAACAATAGCCAGAGTTTATTGAGCACTTACTAAGTGCCAGGTGCTTCACTACCTACATTCCACATGATGTTTCATCAATCCTCCCACCAGCACTGTGAAGTGGAGTGATGCAGGCATGCCGATGGGGCAGGAAGGGTTTCTCTGTCTCCATCCCAAAGGTTGGCATATGCCAAAGGTCACTCACAAATAGTGGCATTTGAAGGAGACAGGAACTGAAGAGCTGAGGGGATGAAAGAAGGGGTCTAAAGAGGAGGGGTGGCCTCAAGGTGGTGACCACATGGTGACTACAGGGGATCAGATCAAAGAACTCACCCTGCAGAGGGCGGGAAGCCCAGGGAGCTGATTAGGTACAGCCACAGATCGCACTGTATTGAGAGATCCTACTTCATGTGAGTAAAACCCTTCTCTACACCTTCCTTTGAATGCTGCGTGCAGCTCCCAGCTCTGACCAGTTTAACAATGAATGACCCACCCCTTCTTCCCCCTGCTGGGGCACAGTTCTAGGGTGATCATTTTTATC
Organism: Symphalangus syndactylus; assembly: GCF_028878055.3. Taxonomy (NCBI): domain Eukaryota; kingdom Metazoa; phylum Chordata; class Mammalia; order Primates; family Hylobatidae; genus Symphalangus; species Symphalangus syndactylus. The sequence goes on along the minus strand of NC_072446.2, from coordinate 33,837,760 downwards.
CCCATTTAATAGATGAGTAAACTGAAGCAGAGAGGCTGTGAGTCACCTGCCGAGGGTCACTCAACCAGCAATGGCAGAGTTGACTCCAGAGCTGAACCCTGAAGCAACGTCCGCCTCAGGCTGGTCCTGGACCCGGTGGTCACGAGTCTAGCCTGGGGACCCCTCGGTACTTGGCAGGCAGTGGATAAAACAACCTCAGCCCCTCACTAAGCAACAGCAAGCCCCTCCCCCTCCTGCATCTCACCCTCCCCACGGCCCAGCTCCTCTCAGAGCTATTAACCAGGTCACGCTGGCTTGTCCCAGTCCAATAGTTCCCTTAATTGCCTTTTTATAGCACGTCGTACAACTGTTCATTACGCTGTCATATTTCCCCTCGAAGGCAGCAGTGGGGGAGCCAAACTGAGGACGGGGACCCATCCAGGTGGCAGGGGCTGTGTGTAGGGCACCAATGTGTGAAGCTTATTTTCTACTTGGTCAGAATGAATTAAATGCGTGCTTCTCACGCGTGAGTAATACAGGAACCACGTTTAAAGGGGAAAAAAGTCACAGCCCCCCCGTCAACAATTGATAAATTATCTTTATTACAATTTTATGAAAATATGTACAGACAGAAAGGTAGCTCTACACAATTGGAAAAGCAGAGACAATATACCAGTGCAACAAAAATAAAGCCTCAATATCAGACATTTCAAAAAAACACGAATAATTTAACGTGATGGATAGCCTGTGGCTGAAATGAAATCGCACTTGCACAGTGAATATGGTTCAGCATTTAGCCCCCCTCTGTTCTTTTGTCATAAGGCCCATGACAATTAAAGCAGTATTTGGTCATCCAGGAGACCTAGAATCTGCTGGTAGGTTTTTTAGATATAAAATAATATAATATAAAATTGGCCAGGCGCGGTGGCTCACGCCTGTAATTCCAGCACTTTGGGAGGCTGAGGCGGGTGGATCACTGCAGGTCAGGAGTTTGAGACCAGCCTGGCCAATGTGGTGAAACCCCGTCTGTACTAAAAATACAAAAATTAGCTGAGTATGGCAGTGGGTGCCTGCAATCCCAACTACTCAGGAGGCTGAGGCAGGAGAATCGCTTGAACCCAGAAAGTGGAGGTTACAGTGAGCCAAGATTACGCCACTGGACTCCAGCCTGGGCAACAGAGTGACTCCGTCTCAAAAAAATAAATAAATAAATATAAAATAATATAATATAAAATTAACCAATTCTGAGAGAAAGCTCTCACAGCCTACGTTGAGAAACAATAAATGTGTCCCAGGAGCCTCTTTTTTGAGACGTAGTCTTGCTCTGTTGCCCAAGCTGGAGTGCAGTGGCACAATCTCGGCTCACTGCAAAGTCCATCTCCTGGGTTCAAGTGATTCTTATCCCTCAGCCTCCTGAGTGGCTGGGACCACAGGCACACACCACCAATTTTTGTATTTTTAGTAGAGACGGGCTTTTGCCATGTTGGCCAGGCTGGTCTCAAACTCCTAACCTCAGGTGATCCGCCTGCCTTGGCCTCCCAAAGAGCTGGAATTATAGGTGTGACCCACTGCACCAGACCAAGCCTTTATCAGCTGTGCAGGTCTAAGCCATCCTATGGGGAAGAGCCATGTGTTCTTGGGGCTGGAAAGCCAGGACACAGGGCCCAGACCACTGAGGCCAGATCTCACCCAGACTTTAATGAAATCCACAAGGTCTTCTGAGAGCACCTACTATGTACCTGGCCCTATGCCTCCCACCTCCCTGTTCCAGGAGTTGCCTCAGTAGTCGAGAGGGAGACAGGGGTGCCCCAGAATAGATGTATATACCAGTCAGTGCGGGGAGAATGCCTGGGAACTGACACAAAGAGATGTTTGGCCACGGGGAGCCAGATCTGGATTGCAGTCCTTCCCTGGAGCCCAGAGACCCAAGCCCTGCCCTGCAGACTCACCTAGAGTGCTGAGGTTATAAGGACAGCTCTGATCCTGGGTTCGACTCCTGAATCCGCCGCTACCTAGCTGTGAGACCATGGGCAAGTCACTTAACCCCTTTGCATTCCAGGGTCCTCACCTATAAACTAAACATAAAACCAACCCATGCTCATGGAGATAGTGTGAGGCTTGTCCACGCTGTTGTGACACAGGGAAAGGAAGCACTTAGCTTAGAATCCAGCAGAGAATAAGCATTTGGTAAATATTAGTGTTGATATCTTTCCCGATTCCAGCTCTCAACAGAATTTGAAGAGAACAAAAATGTCTAGATTGGGCTTTTAGGCTGGAGGCCATGGACTCACCACGGGTGGGCTTAGGGATATGAAACGTTGTGCAATATTGTGTGTGTGTTTCTAGAAGGATCTGCAGCCTCACCAGATGTCCACGGGGGCTGTGACCTAGAAAAATCTTTGGTCGCTGAGCTAGGTCAGGGCTGGCAGAAGCACTCAGTCTTAGCTCAGGCTGCCATGATAAAGTGACAAAGCCTGAGTGGCTTAAGCAACAGAAACACATTTTCTAACAGTTCTGGAGGTTGGAAGTCCCAGATCACGGTCCAGCAGGATTGGTTTCTGGGGAGGGCTCACTTCCTGGCTTGTAGACAGCTGCCTTCTCCCTGTATCCTCACGTGGCAGAGAGAGAGAACGAGAGTGAAAGAGAGACAGAGAGAGAGAGAAGACAAGAGAAAGAACACTCTAGTGTCTCTTCTTATAAGGACACTGATCCTATCAGATTGGCATCCCACCATTTTTACCTCATTTAACTTTAATCACTTCTATAGAGGCATCTCCAAATACAGTCACATTGAGGGGGAGGGCTTCAACATATGGATTTGGGGGTCATAATTCAGTCCATAGCACTCAGTGAGACAGATTATTCTAGATCTGGGTGGAGGCAGGTTTTGACCATCAAAGGCTGACCCTTGAGGCTTCTAACTAAAGCAAGGACCACCTGCAGCTCACCTGGCCCAGGTGATCATCACTCCTCCCAACCGTCCTCTTCCCTGCTTATGCCCATCCAATTATCCATTTCCCCAAGTCCATTCCTGCAGGCCCTGCCTGCAGCCTCCTAAGATGACAGTGGGCTAGTCTCAGGATTGTGAGAATTTAAGGAAACAATCCTGAGAGTGTACTTTCCGCGGTGCCTGGCACACAGAGAGCACTCAGTAAAGGCGAGCTCTGCACCTGGAGAGTGTAGGTCAGACACACAGGCCGTTTGCACTGCTGGAGCCCAGGATCCCTGTCCCAGGGTTTGCTGGAATCAGAGCCCCCAATACAGCTGTCTCTCCCAGTTATAACCAGTGACCCACAGATTCCTAGAGACCTAGAATCTGCTGGTAGGTGCTGAGTGTTCTTGCAAGGAATCCTTGAATCTGGGTGTGCACCCCAAGGCTTAGATGAACAAAAATCACATCTCACACACCTATGTAGGGCTGACTTTCAATTACATAAAAGATGATGTGAGCATAAAAGACAAATCCATTCAGAAGAGCTACAGTATTCGTAATTCAGAGCTGGATTTTGGCTGTTGTGTGTTTCTTGGGAGGGGGGAAATGGCTTTGTAACATTGACTTAATTCATCTCCATGAATAAGCATCTACTGTGTGCTGGGGACACAGTGGCAAATACGGCTGACATGCCCGTGCTTCCCAGCATAGCTGAAGCTGTGTTCTCAGGAAAGGGCAGGAACCATTGGTCTAACCCACCAAGTCAGGTCCAGGGCCCTCCTTCAGTTCCAGGCAGCTTCTGGTTTTAAAGGCTGCTGAGGGCAAGACCTGGGTCCTCATGTCTCCTGCTCTCTGACCCCTTCTCAGAGCTGTCAGCCCAGAAAGCATGAACCTTGAACCCCAGAAGTCATGAAATGCAGCCTCCCTTACCCTGAGGCAGGACTTCTCTAGACATTGTCTCTGATAGGACATCCAGCCTCTGCCTGGACACCGCTGGAGATGGGATGCTCACTATGTGTGCAAGGAAAACTGCTACTACATACAGAGTCATGAATGTATTTTAATGTGTCTTACCCTGAGCTCACAGGGGCAGCACCTACATGGTCAATGGCCCCACCTGATTTGTCCCATTGAAGGGAGAAGAATCAGGGTCTTTGTTCCATGCATGGGCTCCCACCTGGCTCCTCAGCCTTGCTGCCCCTCTGCTCCCTTGCGCCCAGGGACACAGCATCAGGAAATTGGGTTTGATTTGGGGAAGGGTGAACATGGCTCCCTCCAGCTGTAGGAAAACCTCACCAATGTCCCAGCCCCAGGATACTTGGGGGTGGGAGTGATTTATGAAGCCAGTGCCTGTCCCCTCAGCAGGAAAAGACTTGCAAGGCAGACTTTGCTCTGGAAAAGGAGGGCTCTGAGCTACAGGGGAGGGGGAGGGGGCTATCTGTGATCATTCAGCCCCGAAATGATGCTCATGATGTTGGCTTTCCAGGCCATTAATTCAAGGGCTCCATGCCTCCCCTTCCCCCATGGTGCTGTCTGCTCTGGGAGATAAGCCCAGTTCTATTTAACCCTATTTATTCCCCTAAAGTGACTCCCATCTCTGTTAGCCAGGCATTTAACCCCCTGGGTACTGAAGGCATCAAAGGCAGAGAGATTGAGCTCATGTGTCAGGAGGGGTTGCGTGCATTTCACCTGGGCCCTGGCTTCAGGGAATCTGATCCAGGTCCTTCCTAATCCAAACTCCTCATCCAGAAGTCCTTGCTTCACAAGGCTTGGTGGAAGTCCTGAGAGAAGGTAGGAACCTGTGTGGCCCTGGCAGGAGAGACACTCTGACACCCCCAGGTTGGGTAGCGACAGCTCCTGCTCTCTCCCCACATACCCTCCCAGTCCCTAGTTTCTTAGTCACAAGATCTGGGTTCTGGCATCAGCAACAGAGGAAGGCTGTGGCATCTCTGCCTCTTTTTGTGTCCCACTGGCTGGTGGCTGCGTCCAGCAAGCCCTGCTTCCATCTCCATCTCCCTGCTTGGTCCTTTTTATGTCTCCCCTGCCCCTTTCTGCCCTTTGTTCTCTCCTGTTTTCCCCTTCAGTGATCACACAAGAGTAGTCCTGACTACTGGGTCTCAGTGTGACTGCGTGTGTGTGATTTCTTGTGTCTGGGGGCTTGTCAGTGTGTGTGTGTGTGTTTACCTCTTCTTGCACTGCTGTGTGTCTCAGCCTGTTATCCTGGTGCCTCTGCCCATGCAGAGGGACCCACCAGTGTCTGTCCTGATTTCTTTGTGTGGCAGGCAGTCTTGGTACAAATGTTGCATGTGTCTGTCTGTGTGCTAGCCTGTTCATGACCTGTGTGTTGCTCTGTCAATGTACTAGAATGCTCTGTTCAGTCTACTAGAATCTCTATGTTGTCCTCATGTTTTTGTACATCTATCCATTGGCTTGTCATGCTCTGTGTGAATGTATGTGTGTGTTGTGCTTCAACTCAGGGGACCAGCCTACTGCAAAATCCTCTCCTAGGGGACCCCTCTAGAGGAGCTATTTGGGAGAATTTGGAGGTTGATGGCTTTGCCAGGGCAGAGCCCAGCTCACTACCAGTAAGGGAAGTCATCCTGTTGGTCTCCTGGGCTCTTCCCTCTCCCTGCTCCTGACCTCCATCCCCTTCTCTCCAGGGCAGCTTCGGACTGTGAGGAGCAGGGACAGAGAGCTTCAAAGACAGAAGAGCGTACATTCCAACTCCCTCAACCCCCAGATCCAATCGCAGGCTTTTTCTTGTGCACTCCCATTTCCACCCCCCGCCCCACAATGAGAACTGGCTGTTGAGTATAGTAACTACAACAATCACAAAATAATTGCTATCATGTATTGGGCATGCAGCACCTGTTAAGCATTTCATATACAAGATCTCGTTGGATTTTCTCAATAATTCTATGAGGCTGTTATTCTTATTTTCACATTTTAGAGATGAGGAAATGGAAGCTAGGAGAAGTCAAGGAAATAGTCAATGTCATAGAATTAGTATATGATGGGGTAGAATTATTCAATAAACTGTGGGTTGTTTGAGAGCTTGCCACACCTGCCTTCAGCCTGGGAAGAGGCATTTATTACAAACAGCAGGAAAGGAGGGAAATATGGGAGTTCCTTTCCCAACTGCTGGCATCTAATTATAGCCAGGGGGACTAGAATCTGGTTTTGAATTTCATCTCTTTGGACAATAAGGTGGTCAAATACCAAATGACAACCAGGGAGAAAGGATTTAAGGACAAGACGAGGTAGTGCAGGGTAAGGCATACTGGAAAGAGCCTTACGATTCCTGGGGGTTCTAGCCTGGCTTTAACCTGGATTCTGTGTGACCTTGGGCAGGACACTTCCTTGCTCAGGCCTGAGTTTGCTTGTCTGTAAAACCAGGATAAATGTGAGGTTCTGTTGGGATGTTTGGGGGAGGTTTAAACATTGCAGAAAGGAAAATTGGACTCAGGGCTTTCTAAGGTCCCTCCTAGACCCAAGAATTGGAGTGGGTAGTATAGGAAGAGACTATGCTTGTGTCATCTTGACAATGCCTGGAATAGCCAGAACAGAATCACATGCACAGGAAGGGCTGTGAAAAGGTTCACTGAATGAAGGAATAAATGACCCCATCTCTCACTGATGAAAAAACATCACAGCCCACTTTAGACTCACTTGTCAGAGAAGGCTTCAGTGGCCATCCTAAGGTCTGGGTATAACGGTGTGGAGGAGGCACTGGGGAATCCTACAAAGACCCAGCCTCTGCCCAGATCATCTCATGTGGGCCAAAGAATTTCACCAGAAGCAGAAGGGGAGAGGATGGCAATTAGGATGTGGAGATCTTTGTCTATAGGAATCTGTAGGGAAAATTCTGTCTCTCTTTCCCATATCTGAGAATTGGGGTGGGCCGAGGGTCTCTGCATAGGGCAAATTTCGGATGGGGGATCGCTTCTGTTTAGAAGCCTCCTTGGAGGAGAGGATCTCTGTGTTTGGAGGAAGAATCTCTTTCCTGTCTTTGTTCTGGGTCCTGTCATGACTTGGAGTGTCTGTATTTGGAGGATGGTTCTATGGAGGGGTCTTTTTTTGTTTTGTTTTTTTGTTTTGCTTTGTTTTGTTTTGTTTTTTTGGTTTTAGTAGCTGGAGGCTAAGAAGAGGATTTCTGTCTTGGTTTCCACCACGCAGGAGCTAGGGGCTTTCCAGAGCTTCTGGGGAAATTAAGGGGGTACCTGGGGAAAGGTTGGGAGCATCTCTGTCCAATGTGGTGGAGGTTCCCTATCTGGAGAGAAGCCTCCTCCGGGAGACCGGGAGGCGCCTGGGCTGGGAGGAGGTGGCAGGAGGCGGGAGGGTGTAGAGAGGGAAGCCTGTCTTGTCCTGGCAGCTCCAACTCTCTGGCCAAAGCCCTCGGGCCGCCCTACTTGTGCGCTGACGTGAGCTAATCTAGAAATACTGCAGAGAAGGAGTGGACTGGGGTTCCCAGGGAGAAAGGGCCTCGGGAGAGGGGAGATGGGGAGCTGCTTCCTTTTTTGTTTCCTTCGGTTTTTCCGTCCGCCCCCGCCCCCACTTCCAGTCACAGCCGCTACTTCTCCATTCAGGCTGGGACTGCCAGGTGGAGCCCTGAGGTTTACTGCTCAGGAGGAGTCCGGCCAGGACCTCAGCTGGGGACTTACGCTGGGACCCATTCAGAGCAGCGGACCCTCACGGAGACTACTACAAAGGGACTCACACAGGCACGAACATAGACAACCCCATTAGGGAACACATACGCAATCCAACACACTAGCTCTGGCACACACACTCGAATGCGCACAAAACCACACAGACACAGAACACACGCGGTTACCAAACCTCATTCTCAGAGGCCACACTGATCCAACCTCAAGCAGAGTCTGATACAGCATCGGTCTTTGTCTCTGGGTCTCTCCCCTATTCGCGCTCACACATCCGTACCCCAATCAACACAAACAGCCCAGGCTCTCACCGCCTGGAGGCGGCCGTCGGAGCAGGGCCCCAGCGCACCGCGAGCCTCTGCTTCCTCGGCCTTGCAGCGCCGCGAGCCCTTCTTTCCTCCGCGCCTGGCCCCGTCTGCACCCCTCTCGTCGTGGGCATTCGCAGACCCGCTAGGAGGCTGCCGAGAGGTGTCCTCATAGAGTCCTGCCTTCTTCCAGACCCCCCAAACGAAAAGAAAGAGAAAAGCCAACCTTTCGCCTCCATTCTGCACGCATTTGGAGAGCGGCTGGTGGCAAGCGATCCGCACAATCGCTTCCCTCGCGGCGTCCCTGGACGGGCGGAGAGAACCCGGGTGACTGAGCCTGAGGCTGAGCTTCCTTGGGAGCGTTCCATGCCAGCCACTTCTACCTTCAAGAGGGACTCGCGGCCGGGTTTACGCGCGAAGGATGGGTGCCAGGGAAACAGACTGACTTCTGGACGACCCGCTCCGCGAGAGACTGACAACTCAGTCCTGCGGGCTTTCGGGGCGCCCAGACCAGTCCTTAGCCAGAGGATCTGGGGCTGCACAGCTCCCGGACTCTGGAGGGGGTGGTCCAGGGGCGGGAGACTGCGAGCATCAGCCCACGCCGGCCCCCTCCCACCCTGCGGCGGCGAGGTGGGAAGGGCCAGGATGCGAGCTTAGCACCTCCCCTAGAAATGCAGCACTTCGCCCCCCCACCTCCCCTGCCCTCGGCGCTCCCTCTTTCACGCGCTCCCTCCCTCCTCCTTCCCAAGGGCGCCCTTCTTCTGCCCCCAGCTCACGTCTGAATCCCTCGGCGCCCCCTTTCTCTTCTCCTAGCCCCTTCCTCACGTCCCCTGCCTCCGGGTATTTCCTCTCTCCAGCCCCCCACCCCCGCACCGCCTGATTCCGAGGGGCGGGAGCGCATTGGGCCGCGCACGGGTGGGGGCGCCGCGCCAGCTTCGCGTAGCTGCTCTGACGCCGCTGCCGCCGCCGCCGCCACCGCCGCCGCCGCCCTCCGCAGCCCAGCCCGCGCCCCGCGGCAGCTCCGCAGTGCACTAGCCACCACCGCCGCCGCCGCCGCTCCGCCAGACCTGCTGCCAGCTTGCCCGGTCCAGCCCTGAGAGAGCCTCGAACGCCAGCTGCGAGGGTCATGAGCCAGAGAGCCCCGGGGCGCCGCGCGGAGAGCAAGCGGAGATAGCGACTTTGCGCCCCCCAGACCTCTCCGTCTTGCATCGCGTTCCCCGCATCCTCGGATCCTTCTGTCCTTTCCGCTGTCCCTACCGCCGCCATGGCCACCTTGCTCCGCAGCAAGCTGTCCAACGTGGCCACGTCCGTGTCCAACAAGTCCCAGGCCAAGATGAGCGGCATGTTCGCCAGAATGGGTTTTCAGGCGGCCACGGATGAGGAGGCGGTGGGCTTCGCGCATTGCGACGACCTCGACTTTGAGCACCGCCAGGGCCTGCAGATGGACATCCTGAAAGCCGAGGGAGAGCCCTGCGGGGACGAGGGCGCTGAAGCGCCCGTCGAGGGAGACATCCATTATCAGCGAGGCAGCGGAGCTCCTCTGCCGCCCTCGGGCTCCAAGGACCAGGTGGGAGGTGGTGGCGAGTTCGGGGGCCACGACAAGCCCAAAATCACGGCGTGGGAGGCAGGCTGGAATGTGACCAACGCCATCCAGGTGAGCGCGGGATTCCCAGTTCTGCCTGCCCTCCCCCTGCCCAGCTCAGCTTGCCGGGCTCTGCCCCCGACAGTCATCCGGTGATCTCGGCCTCGAGACCCCCTCCTGTACCCAGGAATCTCCCTTTCTCCATCCCTCCCAGCCCTGCGCGGGGACCTACGCCCCCAGGCGGTGTCTCCCGCCCTAACCCACGCTCCCTCCCACGGCACCAGCTGCAAGACCGCTAGGCTGAGGTTCGGTCTGAGACACCTGTCTGGAGACACTGCAAAAGTGAAGGAAATGGGGGGAGGGAGCGGAGAGGGATGAGAAAGAAAGAAAATCAGGATTGGAGGGCACGGTTTGGTCTTGGACTCTGGAAGGGATTCACAGCTGCATTTTTGGGAGGAAACAAGAAGGGGAAATCGCTGAGGTCGGAGTCTCCTCCCCCCGCACACAGGCATAGACACGCACACGTACATAGGCAGGCACACAACATGCCCACAGCCCCCCTTCCCACGAACAAACGCGCAGGCACAGGCGCACACGACATGCATCTATATATAGACCACAGTACTATCCCCAAATGCACCTGCGTACACCCCTACATCTCCACACACAAAAGCATATACCTGCACATACCAAACACATGAATACTCGTTTGGACATATGCACACACACATGCACAGACGCATGCAGACAGGAACCAGCCTGCTCCCTCAGGTGCGGCCCTGTTGGAGACATACAGGTATACACACACGAACGCACACACGTGCTCCCACACAAGCACATTTAGTCCGCAATAATCCGGCATTACCTGTGCACAGACTCGCCCCTCTCGCCCGAAATCCCGGCTGCACCGCAAAGAGGCGGCCATCTCCTCCCCGTGTGACCCTGGCGAAGCCCTCTCCAGAGACTAAGAATGGCCCCTGCTCTCTAGGCCCTCTCCCCTTATTCCCAACCCCCCACTCCCCACCAGGCGGCGCAGGACTCCTCCATAGGGAGCAGGTTTGGAGTCTTGGCAACCACCTCTGAGCTAGAAGGGGCTGGCAGGCCGCGGATTTCTGGGCCGAAGGAGACTTCAGCTCTAGGCACCCCCGGACCCTTACAGCTTGGCCCCGCGGCGTCCCTGGAGCGCACTATCACTGGGGCCACGGAAGGCAGGTTTTCTGGGAGCAGAGGCCTCCCAGGGGTTGCTCCATGTCTCGGGGTCAGCAGGACTCCACCGGGCCCTGCACACCAGATGGCCCGACTCAAGGCGCTTTCCGCTCCGGGGCCCGGCGAGAGGGCCTTGCTGGATCACGGACCCGGGGCTGCTCCCACCTTCGCTGTGCCCCACGACTTCCCGGGGCGTCTTTCAAGGTTCCGTTTGATAGGCCCCAAGGGAGGCCAGGGCAGGAGGCTGGAGGCTCGTAGGCCTCCGGGACCCTGGATTTCGTTAGCTCTTAGTCCCCACGTGGATTCTAAACCCTACAGCCCTGTCCGCCCGACCCTGAAGCTTCTGGTTCTAGACTCTTTTCGGTTTGGCTTTCTAGCCTCCCTGGCGCCTTCCCGCTAAGCTCCTCCTCCTGCTTGCCTCCGCATCCTCCACTTAGTCCCCTTCCTTAGGTCTCGCCCTCGCCTTATTCTAACTCCAGCCTTGTCCTAAGACTCTCAATTTCCAGCCCTGCTTCCTCCTCCCCGAGCCCTGCTTCCTCCTCCCCGAGCCCTGCTCCCTGAGCGTCTTCACATTGTCTCTGTTCTTGCCTCCCAGGGGCTTTGCCCCACCTTCAGCCCCTCTCCCTCTCTACCCTATCTCCTTTTCGCCCACAACTGCCGCCTTTAACGTTTCCTCCTCTGGTTTGAGCCTGAGACGCCCGAGTTTCACTCTTTAGCTCCCGTGCCCCATTCCAGCCCCACCACAAATCCCGTGCGGCCCAGGCCCAGCTCGCTAACTTTCTTAGCGCCCCTTTTCGACCACTCTCCCTCCTGTCCCTTCTCATCTCCTCCCCCAACTCCTCATTCTGGTCCTTTCCCCAGGAACCATCCCGAAGTATCTCCCTTCCCTCCTGTGGCTTCTCCCTATTATCAGCCCTCTCCCATCCTAGCCCTCTCGCTATCTCCAGCCATTAGCGCACCTTTCCTTCTCAGATCCGTCCATACATCCCTCCCTCTCCATCTCTGGCTCGACACCCGGGCTCACTATTAGCTCCCTTACATCCACCCCGCAGCCTGCTCTTAACCTCTTCTCCCCGGCGGCTCAGACCCAATTCTCAGTGTTCTTAGCGCCCCCTTCCGGCCACAGCGTTAAGCCACGCCCCCCGGGCCCCTCATCTGTTGCCAAGTTCGCTGAGCATCCGCGTCTGGTTGCCTCTCCGCCCCACAGGGCATGTTCGTGCTGGGCCTACCCTACGCCATCCTGCACGGCGGCTACCTGGGGTTGTTTCTCATCATCTTCGCCGCCGTTGTGTGCTGCTACACCGGCAAGATCCTCATCGCGTGCCTGTACGAGGAGAATGAAGACGGCGAGGTGGTGCGCGTGCGGGACTCGTACGTGGCCATAGCTAACGCCTGCTGCGCCCCGCGCTTCCCAACCCTGGGCGGCCGAGTGGTGAACGTAGCGCAGATCATCGAGCTGGTGATGACGTGCATCCTGTACGTGGTGGTGAGTGGCAACCTCATGTACAACAGCTTCCCGGGGCTGCCCGTGTCGCAGAAGTCCTGGTCCATTATCGCCACGGCCGTGCTGCTGCCTTGCGCCTTCCTTAAGAACCTCAAGGCCGTGTCCAAGTTCAGTCTGCTGTGCACTCTGGCCCACTTCGTCATCAATATCCTGGTCATAGCCTACTGTCTATCGCGGGCGCGCGACTGGGCCTGGGAGAAGGTCAAGTTCTACATCGACGTTAAGAAGTTCCCTATCTCCATTGGCATCATCGTGTTCAGCTACACGTCGCAGATCTTCCTGCCTTCGCTGGAGGGCAATATGCAGCAGCCCAGCGAGTTCCACTGCATGATGAACTGGACGCACATCGCAGCCTGCGTGCTCAAGGGCCTCTTCGCGCTCGTCGCCTACCTCACCTGGGCCGACGAGACCAAGGAGGTCATCACGGATAACCTGCCCGGCTCCATCCGCGCCGTGGTCAACATCTTTCTGGTGGCCAAGGCGCTGTTGTCCTATCCTCTGCCATTCTTTGCCGCTGTCGAGGTGCTGGAGAAGTCGCTCTTCCAGGAGGGCAGCCGCGCCTTTTTCCCGGCCTGCTACGGCGGCGACGGGCGCCTGAAGTCCTGGGGGTTGACGCTGCGCTGCGCGCTCGTCGTCTTCACGCTGCTCATGGCCATTTATGTGCCGCACTTCGCGCTGCTCATGGGCCTCACCGGCAGCCTCACGGGCGCCGGCCTCTGTTTCTTGCTGCCCAGCCTCTTTCACCTGCGCCTGCTCTGGCGCAAGCTGCTGTGGCACCAAGTCTTCTTCGACGTCGCCATCTTCGTCATCGGCGGCATCTGCAGCGTGTCCGGCTTCGTGCACTCCCTCGAGGGCCTCATCGAGGCCTACCGAACCAACGCAGAGGACTAGGGCGCAAGGGCGAGCCCCCGCCACGCGTCTGCGCTCTCTCCCTTCTCCCCTCACCCCGCCCCCATCAGCCCAGTGCGCCCTGACGCCGCGCTTGGGAAGCCAAGCTTTAAACATCTCTGGTTCCTAGTTTCTGATTATTCGGGGATGGGGGAGGGGTGGGAGGGGATAGGGATTCACGATCCATCGCGTCTGCGTTTCTGTTGTCCTTTCTCTTCCACAACACCCTGGTTTTGGGGGGAGGCGGGGTGCATTTGCGGGCAGGCTTCTTCTGTCCTTCCAAGTGGGGCCCCGACACTTTGGTTCCAGTCATCGAGGGGGTTGGGAAGGGAGGGAGAGGGGGCGCAGCTCGCAGGCGTGGCAACTTGACCTTGGGGGGACATTTCACATCCATCCAGTGCTCGGAATCTACAGCGTCCAGCCATTTCCAGCAAGAGCGCTTCCCATTCCGGAGACGTTTCAACCCTGCAGCGGGAAAGGCTGACTGGGAAATCCATTTTGGGTGGGCGATTTCCTTCAACGAAGCCGGGAGGCGAGAAGCCGCGGCGGGGCCAGCTTGCCTGCCGGTTTTCAGGAATCTAAACTCTCATCTTGTGCAATTTATCAGGTGTGGAACTGTTCTACTGTACGTGTGGTGTGCTCGTGGTGAATAAGATGAAATGTATATCAGAAAAAAATCTATCTCTAATTTAGAGTGCGGTACATAATTATATCCGCAAATAAAGAAGAGACAAAGGCTTGCGCGGCCCGGTGTCGGGTTTGTGTGTTCGTACCAGCCGGGATCCCCTGGCGCTGGGAGGCGTGGGAACTGGCTCCCGCCGGCGGAAACCGGAGATGGTGAGCAGCTGTGGTTAAAAGGTCCGGGGAGGGCTCTAGGGAGCACAAAGATTAGTTGGCGGCGAGGAGGCTCCTCAGGTGTGAGGAGGAAGCTGAAGACCGAGAGTGCTGTAGCGGCCCCCTCAGCTGCCAGGTCGAGATTTGTTCGAATCTCTCCCTCGGGGGCGGGTCCATCTGAGAATTTGGTGGAAGCTCTCAACTTCCAACCTCAAAACAGAGAGGGACAGGGGGAGCTTTTATGTACCAGAGCTTTATAAATTTGTTCAACAAATATTTATAAACAGCCAGTCAGGGCTGGGGCAGTGTTGGAAACCTGGAGAAAGAAACTCAGCCTTGCCCTCCTGGAGCTTATAGTCTAGTGAGGTGGAGACAGGCAATAAACAAGGACAGGCAGGAATCCATAACGTGACTTCAGATTGTGAAGAGGGCTATAAAGGAAGTCAGAAGTGGGCTGGGCCTTTCACCAGGTCCCCAGAGCCACGAGCCAATCTGGCCTGGCAGGAGGCATCTCCCACCCAGGAGAACCCCGCCCTGCAATCCAAGGTGGGGTTTGCACAGCCACAGCAAAGAGATCTGACTCTAGAATCAACAGCCTCAAGCTGTAGGGTCCCAGTCTACGCCTATCTTGCGCAGCCTGTCTGATAAAGTGTTTGCCTGAATTACCCGAAAGATCTAGCCTTTTTTGTGCTGATCCCACTCCAGGCGCAGCACCTGCACTGCCTCCAGGAGGGCCAGTCCAGGGACTGTTGGGAAAGGTCAGAGTCAGACTTTCTGGGTGGGAGCCGGGAGTGCAAGTCGGCTGGGTGGATTCCGGGGTCCGCTCTCACCACGGAGGCAGAGGCTTCGTTAGGAATGACGTCTCCAGGTGCGAATGGTGCACGGGAAAGAAGCCAGGGAGAATGCCTAAGTAGGGTGTGTGTTGCTCCCCGCCCGCTTGTAAGGGGCGTGTGAGAGGCTAGTTGATATGCGTGTGGGGTGGGGCAGGCTGCATCGTGTGTTGTGAGAACCTTGGTGTGTGTGCGTGTGTGCAGAGCATCCGGGTGGGCGTGCTCCCTAAAGCGCCTGCGACAGAGGTGACCTCGCATCACCCTGGTTCTGCGGCCACAGAACTGGAGTGGGAAGGGAGGAGGGATAGGACCCGGTGTCCTCAGCCATCACTGTGGCTCTAATGCTTTAAACGGGCCATCTGAGAGGTCCGCTACCTTCGGCCTAATTCCCCGGTGTCACTATGGTCGCGTGTTCAGGATCCGGGACTGGCTGAAGGGTCCTCAGTTTCTCGTCTTCCCATGACCACTGACGTCTCCCAGGCCTGGGGCGGAGGGGTGGGGTGGGGAGCTGATTGTTCATCCCCCGCCCCAACTCCCAAGGCTTCTCAGCGGGTCCACGGACCCTGGGGTGCGCTCCGAGACAGTATGTCGCTTTCAGAAAAATCCCGGACTTCTATGGTGGAAGGGAAGGTGGGAGCGTCACGCTGCACCATCTCTGTCCTTCCCGTCTTTAAAAGGTCGAAGGAGACACTAGGCAGGCTCCGGATAGCGGCGCCAACTCTGCGGGCTCGCCTGGATCCGCTCCACTGATCCTGGCTCCAGGTTTTGTGCTCAGCTTGCAGCGTCTCTTGTCCTAGGGGGCGAATCCTGAGGGTAGCCGGGGAGGGAGAACTAGCACCCTAGATGCGCGGGAGTAACCCGAAACCCTGGTCGGTAGGACACCGATCTCCGGACTCGCATCCAGGCTACTGAGAGAAATGAGGAGGAGGAGTGGATGGGACCCGTCTCTGCATCTCTCATCTCCCCCACCCGTCTACCCCCACCTCCACCATCACTAAAGCGTAAAGGTAGACGTTGAAAGGAAGAAGTCCCAGCTTTTCTCGCAGTGGGCTCGCTGTGCAAGTCCAAGAGAGCAGATAGTTCTGGCAAGGCTCATTCTGGGATCGGACTGAGAAGGAGAGGAGGAATCCGCGTCAGCCCCACAGGGCTCCCATCAGTTCTTATGGGGCACCCTAGCTGGACTTGCTGCAGACCCTGTAAGCTGTCCCCACCTGGGTCCGCAGCATAAGTGTGTAGGTGTACCTGGCCCCTTGCCTTGGGGCTAGGACGTGGAACCACCAAGACCCATGTGCGCCGGAGGAACCCAGGATCGCGATCGCAGGGTCTCAAGACCGCCCTGCCTCGCCCCGAGCGGTGAGAGCGCAAACTGCCAGCCCGCAAGGAGGGTTCTCCACCCTAGTCCTAAATGCTTCTTGTCTCCCCCTACCCCACCTCCTGCTTAGTTGATAAGTATTGCTTCTTTCTAGTGCTTTATTTCAGGTCTTCAACATTACAAGTTTTTAGTCATTTTTCCCCAAACATGGATGGATGCTTATTATTGAACATGTTTTGTTATATGACACGGTCTTATCCCAGGGACTGAGTGTTCCTCACTTAAAGACCTGGTAGGGAGGGAGCCAAACAGGCTCCATGGGGGCCATCCAGGAAGTGGAGAGGATCCAGGCCTTGCTATTCTAGAGGGGACTTCAGGGACAAGAGCCAGAGAGAGGCTTTTGTCAAGGAGGGGACAGGCCCCTAGGTGGGCTCCATCCTCGCCATGAATGAGGGTGTGGTGGGGAACTCAGTCCTGGACAGCCAAGGATTCATGCGTTGCACTTGTTTGACCTCAGAAAGCCAGCCTTGGGTGTCCTTCTCATAGCTCTTTCGTTTTTTCCTTTTCAAGATTATGAAGAATTTCTAATGTATAGAAAAGGTGAAAGAATTCCACACTGAACATACATACGCCCACACCCACTGCCGCCTAGACTGGATGATTAACAATTTACAACACTGTATCTACCCCATACCTATCCATCTATCCATCCAACAGTCTACCTTTAAAAAAAAAAAAAAACATTAAAAAGTTGCAGACATCAGTATATTTCCCTCCCAAATAATTATTATCATTTTTGAGACAGGGTCTTGGTCTGTCATCCAGGCTGGAGTGCAGTGGTGAGAACACAGCTCGCTGCAGCCTTGACCTCCTGGGCTCAAGTGATCCTCCCACCTCAGCCCCCTGAGCAACTGGCACCACAGGCAAGACATGTGCTACCATTTTCAGCTAATTTTTAAATTTTTTGTAGAGACAGAGTCTTATCATGTTCCCCAGGCTGGTCTCAAACTCTGGGCTCAAGCAATCCCCCTGCCTTAGCCTCCCAAAGAGCTGGGATTATAGGCATGAACCCCTGTGCCCAGCCACCCCTCCCAAATTTTTAAGCGTTCAGGACAAGTAACAGTGACATTCAGATAGCACAGCATCAGCACAGCACTAATCTGAGCCACATTGGAGACCAAGGCAAAAAAAGCAACATCCATCCTTTCTTTACCTCAGCTATTGTTATTTTGCTCACATTATTTTGAACATTATGGTTCACTTTTGCATTAATTTTGATTTTTTAAAAATGTTGCATTAAAATATTATTTATATTGCTTTCTGGATTTTTTGCACCCTCTTAAATTTTGCTACCAAAGGAAATGCCTCACTTGCCTCATGCTAATCCTGGTCCTGGATATGAGGCCAGGCCTGGGAGATGAGTTCTGCCCCCCGGAGATTTGGATTGAGTTTTTTCAAGAGTCTGACTATAGCTGGTTCCACAGTGATGCTTTGGGCACCATCTCTGCCAGTTGTGGAGTCCAGGAAGGCACAGTGAGGGCAGGGCCTCTGGCCAGGGACACCCAGCAGCATGGTCCAGCAGAGCCACACAGCGGGTGGAGTGGAGGGAGTTTTATGATTCCAGAAGCTTCCAGCAACCCTCTTGGGGCTGGGATGGAAACGGGGTGAAAAGACTGAGGATGCTATAGAGGGGTTGGTGGTGTCTAGAAGGGAAGGAGGTGCAGCTAGAAGGGAGAGCACAATTAAAGGAATTATTAGTGTGATTCAGTTCCTGTTTCAAGGTCTGGTAGTCAAACAAGATGTATTTATCAAATATTTGTTAAGCACCCACTCTAGGCCACACACTAGGCTAAGGTCTAATGTGTGGGAATGCAACAGGAAACAAGACAGACATGGCCTCTCTGGTAGTTGTCAGTGCCCACCCTATGTTCCCTAGATGCACCTAAGTTTACCTGAAGCTGTGGAACATGAACCACTGCCAGTGCCTCCATCTCTCCTCATCTCCCTGAGGGCTTTCTAGGCTACCTTGGGAGCATGACTTGGAATCGTCGGGGAGCTAACAGCCCATAGTGCTCAATGAATTGGCAATAAATGCCTGTCTTCTATCCTGTGATGGCATCATTTTAGGTCTATTCCACAAGGTATCTTGGAGGGTCCCTAACAGGATTGAACCTCAGGTGTCCACAAGCTCATCAAAGCAATCTTTATTTGGCCTTTCCCCCCTCCTTTGCTTCCTTTCCCTACTTTCAAGGTTCATCTCTCACATAAATTGACTGCATCTGAATCTTTGTCTTAGGGTCTACTTTTAGGGAAAGCTAAATGAAGCTCCTGTATTCCCAGTGCTTCTAATGTTTTAGTGATCCCCAAATATCTTTCTATAGGCGGGTGCCAGGCTGGGTGAATCAGAATCAAATGGGGAGCTTTCTAGAGATTCCTGCTCCCCATAAAACCCCTAGATTCAGATTCAGAAAGACCTTTCCCCTCCTCCTCTTCTTCCTCCTTCTTTCAAGTTCCCGATGTGCCACTGGCTTGGGACCACTAATATTGAGAAGGTTTGGTCAATTGGAGGGTGGGTGGATGGATGGATGAATAGATGGATGGATTAGTAAATGCTTTGAGGTCAAGGGTTGGATGGTTGAGCCAATGAATAGATGAATCAGTGAGTGAAGGAAAAAATGGATTATAGATGAATGGTGAATCAATAAATGGTCCACGGATGAAAGGAAGAAAAGAAGGAAACATAAATAGGCCCATAGCAACAATCTTTAAATGTAGTAAACTCCACAAGGGCAGAGATATTCTCTGTTTGGCACCCTACTGCATCTCCACTATTTAACACAGACATGATATACAGAATGTTCTTAATAAATTGTGTTCAATAAATAAATAAATGGATTAATGTATTTTCAAAAAACTATCAACACATTAATAGTACTAAAGTCACAGAAAGTATGAGGTCAACCAGGAGAGTGGATGAACATTTAAAAAGCACTGGGCCAGACTTTGGATACCAGCAATGTTTAAAAGTCAGGCAGGCCAGGTGTGGAGTCTCATGCCTGTAATCCCAGCACTTTGGGAGGCCAAGGAGAGCGGATCACCTGAAGTCATGAGTTTGAGACCAGCCTGGCCAACATGGTGTAACCCCATCTCTACTAAAACTACAAAAATTAGCCGAGCATGGTGGCACGCACCTGTAGTCCCAGCTACTTGGGAGGCTGAGGCAGGAGAATCGCTTGAACCCAGAAGGCAGAGGTTGCAGTGAGCCGAGATCGCACCACTGCAAGAGCGAGACTATGTCTCAAAAAAAAAAAAAAAAAAAAAAAAAAGTCAAGCAAATGAAGAGGAGGGGGAAAAGAATGAGGAGTCAAGATTGATAAAACAGTCTGACAGGGAGGGGAAGAATATAAAGAGAATGATATCCTGGAATTGAGGAAGGACAGGTTGCAAGATGGAGAAAATGATAAGAATTTATTTTCTTTCTCTGGACACATATCATCTTGATTTGGGGCAGGCATGGAGATGTGATGATATAGTTTGGATGTTTGTTCCCTCTAAACCTCATGTTGAAATGTGATTCCCAATGTTGGAGGAGGGGCCTGGTGAGAGGTGATTGGATCATGGGGAAGGATCCCTCATGAATGGTTTAGCACCATCCCCTTGGCGATAAGTGAGTTCTCGCTTTGAGTTCACGTGAGATCTGACTGTTTTGTTTAAAAGAGCATGGCACCCCCCCATCCCTCGCTCTTGCTCTCACCATGTGATGTACTTGCTCCCGCTTCGCCTTCTGCCATGATTGAAAGCTTCCTGAGGCCCCATCAGAAGTGGATGCTGGCACTGTGCTTCCTGTACAGCCTGAAGAACTGTAAGCCAATTAAATCGCTTTTCTTTATAAATTACCCAGCCTCAGGTATTCTTTTATAGTAACGCAAATGGACTAATACATGTGGGTACTCTTTGTTTCCAAATTTTGGAGTAGAAGAAACACACCTAGAAGCTTCTCAAAGAAGAGTGAGATCAGACTTGGAAACAATTCTCACTGAGCCTTTATTCTGAAGAGCTGTTCAAAGCGGGAGAGTTGATGAATACAAGTAAGTAAGGCAGACCAAGAGAAGCTGAAGAGAGAGGAAGCTGACGAACAAAGATGAGGACTTAAAGGAGGCTGCCTTCGGTTAGATTCCCCCAGCAACAGACCTTGACACTGGAGACATATTTGACTGAAGTAGTTCACATGGGAACTGATACCACGAAGTCCAGTAGCACAGTGGAGAAGTGAGATGGGGAAGGAAAGGAAGAATGTCAATTCGGAAAACTTCATGGGCAGGGAAGCACCTGTCAATAATGGGAGCTTAATCCATCTGAGACGTCTAGGAGGTGAGAGTTTGCCACCAACAGCCTCTCATTGAAATAACTATCAAAGGATAGACTTCAGGAAGAAAGAAACTCAACCCACAAGGAAGGACTATGTAGGAAGCAAATCTGTGCCCGAGCAAGTACTGCCCATAGAAAACAATATTAACAACAATCAATTCTTAGGATCTAAGGTGGAACTAAAATTTTGGTAAATAACCTCTAAGATGGGAGGGAATGATTGAAGTCTTATCTTCTATGGCTTTCTAATTCAAATACAGGGAGAAATACCAATTAACTTTAGGCTTAATGATAAGCAAGATTGTTACTCATACACCACCACCATCACAACCATCAATGACAAGAAAGACAACAAATGGACGGAGAATGTGTAACTTCCAACCTAGTAGAAGGAAAAGAGCAAATAAAGAAAACTTGCACGGGGCTGGGTGCGGTGGCTCATGCCTATAATCCCAACACTTTGGGAGGCTGAGGTGGGCGGATCATGAGGTCAGGAGTTCGAGACCAGCTTGGCCAACATGGTGAAACCCCGTCTCTACTAAAAATACAAAAATTAGCTGGGTGTGGGGCGTGGTGGCTTACGCTTGTAATCCTAGCACTTTGGGAGGCCGAGGTGGGCGGATCACGAGGTCATGAGATCGAGACCATCCTGGCTAACACAGTGAAACCCCGTCTCTACTAAAAATACAAAAAATTAGCCGAGCATGGTGGCGGGCGCCTGTAGTCCCAGCTACTCGGGAGGCTGAGGCAGGAGAATGACGTGAACGTGGGAGGTGGAGCTTGCATCACGCCACTGCACTCTAGCCTGGGTGACAGAGTGAGACTCCGTCTCAAAAAAAAAAAAAAAAAAAAAAAGCCGGGTGTGGTGGCGCTTGCCGGTTGTTCCAGCTGCTTGGGAGGCCGAGGCAGAAGAATCGCTTGAACCTGGGAGGCAGAGGCTGCAGTGAGCTGAGATCGTGCCACTGCACTCCAGTCTGGGTGACAGAGTGATACTCCGTCTCAAAAAAGAAAGGAAGAAAGGAAGGAAGGAAGGAAGGAAGGAAGGAAGGAAGGAAGGAAGGAAGGAAGAAAGAAAGAAAGAGAGAGAAAGAGAGAAGGAGAGGAAGAGAGGAAGGAAGGAAGGAAGGAAGGAAGGGAGGGAGGGAGGGAGGGAGGGAGGGAGGGAGAGAGAGAGAGAAAGAGAGAGAAAAAGAGAGAAAGAAAGAAAAGAGAAAGAAAGAGAGAGAGAAAGAGAAAAAGAAAGAAAGAAAGAAAGAAAGAAAGAAAGAAAGAAAGAAAGAAAGAAAGAAAGAAGAAAGAAAGAGAAAGAAAGAAAGAAAGAAAAACGTGATCAATGTAGAAGTCAGGGAAAAAGAAGGAAATGAAAGAAAAGGAAAAGAAAGAAAAGGAGCAAAATAAAGGCCCTTCCAGTCAATACAGGGTAGTAAAAACAAATGATTCAGTAATAAAGATAAGTGGACTAAACTAGCCAGTCAGAAGACAAGGACTCTCAGATTGAAATTTGAAAGTCCATCTATACACTATTTGCAAGGTATACATCTAAAACAAAAGATGGAGAAAGATTAAAATAAAAAGATGGAAACATTTGCCAGGCTAATACTAATCAAAAGAAAGCTGCCGGCCGGGCACAGTGGCTCACGCCTGTAATCCCAGCACTTTGGGAGGCTGAGGTGGGCGGATCACCTAAGCTCGGGAGTTCGAGACCAGCCTGACCAACATAGAGAAAACTCATCTCTACTGAAAATACAAAGTTAGCAGGGCGTGGTGGCGCCTGCCTGTAATCCCAGCTACTCAGGAGGCTGAGGCAAAAGAATCGCTTGAACCCAGGAGGTGGAGGTTGCAGTGAGCCAAGATTGCACCATTGCACTCCAGCCTGGGCAACAAGAGTGAAACTCCATCTCAAAACAAACAAACAAAAAAAGGACAAAATATGCCAGGATGATTATTCTAAACTTGGTGTTTTTAATAACACAGATTCCAAATATAGAATATAGAGAAATGGACTAATTTACAAACATAGTAGGAGAGTTTACTTATTTTTTATTAAAAACAATTTTTTTGAGATAGTGTCTCACTCTGTTGCCCAGGGTGGAATGCAGTGGTGTGATCATAGCTCATTGCAACCTCAAATTCCTGGACTCAAGTGATCCTCCTGCCTCAGTCTCCTGAGTGGCTAGGACTGCAGGCATGCACTGCCGTGCCTGGCTAACTTTTTTATTCTTATTTTTGTGGAAATGGGGTCTCACTATGTTGCCCAGGCTGGTCTTAAACTCCTGGCCTCAGGTGATCCTTGCACCTCAACTTCCCAAAGTATGGGATTACAGGTGTGAGCCACCACGCCCAACCAAGGAGAGTTTAACATACTTTCTCTGATATTCAAATTAACTTGTCTTTTTTTCCCCTTTTGTTTGCTTTTGTTTAATATGTCTTTTCCCATACTTCAATTTTTTAATTTTTATTTTTATTATTATTTTTTTATTTTTGAGACATAGTCTCGCCCTGTCACCCAAGCTGGAGTGCAGTGGCACAATCTCAGCTCACTGCAGCCTCCACCTCCCAGATTCAAGCTATTCTCCTGCCTCAGCCTCCCAAGTAGCTGGGATTACAGGCATGTGCCAAAACACCCAGCTAATTTTTGTACTTTAATAGAGATGGGGTTTCACCATGTTGGCCAGGCTGATTTTGAACTCCTGACCTCAGGTGATCCTATCTTGGATTCCCAGAGTGCTGGGATTACAGCCACTGTACCTGGCCATACTTCAATTTTTTAAGTTTTATTTTTTGCATTACATATACACATAATTTAAAGAATCAATGAATTCTACAAGTTAACACAAACAGCACTCTGCAGCCCCTTCCTCCAATTTCTCTTTCCCCAGAGGCAGCTACTTTCAATTCTTACACTTGATCCTTTTTTTTTTGAGACTGAGTTTCACTCTTGTTGCCCAGGCTGGAGTCCAATGGCGAGATCTTGACTCATCGCAACCTCTACTTTCCGGGTTTAAGCGATTCTCCTGCCTCAGCCTCCTGAGTAGCTGGGATTACAGGCATGTGCCACCATGCCCGGCTAATTTTGTATTTTTAGTAGAGACGGGATTCTCCATGTTGGTCAGGCTGGTCTTGAACTCCTGGCCTCAGATGATCCACCCGCCTTGGCCTCCCAAAGCGCTGGGATTACAGACGTGAGCCACTGCACCCGGCACTTGATCCTTTTAATATTTATCTCCACATCTCCAAATAACATGCTTATATTGGGCCAGGTGTGGTGGCTCACACCTGTAATCTCAGCACTTTGGGAGGCCGAGGCAAGCAGATCACTTGAGGTCAGGAGTTCAATACCAGCCTGGCCAACATGGCGAAACCCCGTCTTTACTAACAGTACAAAAAATTAGCTTGGCGTGGTGGCAGGCACCTGCAGTCCCAGCTACTCAAGAGGCTGAAGCATAAGAATTGCTTGAACCTGGGAGGTGGAGGTTGCAGTGAGCTGAGATCTCACCACTGTACTCCAACCTTGGCAACAGAACAAGACTCTGTCCTCCCCCACCCTCTGCCCCCACAAAAAAATGCTTTTATTGCAATTTCTTTATTTTTCATTTTGGACCTTAATTATTGACTCCCACTCAGGAAGGTGAGGTTTTAGTCCTTTTCCTAATTCTTCTCCAGTCTACATCCCCGCCCCTTCAGTTTCCCAGTATAGTTACATGATCATTTTAGTTAGCTTAGTACTCAAGATTTACATTGTATGATATGTGTACTAATTAGAGCTGGGGCATGTAATAAACTATGATTACACTTTCTTTCCTGTACAACTTTTTATTGTATAAGAAGTTGCCTTTTTGTTTGTTTCAAATTCCTTTTTTTTTTTTTGGAGACAGGATCTCACTTTGTCTCCCAGGGTTGGAGTGCGGTGGCGTGATCATAGCTCACTATAGCCTCAACCTCCTGGGCTCAAGCGATCCTCCCACCTCAGCTTCCTGTGTAGCTGGGACTATAGGCATGCATACACCACCACGCCCAGCTAATTTTTTGATTTTTTTTTTTTTTTTTGAGACAAGCTGTTGCCCAGACTGGAGTGCAGTGGTGAGATCACAGCTCACTACAGTCTTGACTTCCCAGGCTCAAGTGACCCTCCCAGCTCAGCCTCTTGAGTAGGTGGGACCACAGGCACACACCAGCATGCTTAGATTATTTTTTTTTTCCATAGATGAGGTCTCGCTATGTTGCCCAGCCTAGTCTCAAACTGCTGGGCTCAAGTGATCCTTGGCCTCCAGGTGTGAGCCACTGCTCCCAGCCTCAAATACTTTTTAATAACTGAACCCCAAACTCTCCTCCAATTGTCTAAACACCCCTCAATTGTTTCATTCACACAAAACATGGTATCAGTTTCCCTTTCCTGAAGAAGTCTCTCCCAAAGCAGACCCACTCCAACCTGGCCAGCACCCCATGTGCTTGTAGCACAGCTGTCCTCCTGGGATCCAGCTTTTCAATTACCTCAGGGTTCTCTTACTTCACTTGTATGTTGCAGCTCCTGTCTCCTGTCTCACGTGATTTCTCTTTCTTGGTTTACTCCCTTGTTTTGAAGCAGATTCCACAACAGCTGCTGGAATATAAGGGAGGTTATGGAAGGTACATTTTTGAGGCCTTGAATATCTTTAAATGTCTTTATTCTACCCCAGTTCTTGATTGAGGGTTTGGCTGAATTCTAGTTTGGAAACCATTTTTCTTTAGACTTGAAAGCACTTTCCATTTGTTTTCTAGTTTTCGATGTTGCCAAGGAGAAGTTTGAAATTGATCTTTGTTCTTTTGTATGCAAACATTTTCTTTCTCTTTGGAAACTACTGGATGTTCTCTTTGTTTCCAGGGAACGGAAATTTCATGATGTGTGTTCATGTAGATCTCTTTCCTTTCATTGTGGCTCCTTCCCAACACAGCAACTCAAGTGCTTCAATTCTAGGAAGTTGCCTTGAATTGGGATGACCCTCCCTAAGTTTTCTGCTCTGTCTTTTGGAACTTCTATTATTTGTAGATTAGAACTGCTCCTCTAAATTTCTTATTTTTCTTTCCTCTTTCCCTCTTTCTCTACACACACATACTTTATTGGAGATTGTCTCAACTTTATCTTGCATCTACGAAGTTCTTCATTTCTGCTGTCTTGTCCCTCACCCCAAGCCCCCGAAACCTTCTTTTGGTTCTCTTAACCTCCCTGTTCTATAGCAAACTTTTCTTGTTTCATGGATACAATATCTTCTTTCATCTCTTTGAAGATACTGTAGTAATAATGAATATTTTAAGGTTTCTCTTTTTCATGTAGTCTCTATTGCCTCCTAGTTGATTTTCTTCCCTCTTTGTATGCTTTAACCTCTGGCTTTCATGTTTGAAGCATTCCTCATTTTAAAGGCTGGGGTAGCACAGGCTGATTGGGCTAATAGAGGCTGATTGGAGGTGCAGAGTCCATGGGAGAGTCCTACTGACTGTGAGTTTCATCGTAAAATGATCTCGATGGGCTGTTTGAAGGGAGAACATCCAAGACCAATTCACTTAGAGTTTTCCTCCCAGGTTGGATAAGAATCTCAGGGAAGATTCTTCCATTCTTTTGCTGAAGGGTAAAAACTTGGGTACCTATATAGTATCAAGAACCAAGTAGGGGAAGAGACTGGGATCTTAGCATTCATTATGTATATTGACTTCATCATTTTGTTCTCAGTTGATATCCTTGTTTAGAGACTATTTGTTTTACTCTTTGCAAAGAGTCAAACCTCCAGTCTTTTTGGGGAATTCTGGAGGCAGTTAGAAAGAAGAGCACCCATAGACTTCGGCAGGCTTCTTCATAAAACAGTTTTAACAAGTTCTCCTTATTTTGGCCATTCCACTTTTACTCTCTTTTCTAGAAGAACCTTGTGCCACTAATTCCTGGGACTTTTGAGCATTGTACAGTGTGAAATAGATTAGTGTTCAGCTTTTCCCAGAGCATCTGGGAAATCAGGTTTTCTTAACTAGATACTACTTGCGTGTATACTTTCCAGTTCTTGAAATCTCTCTCTCCCATTCTCCTATTCTTGTAGGGCTTTGCCTTTTAAAAAAATCCCCTTATTGAGGTGTGAACTGTCAGTCCCCTGCCCCCTGCTCCATCTATTTATCCTGAGGGCTTAGAGGAGGACATAGCACTAACTTACCTAACATATTCTCACCAACCAAGGCTCTCATCACCTGCGACAAAGGGAACCCGCCCCATAGTAAGCACCTTATGGGACACTCTGCTCTATTCCCCAGGGAAGGAAGACCAAAGTGACATCTGAGCTGGCCCTTAATGAGGATTCTAGAGGCAAATGATGTAGGGCAGAGCATCTCGGTCTGCATCAACAATACATATGTGCAAAGATACAGGCTACTAAAAGGCCACAGCATGCCCTATATCCGATGATTCCAGCCAGTGGGTTAGTAGGATCTGGGATGAAGTTGGAGACCCTGTGTTAAATCACCTGCCCCCAGTCCTAGTCTGACACCGGTCTCCTCAGTTACATGGATATCCTTTCTCTTTCCCAGGCAGTGGGCCCAACAAGCCCTGAACCAAGCCCAGCAGAAGGCCTTGGTCAGCCATGATGAATTAAGGTTCAACAGCCTAATTTGATACCTGTTCTCATCACATCCTCCCCACCAAGCTGCAGGCAGAATGCGTGGCACATGGTTTCCTTGGAACAGTTTTCTGAAAGTTTTACCGTCTGAGTCCTGTCATGAAGGCTCTCTAACGAACAAGACTAGATACATCATATGATCACCTGTGTGTGTGTGTTACTTAGGACAGGAGCCAACATGGCCATAACTTAAGCCAAATAGAAGGTGTATTTAATGTGGGTTCTGATTCACTACACCTGTGAATGTGCCCTCATTTAGAAACATAGTTGTTGCAGATACATAGTACAGATGTAATCAGTGAAGCTCATACTGAAGTAGGGTGGGGCCCTAATCCAATAAGACTGGTGCTCTTAGAAGAAGGGGAAAAGTGGGCTGGGCAAGGTGGCTCACACCTGTAATCCCAAAACTGTGGGAGGTCGAGGCAGGCGGATCACGAGGTCAGGAGTTCGAGACCTGCCTGGCCAATATGGTGAAACCCTATCTTTACTAAAAATGAAAAAAAATAGCTGGGCGTGGTGGCGCATGCTTGTAATCCCAGCTACTTGGGAGGCAGAGGTTGCAGTGAGCCAAGATGGCGCCACTGCACTCCAGCCTGGGCAACAGAGCGAGACTCCATCTCAAAAAAAAATAAAAAATAAAAAATAAAAAGAAGAGAAAAAGAGACAGATACACCCAACGGGAGCACCACATGATGACGGCAGCAGAGACTGGAGAGGCCAAACAATGCTGAGGATTGCAGGTGTGTTCGTCACTGAGGATTGCAGGTGTGTTCAAAACTGAGGATTGCAGGTGTGTTCGTCAGGATTCCCCAGAGAAAGAGAACTAATACTATATATGTATACACACTTACACACATTACATGGAATTGGTTTACTCAGTTACAGAGGTAAGCAAGTTCTAAGATCTGCAGGGTGAGTTGGAAAGCTGGAGGCCCAGGAGAGCCAATGGTTTAGTTCTAGTCTGAGTCTGTATTAGTCCGTTCTCACACTGCTATAAAGAACTTCCTGAGACTGTGTAACTTACAAAGAAAAGAGATTTAATTGGCTCATGGTTCTGCGGGTTATACAAGCTTCACTTCTGGGGTGGCCTCAGGAAACTTACAATCATGGTGGAAGGCAAAGGGGAAGCAAGTACCATCCTCACATGGTGGAGCAGGAGAGAGCAAGCAAAGGGAGAAACAACCAGATCTTGTGAGAACTCTACCACAAGACCAGCCAGGGCCATGGTGCTAAACCATTAGAAACCACCCTACGATCCAATCACCTCCCAGCAGGCCCCACCTCCAGCACCGGGAATTATAATTCAACATGAGATCTCCGTGGGGACACAGAGCCAAACCATATCAGAGTCCAAGTCCGAAGGCCTGAGAACTGGCGTTGGTAGTGTAGTGCCAGTCTGAAGGTCAGCAGTCTTGAGACCAAGGAAGAGCCTATGTTTCAGTTCAAGTCTAAAGGCAGGAAAGGCGGGGCAGTGGCTCATGCCTGTAATTCCAGCACTTTGGGAGGCCAAGGCGGGTGGATCACCTGAGATCGGGAGTTCAAGACCAGTCTGACCAACATGGAGAAACCCTGTCTGTACTAAGAATACAAAATTAGCAGGGCATGGTGGCACATGCCTGTAACCCCAGCTATGTGGGAGGCTGAGGCAGGAGAACTGCTTGAACCCGGGAGGTAGAGGTTTCAGTGAGCCGAGATCGTGTCATTGCACTTCAGCCTGGGCAACAAGACTGAAGCTCTGCCTCAAAAAAAAAAAAAAAAAGGAAAAAAGCTGATGTCCCAGTCCAAAGCCATTGAGGCAGGGAGAGTCAGCCTCTTTGTTCTATTGAACTGATTGGATAAGGCCCACCCACATTAGGAAGGGAAATCTGCTTTACTCAGTCTACTGATTGAAATGTTCACCTCATCCTAAAGCACTTCATAGAAAACACCCAGAAAAATGTTTGACCAAATATCTGGGCAGCCAGAAAGGCTGACATAAAACCAACCATCATAGTTGACAGCACCAGGAAGCTAAGAGAAAGCTGTGGAACAAATACTACCCTGGAGCCTTCAAGAAGAGCATGGCCATGCCGACACCTTAATTTTTAGCCTTCTGCCTCCAGAAGTGGAAGAAAATAAATTTCTCTGCTTTCAAGTCATCCTAGTTTGTGGTACTATGTTACAGCAGCTAGGAAAATAATACAGTAGGCTTCTAAAGCATTTTTTTTTTTTGAGACAGAGTCTTGCTCTGTTGCCCAGGCTGGAGTGCAGTGGCACAATCTCAGCTCACTGCAACCTCCACCTTCCAGGTTCAAGTGATCCTTGTGCCTCAGCCTCCTGAGTAGCTGGGACTAAAGGTGTGCACCACCACGCCCAGCTACTTTTTTTTATTTTTAGTAAAGACAGGCTTTCACCATGTTGTCCAGGCTGGTCTCCAACTCCTGACCTCAAGTGATCTGCCCCTCGGCCTCCTAAAGTGCTGGGATTATAGGTGTGAACTGCTGCACCCAGCCTAATGTATTTTTTTCTAGTCATTTCCATGGGTAAATCATTACAGCCCT
This sequence comes from Symphalangus syndactylus, assembly GCF_028878055.3. Taxonomy (NCBI): domain Eukaryota; kingdom Metazoa; phylum Chordata; class Mammalia; order Primates; family Hylobatidae; genus Symphalangus; species Symphalangus syndactylus. The sequence continues at coordinate 33,808,187 of NC_072446.2, read as the reverse complement.
AGATTTTGTCTAGTGCTACAGTGTGCAATAGAGTAGCCACTAGCTACATGACTATTTAAATTTAAACTAAAATTAAGGCTGGGTGCAATGGCTCACACCTGTAATCCCAGCATTTTAGGAGGCCGAGGTGGGCAGATCACTTGAGGTCAGGAATTCACAACCAGCCTGGCCAACATGGTGCAACCCTGTCTCTAACGAAAATACAAAAATTATTGGGGTGTGGTGGTGCATGCCTATAATCCCAGCTACTCGGGAGGCTGAGGCAGGAGAATCGCTTGAACCTGGGAGGCAGAGGTTACAGTGAGCCGAGATTGTGCCACTTCACTCCAGCCTGGGTGACAAGAGTGAAACTCCATCAACAAAAAAAAGAAAGAAAGAAAGAAAGAAAAATTAAATTAAGAACATTTTAAAAATTCAGTTCTTCAGTTACACTACTCACATTTCAAGTGCTCAACGGCCACATGTGGTTACTGGCCACTGTGTTAGACACAACAGATACTAGATCATCTCCATCCATTTGCACATTTCCAATGTACAAAGTTCTGTTGGACAGCATTGGTCTAGTGTATTAGTCGTTTTTCTCCTGCAATAATACTGCATAGCAACTCCAGAATTTCAGTGGTTTATAAGAATAAACATTTTTCTTGTTCAGAGATCCATGGGGCAGCTCAACTTTAGGTTGCAGGTTGGCTGGACTAGGCTTCAGACTGCAGTTTAGGTTCAGATCTGCTCCATGTATCTCTTATCCTCTTTGGACTCAGGTATGTTCCCCTCATGACTAAAAGCAGGAGTGCAAGAAGGCAGTCTAAACCAATCATATTCAGTTAACAGTCCATTGGCTAAAGCAAATCACATGACCAAGCCTAATATCAGTGTCTGCAAGGAGAGGCTCTACAAAGTTACAAGGCAAATGGTATGGATGTATCATCCTACTATAAAGGAGTGAAGAAAAAAAAAAATAAAGGAGTGAAGAACTGGGAATAATAATCCAATCTACCTCATGTGCCAAACCCTTATAAAGACCAGCCTGGGCAACGTGGCAAAACTCTGTCTCTATGTGGTGGTGTGCACTTGTAGTCCCAACTACCAGTGAGGTTGAGGCTGGTCTTGAACTTCTGGGCTCAAGCAGTTCTCCCACCTCAGCCTCCCGAAGTGCTGGGCTTATAGGCATGAGCCACCACACTGGCCATCCCCGTTGGAGTTGCCTCTCATATATATATATAAAATAATAATATATATAATATATATATTTACCTTGTTGCTTTTCTTTTTTGTGAGACAAAGTTTCGCTCTTGTTGCTCAGGCTGGAGTGCACTGGTGTGATCTCGGCTCACTGCAACCTCCGCCTCCAGGGTTCAAGCGATTCTCCTGCCTCAGCCTCCCGAGTAGCTGGGATTACAGACACCTGCCACAACGCCCAGCTAATTTTTGTATTTTTACTAGAGACAGGGTTTCACCATGTTGGCCAGGCTGGTCTCAAACTCCCGACCTCAGGCGATCCCAGCCCCGGCCTCCCAAAGTGCTGGGATTACAGGTGTGAGCCACTGCGCCCAGCCAGTGCTTTTTCATATTAATATACATAGACACAATTCTTAAACTAACATTCACTAACTTACATTTACTGGTTTCTGTGTTCTGCTGGTCCCTCTTAATTAACTTAACGATGGTTACTTCAGATATCTGAACAATGGATGTGTGTTGAAAGACGACACAACCTGATTTTTGCCACTGGGCTGGCTCCCAATCTGGTTTAGGTGTGTTAACAGGCTGGGCCCGTTGTCTCAAGCCTGTAATCCCAGCACTTTGGGAGGCCGAGGCAGACGGATCACTTGAGCCAAGGAGTTCGAGACCAGCCTGGCCAACGTTGCGAAATCCCGTCTGTGTTAAAAATAAAAAAATTAGCTCGGTGTTGTGGAGCATGCCTGTAACCACAGCTACTCAGGACGCTGAGGCAGGTGAATTGCTTGAACCGGGGACGTGGAGGTTGCAGTGAGCCAAGATCACACCACTGCACTCCAGCCTGGGTGACAGAGCCAGACTCCGTCTTAAAAGAAACAAACAACAACAACAACAAACACTGTTAATAGAGGTTCTTGAGATAAGTTAGGAGTTTCATTTCTCGCTTATAATATCTTTTGTAACTAATTTGATTTTATCTCTCAAACTGAAGTGTTATAGACCTGGTAGAGTAGATTCAAGGCAGCTGCTCTATTCTTTTTCTTCTTTCAAAATCGTTATAGCCAGCATGGGCAACATGGTGAAATCCCTTCTCTACTAAAAATATAAAAATTAGCTGCGCGTGGTGGTGCATGCCTGTAATCTCAGCTACTCGGGAGGCTGAGGCAGGAGAATCACTTGAGTCCAGGAAGTCGAGGCTGCAGTGAGCTGAGATCGCCCCACTGCACAAAAAAAGGTTGTAGTAAAACAACTGCTCTAATTCTTACCCCCTTAGCCAGTGAAAAGACGGAAATGCGACAGGATAGACCGTGACGAGTGCTTTTAGGGCTAAAACAGAGTGGGTCACACACAAGGCCTCCTCTCCCACCCGCTCCTGGCCAGAATTTAGTCACATGAGCGCATCTAGATCGCAGCCAGACGGATGGCCACGTGGGAGTGGGAGGTGATACCACTAAAAGAGAGGGAATGCTTGGGGAACAATCAGCAGTCTTTTCTCAGTTTGAGAGAACACTGTGTCTTAGTGAGAAGACAGTCTGTGCGAGTTAGTAAAGTGAACAGAACTGCGTAGTCAGCTCCCTAGTCAAGAAATTGCACAGTCCGCAGAGTTTGAGATTTCTTAACGTAAAGGAAGCGTCAAAAGATAAAGGACACTTCTAGCCAGGACGCAAGGCTGAAGGCGAGACAGCCACGCGGAGGCGGGGCCGCGGGCGGTCGAAGGTGCGCGCCTGGCAGACGGTGCGCGCCCGGCGATGGGGCGTGACCAGGAAAAGAGGCGGGGCTCCACCGAGCGCGGTGCGGAAGCTGGCGGCCAGAAAGCGGCGGGGCCTGGCGGCGATACGCTTTGAGGCGGGGCTTCCAAGCCGGGCGTCCCGGTTAGAGCGAAGGGGCGTGGTCACTCAAAGGCTACTGGGGGAGAGGCTAAGAAACGTAGAATTTCGCAGCCAGAATGGGTACGTCTCAGCGATCCTGAAAGCAGCCTTGACAACCAGAGGCGAGTCAAGTGGAAAGGCTGGTCGGGCTTCGAGAAGGGAGGGGGCAAGCAGGTACTTAAGGGCCTGAATCGCGCAGCGTGACGTCGGGGGCGCGGTTTCGCGGCGTCTGGGCGGACGCTGCGCCGAGGGGCGGGGCTGGGCGCGCGCTCCAAGATGGCGGCGAACGTGTTCCCGTTTCGCGACGCCCGTGCCGCACCGGACCCGGTGCTGGAGGCCGGCCCGGTGGCACACGGGCCACTGCCGGTACCGCTGGTGCTGGACAACGGGTCGTTCCAAGTCCGCGCTGGCTGGGCGTGTCCCGGGCAGGACCCAGGTCCCGAGCCGCGCCTGCAGTTCCGCGCGGTGTGCGCCCGCGGTCGTGGCGGGGCACGGGGCGCGTCGGGCCCGCAGGTGGGGAACGCCCTGGGCAGCCTGGAGCCACTGCGCTGGATGCTGCGCTCGCCCTTCGACCGCAACGTGCCGGTCAACCTGGAGCTTCAGGAGTTGCTGCTGGACTACAGCTTCCAGCACCTGGGTGTCTCCTCACAGGTGAAGGGCGGAGTAGGCTGGGCTGGGCTGGGCTGGGCTGGGTTTGAGGGGATGGGTGCGGTCTCGTCTCCGCTCACTCTGCTCTCGGAGAGGTAACAGTCACTTCAGTAGCTCCGATTGTCTTTTAGTCGACCAGATGCTAGGCGCTGTGGGTATAGCAGCGAATAAAATGCTGCTCCTTGTTATCTTGGAGCATACCGTTGGGCATATATGCTCGTTTGTTAAGAAGCCCATTTATTAACAAATACGTATTGAGCACTTACTCTGTGTCAGGCACTTTTTAGGCATTTGGAGTACATGTGTGAACACACAAAACTTCCTGTGCTTATGGAGCTATTAATACTATGGAAAGGTATTGTAGTATGAAAAGGCAGACAGTAAACATAGAATTAAAGTATAGTAGATTCTACGCCGCGATAGGAGAGGAGGGAGTTAAATGTTTTTAAGAAGATGGTCAGGGTAGGACTCGTGAAGGTGATGTTTGAGCAAGGACTTGAAGGAGGTGATTCAGGTAGCAAGCCATGTGAATATCTGAAGGAAAAAGGTCCAGGCAGAGGGAACAGCCAGTGAAAAGGCCCTGAGGCAGGAGTGTGCCCTAATCCTAATTGCAAGGCTGCCTGTGTGAGGGGGAGAGTAGTACCTGAAAGAGGATGTCCGAGAGGTAGTGGAGAGGCAGATCACACACCTTATAGGCTTTTACTGAGTGAAATGGGGAGCCATGGCAGGGTGTTGAGCTGAGGAAGGACCTGATTTATGTTTTAAAAGGATCACTGTTACTGCTGTATGGAGAATGAATTGTCGTGGGTCATAGGGTGGAAACAGGGACGAGTTAGGAGGCTGTTGGAATAACTCAGGTGAGGGATGATGGTGGCTTAGATGAGGCAGGTAGCAGGGAATGTCATTAGATGCAGTTGGATTCTGGAAATACTTTGAAGATAGAGCCAACACGATTTGCTGACAGTTTGGATGGGACCTTGACTTAATAACTTAAATTGACTCTACTTTCATATTTTCAAGTAAAGATGAGATGAGAGTTTTATAATCGCCTCTGATCAGGTTTTTGATTAAGAAGCCAAAAGCAAATTCAGTCCTGCAATATGGATTTTGGGTTCTTTTATGCTTCAAAAAGAGTATTCTATTACCACTCATCTATTTGCCCTTTCCTTTCAAAGTAGGGCTGTGTTGATCATCCCATAGTTTTGACAGAAGCTGTGTGCAACCCACTGTATTCACGGCAAATGATGTCTGAGCTTCTTTTTGAGTGCTACGGGATTCCCAAGGTTGCCTATGGAATAGACAGCCTCTTCAGCTTCTACCACAATAAGCCAAAGAACTCGATGTGCAGTGGGCTCATCATTTCATCTGGATACCAGTGTACGCATGTTTTACCCATCTTAGAAGGGAGGTGAGTTGCACTTGTGACATTTGAGTGCTATTTTGAGAAGCATTCAGGAAACATTTATTTAGTGCGTGCTTTAAAGGCAGAGTAGAAAGAGCAAGTACTAGCCTGTGAACTGAGCCCTTGGGCTTAGCTTTGAACTACCTCACTGTGTGACTATGGGTAAGTCCCTTTGCCTATATTTCTGTCCTTTGTGACCTTCTGGAGGGAGTTGGGGTGGATGATCTCTTAGTTCCACATCCATAATTCTACAATTTTATAATTCTGACATATGGGGAGATAGCTAACATAGTATCTGCAGGTAGTAGACATTCAGTAGAAATGTTTTGAATAAATTTAATCGAGACCATCTTTGTGTTCTGGAGTTTGTTTTTTATTTTATTTTATTTTATTTTTTTGACAGAGTCTTGCTCTGTTGCCCAGGCTGGAGTGCAGTGGGATCTTGGCTCAGGGCAACCTCCGCCTCCTGGGTTCAATTGATTCTCCTGCCTCAGCCTCCCGAGTAGCTGGGACCACAGGCACCCGCCACCATGCCCGGCTAATTTTTTTTGTATTTTTAGTAGAGACAGGGTTTCACCATGTTGGTCAGGCTAGTCTCAAACTCCTGACCTCAAGTGATCCACCCTCCTTGGCCTCCCAACATGCTGGGATTACAGGGGTGAGCCACCGCGCCCAGCCAGTTTCAAGTTATTTAATCACTATTGTTTAGACCTTTCAGGTACAGTACCTGGCACGTAATGGACCCTTACTAAATATTTTCAAGTTGAATAAAAGGCAAGGGTAGTTTATGTCATATTTAAAAATCTGTTCCCACTTTATCGTTGAGCTTTCACTGTCTGATAAGAGCCTAGGCCACCACTGTGTTCTCCTGAGAAGGTTTCTCACGTGGCATAAAGAGACCCACGCTTTACAGCTGAATGCCTGGGTTTGCAACTCTGCTACTTAACTTCCTCACTTCATTTCCTGATATGTAAAATTGGGAAAAACTGATTTCCCAGGGTTACCCTGAGACTGAAATGAGATAAGGTAGGTAATGGCACTTTGTAAACTGTAAAGCAGACTGAACATATAAGGCAAATACCATTGAATTTCTCATGAAGTTTCTGTGAAAATTTTTGAAGATAAAAGTAATTCTTAGGTGTTACCAAACGCTCCTGATGTATGAAGTTCTCCATGTAAACAGAATATGCAGAAATAAAAAGTAACATTTTATATTGAGAGAAAATTACCTGAAGGCTGGGAAATTATCAGAGTAAATCATACCGTGTTCTATGCTGGCATCTGCTGGTGAGGTATGATACAGCAGTGACATTTTAGTTCCCTACAGTAAGTTCCTAGTGCTCTGCCACTTACTTTCTCACATTAGGAAAATAAAATTACTCTGGTTCTTTTACAGTAAGCCAGGATGCATGTGGTTGCTTAACGTGTTTGCTTCAGTAGATGTGGAGTGTTAAGGGAGGGCTTCTTAAACTCTGGCCTTCAGTCACCGAGGGAGCTCATTAAAATGCAGATCCCCAGGCCCCACCCTAGAGCAGCTGTGTCCTGGGAATTGGCATGTTTAACATTTCCCCCAGCTAATTCTGGGATACTTGGTCCCAGGACTACAGTTTGAGAAATATATGATGAGACTCATTAAGATCTGACTGGAGTGTGTACCTGTTAGGTGGCTGTGTGACTGTATGGGTGAACTAGGAATGCCTGCCTAGATAAGAGATTATACCAGGGGAACTTTAACGTCCCTTCCAACTGTCAGGTTTTGTGTTTCTCCTGCTGGTCTGTTTCTTCTTTATCTGCCTTAAATTATCTTGTTTCTCCCAAGATGCTCCATATTTCTCTTCTCCAGAAATTTCAGTGCTGTTTTCTACTGCTTGGTTATAGATTAGATGCTAAAAACTGCAAGCGCATCAATCTTGGAGGAAGCCAAGCAGCTGGTTACCTCCAGCGTCTCCTCCAGCTGAAGTACCCTGGGCACCTGGCAGCCATCACCCTCAGCCGCATGGAGGAGATTCTGCATGAGCACAGCTACATTGCTGAGGATTATGTGGAAGGTATCCAAGAGAATGTTTGCCTGCAGCTTTTAGGTGTTGTCTACCTTGTATTCCTTAAATTATTGCCAGCATGATTCTTTGCTTGCTCACTTTTTAAGCACCTCCTTCCCCTTTTTGTATTGCCTTTCTTAAACTATTCAGTAAACTGATAACTTACGTTGTATAGGTTCCCTTCACAAATGGTAGCTTTTATAACTTGCTTGTAATACAGAACTTGGAATTGTACAACTTTCAGCTTTTTCCAGATATTAAATATTTTTAAGAGTGAGCAGAACATATCAGACTAAAAGTATCTTAAGTTAGAAAACAATTGAAATTGTTTTATTATACCATTATAATAACATCTATGCTGCAGAAACACCTCTTTTTCTTTTCAAACTTGTCTTGGACTTTTGGTTGTATTTTACTTCAAATTAAAGTATGAGTTTTAGTTACTATTGTCACATGAATGTGATGAAAATATCTTCCTCATGAATTAAATAGTTCATATAAAACCAAAGGACTACGGACAATGCCACTGTGAATACAGCTCTATTCCAAGAATGGATTTGCTTGTTGTCATTGAGGGTACTAACCTTAGCTGACCAATAATGAGCTCCTGAAGGACAAAAACTGCATTTTTTTTTTAATTGTGGTGAAAACCATATAACATAAATTTGCCATTTTAACCATTTTTAAGTATGCGTTTCATGTGTGAAGAGCTGTGTTTTAATTAACTTTAGAAAGCATTTATTAAACATTTGTTATTCCTGGAATACAAAGAAGTTGGGAGACAGATAGGGAAATAAGTAATTGATGAGAACACTCAGTCCAGAGAGTTAGAGGCTTGCCAGAAGACACGGTCGAGGCACACAGCTCTCCGTGCTCCCACTTCTCTGTTCTCCAGGTGCTCTGGTATTCACTCTTTCTTTTAGTTAACTTTTTCTTTTACAATTCTATGATATGATTATAAAGAGAAAGCATGAGGGAATTTTTTGGGATGATGAACTCTTCTGTATCCTGATTGTGGTGTTGGTTACATATGATTTCTCTTTATAATCATATCCTGTTTTTATCCACAATAAACAGGAACAAACTACTGATATAGTCAACAACTTGAATGAATCTCAAAGGCATGATATTGAGTAAAAAAAAAAAAAGTTTCAAAAGGTACATACTATTTGATTCCATTTACGTGACATTTTGAAAAGATAAAACCATAGTGATAGAGAAGAAGTGAGGGAAAGATTGCCTGGGCTTGGGATAGAGACAAGCTTTTGGGTGAACTTGTTTTCATTTCTCCAGAGTAAATAGATTGCTGGGTCATGTGCTTGCATGGTATGTCTTTCCGTCCTTCTACCTTTAATCTACCTATATCATTATATTCAAGTGAATTTCTTGGTAGTTGGATGATTTTTTTAAAAAATCTATTCAGTCAGCCTCTATTTAATTGTTAGGCTAAACCATTTATAATTAGTTTAATTATTCACATGCTTGGATTTAGGTTCACCATTTTATTATTTGTTTTTGTTCCTTCTGTTTATTGTTCTTCTGTTTCTCTCTCCTGCCTCCTTTTAGGTTATTCGAGCTTTTTTTTGTTGTTTTTTTAAAGTATTTTATCTGTTGTGTTTTTTACTCTACCTTTTTACTGTAGTTTTTAGTGGTTGCTTTAGAGATTACAGTAAACACAACTTTTCATAGTCTACTTAGATTCTGTATTTACCACTTCAAGGGGAATGTGGAAATGTTAGCACTGTACAGACTCCTTTATTTTGCCTGGTTTGTCTTAAAGTTGTCTTATTTATTTCATCTGTATACATTGGAAACCCATCAGACAGTGTTGTGATTTTTACTTTCAGTTGTCAAATAGGTTTTAAAGAACTCATAAGGAGATTAGTCTGTTATGTTTAACCAGATTTTTATCATTTCTGTTGCTCTTCCTTCATTCCTGATGCTCCAAGCTTCCTTCTGGTGTTGTTTCTCACTGAAGAACTTACTTAGCAGTTCTTTTAGAACAGGCCTGCTGGCATTATGTCCAGGTTTGGTAGCTGCTTTTAGTTGATTGAGTGGATTCAGCGATTGGATGGAGTGTATTTTCTCCATCTGAGCTATGTCTGAAATGCTGGTATTGACTTTTTAAAAAAAAACAACAAAAAAAAATATGGAGTCGGCCGGGCACGGTGGCTCACACCTGTAATCCCAGCACTTTGGGAGGCTGAGGCGACCGGATCACGAGGTCAGGAGATCGAGACCATCCTGGCTAACATGGGGAAACCCTGTCTCTACTAAAAATACAAAAAAATTAGCCAGGCATGGTTGCAGGTGCCTGTAGTCCCAGCTACTCAGGAGGCTGAGGCAGGAGAACGGCGTGAACCCAGGAGGCAGAACTTGCAGTGAGCCGAGATCGCACCACTGCACTCCAGCGTAGGTGACAGAGCGAGCCTCCCGAGTAGCTGGGACTGCAGGTGCCCGCCACCACACCTGGCTAATTTTTTTTTTTTTTTTTTTTTTTTTTTTTTTTTTGAGACGGAGCCTCGCTCTGTCGCCCAGGCTGGAGTGCAGTGGCACAATCTCGGCTCACTGCAAGCTCCGCCTCCCGGGTTCACGCCATTCTCCTGCCTCAGCCTTTCCGAGTAGCTGGGACTACAGGCGCCCGCCACCACGCCCGGCTAATTTTTTGTATTTTTAGTAGAGACGGGGTTTCACCGTGGTCTCGATCTCCTGACCTCGTGATCCGCCCGCCTCGGCCTCCCAAAGTGCTGGGATTACAAGCGTGAGCCACCGCGCCCGGCCTAATTTTTTTGTATTTTTAGTAGAGATGGGGTTTCACCGTGTTAGCCAGGATGGTCTCGATCTCCTGACCTCGTGATCCACCCACCTTGGCCCCCCAAAGTGCTGGGATTACAGGCGTGAGTCCCTGCACCCGGCTGGTATTGACTTTAATTGTTGTGTTAATAGTGTTTCCATTTCATAACTTTCAAAATTGTTTCTTTGAAGAATTACACAAATGGCGGTGTCCTGATTATTATGAGAATAATGTCCACAAGATGCAGCTCCCATTTTCCAGCAAGCTCCTGGGCAGCACTCTGACCTCTGAGGAGAAACAAGAAAGGCGGCAGCAGCAATTGCGGCGGCTGCAGGAGCTCAATGCCCGGCGGCGGGAGGAGAAGCTGCAGCTGGATCAGGAGCGTCTGGACCGACTGCTATACGTGCAGGTAATAGCAGACACAGGGATGGGTGCCCTTCCGTGTTAACAAGATGGTCTCAGAAGATTTTCTTGCATATTTTTCCATTGGCCTTAAGATGCTCTGACTGTTTGTCATCTTTGGGGTTAGGAAGGAGTCCAGGGGCGTCATCAGCATAGAATACAGTGTAGAAGCAGCTGTTTCTGAAAGAGCTGTGGACTCCAGTGTTTATTTTCACCTTATAAACTCCTTTATGTTTTTAAACTTTGTAAGTGTAGCATACATGATGCAAAGTGCACAAATCTTTATGTTTCATCTTGATGGATTTTCAAAGTGAAACTCACCCGTGTATCTGCTGTCAGGTTAAGAAACAGCATTGTCAGCATCCCAGAAGGCTCCTTTCATGTCTCCTCTTAGTAACTTTCCCACCTTCCTCCACATACCCCCCCAACCAAAAAAAAAAAAGGGTAACAAACTTTTAGACATCTGTCACCATCATTAGTTTTACTAATCAGTTGTTGCTGGAACTGTGATGCAGTGCTAGCCTAGAGACAGAGAGGTGGGCAGCTGTGTGAAACTGGAGGGAGCTGGAGGTGTGGCTCTGGACAGGGTAGGCCAGGGGAGCTCTGGAAGCCCTCTCCAGCTGTCGTTTTCTCTGTTTGGCTTTGAAGCTACTTTGCTTCCTGTTTGTGACTGCTCTGTTTTCAGGAACTTCTAGAGGATGGCCAGATGGATCAGTTTCACAAAGCTCTGATAGAGCTGAATATGGACTCCCCAGAAGAGCTGCAGTCCTACATCCAGAAGCTCAGTTTAGCAGTGGAGCAGGCTAAGCAGAAAATCCTCCAAGCGGAAGTCAACCTAGAGGTGGATGTGGTAGACAGCAAGCCAGAGGTAACTGAGGGCCTTGGAAGGAGCAGCCCTTCTTGAGGAGAGGAGTGTCCTGAGAGGCCTGACATCAAAGGGGTTGTGCCCAGAGTCAGGAGGAAAAGAGCAGAGGGGACGTGGGTGGTGGCAGAGATGGCACTGACCTTGTATCAACTGAAATTCTGTCAGAAGGGATTTCACCCTGTAGATCCTGGGATCCCTGAGCGCAGAAAGTGCATTTAACATAGGAAGAACATTCACACACCAAAGTGGTGCTGTCTTGAACCTAAACCAGCTCCACTGATAGTCATTGGCAGTCATACACTTCCTTTAATTTTCTTCTAGTGTTTTATTAAATATATTGTGGTTGATTGTTCACTTACCTCCTTTCCATCTTGATGTTCCCTAAGGACAGGGATCATGCTTCATACATGATTTATGAATTTTTTACAGCTGTTGGTAGTTATGCTCAATAATACATGTAAAGGTTGCCTTAAGATCAGCCTTTTATTAGTTGCTAAAGACCCTTATATAAGCTCTTTGATTTTCTCTTTTTCTTATTCTTATGTTTCCTCACCCATGCACTGTTAATAAGTGTTTTTGAGGCCAGGTGTGCTGCTGGCTCACGCTTGTAATCCCAGCACTTTGGAAGGCCCAGGCGGGCAGATGACCTGAGGTCAGGAGTTCAAGACCAGTGTGGCCCACACGGCGAAACCCTGTCTGTACTAAAAATACAAAATTAGCCTAGTGTGGTGGCACACGCCTGTGATCCCACCTACTTGGGAGGCTGAGGCAGGAGAATCACTTGAACCCGGGAGTCAGAGGTTGCAGTGAGCCGAGATCGCTCCATTGCACTCCAGCCTGGGCAACGAGCAAAACTCCATCTCAAAAAATAAATAAATAAATAAATAAATAAATAAGTATTTTTGTTTGTTTGAAACGGGGTCTCACTTTGTTGCCTAGTTAGAATGCAGTTACATGTTCATAGCTCATTGTAACCTCAGACTCCTGGGCTTAAGTGGATCCTCCCACCTCAGCCTCCTAAGAAGCTAGGACTACAGGTGAGCGCCAGCATGCCTAAGTCACTTTTACAATTTTTTTAGAGATGGGGTCTCACCAGGTTGTCCAGGCTGGTCTCGAACTCCTGGCCTCAAGTGAACCTCCCACCTCAGCCTCCCAAAGCACTGGGATGACAGGCTTGAGCCACCATGCTTGGCTGTTAATAAGTGTCGAAGTAGCCAAAAGAGCTTAGGCCCCAGCATCTTAGTTCCTGTATGGCAAAGGGGCAGCCTGCAGGTCACTCCTCAGTCCAGAAGTCGCTGGTTGAGTCGCCTGCCTTTAGAACTGGAACAAAGAGTTAGTAAATGTACATACTATTCCTGGATCTGTCATCCCTAGAATTCCAAAACAAAGGAACTTATTGCCTTGAGACATGTTTTAGGCAGGATAAAAACAGACTAGCCTCTTGTTTTTTTTTTTTTTTCTTTTTAAATCAACTTTCATTAAGCTGTTGATTACTTATCCTTTCAGAAAAAAAACGATACTTTGGAAAACTGCAAGTCAGTGCCATTTGATGCTGGGCGTAGCATGGTGCTTATCAGTAATGTCAGAGTTGCCTTTGGCTCAACAGGAAGCTTACTTTTGCAGTGACGGGCTCCCAGCTGGAGGCTCGCTCATAGTTTATCCGCTCACCGTTGCATTCTCTACGTCTCATTCCCAGGCTGTCGATTATATGAGGACAGTACCTGAGTGTATGCTTTATAGAGCAGATCCTGAGATAGGCTTACTAGATACACCTTACCGTATCACTAAGATCTTGTCATAGAAGGAGCCTTTACCATTTTCTTCCAACACAACATCCCAGATCAGCCTCAGTTGAATCAGTGTGTGCCTTTTCCATTTTGCTTCTCTCGGTTTTTCAGGTCTTTATTTGAGATTTGAGTTGTTGTTTACTGAAATCTGGAACCGTATTGTCTTTGTTATGTATTCATCCATATTTAGTTTTTATCATGCTTAACATGTTAGCAGGACATACTTTTCTTTATACCAGAGCAGTGCCACTCAGCCACATGCAGATAAGGGATTTCAGATTTCAAAAAGGGAAAAAAAAACCAAACAGCTGTGAAGATGTGATTCTTCAGCAGTGAGGAAACTAGTTTTTCCTTTTCTTTGTTCATTTGTCTGCATTTGTTACATGCTGTGATTCATCACCCATTCCCCCATTCTTTCGGCAGATACTCAGTAGGTACCTACTTCATTTTATGCTCTGGCACACACATTTAAATCTCCTTGGGTTTAGGGGATTTTGAAATGCTGGACTGCAAAAGATTTTTCTATATGCAATAAATTTGATGATCAGTCGGGCCGGGCACGGTGGCTCATGCCTGTAATCCCAGCACTTTGGGAGGCCGAGGTGGGCGGATCACCGGAGGTCAGGAATTCAAGACCAGCCTGACCAACATGGTGAAACCCTGTCTCTACTGAAAATAGAAAAATTAGCCGGGCGTGGGGGCAGGCGCCTGTAATCCCAGCTACTCGGGAGGCTGAGGCAGGAGAATTGCTTGAGCCCAGGAGGCGGAGGTTGCAGTGAGCTGAAATTGTGCCATTGCACTCCAGCCTGGGCAACAGAGCAAGACTCCGTCTCAAAAAAAAAAAAAAAAAGTGATGATCAGTCGCCAAAGCGTTAATGGTTAGTCAGCATTCAGCATTTTAGGGTAATTCTTAATGATCAGAGTCAATTACAGTCACATATGTGGGATAAACTTGACCGTGACAACGGCTAGCCAGTTCTACCTTTCAAAAAGTATTTGTAGATTTTCCAATAATATAATTCATTTAGAATGAATTGAATCAATATATGTGAACCAAAATTCATATTGAAATTCCACTTAAGCAGTAATGGCTGAACTGAATTAATACAGCTGGATTTAACTAATAGTGGTCTCGAAAATCTATTTTTTCTTATAGACCAATCTATTCTGACCTTGCTATTCTGCAGTTATTTCTGTGAGGATGTTGTGAAGGAGCAGGCTTTGTTGCGTTCTAACGAAGTATTTAAACCAGAAGATGCTTGCTTTTCATAGCTACAAGCACAGCGTAAGAGGGTAGGAGGGGGGAGAACACAGGTTTTGAGCATCATCATTTGTTGGAAAACGCATTGGGCCAAATATAGAAAGTTCTCTGGCTTTACTAGCCAAGATCAGGGTTGGCCTGTGCTTCTTCTTATGCTGCTCAAGGCTGTTTTAGGGAACCATGCTGCATCTTCTGTGGTATGCCTTGGCAAACTGTCATTCCATGCAGTTCCAAAAGAACAGTCATATTAGTGTTTCTGAACGCCACATAAGACATGTGGAGACCCTGGCAAACTCTAGCGAGAGAGAAGCCAGCCGTGGCAGAGAAAACTATTCTCTGTTGGATGCCTGTTCTCTGTGTTGAAATTATCAGCTTTGTTCCTCTCTGCGACTCATATGAATTGGGATAAGTAAATGTCCTTTTTATAATTTTTGTGAAGCTAAGAAGTTATCTTAAGATAGTATGCTTTGGAATGAAGCTAGGTGGAGGTGAATGTTGATATTTTTTTTTTGGCAGCTGAAGAAACCTCTTGAAACCCAAAGCTTTACAATCATCTCTATTCCAGGGGAATTTGAGGGTGTATCCCAGGGGCCCACCACTCAGTGACAGGCGCAGTATACCAGGGATGCAGAGGTGATTAAGATACAATGCCTGCCTTCCTGGGTACCTCAAAAACAAAAAACGAGGGCTATAGCACCGTGCTTAGCTGACTGTAATGAAGTGTAGCAGGTATGGTGGTAAATGTGTGTGGGAATACACATTTGGTTTTTTGAGAAAGGACTGGATGTTTCAGCTGGGCCTTGAAAGATTATTTGGGCCGGGCACAGTGACTCACATCTGTAATCCCAACACTGAGAGGCTGAGGAGGGAAGATCACTTGTGCCCAGGGGTTTGAGACCAATTCCTGAGTCACATAGACCCCATCTCTAAAAAAAAATTTTTTTTAATTAGCTGGGCGTGCATCTGTAGTCTCAGCTGCTTGAGAGGCTGAGGTGGGAGGATCACTTGAGCTTGGGAGTTTGAGGCTGCAGTGAGCCATGGTTGTGCCACTGCGTTCCAACCTGGGCAACAGAACGAGACCCTGTCTAAAAAAAAAAAAAAAAAAAAGGAAGATTATTTGATTTCAGTAGGTAGCAAAAGGAGGAGGGAAGGACATTTTAGGTGGAAAGAACCACACATGCAGGTATATAGAGTGAACAAGAAAGGCTGTGGTGGGTGATGAAGTGGAGATGACTATTAAGTTCTTTACCCATCAGGCTTATGAGCCTGCATATTATCCTTCAGACATTCGGAGCCTTCCAGGGATGTTGAGCAAGGGAATGAGATGATGAGATTTTGTTTTGGGAAACTAACTGGTGGCAGTTAGGATGATGGGTTGAAGGGAGGGGTGAGGCTGCAGGTGGGAAAACAAAACAGATGTAGGATCAGATGTAGGATCCCAAGATCTCACTGCCATTTACAAGCCAAGGTGACAAGAGTAGCAGTGTTGATGATAGAGCATGTGGCATGTGCCGACCCCTTGCTGAGCACCTACATAGGTGTCCTCCTGGTTCGTGTTCACAACTCAATGGGTAGGTACTATCATTATCCCCCTTTTACAAACAGGGAAAGATTTGGAGTGAGGTCGCATAGCTAGAAGTAGTGCTGGTCAAATTCAAACACAGGCAGTTCAATTCCAGATTCCACTCTTGTAACCCTTAGGCTGTATTGAAAGGCAGTGGGTAGATGGTAGTGCCTTTGACTATAATTGGCTTCGTTTTGAGCACCTTTTTTTTTTTTTTTTTTTCTTTTTTTTAAGAGATTGGATCTTATTCTGTTGCACAGGCTGGAGTACATGGTGTGATGATGGCTCACTGTAACTTCAAACTCCTGGGCTCAATTGATCCTCCCACCTCAGCCTCCCTAGTAGCTAGGACTACAGGAGCGCACTACCATGCCCAGCTAACTTTTTGCTTTTTAATTTTTTGTAGAGATGGGTCTCGCTGTGTTGCCCAGGCTGTTCTCGAACTTCTGGCCTCAAGTAAGCCTCCCACCTTGCCTTTCAAAGTGCAGGGATTACAGGCATGAGTCACCGTGCCTGGCCCTGAGCTCCTTATCTTTAAAATCGCTGTAGGACATCAGGTGGAGCTCTTCAGGACTCTGCAGGACATCAGGTGGAGCCATGGGAGGACAGAATCAAATGGGGAGGAAGAAAGGAAAAATTCCTGGAGAATGCCACCACTTGAGAGTCAGGTGACAGAAGAAAAGCCAGGACGAAGATTGAGCAAGAGCAGTCAGAGATAAAGGAAGCCAGAAGGGTTGATGGGAGAGTTAAGAGCTTGAATGGTCAGCTTAACCTAGGATGAGAATTATTTTTTGAAACAAGGAAGGCTTGAAAGGATAAGAAAATAGGACGTGAGGGTGCTCTGGCGGCGATATCTGTCACCCCATTGATTGCCAGGGTTGATTCGGCTGATCTGGCTGGCTAAGCGGGTGTCTCTTTCTGTCCTCACCACTTCGTGTGTGTTTCTCCCGGAGCTGCATGCTTGGTCGAAGAGGACGACCATCCCCAATAGAGGAGGACCGGTCTTCCGTCAAGAGTATATGAGTAATTGCGCTCCCCTGCTAGAACCTCCAAACAAGCGCTCAAGGACATGAAAATAGATAAGGAAGTAGAATGAAGAATAAAGAGGGAAGTTCATTTTTTGAGGCAACTAAGATAATCTTTTAAGATTCCCAGGGTTGAGAGTCTGTGGAGAAGGGTGTTGGGAAAGGGCAGGCAGAAGGAAGCTGAGAAGTAGCCACAGGATTGCCTAAATAGCTCCTGGGACTTTCTGCACTCCTGCCCCCCTGGAGCATATTTAACTTTTCTATTGCTACAAAAACCATTCCAAACTTGGCAGCATAAAACAACCACCATTTTATTGTGCACATGGATTTGGTGGGTGAGGAATTGAGAGAGTCTACAGCAGGGATCTCTGCTTCAAGTTGCCTGGAGCCACTGCTGGGAAGAATTAAATAGTTGGGGACTGGAATCAGCTGGAGGGTTTTTCACTTACCTGTCTGGTATCTGGGCTGGGAGGACTCAAGGGCTGGGTTCATGGGGGTCTCGACTCAGGCACCTACATATGGCCTCTTCTTCCATATGTGCCTTGGGCTCCTCCCAGTGCGGCCACTGGTTTCCAAGAGGGAGCTTCCCAAGAGAGCAGCCAGAGAGTGAATGTTTCAAAAGATAAAAGCATTAGCTGCGTGACCTTTCAGGACCTTACCTCAGAAGTCACATGACATCATTTGCACCATACTTTGTTGGTTGTAGTCCTCATTGTCCCCCACTGAGACTCAACGGGAGGGAACAAAGACCCTCCACCTCTGTATGGGGAGTGTCAAGGTCACATTACAGAAAAGTGTGTGGGATAGAAGTCACTGTTGTGACCTTCTTTTAAAAATATTATCTGCTCCAGAGCCCAAGTGGAAGGAGTACTGGGAGGCATCCTTTAGACTGCAGGCTTACTGGTTGGGTGTAACAGAAGCAGATAGAGTTGGTGGAGGGATGATGGCAAAAGTGATTGGATTCCAGGCTGGGTAGAGAAGGGCGTGTGAATCCACAGGGAAGGTCATCACTTGGATTGAGGGAGGCCAGGGTGGAGGTTAGGATGAAGATGAAGAATAGGGTAAAAATGTGGGGTGTAGAGAGGAAGGACTCCAGTGGAGTTCAGTGCTTGCTTTCACCTGTTACTTGGGGAATCACAGGTTACAGGTTTTGTCTGTAGTTATTTTAAAGACACTGATGACATCTTTGTCTTCAACCCAGTAATACAACAGAATTATTTAAAGGACCAAATTGAGTGTGTGTTTAAAAGGGAAAAGGGAAGCGTTGTTCATTTCTCACCCAACGCTGCCCTAAGTTCACGTCCCACTTTTACATAGATGGACAAGCGGTTCAGAGTGTACTGTTTCCAGCTCTACCACTGTGACCTTTAATATACCTTTGGTTGCCATTCCGAGCTGGATCAGTGTGACTCCAGAGCCTGACCACCTTCTGTTATGTCACACTGCCTCCTGGTTCCTGGTTCCCCCAGATGACAAACCACCAAATGAAAAAGAACTTTGATGATCAATTTCCATTCCTCTCCTGGAACCCCTTTGGGGTCATTCCTGAAGAGCTGGGTTTGGTGCCAAGCCAGAATAGGCACAGACACTCCCGTGGTAGGGCTCCCTTCTCGTGAGGGGAGCTGAGAGTCTTCCAGATCACAAACTGCAGATGGCAAGGGGAATGTTCCTTTACTCCCTCTCTGCTGTTCCTGCTGGGACAGAGGAGCCTGTCATTGCCTCAGCTGGTCTTGCTGCTGCATGTGAAATCTTTCATTCATCTCTTGTATTACCTACTCTGACCTTAGGCTAAATCGTTTCCATGTTCCTAAAGCCCCAATTGTCTTATCCTCAGCCTCATGATTTATAGAACTCCAGCTTAAGGCAAAACAAAGACTTCAGAACTGAGCAGTTCTGCCTCTTCCCACGTGTCCACTGCCTACTAGTGTGATGTGACCTTGGGCAAGTTACTTCACCTCTCTGAGCCATAGCATCCTCACCCATCAAATACAATATTGTCTGCAGTGAGGATTGTGCAGATAGCAGGTGTCCCTTCCCTCTGTGTCTGATTCAGTATTGGCAGGGACAGCTTTTGCTTCCTTCCCTGAGAGCAAGGTTCTTTAGATTCGTGTCACCCAACCCATCTTTCCTCCTCAGATTACCTCTATAAACCAGCCCCCTCCCTCATGCTGTGCACAAGTCTCACATGAAGAAACATTTGCTTTCCTTTCCAGGGTTTATTCTCAAGCCTGGAAAATTCCCCTCAAATATTGTAGAATCATCTGTACTGAACAGAATTTAGAGTACATTGTCACCCATCTTGCATGCCATATTTGCCACATGACTTTTGGTGTGTGAATGTGTGTGGGGTATTGAGGGGTATTGCCTTATTTTAATGCCAGTTTACATTTGCAGTATATATGTGTAGGTTCTAGAGAAGTATATTTAAGTCCTCTGAATTATGTTGGTAATTTACATACTTCATAAATTCCGAGAGTAAGGAGAGACTCAAAATGCATACTCAATGGCGCAGTCTCCTCTCAAGCATACTTGGCTTTGGTTACACTCTGCTTGAACCCTCCCAAGACACTACCTCATAAGACAGTCCATTCTGCAGCAGCTGTCATTGTTACAGCATTCTTCCTTGGGATGCAACTAAATATTTCTACCCGGAACTTCTCTCCATTGAGTCCAATGACAGATGGCTAAAGATGTCTTTCAGAACCACCACCATCCCCAACTTATTTTGTACAGTTTAAAATTAAAAGTGCCCTAACTTCTCTTTTGGAAATGGTGCCAGCATGTCTAGACCCCATCCAGGTTCATTGTGGTCATAGAGGAGAACTTGTTCCGCAGGACTCCACAAATAGGAAGCGCTCTGTTACCTTAGGGCCTCTAGTCCCATTCCCAGCCCAACGGGACCTGCTATTAAGGGACTGATTGTTGAGCTCATTAGTGTTGGCACATACATTTATTTATATTTCTGAGGCAGAGTCTTGCTCTTTCACCCAGGCTGGATTATAGTGGCATGATCATGGCTCGCTGTAGCCTCAACCTCCCAGGCTCAAGTGATCCTCCCACCTCAGCTTCCCAAGTAGCCGGGGCTATAGGTGCTCACCACCACACCCAGCTAATGTTTGTATTTTTTGTAGAGACGAGGTTTCACCGTGTTGCCCGTGCTGGTCTCAAACTCCTGGGCTCAAGCAGCCCACTTGCCTCTGCCTCCCAAAGTGCAGAGGGATTACAGGCGTGAGCCACCGCTCCCTGGCCAGCAGATGTATTTATTAATTATTAAAAGATTGCTTTAACTTTTCTGGTAGTCTAGCTGCCTTGTAGGATAGCAGCTGTCACACCCTTCTCTTAGAGTTGCGTGTGTGGTGGTGTGACTCATGCAAGCAGCAAGTCTTCCACGGGGCCCAGCCATGAGCTGGCACCATCAGAAGGCTTTGGAGAAGGCGGGGGTTGGTGAGGCTTGTATAAAGTAGGAAAGGTAGGAGATCAAAGCAAAGCCCGTTCCTGGCTTTTTAGTCTTCGTGTTCATGTGTGCTTTTTTAAAAATAGCTTAGAAAAATTTTCATAGTTTTTATGTAAGGTTTTAGAACATTGGGCAAGATCCCAGTTCTTTTTTGTGGCACTAAAATGATAGAACTGAGGCCTGCTGAAGGTACAGGTTCTGTTTCATTTTGCTTCTTCTCTTAGACCCCTGATCTGGAGCAGCTGGAGCCGTCTTTGGAAGATGTGGAAAGCATGAATGATTTTGATCCCTTGTTTTCAGAGGAAACACCTGGAGTGGAGAAGCCGGTCACCACTGTCCAGGTTTGACTCCTACAGCCCAGAACATGCTTATTCTTTGAAGGTGTTGACCTAAGTGGCTGGGCTAGTGTGTTTCTTTAGGACTTAAAACTTACGTTTTTTAGGAAATTGGGTACCAATACTTAAAACATCTGAAATCAGGGATTTTTTTCCCCCAGTGATTGATCGATTGGTTCCAGCACCAACGTCTGTGAATCTGTGAGAAACAGTCCACCCGGCAGAAACATTTGGGAAAGTAATTGGGAACTTGAGATCTGAATACTGGCTTGTAATGGTTTCATTTACATTTAAGCCAATGCCAGTACACATAATCCTCTTTGGAGTCTATGTTTCTGTCATTACAATGCCAACCAGATAAACTGTCCTGAGTCTGAGACCCACCTGGCAGAGAGCTTCCTTGCTGTGCAGGGATGGGGCACTAAGCAAGGCACCGAACAGGAGACTTGTCCTCTAGACTGGGCCTTTTGCTGCTGCTCTCCACAAAGCCTCTCCCTGCAACTCGAGGACCATTTCATGATGGAAACATGTACATGTTTATAATACACAGGTTGGAAGAAGGTAGGAAATTGAATTAGCAGGTCAAGAGAGTTGGGAGAAGCTATATTGGCATTAACAAGGGACAGAAACTATTGGGATAAGAAATGCAGTTTGAGGAAATTAGCAACTGGAATGTTTGTCATTTGGCCTAAAAATATCTTTTAAACCTTGGGTTTTTAAAGCCCGTGTTTAACTTGGCAGCATATCATCAGCTGTTTGTTGGGACAGAAAGAATTCGAGCTCCAGAGATTATTTTCCAGCCATCTCTCATAGGAGAAGAACAGGCTGGGATTGCAGAGACTCTTCAGTACATTCTGGACAGGTGAGACAGTGAATCTGCTTTTCCTTCTATTTTCCTGAACCATTTCCTTGGATTTTGCATTGAATGGTAGATTTGATGGTCAGGCACTTGAAAATGCGTCTCACTCTCTTCTTTTCATTGACTTGCTGTGCTTAGATAGTATTCCCTTAATCTCTTACCACCAGGCCTGGCACCTAACTGGGGCTCTGTAGTTGTTTTCTGAACCTGTAAATGCTGGGTTGACTGAGTAGCTTTAAGAATGTCTTTTAAGTTTGAACAATCCGATAACGTGTACACTGGTTTCCATGTAAACCTTCACATTATTAAAGACTAGTGATTTTAAATCACCCTAAAAATATTGCAGAGCTAATAAAATTTTTTTCCCCTCCTTGCAGGCATTTTACTTATTTAAGAGTTACATTTCCATAAGAATCCAGGTGTTTTACCCATTTATGCGGGCATTTTCTTGCAGTGTGAGTTTGATAATTCAAGTTGGGCAAGTAGAGAATAGAATTTTGTAGGACTCTGGCTGCTGTTGGTTATAACGGCAAGGAAACTTGTACCTAGCAAGGAAGAAAAAGCTGCTGCTGCTACTTTGTTTGAGTGGCTTTGAGCTTTGTCTTGACAGTGGTTGGAAAGTGATCAAATATGTCTTAGATAAAGCTGTTACTAAAAAAGATAAAAAGAAAGCACAGGTCGATAGATGGGCCCTCAAAAGGGAGGCATGGCTTTTGGGGATAATGGAAATGTTTTGTGTCTTGATTGTAGTGATGGTTACTGGAATGTATAAATTAGTTAGACTTTATCAAAATGTATGTAAATTTATCCTCAAGTTTATTTTTTTAATGTATTATAAAAGTATAAAAATTCTAATCATGTTAAGGAAATAAGTTGACCATTCAGATTATGGTTTTGTCTGGCTATTTGGAAACATTGGGCTGGCATTCTGTAGACACAAATGAAAAACGAAAGTTTTGATTTTTTAGCTTTTTGTGTAGATGTTTTTCTGTTTTGTACCGAGAGCTTACATCTCTGCATCCGCATTTCGTTCTGATATTTGAGTTAAGGGACTATATTAGGAGTTGTTTCTTTCCTAGGTACCCAAAGGACGTTCAGGAAATGCTGGTTCAGAACGTTTTCCTCACTGGTGGGAACACAATGTATCCTGGCATGAAAGCCAGAATGGAGAAGGAACTGTTGGAGATGAGACCCTTCCAGTCTTCTTTTCAGGTACTGATTGTTCGAGTAGTCAATTATTTTAAAAATAGCATTATCTGTTTTATGATTGCAAAAGTAATAATCATGCAGAAATATCCACTGTTAACATTTTTGTGGCTTTTCTTCTGGTCTTAAGTCCATGTTTAATTTTTAAAGCAAAATGGGAATCATGTTTTATATACTGTTTTGTGGTTTCTTTAAATTGGAAGATGAAGACATGCGTAGAATTCTAAGAGTGTGAAAGAGTGTACATCAAGAATAAGTCATTCTACCCAGTCCCGGCCCCTGTAGACAGTGTGGGGCATGGGATACATTGGAGAGAGCATTCCAGACAGAAGGACTAGCATGAGCAAGGGTACAGGGGCCAGAAGCTTGTTGAGGGAGTGAGAAGTGGCTGAGTGTTGCTGGAGCACATGGCTGATAAAGAGGAGAGGAGGTGGGTGAGGTAGAGAGGTCAGCAAAGCCCACACTGTGCAGAGCCTGTGCATCCTGCTAAGAAGCTTGGCCTTGGTCTGCTCTGCTGCATGATGTAGTGTACATTTAGTGGGGCGTCTGTGGGCTTTGGTGCTGACTCCATCATCACTTAGCACATTACTGAATTGTGCTAAGCTTTGGCTGTCTCAGTGGTAGGAAGTGGGTAATTGGTACCTGTTGCTGGGATTCAGTGTACTGGTGCACGTCAAGCGCCCGACAATGGGCCTGCATGTAATAAACTCTCAGACATGAGCTGTTGTGTTGAGGGTCCCTAAGACCATTCCAGGCAGGATGATTCTCTGTGAGGATTCACAGGATTCAGCATGTAATCGTACTTACAGCTGTGACTTACTATGGCAACTCAGCAGAGGGACAAGGTGCCCGGGGTGAAATCTGGGAGCAACCAGGTGTAAGCGTCCGAGGCCTCTCCCTGTGGAGTCACACAGGACATGATTTCCCCAGCAGTGCCTTGTAAGAGCACATTCAGTGTCGCCAACCAGGGAAGCTTGTAGGAGACGCAGTGCCTGGGGTTTTTATTTGGGGGCTGATCACATAGGCACCCCCTGCTTGGAGCATACCCAAATTCCAGGCTCACAGAAGGGAAGCACGTGTTTGGCATAAACCACATTAATTGTGTGAATGGGCTTATTGAGCCACTCTTATCAGGTGGTGGTAGGAACTCTCCCAAAATCCGAGTTCCCAGATGCCTACCAAGGCCCCACCCTTGTAAGTGTGTCCTTCTAAGGTAACAGTAGGGCCGTCCTGTTAACTCTTTTCTGCACAACTCTTATCTTTAGGCCATAGTGAGGAACCATGAAGGAGTCTAAGCAGGGAATGTGATCTGATTTACATTTAGTAATATATATTTGACACTGATGTGCAAAATAAAGTATTAAGAGAAATATTGGAAGCAGACCAGTTAGGAGGCAGCTTTCCAGCCTCTAGGAGGAAGTCCTCACTCCACTCGCCAGGATTTGCAGGGTCTCTTGTGTTCTGACCTTGAGAACTGTCCAGGGTTCTCTCATCATTCCCCCTTCCACCCTGCATGTCAGCCACAGCTAACCACTATTAGTTTTCCAGAGTTTTCCTGCCTCAGGGCCTTTGGACATGCTGGCTCTCTTTGCATAGAATACTCTTTCTAGCTCATCCAGCTCTCTTAGTGGCTGGTTTCCTGGAAATCACTTCCTCCAGGAAGCCTTCCCTGTCTTTCCCTATGGTCCTTACGAGATCCACCTCTCGTAAGGGATGAGACAGCCACTGTCTTGTGAAATGTGTCCCAAGCCCTTGGCACAGTGTCACTTGGTAGCTCTGCAGGAAATACGAAAGCAGTGGCAGAGGGAGAGGAAGAGAGGGAGTTGATGTGAAAGAGGCTAAGGCAGTCAAATTGTCTGAGCTTGATAGTAAGTTGGATCTGGGGAGGGAAGTGGGACCTAAGATAACTCCTAAGTTCTAGGTGGAGCAACTAGTTTGCTGAATAAGAGATTCACTGAATGAGGAGCCGTGGGAGGGAGGACAGGCTTAAGGGAGGGGATAGTACGTTCCATTTCCAGAGTGGGTTGAGTTTCTAGTGGACACATGGAAAGGTGGCCACAGCTAGCTGGATGAGTGCTCGGTGGGTAAGGGGGAAAGCAAGAGGGTAGTTTCACACCCTCCCACCTGCCACAAGCATAAATGTGCTCTGGGCACTCTTTGAGAGGGTAGGTGATGTTAAGGATGAACCCCTAAAGAACACTAGCATTTAAGGGCTGTAGGACACCCATAAGTCTAAGAAGGAGGTGGAGGAAGAGGAGTGGGGAGCAGGAGAGAGCAGCAGTGCTGAAGCCAAGGGGTGACAGTAAGGGGCATGAGCATGGGGCTGGGTCACACTGGCAGCGGCAACTTAGGATGAAGTAGTAGAGAAAAAAATCATAGAGGATTTTCAAGATCTATTTCTTGGTAATTTCCAAAGTCTCCCATGAATTACTCTGTAAGCATTGGTTGTAGGAATGCTGCTACCAGCCAGATCTTTTCCCAGCCCTGCTTTTGCTGTTATGGTCTCACCTGGCCTAGCCTCAGCTCCCCCCTCCCCTCCTGTTTCTGCCCCCTTTCACATTGCTAATGTAATGAGTGTGTCACACTGTCACTAGGCCCTGATGTTCCAATTTTAGATTATGTATTCAGCAGTAGCTCAAACATACCAACCACCTAAGGCCCTCTGTGATCATTAGAAGGAAGAGAACCCCAAGATGTGCAAATTTACAACTTTAAGGTCCTGTTTTTTCTTAAACAGTAAAACATTTTTAAATATTACAAAAATATCAGACAATTTAAACCAAAATGAAAACCAAGAAAACTAGTTTCAACCTCTGCGAGCAATGTTCTTTGTATACTTTCCAGTCGTTTTCATCTCATGTATGGTTTTAACCAAAAAGAGATCGTTGATAGCTTATTTTGTAACCTGTATTTTTTTCACTTTCAAATTATTGTGACAATTTTTTTATATCAATAGGTACATTTCCAGAGCATCCTTTTTATGGCAGTATAGTCTGTTAACCATATGTCTTGCTGCATTTTTTATTAGTAATGATGACAGCTATGCTTTATTGAATACTCTGTACCAGGCAGCATCTACCATGTGCCTTACACTCATGCACTTAAATCCTCTGAAGCCAGGGGTGGGGCCTCTGGTTATCCTACTGACGAGGTCCTCATTCACAGGCCCCTTGCCCACGTGGCAAGCCCAGCAGCTGGACTCCTGAGCCTGCACTTTCCCATCTCCATTTGTGCATGCTGATTCCACCGTTATGGCCTCTGCCCTTCACTCCTGAATGTTCTGAAATCACCATTCCAGCCTGGAACTCATGGGATTGGTGGAGTGGGGAGGTGAGAGGGAGGTAGGAAGTGAGGCGGGTAACTCCAGAACACAGGAGGCCCGATGGGAGCTGCAGTGTTACCATAATGATCAGATCAGCCTAGCCGAGGGCCTTCTCAGAGTTGCTGAACCCCAGCCCAGCTCCGATGAGAAGCAGGGGAAACTAAGTGCTGGCAGCCTCACAGAGAACGCCCAGGTCACCCCTCTCTGCTGCCATTTCTCCTGAGGCTCTTTTGCTACCCTGGCTAGAGCTGCCTTGCAGCGGCCCCTGTTCCGCTCTGCTCAGAGTGAAGAGCAGGGCCAGGAAGGCCTTTTCCCCAGGTCACGGGCCAGCCTCCACTTCACCTCTCCCTGACAGCTTGTGGTTGACAGCATCGTGCAGCAGGAGGCTGAGCCACTGGACCCTCTCTGACCCCGAGTGTCAGGTCTTATGTTAGCAAAATGTCTGACAGCCGTCTGTTCTGGAGAGTGGGCATTCCAGTTCAGCTTTGTTTACAGGGTGTGGAAGTAGTCCCGAACTGTCTTGGAGTGCACTGGGCCCACCTATGTGTATATTTCTGGGTATAAAATATTGGGGGCTGTAGCTGAGCCAGGTGAACATTCACGCCTGGAGCCCTGGTGGAGGTGTCCTGGTGAATCTTCTTTGTGTTTCAGGTTCAACTTGCTGCGAACCCTGTGCTGGATGCCTGGTACGGTGCTCGTGACTGGGCCTTGAGCCACCTAGATGATAATGAAGTTTGGATCACCAAGAAAGAGTATGAAGAAAAGGGAGGAGAGTACCTCAAGGAGCACTGTGCTTCCAACATCTATGTCCCCATCCGCCTGCCGAAGCAGGCCTCCCGCTCCTCAGATGCCCAGGCATCCAGCAAGGGCTCCGCTGCTGGTGGAGGTGGTGCTGGTGAGCAGGCGTAGCAGAGGCCCTCCAGAGAGACTGCCCTGCACGCCATGCCTTGGGCCACGTTGGCAGCGTGACAGGACTGTGATTGTGCTAGATGTACCTGCCCAAGTCTGCTGGTCACATTTGGCAGCAAAATGGATTTCTCCTGGGGAGAACAAAGTTAAGGGACACTGAGACCTGCCCTTCAGAATTCGGTTCACTTGGGGGCTTCTGTGGTGAAGAGACTAACTGGCCTTCTGATGTCTTTGTTCAGCTGTGGCCAGCTGTGGCATCAGCTTCATGTAGCAGTAAATGAAGACAGAGTGGAGGACACAAATGTACAAAATGCACAAGACTGATTTCTGACCACATTTTAGTCTTTTTTGTTTTAAAAAAAATTCTTTAAAATTTATCTTGTCCGTGTAGATACTTTATTCTTCTGGATGTATTCAAAAATTGCATGAATGCCCAGCGAGGGGAGGTCTTTCATGCATATAAAAAGGTAACGTTTATTGCCAGGCACAGTGGCACATGCCTGTTAAGGCCCAGCTATGTGGGAGGCTAAGGCAGGAGGATCGCTGGAGCTCAGGAGATCGAGGCTATCATGTGCTGTGATCGCACCTGTGAATAACCACTGCACTCCAGCCTGGGCAACATAGGAAGACCTTGTCTCTAAAAAGATACATTTTTCATAAAAGGTAATGTTTATTCAATAAAAGCAGTTGCCACAGGAACCAGAAATATTTCCCTCCTCCTATTTTTTCCCCTTACAGATAAGGAGAAAAGCCCAGAAAGTTACCAGCATGTGAGGTCACTCTGCAAGCCAGGGACTTGCTTGGTGCCAGAGCCAGTGGCCCAACTTTGTTCATACTTTCTCTGCTGGAAACTTTTCCACCATACGAGGCCTACAAATGTTTTATTTCTGTCCTTCTGAGTTTGTTGGCTTCTTAACTTTTTCAGACTTTTTGGAAGAAAGAAATAGACTGGAGGAGGTTTATCCTATAGCCTGTTCAGTTTTTTCATAACCTCCCATTCCCTGTACCTTCCTAGCTCTGTCTTAAATGGACAGATATCCCCTCACTTTTACAGAGATTGCTTGGTGAGAATTTTAACTCAAAGACAACCAATTGTTGATGCCAGAAGGCCCCTGAGCTAATATTGTCACCGAATTTGTACCTTTAAATCTTAATGGAGCCTCTAGCCCACCCCTCTGATGAGGCCACCTTAGAACCTGTTTGCTCATACAGTTTACCAAGGGTCATCACCTGGATCTCCAGCTCTCAAGGGCTTAGAAACTGCAGACCGGAAGGGAAGGGGCAGTGGTGATGGAGAGAGTGGAAGACTACAGCTGACCCTAGACAAAGGAAAAAGGAAAGGTTATCACAAACCTAAATAGAAAATGCACAGGGGGAAGATATTCCATTGAAAAGAAATGAAATAAGAAAGTAATAGATAAGGAAAAGAGGCAAAGGAAATTAAACTGTAGTTGAAGAAGAAAATTTGGCTATATTGAGTTTTGTGGTGGTGATGGTAAAAACAACATGACAAACTTTACCATCTTAACCATTTTTTTTTTTTTTTGAGACAGAGCCTCACTCTGTCGCCCAGGCTGGAGTGCAGTGGCGCAATCTCAGCTCACTGCAACCTCCGCCTCTCGGGTTCAAGCAGTTCTCCTGCCTCAGCCTCCCAAGTAGCTGGGACTACAGGTCCGTGCCACCAAGCCCGGCTAATTTTTTGTATTTTTAGTAGAGATGGGGTTTCACTGTGTTAGCCAGGATGGTCTTGATCTCCTGACCTCATGATCCACCTGCCTCGGCCTCCCAAAGTGCTGGGATTGCAGGCGTGAGCCACTGCGCCCGGCCCATCTTAACCGTTTTTAAGCGTCCAAAACAGGGATGTTAACTCTGCACATTGTTGGTCAAAAGATCTGCAGAACTTTTTCATCTTGTAAAACCACACTCAATACCCATCAACTCCCTTCCCCCTGCCTCTGTCCATCCCCAACCCTTTGTAACCACCATTCTACATTGTAAGAGTTTTTCTTTAGATACCTCACATAAGAGAAGCCGTACAGCATTTTTTGTTTTATACCTGGCCTATTTCACTTAGCATAATGTCCTCAGGCTTCCTCCATGTTGTGGCATGTGTCAGAATTTCCTTCCGTTTTAAGGCTGAATAATATTCCATCGTATGGATATACCACATTTTCTTTCTTTACCTTCGATGGACATTTAGGCTGCTTCCATTTCTTGGCTATTGCAGGCAATGCTGCAATGAACATGGGAGTGCAGATATCTCTTCAGGATCCTCATTTCAATCCCTTTGGATATATACCCAGAAGTGGGACTGCTGGATCATATGGTAGTTCTATTTTTAATTTTTTGTGGAACACTCGTACTGTTTTCCATAGCAGCTGCACCATTTTCATTCCTACCATCAGTGCATGAGAGTTCCAGTTCCTCTACATCCTCACCAACTCATTATGCTTTTTTTTCTTTTTTTGGTAGTTTCCTCATTTACTATCTTTCAGGTCTTTTTGATAATAACCATTCTAACTGGGATAAGTGATACTTCATTGTGGTTTTGATTTGCATTTCTGTGATGACTAGTGATGTGGAGCATCTCTCTGCTTATTGGCCATTTGCATGCCTTCTTTAGAGAAGTCTCTTCATGTTATTAGCCCCTTTTTTAATCAGGTTATTTCATTTTTTGTTGAGTATAGGAGTTCTTTATATACTCTGGATATTAACCTCTTATTAGATACATGGTTTGCAAATATTTTCTCCCATTCTGTAGGTTACCTTTTCACTCTTGTTTCCTTTACTGTGCAGAAGTTAAGTTTGATATGATCTCATTCACCTGCTTTTGCTTTCATTGTCAGTTTTTGGTGTCATATCCAAGAAATCATTGCCAAATTCAATGTCGTGACGCTTTTTCCCTAAGTTTTCTTCTAGGAGTTTTACAGTTTCAGGTCTTATATTTAGGTTTTATCAACTACATTAAATTTTATGTTGAAGAAAAAACAATGGAACAGAATTAATGTTTAAACTGGTAATAAAATTTTCTTCCCCCACAATACAAACCACCCTGAATACAAATACTGTAAGGACACTCTGTGTGCTTGGGAAAGTTGACTCAGAAGTGTCAGATCCTAGTGAAATGATTAGATTTTAAAGATAAAAGAAGTCATCTTGGGCCAGGAGTGGTGGCTCATGCCTGTAATCCCAGCACTTTGGGAGGCTGAGGCAGCGGATCATGAGGTCAAGAGATCAAGGCCATCCTGGCCAACATGGTGAAACCCCGTCTCTACTAAAAATACAAAAATTAGCTGAGTGTGGTGGCACATGCCTATAGTCCCAGCTACTCGGGAGGCTGAGGCAGGAGAATCTCTTGAACCCAGGAGGCGGAGGTTGCAGTGAGCCGAGATCGTGTCACTGCACTCCAGCCTGGTGACGGAGC
Organism: Symphalangus syndactylus; assembly: GCF_028878055.3. Taxonomy (NCBI): domain Eukaryota; kingdom Metazoa; phylum Chordata; class Mammalia; order Primates; family Hylobatidae; genus Symphalangus; species Symphalangus syndactylus. The sequence continues at coordinate 33,777,844 of NC_072446.2, read as the reverse complement.
GAGACTCCAACTGAAAAAAAATAAAAACTGACCGTGGTGGTGCATGCCTGTAGTCCCAGCTACTCGGGAGGCTGAAGCGGGAGGATTGCTTGAACCTGGGAGGTCAAGGCTGCAGTGAGCCATGATTGCGCCACTGCACTCCAGCCTGGGTGATAGAGGAGCAAGACCCTGTCTCAAAAAAAAAAAAAAAAGAGAAAAAAAAGATGGTCTTTAGCACTAACCTGCAAGTTAGCCCTTTCCAGTACAGGAGAGTAGGGATGGAGGGAGGTCATTTCCTTGATGCTAGTCTCTCAGCTTGGACATTCCTCTGAGGAATGCTTAACAGGATGAGGGAGAGGGCTTCGCCTCTGGCCAGTGCCCAGCTTAAGTAGCGTTTTGGAAAAGTTCCAGAGGACATGGAGTGGGGTGGGGTTCTGCAAGCAGCCATTCCTCAGCCTACACAACCCTCTGGTTCCACAAGAATTGGGAGATGAATTTGGCTGCCTGCACTTCCCAGCCTGCATCAGGTTTTTTTATTTTTATTTATTTTTTTGAGATGGAGTCTCACTCTGTCACCCAGGCTGGAGTGCAGTGGTGCGATCTTGGCACACTGCAACCTCTACCTCCTGGGTTCAAGCGATTCTCCTGCCTCAGCCTCCCGAGTAGCTTGGACTACAGGCATGTGCCACCATGCCTGGCTAATTTTTTGTATTTTTAGTAGAGACGGGGTTTCACCATGTTAGCCAGGATGGTCTTGATCTCCTGACCTCGTGATCCACCTGCCTTAGCCTCCCAAAGTGCTGGGATTACAGGTGTGAGCCACCGCGCCCGGCCTGCATCAGGTTTTGATGAGCACGTGGCCGGGAGTAGGGTACTGCTGTCCAGCCAATCCCCTGCCCGGGCAACCTCCTGTGGATTGCCTGGGATTGAGGTTGATCGTATGCCCCAACCTGGACAAATTTCCGGAAACCCTTTTGCTTTAGTCATGGGGGCAGGGCTTTACCCACTGATACTCCCCAGCTTGCAATGCTTCAGCAATAATCTGGACTGGGTTTCATCACAGGTGGTGTTAAGTCTCCAAGGCTTTACATCTGGACCATTAATAACCATGCCCTGGTCATCAATAGAAAAGGGCATTCCAAGAGTGTGAACTAGGTCCTTGTATTGATGGTAATTCTGCCAGCTTTGCTACAGGCATTCCTTTAGCCATTCAGAGAAGATACACTGAAATGCTACAGTATACTCTAAGATATGAATAAAATGGACCAGGATATTTTCAAAAGGCCCCAAAGGAGAGGATGACTTGCCCTCATTTTCTTGACAACTTTTCTTACATCTGGGCCTGTGCAATAAGAAAGCTCTTACAAAACTGCTGAGACACACTGGGAAATCCAGGGTATACCGATCACATCCAGCCAGTTCTGGCACTCCTTGGTGTGTGCCAAGCTAGGGGCTATGGGAATGGGGTGAGTGGGTAGATCCTTTGATGCCACTCCACAGCTTTCTGGGGGAGCACCAAAATGACAGGAATGCAAAATCTCTGAAGGCTCTTTTCTGAATTCCGAGCTGACTCTGCAGAAGAGCTAAACTTAAGCGGCCCGGGCCGAGCGCGGTGGCTCACACCTGTAATCCTAGCACTTTGGGAGGCTGAGGTGGGTGGATCGCCTGAGGTCAGGAGTTCGAGACCAGCCTGGCCAACATGGTGAAACCCCATCTCTACTAAAAAATACAAAAATTAGCCAGGCGTGGTGGCAGGTGCCTGTAATTCCAGCTACTTTGGAGGCTGAGGCAGGAGAATCACTTGAACCCACGGGGGCGGAGGTTGCAGCAAGCTGAGATCACGTTACTTCACTCCAGCTTAGGTATAAGAGTGAAACTCCGTCTTGGCGGGTGGTGGTGGGGGTGGGAAGAAGTCACCCGAGGAGCCTGGTAGGGTGATGAAGGTGAGAGCAGAGGTGTAGCTCAGGGCTGTGCAGCACCTCGGCTTTGGCTCTTTGCAGGCTGTAGAAGCAGAATTGTAAGACTTTGGCTCGTTTCTTTCCATTTCTCGATTTGAGTTCTCAGCCTGCTCTTCTGGCTCCCTGCTGTCTAATGGAATTCCAGAGCTTGACCTTGAGAATGCAGATTCTCCCGATTGACAGTTTCTAGAGAAGGGAATCTCAGAAAGAGACAAAGGAGACGTTCCTTCTTCCCCTGCAAGAGTGGGAAAGCAGACACTCTCCTGAGAGCCTCATAAAGCTGGGGAAAGCCTGTTCTGATAAAGCACCCAGGAGATCATTCCTCCTGCCCCCTGCTCCCAGGACAGGCACTTAGGTGAGAATGTGGGACTCATCCAGTTCTGATACCTGCTGCAAATGGGATATGAAACAAAGGAATCTTTTAAGCCACCTGGCTTTCAAAGAAATGTAACTGCATACTGTTTGTTTGTTTTTTTTTTAAATCTGCTTTTAAATTGGTAACCTTGCTTAATTATATGTTGCCCTGGTAATAACCTTGCAATTGACATCTCTTTTTTAAAAATGAAGGTCTACATTGTCTGTATTGGCCAGAAGAGCTTTGCAAGTTTCTTTGTTCATCTTTCTCCTATGACTATGATTTTCTTCGAACAAAGAGTTTGAGAGGCCTTGCTTCATTTTAAATTAACAATACATACTTTGCATATTTGACTTGAGTGTATGTTATACACTATTATAAAACAAACCAATTTCAATAAAAATAAAAGCACAATCCTTAAAATCAAAGCAAAGTGAAACAAATGAACCTCATTATATATCAAGTTGGTGGTTTACTCACATGGAGAGGACTTATTTTAAGTGACTTTAATTAGGTGACTTTATTTTAAGTGACTTTCCATGGTAGTTGGAAAAAAAGAAACCACAGTAGTTGAATGTATATCTTTAATGGGATATATTCTAAGAACAAAAAATAACTGCACAGTAAGAAATCTTACTTTTTTCAGTAATTATGTTGTTAGTAATGGCATTGGTATGATTATTCTGAAGATATAAATATGTGTGTATATATTCAAATACTGTTAACATTGTTAGCAACCAAGATTTTCAGTATAACAAGATATACAAATATAAGTTAAAAACTGAAAAATCATATAATCCTAAATTTGAATTGCATGTATCCGTATGAACACATGATGTATTTTCTCTTTACAAATATTAATTAATTAGCCTAGAACAACAAACAGCCATAACAAGGAACATACCCCTAGTGACCACCTTGTGGCTTCTCAGTACCATTTCCCATTCAAAGGAACGAGTGCTCCTTGGAGAAATGGCTGTTTCCAGTTCTGGGGCAGGAAATATATAAAATAGGCCTGGAATATCTTTTTTTTTTTTTTTTTTTTTGAGACAGGGTCACCCTCTGTTGCCCAGGCTGGAGTGCTGGAGTGCAGTGGCACAATCATGTCTCACTGCAGTCTCGACTTTCTGGGTTCACGTGATCCCCCTGCCTCAGCATCCTAAGTAGTTGGAACTACAGGTGCGCACCACCAGTCCCAGCTGAGCCTGGAATATCTTGTTGCACCAGAAAGCAAGGAAACTATCCAAGATTCCTTAAGACTTTGGGGATCATATCAAAAGAACTCAAGGTCAAGGTGCGGTGGCTCATGCCTGTAACCCCAGAACAATGGGAGGCTGAGGCAGGAAGATCTCCTGAGGAGAGGAGTTAGAGACCAGCCTGGGCAACGTAACAAGGTGGCCCCATCTCTACAAAAAAAATTTTTTTTTTTTTAATTAGCCAGGTGTGATGGCTGGCACCTGTGGTTCTGGCTACTTAAGAGGCTGAGGTGGGAGGATTGCTTGAGCCTGGGAGGTCGAGGATGCAGTGAGCCATGATTGCACCACTGCACTCAAGCCTGGGCAACAGACTGAGCCTTGTCTCTTAAAAAAACAAACAAATGGCTGGGCACAGTGGCTCACACCTGTAATCCCAGCACTTTGGGAGGCCAAGGCGGGCAAATCACCTGAGGTCAGGAGTTCAAAACCAGTCTGACCAACACAGTGAAACCCTGTCTCTACTAAAAATACAAAAAAATTAGCCAGGCGTGGTGGCAGGTGCCTGTAATCCCAACTACTAGGGAGACTGAGGCAGGAGAATCGCTTGAACCTGGGAGGCAGAGGTTGCGGTGAGCCGAGATTACACCACTACACTCTAGTCTAGGTGACAGAGTGAGACTCCATCTCAAAAAAAAACAACTAAACAACGACAACAACAATAAAACCCTCAAAATTCAGGAGTCTACTTGAAGGGGCTCCCGCTGGCCCAGGAATGGGACAATTTGAGCATGTGAAAAAATAACAATGAAAGGTTAAAACATTAAAATCTATGAATTCATCATGGTCACCTTTGGAGAATGCTAGGGAACCAGTTCATAATTCTGAAACTAGGAAATAAAGGGCAAAAGCAGGCATTGATCTCACCTTTCTTGTAGAAACTGTACCTTATGGCAACCGAACAGATAATAAGGGAATGTTTTTCTTTGTAGAGGATTTCCAGCTAAATAAATGAAAACAGAATGATGAAATACCTACCACCATTTTCCTTCCTTCCTTCCTTCCTTCCTTCCTTCCTTCCTTCCTTCCTTCCTTCCTTTTCTTTCTTCTTTTTTTGAGAAGCAGTCTGGCACTGTCATCCAGGCTGGAATGCAGTGGCGTGATCTTGGCTCACTGCAACCTCTGCCTCCCAAATACCACCATTTTCTAGCTCCTAATGAAATAAAGGCAAGAAACAAATCTTCATCAATGACAGCTAAAAACCACTTGGTGAAAAGTTGATGGAAGGCTGGGCACAGTGTCTCATGCCTATAATCCCAGCACTTTAGGAGGCCGAGGCAGGTGGATCACCTGAGGTCAGGAGTTCGTGAACAGCCTGCCAACATGGTGAAACTCCATCTATGAAAATACAAAAATTAGCTAGGCGTGGTGGCACACCCCAGTAGTCCCAGCTACTTGGGAGGCCGAGGCAGGAGAATCACTTGGAGGTTGCAGTGAGCTGAGATCGTACCACTGCACTCCAGCCTGGGTGACGGAGAGAGTTGGTCTCAAACAACAACAAAAAAAAAGAAGGAAAAAAAAGAGTTGATGGACATCTTTATAATGGATGGATATTATATGCCTCCTGGTGTGATACAATACGACATACTGAACATCATCCATGAAGAATTCTTAGGAAAAAATTTGAACCTGAATGTGGTCAAGCCACTAAATTTAACTGCCATTTTACTAGAAATTCTGGGGACAGAGAAACATATTATGAATTAGCATCCCAACAGGAAGCAGATGGGATACTCAGGTTAGGAGAATGAGACGTGAAGGCAGGGTGTAAAGATGGTGCAGCATCCTGGGAAGGTCCGCAGAGAAGCCTTTACAATAAGAAAGGAGAGGCTACCCAAATTTGGAAGGAGAAAGAGTTGTATAGAACAGTTGTGTTGAGAGGGACACAGCTTCAGTTAAGAAGCACAGCCAAACCAAGGTAGCCTTGCCAGGAGGGAGACAGGGAAATACACGCCCCAACTGCATTCTCCTCCCTCCTTCCCACACCTGCCAGGGCTCCCTATTGGCCAAACCCATCTGAAGCCAGAGGGCAAGAGAGCACAGCTGATGTAATTCACACATGGCAACTTCCAAGGGCAAATTTGAAGGTCAGAGTGGAGAAGGGTAGTTGCTAAATGGGACAAACGAGTACAGTCTGTCACAAACATGATAACACCACAGGGCTGCAAACAGCAAAATCCAGAATGCAGAAAACTCTCCAGGACAAATAGCATTTTCCCCCCACCAAACAAATTGCAAAGGGGGAAAAAGAGAGGGAGAACATATAAATTAAAAGAAAATTTAGGCCGGTGCAGTGGCTCACGCCTGTAATCCCAACACTTTGGGAGGCCAAAGTGGGTGGATCGCTTGAGGTCAGAAGTTTGAGACCAACCTGGCCAACATGGTGAAACCCTGTCTCTACCAAAACATACAAAAAAAAAAAAAAAAAAAATTAGCCAAGCGTGATGATGCACACCTGTAGTCCCAGCTACTCAGGAGGCTCAGATGGGAGGATCGCTTGAACCCGGAAGGCAGAGGTTGCAATGAGGCAAGATCACACCACTGCACTCCAGCCTGGGTGACACAGCAAGACTTGGCCGAAAGAAAGAAAGAAAGAGAGAGAGAGAGAGAAAGAAAAGAAAGGAAGGAAGGAGAGAGAGAGAAAGAGAAAAGAAAGAAAGAAAGGAATGAAGAAAGAAAGAAAGAAAAAGGAAGGAAGGAAAGGAAAAAAATTTAAAAGCATAACACAAATATAAAGTGTGGACCTTGTTTGGTTCCTAATTCTAATAAGCCATGTTTGATAAAAGAAACTTCTGAGAAAATCTGGGAAATGTGGATATTTAATAATATGAAAGAATTATTGATAGTTTTTAAAGATGTGGTTGTGATTTTTATAGTTTTATGGAGGGAGAGAGAGAGTGAGTGAGCTTGTCTTATAGAGATGCATACTGAAATGTTGGCAGCTGAAGTCATATTTGGGATTTGCTCCAAAATAGGCAAAGGCCTATAGATAAAACAAGAGTGAGTGACCATGTGTTGATTGTCACTGGATATGGGGGAATAGGTACACAGGGGCTGGTTATACTTCTCTGTTTTTGTGTGTGTTTAAAATTTTCCATTAAAAAAATTAAAAAGTTGAGCCAGGCACAGTGATTCACGCCTATAATCCCAGCACTTTGGGAGGCTGAGGTGGGGGGATCCCTTGAGCCCAGGAGTTTGAGACTAGCCTGGGCAATGTAGCAAGACCCCTGTCTCTACAAAAGCAAAAAAAATTAGTGAGGCATGGTGACCCCAGCTACTCCGGAAGCTGGGGTGGGAAGATCACTTGAGCCTAGGAGATCCAGGCTGCAGTGTGCAGTGATTGTGCCACTGCCCTTTGGCCAGGGCTACAGTGAGACTGCCTCAAAAAAGAAGATAAAAAGTAATGACACTCTTGTCTAGTCTTGTTTTGTTTATCATATAGCAATATTTCTTGGATGTCACTCAGTAGCAGTGCATAGTGAGCTGCTGCTTAAAAAAAAAAAACGAAACAAAAAACAAAACAAAAAAAAGAAACAGGGGTCTCACTCACTATTGTTTCACAGGATTGTCTCAAACTCCCGGGCTCAAGCGATCCTCTCACCTCGGCCTCCAGAGTAGCTGGGATTACAAGTGGGGAAGCTTCTTCCTTGTCTCTTTATAATGTATGTCTGTATAAATTATATGTGTCACAAACATGATAACGCCATGGACATGCAATCAGCATATCCATGACATATACATATAAATTTTACTCAAATGGTAGCATACTACGGCTTAACAATATGTCTTGAAGATCACTCCATGTCAATACAAACCAAGCTTCTGCTTTTTTCCTTTATCTTAATATTATTTTTCATGGATAATGCATTCATGAGATTCTGAAAATCTACTCTCCAACCTTGGCTTTTTTTTTTTTTTTTTTTTGGAGACGGAGTCTTGCTCTGTCACCTAGGCTGGAGTGCAGTGGCACAATCTTGGCTCACTGCAACCTTCACTTCCCAGGTTCAAGCGATTCTCCTGTCTCAGCCTCCTGAGTAGCTGGGATTACAGGTGCCCACTACCATGCCCAGCTAATTTTTGTATTTTTTTTTAGTAGAGATGGGGTTTCACCATGTTGGCCAGGCTGGTCTCGATCTCTTGACCTCAAGTGATCCACCTGCCTCAGCCTCCCAAAGGGCTGGGTTTTCAGACGTGAACCACTGCGCCCGGACTCCTTGGCTCTTTTAAGAAATTGATAGAATTGCAAACATTTTCCCAGGATGGTATTTGTCTTTTAACTTTGTTGGGGTGTTTTTCCACTCAGATTCTTTTCGTGGACTTAAATGAATCTTTCAAATCTTTTAAAATTGCTTTTGGGTTTTATGTCATACTTTAAAAGTCCTCACTCACTTTGAGACAATGAAAAAAATCCTACGTTTTCTTTTCATATATGTGGTTTTTAAAAAATCTTTTTTGGGCTGGGCACAGTGGCTCATGCCTGTAATCCCAGCACTTTGGGAGGCCGAGGCAGACAGATCCCTTGAGGTGAGGAGTTTGAGACCAGCCTGGTCAATGTGGTGAAACCTCGTCTCTATTAAAAATACAAAAATTAGCCAGGTGTGCTGGCTCAGGCCTGTAGTCCCAGCTATTTGAGAGGCTGAGGCAGAAGAATCGCTTGAACCCAGGAGGTGGAGGTTGCAGTGAGCCAAGATCGTGCCGCTGCACTCCAGCCTGGGCGACAGAGCAAGATTCCGTCTCAAAAAAAAAAAAATCCTTTTTGGTAATACATACACACATATAATGATATAAAACATAAATGTACACCCAAACAACTGTGGCTAAAGGAACACCTGCATGACCACCACCCGCTGTGGTCAAGAAATAGAATACTGCTGCCACTCTAGAAGCCTCCAGTGTGATCCATCTTCCCTCATCAAAATCCATTCCTCCCTCCTTAGAAGAGACCATTGTACTAATGTCAATGGTATTCTATTTCATATTTCATGTTCCTTATCATGTTGCTACCTCATTATGCATCCCTAAACATTATTCTGTTGTTGTTGTTTTGAGACAGAGTCTTACTCTGTCACCCAGGCTGGAGTGCAGTGGCATAATCATGAGTTTGAGGCTCACTGCAGCCTCAAACTCCTGGACTCAAGTGATCCTCCTACCTTAGCCTCCTGAGTGGCCAGGGCTCCTGAGTGGCCAGGGCTGCAGGCATGTGCCATCATGCCCAGCTAATTATTTTATTTTTTGTAGAGACAGGGGCCTCCTTTTGTTACCTAGGTTGGTCTCGAACTCTTGGGCTCAAGCAACCCTCCTGTCTTGGCCTCCCAAAGCTCTGGGATTATAGGCATGAGCCACTGAACCTAGCCCCTAAACATTGTTTTTTGTTTGTTTGTTTGTTTTTGAGACAGAGTCTCACTCTGTTGCTCAGACTGGAGTGCAGTGATGCGATCTCTGCAACCTCTGCCTCTCGGATTCAAGTGATTCTCCTGTCTCAGTCTCCCGAGTAGCTGGGACTACATGGGCATGCCACCATGCGCGGCTAATTTTTGTGGGTTTTTTTGTGTGTGTGTGCAGATAGGGTTTCACCATGTTGGCAAGGCTGGTCTAGAACTCCTGACCTCAGATGATCCACCCACCTCGGCCTCCCAAAGTGCTGGGATTAGAGGTGTGAGCCACTGCACCCGGCCAACATTGTTTTCAAGATCCATTCATATTGTGTGTAGCTGTGGTTCATTTTCACTGCTTTGTAGTATTTTATTGTATCAATGTACCATAATTTATTTATCCAGTTGGAATTTATCCTGGCATAGGTTTGCAGTAAGTCTCCAGCTGAATTTCTTTTCAGACGACTAGCCAGTTGCACCAACAATATTTAGTGAGTAATCCGTCTTTTCTCCACTAATGTAAATGCCACTTTTATTATTTATTAAATGACCTTAAATGTTGTGGTCTACTTCCAGACTTGCTCTTCTGCTCCATTCATCTTTCTATTTCTGAATTTGCAATGAACAGTTGATTATTGTCACTTTATAATACACTTTAAGATCTGGCAGAGTTTGTCTCCCACGTTTCTCTTTTTTTTTCAGAACTTTTCTTGATTTCCCTGCATGATCTTTGGAATCGGCTTGTCAAGATCCAAAATAATCCTGTTGGTATGTTTGTTTGCATCCCATTAAAATTATAGATGAAAAGATAGAAAGATGGTATCTTTTCTTTAATTGACTCCTCTAGCCAAAAATGGGTATGACTTTTTCCTTTATTCAAGTCCCATGGCACATTAATAGCCTTTGAAAGTTTTAGTCATATAGTTCCTGTACATTCCTTGTGAAGTAACTCATTCATTTAAACATTTGAATAGTATTCTATTATGTTTCATCCATGGTTTATTTAATCATTCTATCTTTGAATGACATTTGAATAAATCTGTTTCCAAATTTATTCTGTTACAAATAGCACTGCAAAGAGTATCCCTGCAAAAATATGTATTTGGAAATGATGTTACTATAAATGAAGTTGATGGACCAAAGGATTTTAAAAAATATAAAATAACAAGATAATAAAGGTCATGCTAGTATAAAAATAAACAAGAAAGTAAAGAACAGTGTGCTATTGGTCGAGTGTGGTGGCTCACACCTGTAATCCCAGCACTTTGGGAGGCTGAGGCGGGTGGATCGCTTGAGGCCAGGAGTTTGAGACCAGCCTGGCCAACATGGTGAAACCCTATCTGTACTAAAAACACAAAAAGTTAGCCAGGCATGGTGGCACACGCCTGTAATCCCAGCTACTCGGGAGGCTGAGGCACGAGAATCGCTTGAACCCGAGATGTGGAGATTGCAGTGAGGTAAGATTGCGTCACTGCACTCCAGCCTGGGCGACAGAGCAAGACTGTCTAAAAAAAAAAAATATATATATATATGTATATAAAATTATATAAAATATATATACATATATGTATATATAAAATATATATGTATATATATATAGTGTGTGTGTGTGCTATCATGCAAAAAATAAAAATGAGGATAAACAAAATATACCAAAATGAAGGTAAAATATGTAATATCCTTGTACTAAGTAGAGGATCATAGCAGGAAAGTAAAATGATTATTATAGTACTATTACTATTACACTGGTCTTGACTGCAAAATCATTTCCTGCCTGTTCCCAGGCTGGAGGTCAGAAATGGCAAAGCTGCCACCATTAACTCTGTTGAGGTTCTGCTTCAGGGCTGTTTTTCACTGAGGTAGATACCTGGCAAGCCTCCATTACAGGCCCATAGCCAGGCAAGGGAATGGAAGCTGCCTGAGGGCTCCAGCTGCTCACTGAGTTAACACGTGGGAGGTGGACCACAGCAACTATGTGGGGAAACCCTGTCTGCACAGTGAATCCCAGCAGAATTTAGCAGAGTCAAGAGCTGAGTAACACAGAGCCCCAAGGACATCATGTGAGACCCTGGATCCAGCCTCACCTGAGGATGTTTCAGAGCAGAGTTCTCTAAGGCACAAGCTACGAGTGAGCATGGCTGTAACAGGCCCAAGGAGGCACCAGAACTGGGGAGAGGGGCTTGGTGCCTCACATATTGACTGCTTCGGGAACAGCAGGAGTGCTTGAGCGGTGGACACCGGCAGCAGCAGCGAGGCCCCTGTAGAAGCCTAAGAAGGGCACTGGAGCAGAAGGGGACACACAGCAGGGGATTGGTTATCTATTGCTGCATAACACCCACCCCAAAACTTAGCTGCTTAAAGCAACAACTGTTGAATTTGCTCAGGATTCTGTGGCTCAGCAATTCGTTCTGGGCTCAGCTGGGCAGTTCTTCTGCTGGTCATGCCAGAGTCACTCACATGTCTATAGTCATACGGAACTTAACTGGGGCAGGTGGTCTAAGGTGGCCTCACTCACATGTCTGGGGCATCAGTTGGGATTCCTGGAACAGGTCGAGTGGCTGGATCATTCTGTGCGTGTAGCCTCTCATCCTTAAGGAGTCTACTCCGACTTTATTCACAAGGTGGCAGTGTTCCTAGAGAACCAGGCCCTGTGTATACATGTGTCCCAAGCTCCTGCCTGCCTCATGTTTGTTGATGGCCCACTGGCCAGCGCAAGTCACATGGACAAGACCCAAGTCAGTGTCTAGGGGGCTATGCATAGGCGTGGATGTCAGGAAATGTGGTCCATTGGACTCTATTAATGTCATGACGTTGCCATGTAATATACAATGCATGCTTGGCCCTCAGCCTATTTCTAAGCTCGGGTGAGACCTTCCCTGGGACAGCCAAAGCATAAGCAAGTGAGCCTGGCAGCTGAGACGTGAGACTAGAGCTGGTGCAATCTGCATTAATGAGGGGATTGGTGCTTTGATAGGATTAAGCCGGGGGCTAGCATAGCACAGAGGAGGGGGCCTAACGAATGCCAGGGCTTTCAGAGGCCTGGGGGCTAGAGGTGACAAATACAGACTCTCAAGCCAGGCAGACCTGGGTTCAAGTCTTCACTCTGCCATTTCCTTGTTCTGTCGTCCTGGGCTAGTAACTCCCCTACTCTGACTGTCAGTTTCTTCATCTGTGAAATGGACCTTACAGGGTTGCTGTGAGAATTAAAGGAGCTCAGAAGAGCTTAGCCTGACACAAAGCAGTAGTCTATAAATGGTGGTGCTAGTGATCAATGTGACAAGAGTGGTGGTAAACATCATGGTCCCTGAGATTGGTGACAGGAGGTAGGGTCATGGATGTTCTGGATGAGCAGAGAGCTCTGGATAGGTGACTAGGAGTGGCCTGTTAGAGGAGGGCAGGGAAGGGCATCGCAGGCAGAGAGAGCGGTGCATCCAAAGGCATGGAGGTAGGACTGAGAATGATGTGCATGACCAACTGCGACACCATCAGTGTGTGCGATGTGCCTCAAGATGGGTGCCATGGCAGACTGCATTTTCCCAAGACAGATATCGCCTATATCACATGATCATCTGACAATGTGGCTGTTAGGAGCAGAATCATGTTCCCACAAATACATACATTGAAGTCCAGTACCTCAGAATGTGACTGCATTTGGAGATAGGGCCTTAAAAGAGGTGATTGGCTGGGTGCGGTGGCTCACACCTGTAATCCCAGCACTTTGGGAGGCTGAGGAAGGCAGATTGCCTGAGCTCAGGAGTTCGACACCAGCCTGGGCAACACAGTGAAACCCCGTCTCCACTAAAATACAAAAGAAATTAGCCAGGCGTGGTGGCGTGTGCCTGTAGTCTCAGCTACTCAGGAGGCTGAGGCAGGAGAATCGCTTGAACCCAGGAGGCAGAGGTTGCAGTGAGCTGAGATCATGCCACTGCACTCTAGCCTGGACAACAGAGCAAGACTCCGTCTCTACAAAAAAAAGAAAAAAAAAAAAAGAGAGGTGATTAAGTTAAAATGAAGGCATTAGGGTGGGGCTGTAATCCAATATGACTGTGTTCTTATAAGAAGAAAAGGAGACACCAGGGATGTGCCACGCAGAGGAAGAACCATGTGAGGACACAGTGAGAAGACAGCCATCTGCAAGCCCAGGAGGGGGTCCTTAGGAGAAACCCAACTCTGCTCACACCCGATCTTGGATTTCTTGCCTCTACAACTCTGAGGAATAAATTTCTGTTGCTTAAGTCACCCTGACTGTGGTCCTTTGCTATGGCAGCCTTAGCAAACGAATACATTGACTTTGACATCCCTCCCATCAAAGTGTATGCTATTTCTCCTCTCGTTGAAACTCACACTTGAGCCCAGCCACCATGCTATGAGGAAGCCGGAGCTAGCCCAGCAGCCATGCTCTGCCTGAGCTAGCCCAGCTGCCATGTTTCTCTTGAGCTAGCCTAGCAACCATACTAGGAAGCCGAAGCTGGCCCAGCCGCCATGCTGTGAGGAAGCCCAGGCTAGCCCATGCTGTGAGGAAGGCTGAGCTAGCCTACACAGAGAGACCACACAGCGAGACCCTTGGTAGGGGTTGCAGCTGACAGTCATCATCAATACCCAGACAGGTGAATGAAGACACCTCCGGATGATTCTAGCTCCCAGCTATTGAGTCAACGCCCCACGCCCCCACCCCCAGCTGGTGAGTCGCCCCCAGCCAACAAGTATTTCCACCTGAGGCCCGGGACATGTGGAACAGACAAGCTATCCCTGCGTGATCACCTTTTCCAAATTTCAGACCCACAGAATTCATGAGCGTAATGAAATGGTTGTTTTACCCGTCTAAGTTTTGGAGTAGTTGGATACAAAGCAATAGCAACTCCCAAGGGCTCTTCTAGATAGAGCAGCTACCCACAGCCTGGTTCTGTCTTTGACATAATAGCATAGATCGCCCCTCTCCCGAGCGCTCCCCAACTTTGAGAGCGATAGCTGATACTGCCACCTGGTGGCCACTAGAAACTATGCAAGACCCGCTGTTCTCTCCCTTTCTTCTTCCTTAAGAGTTTATTCACATTCATTCATTCATTCCACATTCACAATCCCTGATGGTGGTGGATCAAGTGTAGTTTTAAAAAGCATATTCTAACATTACTTTTTTATATGCTTTCATCTTTCGTCATGAAATTTCATTTACAAGTCTACAATCCCTTACACTCTTCCAAAATCCAAAATTCTCTGCAAACTGAAAGGGTTTGCATCAGTTTATAAAAGCTTACTCAGTAGCTAAATCTAATCTGAACTGGCTTAAGGCTATTTATAGTCTTTCATTAACATTTCACAGTAGGATTTTTATTTATTTATTTATTTATTTTTATTTTTATTTTTTTTGACAGAGTCTCACTCTGTTGCTCAGGCCGGAGTGCAACAGCATGATTTCGGCTCACTGCAACCTCCACCTCCCGGGTTCAAGTGATTCTCCTGCCTCAGCCTCCCCAGTAGCTGGGATTACAGGCAACTGCCACCACACCCAGCTAATTTTTGTATTTTTAGTAAAGACTGGGTTTCACCATGTTGGCCAGGCTGGTCTCAAACTCCTGACCTCAGGTGACATGCCCACCTCGGCCTCCCAAAGTGCTGGGATTACAGGTGTGAGCCACCATGCCCAGCCCACAGTAGAAATAATAATATTTGATTTGGGGGTGCTGCTCTAGACCCCTCTGAGGATATCGTAAAATAGCAGTAGTTCTTAAAGTGTGGTTCTGAGACCAGTTGCATCGGCATCAACTGGGAAATGGAAATGGAAATTCTCAGGCCCCACTTCAGACCTACAGAATGAGTGTGGCCCAGCCCTCTGTGCTTTAACAAGCCCTCTTGGAGATTCTGACTCACTCTCACATATGAGAATCACTGATATAGACTCTATGCACCCACCACATTGCATTTATAAAATTCAAAAAATTCTGAAATTCCTAAGCACATGTAGTCCCATGCTTTATGAAAAAGGATTGCTTTCAGACCTGTATTTTGGAATGTCAAGTAATATTAAGGGAAGCCATGAGATTTTCATGTCTAAAAAGGGGGGACGGGGCCAGGCGCAGGGGCTCACGCCTGTATTCCCAGCACTTTGGGAGGCCAAGGCGGGTGGATCACCTGAGGTCAAGACCAGCCTGACCAGCATGGAGCAACCACATCTCTACTAAAAATACAAAATTAGCCAGCCATGGTGGTGCATGCCTGTAATCCCAGCTACTCAGGAGGCTGAGGCAGGAGAATCGCTTGAACCCAGGAGGGGGAGATTGCAGTGAGCCGAGATTGTGCCATTGCACTCCAGCCTGGGCAACAAGAGCAAAACTCTGTCTCAAAAAAAAAGAGGGGGGCAGTGGGGAAGGAGTTCCTTGTAGGAATGGAGAAAGGGTGTGATTAATAACAATAAAAGCTAACTTTTGTTGAGTTATTTATAACCCACCAGACACTGCACCAAGTGCCTACACTTATCTAGTCCACATAATGCACCTAGGAGATAGTTACTTCTATCATACCCATTTTATGAATGGGGAAACTGAGGCAAGTGGTGTGAGCACCTACCAAAGCCTGAAGAGGGTCAGCGGTAGAAGCTGTGGCCTTCAGTAGAGGGACACAGCCAACTCACATGGCCTCACTTCTGCCCTCTTATCTCCTACAAGAAGCCAGAAGACAAGGGAATTCCTATGGTGTCATCCACAGCAGTGCAGAGCAAGATGAAGGATGCTACTCAGGCCTCCAAATTTCCCTCCAAAACGGCTGCACCAGTGTTTGGTTCCTCCCAGCCCAATGGGTTCCACTTACACAGTCTTAGGGCTGTAGGGCTGGTGAAGATAGCCAGCCTATCATTTATTGTGCCTCTAGTGCATATCTGGGTATCACAAATGGATGCTATTGTGGTTTTAAAATATAAAAGTATCAGCCGGGCCCAGTGACTCATGTCTGTAATCCCAGCACTTTGGGAGGCTGAGACGGGTGGATCACCTGAGGTCGGGAGTTCGAGACCAGCCTGGCCAACATGGTGAAACCCCGTCTTTACTAAAAATACAAAAAAAAATTAGCTGGGCATGGTGGTGGGTGCCTGTAATCGCAGCTACTCAGGAGGCTGAAGCAAGAGAATCGTTTGAACCCGGGAGGCGAAGGTTGCAGTGAGCCGATATTGTGCCCTTGCACTCCAGCCTGGGCAACAAGAGTGAAACTCCATCTCAAAAGTAAATAAATAAATACCACACTGTAAGTGTTCATTTGCAGCTTGCATTTTTTCCCAACTCATTTTGTTTTTCAGATTTATCTATGTTGATATAGGCAGCTTTATTTCTGTTCATTTTCTCTGTTGTTTAGAATTCTGCGATATTAAAGCTCTCCTGAATCCATTTATCCATTCCCCCATTGGTAGGCATTTAGGATGTTGCTAGCCTTTTGCAGATAAAGGCCTAATGAATACCTCTGGACATGTCTTCTACACAGGTGGGAGGTTTTCTCCTAGCTGGATATTCCTAAATGTGGAGCTGCTGTATTACTGGACGTGAGTACCCAACTTTCCCAAATAATGCCCAAATTTCCCTCCAAAACGATTGCACCAGGGTTTGGTTCTTCCCATCCCATGGGGTTCCACTTGCACAGTCTTAGCCCACCGCAGTATTGAGAGACTATTTTATTTATATTTATTTTGCCTTTCTGATGGATGTGACCTTTATCTCCTAGCTGTTTTATTTACATTTCGCTGATAATTCAGAAATAGAGCACCTCTTCAACCCATCTGTTGTGTGGGGATAACCATTTTGCCTTTCCACTTCAGGCTTTGCCTATATACAGTTGACCCTTAGGCAACACGGGTTTGAACTGCGCAGGTTCACTTAAACACAGTTTTGTTTTGTTTTTTCAGTAAATACAGTAGGCTGCCCACATGATGGGTTCTGCATTTGCAACCCAATGTGGATGGAAGATACCGTATTTGCTGGAATCCTGCAGGACTCCCAAAATTTTACGCACTGATTTTGGGAACCAGAGTCCTCTGTAGATACCGAGGGATGATGTACCTTCCAAGCCTAGATTTCCAGAATTCCAAAGCCTAGATTTCTAGAATTTCAAAAGACCTTCCCTCTCTTATTCCAGGCAGTAACACATGAAAAGCGCTTCGGCTTTCAGGCTGCCCCCTGGGCCACGGGTGTTACAGGCTCAGTTTTGCCACTCAGGCCTGAGGAACAATTTTGTTTGCTGTCGCTGGCATCTGTCCTTCCCCAGAGGCAAAGAGTGACAATTGCTAGATGGGTGAGAGCTGAGGGCAACCACAGTACAGTGCAGCAAAACAAACACGGAAGGGAAGGAAACCTAACCCCCATTTGTAATTTCCAAAATTTTATCTTGCTGCATTTTCAAGCTGTTTATTAAAGCCCTGATATATGCCAGGAGTATATTTCTCTACCCTCCAAACACTTCCACCAGCCTCCTAAAGCAGGGTCATTTCATCCCTACAACAAATTCTTGCTGCCAGGCACAGCGGCACACACCTGTAATCCCAGCACTTTGGGAGGCCCAAGCAGGAAGGCTTGGGGCTGAGTTAGAAGTCAGCCTGGGCAACATAGTGAGATCCCATCTCTATAAAAAAAATTTGTTTTAATTAGCCAGGTGGCTGGGGGTGCTGGCTCATGCCTGTAATCACAGAACTTTGGGAGGCTGAGGCTGGAAGATCACTTGAGCCCAGGAGTTCAAGACCACCTTGGCCAACATGACAAAACCCCGTCTCTACTAAAAATACAAAAATTGGCTGGGCATGGTGGTGCACACCTATAGTCCCAGCTACTTGGGAGGCTGAAGCGTGAGAATTGCTTGAACCTGGGAGGTGGAGATTGCAGTGAGCTGAGATCATGCCATTGCATGCCAGCCTGGGCAACAGAGCAAGACTCTGCCTTAAAAAAAAAAATTGCCAGATGTGGTGATGGCACCTGTAGTCCCAGCTACTTGGGAGGCTGAGGCAGGAAGGTCACTGGAGCCCAGGAGTTCAAGGCTGCAGTGAACTATGATGCTATCGTGGCACCACTGCACTCCAGCCCAGATAACAGAGTGAGACCCTATCTCTAAAAAGTAAAATAAAATAAATAAAAATGTCCTTGCTCTTCCTATATGCCAGGCTATGTTAGGCACTGGGAATCCGTGTTAAGCAAAAAGGCCTGGCGTCTTATCAGAGCGCAGGGTGGCACTCAGTGGATCAATGTCCTGGGGCTCCCGTAACAAGATACAGCAGACTTGGCGGCTCAAACAATCTCCTCACAATTCTGGGGGTTAGGAGTCTGAGATCAAGGTGTCAGCAGTACTGCCTTCTTTTTCTCTCTCCTGGGCTTGTAGGTGCTGTCTTCCTCCTGTGTCTTCACAGTGTCTTTTATCTGCCTCCAAATCTCCTCTAATAAAGACATTGGTCCTACTGGATTAGGGTCTACCCATATGAACTCATTTGACCTTAGTCACCTTCTTTTATTTTTCTTTTTTTTTCTGAGACGGAATCTCTCTCTGTCGCCCAGGCTGAAGTGCAGTGGCACGATCTTGGCCCACTGCAATCTCCACCTCCCAGGTTCAATTGATTCTTCTGCCTCAGATACCCGAATAGCTGGGATTACCGGAACCTGCCACCATGCCCGGCTAATTTTTGCATTTTTTAGTAGAGATGGGGTTTTGCCATGTTGGCCAAGTTGGTCTTGAACTCCTGACCTCAAGTGATCCGCCTGCCTCAGCCTCCCAAAGTGCTGGGAATACAGGTGTGAGCCACCACACCCAGCTCCTTAGTCATCTTTTGAAAGACCCTATCTCTGTATGCAGTCTCATGCAGAAATACTGGTGGTTAGGACTTCAACACAGGAATTTGGGAGTGGTGGGACTCAGTTCAGCCCGTAACACTGTCTAATGGGAGAAGCAGGATTAATATTCAATGCCACAATGATGTACAAAATGACAACTGTGGTCCCTGGGGTTATGAGAGCTACTACCAGGGGGTTTGGCTGAGTGGACTCTAGGAAACCTTCCCTGAGAAAGTCATGGTTGAGCTGAGACCTGAAAGATGTTGGGGGCTAAGCAGAGGGAGGGAACAGCAGGCCAGGTGGAGGGATAAGATGTGCTGCAGGGCTGGCAATACCCCAGTAGGCACATGAAGACCAAAGGCAGTAAGCGGCACAGGTTGCTGGGGGGTCTTCTGGGCACAATGTTAGAGATGGTGGCAACTTGCCCCAGGTAAAAATCACCTGAGCACTCTAAACAATACAGATCCCAGGCCTCATCCAGGTCTGCTGAATCAGAATCTCCAAGGGGAAGGGCCCAAGAATCTGCATTCCCTCCCAATTTTTCTTATTTTGAAAAATATCAAATTCAGAGAAATGGAAAGAAAAGTACAAGGAACACTTGAACCCCCTTCACCTAGGCTCACCAGTTGTTAACATTTTGGCTCATTTTTACTTTCTCTCTCTCCCTCCCTCACCCTCTTCTCACCAAGCATCTCCTAAAAATAGGGACCTAGGCCAGGTGTGGTGGCTTACACCTATCATCCGAACACTTTGGGAGGCCGATGCAGGAGGATCGCTTGAGCCCAGGAGTTCAAGACTAGCCTGGGCAACATAGGGAGACCCTGTCTGTATAAAATTTTTTTTTAATTAGCCAGTTGTGGGCCAAGCATAGTGGCTCATGCTTGTAATCCCAGCACTTTGGGAGACCGAGGCGGACGGATCACAAGGTCAGGAGATGAAGACCATTCTGGCTATCACGATGAAACCTTGTCTCTACTAAAAATACAAAAAATGAGCCGGGCATGGTGGCACGTGCCTGTAGTCCCAGCTACTTCAGAGGCTGAGGCAGGAGAATCGCTTGAACCTGGGAGGCGGAGGTTGCAGTGAGCCGAGATTGCCCCACTGCCCTCCAGCCTGGGCAACAAGGCAAGACTCTGTCTCAAAAAAAAAAAAAAAAATTGGCTCCCAGGTACTCAGGAAGCTGAGGTGGGAGGATTGCTTGAGTCCGGGAGGTTGAGGCTGCAGGCAGTTGTGATAGCACCACTGCCCTCCAGTCTGGGTGACAGAGTGAGACTCTGTCTCAAAAAACAAACAAGAAAAAAGGACCTTTTCATCCATAACCACAACCACAACACCGTTGTCATATTTAAGAAGAGTAATGTCAATCCAGTAATGTCATCTAATGTACAGATAATATTTAAATTCCCTGTGGTTTACAACATTTCTTTCATAGCTATTTACTTGGTCAGTCCAAAAGCCAATCAAGGTGCACACATTATGCACTTTTTATTGTGTCCCTTTAATCTCTTTCAATCTGGAATAAGTCCCTGCCACTATAAAAAATGATATTAACTTTTAAAAAGAGAGTCTAGGCTTTTAGAATGCCCCACATTCTAGATTTGTCTTAATTTTCCTCATGATTAAAATCAGGTTAAGTATTTTTGGCGAGAATATGACATAGAAGATGTTGAGTACATCTTATTGCATCACAGTGGGGGCGAACAATGTCAGGTTGTCCCACTATGGTGATGCTGTGTGATTTCGAATTTAAGGCAGAGACCACTGGAGCTGTCTGTTGTAAAAGTACATTTTCCCCTTATAACTAGTAAATGATCTGTGGCATGATGTTTTGAAGAGTGTGACTATTCTGTTACCCAATACCTTTTTTCTCAATGGCTATAACAGCTGTTCATGGCTATTGTTCCCTCAATTATTATATTGGTGATTGCAAAAAGGAATCTGCATCTTTCTTTCTTTCTTTCTTTCCTTCTTTCTTTCTTTCTTTCTTTGTTTCTTTCTTTCTTTCTTTCTTTCTTTCTTTCTTTCTTTCTTTCTTTCTTTCTTCTTTCTTTCTTTCTTTATTTATTTATTTATTTTGAGATAGAATCTCGCTCTGTTGCCCAGGCTGGAGTGCAATGGTGCGATCTCAGCTCACTGTAACATCCACCTCCCAGGTTCAAGCAATTCTCCTGCCTCAGCCTCCCAAGTAGCTGGGATTACAGGCATGTGTCACTATGCCTGGCTACTTTTTGTATTTTTAGTAGAGATGGAGTTTTGTCATGTTGGCCAGGCTGGTCTCAAACTCCTGACCTAAGGTGATCCACCCATCTCGACCTCCCAAAGTGCTGGGATTACAGGTGTGAGCCACCATGCCTGGCTGGAATCTGCATTTTTAATAAGTGCCTCAGGTGACTTTTCTTTGCCTGGAATTTTGGAAACCCCGTTTAAGTCAACATAAGGAATACAGGAGAATGAGGCATTGCTACCAAGGCAGCTGAAGGCATTAGCTAAGGCATATTGTTCATTAGAATCTGTTAAATGCATATCCTGAGGCCCCTACGCCAAAGAATGAGAAAGGGGTGCAAAGGACAGGCCCAGGAAGGAGGATTTTAATACTATCTCTCCCCCACCATCCTGCCATCATGGATATGGTTTGTTTGTTGCCACCAAAATTCATGTTAAAATTTGACCCTCAGAATGAAGGTTTGGGGAGGTGGCACCTAGTGGGGAGTGTTTGAGTAATAGAGGCCAATCTCTCAGGAATAACTTGGTGCTATTCTCCCAGTAGTGAGTGAGTTCTGGCTCTGGAGAGACTGGATTGGTTGTTGCAGGAATGGATTATTTCTCACAAGAGTGGGTTGTTATAAAGCCAGCACAGTCCTCAGGTTTCCCCTTTTTGCACATGTCTGCTTCCCTTTTGACCTTCTCCCTTCTCTACCATGTTGTGATAGAGGAAAACCCTTGCCAGAAGCCTGGGCCATGCCCTTGAACTTCTCAGCCTGCAGAACCGTGAGCTAAATAAACCTCTTTTCTGTATAAATTACCCAGTCTCAGGTACTCTCTTATAGCCACAGAAAATGGACTAAACCCCCTCTCCCATTTGTGGTCACCAAAACTTGTGAAACACTGACTTAGGTGGTGATTCTTAATTCTGGCTAAGTTAAGTGAAGTTGTATTTTCAACATGCCTCAGGAGTTCTTTTGATCTGTAAGTTATGTTTAAAAATAAACCTCCAGAAATTCTGATTCAAAGGGTCTGCGGTAGAACCCAGCCATCAGACAAATTTAAAACCTCTTAGTGATTCCAAAGTACCACCAAGACTGAGAGCCACTGCACAAGATTCTCCATAAATTGAATATAAAAATGAAAGCCAGCTGGGCACAGTGGCTCACACCTGTAATCCCAGCACTTTGGGAGGCCGAGGCAGGTGGATCACGAGGTCAGGAGATCAAGACCATCCTGGCTAACACTGTGAAACTCCTTCTCTACTAAAAATACAAAAAATTAGCTGGGCATGGTGGCAGGCACCTGTAGTCCCAGCTACAGGTGGGACTTGATAGGCCACCCTTGTCCCCATGCTGCTACTCCTGATGATGAAGATGATAGCTTCAGGCCAGGCCCAACCAACAGAAGAGCAGGAAGTGCAGAGGGTTCAACTTGGGTTCAAGTAAAAATGAGCCGGCCGGGCGCGGTGGCTCACGCTTGTAATCCCAGCACTTTGGGAGGCCGAGGCGGGCGGATCACAAGGTCAGGAGATCAAGACCACGGTGAAACCCCGTCTCTACTAAAAAATACAAAAAATTAGCCGGGTGTGGTGGCGGGCGCCTGTAGTAGAGGCTGAGGCAGGAGAATGGCGTGAACCTGGGACACGGAGCTTGCAGTGAGCCGAGATTGCCCCACTGCACTCCAGCCTGGGCGAAAGAGCAAGACTCCGTCTCAAAAAAAAAAAAAAAAAAAAAAAAAAAAAAAAATGAGCCAAGAAGGAGAAAGGCATCCCAGGTAAGAGTTCTGGCTCTGGCATGAACTCGCTGGGCGGTCATTTCCTCTTCTGAATGTCTAGTCATGAGGCTGAGGCAGGAGAATGGTGTGAACCTGGGAGGCGGAGCTTGCAGTGAGCAGAGATTGCGCCACTGTACTCCAGCCTGGGTGACAGAGCGAGACTCTGTCAAAAAAAAAAAAATTATACAGAAGGTAGAATTTGGGTGAATTATATAGGAGATCAAGACCATCTCGGGAGGCTGAGGCGGGAGAATTGCTTGAACCCAGGAGGTGGAGGTTGCAGTGAGCAGAGATCGTGCCACTGCACTCCAGCCTGGGCGACAGAGCAAGAGTCTTTCTCAAAAAAAAAAAAAAAAAAGAAAACCAGTCTGTCCCACTCTTAGTTACCCCTATCCTCACAGCATCACAGGTCGAGCTCACCACTAGCCCTAAATGCCTGGGGCTCCTTCCACCTACTTACGGGGTTCCTACTGCATGCAAACAGCTCTTGGGGAGCTTACAAAAGAGGTAAAACAAAAGTCACTTCCCACAAAAGCATGAGGACGTGGGAAAAAACCACACATACAAACACTTATAAGTATTGTACAATCAGAATTGTACAGACCAGGAAACCGACATTCAGAAGAGGAAATGACCGCCCAGCAAGTTCATGCCAGAGCCAGAACTCTTACCTGGGATGCCTTTCTCCTTCTTGGCTCATTTTTACTTGAACCCAAGTTGAACCCTCTGCACTTCCTGCTCTTCTGTTGGTTGGGCCTGGCCTGAAGCTATCATCTTCATCATCAGGAGTAGCAGCATGGGGACAAGGGTGGCCTATCAAGGCTTATTCTGGGTCTAGCATTAGACTAAGTATCTGTTGAATGAATGAATGAATGAATGAAGCCAGCCTAGCACCTGCCCACAGGCTGACATTAAGAACCACAAGTTCAGGCCAGGTGCAGTGGCTCATGCCTGTAATTCCAGCAAGATTGTTTGAGCTCAGGAGTTTAATACCAGCCTGGGCAACATAGCAAGAGCTCATCTGTACTAAAAGTAAAAATAATTGAGTGAAACTCCGTCTCAAAAAAAAAAAAAAAAAAAAAATTAGCTGGGCGTGGTGGCATGTGACTGTAGTCCCAGCTACCCGGGAGGCTGAGATGGGAGGATCACTTGAGTGCCAGAGGCTGCAGTGAGCTATGCTCATGCCATTGCACTCCAGCCTGGGTGACAGAGTGAGATTCTGTCTCAGAAAAAAAACAAAAACAAAAACCTTTGTTCAGGCTGGGCATGATGGCTCACGCTTATAATCCCAGCACTTTGGGCAGACCTCTTGAGGCCAGGAGCTCGAGACCAGCCTGGCCAACACTGAGAAACCCCGTCTCTATTAAAAATACAAAAATTAGTCGGGCATGATGGTGGGTACCTGTAATACAAGCTACTCAGGAGGCTGAGGCAGGAGAATCCCTTGAACCCGGGAGGCAGAGGTTGCAGTGAGCCAAGGTCGCACCACTGCACTCCAGCCTGGGTGAGAGAGTGAGACTCTGTCTCAAAAAACAAACAAACAAACAAAAAACCTTGGTTCAGATAACCTCTAGAATGAATCCCTTTAAACGCTGGAATTAGTTCATTTTTCACAAACTCAGGAATCTCTAGACCTTGCCTCATAGCAGCTATATAATTCACCCAAATTCTACCTTCTGTATAATTTTTTTTTTTTTTGACAGAGTCTCGCTCTGTCACCCAGGCTGGAGTACAGTGGCGCAATCTCTGCTCACTGCAAGCTCCGCCTCCCAGGTTCACACCATTCTCCTGCCTCAGCCTCATGACTAGCTGGGACTACAGGCACCCACCACCATGCCCAGCTAATTTTTTGTATTTTTAGTAGAGACGGGGTTTCACCGTGTTAGCCAGGATGGTCTCAATCTCCTGACCTCATGATCTGCCTGCCTCAGCCTCCTAAAGTGCTGGTATTACAGGTGTGAGCCACCGCGCCCAGCCTACCTCCTGTATAATTTCTATGTAACTATGAATTTACTTAGTTGCAGTTGACCGGTTGACCTAAAGTTATGTTGACATTTAAGTCTATATTTTTAAACATCAGTGTTTAGATTTTGTATGTTGGAGCCCATTTATTTATTTGGCGGCCCTCAAACATTTTCCCATAGCCTCGTAGAATATTCAGTGGCCTTGGACTGTCCCTTAATGTCTTACTACAGATGGTACCACAGATGACCTCCAAAATAAAGGAAGAGACTTTCCTGCCTGCGGACAGGAGAGAGAGGTGTGGAGGATGAGAGCATAGTTTAACTCTTTTTTTGGAAAAACTTTATTGAGATATAATCCACATGCCATACAATTCACTGGCTTAAAGTATATAATTCAGTGGTTTTTAATATATCCATAGTTGTGTGATCATCACCACAGTCAATTTTAAGATTTTTTATCACCCCCAAAAGAAAAACTGGTACTCTTTTTCAGTCACCCCCCATTTGCCTCCAATAACCCCCTCCCAGCTCTAGACAATCACCAATCTGATTTCTGTCTCTATAGATTGGCCTATTCTGGACATTTCATACAAATACAATCATATAATATGTGTATGGCCTTGGAACTGGCTCCTTTCGCTCAGCACAAGGTTTTCAAGGTTCATTCACGTTGTGGCATGTGCTTCATTCATTTTGATTGCCAAGTAACAGTGGATTGTACCGTGTTTTATTTATCCATTATCATTTGATGGATATTTGGGTTGTTTCCACTTTTTAGCTGTTATGAATAATGCTACTATGAACATTTGTGTACAAGTTTTAGTGTATGTATGCTTTTATTTCTCCTGAGTATATACCTAGGAGTAGAATTGCTGGGCCATCTGGTAACTCTATGTTTTAAATTTTGAGGAAATGTCATACTGGTTTTCAAAGCAGCGGCACCATTTTACATTTCCACCAGCAATGTATGAAGGATCCAATTTCTCCATATCCTTACCAATGCTGCTTATTGCCTGTCTTTTGTATTATAACCATCTTAGTGGGTATGAAGTGGTATCTCATTGTGGCTTTGTATTTCCTTGATGGCTAATGATGTTGAGCATCTTGGCCATGTGTATATCTCTCTTCTTTGAAGAAATGTTTATCCAGATCCCTTGGCCATTTTTTTGTTTTGTTTCGTTTTGAGATTGGGTCTCGCTCTGTCGCCCAGGCTGGAGTGCAGTGGCGTGATCTTGGTTCACGGCAACCTCTGCCTCCCAGGCTCAATCTTCCCACCTCAGCCTCCCCAGTAGCTGGGACTACAGGCCCATGCCATCATGCCCAGCTAACTTTTTGTATTTTTAGTAGAGACAGGGTTTTGCCATGTTGCCCAGGCTCCTTGCCCATTTTTTATTGAGTTATTTGTCTTTTTATTATAGAGTTGTAAGAGTTCCTTATATATTCTAGATATAAATCCCTTACCAGGAATATGATTTGCAAGTATTTCCTCCCATTCTGTGGGATATTGTATTAATTTGCCAAGGCTGCCATAACATAATACTACAGACTTTGTGGCTTAAACAACAGAAATTGGCCGGGCCCGGTGGCTCACACCTGTAATCCCAGCACTTTGGGAGGCCAAGGTGGGTGGATCACTTGAGGTCAGGAGTTTGAGACCAGTCTGGCCAACATGGTGAATCCCTTACTCTACTAAAAATACAAAAATTAGCCGAGCGTGGGGGAACGCACCTGTAATCCCAGCTTCTCAGGAGGCTGAAGCAGGGGAATCGCTTGAACCTAGGAGGCGGAGGTTGCAGTAAGCCAAGATCGTGCCACTGCACTCCAGCCTGGGCAGCAGAGTGAAACTCCATGTCAAACAAACCAACAAACAAACAAACAAACCCCCAGAAATTTATTCCTCACAATTCTGAAGGCTACAATTCTGAGATCAAGGTGTTGGCAGGTCTGGTCCCCCAGCCCTGAGTCCTCTCTCCTTGGCTTGTAGTTAACCTTCTTCTCCCTGTGCCTTCCGCTGGTCTTTTCTCTGTGTGGCGCATCTGTAGTGTCTCTTCTTATGAGGACACCAGTTATTGGATGAGGGCCCCATCCAAGGGCCTCGGTTTAAGTTGATCACCTCTTTAAAGACCTTATCTCCATCCACAGTTACATTCTGAGGTTCTGGGACTGTAACCAATACAGTTCAGCATATGAATGGGGGAGGGGCACACAATTCAGCTTATAACAGTTATATTTTCTTTTTGTTCTTTTTATGTGTAATTTTTTTTTTTTTAGAGACAAGGTCTTGCTCTGTCACCCAGGCTGGAGTACAGTAGCACCATCATAGCTCACTGCAGCCTTGAACTCCTAGGCATAAGCAATCCTCTTAAATAGCTAGGACTACAGTCATGAACCACTACATCTGCCTAATTTTAAAAGAATTTGTAGAGACAGAGTCTCACTATGTTGCCCTGGCTGGTCTTGAGCTCCTGGCCTCAAGTGATCCTCCTATCTCCGCCTCCCAAAATGCTGGGATTATAGGTGTGAGCCACCAGGCCCAGCCCTATCTTTTCACTTTCTTGATGATACCCCTGAAAGCACAAAAGTTTTTAATTTATCTATTTTTTTTTCTTTTGTTGCTTGTGCTATAGGTATCAAATCTAAGCAACCAGTGTTTAATCCAAAGTCATGAAGATTTAGGCTTATGTTTTCTTCAGAGAGTTTTATAGTTTTAGCTCTTACATTTAGATCTACATGTTGCATATAGTATGAAGCAGGGATCCAAATTCATTCTTTTGCATGTGGGTATCCAGTTGTCCCAGCACCATTTTTTGAAAACACTATTGTTTTCCCCATTAAATTGTCTTGGCACTCTTGTTGAAAATCAATTGGCAGTAAGTGTAAGGACTTCTGCTTGGACTCTCAGTTTTATTCCATTGGTCTGTATGCCCGTCCTCATACCCGTACCACCCTGCCTTGATGACTGAAGTTTCCTAGTAAGTTTTGAAATCAGGACATGTGAGTCCTCCAACTTATTCTGAATTTACTTTAACTTTTGATACCAAACACTGTGTGAGAGGTGAATGAACAGCACGACATTGGAGTTGGGAGCCCCTCCCTCCAAAGGCCTCATTTTAGGAACACAGGCCCCAAATGCCACACAAGCCTTGGAGAGATGGGTTCCCATCCTCTCAGCCCACGGCTCTTCATTATCAATCAATGGAAACATTCTTCGGAAAACAATGATTCCCTTGGGTTATTTTAAACATGGCTTTAAGTCTTCCCCACTTGCTCTACTGTCTAATTGCTTTTCCTGAAACAGTGTCATTCACAACTGGATTATTAATGAACTGAGAGGGATCCAGGGAGCCAATGAAGGGGGCTCGCAGAGTTCCTGGAGAGGGCCTGGGGGTCTGGAACAAGTTCATCCCACAGATTTTCTCTCCCCCAAGAAAGGTGACTGAGCAAACAGAAAATCACTAAACTCAGGTGATGCTGGTGGCCTCAAAAGAACATTGCTAGTGAAAAAAGAAGGATTTGGGAGAGTTCCTCAAACATGACAGCTGAGAATTAAATTAACTGGGTACCATCCCCAAACTCCCCAAACTTAAACTCCAAATTTCCCCAGCTGGCTGGCCCTGGGGTGCCTAGGGCTCTCATCTGTAGGCTGGGAAAGCTCAGGAAACAAGGCATTTGTGGAGAAGAGAAACCTATTGTTCTAAGGCCAGGGTTCAGCAAATGTGGATTCCAGAGAATGTTTGGGGAGGTTTTCTCCGCTTTGTTTATGAACTTTCTCTTCTCTTCCTGGGGTGGTGATGGTGGGGGGTGACTCTCAGCAACTTAAATAGTTAAACCCATTGTGTTGTAAAGAAAGGCTGGTGCACAGAGTGCAAAGGCCTTCAGCCCCAGAAAGAGGCTTGAATGAGGTGACAGAAGCCACCGGGTATGTTTTGCTTTTTATTTTTAGCGTTAAATCTCAGGGAAGCAGCCCCTATCTTCATCCTGCACACCTCAAAGGGAGTCAGACGTCAGCAGAGGTACGACCACTTCCTTCCTCCAGCGCTTCACCTCCCTTCTTTGCAGAAAGAGGAAATGATGCGAGTCCACGCCGCAGGCCACAGCCCTCATGTCTCGGCCCCGGCAGCTGGGGGACCTGGCCCCACAGATCTGTCCCCAGCGCAAGGCCAGGGCCGGCCCCTGGACCTCCTGGGAAGCCTTCAGACTCAGGCCGAGCAGGCCTTCAAGCTAGGAACTCTGAGTTCCTGGCCCTGGCATTCATTGTGTGTGACCTTGAGCAGATTACCACTCCTCTCTGGGCTTCAGGATTCCCGTCTGTCAAGTGGGAACAGGGATACCGTCCTTGGCTTCCCTCTTTCCAAGGTCGGGGTAGGGGTTAGGAAAACTATTTTGGAGGAGGGGGCAACGTTA
Organism: Symphalangus syndactylus; assembly: GCF_028878055.3. NCBI lineage: Eukaryota > Metazoa > Chordata > Mammalia > Primates > Hylobatidae > Symphalangus > Symphalangus syndactylus. Next base: position 33,748,790 of record NC_072446.2, on the reverse strand, counting down.
GGAAAACTATTCCGAAGCCTGGCCGCGTCCCAACCGGTTTCAACTTCCTGCAGCTCAGAAGAGGGGTCCCTACCCGAGAGCGCCGAGACCCTGTCCCGCGCTGCCTCCCAAGCCGGATGGGGTTGAGCGCGCCCACCCCAGTCCCAGGAGCTCAGGCCCCGCCTTGGGGGAGGAGCCGAGAGGCGGCGCGGAGGCTCGCGGCCGAGCAGAGCCAGCTCTGTCGCCGCTGGAGCAGCTGCGGCTCGGGGACCCACAGACACAGCCGGGGTCGGGAGCCGCCCGGGGCAGGGCTCGGGAGAGCGGGTGAGTTCCCCGGCGGCGCCACCACCCGCCTTGCGCTCTGCGGCTTCGCGGGGCGGGGGATGAGAATGGGGCGGGGAGGTGGTCCCAGCCTGCGATCACCTAGCTGGGGGCCGGGGCGCTTTGGCCAAGGGACGATAGCTTGAGATAAATGGGAGTGTGGGGACTCTGGAAAGGCGGGTACCGCGAGCGCTGGGTCCGGGAGTCGGGCTGGAATGGGGTCGTTCTCCCCGGCCTCGCAATTCCTTGACGAGGCCAGGGGAGGGGGCGCATTGGCAGGTTGTTGGCTGAGGCCGTAGTGGCCCGATCTTGGGGCGGGGAGGTGGGGTCCTCGGTCGGCTCTGGACTCATGGGCCGCCGTCCGCCGGGGGTGCAATGCCGGGCGGCCGGAGCCACAGCGGACACCAAACAACCCCCCCGCGCCCACTCTCCTGGCCGGGCATGGAGGTGCCGCCCCCTCGCGTGGCGGGGCTTGGTCCAGGCGGGCAGCGGCAGGGCGCAGAGAGCGCTCCTGCCTGGGCGGGAAAGGTCCCCAAGGCAGGCGCCTCCACCTGCAGACCCGCCCCGCCTCAGGATCCGGCTGACAGCACCAGCCAGCCCCGGGGAGACCCTGCGCGTGGTAGTTCCCCGGGAGGGGCGCGCCCGGCCTCTCCCAGGGCCCCGTGCGCCGGCGTCTGGGTCCCCCGCGCCAGGAGCGCTCCCCTCTGGGCGACTCCCGCTCATCGATTCCGGCCCGGAGGAGCGCCCCCGGGAGCCGAGGATGGGCGGAGACGTGCAGCCGCCCCAGAGAGGTCGCCCAGAGGGGTCTCCCCAAGGTCACCCGGAGTGCCCAGGCTGAGCTGCCCAGACCGCCCCGGGTGGAGAGCCGGGAGGGGCAGGCGCTCGCTGCCCTCCTCCTTCCCCCATGAAGACTCCCTTCCTCCGCTCCCCCACCCCGGCCCGGCCTCCAGCTTCACTGGAGATGATGATGCAGCTCTCAGCCCTTGGCGGATAATTGAGCCTGGGAGAGCTTTGAATCTGGCCCTCCCGAGACCCCAGGGCTGCGCCGCTGCCGCGCGCCAGGCCTGGGTCTCGGTGCTCCCGAGCACCTCAGGAGCAGAGGGAGAGGGATGTGGCTTCATCAGCTCTTCTAGGAACCGAAAACCGAGCTGCCTGCGCGCCCATGTGATTGCATTTCACATAAAGGGCCCCTGTTCTCACTGTCAGAAGCGCCCCCCAGCTCTCCGCGGCTCTGGACACCAGGTGCTGCCTCTGAATCACCCTCTGTGGAGGACCCGGGCCCCGGAGGTACCAGGCGCCCTTTCCCTCGGGGCTCTCCCCGGAAAGAGCCTGCCGATGGCGGCCTCAGTCCGCAGGGGTACTTCCCTGTGTACCCTGCCATTTCCTGCGGCTGGTGAAGCACCGGAGAAAAACCCTCCATCTGGGAGGCCTCCTCCAAGTCTGGTAATAAAGCTTCTTAGCTCAGCTGGTGACTAGCTGTCTACTCGTGGGCAAGGTACTTGGCTTCTGGAGTCTCAACTGCCTCTAAGAAACGGGGCTAACAGCCGCCAGGCTGTGGGGAGATGAGGGAGAGGCTGGGTGCAGCAGAGCGGGAGGATGAACACTCCTTGGCCAATACTGGCCGCCCTCGGGATTGGCTTTGAGTGGGGCGTGTCTCTCTTAGGTGCAGAAGTGGAGCCCTGGTGGGTGGTTCTGCAGGGGCTGGGGGAGTTTCCACATCTTCCTCCCCCAGCTCTGTCATAAAAAGCCAGCTTGCAGGAGGCCGGTGGGGGCCAGCAAATCTTTCCAGCCAGCTGCCTGCTCACAGGGCCCTTCCCACACAGATCTCCCATGCCCTTCTCTCCCACCTGTCACCCAAATCCCATCTTCCTGGCTGAGTCCCCAGGATGCTGGGGGCAAGGTGTCAACCAGGCCACCCTGGACCATCAACTCTGTACCTACTCGTCTATTGGGGTCTACCTAACAGTGTCCCCCTGTCCTGGAACCTTCCCGGCTCCAGCTCTTCCCAGCCTCTGGAATGTCTTCTTTCCCCTCTTTTGGTCTCCTACCAACGTGACACTCATTAGTGGCTCTGTGGTTCATGTGTCAAGGGCCCCGTGCCATCTGTGTTCTCCAGATCATCCATGGCCTAGAAAGACATGGTAGGCAAGGCCCTGTGCCCACTCAGACTTTGCTCTCTCTGGTAATTGACGGTGGAGCGGAGGTTAAATTCTAATCTAGCTGTTAAGTCATTTCAGGAGCTTGAACCACAGGGCTAAGAGGATGCTGACGTAGGGAGGTGGTTTTTCCTTAAAGCCAGAACCTTTCTCCTTTCTGCAGAGCCTATTTGAGCCCTTTGGAAACTAGGCCTATGTGTGATGGCCTCACAGAATCCTCACATCCCCATGAAGTAGGCATTACTGATTCCCATTTTGCAGATGGGAAAACTGGGGCTCAGCTCCTCTCAAAATCAGCTCCATGCCCCAAGTGGAGCAACAGAGGCTGCAGCCAACTTGGTTTAGGAGAAGGCAGAAGGCACATACCTGAATTCAGGTGCTGTGCTTGGACTCTCGGGACCCCATCCCCCCAACCTTTCCCTCCCCTCTCCCAACCTAGCCACCACCCCTCCTGCACCCAGGACACTTGTCACATTTGTTGACCAGTAGGTCCCAACTGGCACTCTTCCAGCAGAGACCAGGAAAACCTTCACTGTCCTGAGTGCATCTTAGCAATTGGGCTTCAAGGAGGGCTTGGACAAGCCTGCCTCTTACAGAAAGCTACGAGTATGAAGAGTGAGGGAGCCAGAGAGGTCTAATTTTAATCAGGGATCTATACCTAAAAGCTCTGTGACCCTGTATACATGACTTAATATCTCTGAGTCTGGTTTTCTCATTTGTAAAATAGGTATCACAGTAATGCCTACTTTGTGGGATTGTAAGGATTCCATGAGACCATTAACACATAGAAAGTGCTCAGTACTAGGGTGGGGTGTAGTGGCTCACACCTATAATCTCAGCATTTTGGAAGGCCAAGGCGGGAGGATCACGAGACGTCAGGAATTCAAGACCAGCTGGCCAACATGGTGAAACCCTGTCTCTACTAAAAATACAAAAATTAGCGCAGCATGGTGGCGCATGCCTGTAGTCCTAGCTACTTGGGAGGCTGAGGCAGGAGAATTGCTTGAACCCGGGAGGAGGAGGTTGCAATGAGCCGAGATCACATGACTGCACTCCAGCCTGGGTGACACAGCGAGACTCCATCTCAAAAAAAAAAAAAAGGGAAAAAAAATGAAAGTGCTCAGTACAGCATCTGGTGTGGGTAGGAATGCAGGAAATGATCATTGTCACCATCACTACTATTTCCTCCTTTGTGTTGGGCTCTCAAAGGTCCCACCTCCTCCAGTGCCAGGGTGGGGAGTGAGTTAGACCCTGTCTCTTCTGCCTGTAGCCATCAGGACAGGGAAAGCCTCTCAGCCTGTCTCCTGGGGCGGGGGTGGGGGCTCACTCCTGGGAACTTGAGTCTAGCACCAGCTTTTCCCCGGGGAGTCTGTGAGCAGCCACTTAGCCTTTCTCAGCTGACTGCCATTTTCCAGGATTCATTGATTCATTCAAAAGACGTTTATTCCATCCTAGCCCCCGTGCCTAGCAAGGGATTTCAAGATGAATGAGGCAGCTCTCAGAGTTCTCCCTCTATGGGGAGAGGCAGGCCTGGAGACAGATAATGAGGACACTGTGGGATAAAGGCTGCAACAGCAAGAAGAGAGAGTGAAGAGCAGATCCACATGGCTCAGGCTGACCCAGGTCTGAATCCTGAAGCTGCCACCTTGTAGCTGGGTGAGGATGGACAGAGGCCTTACCTCTCAAGCAGATAAGCCACCTCCCTAAGATGATGTGAGGAGAGAAGTGAGACACTGTGGGTAAAGAACCTAGCTTGAACCAGGTGCGGTGGCTCACGCCTGTAATCCCAGCACTTTGGGAGGCAGAGGTGGGCAGACTGATTGACTCCAGGAGTTCGAGACTAGCCTGGGCAATATGGCAAAACCCCATCTCTACAAAAAGTACAAAAAATTAGCCAGGCATGGTGGTGTGCACCTGTAGTCCCAGCTACTTGGGAGGCTGAGGTAGGAGAATCACCTGAACCGGGGAAGTGGAGGCTGCTGTGAGCCATGATTACGTGCGCCTCTGCACTCTAGCCTGGGCAACAGAGTAAGACCTTGTCTCGAAAAAAAAAAAAAAAAAAAAAAACACACAAAAAAACCAAAATCAAAAAACTTAAAAACCTAGCTTGGGCTTTCTAGATATTAATAAGTGCTCACAAATGTTCGTTGCTATTATTAGTCTATTATTGCCAATAACAGGTGGGCAAAAGTTGCTGTGGGAGCATGTTGAGCCCTTCAGTGACAGTTTTCCAGGTGGTAGGGCAGCCCTAGCCAGGAGAACAGCATGTGCAGAGGCACCGAGGCTTAAAAGTGCTGGATGTTTTTGGAGAGCAGTGGGAGGAGTCGCTGATGGAGCAGAGTCATCAGAAAGTTTGATGGAGGCAGAAGCAAGGCCAGGGAGGTAGCAGAGGCCATCCTCCTGGGAGTCCTGAAGGATTAAACACTCACTGACCTGAGGCAGTCCCTCTGCACCTTCCTTGGAGGGTGGTTCTATAGTGAGGGTTGTCCAAGAAACTTCAGGATTAACTTCTGCATGGGAGGAAGGGCTGGTCTCTGCCCAACTGTCTATACATTCACCATCCTTCCCTCTTCGTTCCACCCAGGAAGCACGAAGAAGAAAAGGTCCACTCCCTCTTCCTGAGATGCTTTTCCCACGTCTGCACTTGTTTCTCTCTTCCTGGGACTCAGTTTCTTATCTGAGAGAAGAGGGTAGAGGTGGAGGAAGCGTCATGACCTGACTCACTTATTGATCATGATATAGCACCAAGTGCATTTCTGGATGCTGGTCACTGTCAAAGGTCTTTATTTGCATCGCCATTGAATTCTCATACCAATCTGTTGAAATGAATGCACTTATCCCCCACTGCACAGAGGGAGAAACTGAGGCACAGAGGGTGAGGCAATTTGCTAAAGGGCATGCAGCTTGTAAGTGACAGGAACTCACGTCTTGGGGGGCATCTCAAAGTTGCCATGTGCTATCCTGCACCACCTTCTTCACACACTTTGTAAATCTAAGGCTGACTGCAGAATATCTGGCCTCTTTTGCTTCGTGTACCTTTGGGTGCTGGGCAGTAGGCATTTTGGAGATGGGTCACAGTGGGGTGTGCTCTGGGTATGTACCCCCGACTTTGGGGAAATTCCTGGGTGCAGGCACTTTGCAGGGAGGTGTTCTTGGATGTCTCAGAATCTAGAATGGCATTCCTTCACCCACAGATGTGCCTTGATGCAGGCAATGTGCAGCTTGATTGACGTGGCAGATGGTGGCTGAGCCCCACGGTGGCCCCAAGAAGGAATGAATCTTTTAGGATGGCTGGTCAGAGCATCACATGACCACAGACCCTCCCTGTTTCAGAGGACATCCAAACACAGGCTTACATTTCCTTTTACATGGGGGCAAAGTTTGGGGCCAGGGTTCAAATCCTGGCTCTGCCTTCCACTGGCTTTGGGGCCTAGGGAAATTTTTTCACTTCCTTGAACCTTAGTTTCTTCATCTGGAAATAAAGATGAAGAAATAAGTTGCTATTTTTAGCATCTCCAATAAGTTGCTAAATGGTGACTAACAAACAATTCTGAATTGTCATAAGGATTTGTAATCATATGTAAAATGCTTGACTTCCAAGCTGCAGATAATATTGATATAATATCCAGCAGATTTTTCTCTGCAGGACTTATCATAATTGTGATTATATGGTTAAATGTGAGCATTACTCTTTTAGTCTTCTGTTTCATCCACTAGACCTGTGGTTCTCAACTTGGGGTAGTTTGACCCTCCCCAGGGGATATTTGGCAATGTCTAAAGACATTTTTGGTTGTTACAGCTTTGCGGGGGATAGTGGGGGAGAGGAGTTACTGACATCCAGTGAGTAGATACCGGGGATGCTGCTAAATATCCTATGGTGCACAGCACAGCACCCCCACAACAAAAAATTATCTGATCCCAAATATCATTAGTGCTGAGGTTAAGAAAGACTACAGTGGACTATGAGCCCCATAAGGTGAGTGACTGTGTCCAATTCATTCAGCTGTGTGTCTCCAGTTGGCCAGTGTGATCAGCATGATGTCCAGCACACAGGAGACAATCAATATGCATTAAAGGAATGAATGAGGACTTGGAAGGCCTTATGTCCCCTGGAGTCCCAGGGGTTTAGCTTGTGAAACATTTTGAATAGGCAGAAGAGATTTAGATGAACTCGAATGATGAACAGCCAGTTAGTAACTCAGGCCAAAGACATTCAGACCGAGCTCTCTGTTTTCCTTCCCAGGCAGGTGCTTGGGGGGCCAGATTATCTGAATTGTTCCTGCCATCACCACTGCATTTTACTCATGTAGATACATGACCCGTCTTTATCTGGAAAGTAGGCTGGGGCAGAGGAGCATAGGTGCTGTCAGCTGGGCCCTTGGGATTTGCCAAGCTGGGGCACAGCTGCTTGTCAGCTTCCTGTTTTGTCCCTTTCTAGTGGAATGAAGGAAACCCACTGAATGGCTATTTTCCACTGACATTTACAGCAATGTGATAGGCCTTGGATTAATGAGGTCAAGCTGCAGTGTGAAATCTGCCTGATAACTTGAAGCTTGGCCAACAGGAAGACATTGCTTGTTTTCTTTGGACTGTTTGATGTCCCTGGATGGCTTCAGGCAGGAAAGCAGGGGTCTCAATTCTGTACAAAAGAGGAGGGTGTTTTACGTCCTGGAATTATAGAGGCCAGAGGTGTCTCTTTTTCAATTTATTGGGAAGGTTTATTTTAATGTGGACTTAAAAATACATAACTTATTAAAGTGAAGGTTCACCTGGAGCCTTAGGCTGGCTGCTAAGGGTGAGTCTGGGCTGTTGGAGGGACTGTGCTGTTTTTCTGGGTCTCTGTAGGAGTTTGAAGGAGAAGACTGGCCCCAAAGGGTGTTTGAACAGGTTAGATGTGCCCATTGGTTAGAACTTACTTGGATAGGGAGAAGGGGTCTAGGGTGTATCCACAAACTTGCATATGGATCCCCTTTGGTTTCCTGCTAAAATGCAGAAACTGACTCAGTAGGGCTGGGTATGGAGTTTTCTGCATTTCTACCAAGCTCCCAGGAGGTGTCAAGCTGCCAGTCTGTGAACTGCGCTTTGAGGAGCAAGGGTATGGGAGACCCCAAGTCTACAGGTGAGGGTTCCCTGGTGCAAACCACTTAAGCACAAAAACAAATGCAGCCTGTTGTGCCTGTTCACACAGCCATCTGCTGTGCTGGCTGGCTTGCGGAGTCACAGATGTTCACTGTGCCCCTTCTTTGTGTGCCCAGGCCTGGGACCAGACTTGACAAAGAGGATGCTTGGTCTCAAGGAGCAACTCAGACAGCCAGAATGTCAGCTAGAATGATGAGCTTTGAGTACTTCCAAAAACATGTATCCAGGTACATGCTGTTCCTGGGTCATCTGGTCACCTGGGATTTGTGAGAAGTACAGGTGCCTGGGCCCTAGCCCAGTCCACCTGTGTTAGAATCGGCCAAGGTAGGGCCCTGAGAGTCTGTATTTTTTCAAAGTGTGCCAGGTGATTCTGATTCAGTCAGACTGATGGAAGGGAAGGTGGGAGGAATAACTGCCAGTACATGTAGGTTAATTGCTCAGCAGGACCTATGTAAGGTTGTAGAGTTGTGTATTGCTGATGGGCACAGTGGCACTCAGCTAAAGGAGAGGCTGAAATCTAGCCTGTGATCCACTTGCCAAGCTCTGCACCCTGCAGGGCTGCATCTGCTTAGAGGGAAGGGCACCTTTTTCTTAATATTCATCATAATCACTCGGTACTTATTATGAGCCAGGTGCTATCTATTTAACTCCTTTAGTCTTCCTAACAACTCTAAGAGGTGACATTATTATTATTATTATTATTATTATTATTATTTTGAGACAGAGTCTCACTCTGTCGTCCAGGCCAGAGGGCAGTGGTGCCATCTCAGCTCACTGCAACTTCTGCTTCCCGGGTTCAAGCGATTCTCCTGCCTCAGACTCCTGAGTAGCTGAGATTACAGGCGCCTGCCACCACTCCTGGCTACATTTTGTATTTTTAGTAGAGAAGGGGTTTCACCATGTTGGCCAGGCTGGTCTCGAACTCCTGACCTCAAGTGATCCACCCGGCTCGGCCTCCCAAGGTGTTGGGATTACAGGCATGAGCCACTGTGTCTGGCCAGGGGTGACTTTATTGCTACTCTGATTTTACTGTTCGGGAAAGTGAAGCAGAGAGGTTCAATGACTTACTCAAGGTCACACAGCCAGTAAATGGAAAAGTCAGGATTCCAATTCAGGACATCCGGCTTCAAAGTCCTTGCACTGAATCATTACACTCTCTGGCCCTTTCTTTGCGTAAAAATGCTGTCTTCTCTTCATGGGGCTGGCCCTACTCTGAGGGAGTGCCTTTTTTCTTGTCCTTCCTTCAGAGGGGGAAAGGCTAGCAACGACCTTGGCTGGCTTTAGAGTCAGATATGGGTTTGATTCCTACCTCCAGCACCTATTGCAACCTTGAGTAAGTTACATGCATATATTTGCTGAGCCACAATTTCCCCATATGTAAAACAGGAATAATAATAGTATAATATAAATTGATATGATTAGGCATTTAGCCTCTGCTTGGCAGGTAGGAGGTACCTGATACATGCCAACTATTCTTATGGCGTTATTATCATTAGAGTTAGTCCCTAGGAGTATTCAGGGGCTAGGGAAATAGGTGAGCAGAGCACTGTGTCATTATGTCCCCAGGAGCTGGGTCATTCGTTTTGTTCACTAGGTTACTTATGGCCATTACTTACCTGGGCATCCCTAGTCTCTGCTTCTTGGCCCCAGAGTCTGTGCCAGCCTGGAGAGTTCTCAGAATGTCTTAGTTCAGACTGTCAGTCAGAACTGGCTTTATTTCCTCACATCCAAGAACAAGTAAAACGTACAAATTTTGACACTTAATATTCTCTTTAGGGCTCTTGACTCTTTCTGGTGACTTTCTCTGTCTCCTGTTTTCTTTCTGGAACTATTGCTTTCATTGGCTATCCCGTGGACTGGATAGAGAGGAAATGTTGCCTTATAAACATTGCCTATTACCTTATAAAAATATAAGGAAGATTTTCACCAAAATGTCATTCATTTTTTTTCTTTTATATATAAACTTAAGCTTTTGTTTTCCTATGGCTGTATGTCATGCTTTTTAATTATACAGAGTATATAAGTGTATCATAAGTAAACTTTCCCCATCTTCCCAGCCACTCATCCCTTTCCCCGGAATAAATCTATGAATGTTTTATGTATTTTTCCATAAATTTCATATGCATATATAAACCCATATTCATTTACATGTTTATCCATTTTTCTTTTTAACACAACTATACAAAACTCTTCTGAGATCTTCTTTTTCAGCTAATTTATCTGAGCACATGCCAACACACAGATATACCTGGATCTTTAAGGCTATCTGATAGTCCAGTGATAAAAATGTACCATCATTTATTTTCTAGTTTCTTGATGATGGCTAAGATAGTTTCCAGTTTTTTTCCTCCTACAAATGTATAATGTTGCAACATCCTTGTTTGAACAGTGTATATATTTTTGTATACGCTACATACTGATGATTTTATTCATAAGGAAAATTCCTGGCAGTTTCAACTATGATAGACATTGCTAACCTGTTCTCCAAAGAGGCTGAACCAATTTCTGTTTCCTCAACAGTGTATGACTGTTTCCCCCATCTATTCTCCAGCACTGAGGATTAAGTAACTTTCATTTTTGTCAGTCTGATAGATATAAAACAGAACATTTCTGCATCAGGTTCTACAGTAATTTTTAGATTTTATGACCCTTTGGATTATGCCTACCTAATGATGATCAAATATTCAGAAACTACATTGTACCTGGCCTTATGCTTGGAATTGGATACAAAATTAAATGAAACCAGCTTTTGCCTTCAGGTTGATCCCATCTCCTGGAGTTGGCAGACACATGAACAAATAAAATGAGAGCAAAACAGTATGGTTCACATTGTGCTAGAGAAATGCGTAAGCTTAGCTAACTTTTGTTTGATAAACTCTATATTCATTAATATCACAAATTAATTCATAAAATACCGTATGGACTATGTCCCAGGATGTGAGGAGGCTTGAAATTCTCAAAAGAAAACAACTTGATTAGAAGCAAAAAGAAAAAATAATAATAATGGAGCTTATCCTTAGTGGGGGCAGCAGAAGAAGTGGGAAGTTAGGAAGGGGTGAGTAATTTTAAAATAGTCTCTTTGGTAGTTTCCATGTTTACAAATAGGGTTTGTTTGAGGGAGCCTGTGGGGAAACCCAGCTGAGTTTGCAGCTGGCACTGATTACCTATCACTCAAACCCGGGCAGATCTGTATATTGGTCCAGATAGAGTGGGAGCAAGGAAACAGGAGGCTGGCTTTAAAAATCAGCAAGCTTGAAGCTCATAGAGGTTGGATGTGGGTGGCATAAATAGGCTGTTTACCACAGGGATTACAAGCAGGTGTGCTCTGAACAGACCTGTGGTACAGTGTATCCATAGAATGGTTTTCAATCAATGAGTGAACATCAAACATCTGTCTATGTCTTGTAAAGGGGCCTCCTTCTCAAAAACAATAGGTCCATGTAGAAAGGGGTATGATCATCTGGTCGACCCACCTGGGGGGAACCAAGCCTTAGCTATATACATTTTCTTTGGGCCCACCTGTCCTAGATAGCTCTTCATTCACTTGAGACATATTAAAAGCAACACAACACAAGGAGCAGTTGAGAAAATCAACTGAATCAGCGCTGTGGAATGAACCTAACCATCGTTTTACAACAAATACCCTCAGCAGGGATATATAGAGCCAATTGCAAAGCATGCAGAGTGGAAAAGAGACTGTGAAGACCAGCACAATCTTAGTCCACCCTCTTACAGGAGGCAAAGGGCAGGGGCCAGGAGAGGTATGTCCTGGTTCTGGTCCCAGGGCCCACCCTCCTCCCCCATTAGCCAAGTCTGTTTTGCCCAGTTTGATGTTACAGCTCTTGTTCTAAGTCAAAGGACCACTCTCTTATGGCAGAACAGAAATTCTTCGTGAATTTTCAGTCTCTTGGCCAGCCCGCTGTCCACCCTCTCCCACGTATTGAATACCTACTATGTGCTGGGTGGTGTTATCATGGGATGTAAAGGTGAACAATACATATCCCTTGTCTTCTGAGAGCATCCAGTCCAACAGAAGAGGCAGATCTGAAACCAGCAATTACCACAGTGCTGAGTGCCACAGAAGAGATGCGGTCAAATGCCTTGGGACTAGAGGGGAACGAAGCCCATTTGGCACAGAAGAGATAAAGAACAATTCAGAGGCAATATTAAAACATTGAGGCTGGGTGCGGTGGCTCACAGCTACAATCCCAGCACTTTGGGAGGCCAAGGCGGGTGGATCACCTTAGGTCAGGAGTTCAAGACCGGCCTAGCCAACGTGGTGAAACCCTTTCTCTACTAAAAATACAACAAAATTAGCCAGGCATGGTTGTGTGTGCCTCTAATCCCAGTTACTTAGGAGGCTGAGGCAAGAGAATCACTTGAACCTGGGAGCCGTAAGCTGTAGTGAGCCAAGATCGCACCACTGCACTCCAGCCTGGGCGACGAGATCGAAACTCCATCTCAAAAAAAAAAAAAAAAAAAAGACATTGAGACAATATTTCCTAAATGGGACAAGGCAAGTGCTGAGCACAGTGCCTGGAAAGCCCTGAAGAGATGATAGCTATTGTCATTTTAGCACTTGAGCTACCTCTCAAAGAACAAGAGGAGTTTGCCAGGTGGAGAGAAAGAAGGGTACTGCCACTCATAAAACAGTGTGTGTGGGTCGTGCGTAGTGGCTCAGGCCTGTAATCCCAGCACTTTGGGAGGCCGAGGCAGGCGGATCAAGAGGTCAGGAGATCGAGACCATCCTGTCTAACACGGTGAAACCCCGTCTCCACTAAAAATACAAAAAATGAGCCGGGCTTGGTGGCAGGCACCTGTACTCCCAGCTGCTCCGGAGGCTGAGGCAGGAGAAAGGCGTGAACCCGGGAGGTGGAGCCTGCAGTGAGCCGAGATTGTGCCACTGCACTCCAGCCTGGGTGACAGAGTGAGACTCTGTCTCAAAAACAAAACAAAACAAAACAAAACAAAAACAGCGTGTGTGAAAGTGAGGAGGTGAGTGTGGTGTAGTGAAAATTGCATGGGCTTTGTAGCAGATACATCTTGGTTCAAATCTTAGCCCTGCCACTTCCTAGTTGTGACTTTGGGCATGTCAAGAGGAGCCTCCTTTTACTAATATATCCAGTGGGGGTAATGACGCCTGTTTCTAAGACTCATTGCGGGGATTAAAGTCAATTTATGCATAGTACCTGGCACACAGTAGAGTCTCAGCAAATGGTGAGTACCACTGGGGAGGAGTGAATCATCAGTCCTGTTCGGTGCAGCTGGAAAATTGGGTATTTAGTGAGTTGGGGGTGGGGAGGGAAGTTAGGCTGGCCAGAGAGAAAGCTAAAATGTCAAGGTCCAGATGTTGGACGGTTTAGGCTGAGAGCTTGAAACTGGACAGCATAGGCAGTGGGAGCCATCAGATGCTTCCCTCCAAGGGAAATACAGGATCAAACTTGGTTTAAGAGTGAAAACTCCACCAGCGTTGTGGATGGCGGGTTGGAAGGTAAGCGGTGGAGGCAAGGAAACCACTTTGGGAACTGCTGCATTCAATATTCTTGTCTTGTCAACTCACAGCTCAGATTAGCATAGCAAAGGCTCAGTTAACTCCTGCAGTCAAGTGCTGTCTGGACAGGCAGTTTAGGGCAGTAGTCGAGTGTGTAGTCTTCACTGATTGTCCTCTTTTTTTTTTTTTTTCTTGAGACAAGATCTCACTCTGTTGCCCAGGCTAGAGTGCAGTGATCTGTGATCATGCAGTGGTGCAATCACAGTTCACTGCAGCCTCAACCTCCTGGGCTTAGGCGATCCTCCCACCTCAGCCTCCTGAGTTGCTGGGACTACAGGTGGGAGCCACCACACCCAGCTAATTTTTTAATGTTTTGAGATGAAGTCTCACTGTGTTGTCCAGGCTACTCTCAAACTCCTGGGCTCAAGCCATCCTTGCGTCTTGGCCTCCCAAAGTGCTGGGATTCAGGCATGAACCACTGTACCTGACCCCTTGTAATTCTTGAAAGAAAAAGGAAAAAATAAAAAAGAGCATGGGCTTCAGTGTCAAAGCCAATCTGGATTTGAATCCCACCCCTATTGCTTACTGGACATTGGGCAATTACTTAACCCTACCGGGCTTAGTTTGCCCTTCTATAAAACAGGGATTAATAGTACCTTTCTCATAGGCTTGCTGTGAAGATTACATGAGATAATATGAGTAGCTAAAACACATAGCTTAGCTCTAGGAATGCAGTGAGTGTTCAATACAAGTTGATAATTGTAATGAAACATATTACTAGCTGGGCATGATGGTAGCTATAATCCCAGCTGCTTAGGAGGCTGAGGCAGGAGGATTGTTTGAATCCAGGAGTTTGAGACCAGCCTAGGGAGCATACTGAGACCCTAACTCAAAAAAGATAAACTAAAAAATAAATATATTACGTATATGACTATAGAAGACTTTTTTCATGTAACTCCTATTAACATCCTCTGGCGCTACTAGTGTTCTACCAAAAACATCCTGCTTTTAGACTTCCTGGAGAAGCAGCAGCACTTTCTGCTCCAAGAAATAGTAAGGAGAGTTGCCAGGTTCTGACACAGTGGTTCTTGGGTGCACATGAGACCCACCTGGGGAGCTTTTAAAAATGTCAATTTCTGGCTGCATTCCAGACCGATTAAACTAGAATCTGTTGAGGTGGGACCCAGACAGCAGTATTTTTAAAAAAAATTGTGATGATTTCTTAAGGAAAAACAAATACACAAAAGTACACAAATCTTAAATGAATCAATTTATCACAAACTGAACCTGTCTATTTAACCCATATCCTGCTTGGAGTGCTACCAGCACTCCGGAAGCCCCCTCTCCAACCCCGTATGTCCCTTTCCAGTCACTCCCTACACCCTGAAACCGCATAGATTAGTTTTGCCTGTTGCTGAATTTTACATAAATGCAATCATATAGTATGCATTTTTGTGTGTTTGGGTTATTTTGGTTAACATTGTTTGCGAGAGTCATCCATATTGTTGAGTGTAATTGTATATTGTTCATTCTCATTGCTGTACAATGTTCCATTGTGTGAACAAACCATATTTTTTCTCCAAACTACTATTGGGGGCATTTTGGGTTGTTTATACTTTGTGTCTATTAGAAATAGTGCAATTAACATTCTTGTGAATGCCTTTTAGCGAATATATACAGAAATTGCTGGCCGGGCGCAGTGGCTCATGCCTGTAATCCCAGCACTTTGGCAGACCAAGGCAAGCAGATCACCTCAGGTCAGGAGTTCAAGACTAGCCTGACCAACATGGAGAAACCCCTTCTCCACTAAAAATACAAAATTAGCCGGGCGTGGTGGCACATGCCTGTAATCCCAGCTACTCAGGAGGCTGAGGCAGGAGAATTGCTTGAACCAGGGAGGCGGAGGTTGCAGTGAGCCGAGATTGTGCCATTGCACTCCATCATGGGCAACAAGAGTGAAACTTAATCTAAAAAAAAAAACAAATTTCTGTTGGGTGTATTCCTAGGAATTCAATTGCAGGATTATGGGACATGCCCGTGTTTAATTTTATAAGACATTGCTGAACAGTTTTAAAAAGTAGTTGTACCAATTTATATTCCCACTCAGTGTGTAAGAATTTTTGCCGACAGTTGGCATTTTCTGTCTTAAAAAAAAAAATTTGAGCCAGGCACGGTGGCTCACGCCTGTAATCCCAGCACTTCGGGAGGCCGAGGCGGGTGGATCATGAGGTCAGGAGATCGAGACCATCCTGGCTAACACAGTGAAACCTCATCTCTACTAAAAAAAAAATATATATATATATAAAAATTAGCTAGGCATGGTGGCAGGCACCTGTAGTCCCAGCTACTCAGGAGGCTGAGGCAGGAGAATGGCGTGAACCCGGGAGGCAGAGCTTGCAGTGAGCTGAGATCACACCACTGCACTCCAGCCTGGGTGACAGAGAAAGACTCTGTCTCAAAAAAAAAAAAAAAAAAAAAAAAAAAAAAAAAAAAATTGGCCATTCTGATAGATTTGTAGTGGTCTTTCTCTGTGATCTTCATGTATATTCCCAGCATCTCCAAGTGATTCCAATGCCAAGTTTGAGAACGTCTTTCCTAACAGATTTTGCAAAAGCAGAGTAGAACTGGGGAAAGAGATGTTGTAATGGTGAGTGCCTCCCCATGGATTCCCTGTGGTGTCCCAGAGTTTTTGGTAGAACTGACCTGGCTATCAGCCAGTGGAGGGAGAATGTTCACATGTGTCAAACCTGACAGCCTGCCTCTCATTCCTATGTGCTTTATTTGGAGCAAATGGCTCCACCAGGAGTGATCTGGAAGCTAAGGGGGAAGCACTATGAAGCTCTGGAAAGATGCCACAGCAGGACTTTAATCTCTTTTTATAATTTAAGACCTGAATGAGAAGGGAAGATATGAGAAGTGACTAGTGGGCTATATAGACATTGTCAGAGAAGAAGATCTGGTCTTTGTGACATATTTTTGTGCCCCAAAGGCTGCCTAGACCCTGGCACTTGGAAGATGCTAAAAAATGGTCATTGAAATAAATATATTAGAACTTTGTAACTGTCCCTAGTGAGAGACACCACTCAAATAGGTGCAGAGGAAGGTACTGGTGAGAATTTAGTGGAATTGATGCTTTGGGTTCTTTTCTTTGTAATTTCTATGTTGCTGCTGAGATTTCCTATCTGTTCTTTTATTACAAGCATAATTTCCTTTACATTCTTGAGCAAAGGTATAACTGCTTTAACAATCTTTATTATTTCCAACACCTGGGTCACCTTGAGATTGGTCTCCATTGATTGCCTTTTCTCTTGAGTTTGAGTCACATTTTCCTGTTTGTTTTTAATTTGCCTAGTAACTTTGGATTACAACCTAAATGTTGTGAATGAGACCTGAAGAGACTCTGAATTCTATTCCTCAGAAATATATATATATTTTAATATATATAATATATAATAATAAAAAATATAATATATAAATAATGTATATAATATATAATATACATAAATAATATATTATATTTACATTATATAACATATATTATTTATAATATAAATATTATATATATATATATTTTTTAATCAGGCAATTAACTTGACCAAACTCAAACTCAGTCTTTCTTGGGTGGACAACATCTGAAATCTTTGCTCAATTCATTTAGCTTTAGTTGAACTACTTGAAGTCTGCCCTGTATGTACATCATTCAGTGAGATTTGGGCACTGTTTATACTCACAATTTGGGGCTACTGTTCTGTGATTCTTTTCTGGGACATTTCTCCTTATTTTCCAGCTGTGGTTACTTGAACTCTGTCTTTAAACTCCTCAAATAGTAAGAGAGTGGTTTTCTATCCAAGTTTTAGCTAGTAAGTACAGCATTGACTGGGCGCTTCCTGCAAATAAAAAGCCATAAAAACATGAAAGTCATCTAGTGCCATTTCTTTCTTTCAGGTGTTGCCTCCTCTCCAGTTTCTACTTGCTTGTAGCTGAACACATTTAGTGCCTTCCAATCTTTTTTTGTTTTTTGTTGTTGTTGTTGTTGTTGTTGTTTTCCTGTCTAGAGTTCGTAATAGTTTTGTGTGGGAAGTTTGCTCCAGAAAGAGCTACTTTGCCCTTACTAGAAGCAGGACCTCTCTGATCAGTAGCTTTTTTCATTTAGGGATCCTTAGAGCCACCCTACTTTATTGCCTACCTCATATAGATGACAATAAATATTTGTTTATTGGCTAAATAAATAGGATTTAAATTAAAAATGGAAGTGAATTTTCAGAGAAAATTGCCAGAAGAAAACCCTGAAACTAGTAGTTACTCATTGTTGGCATCAAGTATGAAACAGAGTGTTCAGGAATTTGCTGAGTAGAAGGATGGGTGTGGTAGTAGAGCTCCAGACATTTGAGTGTAGACCAAAGCAGTTAACAAAGTGAACCTGAGATTTTAACATGAGGAGATAAATTCAATTGTGTTAGCAACACCACTTTTGTGGGGTGAAACTATGGCTTATAGAGAAGTCACATGTTCAAAGGAAATACAACCGGTGAGAGGGAAGCGGAGGTATGCTTGGAGTTCTGTATACCCAAGAGGAGGGAATCAAAGTGGAGGAACTTTGGCTGGAGATCAAAGAGGGGAGGAACAGAAGTAATGCTCTAAAGGCAGAATACTACAGCCTGCTTCTCTGCATGGTGACCTGGAAGGTCATAGATCCAGTATTGAGACTTCAAAACCTGCCTATTGGATGGAAACTTCACTTACCAAAATGTAGAGCATCTGGAAACTTTCTGTTTTATTGTACTAACAGTTTCATCTCTCAGAAAGGAGAGGAGAGAGGCCAGTTGCTGTTATGAATCTGGTTTGGGAGTTACCAGGTGAAGTGAAAGTGCTCACTGAGGCCAGGCATGGTGGCTCACACCTGTAATCCCAGCACTTTGGGAGGCCAAGGCCAGTGGATCACTTGAGGTCAGGAGTTCGAGACCAGCCTGGCCAACATGGTAAAACCCTGTCTCTGCTAAAAATACAAAAACTAGCCAGGTGGAGTGTCACTTGCCTGTAGTCCCAGCCACTCAGGAGGGTGAGGCAGGAGAATCGCTTGAACCTGGGAGGCTGAGGTTGCAGTGAGCCGAGATAGTGCCACTGCACTCCAGCCTGGGTGACAGAGACTTTGTCTCAAAAAAAAAAAAAAGAACAAAACAAACCCCAAAAACACACAAAAATGCTCACTGAAAAAAGGAGCACCCATAGGGGGGTAAGCCTATAGGGGTTTGGAAGGCAGATTTTATGAAATTTAGGATGAGATATATTTCCTACCCAAGCCTCCAAAAGTGATGACAGCTCCAACAGTAAGGGAAGTTATTACTTTAATCAGTTATCCTTACTCTGCATAGACTTCATTTATTTTCCTTCAAGGACTCCTCTTATGGTCATGCCTCCGTGGCTTATCTTTCCTGTCTGACATTTTTTTTTTATTTTTAAGGAGAGGGGATATTAAAAATACTTAACTAATAGCATAGAGACTGACCAATCAAAACAGATGCCAGACTAATCAGAAGAGATGCCAACCACACACAACTGGAACATCAGCCCTAGTTACGAGTTCCCTAACCTCTCTGAGTCCCAGTTTTCTCCTCTCTGAAATGGGAGCAATACCTACATTGCAGAGTTGGTGCAGTGATTCCCAGAAATGTTACATGCAAAGAACTTGGCAGGTGGAAGGTGTGCTGGATACAGAAGCTGCCATGATTACCTGGCATTCTTTGTTCCTAGGTTCATTTCATGTATCCAGTTTATCGGTTCTGCAATATTAGCCTTTAGTTTCATTAAGCATATGTTTTACTCTATACTGACTTCAGCAAGTATTTGTTCTATTACCAGTTGGTCTCTCTGGTTTTTTGGCCAAAATGTCTCCATCTCCCTGATCATGAATACTGTGGATTTTCTGAAATCTTCTTGAAATTCATGAGAAAGATCTGTTAAAGCACTTATGGTTCCTTTAGAGATTTTCCCAGTTCCTTCTTCTCCTTCTGCTTTTTATGGGTGTAGGCTTTGGAGTTAGGCAGACCTGGGTTCAAATGTCAGTTCCATCCCACACTGGCTATGCACTTAATTGGAATCTGCTCTCTGTGTTGCCCTCTGTCTTCCTCTTCTCATTCTTTTGTCCCCCAGGGTAGGACTTTTTCCTTCAAGTTCAATTCTATGCTTTTAATCGTCCCTGTTTCCTTGGAATTATTCTCTGAGCTTCAGTGAACAAACTATATGAAAAGTTTTTAAAAATTCCCATCCCAGGCTAGGCATGGTGGCTCACGCCTGTAATCCCAGCACTTTGGGAGGCAAAGATGGATGGAATCACTGGAAGTCAGGAGTTCAAGACCAGCCTGGCCAACATGGTGAAACCCTGTCTCTGCTACAAATACAAAAATTAGCTGGGAGGCCTGAAGCAGGAGAATCACTTGAACCCAGGAGGCGGAGGTTGTAGTGAGCCAAGATCATACTAACACACTCCAGCCTGGGCAGCAGAGCGAGACTCTGTATCCAAAAAAAAATTCCATCCCAACTACTTCCTAACTGGCTAAGAATATCCCTGGCTAAAGGAGAGGAGATAGCTTGTTAGGGATATTTGAGGTTTCTGAAATGGAGAGAGTGGTCTTATAAGGCAGCAAATTATGTTCCCCTTCCTCTCTTATGCTGGTAATGGTGTGGAGCCCAAGATGCTTGGAATGGACAAGACAGTGATCCCCAGACCTGGGTGAGGAAGGGTGTCAGTAGCAACAGTGCCTTGGTCCTTTTCCATTCCTGAATGGACCCTATCCAATTACCAACAGCATGCTGTCTCCCCACATTGCAGGGCCAGCCTTGGGAGGGGGAAGTAGGAACTAGAAAAAAACTGTAAAACAGCCGCAAGTACTTTAGAAGATCTTCCTGGTAAAATGCAAGAAGATATCAGAAAATCCATTGTATTAGTGATCAGGGAGATAAGGGGACATTTTGGTTAACAAACCAGATAGACCAATTTGTAATAGAACAAGTAGTTGCCAACGTCCAGATGGAGTAAAACAGGGGCTGCCCTCCTTTGCTTGAGTTCCTAGAGTCTGGATCTAGTCACCTTAACAGGGTGGAGTACAGTTCTTCCTTTGTCCCCTAGGGTGGTTATTGGAAAAATTCCTACGTGAACCTGAGATTTTCTTGATGCTTATCTAGCATGGATGCCACGGTGAGTTGTTGCTGTTGTTTGGATGATATTCTGGGATTTGAGGGGCCTTTCCACTCATATCTGAAACTTTCTAGATCCTTGGCCTCCCAAAGTGCTGGGATTACAGGCATAAACTACCATGCCCAGCCAAGGATTTTAATCCGTGGACACAAAGGCAACTATTGGATGCCAAGCTCTTAGGCAGCATGATATAGAACAGAATTGCGTACTCAGTGTGCATGCAGCCACTTCCCACCTCTTCAGCCGTGGCAGGCTTTGCTAATTGATCACAACATACATTTTCCCTGTTATCACACATGGCTTCGTAATCCGTCTCCTCACAGTGCACCAAGTAGCCACCACCAACCTAAGTGGTGGCACAAGAGAGGAAAGTTTGGTCATGAGTGTCGTGCTGGGAGAGAAAGGCAGGGATTAGAGGCCACCCCCAGCCTACCCGATGTGAAGGGCCATCCCCAATTTAATAACTGTGTAACCCAGGAGTGTGTTCCGTAGCCACAGGTAGCCTCCTTTGGAAAATGATCCCCCCAGCTGCAAAGGGAGTTTTTATCTCCCTGTGAAGGGAGGGGGTGGACCACACTCCCTCAAGCCTGGAGAAACTGTTTGTAATTTGACTCCCATTTCCCCAAGCTTAGCTATTACATAAGCTTCTTCAGAAGACAGGCTGTTTGGTTTAGCATTGTGACTGTGACTGACTAATGCATTTGTAGACATCATGTCAGCTTTGTGTGTGCCCCTGTCCTTGGCACCCTTGTTCCTGTCCCCTATGGCCTTCACCACACTGCTGTACTTACCCACAAGTGTGTGGGCTTCCCCGGGTTCAAGTTCTTGCGGGGAAGCTCAGCATGGAAGACAGGTGTGTTCATGGGTATTCCTTTACCTGTTTGAGCTGTGGCCTCCTTTGAAGTTTTCTTGGAGCTGAGCCTGAGAGAGCAGCTTCACCCTGACAGGCAGAACCAATCCAAATCATCAATCAGTATCTGCTTAAAATGGGCCTTGCAAGTTGTGTAGCCTGGTGGTTACCAAATGCTGGGTGCAGATATGCATGATAGAGTGCTTAGTCCCAATACGATGCCATCCCCTGCAGGCCAGGATTGGGGCTCATGGGCCTTCACGGGGCCAGTCCCATCTACCACCCACCATAGACCTCTAAAGGCCATGGAATTCCTGGTAGTGGGGACTCCAGCATCATGCCATGGCTGGACTTTGTTGAATTATCACTGTTAGACAGTTTATCCTCATGCCAGACTGATCCTAGTTGTTCTTTTTAAAAAATTACTCATGTATTTATTTTTTAAATGATTTATTTTTATTTTTTATTTTTATTTTTTAGAGACAGGGTCTTGTTCTGTCACCCAGGCTGGAATGGAGTGGTGTCATCATAGCTCACTGCAGCCTCCAACCCCTGGGCTCAAGTGATCCTCCCACCTCAGCCTCCCAAGTAGCTGGGACTAGAGGCACACACCACCACACCTGGCTAATTTTAATTTATTTGTGTAGAGACGGGGTCTTGCTATGTTGCCCAGGCTGTGAATCCCACTTCTTCATATTACCATGCCTGAGCCTCACTCTGCCCTCCAGAGGCCTGGAACAAAGCCGATCCTTTCTTGTTGCCTTTTGTTAACACCTGGTCCTCTGCTCCCAATATGGCCCAGCCAGCTCAGACAGAGGTCAGCAGGTCTGTTATTGTTCCACTGCTGGACATGATGACATGATTCTTTTCCTGGGAAAGCTCAAGATGCATGAGTTGTCTCATCACTCTTTGTTCTTGTTGAATGTGTGGTTTTTGAATCCTGCCTCCTCTACCTTCAGCCTCCCCAGTACCCACAAAGTCCTGCTAAATGGGGTTATGGTCAATGGGCTTCATGGGACAGTGACAAGTCAGAGATCTGAATGAAGGAGCACAGCTGGGAGAATTGGAGTTACGGAGCCGACCTGTGGGGATCTGAGTTTCACGACTGATTTAAAACCAGGAGATCTGTCTATGATGACAATGCCCAAAGTCTAGAAGGTTCATCCTAGCAGGAGTAAGACAGTCAGTCCACAAAAATCCCATGGGAATGAGATTAGGGGAGTGATTTCTAATTCAGGTATTTGGAGCTCCAAGGGCCCCAGAAGCCTCTTTGCTCATGAGTTAAAGCATCTTTATGCTGGAAAAAAAAAGGATGCTATTATTCAAAGAAATGTGTTGTGGGAGGGTGGGGGTGTACATCCTTTAGGAGAGAAAGTAGGTCCCGAGTGAGATCCCAGGAGTAGGAAAGCCAGCACTGTTTGTTTTGTTTTCTTCTTTCCCTCGTGCTCAATGGTACAGGAAACACAAGGAGAAAGGACCCATCGCCTTCCTCCAGGCTACTGCCAATATTGTGTAGAGAAGAATAGCTGAAGAACATGAAAACAAATCTTCACATTTCCTTTTAACAGTGTGAACTTTGAAACACTTTCTGACTCATATTTTAAAATCTCTTAAATTTGAATTCACCTTCCTTCGTGTTGTTTTTCTCGAGGCACTAGGCTCGAGTCCAAAAATGTGTCAACGAACTGCTCCCCCAGAATTAAGCAGTCACAAAGCCTGGGCCCCCTTCTCCCAGCTGAGTGGGCAGGGAAACCTGGCTTTGACCTTCCTACCCTTCCTCAAAGCTGGGCCTCACCTTAGGCCTGAAAAGCCAAGAAATAACCGTTGTAAGGGGAAGAGGAGTCCTGAGACCCCTTAGTTAAAGGACCCTGTTTCCCTCTGGTGAAGTCCTGAGACCCCTTAGTTAAAGGACCCTGTTTCCCTCTGGTGACCGCCAAGCACTGGCTTCATCCAAAAGCCAGCTTCCTGCAGGGATGGCGGCAAGATGGCTTCCAGGAGCAACTGTGTGTTGTGCTTCCAGTTCACAGCTTGTGAAAAGAGAGAGCTTCTGATTGGGCCAACTCAGGACACATGCCTAGCCCCAGCCACTCACTGCGGCTGGGCTCAGGCCGCTGCTGACAGGCTCTGGCCCATCAGGACCCAGCACTGAGTAATAGTGTGGGAATACACAGATCACCACCAAACCAGTGCCTCTGTAGTTTTCCCAGAGGTATATTTATTCCCCCAAATAACACTCTTGTAATAGTCTTCTTTCTTTTTTGAAGGTGGGGAGTATGAGGAGTTCTGTAGTACATCCTGCCCACTCGCCTGCCATACTTTGGGTGATGCTATTATTCAAAGAAGTGTGTTGTGGGAAGGCGGGGGTGTACCCTGCCATACTTTCTTGCCTTTCCCTTAAAGGGTCAGCCCTCTGGAGCTGAGTCTCTGCTTCCCCAGATATGCACTGACTCTGTCTCTCCCTTTGGGGTCAACAAGAGGAATGAAGTTCAGACTTCGTCAGACAACAGGGGCTGAGTTAAGGCTCTGGGGGAAGAGGTGAACACACCTCAGTGGCCTGTTCCTGCTTCCCCAAGGGTCAAGTGCCTTGGCCTCAGACTTCCTTCTGGCCACAATCAAACTATTTTGGTTCATCCACCCAGATGTTAGAAAAATTAAGTACCCTGCCCTATTTCCCCTTGCTTCTGATTTCTCTTCTCATATCACACATACTTCCTGGATGACCTCACCCGACCTGGCCTCCACAGATCCCTCCCATGGATATCTTGCCAGTCCTGGACACTGTGTTGACTTGTGGGCCCATGTATCCCATTCTCTGCAGGATGTTCCATCTGGATTTTCCAATGCTGGGCTTGCTATGTCTCCATGGAGCTGGTTTTCCTCCAAATGAGGTCTTCCTTGGGGATCCCCTTTAAGTCTTGATGATAACTATTGCTTTCCCAGATCCTGGCAGTTTGTGCTGTGTTCCCATCACCCTCTAGGGCTTTTTCTGGAAGTGTGGATAGGTGAGCCCAGTCTGCAGCCCACTGGAGCCATGGCTGCCGTGGGCTGCCCCAGCACCCAGGCCAGTGCCCTGTCTTGGGGCCACCCTGCTGCTGTGTTTGCAGCACCATGGCAGTTCTTTAATTAGACCAAGCAGGGTTTTCTCAGACGGGGGTGGGAGGAGGTGTGTGGGTCTATTGGGGGAAACTAGGTCACCTGAAAACCAGTAATCAAGAGGGAGCTGTCCTCGAGCCCCAGCTCCAAGGAACCCAGAGGGGCAAGGTGGGAGGGGCTGGCGGGGAGGGCCAAATCAGAGAAAATGTGCCTCTGGCCCCTTTTACTGGCCCTTGGGAGACATTGTTCTCACCTTTCTCCAGGGGGCTGGGTAACTGCCCTTAATTCCTTTGCTGGGAGTAGGGAGGACACTGCAGTGGTTCCTTCTGTCTGCCTGGGGCCTGCCACCCTGGGGCCCATGGAGGGAGCACTGTGCTGTGAGTCAGGCCCCAGGTTTAGTTACTGCTCAGCCTCTGTATCCTTGGAGCGCGTCACCCACTCCCATGTGTCTGTGCCATCCATCCATTGCACAGGAACTGTGTCTGCCTTTACCCTGCTGCCTCTCTAGCCCTGAGCACAGGCTTGGCATGTGGTAGATGCCCCCTAAATATTTGTCAAACAAAATGATGAGTTTATATGAGTGCTTCTCTTGTAAGATTATTGCCACGAGGATCAATGGCAAGACGGGTTTCCCAAATGTCAGTCACTTATAAGTTTTGCCAACGCTAAACGCCATTGTCATTAAATTTTTCTTTACTATCAACTTGCTATTTCCAACTGAAATAGATTTGTTTAAAAAGGAAATTTTATATCACAACCATAAACAAACAGTAACTGTGAAAACAAATCCACAGGAAACAAAACAATGTTATTACATTCTATCCTAGATACAGTGGCTTGCCCAGGCCAGGAGCTGAGGCCTGCTTTCTCTTTGTTTACAAGGAGGATTGGCATAGTTATAAAGATGTTAAGGGTCTGTTAGCATCGGACTGACATTTTCTCTGGAGAAAGTCTGAAAGATTAAAAGAGAAGTGAAAAGCGTATATACCCTGCTCTCTCTGTGGGTCCATGCTATGTCAAGACTTGTTCCTGTACTTTTGAAAATTTCCTTGGAATGGATTCTCCTTCCACACTTAGGGAAGCACTTGGCTGAGATGATGGCTGGGGAAGTTCTTTGAAAGGGATAAAGTGCTGTAACAGCGTAAGTGATTGGTACCATTACTCTTATCTTTACTTTTAGCATGTGTTTGGTACCTTCCACTCAGAGGTGATCAGTCATAATAATGAAGAAATGAGTAACTGTGTACAGGATCTTAGGGCTGAGAGACATCTCACAGAATACTTACGCCAATCTGACACGGGTGGAAATTTTATCCTCCAGTGAGTGATGAGGAACTTGCCACCTCCTGAGACAGCCATTGACCACAAGCATCTTTGTCAAATTGCTTGTTGGACAGCTCTGGAGGCCGGCATCTGTTCTTGGGGTTCACACAACTGCTTCCTTGTACTTCCTTGTCCCTCCAAATGAGGTCTTCCTTGGGGATCCCCTTTAAGTGTTGATGATAACCATTGCTCTCCCAGGTCCTGGCATTTGGGCTGTGTTCCCATCACCCTCCGGGGCTTTCTCTGGAAGTGTGGACAGGTGAGCCCAGGTCTCATGAGGAGGCCAGTCTGCAGCCCATTGGAGCCTGGCTGCCGTGGGCTGCCCCAGCACCCAGGCTAGTGCCCTGTCTTGGGGCCGCCTAGCTGCTGTGTTCACCCTGCTATGTGTTGGGGAGACTCACAGGCTCTCTTTCCTTTCTTGTGCAGATTGGAGCTCTGGTTATTTGGAAACTGCTGTCTCATTCTGCCTAAGACAGAGCTTGCAAACTCAAATGACATTGGAGCTGGCAAGTGATGTCAGTTAGTGAGGGCAGTCAGGCGGGAGTAATGGGGAGCATTGGGGACTATGGTAATGGGAAGGGTATGTGCCCTATCTAAAGGGGACAGCCCGACTCTACACCAGTTGATGGTGATGCCGTGTGAGCCCACTGTGGCCCCATACCAAGATGTTCTAAGAAAAGCTGAACCCCTGATGTTGGATATAAAATCTCCAAGTTGTAAATGTAAGAAGTGAATTAAAATATTTTAAAACATGGTGTGGACTTCGACCAAACAAACCAACAAACACGATGTGGATCACAGGAGGCTTTCTGGTTAGGCCTGGCCCACAGCCACAAGTGGCTCATCACTGCCAGCAAGACTTCTCTGGGCAGCCACGTCCTCTTCGGGCCATGTTTGTGCATGTTGGTTTCCAGAGTTCCCTCCATTGTGGTCAGCCACTCTGTATACCTTTGAACGCTGCCTAACTCCCTCTCAGCTTGTGTCTGCTCCTTTCAACTGGTGAAATCTTACTTCTGCACTGAAATTCAAATCCGTTGTCCTGTATTCTGGAAAGCCTTCCTTGAGAACCCCGGGTGGACTGGCTCTTCCATTATCTAGCTGTGGTTTGTTGGGTAAATGACTTAATCACTCTGTGCCTTAGTTTCCTCATCTGGAAAATAGGCATGATAGTACCTAGTACGACTATTTTATTAGGTTACTGGGATAATTAAATGGATTTATAAGATAAATTGACAGACAGAAGGCAGAGCTGGTCCACATCCATCTCTGAATCAGGGCTCGTCACAGAGCAGGACTTCATTCAATGTTTACTCACTCGAGGAGGTGGAGTGAAATAAACTTGTGGTCTGCTAGCTCCCAGAGAGGTCTGACTATAATAATGATATTGTGTGGTTGTGAATTGAACTCTTTTGAACTCCTTCCTTCTAAAAAAGTGACCAAAACATCTATCTAAGTGGCTAAAATAGAAAGCAGTGACAATCCCAAATGCTGGCAGGGAACTGGATCACTCATACATTGCTGGAGGGCATGAAACCAGCACAGCCATTCTGGAGAACAGTTGGGCAGTTTTCTTTTAAAAGTAAACATGCGCCAGTCTCGGGGGCTCACGCCTGTAATCCCAGCACTTTGGGAGGCTGAGGTGGGCAGATTACCTGAGGTCAGGGGTTTGAGACCAGCCTGGCCAACTCCGTCTCTACAAAAATACAAAAATTAGCTGGGCATGATGGTGGGTACCTGTAATCTCAGCTACTTGGGAGGCTGAGGCGGGAGAATTGCTTGAACTTGGGAGGCAGACGTTGCAGTGAGCCGAGATCACGCCATTGCACTCCAGTCTGGGTGACAGAGCGAGATCTCGAAAAAAAAAAAAAAGTAAACGTGCAATTACCATGTGCCTTATCACTTGTACTCTTGGGTATTTGCTCCTGAGAAACAAAAACTTATGTTTACACAATCTGTAGATGAATGGAACAGCCTTAAACTGGAAACAATGCAGATGTTTCTCAATAGGTAAATGGTTAAACAAATTTGGGCCATCCATAAAATGGAATACTCCCCAGCAACAAGAAGAAATGCACTATTGATGCATGCAGCAATGTAGATGAATCTCAAAGGAATGACGCTGGGTGAAAAAAGCCAATCCTCAAAGGTTACCTGCTATCTGATTCTATTTATATAACATCATTTGAAATGACAAAATTCTAGAGATGGTGAACAGATTAGTAATTGCCAAGGCAGGGACAGGAGTGGGTTGGAGGGGGAGCTTAGAGGAGATAGGTGTGGTTATGAACTGAGGTGGTAGATACATCGATACAATTGCAAAAAACAAAACACATCCAAATAAGTATATGTAAAACTAGGGAAATTGGCATAAGATTGGTGGGTTGTATCACTGTCAGGTTTCTGGCTGTGATATTGTATAGTAGTTTTCAAGATGCTACCACTGGGATAAACTGGGTGAAATGTACACAGGTTCTCTCTGTACTATTTGTTACGCTCCCTGTGAATCTACAATGATCTAAAATAAAAAGTTTAATTACTTGAAAGTGCATTGCAAGTGTATTCAAAACAGAAATCAAAACAAAACAAACAAAAGGCAACCAAAACCAGCTACCTTGTCTCCCGTTGAGCCTTGCCATTGGCTTATTTATGCTGGAGGTCACACCCACTCAGACCCTGGAACTTTTGCCCTTTGGGCATTGCCAAGCCAACCCCTTCCCCATTCTGCCTGTTTACTCTCTGGTCTCTGAGCTGGGAGAGACATGAAGAATGACCTGGATCTGACCCAACCTGAGCACCTGAGGATTTAGCCTGAACCCTGCTCTTCAGCTTCCGTAGAAAGGGCTTTTGGAGGGGTGGGTGATGCGGGCAACCCAGGAGATTAACAACGCTTCCTGAAACCAACCAGGGGCTAACCCAATACTCTTTGAGACAGTGGGCCACATCACACAGATGTAGACTCCTGCCATTCTTTCCTGTTACCCAACAACCCCAAACCAGCCTTGCCTGCTGGTTCACAGACATGCTGCATTTACATCTCCCTACCATTCCTCCTCCAAGCTTGTGTCTCATTGCTTAAGTGTCTTAACGTTTTGGGCCAGCTCTTTTTAAAAAAATTATTTTTATTTTTTTGTAGAGATAAGGGTCTCGCTATGTTCCCCAGGCTGGTCTGGAACTCCTGGCCTCAAGCTATCTTCCCACCCTGGACTCCCAAAATATTGAGATTGCAGGCTTTGAGCCAGTGCATCCAGCCCCAGCTCTTTTTATTCCTTGCACCTGTAACTTCTGGGAGGTGGATAGGACACTTTGTAGGTGGAGGAACAAGCTTAGAGGATCAAGTGATTGTCCTAAGACCCTTTCCCTCTGTGTCTGAAAGTTCATAGAGTCTGTGCTGAAGACCAGCTGGCTTTAGACTCTGAAATTTTGTTGACCTCATGTTATTTGAGACTCATGAGAGCAAGAGATGTAATTTTTTTAAAAGGTCATTCAAAGAGAGAAACTTTGAGATTTTCTATGTCCCAGTAGTTCAGCAGTTTTCAAACTTTTTTGTCTTAGGATTTCTTTAGTTCCTTAAATTGAGCATCCCAAAGCGCTTTTGTTTATGTGGATTATATCTGTCAATATTTATCATAATATAAATGAATATTGAGAAATTTTTAAGAATGGCATTAATTCCTTTAAAATAAAACCATAAACCCATGATATATTATAACAATATAATAATCTGTAACATTTTTATTAGACTGCTATAAAAGCATAACATATAATATATAACATTTTGATGAAAAATAGCTATTTTTCAAAACAAAAAAAATTTAGCAAGAAAAGTGATGTTTAAAAATTTTGCAAAATTCTTTATGTTGAGCTTAGCAGCTGGATTCTTGTATCTACTTCTGCATTTAGTCTGCTGCAATATCACTTTCCATATAGCTTTGGGAACCACTGTATACTCATAAGATAATGAGTGGAAAAGGTTAGTAATATCTTAGTATAGTTGTGAAAATAGTTTTGACCTATGGACTTCTTGAAATGGTTTCAGGGATTCCCTATGGGGTTCCCAGACCACACTTTGAGAAACACTGCAATAGTATATTGTTTCTTCTGTTCTCTTTCTGGTCCTGTCCGTCCCATCTCCAGAACAACTTGCATCCCATAGTGATCAGAACAAAAGAGGCTTGAGCAGAAGTGTCAGATATTCATAATTCTGAGGGCTTGGACGTTTGTATAGTCTCCAGATTTTTGGGGGTCTGCAACCCCCATCATGTCCTGACCCTCCCTGCACCCCTTCTGGTTCCAGCACCCAGATACCCAAATCCTTAAAGTAGGGTGACTCTATACAAGAAAACTAAAATGGCATGGTTCCTGTTAAATGGCTGTGGCTAGAGAAGCAGACAACCAAGCTATCTAATAGAGCTCTCTGCAGTGATGGAAATATTCTTTATTTGCATTGTCCAGTACGAAGCATGTGGCGATTGTGCACTTGAAATGTGGATAGTGCAACCAAGGAATTAAATTATTTTACTTTATTCTAATTAATTTAAATTTAAATAGCCACAGGTGGCTACTGGCTGCTGCATTAGACAGCACAGCCAGACCTTGCTGATACTTACAGGGCCACTGTAAGGATTTGCACTTCTCTCGAGGAGCAATGGATGGAAAACCTCAAAAGCGTTTTGAACACGGGGCGTTGGGGAACGATCAGATCTGAGTTGTGGAGTCTGACACATGTGTTCATCTGTGTCTCCCTCCCTGCCACAGGCCACACCATGAGGCCCCAGCCCCACCAGAGGCCCCGCGCTGCCCTGGCCCCCGGTGCACCGTGCTAGCCCCCAGCCAGGGCGTTGGGGAGGGCGGTGGCCATGGCCAGCCACGTGGACCTGCTGACAGAGCTGCAGCTGCTGGAGAAGGTGCCCACGCTGGAGCGGCTGCGGGCCGCCCAGAAGCGCCGGGCCCAGCAGCTGAAGAAATGGGCACAGTACGAGCAGGACTTGCAGCACCGCAAGCGAAAGCATGAGCGGAAGCGCAGCACGGGCGGCCGCCGCAAGAAAGTGTCTTTCGAGGCCAGCGTGGCCCTGCTGGAGGCCTCGCTGAGGAACGACGCCGAGGAAGGTAGGCCCCTCTGTGCCTTGGCGGCCACGCAGCTGTCTTGGCCTCTGATCAGGGTTTGGAATCCACGTTCTGTGCAGTAGACGTGTGGGCAAGGCAGGTCTGCAGACCCACTTCCAAGTTCCAGCAGCCCCATTCCTCTTAGGAAGTGGACGTTCCTAGGAACTTCGAATTTATCTTAGACTTCTTTTTTTTTCCTAAGACAGGGTCTCGCTCTGTCTCCCAGGCTGGAGTATAGTGGCGCGATCTCGGCTCGCTGCAACCTCTGTCACCAGGCTCAAGTGATCCTTCCACCTCAGCTTCCCTAGTAGCTGGGATCACAGGTGTACTGCCACCATACCCAGCTAATTAAAACAAAAAAAATTTGTAGAGATGGGGGTCTCATTTTGTTGCCCTGGCTGGCTCGAATTCCTGAGCTCAAGTGATCTGCCCACCATTGGTCTCCCAAAGTGCTGGGATTACATGCATGAGCCGCAGCGCCAGGCCTAGACTTTTTGTTTAAACATCTTCATTCATTTGTTTTTATTTATTTATTTATTTAGACATAGGGTCTTACCGTGTTGCCCAGGCTGGTCTCAAACTCCCAGCTTAAAGGGATCCTCATGCCTCAGCCTCCCAAGTAGCTAGGATTATAGGCAGGCCACCTTGCCCAGCTGTATTTTTTTGGGAACAAGGATTCCAGCCTTTGGCTAAGGAATACCATAATAACTTTCTTTCCCTCCCACAAATATTTACAGACAACCACAAATATTTACAGACAACTTCTTTTGCATTACTTTCCTAGATATAGTGGTGAACAAGTTGGATCTGGTTTCTCCCCACCAAAAGCTCAATACTCGCAGGATCTTGCATTTCATAAAGCTCTCCTCTGTGCCAGACCCCATGCCTGGCACCCTCTGAATGCTGTTCCGTGTATTCCGTGTATGTAGCCTTTGCTGCAGTCATAAATGGTGTAGAGGGATGGACTCTGAAGTGAGACTGCCTGAATCTAAAACTGACTTTCTCAGTTCCCTACGTGAGCTTGACAAGTAGACAAGTCTCTTCCACTCTCTATACTTCGTTTACACCTCTGTAAAATGGGGCTAATAAGAAAATCCACTTTAAGGGCTTGCTGTGAACATTAAGTTAGAAAATCCCTGTGAAGTTCCTAAACATGGTCCCTTATGCTGAGGAAGTGATTATTACTGTTTTATTTTATTATATTAGTATATTTTATTTACATTATCAGAGGATGTCCATGAAGTCTGAAAACAGATATAGACAATGCTGTCTAGGACATTTTCACTCTGTAAAGTGAATAAGTAAATAAATGTAAACAAACTTGTATACACATTCATATAATCTATGTTTCCAGATTTTTTTCTTTTCTTTTTTTTTTTTTTTTTGAGATGGAGTCTCGCTCTGTTGCCCAGGCTGGGCAGAATGCAGTGGTGTGATCTTGGCTCACTGCAAACTCTGCCTCCCAGGTTCCAGCAATTCTTCTGCCTTAGCCTCCCAAGTAGCTGGGATTACAGGTGTACACCTCCATGCCCTGGCTATTTTTTTAAATTTTTAGTAGAGATGGGATTTCGCCATGTTGGCCAACCTGGTCTTGAACTCTTGACCTCAGGTGATTCACCTGCCCTGGCCTCCCAAAATGCTGGGATTACAGGCATGAGTCACTGCGCCTGGCCTATGTTTCCAGATTTTATGGATACCTTGTACTGGTCATATTTAATTTAATTATATTATTTTTGTGTCTCATGAGCTAGATATCATGATCTGTACTGTGTACAGTGCTTTAAGAGCCATGTATGATAACACCCATTTTACAGATGGGGGAACTGAAACTCAGAGAGGTTCAGAACCTTGACCAAGGTGGCAGAGCGGGATCAGAACCACCGGCATCCAACTCTTGTCACTGCCCTCATGGCCTTATAGGTTTGCTTCCCGTTGTCAGAATGAATGGAGGATCCATGATTTAACCACAGCCCCCTTCCCTGGGCTTGTTCAGAGGCGGTCTCGCCTGCTCATTGTGAGCCAAGGTCTGTGCACCTCCCTGTTCCCCTTGGCACCTCTGGCCCATCCCTGTATAATAAGCCTTCCTGGCTGTCCCTGGAGAGGCCTAGCCATGCTTCCTGGGTCCCTGCACACACCTTCCAGCCAATGAAAGAGCAGAGAGGTGTGGCACTTCTGGCCCAAGAGGGTGCTGGGTTTTAGTCACCTTGCTCTTCAGGTTCTAGAACCCTCTGAGAAGTGTAATTCCACTTCCACCTGGCTGCAGAGGGCTCTAGGAAATGAGCCTAGAGGCATCCCTGGAACCACTCTGCTGGGAGTTGCTCCGCTGAGAGCCCGGGGTGAGCAGCCCCGGTGAGAAAAGAGGTGGAATCTCGGGCTTGGGGACATGGCCCCGAGGCTCCTTCCCACATGCAGTTTGCCGAGTGACGCAGCAGCCCCATCCCCACGCAGTGGGTGGCTTGTCATGATGTCTAATTTTTGTTGGGGGCGGAAGTTCATCAGCTCTTCTCTCACCCCTCGTTATTGACTGCCTTCTTCCCTGACAAAGTCCCATTGCCCCTCCCTGAGGGGCTCTGTGCATGGGCTGCAGGCTTCAGACCATCCTCCCAGCCCCCTGCCCAGCCCCTACCGCTTGCTGATGTCTTGTTTCCTGGTTAGAAGGAGCACTGGGCTGGGAGTGGAGGGATCAGTGCCCCTCAGCCCTGCCTGTGACTTTGAGCAGCTTGTTTCACCTCTGTGGGTCCAGTTTTTTTGTTTTGTTTTGTTTTGTTTTTGAGATGAAGTCTCGCTCTGTCGCCCAGGCTGGAGTGCAGTGGTGCAATCTCGGCTCATGGCAACCTCTGCCTCCCAGGTTCAAGCGATTCTCCTGCCTCAGCCTCTCGAGTAGCTGAGACTACAGGCACGCACCACCACACCCAGCTAATTTTTGTATTTTTAGTAGAGTTGGGGTTTCGCCATGTTGGCCAGGCTGGTCTCAAACTCCTGACCTCAAAGTGATCCGCCCACCTCGGCCTCCCAAAGTGCTGGGATTACAGGCGTGAGCCACCACATTCAGTTTTTTAATCTGTAAAATCAGGTTTTGAAAGCTTGCCCTCAAGAGGGTATGGCAAGACTTAGACAAGGTCCTGGCTGTGACAGTTCTTTGAAAGGTTACCCTGAGACCTGTACCAGCATGGTGATGACACACTTTATTTTGTTTTGTTTTTTACAGACTTTAATGTTTTTCAGAACCTAAACATGCACAAATACATTCTTCTTGTAAAAATCAATCAACATAGAAGTGTACAAAGTAAAGACTCCTTTCTGTCCCTCCCTTCCTCCCTCTCTCCTTCCTCGCCTCCTTTGCTTTTTTTTGTCCATCCATCACTACTGTTGTTAGTTTGATGTTTCTTTTCCAGGTATTTTTTTCATTTGCCTATGCATTTGTGGACTTAAGAGAAATATAGAGCCAGGTTTCTTTTTTAAAAAGTTTTTACATAAGTGATGGTATCCTGGATACATTATTCTGCAATTTTCTTTTTTTTCCCATCCAATGGTATATCTTAGAGACGTTTTCATGCCAGAACATGTACAGTACAGATCTGTGCCATTATTTTTATCTGCTGTGTAGTATTCCATAGTATGGATTACCAGAATTTTTGAACTAGCTCCTTACTGATGCAGATTTTTCCAGTAGCTTTGCTTTTGCCACAGTGAATGTTTTATTTCCATGTGCAAATGTTTATCGAGGAGAGATGTGGTGAAACGAAGGAGATGGATCTGAAGGTATTAAATTTGAATGAGAAAAGTGCTAGACCCCATGGGCTGGTACTGCTGTCTCTATGGAGCAGCCAAGTGAGGGGAAGGGGCCAGAACACTGTGCTCTGTGGCAGGCTCTGGGATTGGTTTTGGGGTCCACAGGTGCCTGGGTTTGGATGAGGGGTGTGAGGCTGCCATCAGTCAGCCCTTGACCTCACTGGGCTATGCTCAGCTTCCTGACAGCACTACAGAGCCTGCTGCTTCCAGCAGGCTGGGAATGGCTGCTTCTTGCTGGTGGAGCTGGTGTTTGGGAGGCTGCCGGGGTGTTAGCTCACAGTGGCGTGGGAGCATGGGGTGGCAGCTCCCCCGCTCCCCTGAGCTCACAGCAGCCTCTGAGTCAACCTCCCCCACCTGCCTAGGGAATGTGAGTTGTTTCCAGAGAAAGGCAGGCTGGGAACTCACTGAGTTTCATCCTCTGGTCCCATATTGCCTTTAGGCTAGTGTCCTTGTCCTTGGACCTGCCTGAGCCCCATGCTCAGTGCTCTCACTGCCATCACCCTCTGCCCCAGGCAATGCCAGCTCCACCGAGATCCTCCCATATTCGCTGCATTATCTTACCTCCACACCTGTGTATATGCAATTCCCTCTCTCTGGGACACTCTTCCTGTGACTAACTCCTGTAACCCTCAGCTTTGAGTCTGGCGTGACCTCTGGGGAGCCATCTGTGAGCCTTTTCTGCACTCCCGCCCCTTCACTGGTTAAAGTAGCAACTCACTACGTAGCTGATGTTTACTGAGAGACAGTGTAGTGTCATGGCTAGGAGCACAGACCCTGCAGTTTGTCCTCCAGGATTCAAATCCCAGCTGTACCGTTTACTAGCTGTGCATCCTTGGGAAAGTTACTTTACTTCTCAGTGCCTCCATCTCTCCATCGGTAAAAATGAGGATGATGATGTACCTGCTTCGTAAAGTTGTTGGGGGGATTAAATTTAGTTGATAAATGTTGAAGTGGTATGGTAAGAGCTATATAAGTGATATAAATTGTTGTTATTCTACACTATTATTCGACATTTACGTAATCTATTATTACAACATATTCTGATTGTCATCATTGTTATTATTTATCAGGTACTTTGTACCAGGCAGCTTGCCTTATGTGTGTTATCTCAGTTAATCTTCACAGCAACTCTCTGAGGTTAGAGAGTCAAACCCCATTTTAAAAAAATAGCTTGGGGTTCAGTTTGCATATTATAAAATTTGCCCACTTTAAGTGTACTATTCAATGATTTTCAGTAAATTTACAGAATCGTGCATCCATCAGCCACAATCCAGTCGTAAAACATTGCCATCGCTGGATGGGGTGGCTCACACCTGTTATCCCAGCACTTTGGGAGGCCAAGGTAGAGGATCGCTTATGCCCAGGAGTTCTAGACTGGCCTGGAGAGCCTGTCTGTACTGAAAAAAAAAAAAAAAAAAAGCCAGGCGTGGTGGCACTTGCCAGTGGTCCCAGCTACTTGGAAGGCTTAGGCAGGAGGATCGCTTGAATCTGGGAGGTTAAAGCTGCAGTGAGCCATGATTGAACCACTGCACTCTAGCCTGGGTGACAGAGCAAGACCCCATCTCAAAAACAAACAGAAAGCATTCTCGTCATCCCAAAAAGAAGCATCATGCCCATTTTCAGTGACTCCCGGTTCCCAGACCCAGGCAACTATAATCTACTTTCTGTCTGTATAGATTTGCCTTTTCTGGACATATTATTTACGTGGAATCAGACAGTATATGATCTTTGTGATTGGTTTCTTTCATTCAGAATACTGCTTTCAAGGTTCATCCTTGGTGTGACATCATATATCAGGGCTTCATTCCTTTTCATTGCCCTGTAGTATTCCATTGTATAGATATGCCACCTTTTGTTTATCCATTCACCAATAGGTGAACATTTGGATTTTTTCTATTTTGGGGTAGGATGAAGAATGCTGGTAAGCAAATTTGGGTACAAGCCTTTGTGTGGATATATATTTTCATTTCTCTTGGGTCGTCACCTAGGAATAGAATTGTTGGGTAATATGGTAAATTATGTTTAACTTTTTAAGAAACTGCTGTACTGTCTTGGAAAATGGCTTCACTGTGTGAATTCTCCTCCCCCATTTTACAGATGAGAAATTTGAAGCTCAGAGAGACTAAGTCACCTGCCAAGGTCTCAGGTTTTAAGTGTCAGACTCAATCCCAGGATTCAAACCCAGATCAGTTTCTCCGAAGCCCGTGTATTTAACCACCAGGCAGTCCTGTACTTCCTGCTTTTGTTTTCACTAGAAAACTAGAGAACCCTCAGTTGCTGTTCTGATCTGTGTTTGTTTTGGCCTTAGGCATCCTGGTGTTTCTGCTGGCATCTTGGGCCCTTTGATTTGGGGGCCCCAAGATAAACTCTTTAGCCCCAGATATAACTTCTTTCTAGGGCCACAATAGCCCAGCCTCCCTTGAAACCATCGAATGTATGTTAAGTTGTTAGAGACTTCTGTTTTTCTCTCAGAATGTGTAGGGTTTTCTTTATGGAAATTCTCATTCAAAAAATGTTTGAGTGATTCTTCTGTACTCTAAATTTAACTCTTATTAAATTTAATGATTTTTCTCACTGTAAAGATTTTCAAACTCTTTTTTAAGCAGTGGAAACTTTTCTTTAAATGAGATATTATGCAGAAACCCAATATGTAAAACAAAGGAAGGAGCTGTTCTGACTGGGGTCAGGTGGGTGGGGTGCTCAGTCATCCCTGCCACCTGCAACCCCCTCCCCCACCCCCAGGCACAGTGCTGGACGCCTGGGCCCTGCCGCCCCGGTCTTAAACCATTGGCTCATCTACAGGAACTAGCTCAGACTTTCACTTTTGGTGATTTTGAAAAGGGAAGTTTCTTTTCTTCTAATTATTAAAAAAAAAACCTGTTATTGTTATAGAAACTTTTAGAAGTACAGAAAAAAAGAAGCATTAAGAAGAAGATAAAATCACCCATATTCCCCCTGAACAGCAACAACCATTGACAATATTTTGGTATTGTTGTGTCAGGAAGCATCCTGGGAGGAAACAAATGGTGATTTTATATGGGGTGATTTGTGGAAAGTTTGATAAAGGGGCAATTTGTAAAGGGTCTAGGGAAGTGGTCCTCAAACTTTTTGGTCTCAGAGGCCCTTTCTATTCTTAAAACCTGAGAACTTCTAAAAGCTTTGGTTTAATTGGGTTCTATCTACCCATATTTACTGTATTCGAAATTTAAACGGAGGTATTAAATATTTATTCATTCATTAAGTCAGAATGATAAACACATTATCTGTTGACTATCTGCTTCTGCATAGCAGATGAGCTCAAAATTTGCAGCTTGAAACAATAAACATTTACTGCCTCACACAATTTCTGTGGCTCAGGGATCCAGAGCAGTTCAACTGGGCGGTTCTAGTTCAGGGTATCTCATAAGGTTGCAGTCACTTCAGGATTTACCTGGGGCTGGAGAATCCACTTCCAAGATGGCTCACTGGCATGGCTCTTGGCAGGAGGCCTCAGTTCCCTGCCATGTAACCCTCTCTATAGGACAGCTCGAGTGTTCTCTCAGCATGACACGTGGCTTTTTTCAGAGTGAGTGATCCGAGAGATAGAGGAATCCACAACGCCTTTATGACCTCGTGTTGGAAATCATGTACCATCACTTCTACCATCTTCTATTCATGAGAAATGACTCACTAGGTCCAGCCCACACTCAAGGGGTGGGGAATTAAGCTTCATCTTTTGAAGAGAGAATTTGTGGACATGTTTTAAAACCACCACATGTTAACATAAATATTTTTATGAAAAATTATATTTTTCAAAAAAAAAGCAATGAGGAGAGTAGCCTTGTTTTGTATTTTTGCAAATCTTTTTAAGATCTGGCTTAATGGAAGACAGTTGGAGTATCTTATCTGCTTCTGCCTTCAATCTGTTGTGATATGTTATTTTGGTTGAAGTAAATAAAGAAAATCTTATGTAGTTGGAAAAGGGAGGAAATATTTTAATTGCTTTTTCAGATATTGTGGATATTCTTTGATACTACATCTAAACTCAACAAGTAGTAGTTTCTTAAAGGTTAGTTGCAGTGCGGAATCTGAAGCCATATCAATTTGCATCAAAATCCATTGGTCTGTCTTGCATTTTGAATGGTTCTTTTACCCATGTGTGCTTTTTTTTTTAATGTCATATATTGGATCTGTTAGAAAATATTGGTTCACTGAGTTATACAGAGCTTCCAAATGTTGACACATTGCTTTATACAATATAAGAAAATGTATAGTTTCAATACCAATCTTGCCATACAATTATTCAAGTACTGGGAAACTGTAAGTTCGTGGTAGCTATAAAAGTTTTCTAAAATTTGGATTTTTGCTTAAAAGTTCAAATTCTATCATTGGTAACAAATGCTGTCAGTTGTGAGGAGATCCATTTGCCCTTTTTAGGAAAAAAACACTGCCTGTTAAATGCTCAAGTCTGAATAACCATTGTTTGAAAGACATCCTTTTTTTAAAAATTATAATTTAGGTTTTAGGGTACATGTACACAATGTGCGGGTTTGTTACATATGTATCCATGTGCCATGTTGGTTTGCTGCGCCCATTAACTCGTCATTTAGCATTAGGTATATCTCCTAATGCTGTCCCTCCCCCCTGCCCCCACCCCACAACAGCCCCTGGAGTGTGATGTTCCCCTTCCTGTGTCCATGAGTTCTCATTGTTCAATTCCACCTATGAGTGAAACATGCGGTGTTTGGTTTTTTGTCCTTGTGATAGTTTACTGAGAATGATGTTTTCCAGTTTCATCCATGTCCCTACAAAGGACATGAACTCATCATTTTTTATGGCTGCATAGTATTCCATGGTGTATATGTGCCACATTTTCTTAATCCAGTCTATTGTTGTTGGACATTTGGGTTGGTTCCAACTCTTTGCTATTGTGAATAGTGCCGCAATAAACATACGTGTGCATGTGTCTTTATAGCAGCATGATTTATAGTCCTTTGGGTATATACCCAGTAATGGGATGGCTGGGCCAAATGGTATCAAAAAGTGGGCGAAGGACATGAACAGACACTTCTCAAAAGAAGACATTTATGCAGCAAAAAAACACATGAAAAAATGCTCATCATCACTGGCCATCAGAGAAATGCAAATCAAAGCCACAGTGAGATACCATCTTACACCAGTTAGAATGGCCATCATTAAAAAGTCAGGAAACAACAGGTGCTGGAGAGGACGTGGAGAAATAGGAACACTTTTACACTGTTGGTGGGACTGTAAACTAGTTCAACCATTGTGGAAGTCAGTGTGGCGATTCCTCAGGGATCTAGAACTAGACATCCTTTAAGTAAAACTAGTGCTCCATGAGAGAAGAGGCTAGCTTAGCACACAGCTTAAAAAATGGCTCAAGTAATGCAGCTGGAGACAATGATTATTCTTTTGCTGAACTTCCCATTTTGTCACATGGAATATTAAAAGGACATGTACTTAAGGATTAAGGTTTCATAAACTTAATACATTTTACTGCTTTATCAAGGATATTTTTGAGGGAAACTGGTATTGATTTTTTTTCTTTTGATTGCACATACAAAACAATGAAGATGGTGATTGCTAGTACAGCTTGGTGCCACTAAGTTAATCTGTTAAAACAACAGTAGTTTTACCTACCATTGCTTTTACAACATCAGTGCAAATGTCAACACAGTGGAAAATGCAAGTAATTTCTTAGTGTTACTATGAAAATTGTTTTGATCTTTTAATACCCTGAAAGAGTCTAGGGACCACTTTCAGAACCACCGGTTTATGCGGGTCAACAAGGAATGGGGCAATAACCTGGGATAGCAAAAGTTGGGAGATCTTACCCACCCCACCCCACTCCCTGGGCCTGAAGGAGACAAGGAAATGGAACCTACTGGAACCTAAGGAAGGTACCTTACAGAGAGGGCTGCCTAAAGGAGCGGTGGCTGCCACTCCATGCCCCTGCCATTCTGGTGCTTTCGGTGACAAACCTAACCAGAAAGCGGAATGCAAGGAAGCCTTTGATGCAGTGCAAGTCAACTGGCTTCCTCAGGCACGGAGAGGGGAAGATCTGGAGGGACAGATGGGGCGGAGAGTGAGCCCAGCTGTCTTCAACCCTTCTGATCTACACACAAACAAGGAGTGAGTTTGTGCACATTTAAAAAACAACTTTTAGGGCCAAATGTGGTGGCTCATGCCTGTAATCCCAGAGCTTTGGGAGGCTGAGGTGGGAGGATGGCTTGAGCCCAGGAGTTCAAGACTGCAATGAGCTGTGATGGTGCCACTACACTCCAGCCTAAGTGACAGAGGAAGACTCTGTCCCTAAAAAATAAATAAACAAATAAATAAAAATATAAAAGTAAAAACAACTTTTACCCTAACATTCACTTGTGAATTCAGCAAAATTAGTCATCTGCTAGGGCTGTGGTATCAGGGAGAGCCTGTCTGAGGAGGTGATTTGGGCTCAGACCTGAATGTGGAGGAGTCTGGAGGAAATGTACAAAGGATGTGTGATGGGAACAGGGTTGGCGTGTTTGAAGACAGGAGAAAGATGGGAGGTGGAAGAGTAGGGGGAGGAGGTGGTTGGGGGAGAGCATACTGACCTTAGAAGACTAGAGTAGGAACTGTACATTTGATTTCGATGAAAAGCCACTGGTGGTTTTGAAAGGGGAATCATATGATGAGACATAGATTTTGAATTAGGGATGGATTTTCCTGGTTGCTGAGTGCACAACGGGCTGTAGGAATCTATTTTCACAGGGCCATGAGGGGAGCAGGGAGGCTCGTGAGAAGCCCTCACAGTAGCGTAGGTGAGAGCCTATGGTGGTCACTGGGCGATGCAGAAATCAGGAGGTGGAGCCCACAGGGCTTCTGTATCAAGTGATGGAGGAGGCACTCAGTGATGACTTTTGGGTTTTTGGCTTGAACACCTAGGTGGATGACAGTGCCACATTTTGAGACTGGGAAGATCGGAGTAGGAGGGAGGAGGGGATTTGGAGAGAATTGAGTTCTATAGGTCTGTCCAAGTTGACACGTCCTTTTAACATCCACATGGAGATCTTGAAGAGGCAGATGAATATGTGAGTCTGGAGCTCAGGGGAGATATCAGGGATGGTTATAATACTTGGGAAGTCATCAGCATGATACAAGTGCAGTATTTTCAAAAATACAGGACTGTAGGAGGTCATCTAGGAAGCAAGCGTAGTTGGAGCAGAGAAGGGATCACAGAGAAGGGATCACTAGAGAAAGCTCTGGGACACCTCAATAGCTGCATGTTGACCCAAGAAGAAGAGAACAAAGGAGACCAGAATCATCTACTCAGAAGGTAGAAAGAAAACGAGGAATAGTGTGGCTTCTCAGAAGCCTGGAAGAAAGGACTGTCAGCTCAGTCAAATGCTGTTGAGGGGTTGAATATTTTGTCTTATCTTTATATACTCTTTGGAAAAAGAGATTTCTAATGATGACCTCATATATCCTGTCATGGATGTTCCATAATTTATGCAACTACTCCCTTATTATTGCATGTTGAGGCCATTCCCAATTTTTGCTACTATAAATTATGCCGTGGTGAATATCAATGTATAAAAGTATTTGGTTGGCCGGGCGCAGTGGCTCATGCCTGTAAATCCTAGCACTTTGAGAGGCCAAGGCGGGAGGATCACTTGAGCCCAGGAGTCCAAGACCAGCCTAGGCAACATAGTGAGAACCTATATCTACACAAAATTTAAAAAATTATCCAGGTGTAGTGACGTGTACCTGTGGTCTTAGCAACTTGCTGGGTGGAGGTGGGAGGAACTCTTGAGCCCAGGAGGTCAAGGTTGCAGTAAGCTGTGATTGTGCCACTGCACTCCAGCCCAGGTAACAGATTGAGACCCTGTCTCCAAAAAACTAAATAAATAAAATAAAAATAAAAAATATTTGGCCACAGCTTTGATTATTTACTAGATAGATTCCTAGATGTTCATTGGCTTTGAGGTCTCGATATAAACCACTCATTTGACTACCAGAGAGGTTGTATCAGCTGTGTGTATCCATCCCTACTGTCTCCCCACCTCATCACTACCTGCCACATCAATGCTGGATGATGACATTGAAAACACACCTTTGCTGATATATTTGATATATGGAAAATAGTCCTGTTGTCTTAATTTGCATAAAATCGAGACAGTTAAGGTTGAATATCTATTCATAAGCTTACTGGTCATCTCTCTCCTTCTTTGAGTTGTCTAGTTTGTTTGTCTTTTTTTTGTTGTTGTTTTGAGATGGGGTCTCACTCTGTCCCCAGGCTGGAGTGCAGTGGCACAATCTTGGCTCACTGCAACCTCCGCCTCCCGGATTCAAGCGATTCTCCTGTCTCAGCCTCCCGAGTAGCTAAGATTACAGGTACCCACCACCACACCCAGGTAATTTTTGTATTTTTAGTAGAGATGGGGTTTCACCATGTTGGCCAGGCTGGTCTCAAACTCCTGACCTCAGGTAATCTGCCTGCCTCGGCCTCCCAAAGTGCTGGGATTACAGGCATGAGCCACTGCACCCGGACTATTTGTCCATTTTTTCTACTAGTGTGCTTCTTATTGGTTTCAATGATTGTGTACGTTTATGTTTGTGTGTGTGAGAGGAGACAGGGAGAATGCGAGATAGCGGGAGAATGACATTGGAGGGAGAGACGCCAACTCTTTGTTGTCATGTATGGTTCTTATATTTTCTGCAGTGTGTGTATGTGTTTGCTTTAACGTTTTGTTTATAATAATTTTTATGCCTTGGAGTTCTCATTTTTTATATTGTCAAACCTAATGATACTTGATTTCTTTTTTTAAAATCATTTTATTTTTTGTTTTTATCCCTCTAAAGCAGGGACCAGAAAACTATGGCCTGAAGTCCAAATATTCCCACTCTCTGTTTTTGTAAATAAAGTTTTATTGGAACACAGCCATGCCCATTCATTTACATATTATCTGTGGCTGCTTTCACATTACAATGGCAGAGTTGAGTTGTAACAGCGACCATGTAGCCTGCAAAGATTAAAATATTTACTTTCTGGCCCTTTACGGAAATACTTTATGGGCTCTTGCACTAAAATGTTTCCTCATCTAGTGATGTCTATTAAACCTATGTTTTCTTCTAGGGTTTTTTGGCCTTATTTAAATAAATAGGTAGTATTTCTGGACTTCATTTTAGTATAGAGTACTAAATGAAAATCTGTCTATATTTTGTGTCCAAAGCATCATCAATTGTCCCAACATCCTTTCCTTCCCTACGAGTTTGTGAGGCCACCCTTGTACTCTAGAGCCTCATCTGTAATGAAGGGTAACTCTTCAACCTGTCTATTCTGTTCCAGCAACCTATTTTGGTACCAGTTACATACCGCTTTCATCCTTGTAGGTTTACATTGTGGCTTAATATGTGATAAAACAAGTTTTTCCTCA
The DNA here is from genome assembly GCF_028878055.3 of Symphalangus syndactylus. Lineage (NCBI taxonomy): Eukaryota > Metazoa > Chordata > Mammalia > Primates > Hylobatidae > Symphalangus > Symphalangus syndactylus. The sequence goes on along the minus strand of NC_072446.2, from coordinate 33,704,932 downwards.
GATTACTCTTCTTTTTCAAAATGTTCCTGGTTATTTTCAGCTGTTCACATAATATTTAGGACTGTTTGGTCAAGTTTTCCCTCCAAACCTCAAAAATAGATTTCTCCAAAGCTTTGCAGGGACATGGATGGAGCTGGAGGCCATTGTCCTTAGCAAACTAACACAAGGACAGAAAACCAAATACAGCATGTTCTCAATTATAAGTGGGAGCTAAATGATGAAAACACATGGACACATGGAAGGGAACAACATACACTGGGTCCCTATTGGAGGGTGGATTGTGAGAGGAGGGAGGAGATCAGGAAAAATAACTAATGGGTACTAGGCTTAATACCTGGGGGATGAAGTAATCTGTACAACAAACTCCCATGACACAAGTTTACCTATGTAACACACCTGCACTTGTACCCCTGAACTTAAAAGTTTTTTAAAAATTAAAATAATTAATTTGGACCAAAGTGATACATTTATCATACTGAGTTTTTCTAAGCAGGCAAATGGCACAAGTCTCTGTTAAACATGTATTCTTTCTTGTCCTTTAGGAAAGCTGTAGGGTTTTTTGTTTGTTTTTGTTGTTGTTGTTGTTTTCATATAAGTCCTGTTTAACGTCTTAAAAGGAGGGTTTTGGGTTTTGTACATTAACGTTATACCAAGCGAATTTACTGAATTCACCTTAGTCTCAGTTTTTCAGTGAGTTATCTTCGGGGTTTCTATTTAGAAAAGAACATTATTTGCAGATGATAAGGTTGTCTGATCATCCAGTGTTTCAGTGAGCCTGGAGATCTGAGTCCTATCCAGATTCTATCGTCTCTCCCCTTCTCTCCAGGCTAACTACTTCTGTTCCTTTTCATATTCTTTTATGACATGTGGCTTTGAGATTTGTGAACAGGCTCTACTCTGTCTACGTTCTTCCCAAAGTCTGATCTGGCTCACTCTAGAGTGAATGGAACTGTCACTTTCCTCGTTCTGGTTGGTTTTGCCTCTTAGTATGACTTAAGTTTCCATTAGCTTTTTGGGTAGCTGCTGTTGACTCATATTGAATTTATAAGAAAACAAAACCCCCAAGTCAATTTCCCATTAATGAAGCTACATTTTCCCCATCCTGATTTAAAACAAAAAACAAAACAAAACAAAAAAACAAAAAACTGTTTGTTGAAGCATAATCATCAGACAGAAAAGGGTAAAACTGGTTGTATTTTCATGTGCTGAGCATACCCATGTAACTAATCAGCATTCAGATCATGAAACAGAACATTACCAGTACCCCAAAAGTCTTCCTGGACACACAGTTGATTTTTAACATTGAGGTCAAGCTCTACATATATCTTGTTGAGTTTTGAGCCCAATTATCTACCTGTTCAGATAATTTTGGATTCCTGAATGATACGTTAGGACTTTTGTGTCACCAGTGACAAAAACTCAAGCTAACAAGGTTAACAAAACAGTGTTCATGTAGTGGAGAGTTCAAAGATAGCACAGCTTCAGGCACATGTGGATGCACGAGACTACCAAGAAATGTCTCTGAGAAGACGACTATCAGCAGCTTGAAATATATATCCTAAATCCTTTTGGCAACCTCAATAAGAATAATTTCTTTTCCCAGAAGTGTCCCAGGCTCAACAAGTCCCAGAATGGAACCTCATTGGCTATGAGGTCAATTCCTGAGTCAGTTGTAATGGCTAGATAAGGGAAGCAACGCTGTGATTGGTCTGATTGGAGCCATATGCCCACTCCTGGAGTCTGCTTCTCCCAAACACACGGGCTGACACTTGGTATTATGTTGTTCCTATCCACTCCCCCAGAAATATTGGGATGCTGTTTCCAGAAGGAGGGAGAATGGATGCTGGTCAGGCCATAATTAAATATATTCACCTCAAATGAAATATTCACCAGCAATTTCTACTCCATATCATTCATAATTGCAATAAGGATTTGCCTTCTAGACCAGAATTGTGCAATAGAATTTTTTTCTGATGATGGAAATGTGCTGTCCAATACAACAGCTGCTAAATTTTTAATTGTATTTAGTTAGAAATAATGTAATTAGTCAACTGTGGCTAAGCTAGAGGCTGCTAACTTAGAAGCACAGTCATAGGCCATTATCCAAATCCCTGATAAAAATGTTGAATAGGGCCCAGCGTGGTGCTCACGCTTGTTAATCCCAGCACTTTGGGAGGCCGAGGTGGGCGGATCACCTGAGGTCAGGAGTTCGAGACCAGCCTGGCCAACATGGTGAAACCCTGTCTCTACTAAAAAATACAAAAAATAACCAGGTGTGGTGGTGGGCACCTGTAGTCCCAGGTACTCGGGAGGCTAAGGCAGGAGAATTGCTTGAACATGGGAGGTGGAGGTTGCAGTGAGCCGAGATCATGCCACTACACTCCAGCCTGGGCAAAAGTACAAGACTCCATCTCAAAAAAAAAAAAAAAATTGTGGAATAGGTAATGGGCAGAGATGCTGCCTGAGGCCACACCCCTGGAGACCTTTTCCAGATTAATGTATCAAAGTCAACTATTACCCACTGGGAATAATTGTGCAACTGAAATGAACTTAACTACATTGTTATTTGCAGTTGGTATGTGGGAACAGTAGCAGAAGTCTCTACAATTTAAAAAAAAAGAGCTGGCTGGGCGTAGTGGCTCATGCCTGTAATTCCAGCACTTTGGGAGGCCAAGGTGGGCGGATCACCAGAGATCAGGAGTTCGAGACCAGCCTGGCCAACATGGCGAAATCTAGTCTCTACTAAAAATACAAAAATTAGCTGGGCATGGTGGCGCATGCCTATAATCCCAGCTACTCAGGAGGCTGAGGCAGGAGAATTGCTTGAATACAGGAGGCGGAGGTTGCAGTGAGTTGAGATTGCACCACTGCACTCCAGCCTGGGTGACAGAGTGAGACTCCGTCTCAAAAAAAAAAAAAAAAAAATCCATCTTTTCCTACAAAACTTGGAAGATGATTAAATTACAAGAAAATGTGATGGATCAGAGTAGCGATTCATGCACAGACATTTATGGAACATAGTCTGGACATCATCAGGCTGGCATTGGTGGTTCAGTAGTGAACAGAACAAAATGGGCCAGGCCACCTTAGAGCTCAGAGTCTAGCAAAGTCATTGTGAAGAGAGCATAGTATTAACATGCTTAACAATGGATGGTGTTATTATAAAGAAGGCCTTGCCGGGCATGGTGGCTCACACCTGTAATCCCAGCACTTTGGGAGGCCAAGACAGGAGGATCACTTGAGGCCAAGAGTTTGAGACCAGCCTGGGCAACATAGTGAGACTGTATCTCTACCAAAAACAAAAACAAAAGCCAGGCATGGTGGTGTGGGCCTGTAGTCCTAGCTGCTTGGGAGGCTGAGGCTGGAGAATTGCTTAAGCCCATGTGGGCAAGGCTGCAGTAAGTCACCATTGTGCCACTGCACTCCAGCCTGGGTGACAGAGCAAGGCCCTGTATCTCGGGGGGGCGGGGAGGGGGGAAGGACTTGTCAAGAACAGATGCCAGAAAAAGGGGGCTAGGAGATCATTTATGAACAATTTTATTTAAATATCATTCAGGGGAGAGGACACAGTGTGCAACAACTTTGATGATTACCATTCCATTGCTAAGGACATCTGATTATGGAAAAAGGGGACTTCAACCCATGTTGGTGATCTTGGTGTAAGCATTAAACATGATGATTATGTACTTCCTTACAACCTTCTGATTATAATTTGGCATCCCAGCCAGGTCTGCCTACAAGCACAGAATGAGTTGACTGTGCTTAACTGAATTTCAGACATGCAAGGCAATTATTCTCCTGTGATTGTGGCATTGTGTTTTAATGCAGCAGCCTCATAAACTTGGATAGTATGAGACTGCTCTTGGGAGAAGAAACTGCTGTTGGTAGGCTGGTCAACCATGGTCGGTCACCAAGGTGATACCATCCTAGGGATCTTGGGGATATTTAACCAGTTGGAACTCCCTTGGAACCTCCCCCAAATCAAACCACAATGACACTCAACCAGCATTTCCCCAGGGTGTTAATAAAGAGATATATGAGAGGCTTGTCAAGTGCTCAATGGAGTCTAGACATTTTCTATCTTTGAAATTTCTCAGTCTAGTGAACCCATTGAGAAGATAGATGAGGCATTGCTGGCATGATTGATTCTTGCTTGGCTTCTAGGGACCACTGTTACCTTTTTTTTTTTTTTTTGCGGGGGGCGGGGGTAGCATGGGGGGATAGAGTCTCGCTCTGTTGCCCAGGCTGGAGTGCAGTGGCATGATCTCGGCTCACTGCAACCTCCGCCTCCCAGCTTCAAGTGATTTTCCTGTCTCAGTCTCCTGAGTAGCTGGGATTACAGGTGCCAACCACCATGCCCAGCTAATTTTTGTAGTTTTAGTAGAGACAGGGTTTCACCATGTTGGCCAGGCTGGTCTCAAACTCCTGCCCTCAGGTGATCCCTTCCCCTCAGTCTCCCAAAGTGCTGGAATTACAGGCATGAATCATCGCACCTGGCCCCACTGTTTCCTTTCTAATGGAGTGAGAAAATGGTCAGTATTTCTGTCAACGAAACTCATGAGGCTCTTTGTACGCACGGACTTCAGGCCCTTCTCTCAACAATCGCCAAAGCTGGAGCATCACGTGGAGGAATACTGGGGTTTGAAAAACAGGAATGTTTCAGAATATTCTCAGAGTATTACTTTTTCCAACATGTCCATCCCATATTTGTACCAACAAATAGAGCTAGTCCCACTGCCCTCATCATTTGTCTACCATGTTAGGCTGAAGAAGTTGCATGCAGAGCAGAGGTGAAGACTAAGAAAGAAGATACAAGAAACCTGCTGAGTAGGGGAGAGGGAAATGGTACCTCTGCCAGTTATGCTGGAAAAGCTAAATGAAACCCAAATCTTGATGGAGGTGTTAGGGTTTTCAGTCTTTCAAGAGAAGCTCAAGACACAGGCTTTTTGGCTTAAGGACCCCAAATTTCCTGGGCACCACAAAAGTAGTAGTGGCAGTCCTCCAGGTGAATCAATGTCAAGAGCTAGACTGTAATCACTTGCCTTTTGTTGCATTACAAACCACTCTTGAAACACTTAGTGGATTGAAACAACAACTTCTTATTTCTCAATGATTCTTTGGCTTGACTGGGCACTCTTTCTGCTGGTCTTCCCTGGGCACTTCTTCTGCTGGTTCTGTCTGGGCTCACTCATGAGGCTACAGGTAGCTGCTGGGTCAGCCAGTGTCTGGGGCTCAGCTGGGATTACCTGGCCTCTCTCTGCATGTGGTCCTTTATCCAGCATGATGGTCTCAGGGTTCCAAGCAGGTAAGCTCCAATGCACAAGTATTTATCCAGCCTTTGCCTGCATCGTGCTTGCTCATGTCTCATTGGCTAAAATGGATCACATGGCCAAACTCAGAGTCAGTGTAGGAAGAGTCTATCAAGCGCTTGGGTACTGAAAGGCATGATTCATTGGGGGCCATTGTTATAATCTACCACACATTCTAGACTTTGCTTTACTTTAGATCCGAATTCTAGCAACTTGATGTGATAACCCTGGGCACGTCATGTTGCTCGAACACTGTAATTGGCTATTGATGTCCCTGGAATGTCTGAGATGTATGGGGTGGACCAAACACTGCCTCTCTCTGGGAACCCCGGACTTTGGGTTGAGAATGCCTAGTGTGTAGTTGGTATTGACTCTAAAACCATGTGGCATTCAGAATTCAGCACTGGGCAATGGCGCATATGCTGATTTAATTTTATTAGCCTATTAGTTGCATAGTCACAACAGTGATTTATGTGATTTTATAATATTATGTTGAACCTTCAGTAATTGGGGTTAACAATTGTAACAGAAACAGGAGTCGAAACAGGAGTAGAAAAATAATCATGAGCCAGATGGAAGAAATTATTAGTTCACAAATGCATTGTGCTCAGTAATAAAATCTTTCAAAATGTGGATGACATAAGTGCACTAGAATATAAAGAGGCCTTCAGTGGAAAGCTTGGGAAGCTCTGCAGAGATGCAGTGGACCTTGAAGGTTAAGAATATGGAGTCAGACAAAACTAAATTTTAATCTCTATTTTGTGACCTTGGGCAAGTTACATAACCTCTTTTGGACTCAGATTCCTCATCTGTAAAGTGGAGAGAATGATGCAGGGAAGGGAGGGGAGTGGGTTACCGTGAAGATTCATAGAAATCAAGGATGGACAGTGGACATGGTCGGTGTAGCTGTTACTACCATCTGCCAGTAGCCTCAGTTACAATAAGCCAGAAGCAAGATTACCATCTCTTCCTTTCTCTTTCTAATTCTTCTGCTCCCCACATTGCCATAACTACTCCCATTTTCTCTATCTCTGTTTACTCAATGGTGGCCTTCTATCAGTCAGTCACATAAGAGTATTCTTATTGCAGTCACTTACACTTTAGTATGAGTGAGTTGGCACTTTTTTGCAGCAATTTTCATTGGAAGCCAGTGGGAAGTGAAAGGCTTTGGCCACCCCACATAATATATGACTTAAAGCCTGCTTCCAATAGAGAGCCCTTGCAGAGTCTCTAAAAGAAAAGGACCTGCTCCCTGAAGAACTTCTGAGACCGTAGACCTCATGGTGCCTGGCTTTTCCTGGTTCCCATTTGTTACCTCTAAGGATGGCCATGAATATCTGTTTTGGTTGACTTGAGCCATTTGAATGTCTAAAACCCATCTTAATAACCAAAGCTCTTTGGAGGGACCTTAATTAACTTCTTTAAATTGCTTTCTCTAACCTTTTGGAATTAATGCAATCTGTTCCCTTGTTATTAAAACAAAAAACAAAAAACAAAAAAACTCTAGGATACTTCGCAAAACTTCTCCCAAGTTACTTGGCACCTAACATTTTGTCAAGGAGACATGGTGGCCAACCTTCCCCTGAATGGGCTCAGTTTCTATATAGTCATTCCTTCCGGCTCATGACTTTCTTCTCCATTTGCTGCCCACGGACGCTGAAAATAACTTGTTTTCTGGCAAGCTTGGGATGAGATTCCTTATGATTTAATCAGATCCATAATGAAGCTCTCCCAGCTTTCAGGAGAAAACATCCTGAACTGCAGGGCTGGTTAAGGGCAGGGCCCTGGTGAAGAGGAGGAGCCCCCTGCCTGAGCAGCACACTTGGAGCCAGGAGAGCTGCAACAGGGCCATGCCACCCACCCAGTGGGGTGCCCCCATTGTGGCTGAGACTCCTGGCAGTGCTCCAAGGTGTGTACCATGTGAGCTGTGCCTTCCCACTCCCTGCAGCCCAGACTAAAGGCCTCAAAGATAATAGGCAGGACATCCCATCTGTAAATACCAGCTGCTTGGTCCAGGAAGAGACAGTTTCCTACATATATATATATATATATATATATATATATATAGAGAGAGAGAGAGAGAGAGAGAGAGAGAGAGAGGAGGAGGAGGAGGAGGAGGAGGAGAAGGAGGAGGAGGAGGAGAGAGACCAGGACAGACTTGCCCTGGCTGAAACCAGGATTCCCTTGATGGTTCCAAACTGATGTTAAATTAGAGGATAACTCCAGATACGGTAACAAGCTGGGGGTGGCAAAGTAGCTGGGTAATGAGGGAGCATCTGAGTAGGTGACAGAGAATTGGATAATGAAGAAGCAGGTAAGGTGATGGGAAGTAGCTGGGGCGAGAGGGAGTAGCCAGGCAATAAGACAAAGTAGCTGGAGAATGGGAGAGTAACTTGATGATGAAGGCCAGGCACAAAGTGGGAGTTACTGCAGTGGGGCAACAGAAGACAGCCCCAGACCTGGGGTAGAGGCTACCCTGACCTGTTCCAGTTGCCTTCATTTTGCCACTTCCTTAGGTCTTGCTGCTGAGAGGTAAACTCAGCCTAAGTCTGTACCAGTTAGCTGGAATCTAGGCTGTTGTAAACTGTTGTGGTGAAGCTCCCTGGGAGTGAGGCTGAGGTTGTAGCAGTAGCAGGTAGGTGCGGTGAGTTTATTTCCTTGAGGGAGGGGCTCTCTCTTATCTCAGCCTCTCAAAAGATGGGTAAGGTTTCCTGCCAGAGGTCCTGGCACAACTCACGCCTGAGCCCCCAGTTTTCCCATCATCACCTTCATCCTTCTCTCAACCAGATTTTTATTGGATAACTTAAGCACCAGGCATTGTGCTAAAAATCTTTCTATGCATCACTCGTTGCATCCTCTCAACAACTCTATAAAATAGGAACCATTAGTAACCCCATCTTACAGGTGGATAAACTGAGCCTTAAAAAGTCTAACAACTTGCCCACATAAGAGGCGTAGCCAGGGCTGTCTGACTTCAGAATCTGTCCTCTAAGCCTTATGCCACAGTCATGGTTACTTCTACATGGAGCATTTCTCCTTCAAAAGCTCACCCCTACCCATTCACTATTTAAGAGCACTTAACAATGTCTGGTTTGGGAGTGAAAGCTCAGGTAGGGTGTCCTGGTTGGGTAAGGAGCCTGAGAAACAATTCAAATGCTCATGGTCCCCACCTACGGTGGGCACGGCCACCCGGCTGCCCTTTTCCAAACCCATTGCCCGTGAGGCCTGTTGGATAAAGTCACAGTTTAGAATCAGTCTTCCCCAGGGTGCACCCACCACTGGCAATCAGACCTCATTTGCACTGAGACATTTATAGTCCACAGTGAATTTCCATTATCTATATAGAATGAGACAAAGAAACAGAAGGCTCCTGGCTTTAGTAAGTTTCTTCTTCTCTCTTCTGTCTGACAGCCATCCTTTCCAGCATGTCTTGGGACAGATGCCATGTCAAGGATCATCTAGGTACTTGGAAAATATTGTATAATTCCAGGCTTTATAATTTTTTAATTAAAAAATTATGTTTGGATCCTGAAGAGCCTAACTATATTCCTTATTTAATGAAAGCAATGCAATCGCATTGTCATTGGTGACGTGGTCCCTCATTTAATAAGCTGCTGGCTCCAAGATAAGCCATCCATTCCAGGAGGTTCTTGATTGGTAAAATTGTTTTGCACTAAAAGGAGCTTAAGGTTAAGCACTAATTAATGGAAGGGGGTTGGATTTTATATAGATAGATCAGTAGGTAGGTTTGAGGACATGTCAAATACACCATCTTTGTCTCTGCAGCTGAAAATATATATTTAAAGCCCACACAACTCCATAGATTTCTTAAAGCTCCATTTTTGGCAAGTATATTCCAGTCTTGGTGTGCTCTGGTTAATAAGCAGCTTCTGACTCAGGGCAGTCAGTGACTGATGGTTGCATTGACCCAAGTATCTCTCAGGACACAACTGATGTGGTCGAAATCCCCCAGGTAGTTTGAGCCCACCAGTCTTTCTTGGTGGACATGGCTTGAGAACCTCAGTTGGGCACTAGGACACTACCTTATCTCAGGCGGCCAGAAAAAAATATTATAGACTGGGTGGCGTAAATGATAGAAACATATTTCCTTACAGTTCTGGAAGCCAGAAATCCAAGATCAAGGTACCAGAATGGCTGGTTTCTCATGAGGGCTCTCTTCCTGGCTTTCCATCTTCTCTCTGTTTCCTCACCTGGTGGTGGTTTGGGGGAAAAGAGACTCTCTGGTGTCTCTTTTAAGGACACTAATCCCATCATGGGGGCCCCACCATCATGACCTCATCTAAAACTATCTCCCAAAAGTCCCATCTCCAAATTCCATCGTACTGGGGATAGGGCTTCGATGTATGAATTTGCGGGGAACACAGTGTAGTCTATAGCAGGCACTTTCTGTGGCTGGGCAAGACAGCTGGCTTCTCTGATGTCCCTGGGGTTCTCTGTGATGCTAGAGAAACTGATGGGGGATTCTCTGGAAGGCTTAGGGTGGACACAAAGGCCTCAAAAAGCTAGAAGCCCATTCCCACGGCCTGGCTGCATTGAAGGAAAGTTTACTGCTGATTGGAAGAGCTATGGGGTATTCAGATCCTGCCAGAACACAGGACATATCATTTTGTAGGGGAGAGCCCTAGTCTTTGAAAACTTCCTGGTGGAAAGGAAAGGAAAGGAGGCAGAGGAAAGGACCAAACCTGATTTATTGGGTAAATATTAATAAATGAATGTACCTAGTGGCTGCCATGCTCTTCTGGCGATGAGATTGGAGGAAGGGGATATGATTCAGACCCTTAAACTCTGGAGAGAGCAGTGGGCTTGTTTACCAAATCCCTGATGCTACCCAGAGAGGTGCCCAGGAACTGGAAGCAAGTAGGGATGTAGAAGGAACCTGCATTATTAGGGAGGTATCCTGGTTCTCTATTGTCACATAAAAAAACTATTCTAAAATTTAGCTGCTTAAATTACCTTACATGGGTCAGGGGTTCAGATGGAGCACAGAGGGGAAAATTTGTCTCCGCTCCACAATGTCCAGAGCCTCAGCTAGGATGACTGAAACAGTCATCCTGTAGTCCCAGGGCCTCCCCACGTAGCCTCTCTACCATGGTGGCCTTGGCAGAGTCAGACTTCTTAGATGATGGCTCAGAGCTCCAAGAGCAAATGTTCCAGGATCCAGGAAGCCGCCAGTTTCTTGAGACCTTGGAACAGCTACCAAGCCGACCCCGACTTAAGTGGAAGGGACGAAGACTCCACCTTCTGATGGCAGGAGTTTGATGGTCACAACTGGGGCTGTCTTTAAACTGCCACGGGAGGCTACCTGCTACAGCATTTTGAAGTTTATCTCTTGCTCATGTGACAGCCCAGCACGGGTATTCATGCTTACTTCAGCCTGTGGGTGGGGAATAGGGAGTGACTGCTAGTTCGGGTTCCTTTTTTTTTGGTGGTGAGGGGGGAGTGTATGAAATATTCTGAAATTAATTGTGGTGATGGTTGCAACTCTGTGCAACCATCCCTCTTAGGCAGCTCTCTTCAACACAGTGACCCCGTACCCAGGCTCCTTCCATCCTATGGCTCTGCCCACTAGATCAGAGCTGTCCAATAGAAAAAGAATTCAAGCCACATGTGTAACTTTATTTATTTATTTAGAGCCAGGTTCTTACTCTGTTGCCCAGGCTGGGGTGCAGTGGCAAAATCATGGCTCATTGCAGCCTCAGACTCCTGGCCTCAAGCTGTCTTCCCACCTCAGCCTCCCAAGTAGCTAGGACTACAGGCACATGCCATCATACCTGGCTGATTTTTAAATTTTTTGTAGAGACAGGGTCTTGATATGTTGCCCAGGCTGGTTTGAACTCCTGGCCTCAAGCAGTCCTATCACCTCAGCCTCCCAAGGTGTTGGGATTATAGGCATGAGCCACTGTGCCTGGCTAGTAATTCTTAAATGCACTAGTAGCTACATTTTTAAAAGGTAAAAAGATAAACAGGTGAAATTAATTTTAATAATATATTTTACTTAATCCAATATATCCAAAATATCGTTTCAACATGCAATCAATATAAAACTTATTAATGAGAGATTTTACATTCTGATTTTTTTCATATTTTTTACATTTATTTATTTATTCATTTAGAGACAGAGTTTCACTCCTGTCACCCAGGCTTGAGTGCAATGATGTGATCTTGGCTCACTGCAACCTCCACCCTCCAGGTTCAAGTGACTCTCCTGCCTCAGTCTCCCAAGTAGCTGCGATTATAGGCATGTGCCACCATGCCCGGCTAACTTTGTATTTTTAGTAGAGATGGGGTTTCACCATGTTGGTCAGGCTGGTCTCAAACTTCTGACCTCAGGTGATCCTCCCACCTCGGCCTCCCATAGTGCTGGGATTACAGGCATGCGCCATCATGCCCGGCTAATTTTGTATTTTTAGTAGAGATGGGGTTTCACCATGTTGGTCAGGCTGGTCTCAAACTTCTGACCTCAGGTGATCCTCCCGCCTCGGCCTCCCAGAGTGCTGGGATTACAGGTGTGAGACACTGTGCCTGGCTTTTTTGTATGTTTTTGAAATCTGAAATTGATGCATCATATGTTGATTCAGATTAGCCACATTTCAAGTGTCGTGGCCACACGTGGCTCGTAGTCACCCTACGGGGTGGTATAGCCCTGGATCCTCAGAGTCCCCTCATTCAGGTTGGAGGTGGGGATTGCAGGGGAGGGATCTGCAGGCCAGATCTGGAAGTGGCAAGTTCTGCCCGCATTCCACTGACCAAAACCCAGACGGTGGTCGCACCTTTGAAAGGGAGACTGGAACAGCATCTAGCTTTGTGCCCAGGAGGATAAGGAAGCAAGGTCTAGCAAACACACTCAGCAGAGTCTCTCCCAGCAGCCAGCAATTTTCTGTGCATCTACTATGAGCTAGTCAGCCTGGTTGGCAGTCTGTACCTAGGTTTTGAGTAAGGTGGAAGAAGTTTTGCTTTATATACTGGTTTCCTTTAGCTCATAGTTCATACTCGTTAAAGTGGCTTCCAGGGGTCTTCCATGCTAACTTGTTTCCCAGTGCTCCCAGGGGCCCCTGCAGGTCCCATTTGCACAGTTACTCATGCTCTTCCTCCCACTGGGAGTATCTGTGTTCTCCTCCAGTCCTGTGCCCATCTTCCCTGATTCTCCCCATTCCCTGGGTCCTCTTCAGTCTCTTACGCTCCCCTTTTATGCCCTGCACTATGTACAGACAGACATACAGGCAGCATGAGTGGAGAAACATGCAGTTCAGAAGCAGTGGGCCTGGATTCCAGCCCCAGTTCTATGACACACCTGCTGTGTGACCCTGAGGAAAGTCACTCAACCTCTCTGAGTCTTATCTGTCCTCTCTATAAAACGGGAATAACCAGAGCTACCTGGTGGGATGTTGGCCCCTGCCTGTCCCAGTGCTGCACAGCTGCAGGCCAAAGCCCAACTTGGTATTTGAGCTGGTTCTGACCTGGGCAGGCCCTAGAAGAGGGCGAAACTCCTTCCCACTGAGGGAGGTAGATTTGATCTTGCGATGAGATGTCCTTGTCTATGAGATGCCTGGGATAGCCAAGACTCCTGTGTCCCTTCGAAGTGATGGCTCCACCTGGAGGGCTAGGCTCTGCCTCAGAGTCACCATCCAGCTTTGGAAACATTTGTCTAGAAGAATCTCAGCATGGTTATGATAGGACCCTGACCTGTCAGTTTTCACCCTGGGATGGGACATCTTCTTACCCCCACCCTTCAGCCAGCCTGCATCAATCTCCTGTTGCCACTTGAGAATCTGGATGGTGGCCCCTGGCCTGCTGCAGTCCTTCTTCTTTTTTGTTTTTTTTTTGAGACGGAGTCTTGCTCTGTCGCCCAGACTAGAGTGCAGTGGTGCAATCTTGGCTCACTGCAACCTCTGCCGCCCGGGTTCAAGCGATTCTCTTGCCTCAGCCTCCCAAGTAGCTGGGATTACAGGAGCCTGCCACCGTGCCCGGCTAATTTTTGTATTTTTAGTAGAGACGGGGTTTCACCATCTTGGCCAGGCTCGTCTCAAACTCCTCACCTTGTGATCCACCTACCTCGGCCTTCCAAAGTGCTAGGATTACAGGCGTGAGCCACCGTGCCTGGCCTACAGTTCTTCTTTTGCTTCTGGTCTCTTACTGGACTCTTGGGAGGCTGACACTAGCCCTGACCAAGCCCAGTCTCCTTGGAGGAGAGGCCCAAGTCCAGCCCACAATGTGTAGGGACCCCCAGCCTTGTTGCCTCCCATGCCTGGCTTCTTGCCCTCTCTCTAGGGGCAGGGCATGCTAGGCTGGCTTCCTGAAGCACCCAGAAAAGTTATGAGGAGGGGACAGTTAATGCCATGTGACCAGTGACCCTGAGCCAGTCCTCATTGCTATGTTCAGAAGAGACAAAGGCAATGTTAGCATAGTGAATGTTGAACTGGGCTGGGTGCCGTGAAAATGATATAAGGCAGAAACTATAAGGCGGAGGATACTATTATACACCCATTTTATGGAAGAGGAAACTGAGGTGCAGAGAGGTTCAGAGACTCACTCAGGTCTCACAGCTCCAAGTACTCAAGTTGAATTTTGACTCGATGTCAAATGAATGCCCCCGACACAACTCTACCACCTAAAAACTAAAAGGGAGATATGAAAGCAAATGTAAGGAGAATATAGCTAGTAGCTAGAGGTAAAGTGAAGAGTCCCAAAGACTCAGAAATAAAATCACTGTCTGACCCTTTGTCCAGAAAATTCCTGATGTAATGGATGGGTCTCATCATCCCAAGAAACCCAGAGTCAGAGTCAGGAATAAGCAGGTCCTTGAGGAAATGAGGAATGGGATGAAGAAGAATGTTCAGGAGGGAGAGCATGGCCACAAGGGTGACTGTGGCCTGCCCTAGGGTGGGGAGTGCAAAAGCAAGATCTTGGAGCTCTTGGCGATTCCTTCCCTGCTCTCCTGCCCACCCCAGATTCCATCAGTTATGGCCTTTGGAGGCTGTCTGATCTCTGCCCTGCTTCCTGGCTCACCTAGCCACTGCTTGTCACCAGTTCAGCTTCCTGGGTGTTCTGATGTTCGAAAGAGGGTGTGTGGATGGTGGATGAGAACATCGTGGTCTATAGGAAGGAGTGGGCTTCAGGGTCAGTAGATGCAATGGTCCCCCTACTTAGTTCCCTGGTGTTTGGAGACCGTCGTGGTGCTGGGTCATGAAGCAGAGAGAACATTTGTGGGCTCTCCCAGCCCAGAACTGAAGCTTCTGAACCATGGTGACTCTAGGAAGCCCACCATCCAGGAGTCAGCCTGCCTCCCTGGATGCAAGCTGCCTCTGGTGCTTACAAACCACAAAAAATGTGGAAATGGGGACGTTCCCAGAAGGCAACTTCCTGGGGCTCAGATAATCCTGGTCTGACCACAGAGACCTGATGCACCTCGTACTTCCCCTCCCGTCTGTGAAGTATGAACTTGGCTGGTTTCATGCTGCTGTGGCTCAAAGATCCCTGCTGACAGGTTTAACTCCCTGCATGACTGAGCTCCTGCAGAGCCCAGGACCGCTCCACTAGGCCGAAGTGAGGGATAATGGAAATGAAAACTTTCCACGTTTCCATGTCTGTCTCCCCATAGCCTGAGCCCACACCATCTGCCTCCTTTTACTCTGGCATGGATGATGGGAAGGACCAGGCCCTTTCCAGGTTCCTGTTCTGGCTCCTCTGTACAGCAGCTGTGTGACCCTGGGCCAGTAGCTTTGCCTATCTGCACCCCAGGTTTTTCATCTGGACAGTGACGGTCACAGTAACAGCCACCTCAATTGTGAGAATTAAATGACCTGTGGATGTCATCCTAGAACAGTGACTTGTATATAGTAGGTGCTCAATAGAGGTTAATTCCCATCTTTTCTGCTGGAGGACCCAGATGAGATGAAAGTTTTCTGTTTAATGAAAACGTGCCCAAAAGCCCAGCAGCACTATTCCTAGATATAGTCCCCCAAGAGAAATGACATGTGTCTACATAAACACTTGTCTACAAATGTTCATAGCCACGTTTCTCACAATCACTCCAAAGTGGAAACAACCCAAATGTCCATCAACTGATGAGGGGATACATGGAATGCGGTCTAGCCATACAATGGAATATCATTCTGCCATAAAAAGAAATGAAGGACTGACACATGCTATACCATGAATGAACTTTGAAAACACTGTGTTAAGTGAAAGAAGCCAGACACAGAAGGCCACGTGTTCTAGAACTCCACTGGTATGAAATGTCCAGAATAGACAAATCTATGGAGACAGAAAGTAGATTAAGAGTTACCTACAGCTTGGGGTGTGGTGGGGAATGAGGAGTGACTGCTAATGGGTATGGGGTTTCTTTCTGGGGTGTTCAGATGTTCTAAAACTGATTGTGGTGATGATTGTACAATTTTGAATATAATTAAAAAAAACTGAAATGTACATTTTTAATAGGCGAATTGTATGGCATATGAATTATGTCTCAATAAAGCTATTTAAAAATGAAAAGTCAGGGAGAGGAAGAGAAACTTACTAGCACTTGCTAGTGCCACTGACTTAAATTGCTTCCTAAATATTCACCCATTTCATTCTCACAACAACCTTTCGGGAGGTCCTTTTATCACCCCATTTTTGCAGTTGTGGAAACAGAAGCACAGAAAAGGTGAAGTAACATGGCCAGTCACACAGCTAGTTAGCAGACCTGGAATTTGAACTCAAGCAGTGGTGGTTTAGGACTGAACCACCACCATAAGCTGCCCCTCACTGCAACCAGAGGTCAGACTGCGTGTGTAACAGAGGGAGTCACAGGACCTCATTCACCCAGAAAGACCACCGGAGTCCCCCACCTCTCACAAAGGGATCTGCCAGGACTTGGGTGCAGAGGGTGTGGGGCCTAGGTACCAGCAGAGAGTCAGGCTCTGAGAGGCAGACAAGAAGTGGGTGTTTCTGGGTGACACTATGGGACTAACACGTCTCTGACCCAGTTTGAGAGTGCCTGGCCCTCCTGGAGCTGGAGCTGCAGAAATCGATTTGCAGACTGCCAGTTTCCACTTAATTAGCGTGGCCTCCTTCTGGCTGGGAAAACACCATTAAATGGGCTGGGTTGGCCTGGAATCATGCCGGTGGCCTCGGCCCTGGTTCTCTGGGGCTGTCTGTCTCTTGGGCTCTGTCCCCTTAGCCAGGCTGGAATTCAGAATGGCCCGAGTTTCTGGTTTGGAGTATGAGGCAAATTCTACCTATGTCCAAGCCCAAGTGTTAGATGATCCTGGGGCCGAGGTTGAGGGCATTGGAAGAAGTAGAGGCTTCACTCTTCATACTCTGCCTCCTTGGGCCCCTTGGTCCGTGTCCTGGCACACAGACCTCTGAGTTGCACAGGGCACCTACCCTGTGCCATGTACACTGCTGCATTCTTTTTTTTTCTTTTTTTTTTTTAAGACAGAGTCTCACCCTGTCGCCCAGGCTGGAGTGCAGTGGCGTGATCTCAGCTCACTGCAAGCTCCGCCTCCTGGGTTCACGCCATTCTCCTGCCTCAGCCTCCCGAGTAGCTGGGACTACAGGTGCCCGCCACCACGCCCGGCTAATTTTTTTGTATTTTTAGTAGAAATGGGGTATCACCATGTTAGCCAGAATGGTCTCGATCTCCTGACCTTGTGATCCACCTGCCTCGGCCTCCCAAAGTGCTGGGATTACAGGCATGAGCCACCTCACCCGGCCTGCTGCATTCTTTAGATGCGTCGCCTGGTACACCTTTCGCTCACATCCTCCACAGGTGTGCTCCACTTCACAGATGAGGAGACTGAGGTGCAGAGGGGTTGTCACTTACTGAATGTTCCCACGGCAGAGGTGGCAGGGCCGGATTCCTACCTCCGGGTCTCCTGCTTCTGGTGTAATCCCAGCTGCCCCTGCAGAGCCTGCCTCTGTTTTGAGGGCACCACCTATCACCTGGGCTTTAAAAACTCGAAAAGTGGCCAGGGGCGGTGCCTCACGCCTGTAATCCCAGCACTTTGAGAGGCCGAATTAGGCAGATCACGAGGTTACGAGTTCGAGACCAGCCTGGCCAACATGGTGAAACCCTGTCTCTACTAAAAATACAAAAATTAGCCAGGTGTGGTGGCGTGTGCCAGTAATCCCAGCTACTCAGGAGGCTGGGGCAGGAGAATTGCTTGAACCCCGGAGGGAGAGTTTGCAGTAAGGTGAGATCGTGCCACTGCACTCCAGCCTGGGCGACAGAGTAAGACTCTGTCTCGGAGAAAAAAAAAATAATAATAAATAAATAAATAAATAAATAAATAAATATTCGAGAGGTTTGATTTCTGCTTCTGGATTCAGAGGGAGGATAATCACTTAGGCAATGGGCCCCTGGGGAACAGAATAGCTCCTAAATCTGGGGTGTGCTGTCCTCTGTGGGCTGAGTGTCTGTGCAGCGGGAAGAAGGGGCACCTCTGGGTTCTATCCCAGACTTGCTGCATGACCTTCAGCTACTGACTTGATTTCTCTGAGTCTCTTTCCCTCATCTGTAGAACGGGGCACAGTAACAGCCTCCTTTGCAGTGTGGATGACACAGAATGCCCTGGAAGGTGCGTTGACACGTGGTCAGCGTCCCGTAGCAGCTGCCTGTTATCTCGCCAGCACTCTTGTGGTTAGCCCTTCAGAAACGAACCCAAAGAAGGCCTGCTTGCTTTTTCTCACACCGTGGATGTCTGGGGTGTGAGGCAAGGCACGTCTTTTTCCCCTGGAGGGAATACAGCCCACCATGCAGGAGATGGCCTGGGATGGAGGGTGGGCCTCCTGGGCCTGGAGCTCAGCCTCTGTCTGGTGATGTCAGGAATCAGGCACGCACTGTGGAGCAGAGCCACCCTGCAGTGTGCAAAGTACTGGTGTTTTCTTTTAAATTGAGGTAAAATTCACAGAACACAAAATTAACCATTTAAAAGTGTACAGTTTAGTGGCATTTAGGTACCCTCACAAAGCTGTATAGTCATGACCTCTGCTTAGTTTCAGAACATTTTCATTGTCCCAAAAGGAAACCCTGGACTCATTAGCAGTTACTCCCCAGTTTCCTCTTCCCCCTAGCCCCTGGCAACCGCTAATCTACTTTCTGTCTCTATGGATTTATCTGTTCTGGATATTTCATATAATACGTGACTTTTCGTGTCTGGCTTCTTTCACTTGGCATAATGTTTTTCGGGTTCATCCACGTTGTAGCATGTGTCAGTACATTATTCCTTTTACGTCTGGATCATATTACATTGCGTGGATAGACCCCCCGCTCCCTGCGCCAACCACACATACCCAGGCTGGCGTCACCCTAAGGTCCACCTTTGCAGTAATGGTTAAAGCGATGTCCCCAAAGGGCACTGTGGTCTTGGCTCCTTGATCTCACCAGCCATTCATGTCCAAACATCAGCCTGGTGCTGATGGAGACAAGGTGGGGAGTGACTCTGGGGGATGGGGATAGTTAAAGATCCACCAGGGACAGATGAGCTTCCTGTGTGGTCCAACTCAGGAGTCACCAGGGTCCATGGTTCAGACTCTGGGATCTGGAGCGAGACCATCTGGGCTCAAATCCTAGCTCTGTTGCCTGTTGGGTGAACTTGGGCAAATCATTCAATCTGTCTGTGCCTCAGTTTTTCTTTTGGTTAAATAGAATAATAATACATACCTACTTAAAAGGGTTGTACCAGAGCTAAATGAAGCCTTGCTTTAGCACAGTGCCTGGCACAGAGGAAAGTTTCCAAAATATGTTAGTTGTCCAAAATGTGTTAGCATTTCCAAAATGTGTTAGCTTTCAGTTCTTGTGATTCTTTGATTCTCTTTTTTTTCCCCCCGAGATGGAGTCTTGCTCTGTTGCCCAGGCTGGAGTGCCATGGCGTGAACTTGGTTCACTGCAACCTCTGCCTCCTGGGTTCAAGCAATTCTCCTACCTCAGCCTCCCGAGTAGCTGGGATTACAGGTGCCTGCCACCACACCTGGCTAATTTTTGTATTTTTAGTAGAGACAGGGTTTCACCATGTTGGCCAGGCTGGCCTCGAACTCCCGACCTCGGGTGATCCGCGCATCTCGGCCTCCCAAAGTGCCAGGATTACAGGTGTGAGCCACCACACCTGGCCGTGATTCTTTGATGCTATCAGTTGGTGTTTCCCCCTAAAATTGCAGTCCTGTGACTGTGCTGAAGCCTTGCCTGGGCACTATGCACCCTCACAGCATGGGTTGCCTTTTCTTACTGCTCCTCCCCTGGGCTGTTTAAATCTATTTCAGGGCTTTCTTGTTACTGTGCATCACTGTGAGCTCCACAGAGCAAAGGCTCACACTGGTTTGCTCAGCACAGTGTACATGCCGGGCACAGTCCATCTGAACAACTGCATGCCCACACCACTCCTGCGTTTCATCTCAGGACCCCATAGCCCACCCCAGTGAGGTAAGCTCATGCCTTTTTACTTTGAGATAATTATAGATTTACATGCAGTTAAAAAAATACAAAGAGATCCCTTCTAGTCTACACCCAGTTTACCCAAATGGTAACTTTTTTTTTTTTTTTGGAGACAGGATCTCACTCTGTCACCCAGGCTGGAGTGCAGTGGCGTGATCTCAGCTCACTGCAACCTCTGTCCTCTGGGTTCAAGTGATTCTTCTGCCTCAGCCTCCTGAGTAGCTGGGATTACAGGCACATGCCACCTCGCCTGGCTAGTTTTTGTTTTTAGTAGAGACGGGGTTTCCCTATGTTGGTCAGGCTGGTCTTGAACTCCTAGCCTTAAGTGATCCTCCCACCTCGGCCTCCCAAATGGTAACATTTTGCAAAACTAATATGTGTTATCACAACCAGTAAATTGACATTGATACGGTTCACCAATTCGATCCAGATTTTGCCCATTTTATATGCATTCATTTGTGTATGTATGTGTGTGTTTGGCTCTGTGACATCTTTGATGGCAGAAGCAGATTTGTGTGACCAGCACTGCAGTCAAGAGGCAGAATTATGAAATACTGGTTACATAATAAAATTATAATATTTTGGACATATGGATTAGGTAAAATATATCATTAAAATATCACCTGTTTTTATGTTTTAAATGTTGCTAACAAAACATTTCAAATCACATATGTGGCCTATGTTATATTTCTCTAGGACAGTGCCATCAGTCCAAAAAGTTCCCTTGTGTCCCCTCCCAGTCAATCCCCTACGCTCTTCCAGGCAGCTATTGTTCTGATGGTTTTTTTCCCCACTAAAGGCTATTTTTTTTCTTTTTGTCTTTTTTTTGAGGTGATATGCACATAAAAAATTAGCCATTTTATTTTTATTTATTTATTTATTTATTTATTTTTGAGACAGTCTTGACATGTCACCCAGGCTGAATGCGGTGGCACGATCTTGGCTCACTGCAACCTCCACCTCCTGGGTTCAAGTGATTCTCGTGCCTCAGCCTCCCGAGTAGCTGGAATTACAGGCGTGCACCACCATGCCCAGCCAATTTTTGTATTTTTAGTAGAGCTGAAATTTCACCATGTTGGCCAAACTGGTCTCGAACTCCTGACCTCAGGTGACCCACCCACCTCAGCCTCCCAAAGTTTTGGGATTACAGGCGTGAGCCACCGCGCCTGGCCTATTTTTAACTTTTTGGAGAACTGCCAAACTGTTTTCCACAGTAGCTACACACCATTTTATATCCTCACTAGCAGTGTACAAGGGTTCCAGTTTCTCCACACCCTTATCAACACTTGTTATTATCTGTTTTTAAAGAAATTATAGTCATCTTAGTGGGTGTGAAGTATATTGTTAGTTCGCTTTTTCTGGAAAGTCACGCAAGTGGAATCACATAGTATGGACTCTGTGTGAGCCTTCATTTGCTCAACTTATATGCGAAGATTTTTTAGATATGTGGTTTGAGGGCCTGGAAAGTCATGTCCTGGTCTATGGAATATATTAAAGGGGAAGATAGGATTCCTTAAGGCAAAAGTGGCAGTTCACTAACCCCCTCCCCTGCAAATCCCTGCCCCAACCCCATCCCGCTGCCACATAGAGATGGACCTGTCTGCCTGCCTTCACTGCAGAGCAAAAATTTTATTTATTTATTTATTTATTTATTTATTTATTTTTTAAGACAGGGTCTCTCTCTGTCACCCAAGCTGGAGCACAGTGACATGATCCCAGCTCACTGCAACCGCCACCTCCTGGGTTCAAGCAATTCTCCTTCCTCAGTCTCCTGAGTAGCTGGGATTACAGGCACCCACCAACATGCCTGGCTAATTTTTGTATTTTTAGTAGAGACAGGGTCTTACCATGTTGGCCAGGCTGGTCTTGAATTCCTGACCTCAAGTGATCCATCCGCTTTGGCCTCCCAAAGTGCTGGGATTACAGGTGTGAGCAACCGTGCCCGGCCTGCAGAGCAAAAATTTATTGAGCACCTGTGGTGTGCCAGGACTCATTTGTAAGTAAACAGAAAAGGTCCCTGTCCTTGTAGGGTTTACAATCTATAGGGGGAAACTACAAGTCCACAAGCAGATAACCTACCATTTAAAAGTCTGACTAAATGCTATGAAGGAATAAGCAAGGTGCTTTGATAGGGAACAAAGGGACAGTGTGTGTATAGGAAGGCCAATCAGGTGAGTACCTCTGAGGAGGTGACACTTAGGAGATCTGAAGGATGGGAACTGAGCCAGCCATGCAGAAGGATAGGGAAGGCTGGGCTGGAGGAGAGTGTTCTAGGCAGAACAAAATAGCACGAGCAAGGGCCCTGGGGCAGGGAAAGCCTCTGGTGGTTCAGTGCAAAGTTAGGAAGGTGTGAAACAGTGGGAAGGGAAGGGACAGGGATGCTCCTGCTGGCTGATGGCCCATAGTGTAGGGGCCATGACTTTGTCTTAGCTGCAAGCAGGACCGGAGACATGAAGGGCCAGGCTCTGGGCCAATTTCCTTGCTGCGTTCTCAGCTCCAAGAGGCAGCTCAGCTGGGATATTGTGGCTCATTCTAGTGTCTTGCAGCCTCTCAAACTGGAGGGCTGGAGGGTTGGGACGTGGTTAGTGGCAGCTGTGACAGAGACCACCAGGAAACAGGCATGTAATTCCTGCAGTGATTCGCACCCAGTCCCCAGTTTACCGCAGTCCTGCAGTGATTCACACCTGGGCCCCAGTTTACTGCAGCTGCACCCTTAAACAGGGCTCGGATGCCTGCATCTCCCTGACCTGTGTGTACCCTCATCATCCCAGGACCTTGGGGGTGTGGGTGGGGCAGCACATAGCTCAGCCTGGTGCCCTCCTCTCACTGGAGAGCTTGACCCTAAAGCCGCAAGCTCAAGCCCACGCCCTGGCCAGCCTCCTGGAGCTTTGAGAACAAGGTGTCCTGTGCACGGAGTCCTGGCCCCGGTACCTGAGCGCACATGAACCCTGTATGCAAGAAGAAAACTGACCCCAGCCCCATGTTACATAAGAACATCTTTGGAATTTGGCTCCTTTTGAAATGAAATGGGAAACCTGCACTCAAAACAAGCAGGTATGGGGAATTCAATAGGAGGCAAATGCCCTCAGGGTCACCTCTGGGCCAGTGTGCATTCTGAGGATTGGTTTATTCATTCAGCAAACGTTGTGGACACCTGCTTTGTGCCAAGCTTCATGGGGGGGATACAAGAATAGATGTTCAATCAATGTCTGTGGGAAGAAGGAGAGAGGGGGGGATTCAAGAACAGATGTTCAATCAATGTCTGTGGGAAGAAGGAGAGAGGAGGGGGATGAAAGGGAAGGATTGAGAAGGAGGAGTGTAGGGAGGTAGAGAGTAAGGAAGAGAGGAAGGAAAGAAGGAAGGAGGGAAGGAAGGAAGGAAGGAGGGAAGGAAGGAAGGAAGGAAGGAAGGAAGGAAGGAAGGAAGGGAGGGAGGGAGGGAGGGAGGGAGGGAGGGAGGGAGGGAGGGAGGGAAGGATGGAAGGAAGGAAGGAAGGAGGGAAGGAAAGAAAGGGGAAGGAGGGAGGGAGGGAGGGAGGGAAAGCCTCCCTACTCGGTAGGCTGAAGCAGGAGGATCACTTGGGTCTGGGAGATCTGGGCTGTAGTGCGCTATGCCGATCGGGTGTCCGCACTAAGTTTGGCATGAATATGATGACCTCCCGGGAGCGGAGGACCACCAGGGTGCCTAAGGAGGGGTGAAGTGGCCCAGGTCGGAAAGAAAGGGGAAGGAAGGGAGGGAGGGAGGGAAGATAAATGGGCAGAAATGCCCTCACAGAGCTCATCGTCATGTGACTATGGGTGCAGCTGTGCCCATGGTAATGTAACTAAGTATTTACAATCTAGCTCAGCTCTGATCAGTGGAAAAATAATGTAAGCCATGTATGTAATTTTAAATGTTCTAATAGTTCCGGTAAAGCAGGCAAGAAACAGGTGAAATTAATTCGAATAATTATTTAACTCAACATCATTTCAATATGTATTTAGTATAAAAATATTAATGGGTATGTTACATATCTTTTTCACACTAAATCTTCAAAGTCACCCCCAGCACATCTCAATCTGGATTATGCACATTTCAAGTGCTCCCCAGCCCTGGACAATGTGGAGGGTGGCAGGCACTCTGACTGAGGTGCACAGAGCCTCCTGAGGGCACTTAACTCAGGGTCAAGGAAGACTTCACCGGGTGGTGCCTTCAGTCATTTAATCATTTGCTCATTTACTGTTCAACTAATGTTTATTGAATGCCTCCTGCACTGGGTGTGACGGCTGGGCAGAGACTCTGCTTGGAGGAAGGAGGGAAGGGCATTCCAGACTAGGGAAGCAGATTGCAAGCTCTGAGAGGGCAGACTGGTATCTGTCTGGTTCGCTGCTGTAGCCCTGCACCTGGTGCAGAGTTGGTGCCTGGCAGGTATTTGCGGAGCGGGAAAGGAGGGAGAGAGGAGTTGGGCATTTCTAGAGCGCAGGAGGCAGAGGAGACTGGTTAGAGAGGAAGCTGCAGACACCGTTCTCAAACTTGACGGTGCACTGGAATCACTGGCAGGGTTTGTTAAAGCACAGATTGTTAGACACCCCCCCTCCCGCAGGGTTCCTGATCCAGTAGGCCTGGGGTAGGGCCACAGGATTTGCATTGCCAGCAGATTCCCAGGTGCTGCGCTGCTGCTCGTCCAGGGATCACTGAGAACCACTGAGCTAGACCACGAACCCTGTGAAGGCAGAGAGGAGCCAGGAGAGGTTTCTGAGCAGGAGAGAGGGGCGCACTTAGGTTTGTGATTTACAAAACTGTGGGTATGGGGCACGGTGGCGCATGCCTGTACTCCCAGCTACTCGGTAGGCTGAAGCAGGAGGATCACCTGGGTCTGGGAGATCTGGGCTGTAGTGCGCTATGCCGATCGGGTGTCTGCACTAAGTTTGGCATGAATACGGTGACCTCCCGGGAGCGGAGGACCACCAGGGTGCCTAAGGAGGGGTGAAGTGGCCCAGGTCGGAAACAGAGCAGGTCAAAACTCCCCTGCTGATCAGAAAACTGTGCATGGCTGCTGAGGACAGGGGTTTCCACCTCCATCCCACCTCTCCTGCCAGGGCAGTGGCACCCTTAGCTCAGGAGGGTGTGTCAGGACCCAGTTCCATCCTCACACGGTGGGGAAGCCTGGGCTGTGCTCCCAGAACAAGAAACAGACCCGGGTGATGAGTGACAAATGTGGACGGTTTTCTGCACTGTGGGCGGAAATAGAAACCCTTAGTCAGCTGTGGGGTTCAGCGAAGAATTTCCCTGGTTAACGGAAACTTGACTGGCTGTGGGTGAG
Organism: Symphalangus syndactylus; assembly: GCF_028878055.3. NCBI lineage: Eukaryota > Metazoa > Chordata > Mammalia > Primates > Hylobatidae > Symphalangus > Symphalangus syndactylus. The sequence goes on along the minus strand of NC_072446.2, from coordinate 33,679,887 downwards.
GGGGAGGTTGGGTTCTGAGGCGTCTGGGAGGCCTGGGCTCTTCGGTCCTCGTGGTGCCCAGCTCAGCGTGATGCCTTCAGGTTTGAGACCACTTCGTCCTGTTGAGCCTCTTCTCTGGGGGCACTCATTATGTATCCTGCATAACAAATCACCCCAAAAGGTGGTAAGTGAAAGTAACAACAGATGTCTGTGTTCTCACAGTTTCTGTGAGTCAGGAACCCGGGGTCGCTGAGTGGTTTGGGCTCAGGGTCTCTCAGGAGGCTGTCGTCAGTATGTGGGCCAAGGCCTGACTGGGTTAGGGGATCTGATTCTAAGATGGCGCCCACATGCTGTTGGCAGGAGGCCTCACTCCCTCACTGGTGGTCTTTTCACAGGACTGCTAAGTCTTCACACTATGACAGCTGGCTTTCCCAGAACAGGTGATCCAAGGGGCAAGACGGAAGCTGAAACATCTTTTTTTTTTTTTTTTTTTTTTTGAGATGGAGTCTCACTTTGTTGCCCAGGCTGGCGTGATCTCAGCTCACTGCAGCCTCTGCCTCCTGGGTTCAAGCGATTCTCCTACCTCAGCCTCCCAGGTAGCTGGGATTACAGGCATGTGCCACCACACTCGGCTAATTTTTGTATTTTTAGTAGACACGGGGTTTCACCATGTTGGCCAGGATGGTCTCGAACTCCTGACCTCAGGTGATCTGCCCGCCTCAGCCTCCCAAAGTGCTGGGATTACAGGCGTGAGCCACCGTGCCCGGCCAGCTGAAACATCTTTTATGACCCAGACTCACAAGGCACACTCCATCCTATTGGTGACATGTTAGCCCTGTTTACTGGGGGAGGGAACTGGACAAGAACGTGAATCCTAGGAGGCTGGGGTACTTGGGTGGCAACTTGGAGACTGACCACAATGCCCAAACTGTCCTTTGGCCTTATCTTGTAGTCAGTCCACAGATCTCCAAAGATAACTCTATATGGTGCTGCTATTTGTTGTCTTGGAGCTTGAAGACTGGGCCCCACATTCCTAAGGGGTGCCTGCTGGGGCCGGGAGGTGGGGTAGGGGAGAGCCAGCTAGTAGCTAAACACCTTACTCATTCCAGACACTGTGGTCAGCACTTTATAATCTAATTCTCAGATAACCTTATGAGATTATAGTCACCATTCTACAGATGAGGAAACTGAGGCTCAGATAGAGGAGATGACACATCTGAGATCAAACCACTGGGAAATGGTGGGGTCTGAATTCTGAACCACTACACCTGTGTTTTCATACCAGGTGCAATGCTTAGGTAGACTGCATGCTCCCCAACAGTGTGCTTTGATGGCTTCTCTCCAGGGTGGAAGTGGTTGGAGCAAAGGTCAGACTGGCCCTTTCATACCTTGGGCTCAGAGCCTGGCACTAGGCATGTGGCAGAAGAGGAAACAGGAAGGCTTTGGGCTGCCTGCAGATCCCCAACTCTTAAAACCTGGGGTCAAGTTTGGCTCTCTCGTACATTCTCATGGTGGAGCAAGCATGGTTCAAGTGTGGGGGTATTGGAGCCTCTTACCAGCTGAGTAGATTGGGGCAAGTTAATTAAACTCACTGTGCCTCAGTATCCCCAATTGTAAAATAGGAGCTCATTAGAGCCTGCCTCACATTTGCCTTGGGCTGTTGTAAGCATTAAATGAGATCATTTCCTACACGTGCTAGACTCAGGGCTGGGCACACAGCAAGTGCTCAGTAAACGTGAACTCTTCTTATCACTGGCTTGTTAGATGCTGATATGCATCTGCTGTCTGTTCCCACATCTGACTGAGCTGTGAGGATACGAGGGTTGAAGACCATGGCATTTTTGTCTATTGCTGGGAGCATCAGCAAATGATCCATCCTGCAGGTCCCAGAGCTCAGGACATTTTCAGCAAATGGCTCCCAAGTCCCATACATCACTCTACCTACATCCTGTCCTGGTCCTCTCTGAGCCAGGAACAGAGGGTTCCAGAAGCCCTGAAAAACTTGCAGCTTGCTCCCCTCCGGGCCCAGCCAGCTCCTCTCTAGCTGTTCCTGTCTGATAAGAGAGTGGATTTTTCCATTTCCTGCAGCAGAAATGCTCCTGTTTCCTCTCTGCCCACCCAGCTGCCCTGGTTTCTGCTGCTGCACGGGCAGAAGATGGGTATCTGAAAGTCGCAGGAGATTGTGCAGCATGCACGGAGGGTAGCAGGACAGGGCCCCCCGGGCAGGTGGGGCTGCAAGGCAGTCAGCATACCTTGCAGGAGCCAGACTTCTCTGTTCTGTTATGACATGGGAACCGAGTCTGTATCAGAAATGACAAAATCAAACACCCGCAAACAAAACCCTCCAGCCAAGCAAACAGGAAGCAGGGTCTGGATAAAAATACCATCCTTTTTGCAGCTGCAGCCTCCACCATGTAGGTTTCAGAAGGTCACGCTCTTGACAGGAAATGTGGCTGCTTTCAGAGGGGAGAAGTGGCTGAGTTGGGGCCGGGGGTAGAGCCAGAAGCAACAGCAGGCTCTTGGGGGAGGTTCGTGCACCCTTCACTTCTTGATAGGTGAAGGAACTGGGCCCGATCTGTCTGTTCCCTTCCTGGCCACAATCCCAGGGTTCACCTTGGACTTATATTTGTTTCTTCCTCTCCTACCAGGGACCAGGAGACTTTTATTGTGAGGGTGAAATGAGACTGTGGTTTTGAACTTTGTTTTTTTTGAGATGGAATTTCGCTCTTGTTGCCCAGGCTGGAGTGCAATGATGCGATCTTAACTCACTGTAACTCCGCCTCCCGGGTTTGGGCTATTCTCCTGTTTCAGCCTCCTGAGGAGCTGAGATTACAGGTGCCTACCACCATGCCCGGCTGATTTTTTGTATTTTTAGTAGAGACAGGTTTCACCATGTTGGCCAGGCTGGTCTCGAACTCCTGACGTCAGGTGATCTGCCCGCCTTGGCCTCCCAAAGTGCTGGGATTACAGGCATAAGCCATCGCACCCAGTCATTGAACATATTTTGTTAGCTGAAAAGCACTACCCTGGGGATCAGCGAAGTTTTTCTGCAAAGGGCTAGATAAGAAATATTTTCGGCTGTGTGGCCATATGGTCTCTGTCTAACTCCTCAGCTGTGCTGCTGGAGCCTCAAAACAGCCATAGGCAATGCATAACAAGGGAGCATGTGTTCCAATTAGTTTTTGGACACTGATATGCCACTTTCATATAATGTTCATGTATTGCCAAATATTACTCTTCTTTGATTTTTTTCAACCATAAAAAAATTAGAAGCCATTCTTAGCTTGCAAGCAGCATAAAATAAAGCAGATTTGGTTTGTAGACCGCAGTGTGCCAACCCCTGCACTCTCCAAACAAAATGGTTTGTATTATTGTTGCTATTTAACTTCCTACTCAATACAGGAATCCCAGCTTTAGCACTTCCTTCATGGGGGTAGCCAGGTTGAGATTTGTTTCTGCGCTAGCTACTTTGAGCAGAAATAGAGTTCTTACCACTTGGCTATTATTCTTTGGAAGGTTTTTGTTTTTTAGTGAAATTGAGAGGTTCTGATTATAAAGGTAGTACATATGGATTTTAAAATGCTTGGGAAATACTGGCAAACATAAAATAAAAATCCCTGATAAATCATAGCTACTGTATTTTTTTTCCAATGAAAAGGGTGTGGATGTATGGAATACATTTTTTTCTTTCCAGTTGAGATTCCATTGAATGTAAAGTTTTGACTCCTTGTTTTTCCATTCTATGTTACATATCAAGCATTTTCCCATGTCATTAGAAATTCCTCAAAGATACCAGCTGCAGAATATTCCATTATATGGATGTTTCATCATTTACCAAATCAACCTCCAATTGTTTAGGCATTTGGGTTGCTTCCAGGATTTCTCACTTATGAACGATATGCATATAAACAATGCTGCTGTGAACATCCTTGTTCGTAAATCTTTGTCTGCCCTCTGATCTGTTCTTTAGGGAGTATTTGTGCTGAAAATTCCTAGGAAAACTGTGCTTCTGACTTATAACTTCTATACTAACCTTTTTTTTTTTTTTTTGAGTTGGAGTCTTGCTCTTGTTGCCCACTCTGGAGTGCAATGGTGCGACCTCGGCCCACTGCAACCTCCACCTCCCAGGTTCAAGCAATTCTCTGCCTCAGCCTCCTAAGTAGCTGGGATCACAGGCGCCCACCACCACACCTGGCTATTTTTTTTGTATTTTTAGTAGAGATGGGGTTTCACCATGTTGGCCAGGCTGGTCTCGAAATCCTGACCTCAGGTGATCCATCCACCTCAGGCTCCCAAAGTGCTGGGATTACAGGCGTGAGCCACTGCACCCAGCCTATACTAACCATTTTTGCTTTACTGAATTTGACTTTGCTGATTATGCAATTCATAAGGTTTCCTCACTGATAATGACTTCATTCTCCCCTCCTGCACCACTAGCCCCAGGCAACCACTGATCTGCTTTCTGTTTATAATTTCATTTTGAAGTATCTCATTTTTGATCAGCCTAAAGTTGATTACCTCCTTATTTGCTCAGAATTCCATTCTTCATAATAGTAACGCTGCCACCTCCACTTTCTTTGTGTTTGTGTTTGCCTGTTTTATATTTGAACGTTCCTTTATTTTTAGTCTCCCTGTTATTTTGTTCGGAATATATCTCTTGTAAGCAGCACACAGTTGATTTTTTTTTTTTGGCAACCAAATCATTGCTGCTTTATGGGAAGGATAAATTATTCAATTTATTCATCTGGTACATGTTTGGATGTCAGTCATCTTGCTTCGTGATTTGTGGCATTTGTTTCTTTATTATTTCTTTCATTTTGTGACTTTAACGAATACTATGTTGATTTGCATTTATCTTTTCCATTGATAATATGGAAGATACAAGTAGTGACTTTCTCATATGGTTACCTTTAAAATTTTCAGAAATCTTGTTTTATTTCCCCAGGCAGACACTTGTTCATGTCCTATGTAATACAGGGCTGAGGCAGAGTAGCATCTTTAGGAAAGACCAAAATTGAAAGCCAAGGCAGAGACAGGGGAGGTAGTTTTGGGACAGCGGAACAGGACGAGGGAAATCAGAGGGAAGCTTCAAAGTGGACAGGTGTGAGCTGAAGGAACTTCCCCCTTCATACACAGCTTGTTGCCTTTTCCTAAACATTGAAGGAATGGATTTTATTCTTGGCTATATTTGAGTGAGGGTCCCTTGTAATTAGTCGTGCCTGAAATACCAGTTATGTATGGAATCAACCAGACTAGAATATGAGTCTCAGTGCTTACTAGCTAAATAATCTTGGGCAAATCATATAAGTTCTCTGTCAAATGGTCTAATAATAGCACCTAAGTCACGTGGTTGCTGTTGGGATTGAGGCATCCCAGGGATCTGGGATAATACATGTAACATCCTGGTACAATGCCTTATACTCAGAAAATAGTCAATGAATGTTAGATGCTATTATGATGGCTGTGAAGCTATTACAGTGTCATATGCATGTATCTCCTACATGCAGGGCTGGAAATATTTTTATCTATTACTTGCCTGGAGATAGAAAGTAATTGCACTATTTTTAAAAATTCAGGATTGATAGCTGGAAGGAGAAGTGAGGTGAGAGAGATGGGTTTTGGAAGAGCAAGTCAGAAAGAGGCATTCAGGGCATCTGGGGAGAGGGGAATTGGGATAAGAGCAGATACCTTGGAGAGCTCCCGGGCGGCCAGTGCGTGTTTAGGCAGGCCAGGCTCTGTGGAGTGGAGGGGAGATCAGGTCCCTAGGTCTGCAGTGAGGCTGTAAGGAGAGGTGCCGGGAGAATTCTGGAGGTAGAATCAGTACAGAACAGGGGCCTGGTGCAGCGGGGCTCTGATGTATTTATGAATAGAATGGGGAAGTTCCAAGATCTTGTTCCTGGATAAGGGGGACGCTTGCCTTCAGTCTCTGAGATTAAGCACTGTGAGGGGTAAGAGAAGGGGAAGGAAGGGAGAAGAAGAGAGCGGGAAGGGTCCAAGGCACACAGTCTTTGCAGCTTTGGTGGAGAAACCTTACAGGCCCATATCATCTTCACGGTAGCTGAGTTAAATGCAGTTCTCCCTCCCTTTGAGGAAATCGAATACACAAATGTCCCCTCACACATTAGGAAGTGATTCCCCACCTCACCCCAACCTCCATGTCTCAGAAAGACTATATATATTGAAAAAGATTAACTGCAGGCCTACTTTGTACATCAGTTTTCTGGGTATCTTTAGTTTTTTATTCTTAGAATTAAAAAAAATATTTTTAATTTGTTCATTCAGTCAACAAATAGTTGTTGAGTGCTTTCTCTAGGAGCTGCATGCCCCACATAAGACAGACACGAGTTGCCTGCATAGAGCTTATATCCTAAAGGGTGTGCTGTCACTTTTCCTGCATACACCCAATGCCAGATGTAAGTTACATGTGCAGAGGCATCTGGGTAGCTGATGTGAATCTCTGTCAACCCCTTCTGTCTAGCAGAGACATATGCCCTGGGCACAGAGGTTCTAGAAGGGAGGAGGTTTATAGCTACGTGTCTGGGGTCCCCTTGGCCATCTTGTCCTGGTGATGCTAAGGGTATCGGAGATGCTAGGAGAGGAACTGGTCTCTTTTTTCAAGCCAAAGGGTGAAGATTCTCTCTGACAAGGAAAAGTCTGTGGCCCAGACTTGGAATGCTCTTGTCCAAAGGAAGAAGCATAGAGTAGCTCAAGAACAGATGTTCTGGCTGGTTCTGAGGCTTGGGTAGAGGCCAGGTAAGCTCCATTCATTTCTGTGGTCATCTGAAATTGACTGGGGGCCTGAACTACATCACAGGAGCAGCACGGTAGCCAAAAGATGGTCCTACTCACCCTATCCCTCCAGAACTTTAGTGTCGTAAAGACACAGACAAATCCATACATAACTACAAAATAGTGTTAAGTCTTTTTGGAGTTTGGGAGGCACAGCAATCATATGAGAAGGGTGCCTGGCCCAGCCTGGGAGACCTGCAAGAGGCTTTGCAGAGGAAATGACATTGAAGCTGGGACTTGGAATCTAAGTAAGAGTTAACCAGGTGAAGGGAAGACAGAGAAAGACAGGCAGGGCTGGGCTTGGTGGCTTACGCCAGTAATCTCAGCCCTTTGGGAGGCTAAGGCAGGAGGATCACTTGAGCTCAGGAGTTCGAGACCAGCCTGGACAACATGGCAAAACACCATCTCTACAAAAATACAGAAAAAATTAGCTGGGCATGGTGATGCACACCTGTACTCCCAGCTACTTAGGAGACTGAGGTGAGAGGATTGCTTGAGCCCTGGGGGTTGAGGCTGCAGTGAGCTTGATCACACCACTGTACTCCAGCCTGGGTGACAGAGCGACCTTGTCTCAAAAAAAAAAAAAATACTATTCCATTGTATGGAATTTTGTTTATCCATACATTAGTTGATGGAAATTTGAGTATTACTTTAGAGATATCGCGACTAATGCTATAAAAACATTCATATGCAAAGTTTTGTGTGGACATATATGTTCCTTCCTCTTAAATATATACCTAGGAGTAGAATTGCTGGGTCAGGTGGTAATGCTGTTTAACTTTTTAAGGATCTGTCAGTCTGTTTTCCACAGGGCGTGCCATCTTACATTCCCACCAGCAGGGCCCGAGGGCTCTGACTTCCGCGCATCTTCACAGGGTTGTCCAACCCCTCCTCTTCTTGAATGGGCCAAGAGTGATACTTTCTATCTGGGGAAGAGCAAGGGGCTGGCGTCTGGGGCCTGAGGCTTGGTCCTGGGGATGTGACTTTGAGGGAAGCCCGTGTCTTTCTGGTCCACCAGGGTGAGTAATCACCCAGGATCCCGGGGGAACTGCCTGGCAGAGGGGCGGGCTGCACCAGCCACTGCAGAAACCACCATGCGACTTGACTGAGTCTCCGCCCTCAGCTCCAGGCAGCTGGGCTTCCCTGGGAGCAGCTATTTCTGGCTATTTCTGCTCCAGGGAGGAGCAGTGGTGGGTGGAAAGGTTTCGATTGCTCAGTGGGGTGATTTTTGGAAGCGCAGTGCCTTGGGGGCACAGGACAGCTTTGACTTGGGAGGAGAGCAGAGGGGCTGCTCTGAGAGTGCTGGCCCTTTGGCCTTATCAGAGCAGAGGGCTGGGCTCACAGCAGTCCTGACAGCACCTTGAAGAGGGGGAAATAAGTCAGTGCGGACTGGTCTGTTCATGCAGGAGGTGCAACCCAGTGGGCAGGATGTGGCGACATGAGGCAGGCCACCAGGGTTCTTGGAAGCAGGGGCAGGCTGGGGTCTACCTACAATGGAAATGCAGCAGGAAGACTGACAGAGGTGGCGCCGGACCTCAGGCTCAGTGTTCACTTCTGTGCCTCAGTGACTTCATTTGCAAATGTAGTAACCACAAAGGCTGCAGTAATGCCTGTTGGCAACTGTCTTCTCTATCACATAATGTTCTGGAACACTGACCTTTATTGGCAATGTTCTTGACCTTTCTCTTAGCTTTTTGCCATCCCTGTGGGCTCTCTTCATGATAACATCTGCGTCCATCCTGTTCCTCTCTCCGCTGTATATGTTTCCTTCCCTGGGTCCTTGTTTGCTACCATTTTAGCAAAGTGGTTAAGGGTTCACTCTTTGGAGCTGGCTGGGCCTGGGTGAAAATCCCAGCTCTACCATTCCCAGCCAGGTGTCTTTGGGCAAATCATTTCATGTATTCAAACCTGAGCCTCAGTTTTCCCATCTGTAAACTGGAGCAATAATCGCAGGGAGTTATTTAATACCAGCAGGTTACTTATCCTCGTAACTGGATTATTAGGACTAATTGACCTGATGGATATGAAGGGCTTAACACAATGCCTGGCACACAGTTAGTGCTGGGCTGTAGAAAGAGCAAGGGCATAGGGCAGAGAGAATGAGGAGTGGGGTCCTGGACAGAGGGACATGCTGAGTCCCCTGTATCCAGCGTACGGAGGGGACAGTGTTGGATGGGGCTGAAGGACTCCTGTGGTCAGCCTCCAGGTCTGGCGGTGTTGATGAGGGAGGCTCAAGGAAGGGTGTCTGTTCACTCATTTTTTTTTAAAGTTTGTTGTCGTTGTTGTTGTTGTTGTTTTTAAGAGACGGTATTCTGCTCTGTCATCCACGCTGGAGTGCAGTGGTACAATCACAGCTCACTGCAGCCTCGAACTCCTGGCCTTAAGTGATCCTACGGCCTCAGCCTCCCAAAGCATTGGGATTACAGGTGTGAGTCACTACATCTGGCCTCACTCGATTTTGTACAAAAGTCACAATCATTGCTTTTTATTCCTGAGTCATACTCCTGCTGTGCCCCATGTCTGTGGGACTACACCGACAGATAGTTTCATGGCCTCAGGAACAGGTAGCTCCATGGGCAATGAAGTAAGTGCTGCTGTAAAGGACAAAAGCAGAAATGCAGGGTAGTGTGGAGAGAATAGATGGGGAAGGTCAATGGAGATTGGGGCAATCAGGGAAGGCCTCCCAGAGGAGGTGACATTTTGGCTAAAATCTGAAGGATGAAGAAGAGTTTGCTGGCCCAAGAGTGGGAAGAAAGAGGGCTCCGGGCATAGGAAATAGTGTGTGTAAAGGCCTGGAGGATCGGAGCTCGGTTTTTGTTTTGGTTTGCTTTGTTTTGCTTTGCTTTGTTTTGTTTTGTTGTGTTTTGTTTTGTTTTGTTTTGTTTTGTTTTGTTTTGTTTTAGGAAATGAGAGGCCAGGGTGGCTGAACCAGTGAGGGATTCAGGGAGGGATTTCCAGGTGAGGCAGGTGTGGAGCAGGCAGGGACTAGATCATGCAATGCCTTGGAGGCAGTGGGAGGATGAGGCCTCATTGCTGGGCACTGGGCAGGAAAGGAAGGAAGAGAGATAGGAGGGCAGGCCTTGTGAGTGAACCTGACACTGCAAGTCACATGGCCAGGTGGCAGCAGCTCAGCCCCAGGGCACCCCCCAGGGAGATGCAGATTGCCCAAGGTCCACTTCCACTGGGCAGATGCCTCTGCCTGGCTGTCCCATTTCCCCAGAGGAGGAGCAGGAGCCACGCCTATGGTCGCATATTGCTAACCATCTCGAGGTCAGGAAGATGCTCTGTGAGACGGAGTGGGTCAGATGCCAAAGAAAACACAAGCTTGTCAGCGGTGATGTCTCCCTGCAAAGGCAGCCGCCACCAGCTTCCTGCCGAGATGGGCCGGCTCAGCCTCACTTGCTGCAGCTGGAGATGGAGAGGACCAGATGGCCCTGTTTGGCCCAGATTCCAGCCAGATTGCCAGGGAGGTGTGGGCGGAGCGGCAGGGTCGGCGCCAGGAGCAGGGATACGTGAGTGAGGAGGGCGGGAGCCACCTTTTTGCCATCTCAGTAGGGTCCTGCCTGTGTAGGGGGTGGCGGGGCACCCACTGTGGCCTTACAGTGGTCCGTGAACCAGCATATGCTCAGAGCTCCTTGGAGGGAGACTGCCTCTGTCTTTTACCACCAGCTCTGAAGCTCTTGAGAGGTGCAAGATGTTGATGGTTGTATTCCCAGCACCCAGCACAGGACGGGACACAAGCAAGAGCTCACTGGTTGATTTTTGTTTTATTTTTAAAATAAATGCTAACAGTAGCCAGGGCCTTGTCTTCCCTAACCCCACAGCAATGCCATGAGGGAGCACTGTTGTGATCCCCATTTTGCAGATGAGGACGTGGAAGCAGAGAAGGGGAATAACTTGCCTAGAGCCGCAGCTAAGCAAATGCATGAGAATAAATGGGTCACTCTGACAAACTGATGGCAGAGCCTAGGACTTAGGGCTTTGTGGGCAGGAAGCTGCCCTGTGTGTGGGCAACTGAAAGAAGGTGTGGACACTCCTGGCTGAAGGGAAGAAGCATGTCTTTCTCGTCTTTGTGCTCCCTGAGCTCCAGGCAACACCTTAGACCCAAGCCAGCTTCCTCCACTGTTCCAGGTGCTCCAGAGAGCAAGAGATGAGCCCGGAGAGGTAGGGAGACAGGACCCCTGGGCATGGCTGAGCAGGCTGCACACTGCATAATTCCAGGGCACTCTATTCACACAGACTATGATGAGAACAGTGCAAGGTACTGTTATGCAAGCGTATTTGCATATTGCCTTGGAATTATGCAAGGCAGTAGCTCTGTAGGCGGAACCACACCATACAGGACTTTGAAGACCAGGGGTCTGCAAACCTTTTCTGCAAAGGGCCAGATAGTAAATATCATAGGCCACGTGAGCCATACAGTCTCTGTTGTACCTACTCAAATCTGCTGTTGTAGGGTGAAAGCAGTCATAGGTGATATGTAAATGAATGAGTGTGGATGTGTTCCAATAAAACTTTATTTACAGAAACAGGCTGCCTGCCAGATTTGGCCCACAGGCCATAGTTTGCCAATCCCAATGAAGGTCATGGAAGGATTTTGAACTTCATCCCAAGGGCACTGTAGGGGCTGGACGTGGTTGTGCGTGCGTCTGGAGTCTCAACTACTCAGAAGGCTGAGGTGGGAGGATTGCTTGAGTGCAAGAGTTTGAGGCCAGCCTGGGCAACATAGTGAGGCCCTGTCTCTTAAAAAAAGAAGGTGGCGGCCAGGCACAGTGGCTCACACCTGTAATCCCAGGACTTTGGGAGGCCGAGGCGGGCAGATCACGAGGTCAGGAGATTGAGACTATCCTGGCTAACACGGTGAAACTCCATCTCTACTAAAAATACAAAAAATTAGCTGAGCATGGTGGCACGTGCCTGTAGTCCCAGGTACTTGGGAGGCTGAGGCAGGAGAGCTGAGATCGCACCACTGCACTACAGCCTGGGCAACAGAGCGAGACTCTGTCTCAAAAAAAAAAAAAAAAAAAGAAGAAGAAGAAGAAGAAAGAAAGCTGAGCGTGGTGGCTCATGCCTTAAATCCCAGCACTTTGAGAGGCTGAGATGGGAGGATTGCTTGAGGCCAGGAGTTTGAGACCAGCCTGTTCAACATAGTGAGACCCCCATCTCTATATTAAAAAAATAATAATAATAAAAGAGGAAGAAGAAGAAAAGAGCAAAATGAAGCCATTAGAAGGTTTTAAGCAGGGAGTCAGGGGAGGCAGGTTTACATTTTAAATGGCCCTGAAAGAGGTAATCCCTCAGCAGGGCAACACCATTTCTTCTGTCCCATTTGTGGATCCTTGAACTCTTCTGTCTTCAAGAAGAGGCTTGGCCTGGGATTGCAGGGCCTCTGATACATAGACAGTTCCAGAAGCAAAGGTCACTGCTATCTATTTCCCATTACCAAATCAGCTGTCAGCGCAGGTCTCAACATGGCAGAAATCCAGAAATGCTGGTTCCCATTCCTGGCCTTAGGGCAGAGTAGAATGGTCCACTGGCCACCAGCCTGGGCTTTGAAATCAGAGAGGCCTGGTGCCAAATCCCTGCTCCTTAATTTGGCCACGTGTGACTAAGCTACACCTTCCTGGCCCTCTGTCTCTTCTTCTGTGTAAGAGGAATAATTATAGATGTGAACTCATAAAATAAAGTGGTTCTGAATTGACCGAGGTGCAAATGAAAGGCTTAGTAAGAAAACATTATTTTTATTTATTTCTATATATTTTTTGAGGCAGAGTCTTGCTCCGTCGCCCAGGCTGGAGTGCAATGGTGCAGTCTCGGCTCACTGCAACCTCTGCCTCCTAAATTCAAGTGATTCTCCTGCCTTAGCCTCCTGAGTAGCTAGGATTACAGGCGTGTGCCACCACGCCCAGCTAATTTTTGTATTTTTAGTAGAGACAGGGTTTCGCCATGTTGGCCAGGCTGGTCTTGAACTCCTGATCCCAAGTGATCCACATGCCTTGGCATCCCAAAGTGCTGGAATTACAGGCATGAGCCACCGTGCCTGGCCAGAAAACATTATTAATATAATAATCATTTTCTTACTGAACTCTAGAGGCAGGGAGCCTGGTTGTGCACTGGGTGGCGAGGACTTTGCTCCTGTGAGTAGGTGCAGAGCCAGGCCATGGGCTCCTAGGTACATTGGAAGTAGCACTGCTGAGGCAGCCTTGGCTCATGAGTACTAAGGGCTTCCTAGAGATGGGAGTGATTTGTCCCACCTCTTGGGCTGAAAATAACTGCCCAACATCGGGGTAATTACATGACTTGGATTCCTGCACCGCACAGAGAACACCCCAATAATTACTGTGCACAAACACTGCTTTTGGCAGCTGATGCTTATTTTCTGCCTCAAAGAGTATCTCCTGGACAGGAAGCTTATTCTGCTACCCACCCCATGGGATTTGAACCCCTAGCTAATGTGAGCAGAACCATCCAGAAACCCATCCTAGTCAGGGACATAGTGGCCACTGCTTCTCTCCCAAAGGCCATCTGTAATGCTCAGGGCACCCCCACTCACCCGTGTGCAGGTTGGGCCTTGCTGATCAGTGGCTTTGCCATAATCTCCTACATGGTCCTGAGGCTAACACCGGGCACTGGGTCTGTAGGAGACTCCTGCAAGCAGAGAACTGCCTGCTACAGACATGAGTCTTCTGGAGTCAGCCCTTGAGGGTGATCTGCTTTGCTCAGAGGTGGACAGGCTTTGTCTTTGGACTGAATTAGAGGGCTGCCAATTGGGTCAAGGTCCTAGAGGAGTTCTTGAGGACTCACTGTGTACCAGGCTTTAGGGATAGAGCCATAAGTACCAGGTCATGGTTCTGCCCTCGTGGGGCTTAGTGTCCAATAGGCAGATACACTCAAAGCCCATAGTTAGTTATATAATTGTAGTTGTGACAAGGCTGTAAATGAGATGTATAGAAGCTATGGGTATATATAACAGGAGCCTGGGGAGTTTGAGCTGAGACCTAAAGGATGAGGAGTGGGGCAAAGGTGTGTGTGTGTGTGTTAATGTTAGAGGGAGATGCGTGGATGATGGTGGTTAGATGGATGAATGGATGCTGGTGGATGGATGAATGGATGCTGGTGGATGGATAGATGAATGATTGAGTCTTCCAGGCAATGGGAACAGACTATGCAAAATCTCAGAGGCCACAAGAAGTGGTGTGACTCTGTAACTGACAAAAGACTATTGTGGAAAGTGTTTGGAGTTTAAGAAATGAGAGTGGAGAGGTTAGCAGGTAGGATGATTGTGCACAGCTGAGCAAGTTGTGTACTGGACAGCTCCAGAAGACGCCAGTCTTATAAACCATGAGTGGATGGTGCCCCCTAGAATTGTGCAAGCTGGAGGCCTGCAGACAGGGCTCACATCATGCAAGAACTTGTATGCCATAGCAAGAGTTTTGGACTTTATTCCCAGAGCAGTGGGGAGCCATGGAAGGATTTTAACAATTTGTGATAGAGCTAATTTTCATTTATAATGCCCCAAAGCAGCACTGTCCAATAGAACTTTCCAGGAAAATGAAAATGGTCTATGTCTACACTTTCCATTATGGTAGCCACCAACCACTTGAAACTGAGCACAGCATGCCTGAGAAGCTAAATTTTGAATGTTAATTCGTTCAGGCAGCCATAATAGCCAGATGTAGCTAGTGGCACCATGTTGGTCAGGACAGCGCCAAAGGATCTGACCTTACTGGACAAGGTCCTGTCATGCTTAACCCATACTGGCTATGCATACTGGGCAGGTCTACTGGAGATGCCACTTCTTGCTGGGTGGTGACCTCAATCTCCCCTTCACGCAGGGCCTCGGTTCACATGGAGGCCTAGGGTGCAACTGGGACTGTGGTTTGGGAGCTGGGCCTCATGAGGATGGAGCTGAGGGGCTGTACCCCCACCCCATCCACTGCTCCTGAGCCCTTGAGGAATCCTCCCTTGCCTACCAGCTTCTTTTTCCCCTGGCACCCCCTGAAGTTGCTGACTGGGTTTTTTGTCCTGCAGAAGGGATAGCCTTCTCTTCACCCTGCCCAGCTCACTTCTAATTTGTTTCCCCACAGCAGAAATCAACGAGGAAACCACCTCAGCCCTGCCCTTTGGCATGAACCATAGTGTGGAGATAGTGTCCACGGTGGGGATTAGGGGGTGTGGACTTTGGCTTCTGTTTCACAGGGAGCCAGACTTGGCTGGGGGTGGGAGGAGGCTCAGAGGGCTCAGGGCCAGCCTATATATCCTATCTGCAGTGCCTGGGCCTCCACGCCTGGCTTCATCAGCACGATGGCACGAGGGCCACCCACACAAGCCAGCTTGTGTATTCAAGTTCGTCCACTTGCCCCACAAACAGCCACCCTCTGTTCACCCCTCTGGCCTAGAGGTCCGCTTGCCCAGTAACTGCATAGTCTACCTTTGGGAAGCTGGATCCAGGGAAGATCCTGTTGAGGCCCTGCAAGCAGGCTCGGAGCCATTTGGACAGGGACAGTAGAGGTGTGGCCTGGAAGGGGAGCCAGGGGCTTGGGTGGACTCATTCCACTGGCCCCCTGGACTCCTCATCCATGGGGAGAGGCAAAGCTGGAGGGCCTGAGATCACCCTGCTAAAGCCAGAGCTGGGGTCTCAGTTGCCAAGCCTGGGAAGGGGCCTGCAGGGCTGCTAGGAGAGCTCCTCTCTTCTCTGCCTTTGCACTTGGGTTCAGGGGAGAATTAGGGCCTGAATGGGGCAGAGGAGGAGGGAGGAGGGTCACAGTGATAAGGGGAGGGGGCTTATCCTAAGCAAGAAGGATTCCAGGCTGTCAATGCTGTTCACTCTGGCCTCCCTGCCCACCCAGAATCCCTGAAAACACACACACACACACACACACATACACACACACCCCTAGACAAAATTCTAGGGATTGGGGATGGTTAAAACCTCTGCTACCCTCCTTCCCCAGGGCTCAGTAGGGCCAAAGAAGGGGCATGTGACACCCATAGGTGAGCCATCACCTGCTGTGGGGACCCACAGTTTTAATAAAAATCATCACAGCTGCCAGAGCAGGAGTTCACCTTCAAACCACATGCTGGCCACTGTGCTGAGCCCCTGGCATGGCTCATCTTGATGACCACTCACACTGCCACTGTGAGGAGGATGAACATCATCCCCATTTTGCAGATGAGAAAACTAAGGCACAGAGAAGGGAGTGTCTTGACCAAGGTTGCACAGCCAATGAGAATGGTGCCCAAATTTGAACCTCCAGAGTGTATGCTTTCAATGACTAGAATGTGCACCCTCTGGACAACAAATGTAAATTGCTTAGCTCAGTGCCTGGCATACAGGAAGTGCTGAATAATTGTTAGTTCTTGTTATTGTAATCCATAATAAGATAGGCAGTGGCATCCACCTTTTGGAAATTCTGGGCCTCAGTTGTCTCATCTGTAAAATGGGGAGGTGTTACTACATTCTTCATAGGCCTGGGGGAGAGTGGGTCTTACCTGGGCCCCTGCATGCCTGCACACCCAGTGTGCAATGGGAAGCTCACTCCTGTACCCTCCTATTGCAGTACGCTACTTCCTGAAGAATAAGGTCAGCCCTGATTTGTGCAATGAGGATGGACTCACAGCCCTACACCAGGTAAGGCCGGGCTCATTGGGGCTCCCGGGCTCCCTGCCCCTCACCTGGACAGGTACCCTGTTTCTCGGCACTTTCCTGCTCAGAACCCACAGGGAGGAGGGAATGAGGGAGGGAGGAGGAGCTGCAGCTGGCCCATCTGAAAGGCTCTTGTCTACTTTGGAGACACGCGTGTCTGTTACTGCCATCCCACAGAGCCCCATGTGCCCCCGCAGACGCGCCTGCACATGCAGGCTCTAAGGACAGGGAGCCTTTGTTCACTGCATCCCTCCTGCCCATGGAAGCAAGTGTGTTTGGAGCTTGTGTACGAAGCACATTCACACTTACCAGGACATCCCATCCACCCTGGCAACAGAGGCAGTTGGCGGGACTTATGTGACCTGCCTAAGGTCACATGGTCTTAATTTATGGTCTTGAGCCATGTGCTATCATGACATGTCCTTTCCAAGGCAGAGCGATGGGTCCAGCCCTCCCTGCTGGGGATGGCTTCTCTGGCTGTCACCTTTCACGTGGGTGCCGCTACAGCCTCGTAACTGGTCCCCAGCATTCAGTCTGGCTCTGCCATAATTCTCTGTCCATGCAGCAGCCATGGGGATGCTAAAGACAAAAATCTCTTCATGTTACTCAGAGTTTTCTGGTGTCTTCCCATAATCTGGGGTATAAAGAACAAACTACGCCACAGTGCACAAGGCCCCATGAGGCTGGGTTCATGCCCAATCTTCTAAGCCTCCTGGATCTCTGGGCTCCAGCCACCCAACTTCTCAGATCCTTGTATCCAATGGGCTCCTCCCCACCACACTTCCCACAGCACTTGGTGCTTTCACCCATTAGCTGCCGTCCACAGCAAGAGCCTGGGAGCTGTGCTGTGATAGACATACCCTTTGTCTTCTGAAGGCCCTCTTCCTTTTTAATTAGTCATTTTAGCCATTGATGTCATCACTTGATGTTGACTTCTCCCCTACTCAGACGCTGAGCTGCCCAAGGGCACAGCCCATGCCTCTTGCTTATGAGTGTGTCCTAGCATCTTTCCCCATGCTGGCATACAGTAGGTGCTCAATATGTGCATGCTGAATTAATGCATGAACACACCAAAGCCTCCCTGTGCCCGAGTTTCTAAGCAGATGGACTTGAGTGAGAGGCCAGGCAACCAGAACCCTGGGCTGGTGAGGGCCTCTCCACCTCCATACAAGGGCAGGGGTGGGATGGACAGAGACTGGCCACGCCCTGCCCATAAGCCCCAGGGGCAGGTCCCTGTGTGTCCTCTTGGCTTCTCTCTCACAGGGCCTCAGGCATCTCTCAGGCAGCTGCCTCAGTACCCCTACTCCATCTGCCCTTGGAAACTCCCAGACTCCCAGCTCCATGAACTCTAGAGGGCCTGGGACTCCACTAGGGAGCGGAGAGTGGGTGGCTGCTGTAGCTTGCCCTGAAATGGAGACCCAAATGCCAATTCCCAAGGCTGGGCAGCACCCACCAGCCATGGGCATGAGGATAAAATGTGTGGGCTACCTCCTACTGCGTGCCAGAAAGGTGAGGATGTTAGGACTGAGAGTCAGACTTGTGGCCCGGAGCTGTCACCCACTAGCTGTGTGACTGTGGGGAAGTTACTTAAGCTCTCTGTGCCTCAGTTTGCTCATCTCTAAAAGAGGAATAACAAGTACCCATCTCATTGGGTAGTTGTGAGGATTAAATGAACACATGTAAAACTCCTTCAAGCAGCACTCGATTACTGGATGAATATTATTATTATCTATTAAAAGTTATTATTATTAAAACATATCATGTGACCACTTCCCTGCAAATTACTTCAGTTATATATTTCATTTTGATCCTTACAACAAACTTCAGAAATATTATCATCCCCAGGCCAGGCGTGGTGGCTCACGCCTGTAATCCCAGCACTTTGGGAGGCCAAGGCAGGCGGATCACCTGAGGTCAGGAGTTCAAGACTAGCCTGGCCAACATGGCAAAACCCTGTCTTTACTAAAAATACAAAAATTAGCTGGAATTTGGTGGTGAGTGTCTGTAATCCCAGCTACTAGGGAGGCTGAGGTAGGGAGATTTGCTTGAACCCGGGAGACAGAGGTTGTAGTGAGCCGAGATCATGCCACTGCCCTCCAGCCTGGGTGACAGAGTGAGACTCTGTCTCAAAAAGAAAAGAAAAGAAAAGAAAAGAAAAGAAAAGAAATATTATCATCCCTATTTTATGACTCAGGAAACTGAGGCAGCCTATTCAATAGAACTTTCTACAATGATGGTGGTAATGTTCTGTGTTTCTGCAGTGCACGGTACAATAGCCACCAGCCACACGCGGATCTACAGCACTCGAAATGTGGCTGATGTGACTGAGGAAATGGATTTTGAATTTTATTTAATTTTACTGGATTTAAAGAAACAGTGGCTGTCGTATTACACCGTGCAGCTTGGGGAGGTGAAATCTCCTCATCCAAGGTCAAGCAGTGATTGAGTGTTGAAGTCAGGATTTGAAACAAGGCAGTCTTCACTGCTCTGTGGACACCACAGCCGCAATTCTCTGAGCCCCAGGTCCCCCATCGAGTTGCCATCCCTGCTGCAATTAACTCTCAAGTGGCGACCTTTTTTTTAGCTTGGGGTTCCCGCCACCTCACATAGTGCCTCAACTTCTTCCTTGTTGGTCACATTGCTTTCTCAGGACCAGTTTCTCCTGTGGGTTCCTGGGCGCCTGGGGATGCATGGTCAGGGAGGCGGGAACTCGCCAGGCTCCGAGTTTAGCTGCATGAAGCTCATGGCTGACCAGCTGAAACCCACACCCCACCCCAACCACCACATGTGCCTTGGGCCCCATGTTGCCTCCCTTTCAGGGAGACATCCACCCTCATCAGCCTGTGGGCTTCCATTTATGTTTTCAACAAATACCTATTGTGTACCCACTCCATGCCAGGTATCTTCTAGGGACAGGGCCCCAGAAGTAAGTTAGGCAGAGTCCCTACTCTCAGAGTTCAGAGTGTGCTGTGGCCACAGGCACATAAATAATAATAGAGGTAGTGCAGTGTGGTCAGCCCTCGCATGGAGATAGGCAGGGGCTCAGTGGCAGCTTAAAGCTGGGAACCGATGACTTGCCTCAAAGGGGAACTGAGAAAGGCTTCTAAGAGGAAGGGATATCTGAGCTGGGTCTTGAAGGATGAGTAGGAGCTTGCCAGCTAGAAAAGAATAAGGCAGAACATTCAAATCCAAGGGAATAGCATGTGCAAAGCCTTGAGAAAGGGGCTCAGCATTTCAAGTTTGGAGTCTGGAGGGTTCCGTGTGGCACAATTAGAGAGCAGGGAGCCTCAGGGAGAGGTGCAGGTGGTGAGACTGAGAGGGTTGAGAACAGGGCCTTTGGAGTCAGACTGCTTGGATTTCAATTCATCTCTTACTCCATGTGACCTTGTACCACCAGGCCTCCTTGAGCCAGTTTCCCCATCCATAAAACGGGCCATTTCCCCGTCTGTAAAAAGAGCAATCCTCATAGGCTTGTTTTGAAGATTAAATGAGGCAATGCATGGCCAAAGCTTAGCAAGCTGCTTGACTCTTGTAAGTCCTCAAAAAGCATTAGACATTGTTATTGACAATGTGATGTGACATGTTATTACTGTTGTTGCCGGGGCTGTTGTTATTGTTATCACTGTTATTGTCACTGTTGCTCCAGTGCAACAAAGGAGATGGGGGCACATTAAGAAGAGCTTCCCATGCCTGGCAAAGGAGTGTGGATTTTCTTCTCTTGGCAACAGGGAGCCCTCAGAGGTTTGTACACGGAGAGCAACATGATTACGTTAGTGAAGAAGCTCTCTCTGGTCGAGGGTGTTAGGAAGGGGAATGACAGGGAGGTAGGGAAAGATGACGAAACTTCATCCAGGGCAGAGGGTGGGGACAGCGATTTAGGAGATGTGCAATTCATACCTGGTGATAGATTGAAGCTGGGAAGTGAGGAAGTGGGAGGAGGCGGGAGGAGGCAGTTGACTGCCAGGTGCCATTTCCCACCTCGGCCACTGCAGAGGAGGAGGCCCGCCCACTCCACCAGTTACCACCCACTCCATGTGCGCCCCTGCACCCAGCCCCTAACGCAGCCCTTACTCAGGCCGGGTCTCCCAGGTGTAGACTGGTCCAGCCCCTGGACATCTGTCTCACAAGACTCTGCCATCTGGGCACACAGTCCCCTCCCCCTTCAACCAGAGGCTTCCACTCCACCCCCTATGTTTCCTGCGGTCTCTAGGGGTTGGATTTCTGGCCCTCCTGCCCCTGACCCCAGGGGCTCCTCAGCGGCATCTCCCAGTGAAGGCCTGGAGATGCTCACCTTCCACCGCAGCCTCCCTTCATTGCCTTTGGCGCCCTCTGCCGGCCGCGCCGTGCTGCTGCGTGGTTCTCCCGCCCACCTGAGGCAGCACCTACCCGCCACAGGGTCACATCTTTCCCTGCCTGTCCAGAGAGATGTCCTCAGACCTAGCCACCGTCCCGCCGCACCCCCGCCCCGCAAAGACCGGCTGGCGCAGAAAGAACCTGGGTCTCTGGCGCCATCTGTGCAAACGGCTGCTCCTTTCCCACATGTCCTGGCGCTGAGTCCTGGCTTCCCTGGGGATAGGGGTGGGGCTGTGGTGCCGCCGCATCCCACGCCTACACCCACGCCCACACCCACCTGGGGCCGTGGGCTTCCACAGCTGCTCCTGCTCCTTCTGTTGGCATCTGGACTCTTCTCTCTATCCCTGTGGTCGTTTCTGGAGGCCAGGCCACCATCATCTCTTTACTGGGTGGCTTCAACACAGCTCCTCACTGTCCCCTCCCAACGTGCACACATGTGCGTGGGCGTGCACGCGCACACACACCATCTGTTCTCCACGTGCAATCAGAGGAGCAGTTGTTTTTAAAAGCAAGTCTGATCATGCTCCCTTTCTTAGCGTAACTCAGTGTCTCCCACTGCACTGAGGACCAAGCCCCAAGCCCTTATCTGGATGCGCAGGGCTGAGCCTGTGAGCCCTGCTGTGTCCCCTGCTGGCTTTCGCAGAGGTCACCTCTAGGGAAGAGTTTCATCCTGCAGTCTGTAAAGTGGCTCCCTGTCTTTCTCCTCTCTCTCGGCCTCTCCCATCCTGGTGCCTAGCTTGACACCCCTCTGCCTCCTTGGGATCTTTTCCTCCCTGTCCGTGGAGCCTGGGGGCCACCTGTGTTGGAGCCTGTGTTCTCTCTAGGAGGCTGCAGGCTGCTGGCCCTTCCCCCTTACTGGGGCTGCCCCACGTGCAATCACTGCAGCATACAGGCAGGAACACAACCATGGCTGTCTCCTCACAGGGACTGTCAGGACCGGTAGAACGCTCATGTGGAGCTGGATTATTTCAGGGGGAGTCTTGGTTACTTGAAGGCTTCCCTAAGATCTGAGCTACCTGGTCAGAGGTTCCTAGGTCAGAGGTTTCAAGCTATGATCTTGAAACCACTTTGGAGGCCACTGCCAGGAAAGGGGACACCCTCCCAACACACACACCCCTGCCTAAACCCAAGCAATCCTGCTTGAATTTACTGGTCATCTAAGTGAGAGTTCTCCATACAATTTTCTTTGGAGAAAGCCTTCTGGGATTAAAAAATAAGTTTTAAAACCTCATTCAAAATTTTGTCCCTTTTCACTGATACTTGCAAAGCACTTTATAGCTGACAGAGTGTTTTTTACCTATATATTTTTATCTTATATATTATTAACTTCATTTTTACTCACAAGGAGACTGAGGCCCAGAGAGGTTAAGTGGCTTGCTCAAGGTCAAGGGCAATGATTACAGTGTGAACATCATGGAGCTGGATTCAGACTTAGGCCTTCCACAGTCTTCCTCGTGGCCTCTTGCGGGGAACCTGGCGTGTCCTGACCAGGGCCCAGGGCCCAGTGCCCTGCCTGGAGCTGACTCTGCCTGTGTGTCTCTCCCAGTGCTGCATCGACAACTTTGAGGAAATTGTGAAGCTGCTCCTCTCCCATGGTGCCAATGTGAACGCCAAGGACAACGAGCTGTGGACACCTCTCCATGCTGCAGCCACCTGCGGCCACATCAACCTGGTGAAGATCCTCGTTCAGTAGTACGTGCCCCTCCCTGCCCCAGAGCAGCCTCCCTCCACCTCTTGTCTTTTTCCAACTTCCTTCTTTCTCCCCTCCCTTCCTCCCTTCCTTCTTTCTCCCCTCCCTTCCTCCCTCCCTTCTTTCTCCCTTCCCCTCCTCCCTTTCTTCTTTCTCCCCTCCCTTCCTCCCTTCCTTCTTTCTCCCTTCTTCTTTCTCCCCTCCCTTCCTCCTTTCCTTCTTTCTCTCTCCCCTTCCTCCCCTCCTTCTTTCTTCCCTCCCTTCCTCCTTCCTTCTTTCTTCCCTCCCTTCCTCCTTTCTTCTTTCTTCCCTCTCTCCCTCCTTCCTTCTTTCTTCCCTCCCTCCCTCCTTTCTTCTTTCTTCCCTTCCTTCCTCCCTTCCTTCTTTCTTCCCTCCCTCCGTTTCTTCTTTCTTCCCTCCCTCCCTTCCTCCCTTCCTTCTTTCTTCCCTCCCTCCCTCTCTTTCTTTTTTCTTCCCTCACTTCGCCCCTTCCTTCTTTCTTTCCTCTCTTCTCTCACTTCCTCCCTTCCTTCTTTCTTCCTCCCTCCCTTCCTTTCTTCTTTCTTCCCTCCCTTCCCCCTTTCCTTCTTTCTTCCCTCCTTCTCTCCCTCCCTTTCTTTTCCCTACCTGCCTCCTTCCCTCTCTCCCTCCCTTCCTTTCTTCTTTCTTCCCTTCCTCCTTCCCTCCTTTTCTGCTTTTCTTCCTTCCTCTCTCTTCTCTTTTTTTCTCTCTCTCTGTCACTCTTTCTCAGTCTCTCTTGGTGCTTGTCACTTTCTTTCTCCCCACATCCTCTCTTCATCTCTCTCTCTCTCTCTGCTTCTACCTCTCACCCTCTCCTCCCCTCAGTTCCCCTTTACTCTCCCCATCTCTGTGTGCCTGTTCTTTTCTTCTTGTATCTCTATCTCTCCTTCACTCTTGGTCTCTCTCTGTATTTTCCAGTCTCTTTTTATTTTCTCTCTTCTCCTTTCATTCTCCCTTTCCCCCCAATTTTTTGTAGTGATAAAACACATATAACATAAAGTACCATCTTACCCATTTTAAGTGTGCAGGTTAGTGGTATTAAGTACATTCATATTGTTGTGCAGCCATCACCACTCTCCATCTTCAGAATGACTTTCGTCTCGCAAAACTGAAACTCTGTACCCATTAAACAGTAATTCCCATTCCCTGCCCACCCCTGGCTCCTGGCGACCACCATTCTACTTTCTTTCTCTATGAATTTGACTACTGTAAGCACTTTATAGAAGTGGATTCGGAAAGGCCAGGCACAGTGGCTCACGCCTGTAATCTCAGCACTTTGGGAGGCTGAGGCAGGCGGATCACCTGAGGTCGGGAGTTCGAGACCAGCCTGACCAACATGGTGAAGTCCCATCTCTACTAAAAATACAAAATTAGCTGGGCGTGGTGGCACATGCCTGTAATCCCAGCTACTTGGGAGGCTGAGGCAGGAGAATCTCTTGAACCCAGGAGGCGGAGTTTGCGATGAGCTGAGATCATGCCATTGCACTCCAGCCTGGGCAACAAGAGCAAAACTCCACCTCAAATAAATAAATAAATAAATAAATACATACATACATACATACATACATAAATGAAAAGTGGATTCAGCTCGGTGTGGTGGCTCACGCCTGTAATCCCATCTACTCAGGAGGTGGAGGCAGGAGAATCACTTGAACTCAGGAGACTGAGGTTGCAGTGAGCTGAGATTGTACCACTGCAATCCAGCCTGGGCGACGGAGCGAGACACCATCTTAAAAAAAACAAGAAGTGGATTCATACAGTATTTGTCTTTTTTTGATTGGCATATTTCACTTAGCATAATGTCCTCAATGTTCATCTATGTTGTAGTATGTGTCAGAGTTTCCTTCCTTTTTAAGGCTGAATGTACTCCATTGTATGTCTACACCACATTTCACTTACGCATCCATTCGTTGATGGACACTTGGGTTGCCTCCATGTTTTAGCTATTGTGAATCATGCTGTGATGAACATGGGTGTACAAGTATCTCTTGAAATCCTGCTTCCAATTCCTTTTGTTATACACCCAGAAGTGGAATTGCTGGATTGTATGGTAATGCTATTTTAAATTTTTTAGGAGCTGCTGTACTGTTTTCCACAACATTTTACATTCCCACCAACAGTACACAAGGGTTCTAGTTTGTCCACATCCTCACCAACACTTGTTATTTTCTGATTTTTCTTTTTTGTTAGTAGCCATACTAGTAGGTATGAGGTGGTCTCTCACTGTGGTTTTGATTTGCATTTTTCTAGTGATGAGTGATGTTGAGCATCTTTTCATGTGCCCGTTGTCCATCTGTATATCTTCTTTGGAGAAATGTCTATTCAAGTCCTTTGTCCGTGTTTGAACTGGGTTGGGTTTTTGTCATTGAATTTTAGGATTTCTCTATGTATTCTGGAGATGAATCCCTTATCAGATAGATGTACTATTTTCTCTCATTCTATAGGTTGTCTTTGAAATCACTGCCAAATCCACTGTCATGGAGGTTTTGTTCTATGTTTTCTCCTAAGAGTTTTATAGTTTTACGTCTTTCATTTAGGCCATGGATCCAATTTGAATTAAATTTTATATATGGTCTTGGGTAAGGATCTAACTTCATTCTTTTGCATGCAGATATCCAATTTTCCTACACTATCTGTTGGAAAGATGGTTGGTCTTTTCTCCATTGAATGGCCTCGGTACCCTGTCTAAAATCATTTAACTGTATATGTGAGAGTTTGTTTCTGGACTCTATTCTATTTTATTGGTCTATATATTTGTCTTTATGCCAGTTCCACACTGTTTTGATGCTAGAGTTTTGGAGTTCGTTTTGAAATCAGGAAGTGTGAATCCGCCAGCTTTGTTCTTCTTTTTCAGGGTTGTGTTGGCTATTCAGGTTCCTTGAGATTCCCTATGAATTTTAGAATAAGCTATTCTAGTCTGCAAAAAACATCACTGGAGATTACAGGTGGCTGACACCTGTAATCCCAGCACTTTGGGAGGCCGAGGTGGGTGGACCACTTGAGGTCAGGAGTTTGAGACCAGCCTGGCCAACATAGTGAAACCCTGTCTCTACTAAAAATACAAAAATTAGCTGGGCGTGGTGGTGCATGCCTGTAATCCCAGCTACTCAGGAGGCTAAGGCAGGAGAATTCCTTGAACCTGGGAGGCGTAGGTTGCAGTGAGCTGAGTTCGAGCCACTGCACACCAGCCTGAGTGATGGAGCAAGACCTTGTCTCAAAACAACAACAACAACAAAAATCATTGTGATTCTTAAAAGTAATGGCAAAAACTACAATTACTTTTGCACCAACCTAAATAACAATTGGTATCACCCAGAGCTGGGCACTGGGCACACAAGGATGCAGAAGTCCTGGGGAGCCAGGAAGAAAGCCAGAGGTTTTAAGTACCAGAGCTGAGACAGAGCCAGACCAGGGGGCTGATCATCTGAGGGCAGGGAGTCAGAGAGAGTGGCCCAGGGCAGGTAACATTTTGCACTTGTCTTGGCAGAGCAGCAGGAGCTCATCGTTGGCTCCTGGGGGGATGGATATGACAGTACTGCTGCCCCAGATCAGAGAGCTAGATGAACTTGCTCTGGGGTGTATGAGAGCTCAGAGAAGTCACAGTGGAGGGCTGTTAGGCCAAAGGACTGGATGGTGGCCCATGCCTACATCTCTAATGGGAACCTGAGTATGGCTAATTCTGCTAGGAGCATCAGGTGGCCACAGCCTGATCAGTGATGGTGCCAAGAGGACAAGGAAAGTGGTGCCAGCCTGGGTCAGTGGGTCCCAAAGCTGATCGGTATTACAATCACCTGGGGCATGGGTTTAAAACACAGATTCCCATGCCCTACCCCAAGGACTCTTTCAGGAGGGCTGGAGTGAAGCCCACCCAAGATGCTGCATTTTATTCCCATGGTCCCCAGGTAATTCTGCCACAGGGCATCCAGGGCCATTCTTAGGAACCACTGGCCCAAAGGGCAAATTCTTCCAGGGAGTCCCAAGTCTCCGTTCTTCTAGCTATGTCCTATCAGCCTTTTGAGTAGGGACTTGGAGGAGGTGGAATATAACTGAGGGTGTTTCTGCATATGGGCAAAAAATGAAATAGAACATGGAGAAGTAAAAAGAACTAATATGAGGGACCTGGGTTTGAGTCTGGACTCTACTGTATCCAAGCTGTGTGACCTTAGACAAGTGACCGAACCTGTCTTGAGTCTTTTTTTAAAAAAAAAAAACTTGCTGTAGTCTTGCTCTATCACCCAGGCTGGAATGCAGTGGCGTGATCTTGGCTCACTGCAACCTCCGCCTCCCGGTTTCAAGCAATTCTCATGCCTCAGCCTCCCGAATAGCTGGGATTATAGGCTCCCACACCATGCCCCGCTAATTTTTGTATTTTTAGTAGAGACAGTGTTTCTATGTCAGCTAGGCTGGTCTCGAACTCCTGACCTCAGGTGATCTGCCCGCCTCAGCCTCCCAAAATGCTGGGATTACAGGCTTGAGTCACTGTGCCCGGTCATGTCTGAGTCTTTGTTTCCCCTTGCGTGAGATGGGGCCAACAGTATTAACCTGAGCTATTATGAGGGTTAAATAAAAGGATGGCTGCAAAAGGGGCTTAGATCAGGCTTGGCTCTAAGCAAGTGCCTGCTAGGTAGTGCTGCTGCCATTAATGTGATTTTTGTTATTGTCACCAGGAGGACTTTTATATCTGTCTCTAAGTCCCTGCCTGCTGGTTCAACAGAGTGAAAGGCTTAGGGAGGTCTCCTGGGATAGCTGTCCTGGGACTTTGGTCTCTTCCCACCTGGGACCCTGGGATCCTGAAGCCGTCGTGCTCTTGGGCTGTGTGTCAGGCAGATCCAAGCATCATCTTGCTGGGGTACACCTTGGTGGGGTTTTGAGTGCCGGGTTGTACAGTAGGATTGCAGGTGAGAGGCCAGAGGGCAGAGGCAGCTAGACCAACCCCAGCCACACCTACTTGGCCCTCACCCTGCCTCTTTCTCTGCAGTGGGGCCGACTTGCTTGCTGTCAACTCGGATGGGAACATGCCATATGACCTCTGCGAGGATGAACCCACCCTGGATGTCATCGAGACCTGCATGGCATACCAGGGTAAGGGAGGGCAGCCTGCTATGAAGTGAGCACAGCACAGAGTTGCGGAGAGCGTCCCTTAAATCAATGCAGGCAAACAGATTAGCTATGCATGGGCCTGCCTCATGCGCCGCGCTCGGTGAATAGGATGGGTCCTCATTCGTATCCTTATCTGTGTGATTATCAAGAGCAGGACATGAGAGGACCCTGGAAAACGTGCTGCGCAGAAGGGAGGTATTGATCTCATTCATGTCACCCACACATGCGGGTGGCCGCAGCTGGCCTTGTCTTGTCTTCATCAGCTGTGACAATTTGATTCAATAAACGTTCACCGTAAAGATACATTCCTACGTGGGACAATAATAAAGTCAAGAACACTGGAGGGTGCCTGCTCTGTGCCAGGCACCACGCTGGCTGCCAGGGGCCCAGATAAACAAGATGTGGGCTGTTCTCAACTCACAAATGAGGTTCAGAGAGGAAATAAATGCAGCAATGAGAGACCTGCGTGCCCCCAGCACCCCCACAGAGAGGCCTCTGAAGCGCCACCTCCTTGGAAATATGTCACATCCCCAGATCCTCAGCTGCAGCTGCAGTCCTGCCCCGGCCCTGCCCTTGTGTACCCCACAGAGCCGCAGTAACCGTGATTGAATCTCCTGTTCCTTGCACCCAGCTCTTCCTATTCATCTCCTGCAGAGGTTCTTAACCATTTTTGTGCCAATCTGGTGACTCTATGGACCCCTTCTCAGAATAATGTTTTTATTTTTTTGACATGGAGCCTTACTGTGTCCCCCAGGCTAGAGTGCAATGGCACAATCTTGGCTCACTGCAACCTCTGCCTCCCAGGTTCAAGTGATTCTCCTGCCTCGGCCTCCCAAGTAGCTGGGATTACAGGCATGCACCATCATGCCCAGCTAATTTTTGTATTTTTAGTAGAGACAGGGTTTCACCATGTTGGCCAGGCTGGTCTCAAACTCCTGACCTCAGGTGATCCGCCTGCCTCAGCCTCCCAAAGTGCTGGGATTACAGGCGTGAGCCCCAGCGCCCAGCCAGAATAATGTTTTTAAATGCAGTTATAAAATTATAGGATTATAAAGGAAGCCAATTGTATTAAAGCTTAACTACCAAAACATTTTTCAATGTGTTAGATAGAAACTTCATTAATTTATTAAACAATAAGATAACAGGATATGAAAATAGCTATACTATCTGTTGGTAACAAAGTCACAGGCACTGCTAACACTACTATGGGTTTTGCTTACATTCTAATGGTAGGGAATGCTCAATTTCGTTTAAAGCTTAGTCAAAAGAAACGTGTGATTTTATTTTCTCCTTTTGTAGACCTCTCCTGAATTTGATCGAAGAGTGCTTGGTCTAATGGATCTTTTTATGGAGCATGTCATCCTCTCCTTAAATACTATTTGTAGCTGTCAGTAACACACTTTTAAGACCGGAATGGGATTCGGGCTATGCAATGTCTCTCTGGGCCCCCTACCTCAATTGACTCAGCTCTCTGCTTGAAAGTAATATATTCATTCATTCAGTCCTTCTGCAACTAAAATTGATTGAGCATTGTGCCAGGTGCTACAGACACAACCATGGTTAAGATGAAGGAAACTAACAGAGACCCTGGTCAGATAGGGTGGTCGGCGGAGGCCAGCTTGGGAGATGATCCAGTCCAGGACCTAAAGAACAAGGCAGAGGCAGCCATCTGAGCAGTTGGAGGTGTGTAGGTGGATGGTAGGGACTTTCAGGTAGGAGAACAGCATATGCAAAGTGACCGACATGAATCCAGTGCCTAATGGGTGCCAGGCAGGAATGCCCTTGCTCTGTGGGCCAATGCATGGTGTCTCATCAGGCCTGAGGACAATGATCTATGGGCATGTCTGCATGCTCCCTTGACTGGCGTACCCTAGGGAACAAGAGCCATGCTTCCCTCATCTGCCTTCCCCTCCCCTCTGGGGTCGTAGGCCTGAGGGTGCTAAATAAATCCCCTCTTTCCCACTGCAGGCATCACCCAAGAGAAAATCAATGAGATGCGGGCAGCTCCTGAGCAGCAGATGATTGCGGACATCCACTGCATGATCGCAGCGGGCCAGGACCTGGACTGGATAGATGCCCAGGGTGCCACACTGGTGAGGAGATGGGCCAGTACCAAAACCAAGACCAGCTAGGTCAAAAGTGGGCCAGCACCTGGTGGGGACCAACCCTGTACCCTTGGGGCCTGTGACCTTGGACCTCCTCAAGAATCCTTTTGGGCCAAGATTGCCCCTGGATAGGGAGGGTTAGCAGAGCAGGGCTCAGCCTCTTTGAGAACCTGGCCTCTCTCTGGGCTGGGCTTGGTGGTTCACACCTCTAGTCCCAGCTACTTGGGAGGCTGAGGTGGGAGGATCACTTGAGCCCAGGAGTTTGAGTTTGAGCTGTGATTGCACCAATGCACTCTAGCCTGGGTGACAGAAAGACTTTGTCTTTAATAAACAAACAAACAAACAAAAAAGAATCCAGCCACTCTCAAGTGGGGCTTGGAGTTAGGAGCCTGGGTGGGAGGCCTGGCTCCCACCTGTTCACCAACTGCTCTGTCTCCAAGATCTTCCTTCACCCCAGGCTTCAGGTGTCCATCTTGAGCTCCTTATTTCCCTCTCCTCTAATGATGTCCTCCATTAAGGACTGGTGTCACCATTCACACACTCACCCATGCTTTCTTGCTTTCCACTGTCCATTCTGCTGCCTTAGTGTCACCTCTTCCACCCTAGCACCCCACTGCCTTGCCTCATCAGCTCCCCTGATATTACTGCAACAGCCTCTCCTTTGGGTTCCCTGACTTCAGAGTCTGCCCACCACTCCCAGTCATCCATTCATCCATTGGTCCATCCAACCATCCATCCGTCCGTCCATCCGTCCATCCATCCATCCAGTCAACACACAGTTATGAGCACCTCCTCTGTGCCACATACTTTACTAGACCCTGGAGATAGAGAACAATGGGACCTTCTTTTCTCTCAAATCCGCCTGGTTAATTCCACTCACCCTTGCAGCTCAAGTGTCAGTGACTTAGGAAAACCTCCCTGGCCACTCCTATAGGCTCTCAGAGCACACTGCAGCCTAACATTGGGGAGGTCTGCTTCTGCAGCCTGTAAATCAAAATTCAGAGCATGGCTATGGCAGATTGGGGGGCAGGTGCCCTGTCCCTGGCTGAGGTTCCATGCTGGTCATAAACACTCAGCAGTCTCGGGATCTCAAGCTCATTAGGTAGGGCTCAGCAGTACCAGATATCCTCACTGCCCCTCAGGCCTGACCTGGCAGCCCAGGTGTGATAAGGGGGCTTCTCCCACCTGCTTCCTGAGCTTTCCCATCTGTTTTGTGGCCATTTCTATTACTTGGGTCCCTGCTTGGATCACCTGCTCAGCCTAGCACTCAAGAATGGGGTCAGGTAGGAAGACTGACTATTTCTGTCTGAAGTCAAGGCCAGGCTGCACTAGGGCATTACCCACCCTCATTGCAGCTCCACTGGGGCTGTCACTGGGTCCTCTAGACACAGGGATCTTGTCTTCCTGGGCTGGGGCTGGCCTCAGGGTGGCACCACCTCCATGGGCCGGGCATATACTAGGTCTCAGGTCTTCCCAGTAAACTGGAGATCATAGCGTCTTCCTCACAGTGTTGCTGGGAGCATTAAATGAGATTCCGTGTGAAAGTGCTTAGCACAGTCTGTAAATTCTCAATAGATGTTAGCAATGACCATTATTTTTACTAACAATGCCACTATTCCACTCATACCTTTTCATTTCCAGCCAAGTAGTGAGGTTTGTAATGTCGGACTGGCCAGCAGGTGTCATTCTCTACAACTGGCAAGCATCAGACATTTATAAATCAGACAATTATACTAATTTTCACATCATACCCTTGCTTTTTCAAGTTGGAAAAAAAAAACAAAAACAAAAAAACAGAGCTTCAAGCAACCTTCTCCCAGGATGAGGTAGCATCTGACCATCAGGGCTGTGTTCAGAAGGATCACTTCCTGAGGCCCTGCCTTCTTTGTCCCACTGACTCTCCGGCCCCAAGACCTCAGGCCCCTGAGGTTCTCTGGCTTCCTCCCAGCTAGTCTTCTGCTGGCTGCCTTGGACTTTCACTTCTATCTCTCATCTTGGCTGGAAAGCTGATGTCTTTTTGCCTTATTTCTTTCTCTCTCCTTCATTCATTCTCATGGACATCACTTAGGGCTCTCTAAGAATGTGAATCCCTTACTGAGTGTTCATTATGGGCTAAGCTATTGCTGTATTTTGGGGGCAAATTGAACAAGCATGACGACTGAGGTCTGCGAGGCAATGGCCATGACTGAAGGCCTTGAATGGGATCACAGTCCCTTATTGGATGTATTATCTATTGCTGCATAACAAACTACCCCACAATGTAGCGTCTTAAAACAATAATAAATATTTATTGTCTCACATGGTTTCTTTGGGTCAGAGAGTTAGGAACAGCTTAACTGGGTGGCTCTGGCTTGGTGGCTGTCATGATATTGCAACCAAGATGTTGCAAAATTGTTGAGACTACTGGGGCTGCAGTCTCATCTGAAGGCTTGACTGGTACTGGAGGATCCACTTCCAAGGCAGCTCACTCACATGGCTGGTAAGTTAGTGCTGGCTGTTGGCAGGAAGCCTCAGTTTCTCACCTCCTTAGGACCTCTCCTTGAGGCTTCTTGAGGGTCCTCACAACATAGTGTCTGCCTCCTTCTAGAATAATTGATCCAAGACAACATAAAGTAGAAGCAGCAATGCCTTTTATGCCCTAGCCTCAGAAATCACACATTGCCACTTCACAATATCCTATTTGTTAGAAGTGAGTCACTCAGTGTGGCCCACATTCAAGGTGGTAACAGTCGGGCTTCATCTTTTAAAGGAAGATGTGTCAAATAATTTGTGGACATATTTAAAAATCACCATATTGAACCTCAGAGACCCCTCCTTCAGGGCTCAGTGCACAGTAGGGGTTCAGTAAATGCTGTTGCTTTAACCACATGGATGCTAAGACCAACCACAAGGGAGAAGAATTCAGCTCTCTACCTTTCCTTCTAGGTCCGTATTTCAGACTTAATAATCCTCTGCAATGTGACTGGTATTTCCGTCTCATTCTATTCCATTCTACTGTCCCCAAGGATGCTGTGGGACTTGGGTGAAGGTGAGAGCTAGCCTACCTTCAATGTGGGGCTGATCCCCTGGGGAATGCTCACTTCTTTCCTCTCCTCCAGCTGCACATAGCTGGAGCCAATGGATACCTGCGGGCAGCTGAGCTCCTCCTGGACCATGGAGTGCGTGTGGATGTGAAGGACTGGGATGGCTGGGAGCCCCTGCATGCAGCTGCCTTCTGGGGACAGGTAGTTCTCACCCACAGGGCTGTGGGGGAGGCCGGCACAGGGCTAACCTGCTGACACCAAGTTTTTCGGGCTGGACATTGGTTTCAAAGAACATAAGACTTTAAGGCTTAAGGTGTTAACTATAGCTCATATGTGAGATATGAAAAGGCCTAGGGAGTTTGCAAAAAACATTGGACAAGACAAGTTGTTTTTTTTGTTTTTTGTTTTTTTTTTTTTTTTTTTTTTTTTTTTGAGACGGAGTCTTGCTCTGTCACCCAGGCTGGAGTACAGTGGTGCAATCTCATCTCACTGCAACCTCCATCTCCTGGATTCAAGCAATTCTCCTGCCTCAGCCTCCTGAGTAGCTGCGATTACAGGCATGTGCCACCATGCCCAGCTAATTTTTTGTATTTTTAGTAGAGATGGTGTTTCACCATGTTGGCCAGGCTGGTCTCAAACTCCTGACCTCAGGTGATCTGCCCGCCTCAGCCTCCCAAAGTGCTGGGATGCCACCATGCCCGGCTGACAAATTGTATTCTAATAGGATGGTAAGCAAATTTGCCAAATAAGAAAATTACCAGCATTTTTGCTCCCAGTAGTTTCTCCATTTGTTTCCAGATACAAAACTCTGATTGTCACTTACACCTAGTCCCTCCTTAGATACCTGCCAGCTCTAGAGTTACAGCCAACTCTTTCTTCTCCTTCTTCTTGGTGTGGCCCAGGCATGTGGAGGAGATGCTAAGCTCATTGCATCTGTCTGGATTCCCCCCATGGATCTAGTGTGCAGGCCTTCCCTGGAAATCAACTTTGTCCCACCATTCTTTGGGTCACATCCTAAGAGGCCTTGGGCACTCTCTCTACCTCCTAGGCTTTCTGAGCTCTGGGCAGGGGGACACATGAGCTTCTTCCTGTGTTTCAGATGCAGATGGCAGAGCTATTGGTGTCCCATGGAGCTAGTCTCAGTGCAAGGACATCCATGGATGAGATGCCAATAGGTAAGTCCAGCACAGCAGCTGGTGTGCACAAATAGGTAGTTATCAATGTTTTGATGGGTAGAGGGAGAAATAGATAAATATATGGTTGTATAGATTGATGGATTGGTGTGTAGATAGATAGATGGATTAATTAATGGATGGTAGATGAATGGACAGATGGATGGACAGATGAATGAATAGATGGATAAATGGATGAATGGATGGATGAGAGGGGTAGATGGTTGAATGGATGGGTGGGTGGGTGAATGGATGAATGGATAGATAGAAGAATAAGTGGATGAGTGGGTAAAGGATGAATCTATGAATAGATGGCTCAGTCAGCAATAGGTAGATAGATGGATGAAGGAGTTAGGTAGAATAGATGGGAGTATGTAGCTTTCTTAGCATCTTTGCATAATTTATTGCTTGGGCTATGTGGGGTACCTTCTTGTTTCCCTCACTACTTCTCATATCAGTGAAGACTTGAGGACTCTTCTTGGAAACTATCAAAGAGGAACATGAATCCCTTGGTCATAGCTGGGAACCTTAGGAATTGTGACTGTGCCCAGAACCTGGGTTTCCCATTCTTATAATCCTCTAAGGTTTGGGTTGCAGCCCAGGAACTTTGGCTGGCATTGTTTTCTTCCCTCCCTGCATGCCCCAAAAGATGCTTGGAGTTTTCAGTGGGTTGGGGTGGCAGCTCCTCTGGTCTGGAGCACCCTCTTGCGCCACAGGTCCTGGCCCCATCCCCCACAACAGACTCCTCTGCCCCTTCAGACCTGTGCGAGGAGGAAGAGTTCAAGGTCCTGCTGCTGGAGCTAAAACACAAGCATGATGTGATCATGAAGTCACAGCTGAGGCACAAGTCATCCTTGAGCCGGAGGACATCCAGCGCAGGCAGCCGTGGGTGAGTCCGGGGCAGGGCAGCCAGGGGTCCCTGTGCGTGCTCCTGCCTGTGGCGCCTGGGTGCAGCCTCCAGCACCCACTTTGTCCTCTCAGGAAGGTGGTGCGGCGAGCCAGCCTGTCGGACAGGACCAACCTGTATAGGAAGGAGTATGAGGGAGAGGCCATCCTGTGGCAGCAGCGGAGTGCAGCCGAGGATCAGCGGACCTCCACCTACAACGGGGACATCAGGGAGACCAGGACAGACCAAGAGAATAAGGACCCTGTGAGTGGCCTCACGCCCTGCCCTAGTGTCAGCCACTGCAATGGGAGAACAGGGTCCAGCCTGGCCTTGCCTTCAACTGAGAGCCTTCAGAGGGAAGTAGCCAGGCACTGCCCTTAAACTAGCATATCCAGTCTGATGGTGATGGCTACTGTAGTTAAACCAGCAGATTCAGTCCGATAGTGGTGGCTGCTGTAGTTAAGGAGGTGATCAGGGAGCGTGTTAGAGACTGAGCTGGGTGCTTTGGCACACAAGTGGGTCTCCTAATTGACAGGGGGTGTGTGTCCGCTATGCGCCTAGCTGTGCTCCAGCACACCTAGCAGTGGACTTCCTAGAAGAGAGCTTCAGTAGGGCAGTCACCCAGGAGCTGATGGCACTACAACTTCTTTTTCAGGAAATATAACAAGATATTGAGAATTGTGTTTATCAGAACATGCTTTTTGAAAAATGGAGTAGGATCCTATTAGGACCTCTGAGAAGCCTGCTCCTGTAGCAGCCAATGGTCCTTTAAGCTTTAAGCTGCTTTCCTTAGGGGACACACATTCATTTCTGACGGCTGCTTTAAGAAATTATCACAAACTGGATGGCTTAACATGGTGGAAATTTATTCTCTCTCAGTTCTGAAGGCCAGAAGTCTAAAATCGAGGTGACACCAGCATTGATTCCCTCTGGGGGCTCTCAAGGGGATTCTGTTCCATGCCTCTGCGAGCTTCTGGTGGCTCAGGCATTCTTTGGCTCTTGCTAGCAACGATTCTAGTCTCTGCTTCTATCTCCACATGACCTTTTTCTTTGTGTGTGTGTGTCTGTTTTCTTTTTTTATTTTTATTTTATTGGATTTTTTTTGAGACAGGGTCTTGCTCTGTCACTCAGGCTGGAGTGCAGTGGCATGATTATAGATCACTGAAGACTCCAGCTCATGGGCTTAAGCTATCCTCCCACCTCAGCCTCTCAAGTAGCTGGGACTATAGGCGGGGGCCATCACGACTGGCTAATTTTTAAATTTCTTGTAGAGATGAGGTCTTGCTGTGTTGCCCAGGCTGGACTCAAACTTAGCCTCAAGCAATCCTCCCACGTTGGCTTCCCAAAGTACTGAGATTACAGGTTCGAGCCACCGCACCTAGCCTGTTTTTCCCTCTTATAAGGACACCAGTCATTGGATTGGAGCCCATGCCAATCCAGTATGACCCAATCTTAATTTAATTTATTACACCTGCAAATACCTATTTCCAGATAAAGTCACATTCAGAGACTCCAGGTAGACATGAATTTTTGAGGGACACTACTTAACCCAGAACCAACATACTCACTCAGCATGGCTGCTTTCTTGCTGAGTGGAGTGAACAAGTTTGGGGCTGGGGTGGAATTGCTGAGGACAAGGGAGAAGCTAACTATACCAGAGGTGGTCTGCCATTTTCGTTCTTCCACCACACCATGAGCAGATCAAAACATGCCTAGAGAGTTTAGCCTTGGTGGGATGAAATTGATTAGCTACTGAGCATGCCCATGTGTCTCAGAGGGACCCTGCTTCCCAGCATGAATAGTGAGGTCACCTACTGCCTGTCTCACCAGGAGGTGTGAAGGTGCCTGCCCAAGGGGAGGCCACATCAAAGCCACCAGCTGGTGATGGAGAGGGCACGTAGGGAAGCTTTGTTCTGCCTGGCCCCTTAGTCTGAGGATTAGTGAGAAAAGAGATGTAGATCAATATCAAATCACATTTCAGATGTCTCCCAGTTGTGCTTTATTTATTTTTCCTTTGTGATTGTGGTATAACTTAAGTATGGTAAAGCAGACAAATCTTTTTTTATTCTTTTACTTTTTTGTGATATGGAGCCTCACTCCGTTACCCAGGCTGGAGTGCAGTGGTGTGATTTCAGCTCACTGCAACCTCTGCTCCCAGGTTCAAGCGATCCTCTTGCCTCAGCCTCCTGAGTAGTTGGGATTACTAGTGCCCGCCACGACGCCTGGTGGATTTTTGTATTTTTAGTAGAGATGGGGTTTCACCATGTTGGCCAGGCTGGTGTTGAAGTTGTGACCTCAAGCAATCCTTACCCACTTGGACCTCCCAAAGTGCTGGGCTTACAGGTGTGAGCCACCATGCCTGGCCAAGTAGACAAATCTTAAATGAGATTTTCAACAACCTTTTACAAATGTACACACTTAGATGAATTCATAGAGCCTTTTCATCATCCATGTTCTCTCTCCGTCCTTTCCCCCACTCCAAATGTAGTCACTATTTAACTTTGAGTTCTAAAGATTAATTTTGTATGTGCATATGAATGACCCTGTAGTTTCTTTTGTGTCTGGCTTTTTTTACATCTGTGAGAGTCACCCACGTTGTGGCATATAGCAGTAGTTCTTTTTTTTTTTTTTTTTTTTGAGACAGGAGTTCACTCTGTTGCCTGGGCTGGAGTGCAGTGGTGTGATCCTAGCTCACTGCAGCCTTGAACTCTTGGGATCAGCGATCCTTCCACCTCAGCCCCTTGGGTAGCTGGGACTATAGGCATGCACCACCATGCCTGGCTAATTAAAAATAATTTTTTTTGGTCAGGTGCCGTGGCTCATGCCTGTAATCCCAGCACTTTGGGAGGCCGAGGTGGGTGGATCACGAGGTCAAGAGATCGAGACCATCCTAGCCACATGGTGAAACCCCATCTCTACTAAAAATACAAAAATTAGCTGGGCGTGGTGGCACATGCCTGTAGTCCCAGCTACTCAGGAGGCTGAGGCAGGAGAATCACTTGAACCCGGGAGGTAGAGGTTGCAGTGAGCCAAGATAGAGCCACTGCACTCCAGCCTGGGGACAGAGAAAGACTCTGTCTCAAAACAAAACAAAACAAAATTTTTTAGAGATGGGATCTTGCCATGTTGCCCAGGCTGGTCTCAAACTCCTGGGCTCAAATGATCCTCTTGCCTCAGTCTCCCAAAGTGCTGGGATTATAGGCACAAGCCACTGCACCTGGCCTCATTCTTGTTTTCTTTTCTTTTCTTTTTTTTTTTTGAGATGGAGTCTCGCTCTGTCGCCCAGGCTGGAGTGCATTGGCACGATCTCGGCTCACTGCAACCTCCACCTCCCAGATTCACGCCATTCTCCTGCCTCAGCCTCCCTAGAAGCTGGGACTATAGGTGCCTGCCATCACGCCCAGCTAATTTTTTGTATTTTCAGTAGAGACGGGGTTTCACCGTGTTAGCCAGACGGTCTCGATCTCCTGACCTTGTGATCCACCCGCCTCAGTCTCCCAAAGTGCTGGGATTACAGGCATGAGCCACCACGCCCGGCTGCCTCATTCTTTTTTATTGCTTTCTAGAATTCGATTGTTTGAATATTAAAATTTACATATCCATGCTCCTTTTTTTTTAATTGAGACAGAGTGTCGCTTTGTCACCCAAGCTAGAGTGCAGTGGCATGCTCTTGGCTCACTACAACCTCTGCCTCCCAGGTTCAAGCGATTCTCCTGCCTCAGCCTCCTGAGTAGCTGGGATTACAGGTGCACGCCACCATGCCCGGCTAATTTTTGAATTTTTAGTAGAGACGGGGTTTCACCATGCTGTCCAGGATGGTCTCGATCCCTTGACCTCGTGATCCACCCGCCTCGACCTCCCAAAGTGCTGGGATTACAGGCGTGAGCCACTGTGCCCGGCCATGTCGTTGTGTTTTAAAGCTAAAGAGAAACGGTTTTTGAAGTGATTGCAGCAGTAAGTAGAATGCTTCGACCACAGAATTGGCAAGATCTCGGAGGTCAGGGAGAAAGGAGTTTGTTTCCTAGGGAGGAAGACAGAGACTGCAAGGACTGAGGGTTGGGAGTGGGATGAGCAGGTGGTGTAATTGGACAGTTGACCGGGAATGTGTGTCCCATGGTCAGCCCATTTCCAGAAGGGTCTTCAGGAGAGTTTTTCTGCATTGCAGTGCTTGTTTACCCTCAGGGTGAGTCAAAGTCCAGGACCCTGTAGGGAGGGGAGCAGCTTAACTAAAATTTGGTTAAATCATTTACCGCTGGACGTGGGGGCTCCTGCCTGTAGTCTCAGCACTTTGAGAGGCCCAGGCAGGTGGATCATCTGAGGTCAGGAGTTCGAGACCAGCCTGGCCAACATGGTGAAACCCTGTCGCTACCTAAAATAGCCAGGTGTGGTGGCAGGTGCCTGTAATGCCAGCTACTTGGGAGCCTGAGGCAGGAGAATCACTTGAACCTGGGAGGCAGAGGTTGCAGTGAGCCAAGATTGCACCACTGCACTCCAGCCTGGGCAACAGGGTGAGACTCTATCTCAAAAAAAAAAAAAAAATCATTTAGCAAGCCTTAATTTCAGTTGATAAATTGACAGTTTAGCTAATCATTTCAGAGAAAAAGAATGAGAATTTGGGGGACTGTGTTTGGGTTGTCCTAGGAAAAGGAGGGGTCATCTGAGCGTTCTGGAAATCCTATGGGGAAGGGTGATTCTGTGCAGTCAGCCATTCCCCAGAACACAAAAGGTGGGGGTTTTGTTTAACCTTCCTGTTTTCCAGTACCTCAGTTCAACATTGCCAAGATGATGGCGCCTATCGCAGAGGGTGTTCTAGGGTCAATTGTGTTCTTATTTATATAGAACTCAGCCCATAACTTGTACCTCATTAAGCATTAGGCAGATAAATACATTTAGAAGTTCCCTGCATCATGAGAAAACCTCTTTCATCTAACCCACATGCTTGAGGCTGGAGTTAATTCCTCTTCCTTCAATGCTCTGATTTCTGACACTGGAGATGGATATAGGTGGGTTTTGTTTTGTTTTGTTTTGTTTTGTTGAGACAGGGTCTCATTCTGTCACTCAGGTTAGACTGCAGTGGTGCAAACATGGCTTACTGCAGCCTCACCCTCCTGGGCTCAAGTGATCCTCCTGCCCAGCCTCCCACGTAGCTGAGCCACAGGCATGCACCACCATGCCCAGCTAATTTTTAAATATTTTTGTAGTGATGAGGTCTCACTATGTTGCCCAGGCTGGTCTCCAACTCTTAGGCTGAAGCCATCCTCCCACCTCAGCCTACCAAAGTGCTGGGATTACAGGCATGAGCCACTGCACCCAGCAGGGATTTTTTTCTTTTTAAACTAATAGATTTTTTTTTCGAGCAGTTTTAGAACTCTAGAAAAATGGGTGGAAAGTACAGATATTTCCCATATACACCCCCCTCCACCCTGGTTTCCCCTGTTATTAACAACTCGCATTAGTGTGGTACATATGTTATCACTGATGAGCCAATATTGATACATTATTATGAACTAAAGCCCATGGTTTACATTGGGTTTGCTGTTTGTGTTGTAACTCCTGTGGGTTTTGACAAATGCATAATGTCATGTGTCCGTCATGATAGTGTCACACAGAATGCTCTCGCCACTTGGTTTAGGTGATTATATTAGACGGTTGAGATTGTGAACAACTGGTAAAAGAGACCAGGGCTGTCCCACTAAACAGCCCTGGTATTCTACTTACGCTTCCTCCCCAAACTCTAGCAATCACTGATCTTCTACTGTTTTCATGGTCTTGCTTTTCCAAAATGTTATATACTTGGAATTATATAATATGTGATGCTTTCAGATTGGTGTTCTATATGGTTTTTTTTGAGACGGAGTCTCACTCTGTTGCCCAGTCTGGATGGAGTGCAGTTGTGCAATCTCAGCTCACTGCAACCTCTGCCTCCTGGTTCAAACAATTATCCTGCCTCAGCCTCCTGAATAGTTGCGATTAGAGGCATGCGTCACCGCGCCTGTCTAATTTTTGTGTTTTTCTTTTAGTAGAGACAAGGTTTCACCATGTTGGCCAGGCAGGTCTCGAACTCCTGACCTCAAGTGATCTGTCCACCTCAGCCTCCCAAAGTGCTGGGATTATAAGCGTGAGTCACCACGCTCGGCCTGTACATGTTTTTTTAACTGTCTAGATGATGCCAATGTGCATCCAAGATGGGATCAGTGTCTCAGATCTTTGCCACTCTAAACATCAGCAGGAAATTCTTAGAAGTACCGAATTGCAGGCCCCAACCCAGACTTATTGAGTCAGAATATGGATTTTAACAATATCCCTAGGCAACTCACATACACATTAAAGTTTGAGAAGCACTGACTAGGACCACCAAGAAATGGTCTCTCCATGACATGGCATCAGTCTGCCTGCATAGTTCAGAAGGAGCCATTAAAAACAAAAAAAGGTCGGACTCAGTGGCTCATGCCTGTAATCCCAAGGCTTTGGGAAGCTGAGGTGGGAGGATCACTTGAGACCAGGAGTTCAAGACCAGCCTGTGCAACATAGTGAGGCCCTGACTCTAAAAGGAGAAAGCGAAGAAATACACACTCATAAATGGAAACTTACTATGGAAAGTGTTCTTTGCCTTATCACATATTACCATATATACATAACATATATGTTAGATGTATGTATGTTATATATATATGTTAGAAAACTAGATTATATATATATACATATCTTGGACATCTTTCCTTGCCAGCTCGTGGAGACTTCCTTCATTCTTTTTACCAGCTACAGAGCACACCAGTAGAAGTACTGGCCACAATTTCCTGCTTGCCCAGTGATGACTTTCAGGCTTTGCACTAATGAGAGAGAAAATCTGTGAAATGGGCTTGCTGGTGCAAAGTATACAATCCTTTCTAAAAATTTTTATCATTATTATTGTTTTTATTTTTTACTGAAGAGCTGGGGAGAGAAGAAAGGAAAAAAAGAAAAAAATATCACTGAAGGATGATGCAAAACTGTCCACCAAAGAGACTGTAGCAATTTACATTCTCACTTATTTCCCCATACCCCTGCCAACACCGAGTAATAACACACTTTAAACGTATTTGTCAATGTGATATCTAAAAGTGATATTTTGTTGTTTTAATTTTTATATTATTAACGATTAGTGAGGAGGAATATTATTCCAATGCCATGTATATCTATATATTTTGCTGTGGGCTGCATATTAGTATCCTCTGCCTACTATTTTTATTAGGTAGGTAGGCCTTTAAAAATTGACTTTTGGCTGGGCATGGTGGCTCATGCCTGCAATCTCAGCACTTTGGGAAGCTGAGGAGTATGGATCACTTGAGGCCAGGAATTCAAGATCAGCCTGGCCAGCATGGTGAAACCCCATCTCTACAAAAATACAAAAATTAGCTGGGTGTGGTGGTGCGTGCCTGTAATCCCAGCTACTCGGGAGGCTGAGGCAGGAGAATTGTTTGAACCCGGGAGGCAGAGGCTGCGGTGAGCGGAGATTGCGCCACTGCACTCCAGCCTGAGAGACAGAGCAAGACTCCATCTCAAAAAAAAAAGGACTTTTAAGAGCTCTTTATACTTTCAGAAAATTAGTCTCTTTTCTGTCATATATGTTGAAAATATTTTCCTAGTTTCTTCATGTGTCTTTTGACCTTGTTCCCTGTTCATGGTGAGTTTTTGCTGTGCTTTAAATGTTGTCGCAGGTATCTATTTTTTAGTTTATAGTTTTTAGGAAGCAGCTACTTTTCAAACTCTTGTTATCCAAGGATTATTAGGTGTACAGGATCCCTGGGTAAGAATCTTTGTGAGATATGCTTCAAATAGAGGAAGGATTACAAGTGACTCAAAAACCCAACTCAAATGGACTTACACACAAGGAATTTATTGGCTTGTGCAACTGAAAAGTCTGGGCCTGGAAGGATCCTGGGCTTCAAATGTGTCATCGGGATGCAGTCTCTGTTAGCCTTTCTTCATGCCAACTTCACTTGCAAGCAGACCCTTTAACATAATATCTCCCCAGCCCTCAGCTTACTTCATTCTTACTACCCACAGTTCCTACAGAAACTTCTCTTTCCCAATTGTTCTAGCAAAAGTCCCAGGGTCGCTTCACTGAGGCAATTTCAGTTAAGAACTCATCCCTGGGCCAATCCCTGTAGTGAAATATGTTGACTGGCTAGGCCTTGGGTCATGATCCAGGCCCTGGAGCAAGGCCAGGGGTCAGTTAACTCTACGAAAATTCATAGATTCCTTTGGGGGTTCCCCAAAGGAAAAACCTGGCCCCAATACCCAGGGAGAGAAAACAGATAGAGGAAAAGTCCAAAGAATAATACCCTCAGCAGAGAGACAGGTGGATAGTAGGTTCAGATCTTCCAGCCAGCTGGTAATGTTGTCCCTCTCACTCGCAGAACCCCAGGCTGGAGAAGCCCGTGCTACTCTCCGAATTTCCTACCAAGATCCCACGAGGTGAACTGGACATGCCTGTTGAGAACGGCCTCCGGGCTCCGGTCAGTGCCTACCAGTATGCACTGGCCAACGGGGATGTCTGGAAGGTGCATGAGGTGCCCGACTACAGCATGGCCTATGGCAACCCTGGCGTGGCCGACGCCACCCCGCCCTGGAGCAGCTACAAGGAACAGAGTCCTCAGACGCTTCTGGAGCTGAAGCGGCAGCGGGCTGCAGCCAAGCTGCTCAGCCACCCCTTCCTTAGCACCCACCTGGGCAACAGCATGGCCAGGACGGGCGAGAGTAGCAGTGAAGGCAAGGCCCCCTTGATCGGAGGCAGAACTTCACCATACAGCAGCAATGGGACCTCGGTATATTACACGGTCACCAGCGGAGATCCCCCACTCTTAAAGTTCAAGGCCCCCATAGAGGAGATGGAGGAGAAGGTGCATGGCTGTTGCCGTATCTCCTAGTCTCCGTGTGATGGAGGAGGGAGATGCCTGGGGAGGGGCTCCTGGAATCCAGGCCAGCCCAACAGCCTTGGCTGGGGAGGTGTCAGAGGGCAGCTGGGGAGAGGTGGGCTCTGCTTTTCAGAGGAACTCAGACCCCAGCCCTCACCTGGCTGCCCATAGCATCCCATGTCCCACGTCCCGTGGTTCTGCTTCCTGCTGCATCGTCTGCCATCTGACACAAGGCCTGTCGTGGCCTCCTGGCTCACTCTGCTGTCTGATCTTGGGAGGGTGGGCTTGAGATCCCAGCTCTATTCTTGGTATAAAGGCTTCTCCGGATCAGTACATGCATGTCACATTAACACACACACACACATATACACGCACACACAAGCTCAATCATTGTGTGTAGGAATGACATACCTGGGCTCAGGGGAAGCAAGGGGGCTTAGAATTTGTGGGGTATTCCCAAAAGGATGGAAGTTAAGACTCAGAGTCTCATTACCACTGCCATCATGGCTTTAGCAGGGGAGGGGACCTGCTAAGCTGAGACCCATAGTCCTGCTCAGAGTCATCCCAAGGTCTGAGCCACCAGCCACACCTGACAGGGGCGAGAAGTCCTCGCTGTGTTCAGAGGGAGCCAGGAATCTACATGGGTAGATGAGATAGACACAGACCTGCTCCCCGCAGCCTTGTTGAGAGCCATACTTCTGCCCATGCCAGGAGCCAGCTGTGTGACCTTCCAGGGGTGGAGGGGGAAAACCAGGCAATTTCATTCCTGGAATCAACCAAAT
Organism: Symphalangus syndactylus; assembly: GCF_028878055.3. NCBI lineage: Eukaryota > Metazoa > Chordata > Mammalia > Primates > Hylobatidae > Symphalangus > Symphalangus syndactylus. The sequence continues at coordinate 33,635,444 of NC_072446.2, read as the reverse complement.
CATGTTTTCCTCTTGGATGGAAGTGTCAAAGGCAGAAGGGTGTGGGAGGGGGACAAGGCCAGTATTTACAAAAGTGTATCTGATTTAAAAAATTCCTTTAGTCTGTAAAACTCCTAGAGGGAGGGAGGTAACTGAATTCACTTCTTTTTGTGGATCATATCACGGTCACTGGGTTTTACTGGCTGGTGCTGGGAAAATGAAGCTAAGGGAGGAGCTTCCATTGGAATGCTTTTCCAGGGAGAGAGGCCAGTTAATTTAAAAAAAAACAAAAAACAGTCGCTAGTTAACAGCGACAGAGCCCAGCACCCTGGGGTCTTTGTGAATATCCAGACTGTTTCAGCCCAGCCCATCTCAGCCAGCCCTCCTCAGACTGAGCTGTCAGAGCACGCAATTAGGGGCCAGCCTGCCTCCACCTCCCACCCCCATCCACCCCCATCAGTCGTGTGTGCGGAGTCAGTGCTCAGGATCCCGGGCCCAGCTTTTGCCTTTTTGGAGATGCTTGGTGAGACAGATTTGCCAGTCAGCCCTTTTGAGTTCCTGCCTCGCCCAGTGGCTCCCAGCCTGCACTTGCAGGAGTGGTGATGCCCCAAGTCTGCAAATCCAGGGTGCACGTGGTCAATATCCCATCCTGCATTCAGGAGAGCCATGGTAGGGCTGGAGTTGGGCCTTGCCCAGCTCTGCAGTTTCATAGTCCCAGCTTTCCTGGTGCTGGGGAGGGAGGACTGTGAATGGCTGTTCTCCCCTCACTGCTGATTCTCCCAGGACCCCCTTTGGAGTTGCCCATTGGCATGGGCACTGCCCACAGGCTCAGCCAGAACCTTTTGGTGTAACCGACAAGCTGCAGGTTGTCCCCTGCTCTGTGCGCCTTTTATTTTTCCTTAAACTACCTCCTTAGAGCTCTGAAGGGGTCTCCTAGTTCCAGATTTGAATTTGGGGAACAGATCTGGGTTCTTTTTAACCCTCTTCTTTCTCAGTCTATGAGAAAATTTCCCTGAGGGGCACCTGGGCTAGGGGCTTGGGGCTGGAAGACCATCCCCGCCTTGTGCCACAACTTTAGTCGTGGGATCTGCTCTTTGTCATTCTCAGCCCCCTACTGTGGCCCCCATGGCCCCATAACCCAGAGAGGGAGCTGGACTTCAGGGAGCCTGAGTGATGCTTTCCCAGGAGCACGGCAGCTGGCTGGACCAGAAAGTAGAGGGCCCATGGGAGTGACTGTGCCCTCGGTGGCTGCTGGAAGGGGAGAGGTTCTCGGCATCAGGCCACCTCCACCCCAATGCCAGGACAGATGTATTCTAGAGTAGGGGTGGAGGCGGCCCAGGAGCCTGAAGACAGGTGCATAGATGCTTCCCATGACCCTGCCATTTGGGGTGGGCTCTTCAACATCTCAGGCTGTGGCTGGAACAGGACAGGATGATCTAAAACACACATACCATTGGCTGTAAAACAGTATGAGCCCAGACTGATGCTGAAATCCCTCGTGAGCTGACCTTAGCTACAAGGTACGGAGTTCTGAGGGAAGCTGCGTGCTCCTCAGGAGAGAGCTGTGCAGGTTTTCCGATCTTTTTGCTCAGGGGCCAAACACTGAAGGCACGTACTGCCCAACCCACTGAGCGCCTGAGGCCATTCCCTCCTTTTCCGAATGCCTCCTGCCTCCTGGGCTATTCCTCTCCACCCAGAAGGCTGGGAATCCCAGCTGATTCCCTGACAGGAGCCGACTTCACACACAGGTGACTCTCAAGCATTGGCTCATGTTTTCAGCCAGGGATAAACCATCCCCTCTGGGGGCTTTAGGTCCCTGGGGAGCTTTCCCTGTAGGTCTCCTGGGTGTTGAGAGACAAGTTGGAGACCAACCTCCAATGAATGAGCCACGGTCATTCATTAATTCACTCACGTAATTTACTGAGTAGCTGCAACATGCCAGCCTCTATGTTAGGTTCTGCGGATAAAGGAGGAATAAGACAGAGTCAGGAGAACTGTTCTTTGTGGTTTCCGCCCCTTGGGGACCACAGGCATCAGCAGTCCCATTCAAGTCACCTGACGCAAAGTGTCTGCATCTTGGTCCAGCGACCCTTTGCTTTTCAGCTCCTGGAATCCTTACAGTCTGAATTCCTTTAGCTGGGAACAGCTGTCATGGCCACCCCTGGATAACATTTGCCACCAAGTATAGATGCTGGATCTTGGGTTCCAGGCAGGCATCATCCAGGTGCATCTGGAACTTTCGGTGATAGCTGCCTTCAGCCAGCATCTTTGGGGGACTCTATAATAGCAGCTTGAGATCAGTGTCTAGAAGACTGTTCTGCAATTTGCTGCCAAATGCATCTCAGGTTTTTAAAGTCATTGTTTCTTGCTCATGGTGGCTCATTTATTACATAGTCCCCTCACCCCACTAATGGATAATGGGAGGAAAAGTTGCTGCTTCCTTCAGCATCAAAGCCTTTCCTTGGGAATCTGCCTCCCTCCATGGCAGGGGTGGATTCGGGCGCTGGGAGTAACCAGGCAAAGTCAACCAGATGCCTAGCTCCTGCTGAGACCCAGGTCCTGTGGCAGCTCCTCATTAGATTAAAGGAGACCACTTCCAAAGCAGGTGCTGCGTGGCTAACCATCATATGCCCCAAACAATTGAAAGTTGGCGGTTATCACCAGACTGTGAGTTTCTGGCAAGTAGCTTAGGGAAGCCAAATAAACTCTAGGCTCAGGGCTACTGAAGACTTCAGGATAGAATTCTCCATCAAATATACAGCATAAATAAAACTGCTCTGCACTGTTTGATCCATTTCCAAGGGGCTTAGAAAAGTTAACAAGGGTGTGTCCCCTGTCCTGCCCCACTGGTTTGCTGGCTTTGTGATAACATGAGACCATTGTGGTTGTTGGTGTCGAATACCTTCCCATCCTGAGCTCTCTCACCTACCTGCTCTCTCTCCTAGAGCAGGATACTGGGGTACTTTCAAGAAGGGTGCTCCTTTTAAGATGCCCAGAAAGGCTGTATTTAACTCTTGCTATTTGTAACTTGGGGATGGTCTCCCCTGCCCCAGGGCACATAAGAGCAAAGGGTCCAATGGTCAGTGGATGACTCTGCAAAAGTGACCCCCTGTGCCAGAAGCTATAGCCCTCTCCCCGACAGATCTCTCTTGTTGGCCAGAGGGCCTGCTTCCCATGGGCATTGCAAGTGCCACTGTGCGGGGCCTGGCTCTGCACACCCAGGAAAAGTCTGCAGACCCCCAGCCCTCCGCAATAATTCACCAGACCAGAAGCCACTGATGTACAGAGAACACTTAAAAAAATGTATTTTATGTGAAAAAAAGTTAAAACTCTGTATACTGTATCAGCAGCTTTGTGTAAAAATGGCAATCAAGAGAGTCTAATATATTTAAAACTTTTTTAAAAAAAAATCTTCGCGGATCTTTGATATCGTATTGAGGTAACTTCCAGGTAGCCCCTTGCCACGCAGCACCGGTGGGCCTCGGGTCCAAAACCGTGGCTCAGCCACATCCCAAAGGGGGCACGTGTCCCTGGAGTTGCTTCCAGCTGCCAAGGCCTGTGACGGAATTCGCTGTTAAGAGTTTTTAATTAAAATTATTAAATTCCTTTTAATAACACCTGCTAGTGTGAGTGATTATTGCTGTGAGCTCACTTGAACAGTGCTGACTTGAATTCACAAAGAGGAGGTTCCTGGAATAGAGGGTGGGTGAGGGCTCCTAGTCTCTTCCCCCTTACCCCACCGCTTTCCCACAGAGGGCTTTCCCGTGAGGACCCTGAAATAGAGAGAGCTCTAGGGGCTCAGACCTGGAGCAGATGTCTCCTCAGACTAGGAGATGGTGAAAACCGATGAATTCAAGAAAAGGTGGGTGGTTGGGAATGACCTTCATTCTGTCGAATAATCTCTTTGAAATTAACATGAGGCCCTATAGTAGCATATATATTTATTCCATACATTTTCAAAGTTTTTCTTGATATTTATTTATCTTTTTTTTTTTTTTTTTAAGACGGAGCCTCACTCTTTCACCCAGGCTGGAGTGCAGTGGTGCGATCTCAGCTCACTGCAACCTCTGTCTCCCGGGTTCCAGCAATTCTGCCTCAGCCTCCCAAGTAGCTGAGATTACAGGCGCTCACCATGATATCCAGCTAATTTTTTGTATTTTTAGTCGAGACAGAGTTTCACCATGTTGGCCAGGCTGGTCTCCAACTCCTGACCTCAAGTGATCCTCCCGCCTCGAGCTCCCAAAGTGCTGGGATTATAGGCGTGAGCCACCGCGCCTGGCCTCTCATGACATTTATATGTAACAAGGGTGCCCCTCTCCTCTGTCCCATTCTTGGAGTGAACTGACGTGTCCTGTCCTCTTCCCCCTGCCCCATTCCACTCTTTCCCCTCGTGTGCTTATTGTGGGGAAGTACAATACTATAAAGTACTTCACCTTATGACAGCAATACAGCAGCTAAGGCCCCGGCCATTCTCATTTTTTACCTCGAGCGTTAGAGGCACAGAGAAGTTATGTGGTTGCACAGCCTCAGACCACAGTCCTTGGTCCTTGTCCCACACAGAACTTTGTTGGTGTTTTTCTTGAAAGAGGATGAAAAGGGTGTCGGATCACAATGTCAGTAGTTCGAGACCAGCCTGGCCAACGTGGTGAAACCCCATCCTACTAAAGATGCAGAAAATTAGCCAGGCGTGGTGGCATGAGCCTGTAATCCCAGCTACTCGGGAGGCTGAGGCAGGAGAATCATTTGAACCCGGGAGGTGGAGGTTGCAGTGAGCTGAGATCATGCCATTGCACTCCAGCCTGGGCGACAGGAGAAGACTCTGTCTCAAAAAAAAAAAAAAAGAAGGTGCTCTCTTGTAGCCTCCCGGGTCCTGGATACCAGAGCAGGGACACATGGAAGGCTCCACACTTATTCTTGAGAAACTTCACAAAGGGATGGGGATGGGGAGAGGAGGGGAAGAGAGGGAGAGGCGTCCGAACAGCGTCAGGCATTCATCCATTTAAAAAGGTTGTTGGTTGCTAAATAATAATAATGGTAACATCTCACATTTATGACCCACTTTTCATTTACATAAAAAAGATGAGGACTGAAAATTGACTGTTGGATTTAGCTCTGTGGAACTCATGATGAACCTGACAAGAGGTTTTGGTAAAGCAGTGGGGGTTTTAGCCTGATTGAAGAGGGCTGGAAGGGAACTGGAGACAGCAGGTATAGACAACTGGTGTAAGGGTTTCTTTTTCTTTTCTTTTTTTTTTTTGAGACAGAGTCTTACTCTGTCACCCAGGCTGGAGTGCAGTGGTGTGATCATAGTTCACTACAGCCTCAAACTCCTGGGCTTAAGTGATCTCTTGCCTCAGCCTTCCCAGTGGCTGGGACCACCATGAGCACTGCCATGCACTAAAGGTTAGGTGCACCACCATGCCCAGTTAACTTTTGTATTTTTTTGTAGAGACATGGTCTCACTATGTTGCCCAGGCTGGTCTCAAACTCCTGGGCTCAAGTGATCCTCTTCCCTTGGCCTCCCACAGTGCTGGGATTACAGGTGCAAGTCACCATGGCCAGCCACATCTGAGATTTTATGCTGCAAAAGTAAGAAGACAGATGGGGAGCTTTAGAGGAATGTAGGGTCAAGAGAGGGTTGTTTTGAGATGAAAAATATTTCAGCATGCTTGTAGGCTGATAGAAATGAATCAGTAAAGAGGGAAGCTGATGTTCCAGGGGAAAGAAAAAGATTGCTAGAGCGATGCTGGTGAGTAGTAGAGAGGCTGGAAGTGCCCAGGCAGAGGGGTTGGTGTTGGATGGGCAAAGGCGCAGTTCATAAATGCCCAGTATATGGGCAGAGATGCAGACAGGAAGGTAGACTAGATGGGTGCACGTGGACATTCCCTTCTCACTGCTTCTGTGTTCTCGGTGACATAGGAGGCAAGCTGTCAGAGAGGAAAAGGTAGAGAGAATGAGGGAAATGTGGCCTACCAGGCAGTTTTTTTGTTTTTGTTTTGTTTTGTTTTGTTTTTAGATGGAGTTTCGCTCTTGTCGCCCAGGCTGGAGTGCAGTGGTGCCATCTTGACTCACTGCAACCTCCCCTCCCATGTTCAAGTGATTCTCCTGCCTCAGCCTCCCGAGTATCTGGGGTTACACCAAGTAACCAGGGTCTGGTTATTAGACACCCGGCTAATTTTTGTATTTTTAGTAGAGACGGGGTTTCACTGTGTTGGTCAGGCTGATCTCAAACTCCTGATCTCAGGTGATCTGCCCTCCTCGGCCTCCTAAAGTGCTGGGATTACAGGCATGAGCCACTGCTCCCGGCCTCCTAGCAGGCAGTCTTACGGATTATGAATTTAAAACATGACCAGTCAATAAGCATGGTTATGCCCTTTTTGTTTTTTCTCCAGCCCTGTAGTGCTGCCGGGGTGCAGGTGGAAAGTAGGGTATAACCAGGGTTTGTTGGGGTTTTACAAGGCAAAAACCTATGAAATGAGAGAAGACTACCGGAGGGTGTAATCAAAGGAGTAGTCCTAATATGATGAGCCGGTATTTTTTGAATGAATGAATACATGGTTAAAGGCAGGTGATAAAGGCGATATCCTTGGCCATGCCAAAGCTCTGAGAGCCTAGGAGCAGCGTGGCCAGAGTCTCTGGGAGTCTGGCACCTGCCTCTCCTCATTGCCTAGGCCTGACTGTCACCGGCCTTGTAGGGCCGCGCTGTGGGGCGGCCGGCAGGGGGCGCGCTGGGATGGCCAGGAGCTCGGCCCTCCCTGCTCTGTCCCTGCTCTGCTCCCCGCCTCGCCCCTGCAAGTTTAAATTCAGTTTAGCAATCCCAGCATCGCCTCCAATAACGCATCAGGGGGCGGAGCCGTAGCGGCTTGCGCCCCGCCTCGCTCCACTATTGGAAGGAAAGCAGCCAATGGGAGAGCCGAGGCGGGGAGGTGCGGCCAATGGCGCGGGCCTGTTTGATTCAAAGGTTGCTTATAAAGTGGGCCTGCACACTGATTCTTGTCCGAGGGCTGTCGAGTCCGAGCGCCGCTATGCCTCTGGTTTCCGAGGGCCTGGACGAGCTGCCCGCCGCCTGCCTGTCGCCGTGCGGGCCGCCCAACCCGACCGAGCTGTTCAGCGAGTCACGGCGCCTGGCTCTGGAGGAGCTGGTGGCGGGCGGCCCCGAAGCCTTCACGGCCTTCCTGCAACGCGAGCGCCTGGCTCGTTTCCTGAACCCCGATGAGGTGCACGCCATCCTGCGCGCGGCGGAGAGGCCGGGAGAGGAGGGCGCGGCGGCGGCGGCCGAGGACTCTTTCGGCTCCTCGCACGACTGCTCGTCGGGCACCTACTTCCCCGAGCAGTCGGACCTGGAGCCGCCGCTGCTGGAGCTTGGCTGGCCCGCCTTCTACCAGGGCGCCTACCGCGGCGCCACGCGCGTCGAGACGCACTTCCAGCCCCGCGGCGCGGGCGAAGGCGGCCCCTACGGCTGCAAGGACGCTCTGCGCCAGCAGCTCCGCTCGGCGCGAGAGGTGAGCGGCCCTCCAGGGCCCTGAGTCGCACGGGAGACCCCCTTCAAGAATGGGATATTGAGGCCTGCTGGGAGTACGAGCCGGGGCCACTACCTCCTCTGCGCCCTACCGGAAGCGCGGGCTAGGTGGTCCCAGGGTCCCTGACTCACACCCCACTCTGAGTGTCTCCCCCGGATCCCCCGGGCCGCTCCTCGTGGCAGGGGATAGTGGGAAAGCGTCGGTTCCCAAGGATGCGAATTGTGCCCGGGTTCCATCTCCTAACGTTCATATCCCTGAAGGAAGGACCTGAAGTACTCTGAGTTCCAAATTTCAGTTAAAATCAAACTTGGAAAATTGCCGATTTCCCTGGCTGTCAGCCAACGCTAGATTCCACTTTCAGGAGCTTCTTAGGAGACTCATTACCAAAGAATTTACGTAGGGAAAGTTCCAGAAAGATGGTCTCCAGAGACAACTACGGGGCATTAGGAATCAATTATTATTGCTAATTACTTTCACGCATCTTATGTTGTAAAAAGCAGATAAACACAAGAGTGGCAAAGTGAGAGCCCTGCCGCTTTTTCTTTCTTGTCTTTTTTTTTTTTTGAGACAGATTTTCTCTCTTTTGCCCAGAGTGAAGTGGCGGGATCTCAGTTCACTGCAACCTCCGTCTCCCGGGTTCAAGTGACTCTCCTGCCTCAGTCTCCCAAGTAGCTGGGATTACCGGTGCCCGCCACCACGCCCGGCTAATTTTTGTGTTTTTAGTAGAGATGGGGTTTCGCCATGTTGGCCAAGCTGGTCTCGAACTCCTAACCTCAGGTGATCCACCCGCCTCGGCCTCCCAGAGTGTTAGGATTACAGGCGTGAGCCACCGCGCCCGGCCCCCTGCCGCTTTTTCTACTGCCAGAGACGGGAGGGGAAAGTGGGGCAAGGGGTTTGTTTTCCATAGGCTGGGTCTGTGCCAGATTGCAGTGGTCTCCTAAAATGCAGATACATTTGCATTAGATCGGCCTCCGTATTGTATTCATAGTGGGTTTTGGTCCTACTGTCTGACTTAGTATGGCATGGTCATGTGTGCAATGGAGGTCTTGTCTGCTTGCCAGCCTCGATGAAGCTGCAGGAGGGTGGTGGGGATCAAGGAGGAAGAAGGCAGCCTGCAGGTGGGTGTCGCACATAGAGTGTCGTGGCAGACACCTTGGTTTGGAGCCATGGTCAGGTTGCTTGCTGACTGGCAGTGCCCAGCTCCCTGGCTATCTGCCTGTGCCAGGGACATGGCAGATAAAGCCCCAGCCATGGTAAGACTTGTTAGGGCTGGTACCTGAGTGTGTCTGACTGTGGGTGAAGATACCAGTGCACTGTCAGGTTGACATGTCCAAGCCCCAACTCTCACCAATGTTCTTAATGTTCTTTCCCTGACTGGTGGGGTTGCAGTGGTAGTGGATACAGTGACCTAGTGCCTTGCCTTTGAGGGAGTGGTTGTGGGCTGCAGCTAGGCTCTTACCAGCCCTGAGGTGCTTTGGGTGGGCTGAGGGTTTTTGGATGCAGCAGACATTTTCCTTGCGGGTTCAGTGAGAAGATTAAAAAGATGGAAAAGGCAGACTTGTGTAGGTATGCATTCCCAAAGCTCACCTCCGGTAGAACTTGAGCACTTGGAACCTGAAAAATGTAAAGAACTGGTCTGTATAGTGAGAGCTGTGGATTGTTCTAGTCTTTTGCCCAGCCCCAAATTTTAGTGATAGCAAAAGGGCACTGGAACCAGAGGCCAGAGGGAAACTATTAAACTCACGTGCTAGCGTGAGGAGAGGGGATGGAGCCAGGAGCTCAGACTCTCCCTCATCCCACGGGCATTTTGTAACACTGACATTTCCAGAAAGAACCTGCTGCCCTAGTCTAGTTACCCACAGTTCCCTCCAAGATGCTGTATTTGGAACCTGGGCATTTTTAACTGAGAAAGGTGGTACATTACCTTTAAATCCAATGAGTATTGCCTGGGCACAGTGGCTCAAGCCTGTAATCCCAGCACTTTGGGAGGCTGAGGCAGGCGGATCATGAGGTCAGGAGTTCGAGACCAGCCTGGCCAACATGGTGAAACCCCGTCTCTACTAAAAATACAAAAATTAGCTGGACGTGGTGGTGTGTGCCTGTAATCCCAGCTACTTGGGAGGCTGAGGCAGGAGAATTGCTTGAACCTGGGAGGTGGAGGTTGTAGTGAGCTGAGATCACGCCACTGGACTCCAGCTCTGGGCGACAGAGCAAGACTCCGTCTCGGAAAAAAAAAAAAAAATCCAATGAGTATTTTCAGTGTGTCTGATAGATGCCAAATTATCTGCTGTGTATCAGACTCTACCATGGCTGGGGCCACAGGGGAAGGCATCATCCTTGCCAACACTTGAGTGTGGACAGTGTGTGATGGGAAGCAGTGAGGAGTTTGCTGCAGGTACTGCGGAAAGGGCTAAAGAAAGAAAGTCTCCGGAGTGGCAGTGACCTCAGAGCTGGGTGGGGCTTGCCAGACCTAGGGTATGGGGGCTGGCCTGCAAGTGTTTAAGGACCTGGAATGTTTGGGGGCAGCCAAATTCCCCACAGTGGGTTAGTGGTAGGAGAGGAAGCTGAGGTAAGGGATGCTGAAATGAATTGGGTTTGAGACAGTGCTGAATTTGAGGTGCCAGAGCCTGTCTCTTTTGTTTAAAAAAAAAAAAAAAAAAAAGCCAGGACATGGTATCATGTGCCTGTAGTCCCAGCTACTCAGGAGGCTGAGGCAGGAGGATCGGTTGAGCCCAGGAGTTCGAGGCTGTAGTACACTATGACCACGCTGAGAATGGCTACTGCACTTCTGCCTGGGCAACATGGGGAGACCCTGTCTATTTGCCAGGCACTGTTCTAAGTAATCCCAAGGAAGGTGCGATTATCATCTTCATTTTACAGCTGATAGAACTGAGGCATGGAGAAGTTAAGTGGCCCCGAAGTCATGCAGCTAGAGAATGAAGGAGCCCGTACTCAAATTGAGGCACAGAGTGCCTGAACCACTGTTAACCACCACACTCCCTGTGGAGGGTTCAGGAGCCTGTGCTTGGGTAGGGAGAGGTGACAGCAGATCTGGTGGCTGGCTAAGTGCTACCACTGTTTAAGGGCGTGCATTGTGGACAAGGGAGTGGCTGTGTCACCTTGACCACATCCTTTGAAATCTAGTACCTGTGACAGTGAGGACCATGAAGGTGTAGGTCTCAGGCTGCTTTCAGGATGAAATGAGAAGTTGTTCTGCATCCGTGTTCTGATGGCAAAGGTACCTAATGGTGATATGATTGAGCACTTTGAATGGGTCAGTTTCTGTGCTAAACCCTTGACCTGAATTACCTCATTTAACCCTCCCAACACCCCTGGGAGGAGGCTACAATTAAGAAAAGACCAGGCACAGAGAAGTTAAGTAACTTGCCCAAGATCACACAGTTAGCATGGGACAGAGCTGGGCTCAAGCCCAAGTCTGTCTAGTTCCAGCTCTGAAGCTCACGTGTTTTTTTTTTCTGTTGTTATTATTACCATTTTTAAGACAGTCTTGCTCTGTCACCCACACTGGAGTGCAGTGGCATGATCTCAGCTCACTGTAACCTCCACCTCCTGGATTCAAGTGACTCTCCTGACTCAGCCTCCCGAGTAGTTGGGATTGCAGGAGCACACCACCATGCCCAGCTAATTTTTGTAGGGTTTTTTTTTTTTTTTTTGAGACAGAGTTGCTCTTGTTGCCCAGGCTGGAGTGCAGTGGCACAGTCTCAGCTCTCAGTAACCTCTGCCTCCCAGGTTCAAGCGATTCTCCTACCTCAGCCTCCCAAGTAGCTGGGATTACAGGCACCCGCCACTAATTTTTGTATTTTTAGTAGAGATGGGGTTTCGCCATTTTGGCCAGGATGGTCTTGATCTCCTGATCTCATGATCTGCCTGCCTCAGCCTCCCATAGTGCTGAGATTACAGGCGTGAGCCACTGCGCCTGGCCAATTTTTGTGTTTTTAGTAGAGATGGGGTTTCGCCATGTTGCCCAGGCTGGTATTGAACTCCTGGGCTCAAGTGATTCACCTGCCTTGGCCTCCCAAAGTGTTGGGATTACAGGCGTGAGCCACTGTGCCCGGCCACTGAAGCCCACACTCCTAATCCCTACTATATACAGCCCCCCTGCCATGAGGAAGGATTGGAGCTTTGGTAGTTTTCAACAGGCTGAAGGTTTGTAACAGTTGAAGATTGGAACTTTTTAATTTCCATGTTGCGTATTCTGTAAACAGGAAAATGACGATGAAAATGACGATGACTAGACCTGTCCTTTTCAGGAAGAAAACGAGGTGGTCAGTTTTTAGAGCAGGAGGCATTAATGCTGACAGACAACCTCCTCAACCCATCAAGTGGGAAAGGTGGTTGATGATGCCAGGAGAACATAGGTCTCTGGGTTTAGGTTTTGTAAACCAGAGTGTGTTTTCCTCTCCCTGGGAAAGATAGAGCCAGATAGATATTTCTGGTACCTGGAGCAGAGGGATCTGTGAGAATCTTTTGGTGGGTGAATGAAGGAACTTTGAATGCCACATGAAGGGTCCCACTTAACCCCAGAGGTTGGGGCCAGGCTGCAGTAGAGCAGGGTCGGACCTCAGTGTTTGCTCCATGCAGCTTTATTTGCCTTCACTGAGGTGGTCTGAGGACCACCCTGCATCTTCAGGAATGTCTCTGGAAGGAGCCAGGATACGAGGCTCCTTGACCAGAGTATAGGCACAGGAAGCCAGGGTTACTTGGTAAATGGCAGGGCCTAATCCTGGCTTTACAGCCTGAATGGCTGGTTCTGGGATAGGTTTTATCCAGCAGCTCTCTGACCACACAGAATCACTCAGTGTGTCTGATACATAAAAGGTGCTCAGTAAATACTGCAGGGGCCTATTATGTGCACCTTTGCTCATTCAGCTACATGCTTTGAGGAGAAATAAAGGGCAGGGGGAAGGGAGTGGTAGATAGGAAGAAAAGTAGTTCAGGTGATTCTGTCTGCCTTTCCACTCAGCAAGTATTTGTCCCTGGGTGGCTGTGCTTGGGGCTTGTGAATCTGCCAGCCCCTTCCTTGACTCTGTTTCTATATAGCTTTCAAAGTGTGGGCATTCTGCCATACTGAATGAGGTACAGTGTTTAATAAAAACAAATGGTTTGGCCATGCGCGGTGGCTTATGCCTGTAATCCCAGTGTTTTGGGAGGTCAAGGCTGGAGGATTCCTTGAGGCCAGGAGTTTGAGACCAGCCTGGGAAACATAGCGAGATCCCGTCTCTACAAAAAGTTAAAAAATTAGCCGGGTGTGGTGGCATGTGCCTGTAGTTCCAGCTACTCAGGAGGCTGAGGCAGGAGGATTACTTGAGCCCAGGAGTTGGAGGCTGTAGTAAGCTATGATCATGCCACTGCACTCCAACTTGGGTGATAGGGCAAGACCCTGTTTCTAAAAAATAAATAAAAACACAATTATGTATAGCATGGCTTGAATACAAGCTGGCTGCTTACCAGGTGCTCAGGCGAGCTTCACCAAAATTGGAGGAAATACTGTTTTGAACCTTTTGAGAACCCATATGTTTGCTTCCTAAGGACGTTTTTGGATAATCTTGAACTATACAGGATATTTTCCCTACCTACTTGCTCTAGATCCACTCCTCCACCACTGTATCTGTTGATGACTCATTCAGCTTTTTGCCTCTGTTGCTGTATGAACTGGGATTTGGCTGGGCTGTGTCCCCCTGCCTGGAAGGGCTACATAGCCTCATTTTGGCAATGTGCTTATGAATTGGCTGTCTGGCTATTCCTGGTTTGTTGAATGGGAGTTCACAGGCAAAGCTGGTACCACCAGGAGGTTCCAATTCCTCAGAGTCACCTTTCTTACCAGTGCCTATTCCCTATGCTCTTTTGTTCCAAAGAGGCCACTTTTGCTATGACCTCACCCTTGGGCATCCTCTTGATAGCCTGAGCATTAGTAGTGGGGATCATTGTGTTCCCAGAGAGCCCTGCCAGGAGGAGTAGCAGCTAAGGAACCTGTTGGGGGCCGCTGGCATTTACTTGGATGTGTCTGAATTAAGGCTTTCCTGTTCTTGCACAACTTTCCTCTGCATTACAGTAGAGCCTGTGTGGTGTGATCAGTTTCTGTTCCAAATGCTCATGTCAGCCCCAAGCAGGGCTTCTCACCCTCAGCACTGTTGACCTTTTGGGTTGGATAATTCTTTGTCCTGAGGGGCTGTCTTGTGCATTGTAGGATAGGATGTTGAGTAGCATCCATGGCCCCCATTCACTCGATGCCAATAGCATCCCTCACCCCAGGTAGTCATGATATTCAGTGTCTCCAGAGGGGGAAATAGTGAGTTACTGATGAATGGGCACAGAGTTTCTGTTTGGGGCTATGAAAAAGTTTTAGAAACAGATAGTAGTGATGGTTGTGAATGTAACTATTGCCACTGAATTGTACACTTAAAAATTATTAAGATGGCAAACTTACCTATTTTACCAAGATAAAAAATGTCTCCAGACATTGCTAAATGCCCTCTAGGGGCAAAATCGCCCCCAGTTGTGAACCACTGGCCTAGAAGTTCTCATTAGTGCATCATTATTGGACGTTACCCACCGGACTGAAGTGTTGCTACTGTTTATCCCTTCCTTTTTATTTCATGAGTCAGGTTAAGGATTTTAGAATTTAGCCATTTCTTTTTAAAAATATTGTGGTAAAAAAATACACAGCAAAATTTACCATTTTAACCATTTGTTAAGTGTACAGTTGAGTGGCATTAAATATGTTCACACTGTTGTGCAGCTGTCACTAGCAGACATCTCCAGAGCTGTTTCAGCTTCCCAAAGTGAAACTGTACCCATTAAACACTAGCTCCTCATACCCTCCTTTCCTGGACCCCTGGCAACCACCATTCTACTTTCTGTCTGCCATTTCTTTTTTTTTTTTTTGAGAGTCTCGCTCTGTCGCCAGGCTGGAGTGCAGTGGCACGATCTCGGCTCACTGCAACTTCTGCCTCCAGGGTTCAAGCGATTCCCCTGCCTCAGCCTCCTGAGTAGCTGGGACTACAGGTGCCCACTACCACGCCCGGCTAATTTTTTGTATTTTAGTAGAAACAGGGTTTCACCGTGTCGGCCAGCATGGTCTCTAGCTCCTGACCTTGTGATCTGCCCTCCTCAGCCTTCCAAAGTGCTGAAATTACAGGCGTGAGCTACCGTGCCTGGCCTCTGTCCGCCATTTTATTCTTTTCCCTTAGTGTCTAGCAGACAGTAAGGAAGCTGCAAGATTCTTCTCTGACTTCTTTATGGATAGAGGGTACGTTATTTCAGGAAAAAAGAAAGCAAAACCCAAAAATGTAGTGGGTATATTGGCTTAAAAAAATCTTGAACCCTGTCTCTACTAAAAATACAAAATTAGCTGGGTGTGGTGGCACATGCCTGTAATCCCGGCTACTTGGGAGGCCGAGGCAGGAGAATAGCTTGAACCTGGGAGGTGGAGGTTGTGATGAGCCGAGATCGTGCCATTGCACTCCAGCCTGGGCAACAAGAATGAAACTCCATCTCAAAAAAAAAAAAAAAATTCTTGATGCAAATGATATAACCTCTGGAAGGGAATTTGGCAATATCTAGCAAAATTTCAGTTATATTTACCCATTGATCTAGCACTTCCACTTCTCTGTATCTTGATACACTGGCAAAAATATGAATAGTTGTAGACAATAGGCCATGCGTTGCAACACTAATTATAATAGCAAAACACAGGAAAGAGTTCAGGTGTTCATCAGTAGAGGATGGTTCATCATTGTGAATAAACCGATTCGTCTCTGCAGTGGAATATCCTGTAGCTCTAAGAAGGAATGAGGACTAGCTCTGATATGCGGTATCTAGAATGGTACTGACCAATGTGGTAGCCATATGAGGCTATTAAAATTTATATGGATTAAAATTAAATAAAGATTCAGTTCTGTCATCTTGGAAGGTTCTGTTGGGCCACGCTAGTCTAGAACAATGTGTAGTATTCCATGCTACCTTTTACCTATGGGGGATATAAACACATATACATAGATATATACGTAATACACTTATTTATATAAAACAAATATGTTTATATACACCTATGTATACTTGTTTATATTGCAAAAAATGGAAGAATAAACAAAAAACTATTGGAAATATTATCTCAATGGCGAGGAAGGGACAAGGATGGAAACTAAGTATCTTTGAAAGTACCTTGTTTTGTAAATTGGATTTTGGAACTAGGCAAATGTTTTACATACTTATAAAAACAATTCAAAATGATAAGCCCTCCTCCCCCTACCCCCTAACTTCTTGGTGCTTTTCCCTCCCCTTTGAAAAGCCCACCTGCTTGTGTACTTCATGCTGGAATAGTACAGAATATACTGAATAGTGGTCAGTCCCTCCAGAGGTCAGTGAAAACTTTGCTCCCGCCACCCTCTGGTGGCCCTGCCAGCACTTTCATCTGATACTTAAATTGTTTTATTTGTTTGCTTGTTTGTTTGTTTGAGACAAGGTCTCATTCTGTTGCCCAGGCTAGAGTGCAGTGGTGCAATCATGACTCACTGCAGCCTCGACCTCCCAGGCTCAAGTAATCCTCCTGCCTCAGACTCCCAAGTAACTGGGACTTAAAGGCACATGCCACCACGCCCAGATAATTAAAAAATTTTTTTGTGGAGACAGGATCTCAACTGTGTTGCCCAGAGTGGTCTCAAACTCCTGGCCTCAAGTGATCCTCCCACCTCAGCCTCCTAAAATGTTGGGATTACAGATGTGAGCCACTGTGCCTGGCCTAAATTGTTAATTTGATAATAGCCTCTGAAACGGAGGGAAAACAGTACGCACAAGCAAGCTTAGGTTTCACTGTGGGAATTTACATTCTTTTTTGTTTTTAAACCCCAAAGATGTCAAGATTGTTAAAGATTTTTGACAAAATCCCAAGGAGATTATTTCTGTTCTATTAAAACATGTAATACATGGAGAGAAAATACATCTTTTGCTTTGTCCTGAGAGAGTAAGGAGAGGAAGTGAAGGATCAATGGAGGCCATGTGGTCAGCTGGGAGAATGCAGTGGCCAGGATGTTACTGACCGCAGCACAGGCTGACATTGAATGTGTGCAGATCTTTGGTGGAATTCCAAGCATGTTGCACACCTGACCTCACTTTATGACTGTGGGAGGGAAGGGAGGGAAACTGAGGTGCAGTGAGAAGGGGTGATCGGTACGAACTTCCTGCTTCACACAGAGGAAGAAGAGCTGGAATGAGAACTGGAACGACTGGCCCTGAGGGGCCTCTTGGGGCTGCACATGTGCCTGGTCAGAGCCCAGACCTGCCCATTGAGTGTGTATGAATCACTGACTTCGCAGAGCTGGAAGGGTTCCTTGTTTTAAGGACACCGAGACTCAGATGGAATGGCTTGTCCAGGGATAGTGACAGAATTGGGACTGAGAATATGAGTAGCTGCCATTTAGGGGCTTTCCATATGCCAGGAACTGCCAGCAAACACTATGAGATAGGTAGTGTCAATCATCCGTGGTGAGCTTGAGCCCATGCACTTCATGGGCTACGCCACTGATCCTTTAGTGTTCGTTCTAAGCTTCCAATCATGTGAAAAACTGCCCATTAAACTTGTTTGGAATGATATAAAATACTGAGCATAGTACTTTTTTTAGATGGCTCCGGAGTCACACAGACCTGTGTTGAAATTCCAGCCCTTGTACTTGCTTAAGTTTGTCACCTTGAACAAGTTACCTAACCTCTCCAAGCTTTGGCTTTCTCATCTATAAATTGGGGATGACAGGTAATGGGGTTTTGAAATCTCTAGATAGCACTTTTGAGCTTTTGTGCAAGAAGGCAAGCAGAGAAGAGTTCAGTTCACGTGGCAAGTAACATAAACAGGGTCTGTGACCTTCCCAGAGACCGAGAAGGCCATCATGATGTCTACTGTTCAACTACATAGGTTCCCAAGTCCCTTGGTACAAATCAGGAGGGGACAGGTAGAAGGACTGAGAGAGGTAGGCTTGTGATTTGTCACCTGAGATGATGATGTGGGAGTGGACACAGGTGCAGCTGCTCCAGATATGGCTGGAGAAGTGCAGCAACAGTGGGGTGCTGGTCAGCAGGCCGGCCATTATGCCCCTGACCAGCTGGATGCGTCCTCCTCATGTCTCCTGTTGTAACTGACTTGCACTGAGTTGCAAATTGCAAATGGGTGTTGACCCTGGAAGGGACTCTTGAAAGTCACCACTCTCAGGACTTTCTAGTCCTTAGAGAGTGGGTGGGCTCCATGCAGCACAGACTGGGAGAGTGCCATGACTGTGGGCACTTGATGTGCAAGGGCTGCCTGCCTTCCAGACACGCCTTTGTCCTTCGCACATTATTGCCTCCAGGAGTGGAAGCAGTGGCCAAATACACATTAGGTGTATTTCTGGACCCACAGGCTGCAGCATGAGCACCGGACACCTAGGAGATGCATCCTGGCTTGGAAAGCAGGACTCGGCCGGTTAGTGGATGAGTCCAGGTCATTGCTCAGCTCAGTGAAGAGACTGTCCCTTCAGTCTAGCCCCAGGTCTACTTCAGCTATGCAGGGATTGGTTGCATGAGGGCTGGACACAGAGGAATAGGGGGATGGGGATGGGGATTTGAAGGAAGACTTCCCTACTGATTGCTTCTACAGTAGGACTGTGGACTTTTCCTCTGTAAAAGACAAGTACTTCTGGCTGGGCACAGTGGCTCATGCCTGTAATCTCTGCACTTTGGGAGGCCAAGGTGGGTGGATCATTTAAGCTCAGAAGTTGGAGACCATCCTGGGCAACATGGTGAGATTCTATGTCTACAAAAATTAGCCAGGTGTGGTGGCATGTGCCTGTAGTCCCAGCTGCTTGGAAGGCTGAGGTGGGAGGATTGTTTGTGCTTCAGAGGCGGAGGTTACAGTGAGCCGAGATCACACCACTGCATTCCAGCCTGGATGACAGGGTGAAACTTCATCTCCAAAAACAAAAAAATAGACGAATATTTTTAAGAGTCCTGCTTTAGTAAGAAAGGAGGGGATGCTGGGTGTAGGGGGAGTCAGGGGAAGAAAAAAACCTCCATCAACTCTACACACCCTGAGGGTGTTAAGGACTAGTGTTCAAATCCAGCACACAGGAAAGGGTGAGGCTTTGAAACCAAACAATGGAACAAATAGCGAATTTGGTATTTACTCACTATATAACAAAGGTGTTGCACAATTGTTTTGTTAAGTGGTGAATCAAAATTCAGCTTGGCCGTGCCTTGTGCTGTGGGTCCCCAGGCCCATGCCGCTGCCTCCAGCAGGTCTCTAATCCAGCAGCTGAGCTGGGTTTTTCTGGTCTCTGTTCCAGTAGCACTGAGGGAACGTGTCCATTGGCCCGTCACACTCTGTTACCCCTGGCTTGTCTCCTGTCTCATTAGACTGCGTTCTTGAGGACAGGGATTGACACTAGATCCTCAGTGCTCAACACCTGCCTGCCTCGATTGGGTCCACAATGAAGATTTGAAAGAAGAGTGGGAAATCAGAGAGGCAAGCAGGTGTGTATTTTCCTCTTTAGCATTCTCCTGTGAGCTTTACTCTCATTCGTACACCTGCATATTCCAAACCTCTTTCTGAAGGTTTTATTGCCACCTCAAAATCCGTTTCGAAGCTCACCCCTCACTCTTCTTATCTTGTGTTTCCTGTTTCCTTGTGTCTGAATATCCCTCTCCCTGTCATCCTCAGCCCATGTCGCCCACTGCTCGACTCTCCCATGGCCTCCTTCCCTCTTCTGCAACCCTCATTCCTTCTGCCGTGTTACTGATTTTTCTTCATTTGGTCTCTAGTCCTCCTAAACATTTATTGAAGTTGCTTAACCTAAAGAATATCCATGTGACTGCCGTGTTGCAGGTCCTGTGTTGGAGGAGGTGGGGCCAGATCTCTGACCTATACCAATCTCTTCTAGCATCAGTCTCTTCCATCCTGTTGGATTCTTCACTTTGAACTCATTACTCTTATACAGGCAATGTGGGGAAGTTTGAAACTGATTCCTTGGTTGGCATTCAGGGCCTTCTGTGATCTTGCTCATTCATCCATCTTTTCCAGTCATGTGCCGTGGCTCCCTTTCATGCATGCTGTACGTTCCAGCCAGACTGGTACATACCCCGTCATTCCCTACTTCTTCCTCTGTCATCATGTGGCTTCCTGCGACAATGCCTTCTCCTCCCTTCACTTCTCCCATGCCCTTGTCCAAATTTTGTCCTTGTGATTCAGCTCAAATGCCATCTCTTCCAGGAAGCCTTCCCTGCTCTTATCTGGTAAGCATTTGAGTACCTATAGTGCCCATGGTCCACCACTGGAGGAGACACCTTGTTTTTGTTTTGTTTTGTTTTGTTTTTTGAGATGGAGTCTTGCTCTGTTGCCCAGGCTGGAGTGCAGTGGTGCGATCTCGGCTCACTGCAAACTTTACCTCCCGGGTTCAAGTGATTCTTGTACCTCAGCCTTCCTAGTAGCTGGGATGACAGGTGCACGCCACCACGCTCATCTAATTTTTTGTATTTTTAGTAGAGACGGGGTTTTACCATGTTGTCCAGGCTGCTCTCTAACTACCTCAGGTAATCTGCCCGCCTCGGCCTCCCAAAGCACTGGGATTACAGGCATGAGCCACCATGCCCGGCCCCCTTAGTTTAATTGCTTAGGCTGTATATATCATTTTGCCTCTCTGCATCATGTGTCCTCTCCTTGAGGTAAGTTGGGTCTATGTCCAATTCCTCATAGCCATCTTTCTGCCTAGTGCAGTGTGCAGCCCACAACGGGCTCTGAGGAGGTGCTGGCTGCATAATAGCACCTGTTTCCTGCCTTGCCCTCCCTGTGCTAAGCTCTTTCCGTGCTTTGTTTCACTTAATCCTCACAGCAGCCCTTTGACCCAGATGCTATTAATTGTATCTTCCTGAGGAGGAAACTGAGGCTCAGAGAGATTAAGCCATTTGCCCAGGGTCACACAGCTGGTAGGTGGTAGAGCTGGGTTCTATGCCCAGACCTTTTGCATTTAATTCCTGCTGTATGACCTGAAATGAGTGGGATGAATAGGACTGTCAAAATAGGATGTGTAAAGCCAGTGGAGGATGTAAACTTCAGAGGATGCCACAAATTCAGAAAGAACGCTTCTCATTTTTTAAATCACTGTGTTCAGTGGGTTTCAGCCATGCCCTTTACCAAGAATAGCCCACAGCTTAGAGCATCATTAAAAGGGGTGGGGAGGGAAAGGCAGCAGGAGAGCAACTGGTCTTCTTGACCCCCTCACAGCAATGACTTCCCAGGAACTGGTGTTTCAGGGTCTCACATCCTAGTAGACCAGGCCCTGGAGTGTTGGAGAAAGACAGCCAAATTGCCTTTTTGTCTCTTCATTCCTTCTTTAATCCCCCAAATCCTTAAGGAGTAATGACTGTCATATACTGTCCTGAGTCCTCTGGGACCACAGAAATGAATCAATCCCATTCAAGAGCCTTTGCTGCAGTAGAAGGAGTGAAACCCATAAATGAATAATCCTAACTTTCAGAAAAAGAGTTAATGTGATTCTGAGAGACAGGCTTTTACTGTTGAAATGGGGAGGAAGGAGAAACCCTTATAGCTCCAGACTACAGAAGAGCCCCCACGCCTTGGCTTCCTTAGTTAACACCCCCGACTTCTGACTCAGTTTGTCAGGACCTGTTTCTAAGCCTGGATGTTTGGACACCCCCACTGCCCTGCCAGGAGTTTGCTGAGGACCTTGGTTTTAAGCCTGCAAAGGGTGTGATTAGAGGCATTGTGGCCGGAACAGCCTGTCTTTAAAAGAACGAGGAAAGCTAGGCGGTGTCTCCCTGTGTTGAACTGTCTGGACGGCTCCAGCTCTGGACTGGTAAAGTGAATAAATGAGCAGACACTAAGGGATCCTTTGTACCTTGCACTTTATGTAACATAGTCATTTAGTTCTAGATACAACCCTATTTTGCAGCTAAGGAAACATACATTTGAAACAACTGTAATTTGCCCAAGAATGGTGGCTAAAAGGTAGCTTTTAACTGTAGTCTGACGCTACGTGTGGAAAATCACTTGGGAGGCATGAACGGAGCCACATTGTTGGGGAGAAGAAAGGCCTGTTCTGAGCTTAAAGGCAGAATCCTTAGGAAATATTTCCCTGTTCTTTGCTGTGGGCTTGCACTGTGGACAGATACCAAAGAACTGCAGAGAGAACCTTTTACTGAGGAGAGGCCGGTGCAGTGGAAGCCATTTGGTTAGAACCTGCCCAATAGACAGCTGGTCAGGCCTGGCTGGTGGAAAGAACAGAATCTTAACAAATGTGGTATGCAGTGTTAGGGAGGCAGAAGATGGGAGAATCCATGGGTCTGCTTCGATTGCTTTCAAGTCATGAGTTGGTGGTGAATGGAACAGGCCTTAAAAAAGTCAGAGATTATGATTCAAAACCAGACAATAATTTAAAAAATAGATTTTGAGAATGCTACCCCTCAGAAGGGCCCTCAGAGAGAATCTGAGGTTTTATTTACTTGTTTAACGGACAGCAAACTGAAGCCTGGTGGGGAAAGCAACAAGCCAACAGTGTGTTACCCACAGAACCAGAGAGCTTGCTGATCTGAACTAAGCCTGTAAAACAGGGGTTTAGTGGAGGAACAGAAGGTGAATGGAGCAGGTTCATAAGAGAGCAAGGCAGTGGATTGATCTGTATTTTTGAGAAACCTGCCAGCATGGAGTTGGGAGTGTTAGCTAGGCCAAGTCAAGATTTGTAGGATACGGGGCCCAAGTGTCTTTGGAGATGCCAAAGAGTCCATGGTGAGGGGGGGCACCAATACTGCAGAAGCAGGAGGGAAGGATAACTGTTGGATAGGGATCGTTTCCCAGTTCTTAGTGGAGTCCAGAGTCCAGACAGCGTGCTGTAAGGTGGTGTCCTATAAGCTGATTATGTGCTCTTCCCTGTTTCACCTGTAGGTGATTGCAGTGGTAATGGACGTGTTCACAGACATCGACATCTTCAGAGACCTGCAAGAAATATGCAGGAAGCAGGGAGTTGCTGTGTATATCCTTCTGGACCAGGCTCTCCTCTCTCAATTTTTGGATATGTGCATGGATCTGAAAGTTCATCCTGAACAAGAAAAGGTTTGTGGTACACTATATCCAGTTTCACCATAGTCGACGAATATGACCAAGCATCCATGATCTACAAGGTGGCTGGTGGCGGTATCCCTGTTTACAAGGAAGGGACTGAGGCTATGAGCAAAGTCATTTGCCTGGTCTTACAGAAAATGAACAGTACCTGTGACCTGGCAATTCTCCTAGGTGTTTACCCAAGAGAAATGAAAATATAGGCCCCCAAAAAATTTGTGTATGAGTTTTATAGAAGCATTATGCATAAAGCCAAAGAGTAGAAACAATCCAATGCCCATCAACTGATAAGTGGATAAATGATATGTTGTCTATTCATACAATAGCATACTATTCAACCATAAAAAGGAATGAAGTGCTGATACATGCTACAGCATGGATGAACCTGCAAACGTGCTAAGTGAAGGAAACCAGTTGCAAAAGACCACATATGATATGATTCCATTAATTCAGAATAGGGAAATCTATAGATACATTGATTAGTGGTTGCCTAGGGCTGGGGAGTTGGGGGAAGGACGGGATTATTGTTAAAGGGTACTTTATTTTAGCACTGTCTTTTTAAACTGATGAGAATGTCCTAAAATTGACTAACGGTGATGATGGTTGCATATATCTATGGATATACTAAAAACTACAGAATTTGTGTTAATTGTATGATCTGTGAGTTAGATCTCAATTAAGCTCTTTAAAAGAAATGTTAGGATTCAAGACCTTGGCCTCTCCCCTGTACTGTCCTGCCTCTTAATAGAGCCTGGACCAGCTCCCTTGTTGAAGGCCTGAAGGCCATCCTGGAAGTTGCTGCTTTTGACAGTAGCTCCAGCAGGCTGCCCTTTTAATCACAGCAACCAGTATTTGTTGAGCTCCCACTCTGTCTTTGGCACTGCTCCATGCTTTTTTTTTTTTTTTTTTCCTGAGATAGAGTCTCACTCTGTCGCCCAGGCTGGAGTGCAGTGGCCCAATCTAGGCTCACTGCAACATCCCTCTCCCAGGTTCAAGCGATTACCCTGCCTCAGCCTCCCAGTTAGCTGGGATTACAGGTGCGCACCACCACACCTGGCTAATTTTTGTATTTTTAGTAGAGATGGGGTTTTGCCATGTTGTCCAGGCTGGTCTTGAACTCCTACCTCAGGTGATCTGCCTGCCTCGGCCTCCCAAAGTGCTGGGATTACAGGCATGAGGCCCCACGCCCAGCCTGCTCTGTGCTTTTAACAAATGTTATGTAACTGAATCCTCACAGCAGCCCCTATCAGGTAAGTGGCACCTGTGTTTTAGACCAGGAAATAGTGACACAGAGAACACAAGTGTCCACCACTGCAAAGTAGTGGGCCTAGGGTCTGCCTCCTTGTATGTCTGCCTCCAGCCCCAGTGTCTGTAATCACTGTCATGTACTGCTGCTGTTCATTTCTCATTATTGTAAAATTAGATTTTATGTCTATTTCTCTGATTCTGAAAATAAGTGTTTCAGTGGAAGCCTATACAACATAGCTAGCTTGGTCACTTTCATGGAAAGAAGCAAGAAAAAGTGTCATATTTATTACAGAATTTGTTTTTTTGTTGTTGTTGTTCTGTTTTTTTGAGATGGAATTTCGCTCTTGTTGCCCAGGCTGGAGTGCAGTGGCACGATCTCAGCTCACTGCAACCTCTGCCTCCCCAGTTCAAGAGATCCTTCTGCCTCAGCCTCCTGAATAGCTGGGATTACAGGTGCCTGCCACCACACCCAACTAATTTTTTGTATTTTTAATAGAGACAGGGTTTCGCCATGTTGGTCAGGCTGGTCTCAAACTCCTGACCTCAAGTGATCCACCCACCTCGGCCTCCCAAATTGCTGGGATTACAGGCATGAGCCACCATATCCGGCCCAGAATTTGTTTTTTAAAAATTAAGCAATCCATAGCTTCTCAGCCTTTTGGCTAAGATCAAGTGTAAAAATTAAGCAACTTAACCTGTGAACTTCAGAACTTTATTTGTTCATCACCTATCTGAGTATCTATTATGCACCGGGTACTAGATATAAAGCAGTCAGCAAAACGAATTTAGTCTTTGGTACTGTAAGTTACTGCCTAAGAGACTCTAACTTACCACCTTATTATTACCAAGCAATTTGGTTTACAGAATTCAGATTCTCCCACAGACTTCTTGTTGGTTGCCTCATGATGAAGACAGGATTGGGGTTTCTAGACCAATTGAGATGAGACAGCCATGTAACCCAACAGGTGGTTAGAAAATGAGGCCAGGTGGACCCAAGGAAGATACACTTTGGCATGGAAAAGAGCATTATCAGCTAGCCAGGTGAAGAAATTGAAGGTATCAGTGTTTAATTTCAAGGCACTCTTTCTATAATTAAGGCTGTGCGTTAGCAGAGAAATCACAGAATTGTTCTGGCCACAACTTTGATCAAGTGATTTTCTCTGATTTATCTACCAGACAGAAATCTATGAGCGGGCACCGGTTCAGTTGCCTACTATTGGTTGTTGCCTTCATAGGTGTCCAGATCTTCTGTAGAGGGGTTTAAGAAGGCCTATTTCTCTGGCCTCCCAAGTTTTTGTAATTTTACCTCCTTCCTGGGGAAGCACTGTCTTCCCTGGTTGCTTGTGTCTCCTGTGCCTGTCTGTGCTAGTGAATTTGTGCCCTTGCTGTGTGGGGGCTGATTTCCCCATGCTCTGCCTCTGTAGCAGGTTCAGAATGTTGGGTTGTGCTGTCTGTAGGAATTTGGTCACACATTGATGTGCAGGCACTCACAAGTGCTTTGGCCACGATCACAGAGGCATGTACAACATTCAGATGTGTGTCAAAGGGAAAGATACACAAAACCACGCCTAATCTGCCCATAATGGTATTTTTTATGCTTATTATATGTTGATCCTTTAAGACTTGGCTCAGGGGTCATCACCTCCTCCAGGAAGCTCTCCTCCCACCAAGTCCACGTGTACCTCTATGACATTCCCTAGTCTTTTTTTTGAATTTTTATTTTGAAATAATTTAAGATTTATAAAGAAGTTACAAAAATAATATAAGAAATTCCTGAATACTCTTCGTCCAAGTTCTCCACATGTTAACATCTTACAAACCTCAGTACAAATAACAAAATCAGGAAATAAACTTGATATCAATACAATCTAATTTACAGACGTATACATTTCCCAGTCGTTCCACTAATGCCCTTTTTCTGGTCCAGGATCCAATCCAGTCCAGGATCACACCTTACATTTAGTTGTCAAGTCTCCTTCATGTCATTTAATCTGGAACTGTTTCTCCATCTTTCTTTCTCTTTTAGGGTCTTGACCTGCCCCCCCCCTTTTTTTTTTTAAAAGAGATGAGGTCTCGCTGTGTTGCCTAGGCTGGTCTTGAACTTCTGGACTCAATTGATCTTCTTGCATCAACCAGCCTCCCAAGTAGCTGGAACGACAGACATTTGCCACTGTGCCCAGCTGGATCTTGACACCTTTAAAGAATACTAGCCAGCTGGGTGCAGTGGCTCACGCCTGTAATCCCAGCACTTTGGGAGGCTGAGGTGGGCGGATCACCTGAGGTCAGGAGTTCGAGACCAGCTTGGCCAACATGGCGAAACCCCGTCTCTACTAAAAATACAAAACAATTAACCGGGCATGATGACAGGCGCCTGTAGTCCCAGCTTCTTGGTAGGCTGAGGCAGGAGAATTGCTTGAACCTGGGAGATGGAGGTTGCAGTGAGCCGAGATTGTGCTACTGCACTCCAGCCTGGGCAACAGAGTGAGACTCTACCTCAAAAAAAAAAAAAAAACTAGCCAATTTTTTGTAGAATTTGGGTTTGTCTGATATTTTATCAAAGTTAAATTTACGCATTTGATAAGAAGGCCACAGAAGTGACATTATGTCTTGCCATAGTTTTGTGTTTTATTTTTAGCTTATTTTGAATATTGATAGATTAACAGAAGTTGCAAAGATCGTACAGAAAAGTTTCATGTACCCTTCACCCAGTTTCCCCAAATGTTACATCTTATGTAACTTATGGTACAATGTCAAAACCTGGAAATTGACATTGGTACAATGTGTGTATACAGCTTTGTGCCATGTTATCATCATGCATGCATATCCAGACAGAAGTTTCCATCACCACAAAGATCTCCCTCCTCCTGCTCCTTTATATAGTCACATCACTCCCCTCTCTTTAACCCCTAGCAACCACTAATTTGTTCTCTATTTCTATAATTTTGTCATTTACAGTCTATTTTGTAAATGGAATTATACAGTATGTGATCTTTCAAGATTGGCTTTTTTTCCCTCATCACAGTGCTTTTGAAATCCATCCAAGTTGTGCATGTATCAACAGTTTGCTCCTTTTCATTGCTGAGTATTGTATGGTATCTTATACCATTCAGCCACTGAAGGACATTTGGATATTTCCAGTTTTTGTCTATTATGAATAAAGTTGCTGTGAACATGTGTAGAGGTTTTGTGTGGATATAGGTTTTCATTTCTCTGAATGCTGTTATGTGTTACTGTAGTTTCTAAATCAATTAGTTTTCTCTCTCTTATTCTAGTCCTTGAAGGTAAGGAGCATGCCTTACATCTCTGTTGTCTCAGGGGTTGGCACATAGTAGGGGCTCTCTATGTTGTTTATGGAATCAATGAGTCAAATAAAAGTCTTACACGTTTAATTTAAATGTGTAAAATTTCTAACGATATAGAGCCACTGGTCTGCTCCAGAGGATGCAGATTGTTATAGTATTTTGTATGCCATTATTTATTCATTTATGTGTGTCATTTTACAGGAATAATTATGCATACATGTGCAGTATATTGCCCCAGCATACCACCACCAATGTACGTTTTTGGTAATTATGTATTTGTAGGAGATGTGACATTGCTTGTAAGCCACATGTGATATGAGTGTTTCTGCCTCAGCAGGCCTGTACTAGAGAAGGCCTGTCCTGTGTTCCTATTCTCCATACCCATTATGGTGTTGAGGGTGAGTGAGGATGGACTGTTACTCTAATGTGATGCCATTAAACAAACAAGTTGGAGGAAGATCAGCTTAGCTTTTTTCAGACTATGTTAAAATGTTTTTTATTACTAGCGTGTTTTCTTTGATGATTTTATCCCACACATTTTGCTTCAGAATCATTTCTTGGCTTCTGTTGTTTAGTATCCCAAAAAGGTTGAGTGTTCTTTTAGAACACATACACACATGAACTAAGGGTCTCAAAAGTAAATGTAAGAAAAGAACAGATGAGAAGATGGACCAAATGTAGAAGTAACATCACTTGAGGCTTGAGAACTGTCTGGCTAGCGTACCGTGTGTACTGTCACTAAATGGTAACCCTAAGCCACGCATCTGCCAATAATTATATCTGGGAATTGTAAACTAAGCCTTTTTGTCCTAACCATTTGCTCACCGGACGAGTATTGCTGAATTGTTCGTTTATATTTCTCCCACTTCCTGCCAACAGTTGATGACAGTTCGGACTATCACAGGAAATATCTACTATGCAAGGTCAGGAACTAAGATTATTGGGAAGGTTCATGAAAAGTTCACGTTGATTGATGGCATCCGCGTGGCAACAGGCTCCTACAGGTAAGTTTCTAACCCGTCCAAGGCTTATTAATCTAAGCTCTTCAGAAGAAACATGTCATGTAAAGGTAAAAGCCTTTTCCTCTCAATGAGAGCCTGTATGGCCATGCATTCTGATATGTGTGCATCTGTGTATAGGAGCTGGTTATCAAAGCCTCCTGTTAGAGGCAGTTTGGGTGGGGGTCACTTCCCCTGTCCTGTAGTCCATAGATTAAAATGCAGAAGTTGAACTTGTATTGAGACAACACAGTCAGCAAGTCCTAGATTTCAAGCCTTGGCCCAGGTCTGTAGGGGACGAATTGGGGGTTAACAGCAACACACAATCTGGAATCCTGGTTCCTTAGGGATCTGGACCCAGCTTGCCCTGCTCACTCGAAGGTAGGGGCAGTTGCAGGCATCTCCATTAGTGTTGAAGGCAGAGCTAGAGCTGTCAGCTTTAGACTCAAATCCTCCATGTTGCTTCAAGCCTTGTAATTTAGCGCTTTAGTCTAGAAAATACTGATTATGTTTCTGACCCACCTTTGAAGTCTCACATTGACAATGGCATCTTAAGGTAGAGAGCAGGGAGGTTGAAGAGAGTGTGGGGATAATGAGTGGTTTACATGAATCTCTAGAATTTGTGCCATTTTTACGTATGTGGCTCCAACGGTTGTATCTTTTGCCGCCTCTGCAGTAGATTGTCTAATGGTTTGCATGAGGTGTGTCTGTAGAATTTTAAAAAGAAAACCCCATTTGTGAAGAAATACACAACCCTGAGTGATAATTACGTGTCAGCCCTGGGTAAAGGTAGAAATGTGAAGGCTTGTGGAAGATGAGGCAGTAAGATCAAGAAAATCTTGACACCTTTCTTTGTAAACAATACCCTCATTGCTCAGAACAAAATTTCAACTTTCTTCACCCAAGAGGCCATGGGAAAAAACAAATTGAACTCTTTTTCTTGGAATTTCCTTTTGTAAGAAGTTTATTTAAAAAATTTGTTTTTAACCCAACCAAGTAGGATTTATCTATATTAACCAAACTTAGCTGCAAATGGATTTTTGCTGTTCTAAAATATAAAGACTACTCTCTCCAAATGAAATTGATGACGATGATAGCTTCCATTTGTTGAGGACGTTTTATAATCTTGGTGTTGGATAGGTGCTTTATTTACATTATCTCATTGAAGGCTTTCTTTTTTTTTTTTTTTTTTTGAGATGGAGTCTTGCTCTGTTGCTCAGGCTGGAGTGCAGTGGCGCCATCTTAGCTCATTGCAACCTCTGCCTCTCAGGTTCAAGCTATTCCTGTGCCTCAGCCTCCCGAGTAGCTGGGACTACAGGCATGCCACCATGACTAGCTAATTTTTGTATTTTTAGTAGAGATAGTGCTTCGCCATGTTGGCCAGGATGGTCTCAGACTCCTGACCTCAGGTGATCTGCTGGCCTTGGCCTCCCAAAGTGCTGAGGTTACAGGTATGAGCCACTGCGCCCAGCCCGGCCTCATTGAAGGCTTTCAGAAGAATCTTCCTTCTCAGGCTTTGAAGGCAGTTTTCAGGGGGACTTTGCATTAGCCATATCTTGGTTACGGGAGACAGAGTTGACGGTGTTTTATGATCTCTATTTGAAACCTACTTCTGGTACAAATAGCACCATTAGTGGGGTGATGGCAAGTGTCAGCTAACTCTCAAACATACTGACTCGAAGAACCCGGAAGGAAGCGTACTTGGTTTTCAGTTCATCTTGACGTAGGAGCCACACACTGATCAGAACACTATCTCCTGGTTCTGATGTTTTCGAGTTGACTTTTGTTCTTAGGCAGGCTCTCCCTTTGAAGTCAACGATCCTGGCTTTCTTTATTTTTTGTCTTTGAGACGGAGTCTCGCCCAGGCTGGAGTGCAGTGGGCGATCTCAGCTCACTGCAAGTTCCGCCTCCTGGGTTCACGCCGTTCTCCTGCCTCAGCCTCCCGAGTACTGGGACTACAGGCGCCTGCCACCAGGCCTGTCTAATTTTTTTTTGTATTTTTAGTAGAGATGGGGTTTCACTATGTTAGCCAGGATGGTCTCGATCTCCTGACCTTGTGATCCACCCGCCTTGGCCTCCCAAAGTGCTAGGATGATAGGTGTGAGCCACTGCGCCCAGCCAGATCCTGGCTTTCTTATATGGCCTTTAGTAGCTGTCTCCCAAAGGGTGAAACTCTTTCACTCAGAATTACTATCAGTCCCTTCTGTCAGAATCCATTTGACAAAGAAAAATGAAATTACTTGGCTCTGGTGGGATCACATGCCCACCCTGAATGAATCCCTGCATCCAAGGGAATAGGTTACTCTGGCCAGTGTGGACCACATGCCTGCCCCTATTGTGGTTGGAGAGAGTGTGATAATGAAAGCTTTCTGGGGTACAGGTGCGTGTGAGTTCTGCTAGCAGAGGAGGGGGGTGGGGAAGGGACACTAGACAGGCAAGGGCACATGGCCACTAATCAGCTCTAACATGTTTTGAGCCATGGTGTTTTGTGAAAATGGCAGCACAGCCCCATGACTGTGGGTCCTCCACTGTTAGTGAGGAAGACTATTTCAACAGCCACAAGGACAAGCTTGAGGGCAGGAAGGCCTCTGATGTTGCCAAACAGTAGCAAGGAGCAGGGCATTAGCAATTCGTAGGGCCTAGGGTCTGATCTGGAGTCCAGCAGTAGCTCCCCACTGTGATAATCCCTTTATCTGGTTTCCTTACCTTTAAAATGGGGGTGCTGGCCTAAATAGTTTTCTTACCTTTAAAATGGGGATGCTGGCCTAAATACTTAGAAGCCCTATTTTTTATTTTTAATTAATTAATTTTTTGAGATGGAGTCTTGCCCAGTCATGGAATGTGCAGTGGTGCGACCTCGGCTCACCACAACCTCTGCCTCCCGGGTTCAAACAATCCTCCCACCTCAGCCTCCCGAGTAGCTAGGATTACAGGCATGCACCACCACGCCTGGCTAATTTTTTATGTGTTTTTACTGGAGACAGGGTTTCACCATGTTGGCCAGGTTGGTCTCGAACTCGTGACCTCAAAGGATCTGCCTACTTCGTCCTCTCAAAGTGCTGGGGTTACAGTCGTGAGCCACCGTGCCCAGCCCCCTTTCTAGTTTTTAAAAACTCTGAGGCAAGGACCAGGTGAGGTGGCTCATGCCTGTAATCCTAGCACTTTGGAAGGCTGAGGTGGGAGGACTGCTTGAGCCCAGGAGTTCAAGACCAGCCTGAGCAACATAGCAAGACCCCATCTCAAAACAAAAAAACCCTCTGAGGCCGAGTATTTAGTGTGTTTGTTAAACAGGTGGCCTTTTTACTTTTATGGTAACACACATATATGTTATATATGTGTTAAGGCTAGTTAAATACATGCAAATGGTAGGTATGATATCAACAAAGTTGTGACCCTTATGTGGTAAGATACCTGTGCTATATTATTCAGATGGACAGTGAGTAAACCAAAATTGCTCATCCTTACCAGCTGCTGTTTGTTTCTTTTTAATCCTTAAGTTTTACATGGACGGATGGCAAATTAAACAGCAGTAACTTGGTAATTCTGTCTGGCCAAGTGGTTGAACACTTTGATCTGGAGTTCCGAATCCTGTATGCCCAGTCCAAGCCCATCAGCCCCAAACTCCTGTCTCACTTCCAGAGCAGCAACAAGTTTGATCACCTCACCAACCGAAAACCACAGTCCAGGGAGCTCACCCTAGGCAACCTGCTGCGGATGCGGCTGGCTAGGCTGTCAAGTACTCCCAGGAAGGCGGACCTGGACCCAGAGATGCCCGCAGAGGGCAAGGCAGAGCGCAAGCCCCATGACTGTGAGTCCTCCACTGTTAGTGAGGAAGACTACTTCAGCAGCCACAGGGACGAGCTCCAGAGCAGAAAGGCCATTGACGCTGCCACTCAAACAGAGCCAGGAGAGGAGATGCCAGGGCTGAGTGTGAGTGAGGTGGGAACACAAACCAGCATCACCACAGCATGTGCTGGGACCCAGACTGCAGTCATCACCAGGATAGCAAGCTCTCAAACCATGATTTGGTCCAGGTCGACCACTACTCAGACTGATATGGATGAGAACATTCTCTTTCCTCGAGGAACTCAATCTACGGAAGGGTCACCAGTCTCAAAAATGTCTGTATCGAGA
Source organism: Symphalangus syndactylus (assembly GCF_028878055.3). Taxonomy (NCBI): domain Eukaryota; kingdom Metazoa; phylum Chordata; class Mammalia; order Primates; family Hylobatidae; genus Symphalangus; species Symphalangus syndactylus. The sequence goes on along the minus strand of NC_072446.2, from coordinate 33,603,148 downwards.
TCTTCCAGTTTGAAGTCTTCCTCCTCTGTGTCTTCCCAAGGCTCTGTGGCAAGCTCCACTGGTTCTCCTGCTTCCATCAGAACCACTGACTTCCACAATCCTGGCTATCCCAAGTACCTGGGCACCCCCCACCTGGAACTGTACTTGAGTGACTCACTTAGAAACTTGAACAAAGAGCGGCAATTCCACTTCGCTGGTATCAGGTCCCGGCTCAACCACATGCTGGCTATGCTGTCAAGGAGAACATTCCTTACTGAAAACCACCTTGGCCTTCATTCTGGCAATTTCAGCAGAGTTAATTTGCTTGCTATTAGAGATGCAGCACTTTATCCTTCCTATCAGTAACTGCTCCGTGTTCAGACTCCTGGTTTCTTCCAGGCTTACAGTGGACATCATCAGCTTCCTGCTTTAAAAAATATCTTATGTCCGTAATTGCCTTTCTTTTACCTGACTTTGTCACCTTTATTGTCTTTGAATTCTATAGGCTGCATATTATTTTAGATGCTTTGTTTTGTTTTTGTCATGTATATACCAGGTATTGGTTTTATGGTTTAAACACTATGGATACAGGGGTTTTTTTGCACAATTTTAATAGTCATGCACTACATAATGATGTTTTGGTCAATGACACACCACGTATATGATGGCAGTCCCATAAGATTATAATACCATATTTTTACCATAACTTTTCTATGTTTAGATACAAATACCATTATGTTACAGTTGCCTACAGTGTTTGGTGCAGTAACATGATGTACAGGTTTGTAGCCCAGGAGCAACAGGCTATACCATATCGTCTAGGTGTGTAGTAAGTTATACCATCTAGGGTTCTGTAAGTACACTCTGTGCTGTTTGCACAAGGAGGAAGTCGCCTAACAACACATTTCACAGAATATATCCCTATCATTGGGCAACACGTGACTGTATTAATCTCCTCTTAAGGAGAATACTTAGGTGTTCTAATTCAGGTGAGAGATGAAATATGTTTTGCATTTTTCTTAGGTTGTATGCTCTTCTGTTTTAAAGGTTTGAATCACCAGCATTTTTGTGATCAAAATCCTATTTAGAAAAAATAACACTACTTTCTGTTTATCTCTTTAGAATATCTGTGTTCTTAGCATTAAATAAATATAAACTTGTGCTTCTGTACTTTTTTCCCCCCTCTCTGACACTTTTATCTTTAAATCTGGGAGTATGTCACAAATAAATGCACCTAATAGATATAGGTGTATAGATATCTATATCTGAAGGTTTTTTAAATAGTGTCAGAGTGAGGAAGAAGTAGATGATCCAAACTATAGAAGAGAAAATAGATCCACTTAACCTTCCTCAGCATCATGAATATTGATGTTACTCTATAGTTTGAGTGAGGAAACTTGAGGAAACTGGCCAGAAATAGCAGGCCTTTGCACATGCACTGCCTTTTCTCTTTTCAAAGAAGAAGCCTGAGCTATTTCAGTAGGTCCTTGGTACTCTGGTACCCTGCTTGTCTACCAAAGGAGGCATTAGTGTATGTTCCTATATTCACTCCCAATATTAACTCTGGTGGCCCCATGGGCCTCATTTCATCAGCTGGGTATATTGACAGTGATTTGGCAATCTAATATCCTAGAATAGGGGCAAAAGAGGACACTGACAATTATCCCAGTTTCCTGGTGCAATGTCAGGCAATGTAACTAGTTACTACACCCTTCTAATCAGGATTGGTATGGCTGTGGAATCCTGTTTTTGTCTCATTCTCATGGACAGAAAAAAGGGAAGAGAGTTAAATGATGGCTTCCTCCCTCTCCTGACTTAGTTACAGCAAAAAAGATCTACCACAGGGGAAGGTGTCTGCCACATAAAATGCTGATGCACTTGTATCATGAGTGTCCCTACACTCACGCATGTGCCAGGACTTCCTTACGATGGTCAGGTTATTTGCTGGGTTAGTGCTGTAATCTGTGGCTGTAAAGCAAATGTAAGGAAATTGATCCATGTCTGCTTAGAAACAACTCTGAGCTAAGCCTCGAGTAAACATTGTTATTTGAGATCATCTTACAGACTTAGGTCACTTCGTATGTGCCATCTTTGATCTTCGCAGCAATGTAGCAGAGAGCTATGCAGGTTAGATAGCTGTTATTTCCAATTTTCAGATGAAACTGAGGCACTGATTAAGTAGCACATTCAAGATGACATGGCTTGTCAATGGTGACGCAAGAATTTAAACACAGGTTTCTAGATTCTAAGTGCAGTACTCTGTTATACGACTGTTTCTCTACGTGGAGTATGGAGGCAGGAGAGAGTGTACCTTGAGAAATGGCAGTTACTGCAATGGTGAATGGAAAACTAAAACAGCCTCATTAACAAATGTTAAGTACAGGCCAGGCACGGTGGCTCACGCCTGTAATCCCAGCACTTTGGGAGGCCAAGGCGGGTGGATCACCTGAGGTTGGGACTTCAAGACCACCCTCAACATGGAGAAACGCTGTCTCTACTATAAATACAAAATTAGCCGGGCGTGGTGGTGCATGCCCGTAATCCCAGCTACTTGGGAGGCTGAGGCAGGAGAATTGCTTGAACTTGGGAGGCGGAGGTTGCGGTGAGCCGAGATCATGCTATTGCACTCCAGCCTGGGCAACAAGAGCCAAACTCTGTCTCAAAAAAAAAAAAAAAAAAAAAGTACAACAACAAAAAAGTAAGTACAAAGTCCTAATCTGTGATAATTCTTTTTGTTTGTTTTTGAAACAGTCTTGTTCTATTGCTCAGGCTGGAGTGCAGTGGCACAATAATCACTGACTTTTTTTGTAAAGGCAGGGTCTCACTATGGTGCCTAGGCTGCTCTTAAACTCCTGGGCTCAAGTGATCCTCTTGCCTCAACCCCTCAAAGTGCTGGGATTACAGGCATGAGCTACTGTATTCAGCCTGTGATAATGTATTTTAATTTAGTTTGAAATTTTAACTCAATGTTCTATGGAACTGTTAATAGGATGACATAACAAAGGTTCTGTGTTTAGTGTGAGAAACTGGGCCAAAGAAATGTAAACAAGGTTTTTTAATGCAGTACTACTGAGAGCTCTGAAGTAATGATCACAGTGAATTTCTCAGAGCAGGGCAGGTATATGGCTTACCACAAACTACCTACCACAGAGTGCTCTTTTTGTGGAGCAGGACTCAAAACCATTATTCTCTGAAAGTGTGGCCAACAATTAGAAATAAGAGCAAGAGATACATGGAGTACTAAGAAAATGACCCAGTCTCTCAAAGTAAGCAAAGTCTTTCTGGAGTCAAGTCCAGAAAGTATCATTTATAGGGCAGAGTTTTTCAAAGTGAGATCTGAGGACCACCTGCATCAGTCTTGGGGTGCTTGGGTTTAAGATGCTGATTACTGGTTCCACTCCCAGGGGAGGGGGGAGTGAGTGTGGCGGCCTATATAGTTCAAAAATATTTGCTATCCCTCCCTGGGAGAAAATTATATTCCTCTGTCTACTGTCAGATTTGGCCATCGCAGACTTAGCTGTAAATATTTCAGCATATATATCTAAAAGATAACTGTTTTAGAAAACATAATCATGGCCAGGCACGGTGGCTCACGCCTGTAATCCCAGCACTTTGGGAGGCCGAGGCAGGTGGATCCCGAGGTCAGGAGTTCAAGACCAGCCTGGGCAACATAGTGAAACCCCGTCTCTACTAAAAATACAAAAATTAGCCGGGCATGGTGGCGGGCGCCTGTAGTCCCAGCTACTCGGGAGGCTGAGGCAGGAGAATGGTGTGAACCTAGCTGGGAGGTGGAGGTTGTGGTGAACCAAGATTGCACCACTGCACTCCAGTCGGGGTGACAGAGTGAGACTCTGTTTCAAAACAACAACAAAAAAGAAAACCACTTTACCACTGTCACACCTAAACAACTTTGATAAAAACTTATCAAATAAATATTCAAATAAATATTCAGTGTTTAAATTCAGTTGCCTAATTTTTTTCCCCCTGATGGTTTGTTTGAATTAGAGGTTGATCCATGCAGGGTTGACATTCTCCTATTAAAGGAATCAACTGAAGAGGTGGCCAGCCACCCCACCTCTGTAGGCAGTTGGGCTGGGGAGTATCTGTCGTTTACTAACGGGACTTAAAGTGACTAACAAGAAAAGTAGGGAACAAGGTCGTGTAAATGAAAAGTTACATGAAGGAAACCCAAAGGTGAGGGATAAAAAGTGGAGTCTGGAATGAGGCTTGAAGAGCACGCCATGACATACACACCTACTTCATGAGGCCACACGTTTAAGCTTTCCAATAGTGAATACAGAGAAACCTGGTCAGATACACCATTCGCAATGTCCTTAAGATTAAAGTAAATCCAGATACAGAAAGGACAATTATTCCCCATGGTGGCATGTGCCTGTAGTCCTAAGTACTTGGAGGGCTGAGGCGGGAGGATGGCTTGAGCCAGGAAGGAGGAGGCTGTAGTAAGCTGTGATTGCACCACTGCCCTCCAGCCTGGGTGATAGAGTGAGACCCTATCTCAAAAACAACAAAATTATTCCGGGCACCAAGATAATAATTTCTTTCAAGGATCTTTTTATAAAAATGATACTTATAAAAATGACATTCTGGTAATCACATTCTGATAATAAACAATGACAGATACTCTGGGGCATGCCTGGACCCTGAACTCTGCAGGGGCAGTTGTCTGAAGCAATAAATGAGGTGAATGTATTCAGGTGTATTCTGTGAGCGTGGAATACATACCTTATGTTGAATATGTTTAGATCAACATTATTAGGCTAAGTTTACACACACACGCCTAGATGTATGCCCCAGTTTGCCTGGTAGTTCCAGTTGATGCCTCTTATCCCCAAGTCCCATCAGGTTAACACCTCCTTTTATTCTCAAAAGCGTCCCAGTTTGAACTATAAAGTATATAGTCATCCTATATAGAAAGCACCTCGCAGACCTAAAGAGGCCATCCCCATCCTATATAGAAAGCACCTCGCAGACCTAAAGAGGCCATCCCCAATTCACCCAACTTCATTGAATTGTGTGTCCCTCAGGCCAAAGAAACAGAGGCTCCTCTGGCTGCCGAATCCTTTCCAGTGGATCTTTCCACAACTCTGTACCCAAATCTTTGAAGCTGCATCAGCACTTTTGCTTATGCTAGTAACTGTGTGAACATGATCATTTGTGTGCAAACCAGACAGGTTTACATATGTTACAACAAGTTGTGGAAGACTGCACCTTAGAATCTCGGGAAAATCATGATATAATGCAATTTAGTAAAGCAATTCTGCAAAGGACCACCACTTTTCAGTCTGGGGGATGGCTGCCTCTCGTTAAGCTTGATGATGGCAACCAAAGGGCAGTTAGTGTTTTTCTTAGGAAGCTAACAGTTGTAGCAGGTGGATACATGATGGTTGTAATGGACATCTATTATTTTTGCTTCATTCATTCAATCATTCATCCTCTGGTAATCTCACCCTCAGATTTCCCTCTGAGGAACCGTTCTGTTCCCAGCTCTCAGTCCATGTGTTTCTGCTGAAGCTGTCCTAACCTGACCCTGGATGTGGAACGTGGGACCAAGGCCTAAGTCAATTAGTACATTAGATTCCCTGGTTTAGTGACTGATTTAGGGATGGATACATGGCCTGTCAGGAATACTTTGCCAAGGAATTTTGGACAGAGGTTTAATGCTTAAGAGGATGTGGTGGCTAAAACTGGCATGGCCACTTCATTACCACATTATGCCTGAATCAGCAGAAGGTGGATCAATATGATCAGAAAGAATCCTGGTTATGTGATATGTATCCTGATGTCGCTGTGTCTCAAGTCAGAACTACTCTTGGACTTTTCATTTTATTTTTATTTAATTTTTTTTTTTGGAGACAGAGTTTTACTCTTGTCACCCAGGCTGGAGAGCAATGGTGTGATCTCAGCTTACTGCAACTTCTGACTCCCAGGTTCAAGCGATTCTCCAGCCTCAGCCTCCCGAGTAGCTGGGATTACAGGTGTGCACCACCACGCCTGGCTAATTTTTTTGGTGTTAATTAGTAGAGATGGGCTTTCACCATATTGGCCAGGATGGTCTCGAACTCCTGACCTCAGGTGATCCACCCGCCTCAGCCTCCCAAAGTGCTTGGATTATAGGTGTGAGCCACTGTGCCCGGCCAGACTTTTTAGTTTATATGAGCCATTTCTGCTTAAGAGAGGTTGGGTTGGGTTTTCTATCACTTATATCCATAAAAGTCTTAACTGGTACAAAAATGAAAACCCTAAATTCTATGCCTTCCTGAACATGGTCAATAGGTTTAGTCTGGAAATTCAAAGCAAAAAATACCCTTTATCATAGGCACAGAAAAACTTCCATATTGTAACACGGTTTTGAGGAACATTATCTTTCTGGAAAGCTTATCATTTGGAAGTTGCAAAATACACCTTTATGTGACAAAATGATTTTACTTTTATGGAATTGTTGGCAATGAACTAAATAAATTCTGGATGCCATCTCAAGAAATATCAGTCTTAATTTCAGAGCAGTTATTTTAGCCCATTCTTTCTGAAAATAGTTAATTAGGAAGACTAAGAATCTGTTGAGACCATTCCTAGTTTGTGGCAATAAAACCACAACATCGGCTGGGCATGGTGGCTCACGCCTGTAATCCTAGCACTTTGGAAGGCCGAGGCGGGTGGATCACGAGGTCAGGAGATCGAGACCATCCTGGCTAACACGGTGAAACCCCGTCTCTACTAAAAATACAAAAAATTCTCCGGGCGTGGTGGCGCGCACCTGTAGGCCCAGCTACTTGGGAGGCTGAGGCAGGAGAATCGCTTGAGACCAGTGGGTGGAGGTTGCAGTGAGATGAGATCTTGCCACTGCATGCCAGCCTGGGCGACAGAGCAAGACTCCATCTAAAAAAGAAAAAAGATTATGATCCAATAATACATGCATGGCCAATTTACTGTCTCTTCATAAACAGGAAGGTTTCATTATATGAGTAATAGATAAAATAAGAGAAGTTATTTTATTTATTTTTTTCTATTTTCTGAGATGGAGTTTCACTCTGTCCCCCAGGCTGGAGTGCAGCAGTGGATCTCTGCTCATTGCAACCTCTGCCTTCCAGGTTCAAGAGATTCTCCTGCCTCACCTTCCCAAGTGGCTGGGATTACAGGTGACTGCCACCACACCCGGCTAATTTTTTTGTATTTTTAGTAGAGACAGAATTTCGCCATGTTGGCCAGGCTGGTCTCGAACTCTTACCTCAGTTGATCTGCCTGCCTCGGTCTCCCAAAGTGCTGGGATTACAGGTGTGAGCCACCATGCCAGGCCATGAAATAATCTTAAAAGTGGCATTTATTTCATTTTGCCTTATATTCATGTATAAACCTTGGTTTCCATATTTGGGCTGTTAGTAAAATAAGACAAAAATAAAACAAGGAAAAATCAATGTCATGAAGAACTAAAACTAAGCCTAAAGCATGATGTTTATCTATACATTACTCAATAGGCACTGTTACTGGGCTACGAATGTGAATGTGACATGGTCCTCGTCCTCAGTAAGTTCCCTGTGTAATAGTGGCAGCAGGTAAACTACAGATCAACTAAAACTAAGCCTAAAGCATGCTGTTTATCTATACATTACTCAATAGGCACTGTTATTGGGCTATGAATGTGAATGTGAATGTGAATGTTGACATGGTCCTTGTCCTCAGTAAGTTCCCTGTGTAATAGTGGCGGCAGGTAAACTACAGATCAACTAAAACTAGGCCTAAAGCATGATGTTTATCTACACTCAATAGGCACTTGTTACTGGGCTACGAATGTGAATGTGACATGGTCCTCGTCCTCAGTAAGTTCCCTGTGTAATAGTGGCGGCAGGTAAACTACAGGCAACTAAACTACAAGTCACTTTTCTCACAAAAGTGAGAATACAGGTTCCTAGACTACAAGGAGGAATGTTTAAGTTGGATAGGTAATTTAGAGCTGGCCCTTTAAGGGATAAAGATAATTTAAAGGATGGATAGAGAATTCTAGGCCGAGGGATTAACAGATATTGAGTCCCTACATTAATTACTATAAAAATAAATCAAAGGAGATTATTTGTTACATGAACCTATACAGGTAAATTCAGATTTTTTCCCGCTGGTGGATTTGCTCTGTTTGAGTTGAGGTAATAAGCTAACATTTATTCAGTGCTTGCTATGTTTTGCACTGTTAGGTACTTTACATGTTATCTCATTTAATACCTCTTTAAACCTCATTTTACAACTAAAATTAAATGACAGCTAGGAGCTAGGAAATGGCAAAGTTAGGATTCCAAGTCTGGACTGGTTGTCCACAAAAGCCCCTGCTCTTGCCATAATGATGCCACTTCTTTCAAAGAATTCAGAATTTTCTTCACAGCTTTAAAAATGCATAGATTCTGAAGCGTCTCACTTCCTTCCAATTAGTTGCCTACCTAGAAAGTTCTTTCCTCCACTTGAGCTCATCATCCCTTCTTAGCGCTCCTTTGGATTACTGTAATTTTTTTCTTTGACCTCACCTTTCCTCTGATGGATTAGTGTAATCTTTCCCAAATTTGTTAATCCTAAGAATTCAGGAGCTTCTTAAAATGCAGGTTCCCAGGCCATGCTCCAGGACATCGATTCAGAATTGGATGGAGGCCTAGAATCTGTGTTTTTAACAAGCATTTGACTCAAAGGTATCAAATTGGAGGAAGCACTGAGTTAGTGGACTACCTTAACTGATCTATCCATTTTCAGTCTCTTCTGCCAACTCATTCGCTCCACCCCACCCTCAGTCCGTTTTTCCGTTTTGCCCTCAAGGTCCCTGAAGACTTCCATATCATTTCACATTGTTTTATTTGGGGCACTGTGCCGCAGTACCTGGGCCCACAGCAGGCGCGCAATATTTACTGAAAAATCCAACCCACGAGGTAGTTCCTATTATTATCCTTCAATTTGAAATTGAAAATAAAATAGAAGTCGCCAAGTTGGGGTAGCTTGTAACATCAGTATTTCGTATTTAATCCAGAAAGCACTGCTTCAACGCCCACTGCGTGCAAGGTTCCACTCTCGGGCCAGCGGTCCTTTCCCAAAGCCAGTTCTTCCTAAGTGTGCGGCCGCCATCCATGACACGCCACGCTCCTAAAAGGTCACCTGGAGCATCTACCCTCCACGCTCAAGAGGCAGGCGGAGGAGCGCGCCCTTTTCTCCAAAATGGCTGAGCAGGGTCACGTGGGCTCGGGGGCGGGGCCGGTGCGCTCGCCGAACCGGGCAGTGGGTCACGTGGTTCAAACGGGGGCGGTAGCTATGGGGGCGTGGCCGTCACACGAAGCGATCCGTCTGGGCAGCGGCTTTTCGGGGGCCACGCCCCCCGGGCCCTGGGGGCCTAGCGCGCGACGGTGGGGTGGAGCTAGCCTCGTGACCTTTTACCCCAGCATGGCTGCCCCCGCGGGACTGGTGAAGTTCTGGCGACCCGGTAAGGCCCTTGGTGGAACGCTGGGCAGATGCGGCGGCCTGACTTCGGTCTTGGCGCCGCGGCCGGCGCCCTGGGGCCAGCAGACCTGCTCGCAAGCCTGACCTCGGCGAGCTGCGCGCTGCCGCCTTTGTGCGGGGGGACTCTGGCTCAGGCGCTCCAGTGGTCCCGAGGGATTTGGGGGTGCTCCCTTAGCGTGAGCAGAACCTGTGTGACCTTGTTAAAGTGGTCCAGCCTCCTCGGGCCTCGTATTCCTCGTTACTGATGGTTGCCCTGCCCACCCCGCGAGATGGGGAATCCTAAAGCTCCCCCTCGTGTCTCGTTACCGCCCTGGGGTTGCGTTGTGGCCCGGCAGACAACGCTGCTAGCTGCTCGAGGCTTGCAAGCCCAAGTTATGGAGTCAGACTGTCCGGGTTCGAATTTTCGTCTCTGCCTTGTAGTAGGGTGACCTTGGGCGAGTCAGTTAACGCCTCTGAGCCGTGACCTCTTTACCTGTAAAGTGGGCAGAACAATAACTTCTATCCTGTGGGCTTAAATGACAAGCACAACGTGTTGTCAGACTTAGAATAAATGCCCAAAAAAAGGGAAAGTGTGTTTTTCTTTCAGGATAATTGTTGTCCACTCCGAATGTCTACTAGAAAAGAGAAAAGTCCTTCATATTGGCTGCCAGCTACTTCCTCTCTTACAGACTGACACGAATCACAATCACAAAATGCTTTACTTGTTTTGTCTTGATATTTACTCATTAATCAGGTTTTTATTGAATGTGTATATGCCAGACCATACTAGATGGCATTACTTCCTCTCTGCAATCAGTTTCTTGTAAAAAACAAAAGTCTTTAAATTACAGCTACCAGCTTGATTTTTTTCCACCACCTGCACCCCTGCAGGTCTGGATGTGCAAAGTATATTGCAGCAAAAATGAAATGACACCAAGAATGTAATATAAGCAAAGCTTTTAATTTTTCAGTGGTTCCCTGAAATTCTGACCATGCATATAAGTGATGTGAGAGATAAACGCAAGCAAGAGATGTGTTTAATGCTTTTTAAAAATTTGTAGTTTGTCACTTGACAGTTTTATGATTCAGCATTTCAAGTCATCAGCCAATTATCTATCCTGAGTTTTATTTGCATCCAAAACTAGGAACTTACTAAGTAATGAATACTTTTAATTTATTCACGCTTTTAGTAACAGGTGAAAGTGTTAGGTATAATAAAGAGCTGAATGAATTGTTTGAAATCAGACCAGGGTACTATTTTGGTTAAAGAACATGGAATTACTCTAAGAGTTCTATTTCATTATTTAGTTCATCCATTGAGGGTACACTTATTGAAAACCTAATCCTGTGTTCGGGAGACAAATATAGATGCTCAGGGCTCTGCCCTTAAGTTACGGTCTCTCTCTTAATTGAATATAAAGTTAGATGTCCTCTAGAAGAGATTTTACAATGAGGCGGAGTAAGGTGGTATGAAAGAAGATGAGCTCTAGAGTCAGATTGCAGTGCCCGTCATGTCTACCACTTAACTAAGTTGATGACTTGATAGTCACTTAAATTCTCAAAGTCTCAGTTACTCCATCTGTAAATTGGGTATAATACCTACCCAAAGTATTGTTGTGAGGATTAAATGAGAATAACACACAAAAGGATCTTGGCACTAGATAGGTTACTATTATAATTATATGGAAGTATGGAAGAGGGAGGGAAAGTTGAATGTATGGATAAGAAATACTTCATTAAGGTGGTATTTTTGGAGTGAACATTAAAGGATGAATAAGGTTTTGTTTCATAGAGAAATGGAACTCGAAGCAAAGGGTGCAGCATGAACAGAGGCAGAATGGGATTTGTGCCTTTAATGTCCAGAAAGCCAAAATAACAGAGCAGTGTGATGGTGTTAAGTGCTAGGGTATATTTTGGGGTATGACAGGAGATGAAGCTAGAAAAGTAGGTAAGGGCCTCATTGTGAAAGGTCTTCATGACAAGTTAAAAAATTTAGACTTCACTGTTTTTTTGTTTTCTTTTTTTTTTTTGAGACAGAGTCTGGCTCAGCCGCCGAGGCTGGAGTGCAGTGGTGTAATCTCGGCTCACTGGAACCTCCACCTCCCGGGTTCAAGCGATTCTCCTGCCTCAGCCTACTGAGTAGCTGGGACTACAGGTGTGTGCCACCACACCTAGCTAATTTTTGTATTTTTAGTAGAGATGGAGTTTCACCATGTTGGCCAGGATGATCTTGATCTCTTGATCCGCCCACCTCGGCCTCCCAAAGTGTTGGGATTACAGGCGTGAGCCATCGGGCCTGGCCTGACTTCACTGTTTTTAAGCAGGGACAAATCAGGTTTACTTTAGAAAGATAACACTGGCAGTGGAGTAGAGAGTGGATGGAGGAGGGGAGGAAATTAGAGAAGGTACTACTGAAATCCAGGAGGGATGTTAAAAACCTTAATTCTGACCTGGGAGCTTAGAGGAGGGGCCTGTTGGAGAGACATTTTAGAGGAAGATGTGGGAGAGGATGAAGTCAGTAATAACTCAGATTTCTGGGCTGGGTGACTGTCTAGGTTAGTGATTCTCTAATTTTGCTTTATAGTTGAATCACTTGGGAAGCTATGAAAAGTCCTGATGTCCAGCTGCACCCCACACCAATAAATGAGAACTTTGGAGGGCTAGGAGCCAGACATCAGTGTTTTTTAAAGTCTCTAAGGAATTCCAGCATGCATCAAAATTTGGGAACCACTGGTCTAGGTAAATTGTGTTGTCATTAGTTGACATGGGAATAGCTTTAGTACACAGCTATTGGGCCCTTGCTTTGTGTTAGTCACTTTCATTTACACATCTTATTAAACAGTCACAGTATCTCTGTGATGACAATAATACTCTTCTTTTAGTGAGGAAATTCAAGATATGAAGTAGGCTGTGGGAAATGCAAGGTGAAAGTCTGGGAAGCTGATATAAGGCTAGACAGTCGAATCATGAACATCCCCTGTAGGCCTGAGCCTGTGACTACAGAGGTCTTTCAGACAGTCTAAGTGAGTGAAGTTGCTTACTGGAGGTAATAGGGAGTCGTGGGGACTGTGGCAGAGTGTGCGTACACTGGATAGATATGTATAGTGGAGATCTACAGTAGAGCTTACATATGCTTTCCAAAATAGGGAGCTGTACTCAGGTCCACCTAATTGTTATCATATGGGTTCAGAGTTGCCCAATTTGTTTTTTTTTTTTTTTTTTTTTTTTTTTGAGACGGAGTCTCGCTCTGTCGCCCAGGCTGGAGTGCAGTGGCGCAATCTCGGCTCACTGCAAGCTCCGCCTCCCGGGTTCACGCCATTCTCCTGCCTCAGCCTCTCCGAGTAGCTGGGACTACAGGCGCCCACCACCACGCCCGGCTAATTTTTTGTATTTTTAGTAGAGACGGGGTTTCACCGTGGTCTCGATCTCCTGACCTCGTGATCCACCCGCCTCGGCCTCCCAAAGTGCTGGGATTACAAGCGTGAGCCACCGCGCCCGGCCCAATTTGTTTTTTTAAGAAGCCTAATATCCAGATCTGAATGGGAAGATTTTATGTGTTGTTTTAAATGAACGATTTAAAACATTTTAACAATAGCATGTCCGGGTACCTTAACATACCCATTTGTGGTGTCTACCTTAGGAGTGTGACTTAAGAGCCTTGTGTGACCTGCGTGAGAGTTTTCTACAAAAATCTTTTACTTAATTTGCAAGTACACGTGGATCAGAAGGGCCTGCCCATTTTTGTTTGCTCATTTGATAAATATTTCATGATTGTTGACCATGTGCATGATGAAAACTTTACAATAGCTTTTAAGCTTTTTTTGACTTGACCCACAGTAAGATATAGCACACATACACAACTGAAAAAAAAGTTCATAAACAGTATTGCTTTCTGGAATGTGCTCTGATGCTTTCTATTCTATTTCATTATTTAAAAAGTGCTGGTATGACATACTACATTGATTTCATAACCACTAATGGGTCATCAGTCAAATTTTTAAAAACCAAGTTAAAGGGAATGAGGAATTTAGGGATATCAGCCTTGTTAAGATAGGGAAATGAAGATGTTCATAGTTTGCAAAAGTTATAAAGTTGTTACTCCCTTAAGCATAGAGCGTACTCTCAAGGAAAAATCAATCATAGGCAGCCACAGAGGGATGTTTATAGAGGGAAAGCAGCCCTGATGTTCTGGTTTGGTTGAAGGAAGTCTTTTATGCGGAGAAGGTATACTGTTTATCAACTGACATAGCTGTTCTTATAAAAGAGCTCAGCTGGGCTTGGTGGCTCATGCCTGTAATCCTAGCACTTTGGGAGGCCGAAGTGGGTGGATCACCTGAGGTCAGGAGTTCGAGACCAGCCTGGCTAACATGGTGTGACCCTGTCTCTACTAAAAATACAAAATCAGCTGGGCGCGGTGGTGTGCGCCTGTAATCCCAGCTACTCAGGATACCCAGGCAGGAGAATCGCTTGAACCCGGAAGGTGGATGTTGCAGTGAGCCGGCATCTCGCCACTGCACTCCAGCCTGAGCGACAGAGACTCCATCTCCAAAAAAAAAAAAAAAGGCTCATAACAGAAGAGATAGATTGGGGCTGTAGGTTAGAGACAAGAGAGGAATGCGGTAGTACAAAAGACGCGTTAAAATATTCCAGAGAGGAGGCCGGGCGCGGTGGCTCAAGCCTGTAATCCCAGCACTTTGGGAGGCCGAGGCGGGCGGATCACGAGGTCAGGAGATCGAGACCATCCTGGCTAACACGGTGAAACCCCGTCTCTACTAAAAATACAAAAAATTAGCCGGGTGTGTTGGCGGGCACCTGTAGTCCCAGCTACTCAGGAGGCTAAGGCAGGAGAATGGCGTGAACCCGGGAGGCGGAGCTTGCAGTGAGCCGAGATCGTGCCACTGCACTCCAGCCTGGGGGACAGAGCGAGACTCCATCTCAAAAAAAAAAAAAAGAAAAAAAAAATATTCCAAAGAGGATATGAAGGTTCAAAACATGGTTTGAAAAGGCAGGAATTCAGGACAAAAACACAGCAGAAGAGGATAAGGTATTCTTTGTAATTGTTTACTTGGGTAACAATTACAAGGAATTATTAAGATGTAGTGACAAGAAGGGAAGAAAAGAAAGAAAGCCTGTCTCTTTGAGGACAGGCATTGTTCCAGGTCCTGTTCCATCTTTTATCTTGTTGAAAGGAAGGTCAACATTTTGGCAAAAGCAACATAACAGTGCCCCACTTACCTGATTTTTGGCCATGTTGAACCTCTGAAACACAACTGTATTCTTGGAAGTAAATGGAAAAGGGTCAGAGATCTAAAGCAGTGATTCTAAACTTAGCTCTAGGGGGTCTATGGACCCCCAGAATTTTATATTCTGGTAAATTCTGGTGGGTTTTTTAGGAGAGGGAGTTCATGGCCTTTATCAGATTGTGGAAGCAATCTGAGAACCCTAAAAAGTGTAAAAGTAAGTCACTGAGCTGAATATTCTTGTTACAAAGCTCCTGTGCTTTCACATAGCATCACAGATTCTGAGTTCAGAAGACCTAGGAGATGATGGTTATTGGTTATTGTCACTGTAGTGCCCCAGCAGGAGGCTGTATAGCATGTGTTTGATCTAGGGAGGATTTTTATTCATTTACAAGGCAGCGTACTCCAGTGCTGAACGGTGTGACCCTTGGGAAATATCTTCCTTACATTGAGTTGAATTCTGAACCCTGTGTCATTTACTTATTACTCCTAGTTCTGTCCTGGGGTTACAGCAGCAAATCAGCATGAAAAGTTATGGAAGCTGATCACAAAATTTAAAGTTATGTTTCTCCTGAGTTTTTTTTTCTGTTGGAGCTAAAAATGTATGGAACCTTCAACAGATTTTCATGATGGGATATGGCTTCCCTATTCTTCACCATCATGAGCACCAGTTTGTCATTGTTCTTAGCAAGAAGCCGGGGTGAAGATCTCTTGTTTAATCTGCCCAGCATGGCGGTTTCTGAGAATTGCATTTCCCATCTATCCACTCTCGATTCCATGGTTCCAATGGGGACTGTCATTTACCTCATCCCATTCCACTGGCCATGGTTGATTGTATTGGGGTGGGGATTGGACCTAAGCTGGGAGAAGTCAGTCCCTGTCTGTCCAGTATAAAAGAGCCTCCCCCACCTCCCATTACAACACATACCTGGGACTCCCAGTCCCCCTTATGGTGTCTTTATTTCTCTCCATAGCACTTATGACCACTTCATGCACCAAGTTACTTTCCACTGAGAGGAGGAATTAAAGCAAGTGAGCTCCGTGAGGTTAGGACTGGCATCTATATTGTTCACTGCAGTGTTTCTAGTGCTTAGAGCAGTGCGTGGCTTGGAGTGGGCCCTCGGTCCATCCTTGCTGGTCCTTGCTGTGTGAATGATGAATGATTGGTAGAGGAGTTGTAAGTGTGAACCCTGGCACTGCCGGCAGCCATATTTCCAGCTCCTGTACAGTAGCCAACCTAAGGGGCTGGAAGGAACCTGAAGAGTTGCCAAGATGAGAGAAGGAGAAAGCCATGGCTGCTTTGAGTGCCCAGTTTCTGTCATCTCTGAGCCTTACTGCCATCCTACAGTAACAGGATTCATCCTTTCACCTCAGCTAATTCCCATTGGGTTTCTTTCACTTCTGTTAAGAATTCAGTAATAACATGGACATGGAGGCCAGAAGTAAAGACACTGTGCTCTGTAATACACAGTTCTGAGTAGCCAGTTTGGAGCCCAGTGGGACTGCCATCTCATTTCTTTTTTCTTTCTTTTTTTTTTTTTTTTTTGGAGACAGAGTCTTGCTCTGTCGCCCAGGCCGGAGTGCAGGGGCGCGATCTTGGCTCACTGCAACCCCTGTCTCCTGGATTCAAGCAATTCTGCCTCAGCCTCCCAAGTAGCTGGGACTACAGACACACACCACCACGCACGCCCGGCTAATTTTTTGTATTTTAGTACAGGTGGGGTTTCACCTTTTGCCCAGACTGGTCTCGAACCCCTGAGCTCACGCAATCCGCCCTCCTCGGCCTCCCAAAGTGCTGGGATTACAGGCGTGAGCCACTGTACCTAACCCTGTCTTGTTTGTTTTTGACACTGCGGTGAAGCTTTTAGGGAAGATTTTTAGTTCCTCGTGGGCACTTTTCTGGATTCTTTCCTAAAGTTGAAGTTGAATGCCTTTGAGTAGTTTGAGATAAAAAGTATTGCTTCTCTTGTATATCTTCATCTTTGAAAGTTTGTAACCTTAACACCTTTTTCTGTTCATTGTATCAGAGAATCTGAAAAAAACATTTCTGCCGCAGGTACAGAGGGGCCAGGTGTAAGCATCTCTGAAGAGAGACAAAGTCTGGCTGAAAACTCTGGGACAACGGTTGTTTACAACCCTTATGCTGCCCTTTCCATTGAGCAGCAGAGGCAGAAGCTGCCGGTATTCAAGGTACGTCAAATAATCATGTTCAACCTGTGGGCTTGAATCGTGTGTCTGCATTAGCTTTATGCTCAGCACTGAAGAGAATGATGTCCTCTTTCTAGAACACAGTGAACTCAGAGAAACCCTTATCGTAAGGGATGACTTTTCATACTGTGTATTTTTTAGTTAACATTATAAATCTTGAAAGTCCTTAAGATTTTTTCAGTTGTATCGTACATACTGGAAAACTGGAAGAATTAGAATGACTTTTGTTTTCCCCTTTATTCCTTTCAGTTATGGACAATTTCAGACATACAGAAAAGTAGAGAAAATAGCAGTTAATTCCTATATAACAGATTACCAACATATGGCCAATTTTTGCTTTATTTTTAAAGTCACTCCTTTAAACAAGTTTAATTGGGAATATGAGGTTGTTTCTGCTGAAGACATCAGTTAATACTCTGACTTCCTCTGAGACAGTGACAGGATTTTGTTATGGTTGCTACTTACCAAGTGCACATCCAGACACTCAGTTTTATTAGCGCTCACGAAATAGATGCATGCTCAGCTACAAGAGACCAAAGTGCAAACTAGAATTCATTCAGAACTGTTCATTTATGGCTAGCGATAGTTCTCCAGTACAGATGGACACAGTTGATACATACACTTTCTCCCTGTTGGCACATCCACATGGGAAGCCAAATTGTAATCAGGAAGTACAGAGCCAAGACAGGTTACAGAAATGTCATACAGCCCCTGATGAGGGGTGAATTCTTCCTGCTCCACAGCATGCCCCTGGAATGACCCGAGTAGGTGTGGCCACCAGGACCTGTGTCTCTTCCCTTCTCCTGGACGGTGCTGGGTGAAAGTTGCCATGTTCTATCTATCTATCTGTCTGTCTGTCTGTCTGTCTGTACGGTGCTGGGTGAAAGTTGCCATGTTCTATCTATCTGTCTGTCTGTCTGTCTGTCTGTCTATCTATCTATCTATCCATCAGACAGGGTCTTCCTATGTTGTTCAGGCTGGTCACGAACCCCTGGGCTCAAGCAGTTCTCCTGCCTCGGCCTCCCAAAGTGCTGGGATTACAGGTGTGAGCAGCCAAAAGGTGCCAAGTTCTTATACTCATGGAGTTCTTTTGTCTAGACTGTCCTGATAATTCCTCTTCTATTAATATGTTCTTTCTCCAAATAGATAGGCAAGAACAGCCTTCTTAATTTAGCCAGATTGCCTTACTTGGAGTTTTATGTGGCTCCCAATATTCTAGTCACAAGTGAACTGACTGTCTCTGGGTTTCTTCCTCAAGTGACTAACACATTCACTATGTATGAATGTTAGCAAGTTTGACTCTCAGAAGATGAGATGGTAGGTTTACTATTGCTTTCTCACCACTGAGGGACAGTTTGAGCTGTGATGAAGTGTCCGGACTCTGGAGCTAGACTTCAGGGTTCAAACCCAAGCTTTTCCTTATCTGTGATGTGGGACTACAGGAGCACCTACCTCAGAGGACTGTTATGAGGACCAGATGAGATCATTCATGCAGAGCATTTAGCAAGATACCTGACATGTAGTAAATGCTCAAGTACAAGGAAATTACTGTTTACTCAAGTATTTAAATTTTGGCCTTTTCTTGACTATTCTTTGTCTCCCAACTGTACTTATAAGATAACATAAATGAAACAGCAAATGAAAAAAAAAAAGAAAAACAACAAGAAGTTGAGAAATGTTTATGAAATTAAAATGGTAAGAAGAAGGGTATAAATTACTGATATAAAGCAAAGCAGAGTTTAAGTACAGTTGAGATCTTATTAGATGTTAAAGATAAATTGAGACAAAAAGGAAAACAAATTACCTCTACACCATCCTTTTTTCCTTTCAAACAAAAAGTAAAAGTAGCTTTAAAAACAGAAATTGGAGGCCGGGTGTGGTGGCTTACACCTGTAATCCTATAGGCTTTGGGAGGCTGAGGCGGGCAGATCACTTGAGACAAGGAGTTCGAGACCAACCTGGCAAACATAGTGAAACCCCATCTCTACTAAAAATATTAAAAATTAGCAGGGCCTGGTGGCACATGTTTGTAATCCCAGCTACTTGGGAGGCTGAGGCAGGAGAACTCTTGAACCCAGGAGGTGGAGGTTGCAGTGAGCCAAGATTGCGCCACTGCACTCCTGCCTGGGCAACAGAGCGAGACTCCATCTCAAAAAACAAAACAAAACAAAACAATGTTGGAACTAAAGCAGCAACAGATTGTTAAAGATCACTGCCTCTTCCCCAGCACCATTATGAGGCCACCTGTTCCCTTGTCTGCCTTCTTTAGGCTGCTGTATAGACAAAAGTGACTCCATCTTGGATGCAAGTCTGCCATGTTCACTTCTGATTAGACCCAGTCTTATAAATGCCTCCTGATTTCTGCTTTGTATATTGTCCTTAGTGTAAGAACATGTCAACCTCTCTGGGGGCAGCACTATTGACAGCTTCTTGTTTTGTTTCGTTTTTCCCCAAAAATAGTCTACACATAAACAAGTAGATACGTGTTTGCCCTTAAAAAAATGCAGTTACTGGTGTATTATTCACACGGTTCTGTATCTTAGTTCCTTTTCTTAACATATCTTATAGATCATTCCATATCAGTACAAATAGATATTTCCTCTTAATAACTACAAATTATTCCATTATTGGAATATTTTATAACTGATTTAACCAAATTTTGTTGATCAACATTTAGGCTGTTTGAATTTTTGGCTATTATAAACAACTCTGCAATGAGTATGCTTGTATTTATGTCTTTGTACACATATAGTATGTAGTAGTATGTCTATAATTTCTTGTTTTTTTTTTTTTTTTGAGACAGAGTCTCACCCTGTTGCTCAGGCTGAAGTGCAGTGGCATGGTCTTGCCTCACTGCAGCCTCCCCCCGCCCTGGGTTCAGGCAATTCTGCTGCCTTAGCGTCCTGAGTAGCTAGTATTACAGGCACTTTCCACTGCTCCCAGCTAATTTTTGTATTTTTAGTAGAGACGGGGTTTCACCATGTTGGGCCAGGCTGGTCTTGAACTCCTGACCTCATGATCCACCCCCGCCTTGGCCTCCCAAAGTGCTGGGATTACAGGTGTGAGCCACCCCGCCCGGCCTATAATTTCTTATAAGTGAAAATCGTAAAGGGCGTATGCATTATGTATTTTGATAAGTGTTACACTTTATTGCAGTTGTATTCGCTCATACTGAGAGGGAGAGTACCTGAGGGTTAGAAATACATTTTGATAGTTCTATTTAAAATTTACTTTCCTTTGAAAACAGCTCATTTCACAATGTTTAAATATCGTTGTTTAGGTCTTTTGAGACAATATATGGCTATTTGCAAGGCGTGTTTTTCTTTTTCAGCTTAGGAATCATATTTTATACTTGATAGAAAATTATCAGACAGTGGTGATTGTTGGTGAAACGGGATGTGGGAAGAGCACACAGATTCCTCAGGTGAGTACGTATTTAATACGTGTCTTTACACTTCGATTTGGCTGGAAGAATTTTGTAACCTGAGAACTCTCTTTACTATCATTTACATTTTTAAGGTCTCCTTTCAGGAAATGTTCACTTCAACTAGATATTTTTTATTAAACTTTTAGGGCTGTAATTTCTTTGGTGAGTGCTAAAGTAACAGTTTGTCTTCGATTTATTATAATTCCAAAATAGTAATGGAATAGCCATCCTCTGAAAGTTACAATGGAGATTTATTCAAAGATGTGAAATACAGAGTTTTTATCCTTAAATAGTTACAGTTGAAGAGGTGGGGTAAAATGAATTTTGCTATAGTTGTAAATAAAAATTGGCTGTTATAGAATTATGCAGTGCTACGGAAGAACCCTTTCTTACTAGGAGAAATCCTATGTGATGTGGATAGGAGTAGAAAGAAGGATCAAGAAAGGCCTTGTAAAGGAATTGGCATTTGAAATTGACCTTGAATTATCTGTGGGAGCTGACTGAAAAGATATTCCAAGCCAGTGAATATTGTGGTTAGAGATACTGGGGTGGAGAAGTGTAGGGTGAGTTCAGAGTGTGTCTTGAGAACCTTAACTTGAAGAGTGAAGACTGACCGAGCATGAGAGACCTTGCAGTTTCTTATTTCCTTTTTTAATGTTAATTTTCTTGAGGTGTGAAATGTATGTAGGAAAGTACCTATATCATACTTGTACACCTTGATACATTTCTGCAAATGGAATACATCTGTGTTACTAGCACCCAGATCAATAAACACAACATTACCAAAACCTCAAGAACTCTTCTTCTGTGTTCTGTTCTGGTCTCTAACTGCCCTCTCTGCTTACCCCTACAATCATGAACACAAGGGTAGCTCTTATTCTGGCTACTGACCTTATAAATTAGTTTTGCCTATCTTTGGAATTTTATAAAGGAATAATATAGCTTGTTTTGTCCAACATTATGTGTGAATCTTCCTTGCTGTTGAATTAGTTGCAGTTCATTCTCATTGCTGCATAGCAGGGTTCAGCAATTCACAGCTAGTGGGCCAGATGCAGCTCACTGCCTGTTTTGTAGAGAAATCTTTGCTGGCACACAGCCACACCTACTTGTTGATATATTGCCAGTGGCTCCTTTCAGGCTACCACACAGGGCTGAACAGTTTTGACAGAGACCCTATGATCCTCAAAACCTAAAAATGTACCATCTGGCCCTTTACAGAAATGTAAAATGTAGTGCTAACCCCTGCTAGTTAGTATTCCACTATATAAGTATTCTGTAGTTTGTTTATTTTTCCTATTGTTACTGACAATTGAGTCATTCCCAGTTTTCAGTTATGGATAGTGCTGCTGTGAACATTCATGTGCTTGTCTTTGGTGAACATACGTGCACATTCTCCTGCTGGGCTCTACCTAGGAGTAGCATTGCTGGATCCTGTGTTCAACTTTAGTAAATAATGTCTAAGATATTCAAAGTGGTTGTGTCCTTGTAGGGTTTGCAAGCAAGTAAACAACATGACAAGCTGAGCTTTAGATAAATGATTATATTGAGATATAAGGTGACTTACAAACTGGAGGAGGCAGGCCATAGAAAGCTATTGCAGTGGTCTGGAGAAGGATGGTGTAACGGGGTCCTCGACCAAGAGGTGATAATGGGATAATCTGGTGAGGATAGGAAGGAGAACAATTTACAATTTTAGCATTAGGGTCTGCAGACATTAGAAATTTAGGCTGGTGCTTTTGCACCCATCTAATAGATGGATATTTGTGATGACAGAGGGGAAGGGACAAAGGTGCACTCTGATCACGACTTGCTGCCTTGGCAAACAGTGCTAGTATTAAATGTGATAGAAAAGTAAACATTGTTTTCTGAGGGGAAATTAATGTGTTTGCTTTTAAACAGATTTATTTTTTCCTATATTATTGATGGCCTTTGATGACATTATTAGCAGGAAGATTGGAATGGGAATCTGAAGCTTGGCAGAGGTCAGACGTAGAAGGTGTGGACATAGGGATTGAACATCCTCATACATGTAGGAAGGAGATGGAACAGAAATAACTGAGAAGAGGATTAAGGACAAAGTCTGTGGAGCATCAACATTTAGGAGTCAGGAGCAGAAAGGAGATAGAATGGCAGCCAGGGAAATGACAGAGGAACCAGGAGACTGTTCATGGTTAGAGAAAGCAAAGACAGAGTGAGGTTTCTGGAGAGGTGGGTAGGTGGCAGTTTCAGCCAACAGAGCGGCCGGGGAGCAGGAGAACTGGTTCAGTCCTGGGTTGTTCATCTTGGAGATAGCATGTCCAGTGGTAGGGTTTTAGGGTTAAGGGTGTCTAAGGGGAAGATGATAAAAATCCCTTTGCATTTTTGAATATGTTAACGATATATTGTTGACTATTTGGTCCAGACTTGTGGTCATGCCAGGATCTGTGTAGGTCTTTTTTTTTGTCTGCTCCCCAACTCCATTCTGAATAATGAGTTTATTAATAGGTTGGGAACCAGATATAGGTATTTTTTTAAAGTTTCCCAGTAGACAGCTAGGGAAAGGTAGACAGACCTAGTAAAGGTAGATGACCTAGTAAAGGACAATTTGAAATGCATACAGCAGAGGAAATGGTGGCCTGGAGGAAAAAGATAACCATATATGCAGATGGAATTGAGAGCCCAGTAAGTTACCCATTTCTTACAGGAAGAAACAGGAGAAAGGTTAAATTACTGTGTGATTGTCAGTTAGAGAGTAATATAACAATAATATAACAAGTAATAACAGTAATAAGTGCTACATAAAGTGATTTTACACATGTTGATCTGTTTAATCCTCAGTGATCCTATGAAGCAAACACCATTATTATCTTCATTTTATAGGTGGGGGCACTGTAGAGAGTAGTGAGGTTATGGAATATAGAACGGAGGTAAAAGGCCACATGATGTTCCAGAATTGTTTGGGAATTAGTCTGTGACGTTATGTAGTCAGCTTAGGATAAACTATGTTCTGGTAACAAAGAACCTGAAAATCTCAGTGGCTTAAAAACACAAAGGTTTATTTCTTGCTCATACTATGTGGTTATCTTGGGTTGGCTTTGAGATTCTATGACATCATCATTGGGCCTTAGGCTGATGGTACTGCTCTTATGAGGCACTTGTTGATCTTGTGGTAGATGGCAGAATCATGAGCTAGCTCTTAAAACTTCTGACCAAAAGTGGCCCTTCTGCTCACATTTCATTGGTCAAAGCAAGTTATCTGGCCAGGCCTGATAGCAACGGGGTGACAGTGTATATAATCCTCCCATAGGGATGGGTGGCAGGTATTTGGAACAGTGATAAATATATCACAGTGATTTGGCCATTTACTCCTGCAAGGCTTAGCTGCCAGGGAATAAGAGAGGGCCTGCTGTGTTACTAAGTCCAGGGAAAGCTGGCGGGAAGGATAAAGGGCAGAGGCTGAGGATCTAGGCTGGGTAATGTGGGCAAACAAAGGTAGTTTTTTTTTCTTTTAATTTTAAGATTTGAATATTTTTAATATTTTTGAACATTAATAGGTTCACATGATTTAAAATTCAAAAGGCACAAAGGGACATAAAAAGATTTCCTTCTGCCCTGTCTTCCTGGTACTCATTTCCTTTGTGCAGTTATGATCAATATTATGAGTTTCTTGGTAGAAATGTTTTCATGCATTTACAGAGAAGTGTGTGTGTGTGTGTGTGTGTATGCATGCACATATATGCCCTATTTTAAACATGAAACATCTATACATGTTTTAGTATGCCTTGACTTTTTTTTTTACTTATTCTTTCATTTTTAAAAAAAGCTGTTTTGAATTGACACAATAACTGCATATTTATGGGATTTAGTGTAATGTTTTGATATATGTATTTGTTGTATAATGATCAAATCAGGGTCATTAGCATATCCATCACCTCAAACATTTATCATTTCTTTGTGGTGAGAACCTTCAAAATCTCCCTTAGCTATTTTGAAGTCTATGGCACATTATTGTTAACTATAGTCACTCTGCTGTGCAGTAGAACACCAGAACTTATTCCTCCTATATAACTATAACTCTGTGCTTGTTGACCAACCTCTTATTCTCCCTACTCCCCGTTACCCTCTTCCCTCTGCAGCCCCTAGTATCCACTGTTCTATTCTCTACTTTTGTAAGATCAACTTTTTTAGATTCCACATGTGAGTGAGCTCATGCAGTGTTTGTCCTTCTGTGCTTAGCTTATTTCACTTAACATCATGTCCTCTAGGTTCATCTGTGTTGGTGCAAATGACAGGATTTCATTCTTTTTTATGACTGAATAGTATTCTATTGTGTATATATATCACATTTTAAAAACCAATTAATCTGTTGATGGACACCTAGGCTGATTCCATGTCTTGGCTGTTGTGAATAGTGATGGGAGTGCAGATGTCTCTTTGATGTTCTGGTTTCCTTTCCTGGGAATAAATACCCAGTAGTGGGATTGCTGCATCATATGGTAGTTCTGTTTTTAATTTTTTGAAAAACCTCGATATTGTCGCCCATAGTGGCTGTACTAGTTTACATTGTCACCAACAGTGTGCAAGAGTTCCCTTTTCTCCACACTCTTGTCAAAATTTGCTGTCGTTCATCTTTTTGATAGTAGCCATTCTAACTGGGGTGAGGTGGTATCTCATTGTGGTTTTGATTTGCATTTTCCTGATGATTAGTGATGTTGAGCATTATTTCGTATATATGAAATAATACACCGTTTGTGCATCTTCTTTTGAGAAATGTCTGTTCAGGTCTTTTGCCCATCTTTTTTTTTAACTTTATTAAAATACTGAGTTTTATTTCACATATTTTTATCTCCCCACCATTTCCATGTCTGACCACCACTACTATTATGTCCTATCATAACTTTCCATACATACCTAAAACCAAGCAAAGGGTGGAGTTCCATCTTTAAAAATGAAACAGACATTTTGGACAACGCAGTGTTGGCAATGGAACCTGGACAACATTTATCAAACACGGTAGGGAAAGTTCTCACTCTGCATTATAAAAAGGACAGCCAGATATCAACTGTCGCAGAAAAGAAATAAGATGGAAAATTTTAAACATATTGTTTAAACTATTTTCTTAAAGAGACTTCCTCCGCTACCAGAGATCTTGAATAGCCTCCTGGTCAGTCATCTGGAAGCAATTCTTCACATAATTGATGAACTCGGCTTCTGCTTTGAGAAGAGAACCACCTTTTTCTATACTTGCTTGCATTTTTTGCTTTAGTGTTTTCTGCAGAACTTTTGATATTTTAGGAATTTTTTTCCTGTTTTTTGAAGGATTCTTGTCCTTTCGATCTTGGTGTTGATGGTATTGAGTCTTTTCCATTCTGATTTGACTTTTGTGCATTTTTTGGCTGGAGTATCTTGTATAGCTTTCTTTACTGGGGCTTTTTCTTCAGTTTCCTCATCATCAAAATCATTATCATCAGCAGCAGCAGCAGCAGCAGCAGCAGCAAGTTTTACTTTTTTCTCTGGAACCTTGCTACCACCTCCAGGGGCAGATCACCTTCCAGATATACTTAAGAGTTTCACATCTTCTTCCTCTTCATCATCTGACTCTGCATCTTCCTCTGCAGCTACTAAGTGCAGTCCACTAATATGCACTGGCCCTGAGCCACACTTCAACTGTAAGACCACTGGTGGTGTTATTTCAAAGCCCCTAAGGGAAATCATTGGCTGTACAGACATTTTCAAAGTTGCCAGTGTTACTTTAATTGGACTGCCTTCGTAATTCATTGCCTCTGCTTCAACAATGTGCAATTCATCCTTTGCACCAGCCCTTGAGCTGACCGTTCTTAAAGATAACTGGTGCTCATTTTCATCATTATCCACCTTAAAATGATGATCTTTGATGGCCTTTAGTTCACAACCAAAAAGATAGTTCTGGGGCCTCAGAGGGCTCATGTCCATGTCCATCGAATCTTCCATGGAGTGGTGGCGCGTACTTAGGTGGGAGAGAAGGCGGATGGAGATAAATGACTCCTGCTCCAGAGAACAGCCGTGCAGGGCGGAATCACACCCTTTTGCTCATTTTAAATTGGATTTTTAGTTTTTTGCTATTGAATTGTTTGAGCACCTTATATATTCTAGATATTAACCCTTTATCAGATAATAGTTTGCATTTATTTTCTCCCATTCTGTAGATTTTCTCTTCACGCTGTTGTTTTCTTTGCTGTACAGAAGCTTTTTAGTTTGATGCAATCCCGTTTGTCTATTTTTGCTTTTTGTTGCCTGTGTTTTTGAGGTCATATCCAAAAAATCGTTGCCCAGACCAGTGTCATGAAGTGTTTCCCTTCTCTTTTGTTCTGGTAGTTTCATAACTTTGGTCCTTTCATTTAAGTCTTTTATCCATTTTGATTTGATTTTTATATGTGGTGAGAGTTAGGGAACTGGTTTCATTTTTCTACATGTGATTATCCAGTTTTCCCAGCACCGTTTATTAAACAGATTGTCCTTTCCCTAAGATGTGTTCTTGGTGCTTTTGTTGAAAATCACTTGACTTTAAATGTGTGGATTTATTTCTGGATTTTCTATTCTGTTCCATTGGTCTATGTGTCTGTTTTTATGTGAGGACCATGCTGTTTTGTTTATAGCTTTGTAGTGTTTTTTGAAGTCAGGTAATGCCTTCACACTTGGTCTTTTTTTTCACATAATGTATTACTGGTTTTTTTTCCAGTTCCATAGATGCTAGTATGTGAACATAATTTACCAATCCCCAATTGATAGACATTTAGGTTATTTACAGTTTTGTATTATCACAATGATGCAGTGGAGTCAGTTTGCACATAAATCATTTTGCACACATATAGATATTTTTATAGAATAAATAAAATACGTGTGGGGTTGCTGGCTCAAAACACGTGCATTTGAATTGAATTTTAAGGAATTGCATTTTATTATAAACACTTTTTAAAAACAGGAAATACATTTACATGGTACAAAATTCAAAAAGAACAAAGGAATAAATGGTGAAAAGTTAATCTCCTAAGCTTTGCCGTTGAAAATGACTAGATCATTGTAATAGACTGTATTATTGGTCCAAATATCTGCTACCCCTCCTATGGAGTATTCCCTTTTCTCCTAGCCACTCAGTTCCCCATCCCTGAGACAGTCACTGTTTCCAACTTATTGTGAAGCTAAATTTGGGCTGTGACCTAGGAAAATTGGAATGGCTGAGGAACTAAAGGTTACAGCAAGGATACGGAGCAGGTTTTTCTCTCTTGTTAGATTTGTATAGTACCTTTCCTTGGGAAAAAACAACATGCAAAAGCACTAGATACTTAATAATTTTGAAATTCTACAAACTATATGTAGAACCTAGATGATTTTTTTTTTACTAGAGTTCTGTAAATAAAAAAAAGGGCTGTGAACACAAGCTCTTCTTAAGTACAGTTTTTATTAGTACTGTTATTGGTGGAGTTCTTCCTAATTCTGTCCTTTAGCCAGAAGCCCAGATTTGGTGATCCTTAAAAAGAGTGGAGAACTCAGATGGACTTCAGCTACGTTTTAGTGATCTCCCTCCGTGACTCTCCACTGCCTCTTGACATCAGCACTACACCTGCTTTTTCAGTAGCTTTAAATTTCCACCTCTCAGCAATCATAAGCATGCCGTAGAAGTCTGAATCACACAGGGTATTGAGGTGACTAGCTTTATGGACAGGCTTATTTTTATGGAAATTATTTTTCTTTCACTTAACACTACTGCTAAGAGATTGGCTATGTGTGTTTGAAGTTGGATAATATGTTGTGTTCTGTTTATGTGTCATGACTTTGGTTTGCTGAGCTTTAAGTCCAGGACACAGATTTTTATTTGTTTCCTTAGACAAATTATGTAGCCTCTTTGTTTCCTCATCTGTGTATTGTTGATGATGATGTTACCTTCCTTATAGAATTTGTTTTGAGGATTAAATGGGTTAATGCATATAAGGCACTCAGCATAGTTCCTGGCACTTAGTAAGTTGCTCATTGACTCTTAGCTATTATTCTTATAGTTCTGTTTTTTTTGTATTTGTGTTGATTGGGGTGGTTGGTAGTATTTTGTGTATGTATTTAATAGAAGATAAACTTTATAGTTTTTATAGCAAAAACTCTACATTATCTTCAACCCTTTGTTTCTTACAGTCATTTTCTAAACTTTATTTTTAACTACTTTTAGACTAATAGAAAAATTGCAAAAAACAATACAGAATTCCCTTATACTCTTCACTACTAGTGCAGAAATCGAAAGCAGGACATTAACATTGGTACAATAATAGTAATTAGACTATAGGTCTTATTTAAATCTCATCAGTTTTCCTACTAAGGTTCTTTTTTAGTTCTAGGATCCTACATTGCATTTAGTTGATTTAGTTGTTATTTCTCCCTAATCTTTTCTAGGTTGTGCAAATTCCTCAGTATGTCTTCATCTTTCATGAACTTGACACTTTAAAAGAATAATGGGATTTACTTTGTAGAATGTTCCTCAGTTTGGGTTTATGTCATGTTTTCTCATGATTAGAAGGAGCTTATGTATTTTTGGCAAGAATACTACAGAAATGATATTCTATCCTTAGTGCATCATTTCAAGGGTTCATAATGTTGATATGTCTTGTCACTGGTAATAGCAACTTTGGTCACTTGGTTCCAGCTTTTGCCTATGAAGCTACTCTCTTTCCCATTTTAGTTGATATGTATCTTGGGGGACATATTTTCACACTGCGAATAGTCTGCTTTTCTTCAAACTCTCACCTACTAAGTTTAGCATCCCCCTCAGTGGATCTTGTCTGTAGCAGTGATGATTTTCTTTTCTTCTCTTTCCCTCTATCTTTATTAAATGTAATTTTCTGTAAGGAAGAACTGTGCTTTCTTCCTCGCTTATTTCTTAGATTATTTGCATATATCAATCTGGATTCATAGATACTTATTTTTTTCTATGTGTTAAAGCCCAATACTGTCATTATTTATTGTGTTGCTCAAATTGTTTCATCTTTGAACATTAGGAGCTCCTTCATTTTGGCTCCTGTTTTCTTTCTAAAAGCTTTCATTTTTTTGACCACTTCCTTACTTTCTAGTACTACAAGATGTTTCAGGATTGTCTTATATTTTTCCTACACAAGCCCTGGTTTCTTTTATTGGAGAATGATGTTTAGAAATCATGATCTGGGGCCAGGCGTGGTGGCTCACACCTGTAATCCCAGCACTTTGGGAGGCCAAGGTGGGTGGATCACCTGAGGTCAGGAGTTTGAGACCAGCCTGGCCAACATGGCAAAACCTGGTCTCTACTAAAAATACAAAAAATTAGCCGGGCATGGTGTTGCATACCTGTAATCCCAGCTACTAGGGAGGCTGAGGCAAGAGAATTGCTTAAACCCAGGAGGCGGAGGTTGCAGTGAGCCGAGATCGTGCCATTGCACTCCAGCCTGGGCAACAGCGCGAGACTCTGTCTCAAAAAAAAAAAAAAAAGAAATCATGATCTGGATGCTAGAGTGCTCATTGCTACTGAGATGTCATTGCTGAGTCTCAGTGAGCAGACTTAGGAAATGTATGTATGAATATTAAGCCATACATTATAAAAACATCTATCCATCTGTATCTGTCTGTTCATCTATATCTTAAACACCATGAGTTTATGCAAATGCTTCTGATTCCAATCTAATACCATAGGGCTCTTTTGAGCCTTTCTTTATTTATAACTTCTCTGCAACAATGAGAAGCTTAGTCCTCATTATCTACAGTGTATTTGTGGATTCATTAAAATAGTTTCAGAATTGCTAACTCATAATCTTGTTTGGATATTTACTAACTAGATTACAGCATTTATGTACAGTTCTTTCTGTCTTTAGCCTTACAACATCCAGTCAAGATATATTTTTCCATCATTGCTTAGGTAAGTTCTTTTCTTCTCCACCCCCTGCAGTGTGGTTTTGTTTTCATTTGTAGTATAGAAAGGGTCATCTGTTAGTGTTTATATTTCCTTTAGGTTTTCCTCCACATCCTGGTTGGTTTTATTTGTCTTTTGGGTATTTAAAAAGTATGTGAAACATGCATGGCTATGATTCTCAGAGTCAGAGCTATACAAAAAGATCTATTGAGAGAATTGACGTGCCCTCTTTATCCCTGTTCCCCTGCCTCCATTTCCCCTTCTTTCTACACCTTTCCCACCCATTCCCTGTAGACAACCATTTCTTAGTATCTATATTATCCTTCCTTTATTTCTTTTGAACACATGAGCAGGTACATGCGATAACTTTTAAAAAATCTTTTTTCTATTGTAGAAGTAATATATGTTCATTGTAAAACTATTAGATGTTAGAAAAACATGTAACTGATAACCACTGTTATCCATATTGGATTTTAAGTGCATATAATCAAATAAATACATAGATATTAAATAAGTACATAACTCAGATAAATACACTTAATCAAATTTGTTTTTTTTTTTTTTTTTTGAGACAGAGTCTCTCTCTGTCACCCAGGCTGGAATGCAGTGGCACGATCTTGGCTCACTGCAACCTCCGCCTCCCAGGTTCAGGCGATTCTCCTGCCTCAGCCTCCCAAGTAGCCACGATTACAGGCATGTGCCACCACACCCACCTACGTTTTTATATTTTTGGTAGAGATGGGGTTTCACCATGTTGGCCAGGCTGGTCTTGAACTTTTGACTTCAAGTGATCTGCCTGCCTCGGCCTCCCAAAGTGCTGGGATTACAGGCATGAGCTGCTGCGCTTGTTCAATCAAATTTTATATATGTGTACTAATATAATCTAATGGTGTATAGTCATATATATAAAATCCAGTTTTATTTAATATGGCTGAAATGTGTTGTGTGGTTGATATTTATATTGAGCCATCTCTATATGTGCTTAAAAATTCTTTGTTCTACAGATTAGCACTGTTTTGAGTGACCTGTGGATAATTTTTTGTTCCCTGAGGCATCTGTAGTACATGGTGATTTTCCAGGACTGGAGTGTCAGAATGCTGGAATTGTGCCTTAGTTCTTCGGTTGATCAGCTTTGATGTGAATTTAAGTAAATTACCTAACATTACCAAGCCTCAGATCCTCCATCTGTAAAATAATTCCCGAAGTTCTGCTGGGACAAGAGCTGTACTTTTTCCTTTCTTAGTGATTTTAACACAATATGGGAGCATCTTGGGGGAGATTGTTCTGGAAAAGTGGTGTCATATGTATACTTAGATGTGATTTTGTTTGTAGTACCTTGCAGAAGCTGGCTGGACAGCTGAAGGAAGAGTGGTAGGAGTGACCCAGCCTCGAAGAGTGGCTGCTGTTACAGTGAGTTTCTTTTTGTATTGGAAAGATTCTATCTGTGTTGTCTACATTTGTGATTTATTTACATTTCCTAAAGGCTTTAAATAAATAGAAGTTGCTCCTTAAGAATTTAGGTCTTCAGTTTTTATGTTTTTTTTATTTTTATTTTTTTCCTGAGACAGAGTCTCACTCTGTTGCCCAGGCTGGAGTGCAATGGAGCGATCTCAACTCACTGCAACCTCCGCCTCCTGGGTTCAAGCAATTCTCCTGCCTCAGCCTCCCAAGTAGCTGGGATTACAGGCATGTGCCATCACGCCTGGCTAATTTTTTTTGTATTTTTAGTAGAGACAGGGTTTCACCATGTTGACCAGGCTGTTCTCAAACTCCTGACCTTGTGATCTGCCCGCCTCAGCCTCCCAAAGTGCTGGGATTACAGGCATGAGCCACTGTGCCTGGCCAGGTCTTCTGTTTTAAAAGAATTATGATTTGAATATTTTTGTTAAATTGATCCTGCACATTATGAACGTTTTAAACAATAAAGTGCTGAGGAAATAAAAAAACAAAATATTTTTTAAACCCCAAATTTCACCATCCAACATAAACAATGTGAACATTTGTGAACATCATTCCAAGCTTCTCCTAAAGATGAAGATGAATGGTTGACTGGCTGGATAGAAATAATTTTATAAAAATGAGATCATATTTAATATTTATTTTTTATTGATTTTAACAAAATAGGAAACTTTAGTGAAATAGGAGTAGCGACTGTACTGTGGATAAATGTTCACCACAAGATAATTTATTAAAGCTTGAAAAGTAAGAAAAAAGAGTACAAAAAACTTCAGGATGTTACCTATATTTCAAATTACACCTTATAGTTTCCTGTTATGAAAGAAGAGGAAATTAGCACATGTATTCTTCTTTCCGCCTTCCCTTTCTCCATTTGTCATAACAGTCCTGTCATTTTCATTTCAAGATTTATAACGTACATGTTCTTAATCATAATTCTCACAGTGTTTAACCTTAATTCTAGCTTAAATGGATT
This sequence comes from Symphalangus syndactylus, assembly GCF_028878055.3. Classification (NCBI taxonomy): domain Eukaryota; kingdom Metazoa; phylum Chordata; class Mammalia; order Primates; family Hylobatidae; genus Symphalangus; species Symphalangus syndactylus. Next base: position 33,570,521 of record NC_072446.2, on the reverse strand, counting down.
CAGTACTCATCATTAGTTATTTTCTATGGTTTTGCCAACCTTGAATTGCTTGTTTTGCTTTTATTTCTTGTATTGGCTGAACTTTATCATTCAGCTTTTTTTTTTTTTTTTTTTTTTAGTATGCTTGAGAATGTTCAGTTGTGGGTTTTGTTGATATAAAATTCTTGATTCACACTGTCCCTGCGAACTGCAGACTTTGCTCACTGCCTTTTGGCATTGAGGATCACTGTGTAGAAGTCTGAGCCACCATAAGTTTTTTGTTGATAGTATGTTTAAATTCTTTTGTTGTTTTTAAATTAGCTCTGAGAGATTGGGTGTGGTGGCTAATGCCTGTATTCCCAGCACATTGGGAGGCCGAGGCAAGAGGATTGCTTGAGCCTGGGAGTTTGAGAACATAGCAAGACCCTGTCTCTACAAAACAATTTTTTAGGCAACATAGCAAGACCCTGTCTCTACAAAACAATTTTTTAAAAAATTAGCTGGGCATGCTGGCACCTGCCTGTGGTCCCAACTACTTGGGAGGCTGAGCCAGGAGGATCTCTTGAGCCGAGGAGTTTTAAGGTTGCAGTGAGTTATGATCGTGTCATTGTACTCCAACCTTTACCCTATCTCCAAAAAAAAAAAAAAAAAAGCTTAAAGAAAAGGAAGTAGGGCCTTTAGTTTGTGGCCTTTACCTGGACAAAAAATTAATTCTATTTCCCCAAGTAATTTTTGTTCTGTACTGAGTTTTAATTATTGTGTGGTCGTTTTGCCCAAAGTTCATTTTCTAATGGTGTTCAATTAAGAAGTTACACAGTTTTACAAGTTGTGTGTGTGTGTTGTGTTTTTGTATGAAAATGGGGCTAACAGTTTGGAAACCAAGTTGCAAATGCTACTGGAGTTAATCTTTTTTGTCACTAAAAGATGACTCAGTTACCTAAAATTAGAGCAATTTTTCCTGTTTGTGGTTTGGAATCCCAGCTCTTAATCAGTTTGCATTTTAGTTCCAAGTTTGTAGCCATAGATAACTTCCATGAAACCACAGCTTTCTCTTGAAAGAGCATGTAGTATTAATAGAGCTGTCAAGTTTGAAATGCTACATCTCAGAAAGTACTTTATGTGCAGACTAAAATCTGCAAACAATCTCAGAGCCTAAAAACAGATTGCATAAGCTGTTGCTTGATCTCTGTGAGAGGCAATTAGTAGTGAGTATGCTTGTTGAACTCATGTGGTCTGTGTTTGACTTCAAGACCAGGTAGGTCCTCCCTGACCTGTGATTCAGAATAAGCTCTAAACCTGTCTTATTTCAGTTTCCTCATTTGTAAATACAGCAGTGTCTTGTCTACCTCATGGGCTGTGTGTCTATTTAATGAGATACAAATTTGTGAAAGCTTAGAGCAGAGCACTTGCCAGTAGTAGATGCTCAGTGATTTTTTTTTTTTTTTTTTTTTTTGGTCTTTTACCTCCCTTTCCTTTTGGTCTGTCAAAAAGATAGTATTTGTCCAGTCTAGTTGATGAGGTTATTGGGAGCAAAACTAAAGTGATAGAGATAAAACTCTATTAAAAAGCCAATAGAATATAACCTTGTGTGATTATAAATAATAAAAATTTAAAAATAGAGTTTGAAAATAAAAATACGTACTTTTTATAGCAAATGTATTCAAATAGTGAAGGAGTAAGAATAAACAGGTTTGGCTTTTACCTTATAGACCCATAAAATGATTATATTTTTACAGAGATTTGTTAATTTATGCTCTTTTTTTAATTTAAAATTTTTGTGGGTACATCATAGGTGTATATATTTATGTATGCTCATTCTTATAAGCCTATTTTCTCCATAAGTTCCTAGTATCTCTATGCACACATTCTCTACCTGTACCATATTCTGAGATTTATAATATAACGACATGTAGGGTTGAAATTGGAACAGTAACAATAACAAATCTGTCCTGGTGAAATGCTGGTCGTTGGGAAATACAACCACCAGAGGTAGAGCAGTGTAGGATAACTTTCTGGTTTCATAAGATGTTTTGAAAGCCTACATGATACAGACCAGCTGCCGGATGATTGATTTGGTTTTGGCCTCCCCAATCTGTAATTTCAAGTCACCAGGCAGAGCTGCTTCTGATCCTCATCTGCTCTTCAGTGTCTTAAACACTGATGGGCAGGAAACGCCTGGGTGTGCCTAGCTCAGAAGCTGAGTGCAGGGAGCCTCTGCCCTCCTGAGCCTGGGGCTGCGGGGGTGGAAAGGCTGGAGCAGTAAGCTCTGCCTCAGGACACCTCCTGTGCCAGCCATGTTCTAAAGTCAGCACTTGGGAACTGCCTGGGTGCTGGGGAGGTTGTCTCACCTGTGAAAGAGGGAGACTGAACTCCTTCCTTCTGTGGGGATTGGTGTGCTGGGCCCTGGGAAATCTCTATTAATATTGTTTCTCTTTGGTTCTTTTCATTTAGGTAGTTTTTGTGGTGATGAATACTAAACTTTCTTTTCTTTCTTTCTTTTTTTTTGACACAGCCTCTTTGTCACCCAGGCTGGAGTGTAGTGGCGTGACCTCGGCTTATTGCAACCTCCACCTCCCTGGGTTCAAGTGATTCTTCTGCCTCAGCCTCCTGCGAGTAGCTGGGATTACAGGCGCATGCCACCATGCCTAACTAACTTTTTGTATTTTTAGTAGAGATGGGGTTTCACCATGTTGGCCAGGCTGGTCTTGAACTTGTGACCTCAGGTGATTTGCCTCCCAAAGTGCTGGGATTATAGGTGTGAACCACCGCGTCTGGTCCTATTTTCTTTTAAATTAAACTAAATGATATTCATTATTGCTCTTCCACTTTTGTGCTTGTTCATTCTTTTAAATATTTTCTATTAATAAGTTAGCTTTTGAATAGCCTTCTTGGGGGAATGCAGAGATCTTGCTGTTGGATTCATCTTTCTCTTTCCTGCGTTCACTTTTTATTTGTTATGTTTTGATGGGTGAAATTTTGTCTATAGTTTATGGTCTTCATAATGTATTACATATTTTGTCTTTCACTTTATTATGCTACCTTGGATTTTTTATTAATCTTCTCATCCACTCATCTGCCCCCTTTATTTTAAACCTGAGTTCTTGTCTGTATTTCCCCTCTCAGTGGCTTTGGCAGCTGGGACACAGTTGTGAACTGTTTCAGGTTTCTCATTCTTGAAACTTACCTTTTTGCCTTCAATGAGAAAATGAAACTGGCCCAGCATTGAATATGGTAATTCCTGTTCTGCCTTCATGGTCCAGAGGGATGGGTTTTCTTTTCAAGCGTGGAGATGAAAAGTTGTCCCTGGTTGGTGTGCCCTTTGTTTAGGAACAGAGTGAATCTTGTCATTTCTTTTACTTTCCTTTTTGCTTTGGCCACCAAATTTAGAGCTGAATTTGTGGCTCAACTTGAATAATTTTGGCATATCTATGTTTAACATTTTCCCATTGGCTTTGATCTTTTGAAATTTTTTCTGTAATTTTTTGGATCTTGATCCGTAACATTTTTATGTGATTTTGTTTTTCATTGTGTATGTTCTTATAAGTTGCCCCAAGACCATTATAGAATGAAGTGAGATATATAAGTTAGTAATTGGCTGGGTGCGGTGGCTCACGCCTGTAATCCCCATACTTTGAGACGCTGAGGCAGGCAAATTGCTTGAGGTCAGGAGTTCGAGACCAGCCTGGCCAACATGGCGAAACCCCATCTCCACTAAAAATACAAAAATCAGCTGGGCCTGGTGGCGCTTGCCTGTAATCCCAGCTACTTAGGAGGTTGAGGCAGGAGGATTGCTTGAACCTGGGAGGTGGAGGTTGCAGTGAGCCGAGATTGTGCCACTGCCCTCCGGCCTGGGTGACAGAGTGAGACTCCATCTCAATAATAATAATAATAATAAAAATTGCAAAAGTTATTATGCTTGTTCTCTAATAACTTGTCTCTTTTCATTTTTCATTGTGTTCACATACTATTTAAAATATAAATGACCTTTAGATTTTCCATAGTATGTGAGCTGTGCAGTAATTTCTATGTCTCTATTTTCAGCATGATCTTTCTTCCCAAAGGTTGCAGGGAGAGTAGCTGAAGAAAGGGGTGCAGTGCTGGGCCACGAGGTGGGCTACTGCATCCGCTTTGATGACTGCACCGACCAGCTGGCCACGAGAATTAAGGTAAAGTGCTCAAGCTGCTTTTCCTAGTGGAAATAAGGAAGAAGATTATTTTGGGAGAATTAAAAACACGTAGTCCTTGCTGCTGTACAGGACATTGACACCATGGCAGAAAGTGAAGAAAAGTAACCTGACATTCAGAGACTTTAGTCAGCTGGGAGACACAGAGCTCTTTTTTTTTTTTTTGGAGACGGAGTCTCGTTCTGTCACCCAGGCTGGAGTGCAGTGGCACGATCTCTGCTCACTGCAAGCTCTGCCTCCTCCTGGGTTCACGCCATTCTCCTTCCTCAGCCTCCCGAGTAGCTGGGACTACAGGCGACCGCCACCACACCCGGCTAATTTTTTTTTTGTATTTTTAGTAGAGATGGGGTTTCGCTGTGTTAGCCAGGATGGTCTCGATCTCCTGACCTCGTGATCCACCTGCCTTGGCCTCCCAAAGCGCCGGGATTACAGGCGTGAGCCACTGCACCCGGCCAACACAGAGCTCTTTCAAAGAGTCCTGCAGTCTTAGCTCAGAAAGGAGCTTGGAAGTAAGGTTTAGTCCTTGGTTCCAAAGATGAAGAGGTTAAGGGCTTGGAAGGTTGAATGACTTGCCTGATATTATATGCCAATCAGTGATAGGACCAAGACTCAAAGCTGTCTTTTCTTATGTGTATTTTATTGTGTTTTCACTGACTCAAATAGCTATCGAAATATAGAAACAAGCCTGTAAAAGACTTAAAAATAGAATAGTATAAGTTGATGAAGTGTAGAATTCATGAATGTTGTTTCACTAATTAGTACTTTTCCATTTTCATATGAAAATGGATTTTATATGTGTGTTCTTTGGCCTTGTTGCTAATATTAAAATAATTAGTATCAATAGTAATCAATAATCAACTCAACAGGGTGTGTACTACCTACCACCGTGCTAGAATCAAAGTCTAATCAGACAGTGCAATAAAACGGTGAATGAAAATAATCTGATGAAATGAAAATTGATTATTAGAATCTCAGTTACCTCTTAATTTGCAACAGAGGAAAATTACAAATCAGATGAGCTGAATGACCAATGTAGTGATTTGTAAAAATATGGACCTTATTTTCCAGATTGCCATATTTTGTTATATTCATTTTGCTAGGTGAAGGGAATATTTTTCTGTACCATCAAATATATTTGAACTAGCTAATTTTCAGTGGTTTGCATAACCATAAAAACCTTTGAGCCATCCATAAAAACCTTTTGTATTCCATTTGGTCACAATTTCAAGGTGCTCAGTTCTCGACTGGTGATTTGTCATTGGTGGCAAGTTCTCACTTTTACTCTTACGTAGGTATGTGGCAGCTAGTACCAGGTCCAAGAAAAATATGATGGCAATGCATCCTGCTCTTAAAACAAAAAAAGTAAAAAACACTAAGATACAGCATGCAAGGGAGATGGTTTAACCTGAAAACAAATTCAGTACGTTAAGAAGGCTGTTACTTATGTGTCTGAAGCATTTTATAAAGATTCATTAATCTGAAATAATATTAGCTGACTTTTCTTAAACACTACTCTGTCCTAGGTGCTATGCTAAATAAAGGCTTTACATGTACAGTCAGTCCTCTGCATCCTGCGGGTTCTGCATCCGTGGATTCAACCAACCTTGAATTGCTAATATTACAAAATAAAAATAAAAAATAATGTAAATTTTAAAAAATACAGTATAACAACTATTTACATAACATTTACATTGTTTTAGGCACTCTAAATAATCTAGAGATGATTTAAAGTATATGGGAGGGTATGCATAGGTTACATGCAAATACTATGCCATTTTATATAATGGACTTGAGCATCTGCAGATTTTGGTGTGGTTTGGGGGGTTTCTAGAACCAACCCCACAAGGATACCAAGGAACTACTATACTATCTTATTTATTTTTCACATTAATTTGGTGAGGTAAATACTTTGATTACCTCATTTTACAAATGAGCAATCAGGGACAGAGGAGATAAGTAACTTGTCCAAGGTTCGCACAGCTTAATAAGAGGTAGAGCCAGGATCTGAACTCCCAGCAGTCTGACACCATAGCCCATGTGCTTAACTATGATCCTGTCTAGATTCTGTAAAATAATATTAATTGAAGTTTAAGTTAATAACCTCAAGAACTGCAATCTATAGTATTTGGGACATTTGAAGAGCAATTGTCTTAGACTTAGGGTGTTTCTTTGGGCAGATACCAGTTGGTCTTCACTGCCTCTTTATCGATAGTGCTGGTGGTGCAAGCCCAGAGGAAATTGGGCTTAGCTGATGTTCCCATAATAAATGCAAATGAAATTCTGCTCAAAGATTTGCAACTCCAGCTGAGGACCCTGTGTTTAAAGCCTTTTGTGAACAATTACATTGCTTGATAATGAAAATATGGGGGCATTTTCTCACAGTCCTTTGTGGGAATTTACTTGTACACATTGCTGGCAAAGAGGTTGCACTTGAACTTAAAAAATATCATTAATATATAATGTAAGTGAATTATTTCTAAAGCTTTGTGTTTTTATTTTTTAGTTTCTTACTGATGGAATGCTGGTCAGGGAAATGATGGTTGATCCATTGTTAACAAAATATAGGTAAATGTGTTTTTCTTATGATAGCTTTCCTAGTTTCCAAAGTCCCCAGGTAGACAGAGAAGCAGGTGCGTTAGTAGCTGGGATTCACATCTGTGTTCAGCTGCCCCAAAGCTTTTCTCTTGACCTTGGCTGTTGGGACCCTTGGTGTTTTTCTCAGAATTTAAATAGTATGGCCCTTTATAGACACTCAGAAATGAGCACATTAAAATTCCTGTCATTACTTAGTCTGGTGACATGTCCTTTTTATTTTGCCTTATCACACTCCAGTATTGATGGTGACTGCAGAGAACCAACTGGCCTGTGTTAAATGTAATATACGGAGTCCAAATAATTTTTTTTCACTTTCCCCCTCCTTGTATATCTGTCTGTCACTCACAGCATTAAAGCTGTCCTTCCCAGGCTCTGGTATTCTCAAGGAGGGTGTCACATTTGACCCCATGGCCCACGTGTGTCACAACTGTAGTCAGCTACCTCTTTGACTGTTGTTTTAGCTTAACAGTCTTCAGCTGGTTGGGCTTTGTTCTGATTTTTATGTGTTCTGTGGGGTTATACGTTATGTTTTCATTTAAAATCAGATATTCTGTTGGAATTCAGTGTGGATGGTAAAATGCTTAAAGATAACAATAGTACACTTTCTAAAATTCAGATATGTTAATGTCACCATTTTTATTAACCTAAGAATTGCCTCATTGTCAAAGAAGAGTGACTTAGGTTTACTTTTGATGCAAAGTGATTGTATGAGGACTAAATACCCAGAAGCTCTTTGATGGTCAAGATGAGATGATGTGTGGCTTTTTTAGAGGCTCATTGAGAGCTTCTCTTTGATTCTTAGTGTCATCATGCTGGATGAAGCCCACGAGAGGACCTTGTACACTGACATTGCCATTGGCTTGCTAAAAAAGGTATGACTTCACTGCCAGCTTTTTATTGTGTGTGTTTATTTTATTGCCTAATTACAAAAGCAATTGTAGCAACTTGGAAAATACAACAAAATACCAAGGAAGAAAATTAAAATCATCCATAATCCTACCCATTCAGAGGATATCAGTGGTAGAATGTTGGTATATTTTCTTCTCTTTTCTGTGTGTGTGTGTGTGTGTGTGTGTGTGTGTGTGTGTGTACTTGGATCTGTTTTGGCATACTAGGGATTGATTGAATTATATATACTAATTTGTATCTTGCATATTTCCCTTAACATTACATTAGGATCATTTTTCTGTGTCATTTAAATATTCTCTGAAGATATTATTTTTAATGGCTATTTAATCACATCTCTATCATAAAGTATTTAACTTCCCCTACTGTTAGCAATTGATATGGCTTGCAGATTTTAAATGTTATAAATACTGTTGCAGCAAGCACCCTTGTAATTGAATCTGCTGCATTTCTGTTTATTTTCTTTAACTGTTTATTATTAAGGTTTCAGACATATCCTAAAGAAGTATATAATGACCCCCAAGTACCCTTCATCTGGCTTCGACAATGACAACTCACAGCCAATCTTGTTTCAATCTTAACCTGCACTCTTTCCTCCCTTCCCATATTTTCTGATTGTTTTCTTTGGACAGATTCCCAATTAGAGTCTAGAAAGAAGTGGTAGAACAGGGTGATTAAGAGCATAGGCATTGAGTCAGACTACCTGGGTTCAAATTCTGGCTTTGCTGAGTTTACTCATCTCTAAAATGGGAAAAATAGTAATCTCTATATCTGTTCTGGTATACTTTCCTTTATGGTAGCCACTAGCCACCTGTAGCTATTGAGATAAAAATTAATTAAAATAGAAGAAAGAAAAAAAATTCAGGTTCTCAGTCACGTTGGCAATTTTTCTTTTCTTCTCTCTTTTTTTGAGATGGAGATTTGCCCTTGTTGCCCAGGCGGGAGTACAATGGCGTGATCTTGGCTCACCGCAACCTCTGCCTCCCAGGTTCAAGCGATTCTTCTGCCTCAGCCTTTCCGAGTAGCTGGGATTACAGGCATTTGCCACCATGCCTGGCTAATTTTGTATTTTTAGTAGAGATGGGGTTTAGTTCCTCCATCTTGGTCAGGCTGGTCTTGAACCCCCAACCTCAGGTGATCCACCTGACTCGGCCTCCCAAAGTGTTGGGATTACAGGCGTGAGCCACTGCGTCCGGCCACATTGGCTATTTTTCTTTTCTTTTTTTTTTTTTTTCCCCACATTGGCTATTTTTCAAGGGCTCTAGGCCTTAGTGGCTTATGCATTGGACAGTACAAATAAGGAAAGTTTTCATCATTGCAGAGAGTTCTGTTAGACGTAGGTGCTGTATATTGTGATTTGTTATGAAGCTTAAGTAAGATAGCAAAAAACTTTTAGGTTGGTGCCTGGCATAGGGTCACAGCTAGACTGTGAGGTTCTTTTGTGCAAATTAGAAAAAGACGTCCCCTCTGGGAGGATGTCTAGAGCTAGGTAGGAGGCAGGTAGGCTGGATTGCTGAAGCCCCTAGCCCCCTCAGCCAGGCATCTTTGCACAGTGGGTACAGTGTGTACCTGTATGCAGGGCTTCTGGGCTAGCACATAAGTTAGTCTGTATTAGTTGTTATTATTATTATTTTCATTGTTATTTTATTCCATTGCCAAAGATTTAGACTTTTTGATACTTTGAGGGAATTATTGTACCATGTTATTACCTTTTTCAGGAACAGTATAATAAGAGGGCCGATTTCACTGAATCTTTGCCAACACTGAGTATTAGCCTTAAAAAACTAAATCCTTGCCAATGGGATAGATGGGGAAAAAATCTCATTGTTAATATATATCTTGGCTGTAGCTCATTTGGTCACTTCTCCAATGCCTGTTGATTATGTGTTTCTTTGAGTAACTGTTAGTATCTTTTATCTCTTTTTTTTGCCATATTTCTGTCTTGGTGTTATCATTTATTGTTTGTTTGCTTTTGATATACTTTTTCATACATAGATCCAAACTGTCTTGAGACCCAGGTGTCAGGAAAAAAATGGTTTTATTCTCAGTAAATTCAAATTTGGGTCTTAAAGCTTCTTTATAGTTTTTATAATTTAAAGAAATTTACTTTGGAAAATTGCATACATTTACAAAATTGGAAATAATAGTGTAATGACCCCCCCCTTTATTGACAATTATTAATTTGTAGTACTTTCATCTGTAAGCTCCCCTACCTCCTCCTCAGGCAAAAAAAAAAAAAAGACACTGAATTTTTGAAATACATTTCAGATATCAAATGATGTCATCCATAAGTATTGCACTATTATCATTATTTCCTAATGTCTTCTTTTTTAGATTCAGAAAAAGCGAGGGGATCTTCGACTGATCGTGGCTTCAGCCACTCTGGATGCAGACGTAAGAGCCTTGCCTCCCCTTTCCTCCTCTCCTCACAAACACTTTTGTCCTATATATCCTTGGGAAGTTACCTCTAGCAAGAGCTTGTCTTTGGCAGAATGCCCTATCTTCTTTATGGGACCATCTGATGTCCTAGATTTCATATAATCAGAGGATACTCCTTTTCAGCTTGTGAAATTAGACTGTAATTAATTGAGCTCATAATTACCTACCTGTCTTGTTTATCTACATGCTATCTTTCTCCCCACTTAGGCAGCTTCTTTTTGTTTTTTCAGTATGAGCCTGTATTTCTTGAATTTGTTTATTTATGACTATACTGTATATATTTAGATTTTTCTGTGCAATTGAAGTTTCTCCTGGGCTGGGCACGGTGGCTCACACCTGTAATCCTAGCACTTTGGGAGGCTGAGGTGGGTGGATCACTTGAGGTCAGGAGTTTGAGGCCAGCCTGGCCAACATGGTAAAACACCATCTCTACTAAAAATACAAAATTAGCTGGGCGTGGTGGCGCATGCCTATAATCCCAGCTACTTGGGAGGCTGAGGCAGGAGAATCGCTTGAACCTGGGAGGCAGAGGTTGCAGTGAGCCAAGATCGCTCCATTGCACTCCAGCTTGGGCAACAAGAGCGAAACTTCATCTCAAAAAAAAAAAAAAGTTTCTCCTGTATATATAATAATTTCCATGTTAAAGTTTTCTGTGGCTAGGTTTACATTATTTTTCTCTCTTGTTGACCGATAGTTTAAACAGCAGCTCAACTCGACAAATACTTTTGACCACTTACTATATTTACATGCAGAAATAGATGTTTGGAGTTCAGCGTGTTCAAAGTACTGAGGCAGCTAAGGAGGGAGCCCTTAACTCCAGCCAGCTGGGGGGTGCCCAGAAACTTTGGTAGAGGTGGTGACCTACCAGCTGTGCTTGAAAGATGGACAGCCGTTTTCCAGATGGATGAAGGTGGGGAAGGGCATCCTAAATATAAGTGAAATCACAGGGACATGACCGTGAGTTCACGGAGCTTCGAGTCTTATCTTAACCTGCCAGGCCCTCATGGGTGAATTACCCTCGAACTCCCTCTCTGACTTTATCTTCTTCCATTTTCTCCAGTGCTCCCTACATTTCAGCCTCACTGGTCTCCTTGCTGTTCCTCAAAACAACCCAGACATGCTTCTGCTCTGGAGGAACCCTCTTTTTAGAAGGCTGTTCCTTCCCCGGACGGCCTAAGGTTCTCTCCTAATTTCATTCCAGTTTTGAGCATTTAGTATCTCCTTAGAGAGGCACTCTGTAAAGCAGTACCGCAATTGCTCTTTATTCCCTTATTCTGATTTTTTTTTTTTATGTTTCTCACTTGTCTGTCACTACTTAACATTATATGCATTGTTTATTTTGTGTCTCCTATCACTAAAATATAAGCTCCATGAAGATCAGGACTTTGTCTTATTTTATCTCTTCCACCTAAAACAATGTCTAGTACAGAGTAGGCACTTGGGTTGAATGAATTTTGACTGAATGGGAAGCAATGGAAGATTAAAATGGGGAGGTTGGGGTCAGATGACGGAAAGCCTTACGGGCTCAGCCAGAGAGGATGAACTCCATCCTGTATCTGGTTGGGAGCCATGGGAACATGTGAGAGAGGGTAGTGACTTCATCATGTTTGGGCTCTATAAAGATCATTCTGAGTGCTGTGTATAGGAGACAAGAGTACATATGGAGTCTCTAGTAAGGAGGCCAGTTCTGAAATCCAGGTGAGATGTGGTCCCTGGCCCCTGGCTCCTAGTCTCCCTGTGGCTTCTGGGATACACAACAGCTTGGAGAGAGAAAGCTCACCATGGCGAAGGTAAATGCCCAGTGTGTCCTGAGACTGGTTTCTCAGACTTTTCCACAGGCTGTAGGAGTCTGTTGTTTTAGGTCTGCCCATGGTAACTTTTGGGTTAAAGCTCCTCTGTTGCCCTGTTTAATTGTCATCTCCCTCACCCATGGTATCTGCTGGCGTGCTATTTTGTGGACTATGGCTGACTTCACCTCCAGTTAGCTCCTCTGTGGCCACATTACACAGAACATCTCTATCTCTTTTTCACCCTCCCCTTAAAAATTATTAAGTTAAAAATTATTCCAGTTTTTATTATGTTGAAAACTATAATGTCCAAGTCTTTTCTTAGATTCATTTTATTTAGTTATTTTATTATTTTTTTTGAGACCAAGTCTCACTCTCTTGCCCAGGCTGGAGTACAGTGGTGTGATCTCAGCTCACTGCAACCTCTGCCTCCCAGGTTCAAGTGATTCTCGTGCCTCAGCCTCCCAAGTAGCTGGGACTACAGGCATGAGCCACCATGCCTGGTTAATTTTTGTATTTTTAGTAGAGATGGGGTTTCATCATGTTGGCCAGGCTAGTCTCGAACTCCGGACCTCAGGTGATCCTCCCGCCTTGGACTCCCAAAGTTCTGGATTTACAGGCATGAACCACCACGCCTGGCCAGATTCATTGTTAATTAATACTTACTAATTGTTCACAATTGCCTTTTATTGTCTTGGTGTGACACAGAGATGAAAACAATAGCTTCTTTCAGTTCTGTCTATGGTAGTTGATATAGATGACTTTCTGGAAGCAATTTTGTAAGCAGGAAGGCAGCATGTAGGAACTTTGTCATGCCTTGCTCTGCTGTGGTACGGGACGTGCTGGACCTTTGGTGAGCTGGGCCATTCCTTCTTATCCTGTCCTCACTGCTCAGCCAGTACCTCCTGTGTGAGGGGAACGGTGGTTTCTAAGTGTCTGTGAATGGGGGATCTGTGTGTGTGAGTCATCTCTGTGTGGGTTGTGGGTCCGTGTGTGAGGGGCCTACGTGAGGTATGGGATGTGAGTTTGTATGTGAGTGAAAGAAAGAAAGAGGGTATAAGTGGGCGAAAGAGGGCAAGAATGAGGAGGACTATGTGGGAGTGGCAGTGGGGTTGGGTGTGGCTTAGGAAACATTTTGATCTAGTGGCGCAGGGAAGTCCAGAACTCATCCCCTTCCCCCCCCAGCGGTTGGGTCTGTGGGTGACAGACTAATTTCAAACCTCCTAGAGCTAGGGCTGCTGATAGGCCACCTGCTGTGGTTTCTCTCAGGGACTGGGGTGGCCCAGCCTGCAGACAAAGACAGCAGTGGCTGCAGCTGGGAAGCAGAGACCTGCAGAGCATGATGGGGCTGATCAAATAGCTGCTTTGGTTGCTTTAGCTGCTTTCTTAATGTAAGCCCAATTAAACGAACAATTATATAACATGACTGGATATAATTATGAAGTATTTATTGATCCTGTATCACATGATGATATTGCTTTTCTTTTATTTGCGTCCAACTACATGGCAGAATATATGGTTGCTGGTAGCTCCCATAGTTTTTTTGTCATAAGTCCAGCTACTTGAAGAGAGACTAATTTCTCTTTCCAGGTTCTTAGAGAAGGAACTTAGGATCAGCTGGGGTCAGGTCCCCACCCTGGACCAGTCTACATGGGCCAAGGGCTGTTGGCCAATCATGGGCGTTTTGGGTAGACATGGCTGCTTGGTGGCCACTCCAGTGGGTTAGGGAGGAGCAGCTACCAGGGAAGGAGCCTATGGTGAGCTAGAGGACAACCCTGCAGATGGCCACGTCATTTACATTCCATTTCATAGACTGTCCCCTGCCTTTATGTGATGTATGCTTCTTAACATGTCTATATGTCAATGTGACTCCACCTCTTTCAAACCTGACTGAAACTCTTCTGGGTGTGTTGAACTCATTTTACTCTTCTTGTTCCTTGATTCTGCCTCAAGATTCTTGCATTGTTGGTACTATATTTATTTACTTTTTTATGTATTTTGTATTTCCAAATAAAGATACAAGATAAAGATCTTAAAGGTCTTGTGCCTTCTCAGTAAATGCTGAGTCTTAATTCTTCTTGTTTTGAGACGGAGTTTCACTCTTGTTGCCCAGGCTGGTGTGCAATGGCGTGATCTCGGCTCACTGCAACCTCCGCCTCCCAGGTTCAAACGATTCTCCTGCCTCAGCCTTCCTAGTAGCTGGGATTACAGGCGCCCGCCACCACGCCCAGCCAATTTTTTTGTATTTTTAGTAGAGATGGGGTTTCACTATGTTGGCCAGGCTGGTTTTGAACTCCTGACCTCAGGCGATCCACCCGCCTTGGCCTCCCAAAGTGCCACTGCATGAGCCACCACATCCGGCAGAGTCTTAATTCTTGAAAGAGTAACTCCCTATCTTTACTTTTCAGTACCACATATTCCTTAACGGTAACGTTTAGGCATCTACTCTAATAAAATTGTCAAGGCATCATCTTCTTCCTTGTTCTGCTTGCTTTTTTGGTAACATTCACCCCTGTCCAAGCCCTTTGGTAAAATCTTCCTCCTCCTCCTTCTATAGCTCCTGGAGCCCTGCCGACTCCCCTCTCCCACCTCCTTGTTGGCTTCCTCTTGGGTCCCTTCTCTGTCTGCTCTTCCTCCTCAAGGCTGCATACCCCTGTGGCCCCTGGTTCAACTGAGCCTTCGTGCTTGTGGCAGTGTTGACTGTGTGCCTGCACACCAGCCTTAGCTGTCTGGCAGCTGGCTAGCCACAGACATCCTAAACTCATAAACTTGTGACTCTCGGATTCTCCATCTCAGTCTCTTTCTCGTGATCATAGTCTTTCAGGCCAAGACCTCCATTGCCTTAAGAAGTTTTTATCCCCGGTTGAGTAAGAAGTCACTCCAGCCTTCTTTCCAGTGTGCACGTGTGTGCACATTCACTCACTGATTGCCAGTTCCCACCAGTTGTATCTCTGGAATGCTTTGCCCAGGTTCACACTTTGTCTCCCCTGCACTATTGTGATAGCTTCATTAATTAGTTTGTTTGCCTCGAATCTCTTATTTCCTCTGCCCTCCTCCAAAATGGCCACTGGAGTCTGGGATCCAGCTCACAGGTCTGATAATATCATGCCCATCCTCACCCTTGTCTTGCCCATCCTGTTCATAGAAGGAAAAGTTTCCTATCGAATGATCATATCTATGTTTTCCAGATAGAGTTACCCACCAACCTGATCCAACCTGTACTGAACTTGAATGACACGTTTGACCTAATTTTTGCTTAAATGAAATACAGAGCATGAGAATAATATAAATAATACTACAGCTACATGTTAACTCAGATGCTATATTGAATGCAGTTTTGAAATCTAACCTTTATTATTTTTATTAAAACTTCAGTAAAGACTCTGTCATTGAAATGTGATTCCCCACAATTACAGTTAGAAAAATGTGAATTTAAAAAATGTATTTTGCAACCCATAATCTGTATTGCACATATATAATCTTGCTACTCACCTGTCTTTGGCAAGTTTTATATTACTTATTCTTTCCATGAATCGCTATGAACCTTTCTTTTTTGAGAAATGAAGAATTAATTTTTTTCTTTTTAGAAATTCCGGGATTTCTTTAATCAAAATGAAACCAGTGATCCAGCAAGGGATACATGTGTGATCCTTACAGTGGAAGGGCGAACATTTCCGGTGGATATCTTTTATCTACAAAGGTTTGATGATGCTTGAATTCTTGATGATGGTGTTTAGAAAACTCGGCCTCTGATGTAGAATGTCAGAACTGCATTTGCTCACAACTCTAAAGGATGGGGAGGAGCATGTTTTGTGTCCCTTGTCATTGGTCTAGAATGTTCTTACCCTGCTCCGGATCACTGCTGAATTTAGTTTAAACTCTTCACACTGACATGCAAGTTTCTGTAAATCTGTGGCCAGTAGCTCAGCCAGAGAGAGCAAAAGTGGTGAAAGGTTTTGGGGAGGGAAGCTTGATAGTTTTCAGAACTGGAGTTTACAAGGCTGCCTGTCAGCAGGGGCAGTATTGGTGATTTGAATCATTTGGCTCTCAGTTCTCTACATCCCTAGCGAGAAGGCCCAGTTGGCACTTTTAGGAGTAGCCTACTTGGACAAGGAATTGGCCATCCTAATTCCTGTACTAGTCACTGGCAGACAAAGACCAGGAGCCTGTTCCAGTGGCTGATAAATCCAGAGTCGTGGACTTGATTTCTGAATCGTTTTGTTGGAGAGCTCATCCATCAGGGCCATCCAGCCGTCTCATAGATGCTGCTATTGGTTAGGAGGGAAAATGGGCTGGGAAGAGCGTGGGCTTCAGCACTGGGACCACAGCTCCTGATTTTCATGGGTCCGATGTCTTTGCATACTAAAGATAGCACGTCTATTTGTATGGGTATATCATTTTATTTCTTTGCAAATAAAGCTAAAAATAATAGTTGACATATAATTATGGATTATTCTTGAATATTAGATTTGAAAAAAATGAATATTTATTTATCCATGTACTAATTACTTACCGGGCAGGCCCAAACTCACTTTGATGAGCTTTGCTGCCAGATTATTAGGGTAATTGATCTGTAATTAACGAGCATATTCTAGTGATGAATTCATCCCATTTGTCTTTTCAGTCCTGTTCCAGATTATATCAAATCAACTGTGGAAACTGTGGTGAAAATTCACCAGACAGAGGGAGACGGAGACATTTTAGCATTTCTTACTGGCCAGGTAATGCCATTGTACTTCTCTGATGAACAGACATGTTAAGACAGCACCAAAATTAGTACAGAGCCTTGTTACTTTACTCAGCCGTTTATTTCATGTTTTGTTGTATTTTGTGGTTCCACAATTGTGCAAAAAATTGATTTGATGTCATTCATCTACCATCTAGGTTGTCAGGGAGTCGTTAGCCCCTGCCTGTTCTGTCTGCAGAGGGTTAAATGTTTTTTAAATGTATTAGCTGATTCCAAAATAAACTAGGTAGCTGAGTGAGGGCTATTTTGTTTGCCAGAATTGGATACTACATTAGGTCCATGGTCCTGCACACATGTTGCTGCTGGGTACCTCTTTTGCCAGTGACACCTTTACAGCTCATCCTGGAGGTGATAAATGGCCATATTACTGGTAAAACAACTGAACAGGCTCAAGTGCTCGCTGACAGTGGCAGCACTATTCAGACCTGCCCTCCAACTGTAATCTTTCCCACTGCCAAACACTTTCCATGGTTAAGTAATCTTCTTTGGAGAAAGCTTATAGTGACTTTATATGCTACAACTTTTCCATATGCATGAGATGCTTGTTTGACACCATATATGTGTGCTGGGTAAAATAGTCATTGTTTTTATTTATTGGGAACTCTTCCATTCATTGCAGATCATATCGATTTTTTAGTAACTAATAGTGTAGTTGCAAAATTTCACCCATTGTCATCATTGTTTATTAGCATTTAATTAAATACCATCCCAGAGTAGAACATGACAGCACTGAAATTCTTGAATCTGACCAAAATTAAAGTCCAGATCCCAACTTTTATTTTCTTTCAGTATGATAAAATAGCATGCTTTAAATTGATTTTGGTTTCTTTGGTTCCTGGTTCAACGTCTTTAGGAAGAGGTAGAAACTGTTGTGTCAATGCTCATCGAGCAGGCTCGAGCACTAGCTCGCACTGGGATGAAGAGACACCTCCGAGTTCTCCCCATGTATGCAGGACTGCCTTCCTTTGAGCAAATGAAAGTGTTTGAAAGGGTGTCACGCAATGTCAGAAAGGTGAGACTATCCTGATGACCAAGGGTGTTGGCAGCCGTCTATAATCATAATGATGCTCCTTTACTTGTTTTGAAACTTGGTAAACACAAAGCAGACTTCTAGGTCCATATTTCTGTGTAGTAGATCTAAAAGCACACAATAAATAATACATTGTGAAGATTTCTTTTTTTTTTTTGAGACGGAATCTCTCTGTTGCCCAGGCTGGAGTGCAGTGGCGCAATCTCAGCTCGCTGCAAGCTCCACCTCCCGGGTTCACGCCATTCTCCTGCCTCAGCCTCCTGAGTAGCTGGGACGACAGGTGCCTGCCACCACGCCCGGCTAATTTTTTTTGTATTTTTAGTAGAGACGGGGTTTCACTAAGTTAGCCAGGATGGTCTCGATCTCCTGACCTTGTGATCCGCCCACCTTGGCCTCCCAAAGTGCTGGGATACAAGCGTGAGTCACCGCGCCCGGCCTATTGTGAAGATTCTAAACCCAACCCACTGAATGATCACTTTGACAGTAGTTATCAGATCAGGTGACTTCTCTCTTCTCTTTTGCCTTCCTAATATTTCCCATGACACATGCTTACTTTGGCGTACGGGATTGTTTGGGGGGATTGAGGTCAGTCAGGAGCAATAGAAAAGTTGGTACACATGGTTTCTAAATAATTTGTTTTAAGTATCAGCTTGCCTATTTTAAAGGGCCAAGTTTAAATCAATTAATTCAAGATGTGGCTTAAAAATGTTTAGCCTTGACGTGAGAGTGAGGAAGGGTGTGGTGAAAAGCATTGGTTTGAAGGAGCCGGCAGGCAGCCAGTCTGCCTGCTGTTCATGACTCTGCCTTTTCCTTTCATTAGATGAGGACTGCACAGAACCAGCCCGAGGATAGCTTTTACTGTAGTAGCTATTTATCAACAGATGGCAGAGAATAGAGCAGGTGAGGGATGGTCTGAGGATCCACTCCCAGTTTCAGACCACCTGGAAGAGGGTGCTCAGCCTCTTGACCATTGGGATGGAGCAACTTGAGTCTGCCCCGTCAAACAGTATTGCAGCCAGCCAATCAGGAGACCTGGATTCTGCCCCTGAGCTACTATGTGCCTTGAGACAACTGACTTAACCTCGAATCTGAGTTTTTGCAGCTGTAAAGCATAAATAATAATAACTTTCAGATAGGTAGTTTTATAGCATAATATCTTAATCCCAACTACGTAAAAATATTCGGAAGATTATTTTATAAAATGATCATTTATAAAATAATTTTTTAAAATGATTTATAAAATGTAAAGTGCCTGAAAAAAGTTCTAACTGCTATATGTATGTGTCCCCTGCTACTTAAACCCTCCAGGGGCAGCTCCCAATGTACTGGGAATAAAATTCAAATACCTCATTGTGGCCCAGAGACCACATATGATTGCATATCTGCCTCCCTCTGCAACCTCATCTTGTACATCTTGTAATTTTGGCTGCACTGGCTGTTTCTCCTTCCTTTGAACTGTTTCTTCTTCTTGGATCTCTATAGGATTGGCTGCTTCTTGTTACTGAGGTCTCTGCTCAAAATCTTTCACAGAGGCTCTGCCTGGCCAACAAATGTAGAGTAGCATTCCCTATTATTATAATTATATAATATACATGTTACGTACTACATCATATCATATTGCCTCATTGTATTAATATTTTCTTTGTAGTATTTGTTGTACTCTGAAATTATCTTCTTGTTTATGTTCAGCATGTCTTCACCCCAAACACTCAAACTAGAATGTAAGCTCTGGCAGAGCAGGGGCCTTGTCTGTCTCGTTTATCCTACATCCCAGCACCTTGAACGGTGCTTGGCAAAGTGCACACCCTCAGAAAGTAATCATGATATGAATGAATAAATGACTATACCTGCGCAAGATGGAGGGTGATTTACTTTGGTTATGCCAAAGGGAAAAACTAACAAATGCTAGGCTTTGATCACTTTATATATTAATTGTATATAGTCCCTTCAGTAGCTCTAGGGGAGGTGGTAAATCTTATTATGTAGATGAGGAAACAGGTTCAGGAGGTTGAGTAACTTGTCCAGGGTCACATGGTTAGGGAGAATTCAAACCCAGGGCACCCCCTGACTTGGAAACTCACAGTCTTTCTAGTATATTAAACTGCCTCTCACAGATTCTGCAATGTTGGAAATGTTAAATCTTTTAGGATTTTTATGAGTTTATTAAAAGCAAAAGGAATAAAATGAGTTTTATTCTTCTTTCTGTGGGGAACTTAGGTGATAGTGGCCACCAATGTGGCAGAAACCTCTATCACAATCAGTGGCGTTGTGTATGTGATCGACTGTGGCTTTGTGAAACTCCGAGCTTACAATCCCAGGACAGCTATTGAATGCTTGGTGGTGGTGCCAGTCTCCCAGGCATCAGCTAACCAGCGAGCAGGACGTGGTGGTCGTAGTCGCTCGGGAAAATGTTATCGCCTTTATACAGGTTAGTGTGGCTTTCCCTAAGGGTTTTTGACTTTCTTGTAGTCAGCCTGGGCATCAGAGTGTAGCAAATGTTTACTCCTAATGGTAGAACTTAGCATAAAATACAGACCTTCCTCACAAGGCCCTGTGTAATCAGATCCCCACTGCCTTCCTCACTCTAAATATGGTGTTTCTTTGTTACTAGTCCCCATTGGCCAAAGCTGGCCTGTGAGTGACTGTTTATTTGCTATCCTGTTCTAACCTAACATCTGGGCACAGGCCTGTGTAGCCATTTGCCCCTAGGTTGTGGGCTGTGTGTCCTGGAGCCTGTCTTTCTTGCCTTTCTTTCTTGACTTAATGTGCTGTTTTTGTATTCCAAGATCCCTGAGTCTTGCGGCGCCTCACATTGGGTTGCCCTTTTACTTCTGGTTCAGAGCATCTTTGCCAAGTGAAAATGGAAGGTCTGTCCGGAGACTCATTCATAGAAAACAAACAGTTGGTGAACTCCTGCTCTGTGCTGTGCATCATGCTAGGCTCTGAGGGAACAGAAGGCAATTTTAATACTGTCTCAACCTTTCTGGAGCTTTCTGTCGAGCTTGAAGACAGCCTTACCTGTAGACAGTGATGGACCCAGAGCTGCTCTTTCTCTCTGCACTTCTCTTTTGTGGGGAATGCTGCTGAGATTTTTCCCAGTTGTCCAGACTCAATTTCCAAGTCATTGTTAATTCTATTCTCTATCCAGTATCCATCTGCATTCACTTAACCAGGCCCAGGGTTTTTTGTTTTGTTTTGTTTCTTCTGGTGTGGCTACCCGTGAAGAAGGTCCAGGGGTTTCAGCTCTGCCATTTGTCTCTTCTTTTCCTTTCAGGTTATTATTGTCCATGTTCAGTCTTTGATGTTGATCTTTCTTTTAGCAGATGTTTGCAGAGCACCTGCTGTATGCTGGCCACAGTGCTAGAGCTTGGAGATCGGGGGCTAGTAACCATGGTCTGTGGCCACAGTGGCTGACAGTCTGGTGGTGGAGGTAGACCTCAAAACAGATCAGCATATTATGGTATGATAGGGAGCCATAAAGAATTGGGAGCCTTGGAAGCAGAGAGCAGAGGCTTTTCCTTGGGCTGTTTTCTCTGCCCAGCAGATCTTCCTTATCTTTCAAATCCTCTCTCAGATGGCAGTTCCCTCATGAAGCTACCTTAGATGCCTTCTCCTAGA
This sequence comes from Symphalangus syndactylus, assembly GCF_028878055.3. Lineage (NCBI taxonomy): Eukaryota > Metazoa > Chordata > Mammalia > Primates > Hylobatidae > Symphalangus > Symphalangus syndactylus. The sequence continues at coordinate 33,549,236 of NC_072446.2, read as the reverse complement.
AGCTGGTGTTATCCTTCTGGGGATTTGGGGAGCGCTTCACAACCAGGATGTTGTTTGAGCCTGATCTTATTGGCAGTACAGTCCTTATCTAGGCGAAGAGGTAATTGGGGAGATTCAATTTCAGCGCACCAGGCAGAGGGAATGGAATGTACAAGTACTTGCAGGGAAGGAAGTGGGTTTGGAACATTCACAGAAGGGAAGGAATAGGCAGAACCCAGGGCCCGAAGACCAAGGGCAACCACTGAAGATGCTAAGAAGGAATGACTAGAGTGGAAAAGGGAGAGCCAGGACTGAAAGGGATTCTGACATGCAGAGAAGGTTTCAAGACATTTTTCTCTTCAAAAATTATTTATTGAGGTGAAATTTACATAACACAACATTAACCACATTAAAGTAAACAATTTGTTATATTCACCAGGTTGTGTGACCACCGCCTCCATCTAATTTCAGAACATTTCAGCCACTCCAGAATAAAATCCCTTATGCATTAAGCAGTTTCTCCCCATTCTTTCTGGCTGCCAGTCCCTGGAAATCACCAACCTGTGTTCTTCTCAATGGATTTCTCTCTTTTGGATATTTCATATAAAGAGTCACACAATATGTGACCTTTTGTGTCTGGCTTCTTTTAGCATAATGGTTTTGAGGTTTATCTACATTGTAGCATGTACTTCATTCCTTTTTATTAGTGACTAATATTCTGTTGTATAGATAAACCACACTTTTTTTTTTTTTAACTTTTTTTTTTTAATTAATTTTTTTTGCATACAAAAACAATAAACATTTTCTAAAAATACATACAAACAAAAAGATGCGTATCAAACATATTAGGAAGGTTGCACATGGGAAGTCGGGGAATAGAAATGGGGGGTGGGAGTTAAAATAAATGAGAGAGGGACTTTATATGGATCAGTGATAATAACTCAATCCTCTATTTGACAAAGAAGAGGGAGAAGGAAGAGGAAGAAAAAGAAAGTGGGATAAAGGATCAGAAAGGGAGGAAAATAGAAAAAATTAGAGTATGACTCCAGGGTAGACCTGTTTTGTTGTCACTGAGTTGGTTGGTTGGTTTGTCTGTTGTATTCTTCATGTTTCGCCAAGTTGGCCAGACTGGTCTCGAACTCCTAGCCCGAAGTGATCAACCCGCCTCACCCCCCAGAGTGCCGGGACCACAGGCGTGAGCCACCACGTCCAGCCCCCACATTGCTTCTGGCCTCCGTGGTAGACCTCCCAGACGGAGCGGCCAGGCAGAGGAGCTCCTCACTTCTACCCAGACACGGGGCGGCCGGGCAGAGGAGCTCCTCACTTCCCAGACGGGGCGGCCAGGCAGAGACGCTCCTCACTTCTTCCCAGACGATAGGTGGCCGGGCAGAGGCACTCCTCACTTCCCAGATGGGGCGGCCGGGCAGAGGCGCTCCTCACCTCCCAGACGATGGGTGGCCGGGCAGAGGCGCTCCTCACCTCCCAGACGATGGGTGGCCGGGCAGAGGCACTCCTCACTTCCCAGATGGGGCGGCCGGGCAGAGGCGCTCCTCACCTCCCAGACGATGGGTGGCCGGGCAGAGGCGCTCTTCACCTCCCAGACGATGGGTGGCCGGGCAGAGGCACTCCTCACCTCCCAGACGATGGGTGGCCGGGCAGAGGCGCTCCTCACCTCCCAGACGATGGGTGGCCGGGCAGAGGCGCTCCTCACCTCCCAGACGAGGCGGCCGGGCAGAGGCACTCCTCACTTCTTCCCGGACGGGGCGCCCGGGCAGAGGCGCTCCTCATTTCTTCCCGGACGGGGCGCCCGGGCAGAGGCGCTCCTCATTTCTTCCCGGACGGGGCGGCCGGGCAGAGGCGCTCCTCACTTCCCAGACGGGGCGGCCGGGCAGAGGCGCTCCTCACTTCTTCCCGGACGGGGCGGCCGGGCAGAGGCGCTCCTCACTTCTTCCCGGACGGGGCGGCCGAGCAGAGGCGCTCCTCACTTCTTCCCAGACGGGGCGCCCGGGCAGAGGCGCTCCTCACTTCTTCCCGGACGGGGCGCCCGGGCAGAGGCGCTCCTCACTTCTTCCCGGACGGGGCGGCCGGGCAGAGGCGCTCCTCACTTCTTCCCGGACGGGGCGCCCGGGCAGAGGCGCTCCTCACTTCTTCCCGGACGGGGCGCCCGGGCAGAGGCGCTCCTCACTTCTTCCCGGACGGGGCGGCCGGGCAGAGGCGCTCCTCACTTCTTCCCGGACGGGGCGGCCGGGCAGAGGCGCTCCTCACTTCTTCCCGGACGGGGCGGCCGGGCAGAGGCGCTCCTCACTTCTTCCCGGACGGGGCGGCCGGGCAGAGGCGCTCCTCACCTCCCAGACGATGGGTGGCCGGGCAGAGGCGCCTCTCACTTCCCAGACGATGGGTGGCCGGGCAGAGGCACTCCTCACTTCCCAGACGGGGCAGCCGGGCAGAGGCGCTCCTCACTTCCCAGACGATGGGTGGCCGGGCAGAGGCGCTCCTCACCTCCCAGATGGGGCGGCCGGGCAGAGGCGCTCCTCACTTCTTCCCGGATGGGGCGGCCGGGCAGAGGCGCTCCTCACTTCTTCCCGGACGGGGCGCCCGGGCAGAGGCGCTCCTCATTTCTTCCCGGACGGGGCGGCCGGGCAGAGGCGCTCCTCACTTCCCAGACGGGGCGGCCGGGCAGAGGCGCTCCTCACTTCTTCCCGGACGGGGCGCCCAAGCAGAGGCGCTCCTCACTTCTTCCCGGATGGGGCGGCCGGGCAGAGGCGCTCCTCACTTCTTCCCAGACGGGGCGGCCGGGCAGAGGCGCTCCTCACTTCCTCCCGGACGGGGTGGCCGGGCAGAGGCGCTCCTCACCTCCCAGACGATGGGAGGCCGGGCAGAGGCGCTCCTCACTTCTTCCCGGACGGGGCGGCCGGGCAGAGGCGCTCCTCACTTCCCAGACGGTGGGTGGCCGGGCAGAGGCGCTCCTCACTTCCCAGACGGGGCGGCCGGGCAGAGGCGCTTCCCACCTCCCAGATGGGGCGGCGGCCGGGCAGGGGCTGCAATCCCAGCACCCTGGTAGGCCAAGGTAGGCGGCTGGGGGGCGGGGGCTGCCGCGAGGCCAGACCACGCCACCGCACTCCAGCCCGGGCAACACCGAGCACTGGGTGAGCGAGACTCCGTCCGCAGTCCCAGTACCTCGGGAGGCTGAGGCGGGCAGAGCACTCGGCGTCAGGAGCTGGCGACCAGCGTGGCCAAGATGGCGAACGCGTGCCTGCAGCGAAAGGAGAAAAGGCAGGCGGTGGCGCGCGCCGGCAGTCCCAGGCAGTCCGCGGCGTGGGCAGCAGCAAGCGGAGTAGATTGCAGCCTGGGCCAGAGAGGGAAAAAAGAAAGAAAGAAAGAGAGAGAGAGAGAGAGAAAGAAAGCAAGCCACACTTTGTTTATTCATTTATTAGTTGTGGACATTTGGGCTGTTTTTGCCTTTTGGCTATTGTGAATAGTGCTGGTATGAACCTGCATGTACATGTACTTGAGTAGGTGTTTTTAATTCGTTTGGCTATTACAGGGTTACATGTAATTTTGTTTAACTTTTAAGGAGCTCAAGTTACTTTTAAAGAGGCCAGCATTATCTCATGCGCCAAGAAATCATGGACTAAAGATAGGCAGGTGGATTTGGGTGAAAAGTCACTGAATCCCTTTGCATGAGCAGTTTAGTGGAAGTGGGGTTGGGAAGGGCCCCTGACTGTAATGAGTGCATTGGTGTCCAGCCTCTAGGCTTCCACAGGAGCCTCCAGAAAGTATTGCTTTGAACAGGGTACCACCTGCTCAGACCCTCCTCAGTTTCTCAGACCATCTAGGATTTTTCCTCAGCTTATCTTCTCCTACTAACCACTACACATTGCTTCTCAGCTGAACTACTACACGACATGCTCTCTGCATGAGAAACGCTTAGCTACCTTTTCCTTGAGCTGTTTCCTCTTTGCCCAACAGATCCTCCTTGTCCTTCAAATCCTCCCTCAAATGGCAACATGCACTTCCCTGGAGGTCTTCTTCCAGCCACCCTGCTTCCTCCTTCCCTGAGCCTCCATTTCTCTTTGGGAGGACCACTCCTTGGGACTTTTCCTATTTCTCCTTGAGGGTCAACTGTTTCTGGTCCAGGTCCCAGGTCCCTGCATATCACTGAAGCTTTTCAAGGGGATTGCCTGTGACTCCTACAGCTTCTGGCCCCATGCCTCATACACTTGAGTCCTCAGGAAAGCTTGGGTGTCATTGAACTCTTAGGAAACATCCACTTCCTGTGAGCTTTTCAGCAGGGTGGTCCTCTTATATGGTAACTTTGTTTCTCCTTTGGTTAGTAGTGTGCTTGGAAAATGGGGTTATCCTATCAAGAAGCTGTACACCAAATGCTCTTGAAACTAAAGGAAGTATCTCATTTGGAACTTCCTGCTGTTTGCCATCATCCAGAACCTTCCAGTTGGACCCAATTTGTATCAATTAGTCCACAGAATATTGGTTGTCTATTTTCTCAAAGAAAACCTTTTTGAAGTTCTTTGGGGATAGTGGTATTTCTTCATGGCACTTTTTTCCCCCCTCTAGTTAACTAAAGCTTTATGATCTAAATGGAAGTTGGGTCACCCTTGTATTGTTTAAGAAGGGTGTACATCAGTTAAAATGTTGACTGATGTGGGAGGTTTTGGTGAGTGGAGCATTCTCTATATAATCCTTAAGCTTTCTGAATATACATGAAAATGAGTTAATCTCTTCCTCTTTTTTCCCCACCCTTCCTGCCTAGCTTTTATAAAAAGGCCTTCTTCCATAGTCTCTTCTCCTTCCCCCTCCCTTTCTGCTCTTCCTGTCTTGGGATCTCTGTGTCTTAGGATGCTTTTTCCTGTGTAAGGTCACCTTTTCTTCCTGGTAGGGCATGTAAACATTCATTTCTTGGTCTGGGGCAGCATTGGATTCTGGGAATGATATTGTGTACCTGGCTCGTTGATTTAAAAACTTTGATTTGGACAATTTTTGCTCTTTATAAGATTTGGTCATTTGTTGTATTTTGGTGATTTATCTTGAAATTGTTCTTTGCTTGTATGTGAAGCTGTTGCTTCCTTGACTTATTCCAAAGAGAGATGGTGGCAACTGGGAACTGATAGTGATTCAGCAAGTACTTGTTGGTTTGATGTAATGTTTTGCTGACAAAAAACATTAAAAAACAGAATTTTAGATGAAGTTTTATAAAGGTGTATTCAAAGATATTTATCTAAGGCATTTTAAAAATAGAATGGTCTTTCCTAAGTATAAAAATAACTTTATATCATGGTATCATGTGCATCTGCTTCTAGAATCCTAGAGCCCCTTGTTCAAGATACAGAAGAAAATTTGTCCCTTGGCATAGTGATTGCAGTTGATTGTGACATTTGGTCCCAAACCGTTCTGATTTCTTATCCTCAGAGGAAGCCTTTGACAAGTTGCCTCAGTCTACGGTTCCTGAGATGCAGCGTAGTAATTTGGCACCTGTCATCCTGCAGCTGAAAGCACTAGGAATTGACAATGTCCTCAGGTTCCACTTCATGTCGGTAAGTCCTGCCTGCTGTCTGGGGCCATAGGGAGGCTAGGGAGCTCACAGGGGGATGTCAGGACAGTGTTGTAGGGCATGCCATCTTTCTTTTTTTTCCCTACTCAGGTCATGTGTTGTGTGTCTGCTTTGCAACCAGGCCCTGTGCAGGACATAGGGGAAAACAGCCAGACAAGGTAGCCTCAATTCTTGTTCTTACATAGTTCCTGCTCTTGTCTGCTGGGGAATAGAGACAAGTAAGTGGGTAATTACAGAGCAGTGTGCCCAGGGCTCTGAGAGACAAAGGAAGGGCCTCCAGCTTAGTCAGTCACGTCCCAGGTGAAACCTGAAACCCAAATAGGATCTCACCAGTTAGGAGGGGTGGAGAGTTCCAGGACAGCTAGTCTTTGTACAGGCCTAGATGCAGGAGTACCATGATTGGGGGATCCTGGAGGGTTTAGATAGAGCTGCAGGAAGACCGTTGTGCCTGATTGCTTCCCGAGATGATTTCTAGGAGTGGAATGACTGGGTCAAAGGGCCATAGTCCTGTTTAGGGTCGTGTTACATGGCCAGATTGCTTTACCAATGTCAACTCTAGCAGTGCATGAATGCCCACCTCGTGATACTTCCATTGTGCCATGTTATCTTCTTTAGTTTTGCTGATTTGATTGGCCAGAGAGAGAGAGGAAATCGCCTTTATTATAATTATTTTTAAATTTCTCATAAGGTAGATTTTTATAAAAACATTTATTAGTCAGTTTGTATTTATTCTGAATTGTTAAGCTATTTATCTGTTAGAATTTGTGTCTGTTAGTGATTTTCAGTCCTTTGAGTATTAAATACATTAATTTTTATAATATTTCTTACAAATATTTTCTATTTATATTTTACTTTTTTTTTTTAATGTGTGGACATTCTAAACATATTCACAGTAATCTGTTTTTGCCTTTATGATTTCTTTGGCTATTCTTTTTTTCTTTCTTTATTTTCTGAGACAGTCTCACTCTGTAGCCCAGGCTGGAGTGCAGTGGTGCCATCTTGGCTCACTGCAACCTCTGCCTCCCAGGCTCAAGTGATTCATGTGCTTTAGCCTCCTGAGTAGCTGGGGTTACAGGTGTGTGCCACCATGCCCGGCTAATTTTTTATATTTTTAGTAGAGACAGGGTTTTGCCTTGTTGCCCAGGCTGGTCTCAAACTCCTGAGCAGGTCAGGTGATCCACCCGTCTGGGCCTCCCGAAGTGCTAGGATTATAGGCGTGAGCCACCACCCCCGGCCTCTTTGGTTATTCTTGCCCTTATGAAGTACTTCTTATATTTGGGTCAGTTAATACATAGTCACTCATATTTTCTTCTAGAATTTTTATAATTGAGAACTTTGTTTTTTCCCAACTGTATATGATATGACAAGTCTGGAAAGTCTGGATTCTTGGATAGTAAAGTCCCTAATGTCATATGTGATGGTAAACTAGGTGAATGAAAGAATAGAACATACAAATATCAACTCCCCCAAAGAAAATTGTGTACTTACCTCACCATAAGTATAGGGAAAATGGACCCTTTGATTATTGGTGTAGAGTAGAAGATATTATAAAGAAAAGATAAATAGGCTGAGCGTGGCGGCTTATGCCTGTAATCCCAGCACTTTGGGAGGCCGAGGCAGGCAGATCACCTGAGGTCTGGAGTTCAAGACCAGCCTGGCCAACGTGGTGAAACCCCATCTCTACTAAAAATACAAAAATTAGTCAGGCATGGTGGCATGCGCCTGTAGTCCCAGCTACTTGGGAGGCTTGAGGCAGGAGAAACGCTTGAACTGGGAGGTGGAGGTTGCAGTGAGCCGAGATTGTGCCACTGCACTCCAGCCTGGGCAATAGGGCGAGACTCCTTCTTAAAAAAAAAAAAAAAAAAAAAAGAGAAAAGATAAACAGTGTGTGCTGATTTAAAAGCTTATGAAAAGCCGCACATGTAAAATTAAAGAAAAACATACAGTGACAGAAATGACAGGTCAGTATCTCAAAAAATACGAAGTTTTTATATGTACATCATTCACAGTAATTATTCACTAAATAAAGCTAAAGGAAAAAAACAGCACAAATTCAAATTTCAACTATCATTAGGACATGTTGAGCTTCTCTAGGCGAGAGGTGACTGCACGTTGATATAGCTATAAAGGATGACTTTACACTAATTTTTTTTTGTTTTTTTGAGACAGAGTCTCACTCTGTCACCCAGGCTGGAGTGCAGTTGTGCGATCTCAGCTCACTGCAACCTCTGCCTCTTGGGTTCAAGCGATTCTCGTGTCTCAGCCTCCCAAGTAGCTGGGACTACAGGTAAGAGCCACCATGCTCGGTTAATTTTTTGTATTTTTAGTAGAGATGGGGTTTTGCCATGTTGGCCAGGATGGTCTTGAACGCCTGACCTCAGGTGATCTGCCCACCTTGGCCTCCCAAAGTGCTGGGATTACAGTTGTGAGCCACCGTGCGCAGTTGACTTTGCACTAATTAAATGATCAAGTATAAAGACAAATGGTGAAATCCAAAACTGCCACAATTTGGGAAAGTAAATTCCTCCCATGTTATACCGTTTCTGTCCCCATGGAGGACTTTCTGACAACATTTAATGAGCCGTAGAAATGCCTGCTATTTCTTATAAAAATTTCTGCTGAAAAAATAAGTCAGAAGAAGAAAAAAAGCTTACATATATGATAATGCTTATAGCATTTATATTACATTGAAAAATATAAATAATGAAAATTATCGTAAAACTTTTGGACAGTTGAAAAATGAAAAAAAAATACAAATTTATCTTCACATATTTCCTTCTGGTTATTATCCCCTGAAATTGTGGTTTTTATGATTGAAATTACAGAGTACATATAATTTTGTATATTTAGCAGTGTTATTTACAATGATGAAAAACTGGAAACAATTTAATTGCCCAGCAATAAGAAAATTGACTTTTTTATGGAGTGTGATTGTCATAGAGTATTATGCAGCCATCCCAAGTAGTTACTGTGAAGTTTGTGTGGGTACAAGAAACAATGAAAACAGAAAAACATGTAGTGAGAAGACCACACTAAAACTATACATAAACAGTAATTCCAGATATGTTAAAACAGTGTTTCTGTATTATCCCAAATCAGTTGAGGTCATAGAGAAATACTAGTGAATGTGATTAGATGAAAATAATACGGATAAGATTTTTGTGGAGAGGGGGATAAGTTTTTTTTGTTAATTGACTGGAAATTGGGCCAGGAATTGAGTCAGAGATGACCTTGTTAGTTTTTTCTGTAACTGTTAAAAGCCTAGTTCAGAGATTGCTATTCCTGTTACCTCATCCACTCTCAGTATAAAAGATCCCAGAGGGTTTAAGCTCCTTCATTAGGTGTTGCCCATTTTGCCTCTTTGTAGAGAAAGATGTTGTAAGCACCAAGGAAGGGCTAGTTAGTGGATCATTTACATGATTTGCTCAATGGTGATTTGTTGAATCCCCTCTGTGTAGTGAATCCAATAGGTTTAGTTCCTGCCCTCGTAAGTGTGTTCACCTGTGTGTACAGCCACTACAACGTTTAAAAAGTTTAACTTTGGTCTTTGGCAAACAAAGTAGGGAAGGTAGACTGGGAAAAACGAGGCCTGAGTTCAGCTTTGCCACCAACTGCCTATATGACCTTGTTCAGATGTCTTTTCCTTATTGCAGTTCAGTTTCCTCATCTGTAAAACCGAGCTAAAACAATGTGATGATTAAAATACATTTGTTATGTGAATGCATTTAGAAAAAAATACTATTTGAATTTAGAAAAAATGCATTTAGAAAACGTGCTATGCAGTTTAAAAATGTACTATACTTTTATTACCTGGGTTATTAGAAACCACATAATTTAGAGAGAAAAAATATGATGCCTGGCACTTAGGTGCTCAGTCAAGATTTGTAGAAGGAAAGGAGGTAAAGATCTGGAAAATCAGACTGAGGCTCACTACATCAGCTTTGCTTATGAACTTTAGGTTCTCTAGAACTATTATTTTTTGAAATTCAGATTCAACATATGTTGCAGTTTCCAGACAGGGATTAAAAAGACAAATTCAGCGTATGTTATTTACCCACCACGGGGCCTGGAGTGGGTCTATGGGGGATGCAAAGATAAATCATCCCCGAGCCCTGAGTGCTGCAGTGTCCTGGGGCCCCAGTGTGGTAGAAGGTTGAGTCTGTGAAGTAAAAATTAGAAAAGTCTCAGGAGGGTTTAAGGAAAATGAAGAGGTAGTTTAAGATAGGGACCTATCACATCTGATGGAGGGGAGGATGAGGCAGCGCTTCAAAGGGAAATGTTTCATCACGCTGAGCCTTAAAGGCCAAGCAGTACAAGGGTGCTTAGAAGGATGGGAAGGACATTTCAAGAGGTGCCAACAGCAGGAACAGAAACATGGAGGCTGGGAAGAATGGGGCATGTTAGAGGGGAAAATGGATTTGAAAAGGAAATAGCCACATTTTAATGTTTGTTGCCCAAATAAATTGATTTAGGATGATTTTTATGTTTTTTCCAGCCCCCTCCAGCACAGTCGATGGTTCAAGCCTTGGAGTTACTGTATGCTCTGGGAGGTATGCCAGTTTCTCTCATCATTCTCTCTTATTATTATGTGTTCTCTTTTGCGATATTAGTGAGGTCGTATTCACTTTAGGGCTGTTAGTATCTTCAGGAATGGGATTGGTTCTCCCCATATATATAATCCCCTTAATGATACTTTATTGAAATAGGAAGTTGGGACCATAATTAGACACATGAAAGCTAATTATGACAGCCAGTATATAAAACATGCCAGTTCATCAAAAGCTATTAGTAAGAATCACCAGGGCTACACTCCTAAGAGACGTCTAGAGATCAGCAGTTCCCTACCAGGATGTCAGATCTTACCTCCCCAGACCTTTTTTCTCCACCCAACAACTATATCCTTAAAAATCGTGGCTCAGTATTCTTTCCCTAAATCCTCTTCATTTCATTCCTGGAGTTGCTTGTGGAGAATTGGGGACATTATCAGCTTCTAACACCATGTTACGGGGGAACTTCTATTCAGTTGTCGATTGAAGATGTTATTTATTAGGTTGGTGCAAAAATAATTGTGGTTTTTGCCATTGAAAATAATGGCAAAACCTGCAGTTGCTTTTGTCCCAACCTTAATAGCATTTATCTTGACACAGAGAAAATCATAGTCTGAATTCACCTCTTCGGGGATTGCTGTCTCTTCTGTGACTGGTACCACAAATGAATATAATTTCCAATTTTGAATTAAGTTTTAGTGGAGATTTTGCTTTTTGAGATTTGAGTGTTACTTTTTTTTTAAATAGCTGTATTGAAGTATAGTTTATGTACTATACAATTCACTCATTTACAGTGTACAAATTCAGAGGCTTTTAGCGTATTTTCAGGGTTGTGCAACCATCACCACAGTCTAATTGTAGAGCATATTCATCACCCAAAAAAGAAATCTTTACCCATTAGCGCCGAACTTCTCATTCTCTTTCCCCCTAGTCCCCCAGCCCAAGGCAACCACTCTCTGGTTCAATCTCTATAGAGACTTTTTATCTCTATAGGTGTGCCTTTTCTGGACATTTCATGTAAATGGAATTGTATAATATGTGGTCTTTTGTGATTGGCTTCTGTCTCAGTCTGTCTGCTGTTGCTATAACAGAATGCCGGAGGCTGGGTAATTTCTAAATCATTTATTTGGCTCACGATTCAGGTGTCTGAAAGCTCCAAGATTAGGCAGCTGTATTTGAGGAGGGCCTCAGCCTGCTTCCACTCAAGGCAGGAAGCAAAAGGAGAATGGGCGGGTGCAGAGATCACATGGCAATAGAGGAAGCCAGAAAGAGAAACAGAGGAAGCCAGGCTCTTTTAAGAAACTGCTGTCATGGGAACTAATCCATTACTCACCCTCGGTAAGGGCATTAATCTGTTCATGAGGGATCACTCTCATGACCCATACACCTCACACTAGGTCCCATCTCCCAACACTGTCACATTGGGGATCAAATTGCAACATGAGATTTGGTGGGGACAAACTACATCCAAACCATAGCAGCCTCTTTCGTTTAGTATGATGTTTCACAGGTTCCTTCATGTAGCATATATTCGTACCTTATCCCTTTTTATCACTGAATAATATTCTGTTGTATGGATATACCACATATTTTTATCCATTCATTAGTTGGTGGACATTTGGGTTGTTTCCACTTTTTGGCTAATATAAATAATGCTGCTATAAATATTAGCATATAAATATGGTTTTGGTGGACATTCCCACCAGCAATGTATCAGAGTTCCAGTTTTTCCACATTGTTGCCAATGCTTGTAATTGTCTGTCTTTTGTGTTATAGCCATCCTAGTGGGTGTGAAATGGTATCTCTTGGTTTTGATTTGCATTTCCCTGATGAGTCATGATGTTGAGCACCTTTTCATGTGCTTGCTGCCCATTTGTAAATCTTCTTTGGAGAAAAGTCTGTTCAAATCCTTTGCCCACTTTTATTTGTGCTGTAGTCTTTTTTTTTAAATTGAGTTGAAGTTCTTTATATATTCTGGGCACGTATTCTTATCAGATATGTGGTTTGCAAATATTTCTCCCATTTTTATGTTTTGGCTTTTTACTTACATGTACCTACTTTTTACTTATTAGTATTGTTTGCAGTACAAAAATTTTAAGTTTTTGTGTGGTTCCGTTTATCTGATTTTTCTTTCATTACGTGTGCCCTTGGTGTCATGTCTAAGAAACTTGCCTAACCTGTAGTCATTAAGATATTCTCCTAGGTTTTATAGTTTTGGCCCTTACATTAGGTCTGATCCATTTTAAGTTACTTTTTTGGTGTGGAGTGAGGTAGGGGTCCATCTTCATTCATTATGTTGATTTTACTTCTCTGTGAATAGCCAGTTACTGATTTAAAAGATCTCCAGTGATTTAAAAGACCTTCAGCTGGATTTGTGTAAGATCAGCCTGGAGTGAATGTGTGTCGGAGAAGGTTTCCACCCCATCTTCTCAAGCATGTAATAGGAACTCGAAAGCACGTTTCCTGGGCTGATCTGTAGTGAGGATGAGAGAATGTTGACAGCATAGGAGTTTTTATTTGGGCTGGTTTTTCTCCAGTCAAACAGAATGAAATTTAAAATATTTCCTGCTTCTTCAATACCCTAAATGAGCTTGAAAAGGTAGAGGGACCCCCCCCCCCGCCAGCTTCATTTGATTTCAAGCTGAATTACCACCTTTAAAGAGATGTCTTACTGAGCTCTGCCTTACTCTGAGATCTTGCAGCATTTAAGTAGTAAAACAGTAGTCTATATCTTGGGAATCCAATACTTGGATATTGGCAAGTGGTAGAGGGCAAGAAGGGCAGCTGGGGAGCTGAAAGAGTCAGCCCAGTTCAGCAAAATGCTCAGGAGGCAGTTGCATGAACAGGGCTGGTGTTGGCACCAGAGGGATCTGGGTTAGTGTTTAGATTCCAAGTTGCTGGCCTTGTAGTTGCTCCTCGTTGTTCTCATTGCTGCTAATAAAGAGATACTCAAGACTGGGTAATTTATAAAGGAAAGGTTTAATGGACTCACAGTTCCACATGGCTGGGGAGGCCTCACAGTCATGGAAGAGCAAAGGCATGTCTTACATGGCAGCAGGCAAGAGAACTTGTGCAGGGGAACTCCCATTTATAAAGCCATCAGATCTTGTGAGACTTATTCATTATCACGAGAACAGTATGGGGGAGACTGCCTCTGTGATTCAGTTATCTCCACCTGGCCCCACCCTTGACATGTTTACAATTCAAGGGGAGATTTGGGTGGGGACACAGCCAAACTGTATCACTCATTTAGTATGAGAAGGGCACAGGACACGGGATGCCATCGATGCCATGTTGGCACATCTTTGGCCTGTCCGGTCCTGGAGGTGGAAGAAAGTCCAGACAGTGAGGGGGCAAGGGAGATGGCAGAGAACCAGGAGAATGGGGGGCCAGGAGCTGGCGAAGAGTATTTCCAAGAAGCAGCAGCCAGCAGAGCCGAGTGCTGCTGAGGCCATCAGGAAGATGCCTTGCGTTTGGTGCTACCCGGTTGTTAGGTTCTTGGGAAGAGTGGTCTCTTGGGAGTAGTGGGAACAGGTGAGGCTGTTGTGGATTGAGGAGAGGGTACAAGCAGGAGAAGGCTGCAGGGGCATTTCCTTATAATTAAGTTCTTGAATAGAAGTCTTTAGAAGTATCAGCTTTTAAAAATTGGGTATTCAAGAGCTCAGTGGAGATCTTTTCTTCTTTTAATGTAATGGCACTCTAGTGTCAAATGGAGTTTGGTAGTGCATGAATCATCTTTTGGGTACTTTCTTCTTTTTAGCATACATTCTCTTTTATTCTCTCAACAACTGTATGCCTTCCAACACAATGGTACCTGCCTTCTGATTTCTTTTGTTGTTCTTACGGCAGGTCTGGACAAAGACTGTCGCCTGACTGAACCACTTGGCATGAGAATTGCAGAGTTTCCTTTGAATCCCATGTTTGCCAAAATGCTGCTTGAATCAGGTGGGTAGAGCCTGATAGCTTGAATTGATTTTATTTTGACTGTCAGAGGTATTGTTTGCCTGAATTCTGAGCACCCTGGGGAAGAGGTTACAATATGGTAAAAAAGCATATATATATATCTGTAACGTAACATTTATTGTTTTAACCATTTTAAGTGTGTAGTTCTGTGATACAAAATATGTTCACATTGTTGTGCAACCATCAGCACCATCCATTTCTAGAACTTTTTCCATCTTTTCCATTGAAACTCCATACTTAGTAAACACAAATTCCCTATTCTCTCCTCTGCCCAGCCCCTGGCAACCACCACTACTTTCTGTCTCTATGAATTTGACTGCTCTAAGAACCTTCAGAAGTGCAATCACACAGTATTTGTCCTTTGTGACTCTCTTGTTTCTGTTAGCATAATGTCTTCCAGGTTCATCCATGTTGTAGTATGTGTTAAAATTTTCTTCATTTTTAAGGCGGAATAGTATTTTACTGTATATCTATACCATGTTTTGTTTATTTATCTGTTGACATTTCGGTTGCTTCTAACTTTTGGCTATTGTGAATAATGCTGCTATGAACATGGATACACAAATATCATTTTGAGTCCCTGCTTTTACGCTTTTTGGGTATATAGCCAGAAGTGGAATTACTAAATCATGATAATTCTTTAATTTTTAAAAATTTATTTTTAATTGACAATAATTGTATATATTTATGAGATACAGTGTGATGTTTTAATCTATGTACACATTGTAGATTCAGTCAAGCAAATTAACGTATTCACCAACTCACCAACTTATCATTTTTTCGTGCTAAGAATTTGTGCTAAGAATGTTAAAATTCTATTCTTTTAGCAATTTTGAAATATACAATACATTATTATTAAGTGTGGTCACCATGCAGTGCAATAGATCACTAAAACCTATTCCTCCAGTCTAACTGAAACTTTGTACCCTTTGATCAACACCTCCTCTTTCTCCATTCACCCACTGACCCAGGGCATCTCCCGGCCTCTGGTAACCACCTTTCTACTCTCTGTTTCTATGAGATTGACTTCTTTAGATTCCATATATGAGTGAGATCATATGGTGTTTGTCTTTCTGTGCCTGCCTTATTTCACTTGGCATAATGTCCTCCAGTTCCATTTATGCTGTCGTGAATGACAGTGTTCTCTTCTTTTTTAAGGCTGCATGTTATTTCATTGTGTGTGTACATATTTATATATACCACATTTTCTTTATTCATTCATCCAATGAATGGACACTTGGATTGCTTCCAAATTTTGGCTGTTGTAAATAATGCTGAAATGAATATGGGAATGCAGATATCTCCTTGAAATATCAGTTTCAGTTCCTTTGGATATATACCTAGAAGTGCGATTGTTAGAGCATGTAAGTCCATTTTTAGTTTTTTTGAGGTAGTGCCCTACTATTTTCCATTAATGGGTGTACCATTTTGCATTTCTGCCAGCAGTGCACAAGGGTTCCAATTTCTTTGACTTCTTCAGATTTTTGTGAGGACATGGGTTCTAGGTTAAAAGATCTGGAATTCTTCTCATAATTAGAAATCAAACTAGAAAGTATAATTTGTTTTTTTTTACCTCTGGGAAAGATAGTTTAATTTTTTCTTGCTTTTGTCTAACTTTTATGTCAACTGGCAATTTATGAAGATGTACTTTAGACCCACTATGGGGAAAGCTAACTAATTATGTTTTGAAACAACCACTTGTTCTCAGCCTTCCATTTAGAAACAGGATTCTTTTTTTTTTTTTTGAGACAGTGTCTCACTCTCGCCCAGGCTGGAGTGAATGCAGTGGCGTAATCTCGGCTCACTACAACCTCTGCCTCCTGGGTTCAGTTCAAGCGATTCTCGTGCCTCAGCCTCCTGAGTAGCTGGGATTATAAGCATGTGCCACCATGCCCAGCTAATTTTGTATTTTTAGTAGAGACGGCGTTTCACCATGTTGGCCAGGCTGGTTTTGAACTCCTGACCTCAGGTCATCTGCCCGCCTCGGCCTCCCAAAGTGCTGGGATTACAGGTGTGAGCTACCGCACCCAGCCGAGAAACAGGATTCTAAGTGTGAACTGGGGAAGTGCATCATTCATGAGGTGGGAGGCGGTGGGGAGATGGGACGAGCAATGCAGTGTGCTCTGCCTTGTGCCCTGGAGTGGTGATTGCTGGCGACTCTGTTTCTGGGTGCCCCAGCAGCCCCCAGCGTGCTTTGCTGCTCTAGTTGTGCCTTGGGCTTCCCAGCTGAGGTGAACCCTTTTGAGAAGGGAGCCACTTCATAGAAGAGGTCAGGAGCAGAGAAACAGCAGAAGGGGCACAAGCTGCTCATTCCCTGTCCCCTTCCCCTCTCTGACTTCCTGCCAGGATTCCAGATGTTCCCACAGGAGGGTAGGGAGCAGGTGTGGAGCTGACCTGCCCTTAGTGGTGGGGCCAGTCTTGACCTTGGCTGATAGTCAGAGTCCCTCGTATTTCAGCTGCAAAGGGCAGTAACACCTCCTTTTTTTGGAGTCTTTCAAGGCTACTGTTCATCTGGGTTACATATGGGACTTCACATTTGGCTGAGTGAAATATTTATATATTATAAACTTTATTTATTTATTTATTTATTTATTTTTATTATGTATATCTACTTTTATTATACTTTAGGGTTTTAGGGTACATGTGCACAATGTGCAGGTTTGTTACATATGTATCCATGTGCCATGTTGATTTCCTGCACCCATTAACTCGTCATTTAGCATTAGGTGTATCTCCTAATGCTGTCCCTCCCCCCTCCCCCCACCCCACAACAGTCCCCGGAGCGTGATGTTCCCCTTCCTGTGTCCATGAGTTCTCATTGTTCAATTCCCACCTATGAGTGAGAACATGCGGTGTTTGGTTTTTTGTCCTTGCGATAGTTTACTGAGAATGATGTTTTCCAGTTTCATCCATGTCCCTACAAAAGACACGAACTCATCATTTTTTATGGCTGCATAGTATTCCATGGTGTATATGTGCCACATTTTCTTAATCCAGTCTATCGTTGTTGGACATTTGGGTTGGTTCCAACTCTTTGCTATTGTGAATAGTGCCGCAATAAACATACGTGTGCATGTGTCTTTATAGCAGCATGATTTATAGTCCTTTGGGTATATACCCAGTAATGGGATGGCTGGGTCAAATGGTATTTCTAGTTCTAGATCCCTGAGGAATCGCCACACTGACTTCCACAATGGTTGAACTAGTTTACAGTCCCACCAACAGTGTAAAAGTGTTCCTATTTCTCCACATCCTCTCCAGCACCTGTTGTTTCCTGATTTTTTAATGATGGCCATTCTAACTGGTGTGAGATGGTATCTCATTGTGGTTTTGATTTGCATTTCTCTGATGGCCAGTGATGACGAGCATTTCTTCATGTGTTTTTTGGCTGCATAAATGTCTTCTTTTGAGAAGTGTCTGTTCATGTCCTCTGCCCACTTTTTGATGGGGTTGTTTGTTTTTTTCTTGTAAATTTGTTTGAGTTCATTGTAGATTCTGGATATTAGCCCTTTGTCAGATGAGTAGGTTGCAAAAATTTTCTCCCATTGTGTAGGTTGCCTGTTCACTCTGATGATAGTTTCTTTTGCTGTGCAGAAGCTCTTTAGTTTAATGAGATCCCATTTGTCGATTTTGGCTTTTGTTGCCATTGCTTTTGGTGTTTTAGACATGAAGTCCTTGCCCACGCCTATGTCCTGAATGGTATTGCCTAGGTTTTCTTGTAGGATTTTAATGGTTTTAGGTCTAACATATAAGTCTTTAATCCATCTTGAATTAATTTTTGTATAAGGTGTAAGGAAGGGATCCAGTTGCAGCTTTCTACATATGGCTAGCCAGTTTTCCCAGCACCATTTATTAAATAGGGAATCCTTTCCCCATTTCTTGTTTTTGTCAGGTTTGTCAAAGATCAGATAGTTGTAGCTATGCGGCATCATTTCTGAGGGCTCTGTTCTGTTCCATTGATCTATGTCTCTGTTGTGGTACCAGTACCGTGCTGTTTTGGTTACTGTAGCCTTGTAGTATAGTTTAAAGTCAGGTAGCGTGATGCCTCCAGCTTTGTTCTTTTGGCTTAGGATTGACTTGGCGATGCGGGCTCTTTTTTGGTTCCATATGAACTTTAAAGTAGTTTTTTCCAATTCTGTGAAGAAAGTCATTGGTAGCTTGATGGGGATGGCATTGAATCTATAAATTACCTTGGGCAGTATGGCCATTTTCACGATATTGATTCTTCCAACCTATGAGCATGGAATGTTCTTCCATTTGTTTGTATCCTCTTTTATTTCATTGAGCAGTGGTTTGTAGTTCTCCTTGAAGAGGTCCTTCACATCCCTTGTAAGTTGGATTCCTAGGTATTTTATTCTCTTTGAAGCAATTGTGAATGGGAGTTCACTCATGATTTGGCTCTCTGTTTGTCTGTGATTGGTGTACAAGAATGCTTGTGATTTTTGTACATTAATTTTGTATCCTGAGACTTTGCTGAAGTTGCTAATCAGCTTAAGGAGATTTTGGGCTGAGACAATGGGGTTTTCTAGATATACAATCATGTCATCTGCAAACAGGGACAATTTGACTTCCTCTTTTCCTAATTGAATACCCTTTATTTCCTTCTCCTGCCTGATTGCTCTGGCCAGAACTTCCAGCACTATGTTGAATAGGAGCGGTGAGAGAGGGCATCCCTGTCTTGTGCCAGTTTTCAGAGGGAATGCTTCCAGTTTTTGCCCATTCAGTATGATATTGGCTGTGGGTTTGTTGTAGATAGCTCTTATTATTTTGAGATACGTCCCATCAATACCTAATTTATTGAGAGTTTTTAGCATGAAGGGTTGTTGAATTTTGTCAAAGGCCTTTTCTGCATCTATTGAGATAATCATGTGGTTTTTGTCTTTGGTTCTGTTTATATGCTGGATTACATTTATTGATTTGCGTATGTTGAACCAGCCTTGCATCCCAGGGATGAAGCCCATTTGATCATGGTGGATGAGCTTTTTGATGTGCTGCTGGATTCGGTTTGCCAGTATTTTATTGAGGATTTTTGCATCAATGTTCATCAAGGATATTGGTCTGAAATTCTCTTTTTTGGTTATGTCTCTGCCAGGTTTTGGTATCAGGACGATGCTGGCTTCGTAAAATGTGTTAGGGAGGATTCCCTCTTTTTCTATCGATTGGAATAGTTTCAGAAGGAATGGTACCAGTTCCTCCTTGTACCTCTGGTAGAATTCAGCTGTGAATCCATCAGGTCCTGGACTCTTTTTGGTTGGTAAGCTATTGATTATTGCCACAATTTCAGAACCTGTTATTGGTCTATTCAGAGATTCAACTTCTTCCTGGTTTAGTCTTGGGAGGGTGTATTTGTCAAGGAATTTATCCATTTCTTCTAGATTTTCTAGTTTATTTGCATAGAGGTGTTTGTAGTATTCTCTGATGGTAGATTGTATTTCTGTGGGATCGGTGGTGATATCCCCTTTTTCGTTTTTTATTGCATCTATTTGATTCTTCTCTCTTTTCTTCTTTATTAGTCTTGCTAGCGGTCCATCAATTTTGTTGATCTTTTCAAAAAACCAGCTCCTGGATTCATTAATTTTTTGAAGGGTTTTTTGTGTCTCTATTTCCTTCAGTTCTGCTCTGATTTTAGTTATTTCTAGCCTTCTGCTAGCTTTTGAATGTGTTTGCTCTTGCTTTTCTAGTTCTTTTAATTGTGATGTTAGGGTGTCAATTTTGGATCTTTCCTGCTTTCTCTTTTGGGCATTTAGTGCTATAAATTTCCCTCTACACACTGCTTTGAACGTGTCCCAGAGATTCTGGTATGTTGTGTCTTTGTTCTCGTTGGTTTCAAAGAACATCTTTATTTCTGCCTTCATTTCATTATGTACCCAATAGTCATTCAGGAGCAGGTTGTTCAGTTTCCATGTAGTTGAGCGGTTTTGACTGAGTTTCTTAATCCTGAGTTCTAGTTTGATTGCACTGTGGTCTGAGAGACAGTTTGTTATAATCTCTGTTCTTTTACATTTGCTGAGAAGAGCTTTACTTCCAACTATGTGGTCAATTTTGGAATAGGTGTGGTGTGGTGCTGAAAAAAATGTATATTCTGTTGATTTGGGGTGGAGAGTTCTGTAGATGTCTATTAGGTCCACTTTATGTAGAGCTGAGTTCAATTCCTGGATATCCTTGTTAACTTTCTGTCTCGTTGATCTGTCTAATGCTGACAGTGGGGTGTTAAAATCTCCCATTATTATTGTGTGGGAGTTTAAGTCCCTTTGTAGGTCACTGAGGACTTGCTTTATGAATCTGGGTGCTCCTGTGTTGGGTGCATATATATTTAGGATAGTTAGCTCTTCTTGTTGAATTGATCCCTTTACCATTATGTAATGGCCTTCTTTGTCTCTTTTGATCTTTGTTGGTTTAAAGTCTATTTTATCAGAGACTAGGATTGCAACCCCTGCCTTTTTTTGTTTTCCAGTTGCTTGATAGATCTTCCTCCATCCCTTTATTTTGAGTCTATGTGTGTCTTTGCATGTGAGATGGGTTTCCTGAATACAGCACACTGATGGGTCCTGACTCCTTATCCAGTTTGCCAGTCTGTGTCTTTTGATTGGAGCATTTAGCCCATTTACATTTAACGTGAATATTGTTATGTGTGAATCTGATCCTGTCATTATGATGTTAGTTGGTTATTTTGCTCGTTAGTTGCTATAGTTTCTTCCTAGCCTCGATGGTCTTTACAATTTGGCATGTTTTTGCAGGGGCTGGTACCGGTTGTTCCTTTCCATGTTTAGTGCTTCCTTCAGGAGCTCTTTTAGGGCAGGCCTGGTGGTGACAAAATCACTCAGCGTTTGCTTGTCTGTAAAGTATTTTATTTCTCCTTCACTTATGAAGCTTAGTTTGGCGGGATAGGAAATTCTGGGTTGAAAATTCTTTTCTTTAAGAATGTTGAATATCGGCCCCCACTCTCTTCTGGCTTGTAGAGTTTCTGCTGAGAGATCAGCTGTTAGTCTGATGGGCTTCCCTTTGTGGGTAACCCGACCTTTCTCTCTGGCTGCCCTTAACATTTTTTCCTTCATTTCAACTTTGGTGAATCTGACAATTATGTGTCTTGGAGTTGCCCTTCTCGAGGAGTATCTTTGTGGCGTTCTCTGTATTTCCTGAATCTGAATGCTGGCCTGCCTTGCTAGATTGGGGAAGTTCTCCTGGATAATATCTTGCAGAGTGTTTTCCAACTTGGCTCCATTCTCCCCATCATTTTCAGGTACACCAATCAGACGTAGGTTTGGTCTTTTCACATAGTCCCAAATTTCTTGGAGGCTTTGTTCATTTCTTTTTATTCTTTTTTCTCTAAACTTCCCTTCTCTCTTCATTTCATTCATTTCATCTTCTATCAGCGATACCCTTTCTTCCAGTTGATCGCATCTGCTACTGAGGCTTCTGCATTCTTCGCGTAGTTCTCGAAACTTGGCTTTCAGCTCCATCATCTCCTTTAAGCCCTTCTCTCCATTGGTTATTCTAGTTATCCATTCTTCTAATTTTTTTTCAAAGTTTTTAACTTCTTTGCTATTGTTTTGAATTTCCTCTCGTAGCTCAGAGTAGTTTGATCGTCTGAAGCCTTCTTCTCTCAACTCATCAAAGTCATCCTCCATCCAGCTTTGTTCCGTTGCTGGTGAGGAACTGCGTTCCTTTGGAGGAGGAGAGGTGCTCTGTTTTTTAGAGTTTCCAGTTTTTTTGGTCTGTTTTTTCCCCATCTTTGTGGTTTTGTCTACTTTTTGTCTTCGATGATGGTGATGTACAGATGGGTTTTTGGTGTGGATGTCCTTTCTGTTTGTTAATTTTCCTTCTACCAGACAAGACCCTCAGCTGCAGGTCTGTTGGAGTTTACTAGACGTCCACTCCAGACCCTGTTTGGCTGGGTGTCAGCACCGGTGGCTGCAGAACAGCGGATTTTCGTGAGACCACAAATTCAGCTGTCTGATAGTTCCTCTGAAAGTTTTGTCTCAGAGGAGTACCCGGTTGAATGAGGTGTCAGTCTGTCCCTACTGGGGGGGTGCCTCCCAGTTAGGCTGCTCAGGGGTGAGGGACCCACTTTAGGAGGCAGTCTGTCCGTTCTCAGATCTCCAGCTGTGTGCTGGGAGAACCACTACTCTCTTCAAAGCTGTCAGTCAGACAGGGACATTTAAGGCTGTGGAGGTTCTGGCTGAGTTTTTGGTTGTCTGTGCCCTGCCCCCAGAGGTGGAGCCTACAGAGGCAGGCAGGCCTCCTTGAGCTGTGGTGAGCTCCACCCAGTTCGAGCTTCCTGGCTGCTTTGTTTACCTAAGCAAGCCTGGGCAATGGCGGGCGCCCCTCCCCCAGCCTCGCTGCCGCCTTGCAGCTTGATTTCAGACTGCTGTGCTAGCAATCAGCAAGACTCTGTGGGCATAGGACTCTCCGAGCCAGGTGCGGGGCACAATCTCCTAGTGAGCCGTTTTCCAGGCCCGTTGGAAAAGCGCAGTATTAGGACGGGACTGACCCGATATTCCAGGTGCCGTCTGTTTCCCCTTTCTTTGACTAGGAAAGGGAACTCCCTGACCCCTTGCGCTTCCCGAGTGAGGCAATGCCTCGCCCTGCTTCGGCTCGCGCACAGTGCGCTTCACCGACTGTCCTGAACTCACTGTTAGGCACTCCCTAGTGAGATGAAACCGGTACCTCAAGCAGAAATGCAGAAATCACCCGTCTTCTGTGTCACTGGGGCTGGGAGCTGGAGACCGGAGCTGTTCCTATTCGGCCATCTTGGCTCCACCCTATTTTTTTTTAATTTTTCTGAGAGAGGGTCTTGCTCTGCCACCCTGGCTGGAGTGCAGTGTTGTGAACTTGGCTCACTGCAGCCTTGACCTCCTGGCTTTAAGCAATCCTACTGAGTAGCTGGACCACAGGCACATACCACCATGCCTGGCTAATTGTTTAATTTTTTGTAGAGATGGGGTTTGCCATGTTGCCCAGGCTTATATACCATAAACTTTAAAAATTAAGCTCTAGAAAAAATATGATCTTAGTCTTCAGTGTGGTGCAAGGAAAGTATCAGAAAATGTCTTTGACTTCTTGTTGACACATTATATGGTTGAAACCAAACTTGCTTTTTGTTTTGCAGGAAACTTCGGCTGTTCTCAGGAAATTCTAAGCATCGCTGCCATGATGCAGATCCAGAATATCTTTGTGGTCCCCCCAAACCAGAAGTCTCAGGCAGTAAGTCAGCTCTGTCCCCAGGCTGTCTGTACCAGTCTCTTTTGCTTTGAGCTTTCCTTGTCAAAACTGTACTCAGGAACTGCTGAAGACAGAGCTGTACAAATGTGATCTGCTCATGTTTTGAGTGTTTATTGTGTCCTTGATGTTGTGTCAGGTGTTTTGCATTCATCATTCCACTTTATCTTCATCATAAGCATGGGAAGTAGATATTATTATCATTATTTATTTATTTATTTATTGAGAGGGAGTCTCACTCTGTTGCTCAGCTTGGAGTGCAGTGGTGTGATCTCAGCTCACTGCAGCTGCACTCTGCCTCCCAGGTTCAAGCAATTCTCCTGCCTCCCATATAGCTAGGATTACGGGCGTGCTCCACCACGCCGGGCTAATTTTTGTATTTTTGGTAGAGATGGGGTTTCACCATATTGGCCAGGCCGGTCTCGAACTCCTGACCTCAGGTGATCCGCCCACCTTGACCTCCCAAAGTGCTGGTATTACAAGCGTGAGCCACCGTGCCTGGCCTATTATCATGTTTTAAAGATGGAGGCACAGAGAGGTTAGATAACTCATTCACAGTTGCACAGCCAGAATTGTTGGCTCTGGATTCACAGTCCAGAGCCCCACACCTTAACCATTGAACTACCAACTTCTAGTTTCTGTCAGGGAAATTGTCATTCAGACTGCTCTGCCAGAAACCTTGGTGGGCACATTAGTGACATAAGAAGTCAGGTGCCAGGGTATAGCAGGCTGATTCTGGGCACCACATGGCATCATGGTGGTGTTGCAGGTGGGCCATTATAAGCTAGAGAGATCCAGTCCCCACCTAAGGTGCAGTCATCAGCAATGACTAATTGAGTGAACACTGGAAAGACGGAAGGAAAAGTTTTGATACTGAAGAGATAGATACTCAGAAGTAAGGTGTGCTGATAGAGGTAGGTCAGAGATGAGTTCAAAGTCAGTTCCTGTTTGAAAGTCAGAGAATTAGCAGCCTTATGCATGGAGGGGCTGAATTTGTATGTGTAATGAGGAGGAGAGAGACTTTCTTAGGGATTGTTGGGATCCTTCTTGTCAGTTGTATAACTATAGATTGCAAAGTTTTTCTGCCTCTATGCCCGGATGCTTATATCTGTTTTCGTTTAGTTTTGTTTTTAATTAACCTGGAGGAGGAGAGAGACAAGAACACTAACATTTTATCGAATTTCTTTGCCAGATACCTTATAGTAAATTATCTTAATCCACAGCAGTCTTGATAGGTTTAGTTTCCTGATTTTACAGATAAGGAAATCAAGGCTGAGAGAGGTTAAGTAACCAAGCTGAGTTCTTTCAAGATATGGCAGAGCTAGAATGCTGCAAACCAGGTCTTTCTGAATCCATAACCCACACGCTATTCACCATGCAATATTACTTCCCAGTGCAAAAGGCTAACAGGAGTCAATTTCTTTCTTTCTTTCTTTTTTCTTTTCTTTTTTTTTTCTTTTTTCTTTTTTCTTTTTTTTTTTTTTTTTGAGACAGGGTCTCGCCCTGTTGCCGTGGTTGCAGTGCAGTAGTGCAAACATGGCTCCTGGGCTCAAGCGATCCTCCCACCTCAGCCTAGTAGCTGGGACTTGGAGGCACACACCACCATGCCCTGCTGATTTTTTTTTTTTTAGTTTTTGTAGACATGGGGTTTACCTATGTTGCCGAGGCTGGTCTTGAACTTCTGGGCTCAAGCAATCCTCCCACTTTAACCTTCCCAAATGCTGGGATTACCGGGGTGAGCCACCACACCCAGCCAAGAGTCAAATTCTGAATGTTGCTTTATTCCAGATTCGAGTGCACCGTAAATTTGCTGTGGAGGAGGGCGACCACCTCACTATGCTCAACGTATATGAAGCATTTATCAAAGTAAGCACAACTACTGCTTGAAGTGCAGCCTCAACACACCACCCTTTGGAGGTGATCTAGGAGGGCAGATCCCAGACGTTCAGTTCGTAAGGGAATGGCCAAGAGAGCCCTTGATTTTCCTATTAGATTTATTGCCAGTACTTCTAACTGGTGAGTCGGGCTTTCTGCCTGAGTTTGTGGTGAGGTATTGCTGAGAAGAACACGGGAATCATTCATTGCTTTCCCTTGCTTGGAGATATGGTACACTAGTGGCAGGCCAGTGGCCCAGCCTCACGTCATCTCATATCCACTGTGTAGTAGACAGAAAGGCAACATTTGAATAGGAAGTTCTGTTACATTTTCTGCCAGGTGAATGAGGCTGAGAGCAACTTGTAGTCCTGGGTTGAATCTTCAAAGCTGTCCCAGCTGCCATGAGGAGACATTTAGTTGAGATCTGTGCATATTCACCTATCCCATCCATATTTAGCTATAAGTGATGTTAATTTTTTATTGTTAATATTCTTTAAAACTAAGCAAATAATACAGCTTAAAGTTCTCATGAAAAATTGTTAATAAAGGTGATGAAAATGATGAAAAAAAAAACCTTACATAAAAGAAAGGGTATAATATTTCAGATTTTTAATATTCGTTTCTTAAATACTCTTTTAGAAGTGAAGAAATACTAAATTTTTGTTTACCAGTGATTTGAGGAAGATTATTCAGTTGGCGAAAAGTTTTCAGAAAAAAGAAATTCACCTGTTTTTGAGACTTATGGCTTAAATCAGTTAAAATTCATTTGTACAGGCACAATGTATCATCTGCAGTCTGAAGCTTTCTCTACTGGTAGAAAGTGGGTATAGGTCTACATTGTATTATTTTATGGTTGCCTTCTTGGAATATCTTCTATTAATTACATTTTCTTTTTTAAAGCACTTTAACTTACAGTATAATTTCAGAGGTACATTTCCACAGCAATAATTTAAGACATAATGATCATACTTATGAATGGAGAAAAAATTAAATACTATTGATAGAAAAATCATGCTTTGGGGACAAATAATAGTAATTTGTAAATTATTTCTACATTGGCAAGTGTCATATTGTTGGCTTCTAGTATAATAAAGTGATACATTCAAGCATGCCAAAGAAGAAAAGTTGATTTACAAAGAACCACATGGAGAAGTGGTTCTTTCTGTTAGTTCACATCTCATGAAGGTATTTAAGATTGAAACTGTCTCTGCGTGTCATTAAGTTCTCATTTGCCCTTTAGTGTAAAGAGTGAGGTTGCAGAGCAATCAGATGTGTGCAAGGGTGTTAACATCTGTTTTGAGAGATGGGGCCAGTTCCCATCTTTAGATCTTATGCCATTGAACAGCACGTGGGGGAAGAGAGAAGAATGATCTTTACAACATAGCCTTAGTCGAGAACATGTCTGTTTTCTAACTCCCTCTCTCTGGGTTGTTCTGTAGCACAATAAGAACTCTCAATGGTGTCAGGAACATTTCCTGAATTACAAGGGTCTTGTCAGAGCTGCGACTGTAAGAGAACAATTGAAAAAGCTTCTTGTCAAGTTTCAAGTGCCCAAGAAGTCTAGTGAAGGTGAGAAGAAACTGTCCCAGCTGGTGACTTCCCTTGCTTCATTCTGTTGAGTTGTCTTCCTAAAGTTCTCATGCTGGGCTGGTGCGAGGCAGCGTGGCGTGCTCTGTACCAACACTGGGTTTTATATTTTGAGTTGCCTGCATCTATGAAAAGCTGAAGGTCAAGTTGCATGTTTTTTCCAAAGAGGTCCATTTTTCTTTCTGATGGGCATTCTTACTAAAGGAATTTCATAGCCCATGACAATACTTAAGAATCACTAACAGTCACATCAGTGCACATCATGTCATTGATTTTCCCATGTAGGCTTTGCAAGAAAAATTACTTTTTGGTCAGTGATATTAGTAGCTATTACATAAAAATTAAATTTTATTTTCAAAGACAAGTATTGTTAAAGCAAGTGCTGGGTATTTAGCCTAGGCAGTCGCTAAGGGTAAGGCAGAAAAGTTCTATGTAAGACTTAGTCTCTGGCCTCTAGCAGTGACAGTGACTACTATTAATCAGGGACATAGTAGGTTACACTGTGGTAGGGGTTCTCCAAATATTCTCTTGCTCAATCTCGCACTCTGTGAGGTGTCGGTAATATTATCCTCATTTTACAATTAGTTATAAGATCATAGGGAGAAGTTAGATTAAATTCAGGACAACGCAACTGGTAAGGAGGAGAGCCAGATCTGTATGTGGCTCTGAAGTCTATGCTTTTAAGGAAGTAACACACCCGCCTCAGCAGTCAGCCTGAAAGCCTACTGTGTGCCAGGTACTCAGCCACATCCTCAGCACCATTAGTACTTGGTAACATTTCCTGAGTGCTTATAAGTGGCTAGACAGTGCTCTGAGTGTTCCATGTGTTTATTAATTTAATGCTCACAACAATGCTATGAAATGTGTGCTCTTTTCCCCACCTTATAGTTGAGAAAAGCGTGGCTTAGAGGTAAAACGTAACTTGCTGAAGTCACACAGTGAGTCAGAACTTGAGCCCAGGTGGTTCCATTTCAGTCTTCTTTTGTCTTTATACTAAGAGGAAGTAAACAATGACGGAGTCTTGGCTTCTACTCTAAGGGAACAGTGCAATGAAGGGAGAGATTCATATGGATAGACAAAGTACTGAGACTATCAGTCCTCTTAGAAGTTAAAGTAGTAGATACTTTAGTAATCATAGAAGACATGCTGGCAAATGTGGAAGGAATGCCAGGAAGAAGGAATCCAGAGAGGGCTGGCTTGGGAAGTCTTGCAGCTTCCTTGAGGTGTGGTGGGAGTCCGGTCAAGCTTTGGGGTCTGGTTGAATTAGAGAATGGTGGCAAAGAGCACTCTAGGGAAGGAGGACTGGAGACAAGTGCTTGGAGTGAGGAGTATGTGAGACGCTCAGAGAATATTTGATGGGTGAATACACTCACGAGAGAGGGAAGAGTTGAAACCTGGGCCATTGAGCCATGTTGGAGTCATTGATAGAAACAGGACACTTAGAAGGAGCACCCAGTTGGAGAGCAGCTGGTCAAACGCCTGTCACCCAGCAGGTAGATGACAGCCGTACTTCAGCAATTGGTGTTCTTCACCTGTGTTTCATTATCAGACCCCTGCCCAGGAGAAAAGTTAAATTTAAATTCTACCCAGCCTGAGAAATTAAATACTAAGGAATAAGATTTTGTAGGGTAGGATTGAGCTTTGGAGGGCCACAGGCCATTGTGGTGTCTAAGATACTCCTCTACCCTTGCCTCCAAGAACCAGTTTCCACCCCTTTGGAAGTGATATCACCCCTGTTTAGAGTGCATATTTTACATGGAAATTTCTTATGGACAATAGGAGAGAAGAGACTGGATATTGGATTAGATTATATTTAGACATATAGATTTGAGATTTATCAGCTTAGTGCTTAGGAACAATAAAGAAAATCATGAAGACTAAATAAATTACATGTATATTTAAAACATCTAAGTGTTAAAAAATAGAAAGCAATTAGTGAAAGATACTTTCAGCAGTCATGAGATAAATAATAAAGATTAAAAACTTTATTATAGAATGATTTTATTTAATATATTTAGGAAAAAATAGTTTTCAGGTTGATAAATGGGCTAAGGATTAGAACAAAAAATTCACAAAAGAAGAAATATGCCGATAGTAATCAAATAAATGTAATATAAAAGAAGGTAACCCTTTTTGCCAAAACATTGCTAGTAAGAATGCAGTGAAATTGCCATTTTTATGTATTGTTGATGGCTTTGGAAATAGTACCACCTTTAGGGAACTTACTTACCAACATGCTATATTCCACTGGATCTAAGATACCATCATGTGTAAGAAACATTGTTATTTTGTGTATCACCAAGGAAAAAAAAATGCTGCCAGTTATAATTGTAAAATGCTATCCTAATTTCAGTGAATTAAAGTTAGAAAGAGTGAGTCTTAAAATGATGAGATGTGATATGTCATTAACCATAAAAATATTAGCCTCTTGCACAACAATTTGGAATGTATCCTATGGACATCATCTAATAGTGGGGAAGCTTTATTCATGGAAGATGTTAGCTGTAGCAATAGAAACACCAAATAAAATGGAACATTTGAAAAATTTGAAGAATTACTTCAATTTTTAAACACTAGCTCATAACCACAGAAGTAACATTGTATAGTATTTCCAGTTTGTGTTTTATAGGAAGAGCATCATTGCCATATGACACTGTTTTACAAAGGAGTTCTGAGGTCACTGACCAGCCTGCAGAGCAGCACTCAGGTTCTGGTGCCCAGCCATGGTCCAGTCATCTGTGGCTTAGGGGAGGTTGGAGGGGTCCCAGGTTCAAGGAGCAGACCAGCATTGTTCTCAGCAGCAGTTGTGGGGAGTGGGACCTCCTTAGATGGTGCTGGGGCAGGCATCCAGCATCGGGAAGGGTAGGGCTGGAGCCACTTCAGGAGAGGGTTTCGAGGTGGCTTGAAGCAGCCTGGGGTGGTGCTGGGAGTGGATCCTGTGCGTTAGAGCACACGGAGCATAGGGCAGGCAAGGGTTTCACCCGCCTCTCTGTTGGCTGCCTATGTAGGTGACCCGGATCCGGTTCTGAGGTGCATTGTCTCCGGCTTCTTCGCCAATGCAGCGAGGTTTCATTCTACTGGAGCTTATAGGTAACACGATACTTGGTGAAGTCATTTGTTAAAGGAACAATCTTACAAATGACCCAAACCCCACAGAAAGCTGTGCAGAGATAGTAATTGCATAATTATTTGTAATTTCTACCATGTCTCCTTCCAAAACTGAGTTGAGGTTAGTGACATAGCTTTAAGCAAAATATCTTGACTTTCTAAAAATGATTCTCACATATTCAGCTCATCTATATGTTGTATGTTTTAGAAGGATGACAATTAAACATCTTGAGGCTGGTAATATTTCAATTCTAATGATAGAATAATATGACCTGAAGAAACCATTAAAAATAATGTTTCTCGGAGAAGTTATTTTACATTTGGCTAGTTTATTATGTCTTTAGAGGTCTGCAGGACTGAAGTCCCCTCCCACCCTGGTATAGTGTGGCCATGTCTGGTGTCTTTGGAGGTAGCCAGGTGTTTCTCATGTGCTGGATGTGCCTCCTGCCACATAACCTGATTCTTCCAGTTCCATTTTCTAGGCATAGGAAACCACTCATTGATGCCTTCCTAATGGTCTTTAGTATATTCAAATGCAGTGAAAATGAAAACTAAGCATAGCTTAGGCATATTGTAACCTGTCAGCATCATGATTCTCCAAACTAATCATTCCAGTGCTTTGAATTGTTACTTTTACTGTCTTTTCTGTCTTTGGCTCATTTTAGTTTCATAACCTCACTGTAGCCTGTTAAAAGTGTAGCTGTCATCATTTTCTGTTCTTTAATAAGAACACTCCAAAGAATTTCTCCCCAGGTCTTCTATGTATTATTTTGTCATAATTTTTTTTTTCCCTGAGAAGATATTACTGCCCTGTTATCTTGAGGTCAGCCAAGATATACTGTGTCCTGGGCTCCTGTTAATGAGTCCAGAGTTGCACTGAGCCTTTTTTAATTTTGGCAGCCAGATCTGCTCCATCTAGTATCCTAGTAGCCGACTATTGGAACTGCAGGATAGCACTTTACATTGATCTCTAGTATGTTCTCTTTGTTACTCCAGGCATGTTGTAGCCTGTCAGTATCGTGATTCATTTGCCCATTGTATGAGCTCACCTCCCCACCCTGAGTTGTCTGTATTTGAGGCAATTCATCCATGTGGAGGCGACCCCCGCAGTGGCCTGAGATCTTCCCTAAGGAGTGCTGCCAGCTTGTCATCTTGATTGCTCCCACTCTCCTGGAGAGTTAGCAGTTTTGACTAGTGTTTGGAAAATTCTTTTTATCAGTGTCCTCAGCAACAATGTGGGCTACTTAAGAGGTTCCAGGCTAGTCATTCCTTTGAGACAACATTTAGTGTTGATCAGCTCACCACCACCTGGTAGGACAGCCCAGGACCCCAGGACACTGGCTTTATTACAACGCTGACGAGAGTGCTCCGTCACAGCACTTGAAGCACTTCCCCCAAGAAACAGATCATTATATGGAGTTGGAATTGGAAGTACTATTTCAGAGAAATTAATAGTCCAGTATTGAGCTTTCTTTTTTTTTTTTTTGAGATGGAGTTTCGCTCTTGTTGCCCGTGCTAGAGTGCAATGGGGTGATCTTGGCTCATCGCAACCTTTGCCTCCCGGGTTCAAGCGATTCTCCTGCTTCAGCCTCCCGAGTAGCTGGGATTACAGGCATGTGCCATCACACCCAGCTGATTTTGTATTTTTAGTAGAGACAGGGTTTCTCCATGTTGGCCAGGCTGGTCTTGAACTCCTGACCTCAAGTGATCTGCCCGCATTGGCCTCCCAAACTGCTGGGATTATGGGCATGAGCCACCACGCCTGGCCGTGAGCTTTCTTTTTTCATTATCATTACGTCCCCCTATAGTCATTATCTTTAGTATTTAACTTTGCTTTTTAGATTATAGAAGAAATCACGTGTATTATTTCCATTCCAAAGGAAATTGTTTTGAAAGATCACCTGCAGAAGATACACATAAACATAGGCAGAGCATTTTATTCCTAAATGTTTTTTCTGAGTGTCCACATGTTGCTTTTCTCCTCTTCGCTTTTTCCACATGATTTATTCTTGACTTCTGGGGTGGCAGCCAGGAGAGGGATCAAGAAAGGTTGCGAGAGAAGGTGGAGATAATTGTTTTGCTTGTGGCAAGTTCAGTCTGCATGCTTTTTTGGTAATATTAAAAATATCTGTGGGAAAATCTTGCTATAAGTATTTAAAATGTGCTTCAGACAAAATTCTTCTGTGTTCCAAGGACCATCCGTGATGACCATGAGCTGCACATACACCCTGCATCAGTCCTCTATGCAGAGAAGCCGCCTCGCTGGTAAGTGCGTCCTGCTGCTTAGCCTGTGCCAGCTTTGAGCAGGGCCATGTTCTTGTTTTTCTCCTGTACGTGTTTCTTGACATTGCCTCTAGAATTTCTGCTCTGGGCTGGGCGTGGTGGCTCACACCTGTAATCCCAGCACTTTGGGAGGCCAATGCAGGCAGGTCACCTGAGGTCAGGAGTTCAAGACCAGCCTGGCCAACATGGTGAAACCTCGTCTCTACTAAAAATACAAAAATTAGCCAGGTGTGATGGGTGCGTCTGTAATCTGAGCTACTTGGGAGGCTGAGGCAGGAGAATCGCTTGAACCTGGGAGGCAGAGGTTGCAGTGAGCTGAGATCACACCACTGCACTCTAGCCTGGGTGAGAGAGTGAGACTCCATGTCAAATAAAAAAAAGAAGAGAGAATTTCTGCTCTGGCAAAGAGCTTCTTAAGCAAACAGTGATGTTTGTCTACTCACTCATCCACTCAGCAAACGTTCATTTTCACCCACTGACTGGATGCTTAGCCCTGCACGAGGCACAGCTATGCAGAGATGAATTGGGATCCCAGCTCACGGTTCTTTTTTTTTTTTTTTTTTTTGAGACAGAATTTCGCTCTGTCACCCAAGCTGGAGTGCAGTGGCACTATCTTGGCTCACTGCAACCTCTGCCTCCCAGGTCCAAGTGATTCTCCTGCCTCAGCCACCTGAGTAGCTGAGACTATAGATGTGTGCAATCATGCCTGGCTAATTTTTGTATTTTTAGTAGAGATGGGGTTTTATTGTGTTGGCCAGGCTGGTCTCCAACTCCTGACCTCAGGTGATCCACCCACCTCGGCCTCCCAAAGCTCTGGGATTACAGGATGAGCCACTTTACCTGGCCCCAGCCCACAGTTTTGACATAGAGACAGACACAGAGTCAACTACCTTAGGGGAAGGGCTTTACTAGCGGCATGGATAAAGTGCTGGGCTCGGCACATCATGTGCCAGTGAGAGTCAGGGCAGGCTTCATGGAGGAGATAACGTTCATTCTGAACCTGGAAATGAGTGTTCAGGCAGAAAGGACCCGGAGGGCATTCCAGGTAGAGAAGTAGCAGGGGCAGAGCCATGGAACATAAAGGAACCTCATGTGTTTGGGAAATGAGGAATCATTGGTATGGGTGGCCCATGCAACGGTGCTGCTCTGTAACACTGCCTGGGAAGAAGGAGGTAAGCACAGAAGTCTAGAGTAGGCCTTTAGACATCTTTATAGCATTTCAATGGTTAAGTTTATGTTTGTCCAATTGAATAATAAAAATTGGGGGCTTATATTTTTCTTGTTTATAATTTCATTTTTCTAGAATTCATTTATATTGTATTTTACCAATAAAAAGTACTGATTAAAAGTACTCATCAACCATGGATTGGATTTTGTTTTTTTTTGAGACAGTGTCTCACTCTGTTTTTCTGAGGCAGTGTCTCAATCTGTTGCCCAGTGGTATGATCTTGGCTCACTTCAACCTCCGCCTCCGGGGTTCAAGTGATTCTCCTGCCTCAGCCTCCCGAGTAGCTGGGATTACAGGTGCATGCCACCACGCCCAGCTAATTTTTGTATTTTTAGTAGAGACGTGGTTTCGCCATGTTGGCCAGGGTGGTCTCAAACTCTTGACCTCAGGTGATCCGCCCACCTCAGCCTCCCAGAGTGCTGGGATTACAGGCGTGAGCCCGTATCTGACCGTGCCTGGCCCAGATTGGAAATTTTAAAGACAACAACAACTTTTCCTTCTCCAGTTTGAAGATGGGGAAGCCCTGGGAAAAAGGGTGGGGTATGTGTGAAGAGAGGGAGAGAAGATAGCGGTAGATTTGAAGGCAAGAAGGTCTGTGGTCAAACACTTTGTACCCTAGAATTGCGACTTTCAAAGTGTGGTCTCCAGCCCAGCATCAGTATCACCTGGAAACTTGTATGAAATGCAGCTTCTCAGGCCATGCCAAGTCCCATTCAATCAGAAACTGGACTAGAGCCTAGGACTCCATTTTAACAAACCCTCCAGATGTTTCTGTTGGGCAGTAAAGTTTGAGTTCTTTAACAAGCCCTCCTGATGTTTCTGTTGGGCAGTAAAGTTTGACTTCTATTTCCCTAGACCAAGGAATCAGATTTATGCTGTAGCCAGTGCAGACCTACAAGTTTCTTAGGTTGAAAGCACCTTGGTCAGTTCTGGGTTTAGAAATGTTACCCAGTGACCACACTAATGTGGTCAGGATAGGCACACTCGTGTGCAGGATAATTTGAAGAGTGCCCACGCCTGTCATCTCAGCACTTTTGAGAGGCTGAGGCTAGAGGATTGCTTGAGGTCAGGAGTTCAATACCAGCCTGGGTACCATAGCCAGACCTCAACTCTCAAAAAAAAAAAAATTAGCCAGGCATGGTGGCACATGGCTGTAGTACTAGCTACTCAGGAGACTGAGACAAGAGGATCGCTTGAGCCCAGGAGGCTGAGGCTTCAGTGAGCCATGATTGTACCACTGCACTCCAGCTTGGGTGACAGAGCGAGACCCTGCCTTTAAAAAAAAATTATTTTTTAAATCAAGAGAGATGCAAAACCTCAGTTTTAGATCCTATTTTTGCTGACTTTTGGGTGGTTAAATTTGGGAGTTGCTTAGAAGAGAAAGGCTTTTCTTTTTCTTGCTTCATTCCTAAGGAGCTCTGAAGGGCAAAGAAAGGTTGGGGAAATAGAGCCAGCCTGAGGCCACGCCATACCATTCAGGTAGCAAAGAAAGTGCCCCCCCACCCCCACCCCCATCACGGCCTCTTTGCAGGGGGGCCCTCCTTTTTCCTTTCACCAGCCGAGATTCACTTACTGGTTTTTGAGG
This sequence comes from Symphalangus syndactylus, assembly GCF_028878055.3. Lineage (NCBI taxonomy): Eukaryota > Metazoa > Chordata > Mammalia > Primates > Hylobatidae > Symphalangus > Symphalangus syndactylus. The sequence goes on along the minus strand of NC_072446.2, from coordinate 33,514,293 downwards.
GGTGGGGAACCGCGGTGTGGCTGGCTGGTATGTTTATAGTTACGCGGGAAGCCCTGAATCAGCACTTCGGATGTTTCAGAAACTAATATCTACTCATATGCACACCTAAAATCAGGGGACTGGATGTTACGCTCTTGGCTCTTTGGTTGTCTATTACCTGAGCCTCAGAAACATTTTTTCCCTTAAATAAAGGTATAATTTATTTACAGTGCAAGATGAGTTTTGACAAATGTGTATACCCATGTAACCTGGACCCACATAAGTTATACAATATTGTTATCATTTTAGAAAATTCTTTTGTGTCTCTTTACAGTCAGTTCCCAGCCTCTTTCAGAATCAGGCAAGTCTTTGTCTCTATTTCTGCATTTGCTAATAAAGTCATTAGGCTCAGTTCAGAGTTCTGTAAATGCAGATCAAGGATCCAGAAAGGTCCTTCGCGGATAACTGAGATGTCCCAGAAGTCATTTAGGATTTAGAGTATTATCTGAAAAATGGACACACCATTACCCAGCACCTAGGTCTTGAGGCTGTGGTGAGCAACATAAATGCATATGTTTAGCACAGTGTCTGGCACATAGAGTAGAACCTGTTAAAGGTTAAAGGAAACAGCATGTCTAACTATGGTTCCTGACTGTCATCACAAGAGGGGGAAATTAGCTCATGTTTCTTTCTCATTTCAGGGTTATCTATAACGAAGTTATACAAACCTCCAAGTATTACATGAGAGATGTGACTGCCATTGAATCGGCCTGGCTGTTGGAGCTGGCTCCACACTTTTATCAACAAGGAACGGTAGGAATGAACTGAGCCTGTGCCCCAGCCACCTGTTCGCAGCCTCTCCATATTTTTAAATAACACTTTTTTTCTCCAATTTAATGCTCTATGTGTGTTCCCCCTAGTGGTGCATAGGGTGGAAAGGCCATTACCATATCCCCAAAACATTCTGGGAAAGCACTCTAGCTTTTAATTCATAGTGAAGTGCAATTAAAAATAAATCCCCCTAACGTCATAAGAAAAAAAAAAAGGTACCACTTTCTTTCTCCTTTTGCTCTTCCAAACTTTTTTTTTTTTTTTTTTTGAGACAGAGTCTCGCTCTGTTGCCCAGGCCGGAGTGCAATGGCGTGATCATGGCTCACTGCAAGCTCCGTTTCCCGGATTCAAGCAATTCTCCTGCCTTAGCCCCCATGTAGCTGGGATTACAGGTGTGTGCCACCATGTCTGGCTCATTTTTTTTTCTTTTTCTTTTTTTTGAGACAGAGTTTCATTCTTGTTGCCCAGGTTGGAGTGCAATGGCGCGATCTTGGCTCACTGCAACCTCCGCCTCCTGGGTTCAAGCGATTCTCCTGCCTCAGCCTCCCGAGTAGCTGGGATTACAGGCATGTGCCACCACGCCCGGCTAATTTTGTATTTTTTAGTAGAGACGGGGTTTCTCCATGTTGGTCAGGCTGGTCTCAAACTCCCGACCTCAAGTGATCCGCCCGCCTCAGCCTCCCAAAGTGCTGGGATTATAGGCTTGAGCCACCACGCCCAGCCTTTTTTTGTATTTTTAATAGAGACAACAGTTTCACCATGTTGGCCAGGCTGGTTTCAAACTCCTGGCCTCAAGTGATCCACCCACCTCAGCCTCCCAAAGTGCTGGAATTACAGGTATGAGCCAGCAGGCCTGGCCTGAGCTTATTAAAAAAAATTTTTTTAAGGATGGGGTTTCACTATGTTGCCCAGACTAGTCTTGAATACCTGGGCTCAAGTGGTCCTCCTGCCTTGGTCTCCCAAATTGCTGGGATTACAGATGTGAGCCACCATGCCCACCAGTTCGTTTTTTATTTTTATTTATTTATTTTTGAGACAGAGTCTTGCTCTGTCATCCTGGCTGGAATGCAGTGGCATAGTCTCAGCTCACTGCAGCCTCCGCTTCCCAGGTTCAAGTGATTCTCCTGCCTCAGCCTCTCTAACAGCTGGGATTACAGGCGCGTGCCACCACGCCTGGCTAATTTTGGTATTTTTAGTAGAGACAGGGTTTTGCCATATTGGCCAGGCTGGTCTTGAACTCCTGACCTCTGGTGATCCGCCCGCCTTGGTCTCCCAAAGTGCTGGGATTACAGGTGTGAGCCACCATGCCCAGCTCCTTTTTTAAAAGGGTTACAGCTCTGTGCTGTTTGTTGCCTGGAAATACTTGCTTTACATATTTTGCCCAAGTTTACTGTTGTTTACAGCAGAAGGGAAAGTCTGAAACGTTTTTCTCCATTAGGGCCAGAATTGGACTACACAGTGTTTCCAAAGCAATACTTGAATTGATTGCCACATTTAAAAATTGGGAGATTTCATATTAAACATGAATTTCTGGTTTCTCTTGAAAGACATGTTTAGTCTGGCAACACTAGGCTTGAGTTCCTACGTGGTGGCACCACAGGGGCTTAGGGGTGGCTGCCTGCTGTCAGTGACATCGCCAGGTGCCATAGTCCCACGTCACTTGCTTACTTGCCTGCTCCACTCTTGGAGACATTTGAATTTGTGACCCTGTAAATGGAAGAATCTCCTCATCTCTCCCGCTCCAGCAAAGTCAAGGGAAATTGCCCTCTCAAAATTTTATAATATTTAATTTTTATCTAATCAAACAAAAACCATTTCATACCTTTATAGTTCTTCACACATCCCAATTCAGATATTTCAGCTAGAAAGCAGATCAGCCTGCAGGGACTGATAAAAATGCAGAGTGTGTTGTCTTTGCTGAATTAGGTTGATAAGAATAAACCTGGTGAAAGAAAGGCTTTTCCTTCAAAACCTCTCAGGTGGAAAGCAGCAGACTTCAGGAGTCAAGAGAAGGGATCAGAAAGGTAGAGGTTGAAAGAGGAATAGTGCAGTGGTCAAAATGCCTGTTAAAGTAAGAAGATGCAGACAGCCAGAGAAGGATAAGCCTGAAATTGTCTTGGATTCATTTAGACTCTTGGAAACAGAATTAGCCCAGAAGCTGAGTCATTTTTCCCTTCTCAGCTCAAAATTCCAGTTTCTTTAGGTCAAACCCACAAAGTTAAAGAGCAAATAGCTTCAGAAGTTTGAAGAAAATGACAAGCCCAAATTTTGGTCTCTTCTCTCCGAATGGCTTTTTTATTTTTAAGCCCATCACCTCCACTGTCATCGGAGTATTTTTAGAGAGGCTGGGACAGACCTTTACAAATCACCTAGTGCGGCCGACCACAGTGGCTCACACCTGTAATCCCAGCACTTTGGGAGGCTGAGGTGGGTGGATCACATGAGGACAGGAGTTCGAGACCAGCCTGGCCAACATGGTGAAACCCCGTCTCTACTAAAAATACAAAAATTAGCTGGGCATGGTGGCATGTGCCTGTAATCCCAGCTACTTGGGAGGCTGAGGCAGGAGAATCACTTGAACCCAGGAGGTGGAGGCTGCAGTGAGCCGAGATCACGCCACTGCACTCCAGCCTAGGCAACAGAGCAAGACTGTCCCCCCACCAAAAAAAAGAAATCACCTAATACAACAACCTCATTGTATAACGATCGTCCCCAAACCACAGAGAAACTTGTGTTGTTTCTTAACTATATAGTCCAAGGGCACTTCTATTATTAACGTGTCCAAAGCAGATTGATTTCTCAAAGAACCTCCAGATCTGCAGGGCTTGCCCATGTATGGTAGATGTTCCTTTATTGAACACAGTGCAGCACCTCGCAGCCATCCACAGCCCACAGATCATTCACGGCTGTGTTCTGGCACCTTTGGAGACTTTCCATCACTGCTGTTTTTTGGAATGTTGCTCTCACCCTGTGTGGAGGCCTGAAATGGTTCAGAGTCAGCTTTATTTATATTCAACATTCTTCCCAGAAACAAGCACCAAAAATGGCCCCACAGGCATAATGGCGTCATCTCCCATCCCCAAGCTAAGGCCGTGGATATCTAACATTAGCTGTAGGGGTTATATCAGGTGACGTGTAGAGAGAAGAGAATTCAGAGAAATTCAGCAAGACCTACAGCTAGACAGGGGAAGAACAGGGTGGCCTATTCAGAGATTTGCCTTCTGGCTTTTAAATTATTTTTCCTTATTCTCAGAGATATGTTCATTATTAGGGAAAACCCTTTAACGTGGCCTTTGCAAGAGCCTGTAGTGGTCCTCCCTCAGGTGTAAGCAGATGGAAAGTCTGAGTTCTTGTAGCTCTTTTAGACCTGGCTCCTGTTCGCTCTGTTGTCTCTCACGTCATACCTGGTGGTGCGCTGTCTTCGTTCACGCCCTCCGTTTTTTCAGGGCTTGCAGTTCTCTGTGGGGGCGATGCAGCGTGATGTTGTGAGGCCATGTGGCTGTGCTAAGAAGTGGGCACACCAGCTCCGGAGCAGTCGGGGTGGGCATTCTCATGTGAGGCTCTCACCGTGTGTTAGTTGGCACGGCTCCAGGATCTCTTGGTTATTGATGATTAGTAATGGGCTGTCGGGTATATCCCAGTTGATGAGTGGAGGGAGGTCTTTCATTAAAAGCTTATATTTACACACTCTGCCTCAAAGCCATATTTAAAGATTTCTGCCACTTTTGGCTTTGCTTTAGAATGTAAAAAGTACTTCATTTTTCAATCCTATTATCTGATGCCTATGATTATAATATTGTGCTTCATGTTATTTATAATGGTAGAAAGTGACATTTCTGGGGGAAAAAAAAGTGTCACTAGGAGGTGTCCTTTCTGTCTTCCCAGCAAGCTTGTACCCTCCATGTGGGCAGAGGCCGTGTCTTTATCTCCATCCTTGAGCATGGGTACCTGGCGTGTTGAGATGCTTGGTGAATTGACTTCCTTGTTCCTAAAGAGAGGATACTTTTTCTTGACTATTGTCAGGAACTTCCTGGAGATTTGAGGTCACTTCCAGACTGAGCCCAGTCTCCTGAGCACAGTTGTCTGGCTGCGGTGCTGTCCTCTAAGCTGGGGCAGAGGGAGAGCCGTGTCTCAAAAAGAAAACCTTTCCTTGACAGCTTCCGCAGAGCCCTGTATAACCAGCTTCAGCTGCTGTGGCTTGGGCCTCGGGTTGCTGGCAGCTGAATTAAGATCGGCTTCTTCATTGGCCACTTGGGCTTTTTCCTTCCAGGCTATTTCATGAACAGCTCAGCATTTACTGGGAAGGTGTGGACCAGATGGAAGATTTGATGTGGTCATTCATATGGGGATTATGTTGCAGTCTAGTTTCTTTGTCTAATCAACCCCAACTGTAGTGTCTTCTCTTCTGTTGCAGCACCTGTCTCTGAAAGCCAAAAGGGCCAAGGTCCAGGACCAGTGAGGGGAGCCCACAGCCGCGGCTGCAGTGACTGCTGGTGTCCTCTCCTCCATGCTGCTGACCCTGGCCCCAGGTGGGGTGAGCTGGCACCAGCTCCTGTGGAATGTTTGGTTGCTCTGAAGGGGGCTGCGGCCTGTTCATTAGTCCTTTCTTCCCGCTGCCCACAGCATTTGCATCCTTGCTGGGATCCTGGAGGACTTTGTGCATGGGCAGGCATCCTTCTGTGCTGCAGCGGGCAGAGTGGGAGTTGGCTCACTCAGCATGCTCACTGACCCAGCATGCCACTTCCAGCAGGCACGCAGTCCTGGCCCAGCTCTATGGGAAACAAGGAGGAAAGTTAGCCACTAAAGGCCGAAACACCATGTGGGGTGGACAGAGGGTTTGCTGGGCTGGCTTTGCTTTCCCTGCTGGGGCCACGGCTGTGTTAACCAATGAGGTCCGCTGCCAGGTGTGAACAAGCGTGTCTCTACGAAGGAACGAAACATTGGGGATCTCTGCCGAAACCACCAAGGGGCATGTCTGATGGGCACAGGGGCTCCCAAACCCAGTGGCTTCTGTCTGTCCTCAGCCCTTGTCCCTGTTTATCTGCAGCCAGGAGACTTGCAAGGGATTGGTGATTGACAGAGAGGACTCGTGCGCTGTTTTGTGTTAGCCGAGGATTTGTTTCACAAGTGGGCTTAGCGTCTTCTCAGAGTGCAGTGCCAGGTCCTGGTGCCACGCTAGCTGAGCACTCAGGAGAGTTCATCAGCTCGGATCCCACAGGGCCTCCTCTTTAGCAGGAATTCACAACAGTTTGGATGCCCTAAACTTCTGTAGCTCAGGAGCATCACTGGTGTATTTGTTTTTTGTTTGTTTGCTTGGGTTCTTGCAAGAGTGCGCGGGGGTGGTTCTTCCAGCAGGCACTGGTTTTGTTGCCCCAGGGCTGCTTTGCTGTGATGATGATTGCATTTCAACACATGCCAGATGCAGATTTTTTCCCCCTTACTGTTTCAATGACCTTTATTTTAAAAACACATAGCTTGAAAATTTATTTTTGTACTGATATTAGTTTGGATGTGCCACTTTTGGCACCAAACGTGTATGTCATTTTTATTTCCATTTTATAAACATGTAAATAATAGTGATAACTTGTTAATAATAGTAAACCTTTCTACCTAAAGTAAATGTCTTCCCTCCCGCACCTGGTTCTCATGGTCTGTATGTTAAGATGTTCTAATGAATCGTTCGGAGTGAGGGCCTGACATGAGCTAAGAAACTTAATGCTGTGGCATACAGCAGCTTTGGGACCTCAGGGACACAGGAAGCCCCCTAAAGCAAGATGATGTGACTGAATGACCTCAAGACCTGATTAGAGTAAACTGTGGGATGTTTAAAAGAAGTCCCGGCCGGGCGCGGTGGCTCACGCTTGTAATCCCAGCACTTTGGGAGGCCGAGGCGGGTGGATCACGAGGTCAGGAGATCGAGACCACGGTGAAACCCCGTCTCTACTAAAAAAACACAAAAAATTAGCCGGACGTGGTGGCGAGCGCCTGTAGTCCCAGCCACTCGGAGAGGCTGAGGCAGGAGAATGGCGTGAACCTGGGAGACGGAGCTTGCAGTGAGCCGAGACTGCGCCACTGCACTCCAGCCTGGGTGACAGAGCGAGACTCCGTCTCAAAAAAAAAAAAAAAAAAAAAAAAAAAAAAAAGAAGTCCCAAAGAGGTGCTAATTCTTGCCAGTTTCCAACTGGGATCTTCCTGTAGACAGGTCAGAAACATTATTTTTCAAGTTTGGCTTTAGGACTGGGGCTGATCCTAAAAAGCTTATGTGGCGGTGGAAGGGGAAAGGTACAGGGTTCACACCCTCAGGTTGGAGACCAGAGTCCACCGGGAACCCGGACAATCTGGAGGGAGCACCCAGAGGCAAGCCTGTCCCTGCATGCTGCCTCTACCCCTGGGCGCCTGATCCTGAGCACGTGCCTCCCCTCTGTCCCTCCACCTCTCAGAAGACAGCCCTCCCCAGGGGACACCTCCCAGTGTTGTGTCCTGTGTTATGTCACAGTCTGTGATGGGTGGGACAGGTCCTTGCTGTCCGAAGCAACTGCAAAATCCTGGGCCCATGAGGAGGCCCCTTTACAGTAGGGGTGGTTAAGGCTGGGACCACACAACTCACCAGGGAGTGGGGCCCGGCCTGGGTGAGAGAGATGAGAGCTTTTGACTTTGTCTGTTGCAGGTCTGTGTCCCTGTTCCCATCGTCAGCCCACAGATGTGACAGCAGGGCCTAGTACCTCACAGACTGTCCCCCAGTACTTCCACAGAATTAGTCCCCTCGGGCTACACAAAGGTCTTCAGATACTGCTAGTGAAATTGCCTACAGCATTGCTGTGTCTTCCCTTTGGAGCAAGTGAGAGGGCAGAGAGAAGCTGGCACTGGAAAGCATGGAGGTGGTGGTGCCCTGTAGGCCCAGAGATGGCAGCTTTCTGTGTTGGTGGCTTGCAGAGACCCTGCCAGTTCTCTGCCATAGCTGGCTTCCCCGGGGGTTGGACGTTGTCATCACAGGGAGCCCCTGTTCAGCCAGTGCGCCGCTCAATCCAGCCAGCAAGCGTTGAGCCCTCAGGCCATGTGCATGGCACAAGGATGAGGTGGAGACACTTGACAGCAAGTAACCAGATGAGTGGACCAGGATGGAGCTGGGCGCGTGAGAAGGACAGGGTGGCAGGAGATGGCAGAGGTCCAGTAGGGGTTGTTAAGGCCAGGGCTATATCCACAGAGACTTCTCCATGACAAGATGCTTTCCTGGTGAAAGGACAGACTGCTCTCATGTTCTTCCCTGGCCATCCCCGCACTGCTGAGCATTTCACGTGGGCCATGAACTTGGAGAGCTGCCTAGTGCCCCAGCTCCATGCTCCCATCTCCACTGTTTCGTCCTGGTGTCAGCACAGCCTGCTACCAGTGCTGCTCCAGCTTCATGGGCTGGGCCCTGCCATTCAGTCCTGGGTTGTCCCCAGCACCCCAGCCCTGCCCTCAGCTCTGTTTTCCAGGGCCCAGGGCTGACAGTGTGGCTGACATATCTCCTAGCCTGAGCAAGAATGTCTGCTGCTGACCAGACGGAGGGTTGGGTGGCTGGGGGAGGGAGGTGCAGGCCAAGGGACCTAAATCTGGAAAACCACGAGACTCCGTCCTGGAGTCACAAGACTGGATGTCTGGCAGTGAGGCCTGGGAAGCTGTAAGTTGTGAAAGCCCCATCTCGGGTGGTTCTGGTGAAGTGGTGGGCTTGGGAATTCTGGGGACAGGAGTTGAAGATGTGAAGACATGCAGCCCAATGGACAGATAGCCCCCACTGGGGAGATCAGAGCTTCGAGATCAGAGCGTCAGGTCTGAGTGAAAGCTGATAAATTGTTTCTTCACAAGTGTGCTTAGACCCCAGCCCAATCCCTCTTACGTGTTTCCCCAGAACACAGATCTGTGGGGTTGGGATTCTTCCCCAGGCAGGTTGTGGCAGCAGGCATCAATGTCAGCTCACTATGAATTTTCCTGAGTCCTGCAAAAATGAGGAATGTGTAGTAATGAGCATTTTATAAAGCTTAAGTTTATTCTCTATAAAAGACCATCCTTTAGTGTTTTTTATTTTTTATTTTTTGAGTCAGAGTCTTGCTCTGTCACCCAGGCTAGAGTGCAATGGCATGATCTCGGCTCATTGCAACCTCCGCTTCCCGGGTTCAAGCGATTCTCCTGCCTCAGTCTCCCAAGTAGCTGGGACTACAGGCACCTGCCACCACACCCAGCTAATTTTTGTATTTTTAGTGGAGACAGGGTTTCATTGTGTTGGCCAGGCTGGTCTCGAACTCCTGACCTCAAGTGATCTGCCCACCTTGGCCTCCCAAAGTGCTGGGATTACAGGTATGAGCCACAGTGCCTGGCCATCCTTTAGTCTTTTCTTGGTGCTAAGATGCTTTTAGGAAACAATGCTGATAGTAGATGGTGGTTTTATTTTTTAATGTTTTCTTTGGAAAAATAAAATGTCAACAGTCGTTCATCTGTCACCCAATTAAAAACCAATTCAAAATGATGAAACAAAAACTGATTGATGTAATCCTCAAGTCTGGGAACTACTGGGTTGTGGCTGAGTGGGCCGGGCAGGGCATCTGGCAGCATCAGCACCAAGATCATCGTTCTGGGAAGTGGATCTGAACTGCCAAGCACCCACCTGGGTTTCAAGTGAACTTTGGTGCCGCTGGGGGACATTTTTGTCCCCTGGAAGAATTCGAGTTGGCAAGTCTCAGCCCCATATCCCTTCTTCACCTCAAGATAAGATCAGATATTTTCCACTCTCCAATGATTCATCTGAATTTTCTCCTCAGCCTTCTAATTTGTGATGAAAGAGGATGATGGAACTCTGGATTTCTCGTCAGTTTGATCTGTTGTTTTTTTTTTTTTCTTTTTTTCTGAGTCATTGGAACTGGAAATAGCCAATCAAATAATTGCACCAACAGCTGGCTACTGTGGATGACCAGGTGGAATTTGCGTGGCAGGCGGTCTGGAGAGGGCTTGTCCCTGGGTCCTCACAGTCATTGCTCCCTCCAGCAAGCAAGGATGACACGCTGATGTCTCTAGTGAATCCTGGCGGTGTTCCCTTTTGCACTCTTGGGTGGCATTGGACTTGCTGGAACAGGGCGTCTCCTTGCCTGCTTAAGCATGGACAAAGAGATGCCCAGCGCAGCGTTCCCCCAGGCCCTCTGGCACACATGGCCACCACTCCCACTTGTGGGTTCTCCTGAAGGCAATGAGCAGCCTAGGGAGGCTGGGAGGTTCACAAGGGAGGGGTGGGGCAGGTACAGGATTTAATACCCCAGGATCTCCATAGCCAGGTGAACGACCAGCACAGGGTGTGGGTACAGGATTTAATACCCCAGGATCTCTATAGCCAGGTGAACACCCAGCACAGGCTACTGCCCATGGCTTCTTGACCATTGCCTCATCAGTGGCTCCAAGTATGAACGTCCTAGCCAGGCTCTTTGCTGGCCTCAGCCTGATGGGCGGACCCATATAGGACCCAAAGGTCGCCTGAGTTCCTTCCTGCGTCCCCACCACTGCCATCAGCCTCTACATCGCCCCGGACCCCAGGAGAGCAGGAGCTGGCTGATAAGGCCTTACCAGCTCACCCTCAGGCTGTTTATTTTAGCCTGGTTCTCTTGGTTGCTTTTCTTCCCTGCATTTTAGGCTTGTTCTGTTTTCAAGTGCGGTCTTCAGTTTGCTTGGTGTCTGCTGTCCCTGTGTTTTCCCTTTGCTGTTCTTTGTTTTTTTGTTTTTCCTCATGGGTGTGCCTCGCCCCTTTAATCTCCACCTCTCTGACCTCTGCGTTATTTTCCTTTTTACCGTGAAGTTTTAAAAAGAATGCAGTTGTGTTTATTTTTAATGCTCTTCAAAAATATTTTTTCCTTGACGTTTATGTTAACATCTTGGTCTTTTTTGTACTCTGCTTGTTTAACTTTTATTTTGGACATTCAGGTACAAAAAGTCTCGTTTAGTTTTGTTGTTGTGGTTCTATAAATATTTTCTTCTGTGGTCTTCGTTTGTTTCTTCTTGTTTTTGTTTTTTTTTTTTTTTTTTTTGAGACGGAGTCTCGCTCTGTCGCCCAGGCTGGAGTGCAGTGGCGCAATCTCGGCTCATTGCAAGCTCCGCCTCCCGGGTTCACGCCATTCTCCTGCCTCAGCCTCTCCGTGTAGCTGGGACTACAGGCGCCTGCCATCACGCCCGGCTAATTTTTTTTTGTATTTTTAGTAGAGACGGGGTTTCGCTGTGGTCTCGATCTCCTGACCTCGTGATCCGCCCGCCTCGGCCTCCCAAAGTGCTGGGATTACAAGCGTGAGCCACCGCGCCTGGCCTTCTTGTTTTGTTTTGATACAAAGTCTCGCTCTGTCACCCAGGCTGGAGTGCAGTGGTGCAATATGGGCTCACTGCCGCCTCGGCCTCCTGGGCCCAATTGATCCTCCCATCTCAGCCTCCCTGGTAGCTGGGACCACAGGCGTGCGCCACCATGCCTGGCTAATTTTTGCATTTTTGTAAAGATGGGATTTCTTGATGTTGCACAAGCTGGTCTCAAACTACTGAGCCCTAGTGATCCACCCACCTCGGCCTCCCAAAGTGCTGGGATTACAGGTGTGAGCCACTATGGCCTTTTCTGTGATTTTCATCTTCCACTTTAGTGTATTAGTTTAAAACTCAACAGTGACTTCCCATTTTATTTTACTTCCTTTGCCCCCCTTCTGTTCATTTCTTTCTTTTTTTTTTTTTTTTTTTTGAGACGGAGTCTCGCTCTATTGCCCAGGCTGGAGTGCAGTGGTGGGATCTCGGCCCACTGCAAGCTCCGCCTCCCGAGTTCACGCCATTCTCTTGCCTCAGCCTACTGAGTAGCTGGGACTACAGGCGCCCGCCACCGTGCCTGGCTAATTTTTTGTATTTTTTAATAGGAACGGGGTTTCACCGTGGTCTGGATCTCCTGACCTTGTGATCCGCCCACCTTGGCCTCCGAAAGTGCTGGGATTACAGGCATGAGCCACCGAGCCCGGCCTCTTCATTTCTTATTACGCTTAATTTGCTTTAGTGGTTGGCAAAAGGCCTACCTGTAGGTGTGGGAGCTGGGGGAAGGTATTTCAAACAAAGGATTAAATGCCAAGAATGTACAAGGAGCTCCTATAAATCATCAGCGAAAAGACAACCCCAGCAGAAAAAAATGGGCAAAGGGAATGGAAGGCAGTGTATAGAGGCAGACCCAAAACTCCACCAAACCACCGAAGAGATATTCAAAGTTAGTCATCAGAAAAACACGAGCTAAAGCAACAATTAGACATCACTCTGCACCCATGAGATTTGCAACACACTGGAAAGGTGGCAGATGGAGATGCGGCAGGCTCTGCACAGCTGGTACAGCAGTCCTGGAGAGCCACCTAGGACTACTCATCCAATAAAGTGTGTTTCTGCCCCACAGCCCGGAAACTCTGCTTCTGGGGATGTGGTCCCAACAAAATTCTCACTAAGGTCCTTAGGAGGCACATGTAAGGATGCTTACTGGTGTGATGGATGGGGTGGGGACTAATGTCCATCCCTGGGAGGTGTGCAGGGACAATGTATTGGATGACACTGTGGATCAGTACATAGCAGGTTCATAGAACACAGACCTGAGAAATAGCTGAGTGGAAGAATTAAGAAACTGCTGTAATCCCAGCACTTTGGGAGGCCGAGGTGGGCAGATCACAAGGTCAAGAGATTGAGGCCATCCTGGCCAACATGGTGAAACCCCATCTCTACTAAAAATACAAAAATTAGCTGGGCATGGTGGTGCACACCTGTAGTCACAGCTACTTGGGAGGCTGAGGCAGGAGAATCACTTGAACCCGGGAGGCTGTGGTTGCAGTGAGCTGAGATCGTGCCACTGCACTCCAGCCTGGCAACAGAGCGAGAGTCCGTCTCAAAAAAAAAAAAAAAAGGAACTGATTTGATAGTTCTGTTCACAGAGACTAAAACTACATGCACACAAAAGCAATACGATTGCAAAAATATGTACAAACAAGATGTGCATTGGAAGTGTTGCCTGTGGGGGGTGGGAGTAGGACACAAGGATTGGCAATAAAAGAAAATGTAAAATGAAATAAGATGGAGAGAAGGAGCCTCAAATGTTCATCTGCAAGAGATGTGGATTTTAGGACACGTAGCCCTTCTTGTCTAAGGTTTTAGACCTGCTCACCAGTGGCCCCGGGAGGCAGGAGGTTGTGGAGTTGGCTTCAGGAGCCTGCCTCCCACCTCCAAGCTCATATCCTGGCAGGAACCACTTCTACCCTGGATGGAGTGAGTCGGCCAACAACATGAGACATTTTGATGCTTTTTTTTTCCCTATCACAGTGCGTTTTTACTCAGATACATGATCTCCTTGGGACACCCTTTTAACTCATGTTTATTCTACATGCCCCATGGTACAGTCAATTTTCACCGGCAATCTGAAAGCCAGCAACAGCCGCAGAGCTTGTCTAATCACCAAGGATTCAAAGGCATGCAGCCCCGCAGCCCCTTTCAGTAGAGGCGAAGGAACTCACTGGAAAAGCCCTCCCCAGTTTATGATTAAATAGGCTACTAAAATGGAGGGTAGCTTATGGGATTTATCTGGGCAGAACGCCTTCATACTTCCAAGGCAGGAACCAGTAGGACAGACCGTGTCATTTAAGTCCTTCCTGCTGATCAGTATCCTTAGGATGGAATTTATGCCCTCAGCCCACAGGGACTCTTGTTCCCTCCACTTCGGCACTTGGCACTGTGCTTCTGAGCCTTTGGCCTTCAGGAGGCGAAAGAGAACTGGATACTACAAGACTTTGAAGATCCTTTGATGAGCTTTTGCCATCTGAGGAGCATGTAGACTTTAGCTGTGTTTGCTACACGCAGATGTGGCTCCCTCCTCTCTCTTGGGCTTGCTGATCATTTAGAACCAGTTTAATTAGCACTGCATGTCTGGTTTTCCAAAGATTGCCTGGTAGGAGGCAGAAATCTGGGCCAGGTTAGTGAGGCAGCATGCAAACTGGAAGAGACCACCAGGGAACTTGTTCAATGTAAGTCTTACTCCAAACTTTCCATTGCTTGGAGAAGGGTGTTCTAAATCACCCTCGGTCTTCCTGACTTCAGTTGCAGACTCAGAAGGAGGGCAGATTCTGGGGCGATTTCCTGACCCAGTGGTGATGGGGTCATGGGAACTCAGCTTCTAGGGAGACAGGGTAGGTTTCCTGTCCCCAGATTAATAAACCAAGGTCACTTCTCCTGAACTGTGATGATGCTTGGCCCTGTTCTTAGTGGGCATAGATGGAGTTAAATTTTTTTTTTTTTTTGGAGGCGAGGTCTCACTATGTTACCCAAGCTGGTCTCAAACTCCTGGACTCAAGCGATCTTCCCGCCTCAGCCTCCCAAAGTGCTGGGATTACAGGCGTGAGAGTTAAATTTTCACATGGGATTTTTGCCAATTGATTAGTCTGTTGCCCCAGCCAGGATTAGGATAAAAGGGCTTTGCATCCCCACAGCCTCTCTTGATTTATCTCCTTGTTCGTGCACAGATGGAATTCGGACACCCTTTGGGTATGCGAATAACCCTTACAGGCCACAGGACCCAGATTAGTGACACCACAACTGGGCATCACCTAAGTAGGGAGGACAGGAGCACTGAGCTCCAAGTCAGAAGACCCGAATTAAAAAACTACCACCTTTAATGAGGTATAATTCACATATAATAAATGCACTCATTTAATTGGATAGTCAATACGTTTTGACAAATCAAAACACCACAGTGACCACCAAAATCAAATATAGAACATTTTCACCCAAAAAGTTTCTCATGATCTTTTGTAGTCAATGACCACCCCAACTTTGCCCCCAGCCTCAGGCCCTGGGGCTCGGGACACTGGAGTTTTCAGGGGGACCAGTGAGTGGAAGGCCTGTGGAGCTGCTGGCCACCAGGTGAGTGTTGGCATCAGGACACACACACTGCTCAGAACCACCCAGGCACAATCTGATGGACACCTTTGTGCCCTTCACAACACAACTCACTGACACTGGACACACCCACAAGCACTTGCAGATCAGAGACCACTGCACACACAGCACAGTCCCTGCTTCCCTGGAGCTCACGTGCTAAAACATGACCCACATCCAGGCTGCAGCCCATCCTTAGCCAGGGATGTGGAAGGTCCCGAGTCTGGTCCTGTTAAGTCCTGAGTCCTCCAGACTGGCCCTGCCAAACTGCCTAGCATCTGACGCAGCAGCGCAGCGCTATGCTGCCCTCTGCTGGCCACATGGAGGCAGTGAGTCCCACACTGCTGTCCACTCCTGGCAAAGGGCTCAGGGGAAGTGGACCGTGTTTCTGGTCCTTTGCTTCTGACAACCTGGCAGAGCAGATATGAAAGGGCAGAGGCACTATAAGAACACTTCTCCCAGTGCCCTGATCTCCCTGTTATTCCCTGTGTGTCCCCCGCTTCCCCTCCCTTCCCTATAAGTGTCTGGATTTAAGAAATGACAGTTGAGGCAAATCATGTTGCTTTTTCGGCCATCTCCTGCGGTGTCCCCTTTCCATGGCCTCATCCTCTCATGGCCCCCAGCTGTTGCAACTGGTTCAGGGAGGTCTGTCTTGGCCATCTTTCATCCAGTGGGGATGGAGAGACCACTGCCATTTCTGGAGGGAGCACCTGAGTTTGGAGAGGTGAAACATAGGCGATACGTTATCCAGGTGACACCTTCCCTAGGCCACAAAACCATAGTTTCTAGATGGAGCTGGGCATGGTGGCTCATGCCTATAATCCTAGCACTTTGGAAGGCTGAGGCTAGAGGATGGCTTGAGGCCAGGAGTTTGAGACCAGCCTGGGCAACATGGGCCCTGTCTATACAAAAAAATAATTTAAAAAATTAGCCAGGTGTGGTATGTGTGCCTCCAGCCCTAGCTACTCATGAGGTTGCGGGAAGGTCACCTGAGCCCAGGAGTTTGAGGTTGCAGTGAGCTGTGATCAGTTGTACCACTGCATGTCAGCCTGGTCAACACAGTGAGACCTTGTCTTTAAAAAAAAAAAATAGATGGACTGGTGCCGTGCCTTTTTTTTTCCCCACAGATTCTTTGACATGCCTCCCATGCAGAGGTGGGGTCTGTGTCCCTCTCATGAATCTGGCCAGGTTGGTGGTGGTTTTGACCCAGGGTTGTGTGAAGTGATGTGGTGTGACTTCTGAGGCTGGGTCACGAAAGGCCATGCAGCTCCTGCCTGGCTTGCTGGAACACTGCCACCTGAGCAAGCCAGCTACCTGATACCAGCATGCTGGAGAGGCCACTCATGGGCTCTGGTCCGTGGTGCTATCTCAGAAGTGGGTCCTCTGGCCCAGCTCTTCCAGGGCCCAGCCTTCTGGATCACTGTCAGCTGAGGCCCAGACATGCAGCAGCATAGACAAGCCGTCCCTCCTGTGCCCTGTCCCAATTCCTGACCTGGCTTCTGGAGCTTGGTTTGGAGACGGAGCCCACCTTGACAATGCTGTTTCCCTGGGAGAATGGGCCCACCCCCCCCGCCGGCTGGCTTGCAGGAGCTCTGGGAGCCTCCTTCCCCTGTGACTCCTAGGGGCTTGGTAGCTCTGAGCTGGGCAGCTCCACATTCTCTCAATTTCATTCTGTCTGATCCATGTTAGTTTTATTTACTTTTTATGTGTTTTTAATTTTTCTGACATAGAATCTCGATCTGTTGCCCAGGCTGGAGTGCAGTGGGGATCATGGCTCACTGTAACCTTCAACTCCTGGGCCCAAGGGATCGTCCAGCCTCTGCCTCCCAGAATCCATGTTCGTTTTAATATGAAAGCAACGTTTTATGCGACAACCAGGAGCCCTGAAGGGTTTTCACGTGGATGAGCCACACGCCGGGATTTGGAATTGCGGGAAGTGTCCAGCGAGTAGGGTAGGAGGAATGTTGGGGGCGGGACTGGACTAGAAGGGAGGCTGGGACGTCGTCGAGAACGAGATTGCAGGGACGCTGCGGTGGGAGAAGTCGAATTCCCACCCTGTTCGTCCTCCGCAAGGAGTGACTGAGGCTCAAAAAGCCCCAGCCTTGCCCAAAACGGATGCAGCGGGCGCAGGCAGGGTCCACACCCCGAAGCTTGCCGATGCCCTCGGCGTTGGCCCGTCCTGCAGAGCCGCGTTCCCTGCGCCCAGCAAGGTCGGACCCGCACCGGGATTCCCGGAACCGGGTGTCCCGCGCGTCCCCAGCGCAGGCCAAGACGGTCTGCGAGACCTCCGGGTCAGCGTTGCACACGGCGGCCGGCAGGCGGCGCTGGAGCCCCGCGTTTGCGCAACCAGGATGCCCTTGCGCTGCTCCGGGTCCTGCGAGTGCCCAGGGAGGGGGTGAGTGCGGGGAGGGGTCAGACCCGTGTCTTGCCCGGTGCGAGCTCACCGCCTGCCCACCGGGCACGCCCACAGCAGCTCGGTCCCGGCCTGAGCGCCTCGGAGTGAAAAGAGCCCCCGCACCGCTCGTGACGGTGTCCTTTTCTCTGTCCACGTTGCAAGAAGCTGTACTGTACTCACCAAGTCTTTATATCTTGACCACTTCACCAAGGAAGGCATGAACCTCTCCATTTTACAGGCCCAGTTCAAAAAGCAACGACAAAAATCAAATAACAGCAGCAAACCTTTATGGAGTTCTAATTATTGACCTGGCCTGCCAGAGTCCTTCAGAGTGGAGTTGGGGTGGGTGCGGCAGAGGGGTCAAAAGCCAGCCCGCAGGAGGGGGCCACCTGCACAGCCCCCTCTCCACCATCAGGGCTCTTGCAGACCCGAGGGCCTGCCAGGAGGAGCAGATGGGTCATGGTAAATCTGAGGGGCCATTGGGATGCCCAGACTGTCCCAGGTCACCCCATTTCTGCATTTTTGTTCATTGCAGACATTCCTCCTGCAGGTTTAAGTGGCCAGAGTGCCTGGGGAGTGGCCCTGGGAACAGGAGGCTGGGCACCTACCAAGCAGCCTTGCCCAAGGGCATGGTGCTTGCAGCTACAGCTTGATCCCAGAGCTGTGCCCATCTGTGCTAGGACCATGAGGCCACAGTCACGGCCAAGAGTTCTCAAGGCCTGGCCCCATCTCATTCCAGGTGCTGGTCCATTGGAGACCAACCAGTGAGCAGCCCCCGGTCTGGAAGCAGGCCTGGCACAATGCAATGTGGCGTAGTGGTGAAGAGCTTGGCCTGTGGAATGGCAGTGCCTGGGTTCAAGTCCTGCTGCCACCACTCACCAACTGTGTGACCTTGGCGTGACCCTTAGCCTCCTGCCTCAGTTTCCTCATCTGTACGATAAAGAGAATAATAGAATACAGCTCTGTGTAAAGCATGTTATTTTTGTTTGTTTTATGATGCTTTGACATCTTGGAGTCTGATGAACCCAGGGAGGGACTGCCCCTAGGAAGGCTGGCTAATCCTTAGAGTGAACAACTTGCCAGCAAGTTTCCCTTTTTTTTTTTTTTTTTTTTTTTTGATGGAGTCTTGATCTGTCGCCCAGGCTGGAATGCAATGGCGCGATCTTGGCTTACTGCAACTTCCACCTCCCGGGTTCAAGTGATTCTCCTGCCTCAGCCTCCCAAGTAGCTAGGATTACAAGCACCCGCCATCCTGCCCAGCTAATTTTTGTATTTTTAGTGGAGACGAGGTTTCACCATGTTGGCCGGGCTGGTCTTGAACTCCTGGCCTCAGGTGGTCCGCCTATCTTGGACTCCCAAAGTGCTGAGATTATAGACGTGAGCCACCGTGCCTGGCCTACAAGCTTGCCTTTCATATACACACCAACCTGTCCAAAGCCCGTATCCCCAAACATCCCCTTTATAAAACTCTCAAACACCAGGCCAATATTCCCCCTGCCCTAAATCACTCCAGGGCCGCATACCAGATAATTAGGAATGACCACTACAACCTGGACTGTAAACGAAGATGATTAAAACTAGCCAATCTTAAACCTCGAATCTTGCCTCACCTGTTCCTTCCCCACGAAAGCCACAATAAAGGCTTTTGTCCATGCTTTTCCCTTGTTCATTCTGCCTCCTGACCCAATCTGGCACTTCCCCAGGTGGCCCTGAATGTTGTCCCCTCCTCTTGGGAACTGTAAGTAATGCAATCTTCCTTTCAGGCAGTTGACTCTGTGTCTGTCGTTCTCCCATACCTGATTACAGCAAAATCATCCCACGTACATTTTTAAACAACTGTCTAAGACTGTTGCAGGGCTCAAATGACTTAACTTTTCTAAAGTGCTTACAACGATGCCTGACACATGGTAAGGCTAATCGAGGAGTAGCTATTGTTACATCTCCTCCTCCAGCCTCTTCCTTCTTTGCACCAGCTGCCTCCCTCTGAGCCATTTTGAGGGAGGTGTATCTCGAGGTGCAGCCAATCCCAGCTGCTAGGGCCAAGATCAGCCAGGTGCTCCTTTCCCTTGGCCATGGCTTTGAACACTCCAAGCTGACAGTGAGTGCCAGGTGGGGGGACTGCTAGGAGCCAGCAGGGGGGATCTCACCTTTGTGCCACCTATGTCCCTAATCAGGGGCAACCTCCCCAAATCTGCACCCCCAAATCCCCTCCCCAGCTTGACTGGAGAAATCACTGTAACTCCCAAAGATAGTAACTCCAAATCATAGCAATAATAATTTACTGAGTGCTTACAGTGAGCCAGGCATGGTGCTAGCATTTTGTACTAGCAGTTCTCAAACTTTTTGGCTTCAGGAACCCTTTACACCCTAAGAATGATCAAGGCTCTCAAAGCTCTTGTTCATGTGGGTTGTATCTATCACTAATTACCATTTTAGGAGTCAAAACAAATTTTAATAATATTTCTTTATAATTTATTTAAAATAGCAATAATAAACACACTACATGTGAGCATAAATAATATATTCCTATGAAAAATAACTATATTTCACAACACACAAAATTTAAGGAGAAGGAAGTGTGGCTTTGTTTTATATTTTTGCAGATCTCTATAATGTCAGCCTTAATAGAAGACAGTTCGATTTTTATATCTGCTTCTGCAAGTTTTTGAGATACCACATGTCATGTATCCCCTGTAATATTCCACTGGGAGTTTTAAAAAGCTTTCACTGAGAGCAAAAAACCCCCACAAATAACATCTTAGTATTATTGTCAACATTATTCTGACTTTTATGGACCATCTGAAAGGGTCTCAGAGACCCCAGAGGTGCCCATAATACACTGTGGAAACTGCTGCCTGATATACATGATGGGTAGCTTCCAATATTGCCCCAGTTTTACATATGAGGAAACTGAGGCACAAGGAGATAAAGTGACTTGTCCAAGGTCATGCAGCCAGGCATCAAAGCCAGCTGGGGAGTCACTGGGAAAAGACCTTGATTTTGGTGTCCTGGGTCCCAGCACTGAGCCCTGAAAGAGAGGGTCGGAACTGGGCACAGACAAAGCTGGAAGGGCAGGTTGGGCCATGAGTGGGGGAGCCGGGTGTGCAGTGAGGGGCGGGTGTGGGAGGGGCCCGGGGGATCAGTTAGTCACCAAGTGGTCCCGGTGACAGGGCTGGAGATGGCAGCTGGTGGCGGATGTAGCCTCGGGCTGGAAAATCAATAGGTGATCAGCGGTCCAGGGGCAAGCTGTTCATCAGGTGCGGCAGAGGGGCGGGGGCAGGGGCGGGGGGGCCGGGAGGAAATAGCACTGACCCCCGGCAGGATTGATCAAACAGCCAGACACCCAAGGCCAAACTCACTAATAAAGTGAGACGTTCAGCTCAGCCCGGCGGCTGCTGCTGAAGGTCTTAAAAAAACCGCTTACTGGGGAGTTCTTGATAAACTGTCTTTGTTTCTTGAGGCAAGTGGGAGGGAGGACAGACTGTGGGGAGGCCTGGCTCGGCTCCTGTTTGGCCTGGGACTCATGGTTTGCCCCAGGTCTGGACCACAGAACCCTGGTGCTTGTATGGCAGGTGTGCTTGCACTACAGCACATGCCATTTACACAGGGCATGTGCACACACATATGTGCACACTATGTCGCACACATTCAAATGTGCCTGCACATGTCTTTGCACGCCCGTGCACATGCTACAACCTACGTTTGCTTATGGCATGTGTGCACATATATGCATGTACTACAGCACACATGTGTACAAATATGCCTTGCATGTGTACATATACATGTGTGCACCGCATCACATGGCATTTACACATGCATATGCTACGGCACATATGTGGGCACAAATGTGCCTTGCATGTGTGTGTATACGTGCATGTGCCGCAGCACACAGAATCGGCCTTTGAAGGGTGAGTGTGTGTGCTTGGGGGTTAAACTCTTTCTCCACTGTTTCACTGATATCACCACTTTCTCTGCCTATAGTCCCAAAGGTGCCACGTTTGTAATGACAGTCATGATTATTATGGGGTGGGGAGATGGACAGAAAAGTAGGGACTGGAAAACTGTATCTAAACAGCTAAGCTGTACAACAGAGAGAGGCAGGTGTGAACAGGAAGAAGGAGGGGGAGGAAAAGTGAAGGGCCAGCATGGTAAGGGCTAAAGAGCGTTTCGACTGGGAGTTGAGGGAGAGAAAATGGCAGGATTCAGGGGTGGCTGGGTAGCTGTTGGGGGAGAAAATTAAAGAATAAAGCATATGCAAATATAATTTTTACTTTTACTGATTTATTTTTTTTGAGATAGAGTCTCATTCTGTTCCCCAGGCTGGAGTGCAGTGGCGTGATCTCAGCTCACTGCAACCTCCACCTTCTGGGTTCAAGCAATTCTCCCGTCTCAGCCTCCAGGGTAGCTGGGACTACAGTCTCATGCCGCCACGCCCGGCTAATTTTTATATTTTTAGTAGAGACAGGGTTTCACCATATTGCTCAGGCTGGTCTCGAACTCCTGACCTCAGATGACCCACCCACCTCGGCCTCCCAAAGTGCTGGAATTACAGGCATGAGCCATCGTGCCCGGCTGCAAATAGAATTTTAAGAACTATGTTGGGTAATGACATCCTTTGACATTCTTTCAGGAATCCAAGTAAAAAAGAGTAGAATCTCTCCCGGTCACTTTCTGATTGTTGGACTGTGTTTTGTTAAATGTGCTACCATATTAGACTGGGCTTGTGCATACACTGAATTTATTTTGATTTAATAATTACATCACTCACATTGAGAATGAAATTTTATTGGAATGCTTTTGCAGATGAGAGGTTTTATTAAGAGCTTTTCCATGTGTCATATACTAACTCGAAGGTATGGATACTACTTTTAGTTCCATTTTTTGGATGAATTCATTGGAGCTCAGAGGCTTAATCACTTGCTTAAGTCAGGTAGCTTATAGGAGGTGGAAATGGCATTTGAACTCAGCCCTCTGACTCCAGAGCCCAGGCTGCCTTGGCCATTATTCCTGAGTACAGTGGGGAAGCTGGGGGGTCAGACAGGTAGACCAATGGAGGAACATTTGCCATCCCTGTATCTTGCCCCAAGATAGGTGAGTAGAGCCCTGAGGAGAGGGGCAGAGCATTTGGCTTGCACACCATTCAGACCCTTCATCCACCAGCAGTTACAGCCCATCTAGCCCCAAGATCCCTCCCCCAAGATCCACTGGCTGGGCATCATCTTCTCTCTTGATTGCTGAAGGGCGCATGGATGCATTGGAAGGGGCTGGGAGGATATACCGGGCTCTGACTTTAGAATGTGTAGACCTTAAACCCCCAAAGCCTTTTTTGGTTTTATAAAAGCACAGAACAGAGTCATTGAGAATGATCAAGGATCGAAACCATGGGAGAAATATAAAACTATGTTTTCTTAAAATGTGGTCATTGAACCACCTGCATCAGAATCACTGGAGATATATAAAAATGGAGATTCCTGGGTCCCTCCCAGATCTACTGAACCAGAATCTCTGAGTCTAGTGGCCAAGGGATCTGCATTTAAAAAAATGTCTTGAGTAATTCTTCTGCACATTCTAATCTGATCCTTTGTATTTGCTGTTCCCTCCACCTGGCATGCTCTCCCTGTAGATCTCTCTTTGGCTCCCACTTTCACTCCTTTAGATCTCTGTTCAAATATCCTTTCCTCAGAGGGGTCTTTCCTGCTATCTTACCTAAAATAATACCCCTTGCATTCTCAATACTCTTGCTGTGCTTTATTATGTTATTATTTTTAGCTGCATGGATGCTAACTATATATAAATAAATAATATATAGTGTACAATATAGATAACAATACATGATAAAGCCGTTTAATCCATATCAGCCTTAGCAGTGTGCTTATTTGCACCTTTTGGTCTGCTCCCTGAGAGGCAAAGCTCTCCGAGGGCAGGGCTGGCCTGCCTTGCTCAGGGTTGCACCCTCAGTAAACTGTATTGGGTCTAGGAGAGGTTGATATGGGGGAGGGGATAATGCATGCAAAGTGCCCAAGGCTTAGTGGGTGCTCAACATAATGACTGTATCCTAAGCATGGTGTATACTGTGAAAACAAAAAGCCATAAGCTTCCTTGTTCTGGTAGTAATTCCCTACCCCTCCACCCTAAGGACCAATGAAACTGTTAGGAGAGTGACCAAGAAGAAACGTCTTCTCTTGTCTTCTTCTACGTCTGAATTCTGCATCCAGCACATTATCTTCGGTGTCTCCCCCATTTACTTCCCTCGCCTTCTTCCTTAAGGAATATCAGCAATGATAATCCCAGCGACTGGCCAGGCACAGTGGTTCATGCCTGTCATCCCCGCACTTTGGGAATCTGAGGCGGGAGGATCACTTGAGCTCAGAAGTTTGAAGCTGCAGTGAGCTATGATTGCGTTGCTGTGCTCCAGCCTGGATGACAGAGCGAGACCCTGTCTCAACAAAAAACAAAAAAACTCAGAAACTATAGGTACTGGTAGACATGCTAATTTCACATCTTAAGTAGACTCCTTAACTCTTTCTGTTGCACTGGCTCTCAGTCAATTTTGGGGAAATCTCTCTGGGAGGGGAACTCTCAGATCCAAGGCTGGCAAAGGACCAATTGAGTTCCTCTTCTGGAGGACTGGGCGACACAGACACTCAGGTCACTGTGTTTGCCCTGAAGGTGGACGGCACATGGGCTCCAAAGATGCTGGGGTACAGATCCCCTCTGCCGTTGGTGAGAGGCTGAGGAGGTCTGGCCCTGGTGGAGCCCCCAGGCTGGGACCTTTGGACCTGAACAGCTTCATTTGTGTACCCAGTGAACCTTAAGGATTTTATCACATTCTCTGTGTGCCATAATGTGAAGAAGATTGGGAAGCATTGGTGTAGGTGCAGGGGTGGAGGCAGTTACGTTGGGTCATGAGGCCATCTGTGCTTTGTTTGCTGGTCTTGGACCAGCGTCTGTTTGTGAGGATGAGCTTGTCTGGGCCTCTGTTTCTTCAATCAGTAGCACGTAACCAGGACACTGCAGCAGATATAGCCCAGGAAGGGGCCAAGGGTCTTGAAAGGGCAGAGGCAGTGCGGTGGGGACGATACAGGGAGTCCGAACTGGGAAGGGCCTTGCTGAGAAGAATCTGAAGCCTAAGGTGAGACGAGATTATTCGAGAGCTTGGAGCATTGATATATGAGTTGGGTATGATTGTCCCCATGTTTCAGACAAGGAAACCAAGGCTCAGAGCAGCGGAAAACCTCACCACAGTCAACGGCAGAACTAAGTGGGCCTAAGTGCTTTCTTTTCTTAATGCTGCCCCTTGTAGCTCAAGGAAATTTGATGAAGAGTGTTTTGAAACTTCAGCTGGCTCTTGACAAGTGTTTGTGTGACATTTTGGTGGGAGAGATGGAGATATGTCTGCTGGTATTTGGGACAATTGGGTACGTCGCATCAGTACCAATGGGAATAGAGCAGCCTTGACATTTCACCATCTGAGGAATGGCAGGAGGACTGAGACCATTCTGTCGGAAGAATAAAAAACTTAGGGGGTGCGTTGAGTTGAATGATTTGCCCCAAAAGATATGTCCACTGAGAACTTGTGAATGTAGCCTTTTTTTTTTTTTTGAAAAAGGAATGGCCAAGCACAGTGGCTCAAACCTGTAATCCCAGCACTTTGGGAGGCCAAGGCAGGCGGATATCCTGAGGTCAGGAGTTTGAGACTAGCCTGGCCAACATGGTGAAACCCCATCTCTACTAAAAATACAAAAATTAGCCAGGCTTAGTGGTACACGCTTGTAATCCCAGCTACTTGGGAGGCTGAGGCAGGAGAATTGCTTGAACCTGGGAGGTGGAGGTTGCAGTGAGCTGAGACTGTGCCACTGCACTCCAGCCTGGGTGGCAGGGTGAAACTCCGTCTCAAAAAAAAAAAAAGAAAAAGAAAAAAAAAGAGAAAAGAAGTTCTTGCAGATGCAATTAAACTAAGGATCTTAAGATGAGATCATTTGGGATTATCTGGGTGAGCCCTAAATGCAGAAGAGGAAAAGACATAGACAGAGGAGAAGCTGCTGTGGAGACAGAGGCAGAGACTGGAGAGGTGCAGCTGCAAGCCGGGAATGCCAAAGATGGCGGGCGGCTGCAGGAGCTCAGAGACAGGCATGGGACAGGTTCTCTTTCGGACCCTCCAGGAGGAACCAACCCTGCCAACACCTCTATTTCGGACTGCCCTCCTTCTCAGAACTGTGTGAGAAGGAGAAATGTCTGTTGTTTGACACCACCAAGCTTGTGGCCATTTGGTCCAGCAGCCCTGGGGAACTCATACTGGGGGGGTAGGATGCCGTCCTCGAAGAAACGAGGGTTGTCATGTGGAAGAGGGTCCCTACTCACTCTGTGTCCTGGAGGAATGTGAGCTTTCCTCTGAGCTTCTAGGTCCTTAGGAATAGGGCTCCGTACAGTCAGGGGGTTCAGGGATGGAGTGGGCTGCGCTGGGGAGGTGTGAGCACCCCATTACTGATATGCCACCAGGGAGTTTCAACTGGCATCTGTTGTGTAGTTGAACTTGACCATTTGTGAGGCCCCCTCCAGCCCTGAGATTCTATGCACTGGTGCAAAGAAAGAGGTACATGTTTAGAGAGGTGACAGAGGACCTAGAGCTAAAGTCCAGGATGCTGTCCAGGGGCCTGAGAGATGGTGACAACGGTTGGTGGGGATATAGGTCTGTTGGAGAGGAGGAGGAAGAGGAAGAGAGCCTGACTGCCAGGCAGGCAGGGGTATCTTTGGGGCTCTGGGGGCCCCAGCCTCTGGGTTCTGCCCTCAGTGAGCTTTGCGGGCCACCCTACCACACCCCCTCCCTGCTTTCTTCTGATAGGGTCGTTTCCATTTGGATATTGCCTTGAACATGATGTTCACAATCACCAAAGGGAACAACATCCCTCAATAAGCCATACTATTTTCCCAGCCAAGAACTTGCTGTTCCAAATTCATTAAAATTGCTGTGATATTCTCTTCCCATTTCTGTGCCAAGAGACGTTGTGGACAGAATTCATAATACCATGGAGTGGTGGATGTAACCGATTGTGCAGTCAGAAAGAAGTGGACTTATTTTATTTTATTTTTAATAAAAGCGTACCTTTCAGGTTGGTAACAAATGCTGGTGTGGGTGTGGGGAAATGGCACACTGATGTGTTTATTAAGGGAACACAAATTGGTCCAACCCCAATCGATATCAACTTGGAAATGACGTAAAATGCAAAACGTGCATGGTGGTTTCGAGTTTTTTAGTCTCTAAAATTCAGGTGGGCGGCCGGGCGTGATGGCTCATGCCTATAATCCCAGCACTTTGGGAGGCCGAGGTGGGCGGATCACCTGAGGTCAGGAGTTGGAGACCAGCCTGGCCAATATGGTGAAACCCTGTCTCTACTAAAATAAATAAATAAATAAATAAAAATTAGCTGGATATGGTGACACAGGTTGTAGTCCCAGCTGCTCAGGAGGCTGAGGCAGGAGAATCGCTTCAGCCTGAGAAGTTGGAGGTTGCAGTGAGCCAAGATGGCGCCACTGCACTTCAGGCTGGGTGACACAGCAAGACTCTGTCTCAAAAAAAAAAAAAAAAAAAGTGAAATTCAGGTGGGCAAGATATGTCAGTTTTAGTTACTCTGTGATTGAATTTGGTTTTTGTCTCAATACCTCCCTCACCCTCCCTAATATACATACCTTTCCACCAGAAGGTAGAAAATTAATTCTAGTTAATTCAAGGTAAACTCGCCATTTGAGGGAGTCTTCAGCCAATTAAGACCTCTTTTCTTACTTTCCTTCCTGGGGGATCTTTGCTTTACCTTAGTAAAGAAACTTTCCTTGCTTCCTGGGGGGTGGGGCACTGTATTTGGGGGTGCTTATGTAGTGAGTCCTTGCTAGGCTGTGACCCCTCACTGCAACAGTGGTGCTGGTGAAGGTGTCTGTGGACCAGGGCTGAGTTATCTGTGCCATTTGCTCCTTACTGTGCAGAACTGAGAGCCTTTCTGGTGTGGGTCCCAGCTCACTTTTCTGATCTTCTCAGGTGCACACACTCATTCAGCTCTTCCTCCGTGCTACTTTGGAGCTGTGAACATATAGGGGAGTGGCCTGCGGCTGCGTATCTCCCCCACCATCTCTGCTAGCATGGCTGAAGATTGCAGATGGGAGCTGGGGCCCAGGTCACCTCTACTTTCAGATCTCCAAACTCATTCAAGGCACCATCTCCCCCATCCCATACTCAGCACCTACCTGAGCAGCATAGCAACCCACATGGCCCTTCTCTGGAGACCTTCATCAGCTCCCTCTCCCCACTCTGTTCTCGACCTCCTCCCTCCAGCTGAGAATGTTTCCCTTGTTTTGATTCCCTTTTTGCAGGAAGAAAAGCTCACTCAACAAGCACTCTTCTGCATCTTACCTCTCGAACCTCAAAGCCAGGAACATCCCAACTTTCCTCGTCTATGCTGCTCCACATCGCTCCTTCTGCCAGGTGGGTGCCTAAATTGGAGTGAGTTCTGGGAGAAAAAAACCAGTGGGGGCCGGGCACGGTGGTTCATACCTTTAATCCCAGCACTTTGGGAGACCGAGGCCGGTGGATCACCTGAGGTCAGGAGTTTGAGACCAACCTGGCCAATATGGTGAAACCCCAGCTCTACTAAAATACAAAAATTAGCCAGGCATGGTGGTGCGCACCTGTAATCCCAGCTACTCAGGAGGTTGAGGCAGGAGAATCGCTTGAACCTGGAAGCGGAGGTTGCAGTGAACCGAGATTGTGCCACTGCACTCCAGCCTCGGCGACAAGAGGGAAACTCCGTCTTAAAACCAACCAAACAAACAAAAAAACCAAAAAACAATGGGGCTCATACAACACTTGTCCTTTTGTGTTCTCCTTATATGAAATATATAGACCAGGCAAATTCATGGAGACAGAGGGTGGAATAGAGGTTACCAAGGCTGCAGGGAGGGGGAAATGGAGGGTTATTGCTTAACAGGTACATGGTTTTGTTTGGGGTGACGTACGTAAAAAGTCTTGGAGATGGGTAATGGTGATGGTTGTGCAGCAGCAAGCATGTATTTAATGTCTCTGAATGAACTGTACATTTCATAGTTAAAACGACCAGTGTTATGTTATATATACATTAGCATAATAAAAATAGTAAAAAATAAATAAATGCCAGCAACAGAGCAGAAAATAAAAATCCCACATCACATCAGCCAATACTTGACAACAGCTTTCTGACTTTGCCCCGTTGTTCCATTTAGGGGTCTTGAGTCTGTGGAAACCCTGGCCGAGGTGTACCCAGCTCGAGTGCAGGGGGGTGCGTAGCAGCAGCCTGGCATGTCATCGTGAGACAAGGGAGACAACCTGAGTATCCATCAATGGGGGACCAAGTGAATAAATGATGGCGGAGCCACACAATGCCATGCTGTGCAGCGGGATGAACAATGCGCCCTGCTCCGTGTATGTGCTGACGTGGAAGATGCCCACGATGTATTGTGCAGGGAGCAGAATAATGTGTGTGGTAGCATCTTGTTTGTGTAAAAAGGCCTATATATATGGAATGGGTATGAATTTACTGGACATTTGAGGTAAAGGAAATGCGACCTCCCTCTCGGCTCCCTCCCTTTTTTCTCTTTACCAGATAAGGATTTATATTTGCTTTCCTTACTTCTTTTTCCTCTTTCCACAGCTGTGATTTTCTAGTCTACGTGTCTACTGTGCCTGATAGTTATTTTCATCTTTTTTTTTTGGAGGGGGCCTGATTCTCTGTGTTGCCCAGGCTGGAGTGCAGTGGCATG
Source organism: Symphalangus syndactylus (assembly GCF_028878055.3). Classification (NCBI taxonomy): domain Eukaryota; kingdom Metazoa; phylum Chordata; class Mammalia; order Primates; family Hylobatidae; genus Symphalangus; species Symphalangus syndactylus. The sequence goes on along the minus strand of NC_072446.2, from coordinate 33,485,363 downwards.
ATCTCTGTTCACTGCAACCTCCGCCTCCTGGGTTCAAGCGATTCTCCTGCCTCAGCCTCCCAAGTAGCTGGGATTACAGACGGCTGCCACCATACCCAGCTAATTTTTGTATTTTTAGTAGAGACGAGGCTTCACCAAGTTGGTCAGGCTGGTCTTGAACTCCTGACCTCAGGAGATCCACCCACCTCAGCCTCCCAAAGCCCTGGGATTACAGGCATGAGCCACTGCACCCAGCCTTCATCTATTTTTAACATGTAAAAAATTTTGAGAGATAACTAATATACAGAAAAGTGCATAAAACAGAGATGTCTAGTTCAAACTTACAAAGTAAACACCCACGTATCTACCACCCAGGCCTAGACATTGAACAGTGCTAAGCCCCCTCGTGTGCCCTCCCCAATTAACTCCCTCAAGAGGTAACTGTTCTTCATTTATAGTAACAATCATTGCTTTTAAAAACTCATTTTATTACGCCTGTAATCCCAGCACTTTGGGAGGCCGAGGAGGGCGGATCATGAGGTCAGGAGATCGAGACCATCCTTACTAACACGGTGAAACCCCGTCTCCACTAAAAAATACAAAAATTAGCCAGGCGTGGTGGCAGGAGCCTGTATTCCCAGCTACTCGGGAGGCTGAGGCGGGAGAATGGCGTGAACCTGGGAGGCGGAGCTTGCAGTGAACTGAGATGGCGCCACTGCATTTCAGCCTGGGCAACAGAACGAGACTCCATCTCAAAAAAAAAAAAATCGTTTTATTTTGAATAATTTTAGATTGATAGAAGAGTTGCAAAAATAAAACAGAGAATTTCTGTATGCCCTTTGTATACTCACATACCCTTCACTCGCCTTCCCCTAATGGAAACATCTTACATAACCACAGCATGTTTATCAAAACTCAGAGATTTTCACTGGTCCGACACTATTTACTGAACTACAGACTTTATGGATGTCGCCAGTTTTCCTATGAATATTCTCTTTCTGTTCCGGGATCCACTCCAGGATCCCATATTGGATTTAGTTATCATTTCTCCTTAGTATCTTCCATCCATGACTCTTTCTTAGTCTCTTCTTGTGTTTTCATGACTTTGGCACTTATAAAGAGTGCTTGTCAGAAATTTAAGTAGAAAAGTAAAAAAAGCCAGGTAGAATCCTTGCTTTTCTTTGTAATTTTCCTCTCCTAAGTATGTATCCCTGAACAACATATTTGGGTTTGGACTGTTTTGAATTTTATCTAAGTGAACTAATACACGCATATTCTTTTGTGCCTTACCTTTTTCATTTAACATTATGTTTTCGGGGGAGCCATTCATGTTTTTGTGTGCAACTGGAGTTCATTTTTCTTGCTGAATATTATTCCGTTGTATGGCTATAATAATAATAATGCAATGGCTATAATTCTGGGTTGTTTCTAGGTTTTGGCTATTGCAAACAATGCTGGCTGATGCATTCTTTCTTTTTATTTTACTTTAAGTTCTGGGATACATGTGCTGAACGTGCAGGTTTGTTACATAGGTATACATGTGCCGTGGTGGTTTGCTGCACCTACCAAACTGTCATCTAGGTTTTAAGCCCCGCATGCATTAGGTATTTGTTCTAAGCATTCTTTTTTTTGAGACAGGGTCTCACTCTGTCACCCAGGCTGGAGTGCAGTGGCCCCATCTTGGCTCACTGTAACCCCTGCCTCCCGGGTTCAAGCAATTCTCTTAGTTCAGCCTCATGAGTAGGTGGGACTACAGGTGGGTGTCAACATGACTGGCTAATTTTTTTGTTTTGTTTTGTTTTGTTTTTTAGTAGAGATGGGGTTTCACCATGTTGGCCAGGCTGGTCTCAAACTCCTGACCTCAAGTGATCCGCCTGCCTTGGCCTCCCAAAGTGCTGAGATTATAGGTGTGCGTCACTGCGCCCGGCCGATGGCTGAAGCATTCTTATTACATATCTCCTGAAATAGTTGGGCCCACATTGCTCTAGGAGAGGAAACCAGGAGATAAATATCCAGGAGAGGAAACTTTGGCTAAAGAATTTCCATGTCTTCAGCTGGGCTAGATACTGCCAGACTTTCTTCCAAAGTGGTTGTACCAATTTACAGCCCCACCTGCAGCATCAAGTTCTCAGTGTGCCCTATCATTATTTTTTTCCCTAGTCCTCAGTAACAGACATCATTATTTTTTGAAATCAAAATGAATCAGTCAAGATTCTGGCAGGAAAAAGATGTACACAAAATGCTTATAACAATGCTAGGGTTCTATTTAAGATAATATAATGAAGAGATTATTTATACAAGAGTGGCCAGGATGAAAGGAACCAATAAGAAATGCTGAGACACCCAGGCACTAGGGCAGCAGGAAGCTGTTGCTGCCTCTGGGGCTGAAGGGACAGGAGGGAGAAGAGGGGAAAGCGGAGGTCCCTGCCTGCGCTGTAAGCACACATCAGTGTTTCTCAACCTGTCTTTCTTTCCTTCCTTCCTCTTTCTTTCTTTCTTTCTTTCTTTCTTTCTTTCTTTCTTTCTTTCTTTCTTCTTCTCTTTCTTTCTTTTCTTTTATTTTTCTTTCGTTCTTTCCCTCTTTCTCTCTCTCTTTCTTCTTTCTTTTTTTCTTTCTTTCCTTCCTTTCTTGCTTCCTTCCTTCCTTCCTTCTTTTCTTTTCTTTTTTCTTTCTTTCGTTCGTTCTCTTTCTTTCGTTCTTTCTCTCTTTCTTCTTTCTTTCCTTTCTTTCCTTCCTTCCTTCCTTCTTTTCTTTTCTTTTCTTTTCTTTCTCTCTCTCTCTCTCTCTTTCTTTCTTTCTTTCTCTTTCTCTCTTCTCTCTTTTTTGAGACGGAGTCTCACTCTGCAGTGAAGTTGTGCGATCTTGGCTCACTGCAGCCTCTGCCTTCCAGGTTCAAGCGATTCTTGTGCCTCATCTCCAGAGTAGCTGGGATTACAGGCACCCACCACCACATCTGGCTAATTTTTGTATTTTTAGTACAGATGGGGTTTCACCATGTTGGCTAGACTGGTCTTGAACTCCTAACCTCTAGTGATCCACCCACTTCAGTCTCCCAAAGTGCTGGGATTACAGGTGTGAGCCACCATGCCCGGCCTCAACCTGTTTTTCATCATGACACCCTGTTGTGGGTTGAATTGTGTCACCATCCAACATATGTTCAAGTCCATTATCTGTGAATGGGACCTTATTTGGAAATAGGGTCTTTGCAGATGTAATCAAGTTAAGATGAAATCTGTCTTAGCTCAGGCTGCTAGAGCAAAGTATCATAGACTGGTCTCGAACTCCTGACCTCAAGTGATCCTCCCGCCTCGGCTTCCCAAAGTGCTAGGATTACAGGCATGAGCCACCATGCCTGGCCCTGTGCTGTGGCTCTGTGGAGGGTCACAAATTATTGCAATATGTAAGGTTATGACTCCCCAGGAACCAGTGGTCACACTCTTGGGGGCGTGACTGCTCTTGTTGAGGCTGCAGGAGCCAGAGGGAAGAGCCAAACTGAGGGGAGGCAGAGAAGGGACCAGAGAACAGACCCCCTTCCCTGTCTTTCTTTCCACCCACCCCTGGGTGGCCTCCCGCTGGCTGGACTCAGCCAGGAGCCAGGGCTGAGGGGGTTCAGGGGTGCTGCCTTCTGAGATCAGCCCCAGGGAGCAGAGCAGGGCTAAGAGGGGCAGAGAATGGGTGCAGGTTGGGGCGCCCATGAAGAACGACTCAGTACACAGCCCCAGCTGCTCCCAGCGTCTGCCAGTCCTTCTGGGGGCTGTCCTTCCTCTGCTAGAAAACTAGGAGACCCCCCCAAGACCAACATAGCCCAGCAAAATGGGAGGAGAGGCTGATTTTTCCATCCAGATGGCCTCTCCAGGTGATCCTGAACCACATGACCTATCTGAAGCTGGGCAGCTGCACTTCCTCTATGCGCAGCCAGGACGAGGGGCTCTTCATGAGGCTCTGTTGTTGTGGCAGTCAATACAGGCCTCCCCCAGCACCCCACAGCCCTCCCGGCTGCCATGGAGGAGTGCAGTTCAGCATCCCTGACTTGCAGCTCCCCCACCTCCCCACCTGGCCCCCCACCCCCTCCTCTTTAACAAGCCTTGGAACCCTTCCCCTCCCAGATTCTTCAGGTCTATTGCCTCAGGGAATCGAGGTTTCTATAAAGAAAAGCATAAAACAAGATGAACATCAGCATCTTAGGGATGATCACAGACAGCAGAGTGTGGGAGATGAGTTTGGGTTCTGGGCCAGGTTGCCTGGGTTTGGATCCTGGATTTGCTACTCACTGGCTATGGAACCTTGGGTAAGTTACCTAACCTCCCTGTGCCTCAGCTCTCTATCTGAAAAGTGGGGATATGACAATATCTATCTTACAGAGTTATTCTGAGCATTAAATGAGCTAATGGATAGAAAGTGCTTAGAACAGTGCCTGACATATAGTAAGTGCTATGTAAGAGTTAGCTCTATTATTACTTTGCTAGGTGTGTCTCTATTTTGAATGTGCTATAGAAAGTTCTAGAGCTGGCTGGCCAGGCATGGTGGCTGATGCCTGTAATCCCAGCACTTTGGGAGGCCGAGGCAGGTGGATCACCTGAAGTCAGGAGTTCGAGACCAGCCTGGCCAACATGGTAAAACACTATCTCTACTAAAAATAGAAAAAATTAGCTGGGCGTGGTCGTGTGTGCCTATGGTTCCAGCCACTCGGGAGGCTGAGGCAGGAGAATCACCTGGACTTGGGAGGTGGAGGTTGCAGTGAGCCAAGATCACGCCATTGCACTCCAGCCTGGAGTGCCAAGAGCGGAACTCTGTATCGGGGCGGGGGAAAAAAAAGAAAGTTCTAGAGATGGCTAATGGTGCCACCTCATGGGAGTAGAGCCGGGCCTACAGGAGAAAAACTTTCACTTTTTAAAAATACTTACTTTATATTATTGAAAAAAAATTTTTTTTTGAGACAGAGCCTTGCTCTGTTGGAGTGCAGTCTCAGACTGGAGTGCAGTGGGGGAATCGTAGCTCACTGCAACTCCAAACGTCTAGGCTCAAGCAGTCTTCCTGCCTCAGCCTCCCACACAGCTGGGACTATAGATATGAGCCACCTATAGACATGAGCCACCCCACCACACTCAGCTAATTTTTACTGAGTTATTTTTGGTAGAGACAGGGTCTTGCTATGTTTCCCAGGCTGGTCTTAAACTCTTGGTCTCAAGTGATCCTCCCACCTTGGCCTCCCAAAGCTCTGGAATTACAATCATGAGCCACAGTGTCTGGCCTTATTTAAAATTTTTAAAACAAGCACTTGTAATAGTATTTAGGAATAACATATTTGCTCTAGAAATGTTAACTTTTTTTTTTTTTTTGAGATGGAGTCTCACTCTGTTTCTCAGGCTGGAGTGCAGTGGCGAGATTTCCACTTACTGCGACCTCTGCCTCCTAGGTTCAAGCAATTCTCCTGCCTCAGCCTCCCAAGTAGCTGGGATTACAGGCACCTGCCACCACACCTGGTTGATTTTTGTATTTTTAGTAGAGACGGGGTTTCACTGTGTTGGTCAGGCTGGTCTTGAACTCCTGACCTCAGGTGATCTGCCCATCTTGGCCTCCCAAAGTGCTGGGATTACAGGCGTGAGCCACTGTGCCCAGCCTCAGAAATTTTAACTTTTTAAAGTAAAATATAAGTTTTTGCAAAAATATGATAAGCTTTGCACCTTTTAGTGTGGAATATAAGACATGACAGATTGTCGTCAGTCTCCCTTCCACTGCATGTGAGCTTCCAGAGCAAAATTTATGGGTGTTCCCGGGATTGGGGTTGGACTTGCCTAATTCCCTAGATTGGGGGTTCCTTAAACTTCTCCTGCTGGACATGGAGGAGGGGCTGAGCCTTGGGCTGCATTCTCTGCACCCACCTCTAGTGGGCCTCCGAGGACCACCCGCCACCCAGCACCTGCCCTGGTTGCCAGGGAAACGGCTCTTTATTAAGTGGAGCCATCCCCAACTCAGCCCAGTGATTTGTCCTTGTCTAATTATTATTACTCTTTGCATTTTCCTTTTGGGTGAGTGATGGGGGAGGGTCGGGGGGTGGGAGGGTGCAGGAGCAGAGGAGCAGTGATTTGTGGGGCTGGCAGCTTATCTTTGAGAGGAGGACATTTATCTTTTTGGAAGCAGAAAACCGCCCAATGGAGATGAATTCAACAGTTCCCGAGTGGTTCTGTTTGTGGATTCACACACTGATCCGGAGTTACCGACCTGGAATTGCATGTGCACGTGGGTTTGGGGTGTGGGAATGTGTGCATGTAGCAAGCAGACCTCTCAGAGTGGCTTTGTCCAGAGCCACAATCCTGTGAGTGTGTCTGTGGTTATTGTGTGCTCACTGTGTACAGCTCCTAAAATGGTATGTGCACACGTCTGCATGTGTCCGAATGTGTGTGCCCACTTTGACTAGACTAGGCAACCTAGGTATGCCTGCTTGCCTGCACTCATATGATAACATGTGGCTGTGTGTGCACATTGTAGACAAAGCAAGGAAGAGCTGGGTGGGTACACATTGAATATGTAGCTATCAAATGTGTTTGTCTTCATGGGGCTCTGACTGTAGGGCCTGAGCACATGTGTAGGCAACTTCTGAGCAGGCCTGCATGTGAACATTGTACACATTGTTATGAGAACCAAAAAATAGACTGTAAAATCAGGGTGCTGACCTAAGCCAGAGACACCTGAGATGAAGGCATAGGGTTTGGATAGTATGGAAGATATGCACACTGCACATTTTAGTAGCTGGGGTAGATTGCAAAAATGTCCCCACTCATTTGTCCCTGCGGGAATCCTTGCCCTTTCAATGTGACTTTGCAGTTCCTCCTAATAGAAGATAAAGTTTATTCCCCTACCCTCTTGACCTGGACTGGACTTGAAACTTGCTTTGGGCAATAGAATGAAGTGGAAGGGACGATGAGTCCATTCTGAGCCTAGGCCTCAAGACAGCTTGAACTGTGCCCAGCTGCACATGAACAAGGCTGAGCTAGGCTGCTGGAGGATGAGGGACCATTAGAGACTAGGGGGAGAACAGCCCAGTTATCCTGGCTGCAGTCATCCTACACCATCTTACAGCCAACTGACTTGCAAATACATGAGAGAGTCCAGCCAAGACCAGTAGAGCTGCCCTTCCTAACCTTTAGCTGACCACAGACACATGTGTGAGCCCTGCTGACTCACAGACCTGTGAGCAATTACAGTTGTTTTTAAGTCTCGTGAGTATTGGGGTGATTTGTTATGCAGCATTATTGTTGCAGTGCCTAACTCATTACTAACTAAATACTCAGCATACACACAGATGATGTACACACACAGCAAAAGCATATACCACAGACATACACATAGGATTGATGGCTCTGTGTACTAAAAGTATTTGTTAGTTATCTGTTGCTGTTACAAATTACTCCAAAATTTAGAAGCTTAACACACAAACATTTATTATCTCATAGTTTCTGTGGCTCAGGATTCAGGGCATGGTGTAGCTGAATGTCTTTGGCTCAAGGTCTTTCATGAGGTTACTGTCATATTATTGGGGCTGCAGTATCATCTGAAGACTCAACTGAGGGAGTATCCACTTCCATTTTCACTCACAGGTTGTTGTCAGGATTCTGTTCCTTGATGGTGATTGGTTGTGGGGGGGGTCTCCCTCAATTCCTTGCCATGTGGGATTTTCCACATGGCAAGCTTACAACATTGCAGAGTGAGACAGAGTGAGAGAGAGAGAGAGAGAGAGAGGGAGAGAGAGAAGCAATGGTCTTTTTGTAACCTTATTGCAGGAGTGACATCCCATTATTTTTGCCATATTTGTTAGAAAAAGTCACGAGATCCAGCCCACACTCAAGGAGAAAGGAGAGGGGATTACATGAAGTGTGAAAGGAGTGGGGGGATCACTGGGGACCATCTCAGAGGCTGCCTACCACACAGGGTGTACACATAAATAGGCTCACATTCAGCTGGACTAGCTGTACAAGATCAGCCTTTTTTTCATGGCTTTTGCTTAGCCAAAGAAATTGAGTGTCAGAGAAAGTGGGTTTTGCAGGTTCTAAAGAGCCAGGTGTTCTATTCTCTTGGTCCTGTCATTGGAGCTAAGGCTATTTTGCCTAGAAAGGAATCTCTCTCTGCTGTGGGATGGGGGAGGAACACTTCACTCCAGACCTTCCAACCAGGATTCCAGATTCACATCCTGAAGCTTGAGGAGGGACAGGAATCCTCAGGTTCTCAGAGAGGAGGAGCCTTTACTTAGGGTGTGGCTGGAGGTGGAGATGCCTGAGACCCTCTAGAGGGGCAGATGCTGAGAGCTTTCTCCTTTTTGGGCATCTGACCTGGCGAAATAGGGTCTCCCTGTGGGATCTGATTTTCCTTCCAAGCCCTTTCTCCTCTGTGGTCTCAGGGCTGGGCTGTCTATGAACATTGCAGACCCATCCTACACATCCCCAAGATGGGCAAGCCCAACCTCTTCCTCCTTAGAGCTCACCTGCCCTTTCCACTCCCTTCCCAACCTGCAATTTCAGGTCCTTTTGTCCCCTCCCCACACCCAGAGCCGGATGTTGATGACCTAGGACCCTGTACACTGCAGCAGCACTGGGCAATGCGCAGCTGTGTGTGTGTGCGCACGTGTGTGTGTGTGTGAGGGTGGTGGGACTGAGGTGGGGGGGTGGGTTTCAGTCCCCATATGAAGCCTGCTGCAGATCAAAATAGGCAGATGAAGTCAGGAGTGGTGGCTCACGCCTGTAATCCCAGCACTTAGGGAGGCACAGGCAGGAAGATCACTTGAGCCCAGTAGTTCGAGACCTGGCTGTGCAACACAGCAAGATCCCGTTTTTGTCTTTAAAAAAAAAAAAAAAAAAAAAAGGGCAGATGTCCTGCCCTGTGAACCAGCCTCATGTTGAAACCTTCTGTTTGGAGAGTGGAAGGCAATGTGTCCTCCCAGGGTCTGTGTGGGGCTCCAGCCCAAAGCAGTTTGACTCCCTCCTCCTGCTGGGAGCCACTGCCCTGCGGGTATTCACTCATCTCCCTGCTTAGAGCTGCTCACTGCACTGCCCAGGGGGCCAGACTGTCCACCCCCAGGACAAACTTGGGCCAAGGGTGAAGTCAGGTTTCTCAACTCAGAGCTCTTGAACTGGAGAGTTTTTGAGCCCCTTGTGTAGGGTCCCAGTCCCTCTGCTTTGAATAAACTTGTGCATGAGGGTCTTGACATGATCCAGGGAGGGATGATGGAGTTTGGACTAGGGGGAGGCGGTGGGGATGGAGAGAAGTGTGGGTGGGTTTAAGAGACATTTAAGCAGTCAGGCTGATGAAGCTCAGAGGATGTACCTACGGCGGGTGGGTGAGGAGATGGTGCAGGAGGGAGGGGGACGAGGAAGAATGACACACAGCATGTTTTCTGTAAAGTTCACTGGGGATAATGAGTGCCTCTGGCATTTGAGTAACAAATACAGCAGCTTTAGTCTCCTGTCCGGGGTTGGCTCTGAGGCACGAATGATACCTAATGATACCTGCATGTAGAAATTCCAGAAGGGCAGGTAGAAACTCAGCTACAAGAGGTCACTTTCTGGGAAAAGAGGCAGAGTGTGTTCTCTGAAGGCTGTGTTTCCTTAGGAAGTTGGATGTTGGGCATCCTGAGACTCTGCGAGGACAGTCCATGTCCCACCCCTCCCCTCCAAGCCCCTACCCACTCAAGGTCATCCCTCAGGACTGGTTCCTCCCTGCCTTTTCTCCTTACCCCTACCCTTTGCTTCAATCCAGCCCTGTTTCTGCTTTTGTTCTCTGAGCTCTGGACTCTGTATTTGTAAGGACTTTATTGACTTGTATAATGAGACACTTAGAGATACATCTGCCTTCAGGAAGCGCTGGATCCAGGAGATTGGCCAGTGGTGTCAGGAGTCAGCTGTGCTTTATCTTTCAATGCTCCTTTCCTTTTCGAGTTCTTTGAAAAGTTTTTTATGAATTTTTTTTTTTTTTGACACGAGGTCTCACTCTGTCACCCACGCTGGAGTGCAGTCATGCGATCATAGCTCACTGAGGCCTCCAACTCCTGGGTTTAAGGGATCCTCTTACCTCAGCCTACCAAGTCTATAGGATTACAGACTGAGCCACTGCTCCTGGCTCTGTGTTCTTGAGTCTTAGTCTACACAGCTGCTGCAACCCTAGACTTTCATGCTGAACAACCTCAGGGCAAAGAAGACCTTTATTTTCAGGACAGTTCCAGCAACAGCCTCAGGACTTACTCGCTGGTATGAACCAGTCACTGGCCCAGCAGGTTGTGGCAATTTGCCTGGCTGGGCATGTATGTGTGCTCACCCTGAAGGTTGGCCCTGCCCAGCTCAAACCACACAGCCTGAACGTGGGAGAGGGGTGGTCCTTGGAATGAAATTGGGGTACTAAAAGCAGAGCAAAGATGAATGGAGACCAGGCAGAGAGGACCCATGGAGACTGACCTCAGACCCTACCTTGTCTCTGTCTCCTTCCTGGCATCTTTTACTTCCAGTATTGGGTACTCAGTCACCCATCCAGCCCCAGGTTTGGCTCTGACACTTTGCTTTGGTCACCTGGGGTAGGAAATTCTGCTCTGGCCTCACCAAACCTTGTTCTTTTCCTAACCACTGAAGAAGAAGCAGTGTATAAGGGTCCTCCAGAGAAGTAGGACCAATAGGATGTATGTATACACGTGGAAACAGATTGATTCTAGGGGCGTGACTCCTGTGATGATGGGGGCTGACAAGTCCCAAGGTCTGCAGGGTGAGTTGGCAAGCCGGAGATCCCAGGTTGCTGGTGCTGGAGCTCCTGCCTGAATGCTGAGAGACACCCAGGAAGAACTGATGTTTCCATTCTAGGAAGAGGGCAGGAAAATAGGTTAATGTCCCAGTTGGAAAGAGGTTAGATGGGAGGAAAGATTCACTTTTACAGCGGGGAGGGTCAGCCTTTTTTCTTCTATTCAGCCCTTCCACTGATTAGTGAGGCCCACCCATATTATATGTGGTGGGGGACAGTCTACTTAACTCAGTCTGTCCATTTAAATGTTAATCTCATCCCCAAACACCCTCACAGACACACCCAAAATAATGTTTGAACAAGTATCTGGGCACTCCATGGCCCACTCAAGTTGGCACATAAAATTAACCATCACAGGCACCAAGCAGGTCATCTCTGACCCTCTCTAAGGCCAGGTCAGAGAGTTGGTCAGAGGACTGGGCTGAGTTGGAACTCTGACAGGGCATCCTCTCTGTGCCCCGAATGACCTTTTTGCCTACCTTGGAGCAGGTTGTGTATTTCATCTGCCTGTACCTCATTCCAAAATACTATCTTCCTTGGTTACGGTCAGGGCAGGGGACCCAGGCGAGGTCTGTTGCCAAGTTCCTTCCATAGGCTCCAACTCCGTCAGGGCGCGGTCCACTCTATTATCTCCACCATGTCCTGTGCCCCAGGAAGGCTGACTCCTGGGGGCTGGGGCTTCTGGGCTCCAGGCAGGGTGGGTCCTAGGAGCCCCCTTGGGATCAGAGAAATGGGGGAGAGCTGCCAGGAGTCGATTCCCCTGCTCCTGCCACAGCTGTGTCCCTCTTCCCTGGAAGCGGCCCTCCCTGCAGCTCCCCTGGCACAGGCTTAATGACGCTGCCCTTCCTCCTCTCACCCTCAGGTACAGGGACGTGGCTGCTCCTGCTGGTCCTGGTTCCAGGGGCTCCCCTCCCCTGTTGGGGCCCTTGACCCTGCCCACACCTCTGACAGTCCCCTCATTTTATCTCTGCAGAATCCCAGCAGGCTGTGTTGAGAGCAGTGTTCCTGTGGGAGCCACCCAGGGGGAGGGGGGGCCAGCCCAGCCCTGAGAGGCTGTGTTGGGGGGACCGTCCTCCCCTGTGGGCACTACCAAGTCTATCTAAGGCTTCGTGTCCAGAGATGGCTCAGAGCAGCCAACAGGGTTATCCTAAGCGAATCCTACCGTCCATCATTGGTATGATGAATTTGGGCAGTTAACTGAGCCTGGGTCACTTTCTTTCATCGCCTCTCGTTTGTTGTGTGACCCGTAGCAAGTCAAGTCAGGTGAGCTTTCTAAGCCTCAATTGCCTCATCTGTAAAATGGGTATACTAAGACATCCCCCCAAGGCCACTCTCCATGGCTTATTTCATCCTGCACAGTGGACTTTGTCTTTGGGGAGAATTAAGTTTGGCCCCAATTTCATTCATTCATTTGGTCATACATTCAGGAACTGCCCCCTGGACTTCACAGCATGCCAGAGGCTGGGTTTGACCCTTACCCTTCAGGTCAGAAGCAACTTCTCTCCTTTCTCTCCCTTCCTCCTTCATAAAGGTTTTTTTTAAAAAACTGACTTTATTGAGGTATAATTTACATAAAATTTGTATATTTTAAGTTTATAGATCAATCACCTTTGACAAATGTATACATCTGTGTAATCTGCACCCCAATCAAAACATAGACCATTTCCATGACTCTGGAAAGTTCCCTGGAGTTTTGTTGCAGTCACCTCCCACCCACCCCCCTCACCATCAAGCCACCTCTGATCCAGTTTCCATCACTGTCTCTCAGTTGAAATTTTCATTTCTTTCATTTTGCCTGTTGTGCCCTTTCCCTTTCCCTTCCTTCCCTTCCCTTTCTTTTTTTCTTTTACGTTTTTTTTTTTTTTTTTGAGATGGGGTATTGCTCTGTTGCCCAGGCTGGAGGGTAGTGGTGTGATCGCAGCTTGCTGCAGCCTTGACCTCCCAGAGTCAAGCAATCCTCCCACGTCAGCTTCCAGAGTAACAGGACTACAGGTGTGCACTGCTACTGGCTGATTTCTAAATTTTTTGTAAAGATGGGGTGGGTCTTGCTATGTTGCCCAGGCTGGTCTCGAACTCCTGGGCTCAAGTGAGCCTCCCACCTCAGTCTCCCAAGGTGCTGGGATTATAGGAGTGAGCCACCACATCCAGCCGTGTTTTACACAAGGAGAGCACACGTCTCCTTGGTAAAACAATATTCATTTTCCTATGACCTATCTTCTTCAACCATTGCCAATAATGGCCAGACAAAATACATGAACACAAACACAGACGCGTGCACATACGTGTAGCTACGTACACACACAACCCTCTCACATATGCACATTCACACTCACACACATACATGCATTACACAAACTTACATATACGCATACAAATATATTATAGGTTAAGGAAACTTTTTCAAGGCTCAAAAAGATCTAGGCCATGGTGAGACAGAACACAGTTGTGTTTTTACTGAAACCCCTCATGATAGTGCACACATGAACACACATGCACACAAGCCCCAAACCTGAGAATCATTTGCCAACACCTCCTGCTCCCCTGTCAGAGTCAGCGCAAGAGGAGAAAAATCGGAATTCTTTCCCTGTCTCAAAAGTAAAAGGGACAAATTAGTTTCTTGTCAGTGCACTGCAATAAATACATTGTCATTTTTATCCCCCAGTGAATCATAGTCTCCATTTCTCGCGTAACTATTATACAGTCTGCTGGCACTATATCATTTTTTGGTAATTTTATTTTCACCAATTGTTTTATGAAATTTTTGAGTTTTATGGACACTAAAACAAATCTAGCCTGCGAGTGTTATAGCCCTTTAAATCATCGGCAGGAAATCTCAAGGTTCCTCCAGACTGTGGTGGAAGGAGGCTTTAGGGAAGAAAGATCGCCCCTAGCTTATAAACTGAGCAAAAACCCAGAGATAAGTTTGTAAAAGGGACATAGATCATGGCGGGTGAAAACTGGGGTGTAAAACATCTCCCTGCTCAGCTCCTATAAGAATAAAAATGGACTTTTATTTAGCAGGAACACTAAAGTAGTTGGGGGGAAGGAACACATGGTCCTATCTCCTCTTTCTTAGCCACAAGAGCCTGTATTTCCCTGTGGGTCAGCGTGAGTCTAACTCCAGCGGCTCACAGCCAGGAGGGTAACCAGGTTAGGGACCATCTCAGGGAAGCCGAGAATCCCCGTGATGTTGGCACAAAACATAACCCTCTGTGAATGTCAAGGTCACATCTCTGATGTCAGTGGAAAAAGGGATAAAACTGACTCTAAAGCACATGGGAAAAGAAAAAACAACAATCCAGTCCAACAAGAGGAGAAGAGCTAAACTGATATGAAAGAAGGTTTGCCTTACCAGGTATTAAAATGCATTATAAAGCTACAATAATAAAAGCCACATGTTACTGGCATACGACTAGACAGACAAATCATTGGAATGAAATAGATAGTCCTAACTAAAACTCAGTCCATGAAAAATGAAAAGTCACATATCAATAGAAGACGGATGGATTATTCAGTGAATGCTATCTGTAAATCTGGTTATTTGGAAAACAGTCAGTTTAGATATGTATCTCATTCAAGAGTCCAAAAAAATAAAAACTAGATGGGTGAAACATTTGAAACTAAAAAATTAAACAATAAAATTCTGGAAGAAAATATTAAAAAAGTATTTGATTTCCAGATGAGGAGGCCTTTATCCATGTCTTTGGGTAGAACTGCTAAGAAAAAAGACCAACAGATTTAGCTTACAATATGTTTACATGCCTGCATTTCAAGACATATCCCCCACCTAGAGGCCAAAAGAGGCTGGGAATGATGGCTCGTGCCTGTAATCTTGGCACTTTGGGAGGCCAAGGCAGGAGGATTGCTTGAGCCCAGGAGTCTAATATCAGCCTGGGCAGTGTGGCAAGATTCTGTCTCTATAAAAAATAATAAGAAAAAATTAGCCGGACATGGTGGCATAAGCTTGTGGTTCTAGCTGGGAGGGTAAGGTAGGAGGATCGCTTTAACCTAGGAGATTGAGGCTGCAGTGGGCTGTGTTTGCACCACTGCACTCCATCCTGGGCAACAGAGCGAGACCCTGTTGCAAAAAAAAAAAAAAATGCTGAAGATAAGCTGACCAAATCTTTCTGACATACATGACGGCAAAAGGTAAATTTCTTGATAAAGAAAATCACTAGGACTTAATGGAATGGGCAGAGGATACAATGCTACAATTCATTGAAGAAAAAACAAGTATCTCCTAAGCGTAGGAAAACATTTCCCACCATACAAGCTGTGATGGTTCATTTTATATGTCAACTTGTGCCCAGACATGTGGCCAAACATTATTCTGGGTGTGTCTGCTTCTGGAAGAGATTGACATTTGAATTTGGGTAGACGAAGTAAAGCAGATTCCCCTTCCTCATGAGGGTAGGTCTCATCCAATCAGTTGAAGGCTTGAATAGAACAAAAAGGCTGGCCCTCCTGTGAGTAGAGGAACTCCTCCTGCCTGACTATCTTCAAGCTGGGACATCAGGTTTTTTTCCCCTGGGTTTGGACTCAAATGGAAACATTGGCTCTTCCTGGGTCTCAAGCCTGCTGGCATTTGGACTATAACAACACCATTGGCTCTCCCGAGTATCTAGCTTGCCCAACTGCAGATTTTGGAACTTAGCTTCTACAATCGCACGTG
The DNA here is from genome assembly GCF_028878055.3 of Symphalangus syndactylus. NCBI lineage: Eukaryota > Metazoa > Chordata > Mammalia > Primates > Hylobatidae > Symphalangus > Symphalangus syndactylus. The sequence continues at coordinate 33,469,935 of NC_072446.2, read as the reverse complement.
CCAGTTCCCTCTACTGAATCTCTTTGCATATCAATATCATCTCTATCTATCCATCTCTCCTCTTGGTTCTGTTTCTTTGGAGAACTGTGACTAATGTGCTGGGCATCAAGGATATACAAATTAAAATCCCACTGATATGCTAGTTTTTCTCATGCCTGTTGATTTTTTGAGAATTCTCTGGGATTCTCCTGATCAGAATCTAGACAAAGCTTATCCAATGTGTGGCCTGTGGGCTGCATGCAGCCCAAGACAGCTTTAAATGTGGCTCAATGAAAATTCATAAACTTTCTTAAAACATTACGAGATTTTTTTGCTCTCTCTCTCTCTCTCTCTATATATATATATATAAGCTCATCAGCTATTGTTAGTATTAGTGTATTTATGTGTGGCTTAAGACAGTTCTTTTTTTTTTGAGATGGAGTCTCACTTTGTCACCCAGGCCAGAATGCAATGGCTCAATCTCAGCTCACTGCAACCTCCGCCTCCCGGGTTCAAGCGATTCTCCTGCCTCAGCCTCCCGAGTAGCTGGGATTACAGACGCGCACCATCATACCTGGCTGATTTTTGTAGTTTTTTTCTTTTTTTAGTAGAGACAGGGTTTCACCATGTTGGCCAGGCTGGTCTTGAACTCCTGACCTCGGGTGATCTGCCCGCCTCAGTCTCCCAAAGTGCTGGGATTACAGCCGTGAGCCACTGCTCAGCCTCAAGACAGTTCTTATTCTTCCAATGTGGCCCAGGAAAGCCAAAAGATTGGCTATCCCTGATCTGGACATTCTTAAGTGTCTCCCAACTTAAAAAATGCTCTCTATTCCCACAGCTGTGTTGAATCATTAGCTCCTCTTGTCCCTCTCACAGCCCACTTTCTTTAAACTGCTCTCTAGACCTGCCTCTTCCTCTCTTGCCATCCAGTCGTCAAACCCTTCCACGTGGCTTCCCACCTGTCTCTCCCGCGGAACCTCATGTCTGGGTCCTCATCAGGGTCTGCCTGTCCACCACTCCAGGGGTGCCGTTTGCAGGACTTCGATGGGGGTAATTCCCTGCTGTGCAGTACAGCTGCCCTGCTGCAGATAGATCCCTGGGAGCTTGCAGCCCTTTCCTTATCAGAGCTTTCAGGTACATTTGACCCGAGGCTGGTAGAGGCGAGGTTTATGGGAGGAGAAGAGAAGAGAGCCTTCCACAGAGTTTTTAACCTGCATTTCTGCCCCACTCTTTGGAAGTAAATTAATACATGCTATTTCCTTGCTATCTCAGGTAGGAAAAACAAGCTCCGGAGAGTCATCCTTTTCACTTCTATTTAACTTTGTGTTTAAAAATGTAACACGGACTCTGTTAACCCTGAAAATCTGAACAAGTCTTACCAGTTCTTTCTACCCACCCACCTTAGCTTGCCTTACTATTTTTTTTTTTGTGATGGGGTCTCGTTCTGTTACCCAGGATGGAGTGCAGTGATGCTATCATAGCTCATTGCAGCTTCAAACTCCTGGGCTCAAATGGTCCTCCTGCCTCAGCCTCCTGAGTAGCTAGGACTACAGACATGTGCCTTCATACCCGGCTAATTTTTCTTATTTTTTGTAGAGATGGGGTCTCACTATGTTTGTTCAGGCTGGTCTTGAACTCCTAGCTTCAAACGATCCTCTTGCCTCGGTCTCCTAAAGTGAATTTGCCTTATTGTTAATGTGCAAATCGTAGCATCTGGCACATAGGAAAAGGTATAGGACCTGTCATTTGAACCCAGGTGTCCCGGCTTCACAATTTGTCATTTATGTCCTGGATGCTGGTTGCCTCTAGCCTGTTCTCCCCACCGCAGCCAAGAGAACATTCTAAGACTAAAAGTCCAACACTCTCCCAGTATAATAGAAGCCTTCTGTTGAACCCACTAGCGAGTTAAGAAAACGCCACACTTTGAGACGAATTAAGAGTCCTTTATTAAGCCGGCGGCCAAAGAGACGGCTAATGCCCAAAATTCTCTCGGCCACGAGGAAGGGGCTCGATTAACTTTTATACCTAGGTTTAGGAAGGGGAGGGGGACTCAAATGTAGTAATTCTACATAAGTAAAAACATGCAAGAATCAAAAGAATCAAAATGGTTACAGAGTGATAAACAACTTAAAAGACAAATGGTTACAAGAAGAGCAACGGTACCAGGTGCAAGGTTCTAAATCTTTCATTATAATTAGATATAGGGTTTATGCCAGACAGGAACTCAAGGTTTTATGTTGTTATCTCTTGGAGAAAATTCCTGGGGAACTTCATACATTGTTGGTGTTGGTACCTTATCAGTTAATTGGGCTCCTTTGAAATGCTGAGGATCTGTTTACCCAGGCCAACTCCTCACGAAAGGGGGTTGGGTGAGGAGCCCTAGTGTCTTGTAAATTAAGGGGTCAATTGGAGTTTGTCCGGCTTTCCTAGCTAGAGAGGGTCTTATTTACATGAGAAGCAAGGCTAGGTGATTTAAAGAGACAAGCAGGCCAAAATTCAAAATAATGAGTTGAAGTAAAAACAAGGTTAGGCATTTCACTTCAAAGGCTTCTATTTGCATATACAATAAAAGTCTTGCCTGGTCCCCGCCTGTCTCTCCAGCCTTTCTTTCCCACCTGTTCCTTGGATCACTTTGGTTTAACCACAGTGACCTCATTTGTGTTTCTTTTTTTTTTTTTGAGACGGAGTCTCGCTCTGTCGCCCAGGCTGGAGTGCAGTGGCACGATCTCGGCTCACTGCAAGCTCCGCCTCCCGGGTTCACGCCATTCTCCTGCCTCAGCCTCCCAAGTAGCTGGGACTACAGGCGCCCGCTACCACGCCCGGCTAATTTTTTTTTTTTGTTTTTGTATTTTTAGTAGAGATGGGCTTTCACCGTGTTAGCCAGGATGGTCTCGATCTCCTGACCTTGTGATCCGCCCGCCTGGGCTTCCCAAAGTGCTGGGATTACAGGCGTGAGCCACCGCGCCCGGCCTCATTTATGTTTCTAGAACACTTAGCACTTGCTCATGTCAGCACCTTCGGCTGAGCCGTGCTTTCTGCCCTGTCAGCTCCTCCCTGCTGGGTTTCCTGTGGCTGGTTCCTGCTGTTCCTTCTCCTGGTTAGGCTTCAGATTAACCCGCACATCATCAGAGGGGCCACCCCTGGCCACAGTTTAAGGAGCCAGTGAGTGCCCCTTTTATTAATTATCCCAGTTGATATGGTCTGGCTGTGTCCCTATCCAAAATCTCATCTTGAATTATAATCCCCACAATCCTCACGTGTCAAGGGTGGGACCAGGTGGAGGCAATTGAATCACCGGGGCAGTTCCCCCATGCTGTTCTCGCGATAGTGAATGAGTCTCACGAGATCTGTTGGTTTTATAAATGTCCGCCATTTTCCCTGTTGCACTCGCTTCATCCTGCTGCCTTGTGAGGAAGGTGTCTGCTTCTTCTTTGCCTTCCGCCATTATTGTAAGTTTCCTGAGGCCTCCCCAGCAGTGCAGAACTGTGAGTCAATTAGACCTCCTTCCGTTATAAATTACCCGGTCTCGGGTATTTCTTCATAGCAGTGTGAGAACGGACTAATACACCAGTCTTTTGTTGGTTTCCTTTTCAGCGCTTTTCATAGCTTGCAGTTTTCTTATTTTACTTATTTTATTCTGAGACAGAGTCTCCCTCTGTCACCCAGGCTGGAGTGCAGTGGCATGACTTCGGCTCACTGCAACCTCCATCTCCCAGGTTCAAGCAATTCTCCTGCCTCGGATTCCCAAGTAGCTGGGGTTACAGGCATGAGCCGTCACGTTGGCTAATTTTTGTATTTGTAGTAGAGATCTGGTTTCACTATGTTAGCTAGGCTGGTCTTGAACTCCTGGCCTCAAATGATGCACCCACCTTGGCCTCCCAAAGTGCTGGAATTACAGGCGTGAGTCACTATGCCTGACCAACTTGTAATGTTTAAAAGTTGATTTGTCTGCTTGCTTTGTTTCTTGTCCATTAGAAGCTAAGCTCCAAGAGGACAGGAGCTCCCTGCCCTGAGTGTTGTGGTGTGCCCAGCCCCAAACACAACGCTTGGGACATAGAAGACACTTAGAATGGAGAACTATCCGCCAAATTCTCCCCTCTGTCCCACTGAACAAACAGCACTGTTTCCCAGAGAGGTGGAAGGATAACAAGTGCTAACTTATCTGGCCGAGGCTGGTAGCAGCTGTAGATTTGTGAAGAAGGGGGCAGCTTGTTTACATTCGCTTATTTATTTATTGAGACTGAGTCTCACTCTGTTGCCCAGGCTTGAGTGTAGTGGCGTGATCTCGGCTCACTGCAACCTCTGCCTCCCAGCTCAAGCGATTCTAGTGCCTCAGCTTCCCAAGTAGCCAGGACTACAGGTGTGAGCCACCACACCTGGCTAAGTTTTGTATTTTTAGTAGAGATGGGGTTTCACTGTGTTGGACAGGCTGGTCTCAAACTCCTGACCACAGGTGATCCAACTGCCTCGGCCTCCCAAAGTGATGAGATTACAGGTGTGAACCACTGCACCTGGCTGACATTAGCTTATTGTTGGTTCTAGATTGATGCTTCACGAACTCTAACATGCACAGGCAATCACTTGGGATCTTGTTAAAATACAGATTCTAATGCGGTAGGTCTGGAGTATGGCTTAGATTTGGCATTTCTAACCAGCACTCAGGTGATGCTGATAGTGTTGTCTGCTTTAGGGGGTCACATGTGTAAAGAAGCAAGGGCCTGGTTCTCAAACTTGGCTGCATACTGGAATTACCTGGGACCTTTACCTAGAAATTCTGATGTAATTGGTCTAGAGTATGGCCTGGTCATTGTTTTTATTTTTTAAGGTGCGCATTAGTGCAGCCAAGTTTGAGGACCCCTGCTCTGGACAGTGTTTTACTTTATACATAATTGTGATCAAATAAAGACATTTGTCAGAATTCTTTTCATGAAGAGCATTGCATTTTTATGCCAAAGGAAATTTCCTTGACAAGCTTGCCTGAGTCACAGCAGGGCCTGAAAATGGGAAGAACTCTTCTGCAAAGACAAGGCAGAGATAGGGCTCTGCCTGCCTTAGGGAGAAGAGGGAAGGTGGAAACAGGGCCACAAGCTGGTGGGTAACAGAAATGGAGGAAGGCCTCCTGCTCCTTCCTCTTAAATCTTCAGAAAGTTAAATAGTGAAATGCTTGAAAATAATGGAATTTATTTTAAAGGATGCCGGTGAAAGCAGTAGCGGTTCCTAGGCATACTTGCAGATTCTAATTGCTTTTAAGGTCTTATAAAAATTCCAAATTAGCTCAAAATCCACAGGCCCCAGAACTTTCTGAAGCTCACCTGCAGATTACAACATGCAGGCGTGTTTGGGAACCCCTGGGTTCAGATGATGAGCCTCCTGCAACCCAGGCAGATGAATGCAGGGTGCAAAGGCAGAGAGAAGCCAGTGTGAGGCATTGCAGGAATTCCCCAAATGCAGAGAATGTTCTGGACTCTGAGCTTATGAAATCAGGGTTCGAATTCAAGTGGAGCCAGAACTCCAAGCCGGGAGGGTCCCAGCCAACAACCGCTAAGGAGGCACTTGGTTTGAGAGAACGGCTTCATTAAGCCTGTTTCCTTCTCTGTTAAATGGGAATAGTAACACCTGTGACTAAGAAATGTTTCGAGGAACAAAGATGTGGATAGATTTGCTTTGTTATGTGCTGTATAGAGAGGCAGCTCCACATAGCTCTTTGAACATGGTTTGCTACTTTACAGGGCACAGCTTTTGATAGAAAGGGATAATGGAGAATAATTTGTGAATCTAGGGTGGGAAGTATCCACCAGTACAGGAAAGAGAGGCACTGGCTGAATCGCCACCTTGTGGTGGAAACTTGAGTTGCAGGAGTGGGAGCTAGAGGCTTAAAATGAGTAGACTTAAATTGTACCAAGCCTAGCAGGGTTTCTCACCCTCTGCACTATTGACATTTTGGGCAAAATAATTCTTTGTTGGGGGATGTTTTGTGCATGGTAGGATATTTAGTCGCATTCATAGCCTTTTCCCACTAGCAGCACCCCTACCCTGCGGCTGTGACAACCAAAAATGTCCCCAGACGTTGCCAAATATCCCTTCCCAGGGGCAGAATTCCTCCTGGTTGAAAACCAGGGTGCTATAGAAAACATCAAACAACAATAATAATATCTTTTAGCAGTTTTTGAGTGCTTAATATTTCTAGTGCTTTGCCTAACATGCTAACCACTTTACATCTATTGATTTCTTTGATGCTCACATCTCCCTATCTCCAATTTGAGGAAGCTGGCCGGGCACGGTGGCTCGTGCCTGTAATCCCAGCACTCCGGGAGGCCGAGGCGGGTGGATCACCTGAGGTCAGGAGTTTGAGAGCCTGGCCAACATGGTGAAACCTCGTCTCCACTAAAAATACAAAAATTAGCTGGGTGTGGTGGTGCATGCCTGGAATCCTAGCTACTGGCTGAGGCCGGAGAATCCCTTGAGCCCGTGAGGTGGAGGTTGCAGTGAGACCAGATTGCGCCACTGCACTCCAGCCTTGGTGGCAGAGTGAGATTCTGTCTCAAAACAAACAAAAACAAAAAACTGAAGTCTGGAGAGGTCACAGTTTCCTGGGATCACATTCTCTTGCTTAGAGAAATTGATTGAGCTTAGTCTGGAGTAGAGGGTATCTGGAGACCAAAATCTATATTAGTTTCCTAACGTTGTAAAAAAAAAAAAAAAATCACGATAAACTTAGTAGCTTAGAACAACGCCAATGTATTATTATCTTACAGTTCTGGAGGTCAGAATTCCAAAGTGGGTCTTATGGGCTAAAATCAGGGTGTCATAGGGCTGTGTTCCTTCTGGAGGCTCTAGAGAAGAATCTGTTTCCTTCTTTATTTTCGTGTCTAGAGCCTTCCTTTGCCCATGCCCCTCCATCCATCTTCAAAGCACATCATTCCAACCTCTGCTTCCGCAGTCATGTCTTCAGACCTATGTGGGCTGCGTGTCTGAGGGAGGCAGCCCCTTCCTGGAGCCCTGGAGAGCCTTGCTGAGAAGAATTCGAGGATCTTGCAGGAGGCAGATATTAGCTGATACTGAGAAGAGATTTCTAAAAAGCATCCTTGCCCAGGGCTAGGCTGGGTTGTGTAGGGATTTGACCACGGAAGGGAGTAGCTGAGGTGGATGAAGGTGGAGGTCCCTGGAGATGGGGAGGTAGGGGATGCCTGACAGTGGCCAAAGTCTTCAGTGTGTGAAGGGATGTGGCCAGGAGGTCAGAGGCTGGGAGAGACAAGGAGAGAAGGGTGGTAGATGGGGCCAGCTGCATGGGTGTGCTGCCAGGGCAGTCCCACAGGCTTGGAAGGGCCCCGTGCTTCATGGTTGCTCTCTTGAAATTCTTCATGATTTTATATTTGAATTTGTGTTACAACGGAGAGTGTGTGCCTCTGCCTCTCATTGCCTCCCCAGGGCAGGCACCCATACCCTTACCCCCTGCCACTTGGTCCTGGTCTGATGCACACTTTTTTTTTCTATTGATCGAATGATGCACACTTTAAAACTGGGTGATTGAGAGCAGGTTAATGAAGGGGCCATTTACACTCATGTAGGCAGAGGGAGGGAGTCACAAGGGATGGGGCGGTGTCCCGAGCTCACAGCTGTAGGGAGCCTTTACCATCTCCAGGCAAAGAGGCAAAGGGGCTGGTGGTTACCAGCACTCAGAGCGGGAGTCGTATGGAGAGAGCTCCTTGGGTAGAGGGACACAGGCAACCCATGGTCACCCACAGGGACCCTGCAGAGCAGGAGCCAGATGATGAGTCCTCAGACTCATCTTCCCTCCCTCAGGTCTCCTGCCAGTGCTGCCTAGTTCAACCAGGAGCCAGAGGTCATCCTCTCTGGTCACCTAGCAGTAGGAGGAGGCTCTTGAGTGGACCTGGAGGAGCCAGGGGGCTACTAGTGGGGGTGGAAAATTCACAAGAGAGGTTGGGGGGATGTGCCCAGTTTAGGCCTGGCCTGGTGATTTGAGGCGCATGGAGAAGTCTGGCAAGAGCTGGAGTCAGGATGGGAGGGCCTTCAGCATTTTGGTCAGGTCCCCACCAGCCTTGCACACCCAGGTTGGAGCAGACCCAGATGTGGAGGGGGGCTTGGGAGCCTTTGCAAGTCTGTTCTATGAAACTTACTTTCCATTTTGCCCTGGAGGAGCAGCCTCTGGCTGGGAAAGGCTTACCCTGACCCCAACCACCCGCTGCCTCCTTCTCCCAGCCAGGGCTTTCGCCCCAGCCCCAACCCCGGGGGGTGGGTAGTTTTGTCTTTCCCTTGGCCCCCAGCTGGCCTGGCCAGCAACAGCTCTGTCTCCTGCTGTCAGGACCGCCAGAATGTGACAAGTGGCAGATGGGCCTCTGATCAATGGACCCCGTTCCCAAGCAAGGACAGTGGGGCTGGGGGCAGGATGGGGAGCGGCCGCTAATGGATGGGCCTGAGAGCAGTGATGGATGGGCAGGAAGAAGCTGCCATTTGTCTTGGAAGTGAGTGACTCCAGGGAGGAGGAGAAGGGAGGGTGGCTGTCGGGCTCCAGGGTGGAGAGAAAGCAACTGGAGCCAGAGCCCAGCAGGGCTTTGGGGATGGGGCCTGAGGGTACCCTGGATGGGATGGGATTGGGAGAAAGGTTTTTCCTACCTACCTTTAACTAGAGCTCTTCAGTCCTAGCCAAGAGGGTCCTGACATGTTGAGTGGAAGATCCAGGGGCATCCTGTAAAAATGGAAACCAGATCATGCTCTCACCTGGGTCTCATTCAGGGTGAAGTCCTGTCCTTGCATGATTCTCCTTGAAGACCCTCCACGGTCTTCTTCACCTTCTCCTTTTCCTCCCTGACCTCACCTCCCATTACCCTCCTCGCTCTTGCCTCTCAAGACAATTTACTTTCTTGTTCTTAAAGGTCTCTAGGCCTTTGCCCCAGCTGTCCCCTCTACCTGGAATGCTCTTTCCCTGGATATCTGCACTGCACAGTATTTATTTTTTGAGACAGAATCTCACTGTGTCACCCAGGCTGGAGTGCAGTGGAGCAATCTTGGCTCACTGCAACATCTACCTCCTGGGTTTAAGCGATTCTCATGCCTCAGCCTCCTGAGTAGCTTGGATTACAGGTGTGGGCCATCACACCCGGCTAATTTTTGTATTTTTAATAGAGATGGGGTTTCACCGTGCTGGCCAGGCTAGTCTTGAACTCCTGGCCTCAACTGATCCACCCACCTCGGCCTCCCAAAGTGCTGGGATTACAGTTGTGGGCCACTAGGCTTGGGAGGATATCTGCACAGTATTCTTATGTCCTGAAGGTCAGGTGTCAGGGCAGCCTTCCCTGGGCACTCCTTATAAACAGCAGTGTCTCCCTGCCCCATGACCCTGTCTCCATCTGGTATACACTATCACTCCATCTCTGCCTTGTTATTTTAAAATTGATTTTGTACCAGCCACCATCTGAAATGTCATTTATTTACTGTCTAAGGTCTGTCTCTTCCACTAGATTGTAGATTCCATGAGGACAGGGCATTGTCTCTTCTCTTTGCTGCTCTATTTCCAGAGCTTAGAATAGCACTCAGATGGGCTCAACAAATGCTTGTTGCATGCATGAATGAAAGGGTCCTAACTCCAGTTTTGATGCTTTCTGGCTTTGTGAGTTTGAACCATCTCCTGAGCCACAGCGTCCTCATTTGCAAAAGGAGGGGGACTGTCCTTCTTCCCAGAGCCCCTGTGAGGATTATGCAAGACAATGGACATCAGCCAATGCCCATATTTAGAGAAGTCTAGAAGGCCTGGGACTTGTTGAGGTTGGAAAAGAAAACTGCCTCATATCTCCAGTCACCTAGCCAGTAACAAATTCTCAAAGTAGGATAAGACCTGGGTCTAAGGATAAAATTAAGGATGTTGCTGTAAGACCCCTTGTTAAACCCTCTAAAAGACTTTTAAGGTGGTACTAGCAGACCCTTTAGCTAGACAATGTGGTTTCTAAGAATCTTAAGGGTCCAACAGGAGGGAAGAAGAGAAAAGCCTGTTTCAACTGAAATGAACCTCAGATGCATAGACAGCCCGTAACATTTTCAAGATATCTGTATCAGTGAAAACACTGTAAGTGTGTACAAAAAGTGACTGCAACTTTTCAAAATAAAAACAGGCCTCTGAGTCTCCAATTTTCTAAGAGCAGGAAGCAGGCTGAAAAAACTATTTAGCTATAAATATCAGCCATTTCTTATGCAAATAGAAGGATGGTTAGGAGAGGAGAACCAAGAGTCTAGAGAGGAAAGTTAAGAGCCATGGAGAACAATGGACTAGGGAATCACTCCAAGGAAGCAGAATTGGACCCTAATCAAGGGCTGTTCCCTGCCCCTGGAAGCAGAGGGAATTGACAACCTGTGCTTTGCTGGATTTTGATATTTCTATGAACCAGGGACCACTAAATACCTCTGGTTCCTCCCCTTTTTTTCTGGGAATGCCTATTGCGAATATACTATCCCTTTTTCATCTTTATTTGTGTTTGAGACAGAGTCTCTGTTGCCAAGGCTGGAGTGCAGTGGTGCAATCTCAGTTCACTGTAAGCTCTGCCTCCTGGGTTACAGTGGTTCTTGTGTCTCAGCCTCCTCAGTAGCTGAGATTACAGGTGGGCATCACCACGCCCAGCTAATTTTTGTGTTTTCAGTAGAGTTTTCTCCATATTGGCCAGACTGGTCTTGAACTCCTGGCCTCAAGTGATCCACCCACCTTGGCCTTCCAAAGTGCTGGGATTATAGGCATGAGCCACACTGCATCCGGCCCTCTTTTTCATCTTTATATGTTGAGTATGGGGATGAGTAGTAGGAGCTGCACCTTATGAAGCCCATCTGTATCTGTCCCTGATGCAGAAGTGCTATCAACTGAATTGTGTCTCCTCCCAAAGTCATAGGTTGAAGCTGTAACCCTCAATGTGACTGTATTTGGAGTTAGGCTTTTTAGGAGGTAGTTGAGGTTAATAAGGTCATAGTAGTGGGGTCTTAATAGTATTGGTGGCCTTATAAGAGGAAGAGAGAAATCTCTCCCTTGCTTCATGCACATGAGCCAAGGAGGGCCATGTGAGGACACAGCAAGAAGGTGGTTGTCTGCAAGCCAGGAAATGAGCCCTCACCAGAAGCTGACCATGCTGGCACCTGGATCTTGGACTGCAAGCTCCAGAACTGTGAGAAAATAAATTTCTGTTGTTTAAGCCCCCCAGTCTATGGTATTTTGTTATGGCAGCCTGAGCTAAGGCAAGAACTCAAGGTTCTGAACATGAAGCTATAATGGCATGAGACATTTTGTGGGAGGAGAGAATAAGCATATTTTCAATGTGGAAGAAATGAAAGTAATTGTAGCAGGGAGTGGACTAAAATAAGCTTAAAATCATGGCCACAGTATTTTTTAGTCCCTTCCATTAAAAAATAGTCTACTTTCCTAAGCTGCCTCATGATCTGCATTGACATGTGGAATGTGGTGGAAGTGATATCAGTAAGCTCTAGAGTGTGGCAAAATGCTAAAAACAACCCAAATGGCCATCATCAGGGGGCTGGCTAAATAAACAATGGTGCATCTATATCTGGAATGCCTCAGCACTAAAACAACGCCTCAGAGCATTAAAAACAATGAAGCAGATCTATTTCTATCAAGATGGTAGTATCTCCAAGACATATGGTCAAGTTACGAAAACAAGTTGCTGAATGATAACTTGAAGTAAGATACCATTTATGTCAAAATATAAGTTCATGAAAAGATACCATATATAGTTATCCCTCGGTATCCACAGGGGATTGGCTCCAGGATACCCCTTGGATTCTAAAATCAATGGATGCTGAAGTCTGATATAAAATGGCATAGTATTTGCATACAACATATGAACATCCTTTTGTATACTTTTTTTTTTTTTTTTTTTCTTTGAGACAGTCTTGCTCTGTCGCCCAGGCTGGAGTGCAGTGGTGCAATCTCGGCCCACTGCATCTTCTGCCTCCTGGATTCAAGTGATTCTCCTGCCTCAGCCTCCTGAGTAGCCGGGACTACAGACGTGCGCTGTCATGCCCGGTTAATTTTTGTATTTTTAGTAGAGACTGGGGTTTCACCATGTTGCCCAGGCTGGTCTTGAACTCCTGACCTCAGGTGATCTGCCTGCCTTGGCCTCCCAAGGTGCTGGGGTTACAGGCGTGAGCTACCATGCCCAGCCCTTTTGTATACTTTTAATAATTTCTAGGTTACTTATAATACCTAATACAATGTAAATGCTATATAAATAATTGTTATACTATTTATAATTTTTATTATTTATATTTATACTATTTATATTATTTTTGCATTGTTTGTATTTTTTCTGGATTTATTCAATCAGTGGCTGGTCGAATTCATGGGTGTGGAGCCCAAAGGTATGGAAGGCTGACTGTATTTTCCTGTACATAGTGAGTGTGTGTGTTTTTGTGTTTGTGCCTGCACACATACACTTGTGTGTGTGTAAGATCATTAGAATAAAATAAAAAGTTCTACTCAATAACCCTTTCCAGAATCTGGCCTGGGGTTGACATTATTCTCCCTGGCCCTTGGTTAGTGGAAACCACAGCTTCTTCTCGTCTGAGGGTGCTTCCCTTGAGTCTAGGGTGATTCCTTTATGGTCCTGGGTGCTGTCATTGGTCTTTCCTGCCACCATGGCTGCCAGTTCCCTCTCCTTACTGTCCCTTCGCCCTCTGCAGCTGGAAGATCATTCTTGTTGATCCAGAAGGCACAGGTGCTCCCAAGCTGTGGCGTGTGTGGGTCCCTGCTATCCATCATTGGCAAGACTTCAGCAGAAGCCTAGGCCTCCATTCCTTATGAGCTTCTTGCCATTGTGTCACTAAAATGTCACATTTTCTAGTCCTGAGCCATTCTTGTGAGGAGCCAGTGCAATGCAGAGGGGAGCAGAATAATAGGATTGGCCCTTTTTATGGCCCTACAGCTAGTTGTACAACCTCAGGCCAGCCACTTAATACTCCCCAGCAAATCTTGCTTTTTATGAAATGGGGACAGGAGTGTCTTGCTCCTAGGGCTGCTTGAGGAGCAAATGTGATAATGCAGGTAAAGTGCCCCATGCAATGGCAGGCGCGCTGCGGGTGCTTGCAAAAGGATCTTCCCTTTCTGCCCCTAATTCCAGTGTGGCTGTAAATAGCTTCATAGCTGTGTGGCTTTGGGCAAGTCACTTAACCTTTCTCAGCCATACCTGACAAGTCCACTGTGAACAGTTGCCCAGGTTGTGGACTGCACAGCTCTAGATGACACCATTCACACTGTAGTCTATGAGAACAGACTGTTTAGGTGCCCTGTAGGGACATGCATTTTGCATCCTATGTCATAAGAGGACTTCTGAGCAGTACTGGCTAGAATGCCGTGGGGACAGGGAGAACCTTTGTCACCTTAGAACAGGGTCCCTGGGCTCCTGCTGGGGAGAAAGATCGGAAAGGGACAGCCCACAGCAGGCCATTGAGTCTACTGGGAAGAATGAGATGGGAGTTATGGGCTCTGTCTCTCCTAGCCAGCTTTTCTGGGTCTCTTTACCATGATGCCTATTCAGAAACACCTGGTGGTCTCACCCTCTTCTCCCCATACATGAGGCTGAGGTCCCTGCACACCCAACCCTGGAACTTGGAGCTGGAGCTCACCCTCCCTGCAGGGATGCCGGCTTTCAGGGCCCTGCCTCCAGTCCAGTACTGTGAGTAGCTTCTCTGTCCACTCTCCTGGATGGCTTCTTCTGGGGACAGCTTGGGGTCCTAACTTGCCCGTTTCCCAGAATCCTTCCTGCAACCAACTTGAGAGTTAAGGTAGCCCAGGGTAGTTAAAGGTTAATGTCTGCCCAGCCATTTATCTGCTTTGAATGGACTTATCCCTAAGAGTGTACCTCTTTAAAATGCAGGAGAGTCTTGGAGCCACCAAACTGTCTCATTGCCCAGTGTCCTCCCCCACCCACCCCCCTGTATAAATCCCCGGTCCCCCTCCCCTTCCTTGGTCAGGAACCGATTTCAGCCCACAATGGAGATGGTTTATTACAGCTCACTTCCTGCTGTGAGTAAATAAGTTTGTCTCCTTTAAATTCCCTGGGCAATTAGGAGAATGAAAGACCGAGCTTTGGATTAGCATTTATTTCCTCCAAACGTTTATATGAGGCCATTTTCCCACTGACAAATTGTGGGGCAAATTGTTCTCGAGAAAGTCTGTCTGCGGCAAAGGTGCTATGATTAAACGGCCGGTGTAAATTTGGGGCCATAAATCCTTTCCCTGAGTTAATGGGATTTATTCACAGCAACTGCCATTACAGGCGCAAAGAAATAATAATAAATGAGGTTGATTTTGTACCTGTTTCAGGGTAATTAATATGCACACTAAAGGGAAAAGAGGTTGTTTTTACAAACTGCCTCACTTGTGGCTCAAGATTTGGAGTCCTTCTGGGGTCTTCAGGTCAATGGCCAGCCTCTTTCAGGACAGAGAGCTGGAAGCAGTTGGGAAGGGGCTTGAGGCAGGGAGGGGGTGGTCTGGGGTGTGACCTGAGGCTCTTGCATTGCAGTTAACGGAACCTCCTCACGCTGGCTTGAGTAATGGGGGTTTGATATGAGGACAAGGGGGTGAGTAAGACATTCATGAAACTCAACTGTGGTAATGTTACACTGAATACATTGGTTGCAAGTGACAGAAACCCAAGACAACTGAACTCCCAGGACTGAAGGAAATGTTCCAGGAACCCCGGGTCCCAGGGATTGGAATGGAGACTCGGGACCACCAAGTCTGTCTCTCTTGTTCTCTTTCCTCTCTTTCTCTCTCATCTCTGTTTCTCTTTGTTCCTCCAGAGTTGACACCAAAGTTCTCCTAGATGGAAGGTCAAAGTGCAAAACGCTCTTACATTCTCCAGTCTCCCCCGCATGGGATAACGGGGGTGGTGGTTATTCCTGAGGCACCCTGGAGGGGCCCAGCCCTTCCAGACCCTACTTCAAGCTCATCCTGGCCAGAAGGCCACCTCCTCCTCTCAAGGAAGCCATTCATCTTGCACCATCCCCCCTACTGGCACCACTGCCTGACATTTTGTCCCTATGCCCAGGTGACCTGTCTTCTGCTCACAGAGCTTGTTCAGCTCTCCAGCCCTAGTGTTGCAGCCCAGGATCCCTCCCCAGCCCTGGTCAGACCGCTCCCTGGGAACCCTGACCCTATGATTCCAGCTACTGCCTGCAGTATTGTTGCCAATGGATTCCCCCTGAATCCTGGGATCTGAGCCACACCCAGGTAGGGCCTCCTTGGAGGGGCATTTGGACACTGGACTTCTGATTCGAAGCAAGATCTGATCGCCTCTGCCTGTTTTGGTTCTGTCTGGTCCCGTTCTCTCCATTCCCTAGGGAGGGCCTGGGCAGTTGAGGTCCTAGGGGGCTTCTCTCTAGACTCTCATAGGACAGCAGCTGGAGCAATCTGTCCAAACTCAAATTCAATCGCCCCGTTTTCCTGAGAGGCAGTGGAAGTACAGTGATTATGAGCTTGGGCCCTGGAGCTCGAATGCCTGGCTTTGAATCCCAGCTCCCTGCTTCCTCGCTGTCTGATCCTGGTCAAGTCCTTTCACCTCTTGGAGCCTTGGTTTCCTCTTCCTCTATGAAATGAAGATGACAGCAGTGCCCAGCTTACCTGTTTTTTAAAGTGTAAGTGAGATGGATTTTAGGCCTATGCCTTGGAAGAAGGAGAAGGGAACGGTGAAGGAGCAGAAGTGGGGAGTGTCTCTGATCCTTGAAGCCTTACAAGAAAGACAGGATAACTGGGTAACTTGGATTCAGCCCCTGCTTCTAGAAGCTCCTTAGGAAGTCTGGAGAGTGGCTGATCCATCCTGGGGCAGCTAGAGAAGGATTCATGGAAGAGAGGACATAGAAGATGGGGTGTTGTGGGTGAATAGGAGTTCTTTAGGTAGAGCCAGAGAGAAAGGACATTATTCCTAGCAGAGAACAGCTCATGCAAAGTAGTAGAGAAAGAGCTTACTATGTGTTCAGGGAATGACTTGGAGTCAGTGAGAGACCCTAGAGGGATGTGGTAGTTCAAATATGACAACAGTATCTAATTAGATCTTTTCCTTAAATCAATTAAATCACACTAACCCCTATCCACCATCCATTGAATTAGCAGGAAATTCAATTTCAGTCACTACCAAGGCCCTGACCCTTCTGGGGTCCCAAATCCAGGTGCATCTGGCAAATCTTCTCATCTGTTCTCCATGCAGCTGCCACGGCTGCCATCCTGCTTATCTGAGCCCACAGAGGTTCCTGAAGCCCATGACCCTCTCCCACGAGGCCCAACATCTGTGTCCAGGCAGGACGTGCCAGGGCCTGGGGTCTTGCTCAGTGCATGGTATGGCTGCCTCTTGGGTGTCTGGGGAGGATAATGAGTTGTGATGAGTCCTCCCTCCTGTCTTATCTGTGTAGCCTGGGAATAATTCCTCCTTTTTGGCCTAGGCCCTCTTTTCCTGACCCTCTGGCTCTGGGTCACCCCTCCAAGTCTTCTCGGTGGCTCTGAGCTTACTATAAAAGCTAGGAAGAAAATGGGCAAATGCTATTTTTTGTTCTACAAGATCCCAAGGGCAAGGGCATTCAAAAGACTCTGGGTACCAGTTCAAAATGCGGAGAAAGAATTAAAGAGGGAACATGCACAAAAATCAATCTCTAAAAAATTGGCTGGGCGTGGTGGCTCACACCTGTAATCCCAGCACTTTGGGAGGCTGAGGCAGATGGATCATCTGAGGTCAGGAGTTTGAGACCAGCCTGGCCAACATGGCGAAACCTTGTCTCTACTGAAAATACAAAAACTAGCTGGGTGTGGTGGGCACCTGTAAACTCAGCTACTGGGGAGGCTGAAGCAGGAGAATTGCTTGAACCTGGGAGGCGGAGGCTGCAGTGAGCAGAGATCATACCACTGTACTCCAGCCTGGGTGACACAGTGAGACTCTGTCTCAAAAAAAAAAAAAAAAAAAAAAAATTATGCTGCCATGGCATGATGCAGGAGGATGAGTGCTGTTGTCTGAATGCTGGCGTTCCCCTAAATTCATATGTTGAACCCTAATCCCCAATGTAATGGTATGAGGAGATGAGGCCTTTGGGAGGTGCTTAGGTCGTGAGGGTGGAGCCCTCATGAATGGGATTAGTGCTTTTATAAAAGAGGTCCCAGAGAGCTGTCTTGCCCCTTTTACCACGTGAGGACACAGTGAGAAGATGCCACCTAAGGGCCCCATTTCCTGGCTCATGCCTGACTCCAAATCTGCCAGTGCCTTGATTTGTACTCCCTAGCCTCCACAACTGGGAAATGAATTTCTGTTGCTTATAAGCCACCCAGTCTGTGGGATGTTGTTACAGCAGCCCAAATGGACTACAACAGGGGATGTAGCAGCTGAGCAGGGCATGATAGCTGAAGCCTCAATCTGCAGGGATTTAAAAGTCCGGCTATCTACCGGTGAGGACTTAACCCAGGTAAGGGAACCATGTGGTCAGATATGGGGCTTAGAGGTGGAGCTGAAGAAGATTCTGGAAGGATCATTTTAGTGGCTTTGGGATAGTATAGTCTCTGAGACTCTTGATCTTTGGGGCAAAGACAAAGCCAGGTGTTAAGGTCAAAGCTCTTGAAGCTAAATCCTAAATCCCTCTATCTTCCTCTTGGGATTATGCTGGGAGAATGCTAGAATAATAGAGATACCCAGAGGCTACTTTTGCCATTCTGTATCTGCAATGTGTGTTGATGTCTCAAATCTCCTGTATTAGTTTGCCAGGGCTGTTCTGATCAAGTACAAGAGCCTGGGTGGCTGACCAGAGAAATGTATTTGTCTCACGTTTCTGGAGTCCAAAATCAAGGTGTCAGCAGGGTTGGTTCCTTCCAAGGGCCCGGAGGGAAGGATCTGTTCAGTTCCAGGCCTCTCTGCTTGGCTTGTAGATGGCCATCCTCTCCCTGTGTCTCTTCACCTAGGCTTTCCTCTGTGCATGTCTGTGTCCGTGTTTCTTCCTCTTAGAAGGACACCAGTCATATTGGATTAGAGCCTGCAGCAATGACCTCATTTTAGCATGGTGACCTCTGTGAATATTTTTTTCTTTTCTTATTGTTTCTTTTCTTTTTTTTTTTTTTTTTTTTTTTTTTGAGACAGAGTCTTGCTCTGTCGATCAGGCTGGAGTGCAATGGCGTGATCTCTGCCCACTGACGCAACCACCTCCCAGGTTTGAGTGATTCTCCTGCCTCAGACCCCTGAGTAGCTGGGATTACAGGTGTGCACCACCACACCTGGCTACTTTTTTTTAATTTATTTTTAGTAGAGACGGGGTTTTACCATGTTGGCCAGGCTGATCTCCAACTATTGACCTCAGGTGATCTGCCCACCTCAGCCTCCCAAAGTGCTGGGATTACAGGCATGAGCCCCACTGTTCCTGACAATTTATTTTATTTTATTTTTTTTTGAGAAGGGTTTCTGTTGCCCAGGCTGAGTACAGTGGTGCTATCATGGCTCACTGCAGCCTTGGCCTCCTGGGCTCAAGTGATCCCCCTGCCTCACTCTCCCGAGTAGCTGGGACTAAAGGCATGCACCACCACTGCCAGTCAATTTTTGATTTTTTGTAGAGACGAGGTCTCGCTATGTTACCCGGGCTGGTCTCAAACTCCTGGATGCAAGCAATCCTCCTGCCTTGGCCTCCCAAAGTGCTGAGATTACAGGCGTGAGCCACCGAGTTCGGCCTCAACTTCTGTAAAGATTTTCTTTCTAAATAAGATCACATTCTGAGGTACTGGAGGTTAGGACTTCAACCTATGAATTTTGGGGGATGCCATTCAACTCATAGGACCTCCAAACAACCCTACAAAAGGCAGAAGTGATTACTGTTTTATAAATGAGGTATTCCAGGTTGAGAGAGGTCAGGCAACTTGCTCAGGGTTTCAAAGCCAGCGAGGAATAGATGGGACTTAAACTCTGGTCTGCTGAGCTGTGCTGCAGCTGGGTGGGTCCCAGGGCCCCTGTGGAGACAGAGAGCTGGATTCCTGCTGAAGCTGGACCCTGCTTGTCCCCTCCCCTGGGTTTTTCCCAGGGCAGGCTTCCTAGCCTGCTGGAAGAAGGCAGGGAGGGGAGAGGAGGGATGTCATTCTGAGCATCACTTGGCCAGGCCTTTTGTCTCTGTTCATTGCCTGAAATGTGCTTGCATCTTATTACCCAAGCTAGGTAGATTTTTGCTTGGCTGAGCTGAGATCAAAAAGTAATTTTTCTTTTTGCAACAGCCAATTAGAAATTCATTTATTTTCACATTATGGACATTTGGCAAAAATTTCTTTGGCAATTTAGCTCCATTTATATAGTCTGCATAAAGGGAGACAGTGAGGCTAGGAGAAAAAAAAAGGCAAGGCCCCGGGCAAAAATTAAATGCAGAATCATGTATTAGAAATGAGATGTATTTACTATTGTTTTTGAAAATTAATGGTGCATTTTTAGCTTTTATAATGTAATTTAATGATGCAATTCATCTAATAAAAAAGAACACATTTTAAGAGTCATACAGACCTACTGGGGCACAGGGCGGAACACCTTTTCCATGGAAAGGGTTTGGAATGAAATGCTCGGGGCCTTTCTCTTTCTCTGTAAGGCAAAAAAGGAAAAATGGTCTGTCGGTCTGTCTGTACATTATGTAAGTGTCCACTTAACTCTCACTCCAATCCGGTGAGAAGGTGGGTACCACGACTACCTTGTTTAATAGGAGGGGACACATTGGCTCAGAGAGGTTAGGGAACTTTCTCAAGTTCACTCATCTGTTAAGTGGCAGGGCTGAGACCTAACCCATGACTATCTCGCGCCCAAGTACTTGCTCCTAACCACACCAGTGTATGCAGTGAATGAATGAATGAATGTTAAGTATGAATGACAGGAGGGCTGGCCTTTCTTAAGGTTACCAAACCAAGGGGCTGGGATTTGAATTCAAATTTTTTGATTCCAAGTTAAGAACTTCTTTCTGGGCTGGGCACAGTGGCTCACACCTGTAATCTCAGCACTTTGGGAGGCTGAGGCAGGCGGATCACTTGAGCCCAGGAGTTTGAGACCAGCCTGGGCAACATGGCAAAACCCTGTCTCTACCCAAAATACAAAAATTAGCCAGGCATAGTGGCAGGTGCCTGTAATTCTAGCTACTTGGAAGGCTGAGGAGGGAGCATCAGTTGAGCCCAGGAGGTTGAGGCTGTAGTGTGGAGGATTGTGCCATTGCACACCAGCCTGGGCAACAGGAGCAAGACTTATCTTTAAAAAAAAAAAAAAAAAAAAAAAAGAACTTTTGGCCACCCAATCTACCCTCAGCAGGAGGGAGGAAGCTGTGGATAGGAAAAGGAGTTTGGCAGGAGTTGAAGGTTACAGTGAGCTTTGATCCTGCCACTGTACTCTAGCCTTGGTGACAGATTGAGACCCTGTCTGTTAAAAAATAAGGGGGCTTGGGGCAGGGGGGAGATGAGGGCCATTAGCGTGGGAGGCCAGGGGACACATAGGCCTACGGGTCTTCCAGGCATGGCGATCCCTGAGGGAGGTGACCAGGGATAGGGTATATAGTTATCCCAGGGGTCAAAGGAAATGCCCAAACCATTTGTATTCATTTGTTCAGCGACTATTTACTGAACATCTATCATATGCCTAGGGCTCACCTGACCTTTTGCAGCCTGAATTTCCTCACTTGTAAAACAAGGTGAATCCTTCAAAGTATTTCTCGACAAGGTACACTGTTGGTGTTTTGAATGGGACAATCTTATTCCTCAGTCTGAATGGCACTTCCCCACCCTCCCACACATGTGGTGTTCTCTGATCATGGGGAGATTCCTAAATGCTCCCAGATACCCTCCTCGCATGGAAACAGAGGCTTTGTAGGGCTGCTGGGAGGACTCAATGGGACAAGCTGCAGGAAGGCGCAGTGAACAGCCTGGTGCACAGGAGGCTTGTCATGCTTCCTTTGCCATCTCCCTTTCCCTTGCCTCTCTCCCTTTCTCCTTCCTCCAGCCCCACAAATCTGCTCTGAGCATCATTTTGAGCCATTGACCCTGCTGCTACCCAGCCAGGCTGTCAGTCAGCTCCCTCCTCCTGCCTCCACCTCCCTCTGCTCCCCTGTCCTCGCAGACCTGTGCCTGGCTGCAGTCCCTGCACGTGGGCTCAGCAGCTGTGGACATTCTGCCACCCCAGCCACTGGCCCCAGCACGACCCAGGCCCTGCCCTGTCACTGAACCTTGGCGGGAGGGTCAGTTATTTCCTTCCTTTTTAGGAGGAGAGCTCTGCCCTTTGGGTGCCTGCCCTGGTGCTGTACCAGCCTCGGATCTGGGTTTTTTGCATTTTGGAGCTGCCTAGAGAAGTTGCCAAGCAGGCATGGTAAATAGGCCTCTGAATGTTTGGAGTCTAGAACTGCACTGTCCGATCTGGTAGCCACTAACTGTATGTGGGTCCCGAGCACTTGCAATGTGAATTGGGGTGTGCTGTAGTGTAAAACACACACAGAATTTAGAGGCTCTAGTGCCCTTGGGGTGCAAGCAGCTGAGTGTCACACCTCTTTATTTTCTTGGATTTGATTCGGGGTGGCTGGCCACTAGATTGGCCCAATATCAGTTATATAGGATGATCCCTTCCCCTGTTTGAGCCATGTAAATCCATAAACTCGGATATATCCTCGCCAGACTCCCAGAGTTGGGATTCTGATTGCCAGCCCTGCAACACCAGAGCCTCCCCACTTCCAAGGAGCAGAGAGGGCTTTAAAAGGGAACATGCACACCCCCTCCGTCTTCCTAGGCCCCCAGGACTTCTAGGGAAACCCTTTCCGTCCCCTGATGCCCAGCTGAAGAGCCAGGGATGGGGATTGAGGGCTTCTTCCGTGGAATCTCAAGAGCACTTGACAGACCCTGTGTGTTTCGTTCCAGACTTCTTGCCCACTGCCCTTCTTGGCCTGAGCCCCTGGATGGCTGCACACTGTCTGATGCACTTTTGTGCCTCCAAGGGCCAGGCACAAGTCTTACACCCAGTGGTGTGGTTCAAAGTGATTTGAGGTTGTCAGTTCTGCAGAGGCGTTTTTGCAAAGGCCCTGCATGGAGGTGCCAGGTGCGAAACTGATTTAAATCACATCCTGGAGCCCCCAAGTAGGTAAGAGCTGGTGGCAGAAGTTTCCATTTCTTAGTACAGGGCTTCTGCCTCTGACACACATGCTGAGGGACACCTATGTAATGGTTCAAGGGAATCTTGCACCCACTGGGCTCTGTGCTGAATGCTTTATACACATGTGCTCACATTATCTTCTCAACAACTCTACTTGGTAAGGTTACAGTGATCCTCACTTTGCAGATGAGAAATTGAGCTCCAGAGCGGTTAAAAAAAAAAACTGGCTGAAGTCACACAGCTGGCAAGAGGCAAAACTAGTATTGGTCCTCAAGCTGTGTGACCCTAGAACCACAATATAGCAATTCTGCTTCTCACAGGCACACATGTACAGACCCAAAGACACATGGAAATACAGACACATAGGTATACATAGATGAACATGCATAAAAAATGCAGAGATCCATATACATATGTGGACAGACATATAGGGACATACCCACATTCCCATGGCTACTCGGATATAAAAATACACCTATGCATGTACCCACATTCATACCTCCATGTATACTACGCACATACCTATGCATACACCTCATATACAAATATACACATGGCTTCTCTGACATAAAGGTATACACACATGCACATACTATACATATTTGCACTTGGACATGACCACAAATATGCAGAGTTGAAAGTCCCCCCTCCTACCACACACACAAACATATAGTGAGACTTGTATACCCAGATACTTCTGCAGAAACACACACACATACACACAATCTTGACACACTTCTAAGAACGCCTGCCCCCAGGTATACAGAACAGCCCCTCCCCCAGTATACACAGGCACTCACTCAAGTCCAATGATCCAATTTAAACTGAAAAGAGAAAACCAAGTTGAAAATTAGAGGGGAAAAAAAAAGTCCTTCAGAAAGTATAAAGCTAATAGGCTGCAAGTGGTGAGCCTGCTGCCTTCACGATATCAATAACTCAGTATTGGGTTTCCAAAAAGACATCACATAATTTTTCAATGAGAAATCCATGAGCCCTGGAGATGCTGTTATGGTGTGAATTACAATGCACACACTTGTCAGCCGTCCCCGTCAGCACTTTCTCGGATGCCTTAACGGGCAGGAAGTGCTGTGGCTGCAGCAGGGATGGTTATTGTTATTATTTCTTCCTTTTGGAGCCTCAAATTAAGAACCCGGGAAGCCAGCAGGTCCCTTCCTCCTCCCTCCCCTCCTCCAATTGTACCCAAATCAAGAAGTTTTCCTGCTTGATATATTCTTTAGTGTATTCTTCAGCTCTCAGCCTCCCCTCCCCTCCCCTGTCCTGGAGCCCTAATTCTGGGAGAGACTGACTCCTGGGTCTTAGGAAGTAGGGTCAGGATATGTGGGTGGGGGCCACCCTGTCTATGGAGCTCGGGCTTAAGACTTCCTTGAGTGTTGTGGAAATGGTAAAAACTGTGCTTTTCCATTTCTGTCACTTGGGCCCAGGGATTTTTATTGAGCAGAATCAGCCTATTGGGCATTGCTTTCTCCTGAGGTTGCCTTCGGGGCAGGACTTCGGTTCAGTAAGAGGAGCAGGGGTCCATGGGAGGGATGTCAGGAATGATATGGACAGAGGGCATAGGGCATCTTTCCTGAGCATATTTAGGGGGAATTTGGGTGGCCAAGGGAAAGGATCTGAGCAGACCACCCAGGAGTAGGAAAAGGGGGCTTGGGCACTAGAGGTGGGGTTGGGGTGGATTGTGGAAATTTTTATTCAGCTCAACTCTCCTGGGGGTTTCCCATTCACTATGAAAAGAAGATCTTGTCACTCCTGGATTGTGCTGTGCTGTGGTTATTTGCTTGTTGCCTTCAGGCCTGGGATGGGCTGGGACTGATCAGTTGACCCTCTGGCTTCTTGCCAGAGTTTTTAGCAGGAGACACAGCATCCTGTACCCTCCCTCTCTTCCTCCCCTACTGAGATTTGATGCACCCCTCACCAGGGGAAGGTGAACTGATCCTGCCTGCTAAGCTGCTCAGTACATAATTACATACCTGTCACGGCATGGGGCTTTTCGGTGTAATTATCCCAGCCCCGATCTCCAGGGTGGGTATGCGGGATAGAGGCAGGGAAGAAGTGCTGAGCCCTTGCCTGTGGGAAGGAAGAGGAGGGTGATGTCAGGAGGCAGCAAGGCCCTGAGGAGGAGGGATGGGGGGGTCACCTGCTGGGTGAGCTGGCCTGGGGTTCCCTGGGAGCTTGGGCCCTTCATGAACAGTTTGAGGCACAGAGACCTCAGGTCTGGACTGCTTCCACCACTGACTCCTTGTCTGGCTTGAAGTCTACATTCAAATATGTTGTTTCCTTTCCCTGAGCATCCCAAGCAGATATTAGCCCTGCATCTGAAGCTCCCAAGTTCCCTCCATATCTTGGTGACACTCAAGTACCATACTCTGAAATGGCGGGGTGGGATAGGGGGCATCAAAAGACACTAGAACTTTGATTTCCAGTTTTCTACATTCCATAGGCAAGTAAAATAAAACAAATGAAATACCCAGAGGAGATACCCTTATGTAAAGAGCAGGCCATGTCTTTTCTAAGTGATGATGTATAAAACAGCTATCTTCTTTTATTATTACTATTTCACAAAAGAAAGCATAGTTTAATAGTAAAAACTGGGAGAAAGATATGGTCTCAGAATTAAGCTTCTCCCAAGAAAGGAGAGGGAGCAATGGTGCACAAATGTGAATATCATCTGTATTATGGAGAAGATGTTAGAGCAAAAGAGAAATTGCTAAATTATTCAACACAGAAATATGAAATGCCCCTAAATAAAATGTATAGATTGGAGGAAGAAATTTTCAGTGTGTGCAGAAACGATGATGATGAGGATGAGGATGATGGAGGTGATGATGGCAAGG
This sequence comes from Symphalangus syndactylus, assembly GCF_028878055.3. NCBI lineage: Eukaryota > Metazoa > Chordata > Mammalia > Primates > Hylobatidae > Symphalangus > Symphalangus syndactylus. The sequence goes on along the minus strand of NC_072446.2, from coordinate 33,444,980 downwards.
ATGATGATGATGAAGATGGGGTGGTGATGATGAAGGTGGACATGGTGATGGTGATGATGATGGAAATGGTGGTGGTAATTATGGCGATGAAGGTGGTGGTGGCTATGGTGATGATGGTGCTGGAGATGGCAATGGTGATGGTGCTGATGGTGATGATAATGGAGATGGTGATGGTGTTAATGATGGTGCTGGAGATGACAATGACAATGGTGATGGTGATGATGTCTGACCTTTGTTGAGCTCCTACTGGGTAATAGGTACTGCATGGATTATCTCATTTAAGACTTAACCCCATGTATTATATTCCTGAAGCTGCCACAACAAATTACCACAAACTAGGTGAAGTAAGACAACAGCAATTTATTCTCCTATAGTTCTGGAGGCCAGAAGTCTGAAATCAAGTCTGGGCTGCACTCACTCTGGAGGTTGTAGGGAAGAATGCTTCCTTGCCTCTTCAGCTTCTGGTGGCTGCCAACATTCCTTGGCTTCCTTGGCTTGTGGCCACATCACTTCAGTTTCAGTCTCCTTTTTCACACTGCCTTCTCCTTTGTGTGTGTCCTCTTCTGACTCATATAAGGACACTTGTCTCTGGATTTAGAGCATATTCAAGGAGTCTGTGGTGATCTCATCTCAATATCCTTAGCTTAGTTTCATCTGCCAAGATCTTTTTTCCAAAAATAAGATAATATTCACAGGTTCCAGGGATTTGGACATGGGCATATCTTTTTTTTTTTTTGGGTCACTGTTCAACCCACTGTATCCCATTTTATAGGCAAGAAAGCTGGATATCAGATTCTTTAAACTAGGTAAAAGTTGTACAGTGATCAAATGGCAACGAATCTGAATCTGACTCTAGAGCCTTGGGACTTTATCCTTATGGAGACAGAGTAAAGAAGAGAGGCTGTGTGGAACATTCACCTCCCATCTGTGTGTGGGGGAGAGGAGCTGCTTCAAGGCCATGTCAAGCTCTTCAAGGCCATGTGATGTAGGAGGGCTGGACTTGGTCTCAGGTAACAGGCTCCAAGGTTTAAAGCCAGCAGATCACAAGCAGAGGAGGTAGGGGTTCTGGGGAGGTAGTTAGAGAAAGGGCAGATCCATGATTTGGGGGACTTCTTGGGGAGCAGAATTACAGAGTCTATCATCATGTCACCAAGCCCAGATGAGAGATGGCTTAGAGGAGAGGGAGATTATAGAAATAGAGATGGAAAGTGGGGAAGGGATAAAAATGAGTCAATTTGGTCTAAAAGCAGTGGACAAAGAATCTATAATGTATGAGGAAGTAAGTAGATATCTACCCATGTGTCATTTATAAATTCTTTCTATAACAGAGCACCTACCTGGATCACATGAAAGGATGCTAAAATTGACAGAAACAGATAAAGAGGCATTTTTTGGGGGTAAAGAACAGCAATATTCATTTGCTCTGTGGGACATTGCTCACATTTACTCACAGTAGCTTCCTGTGAATACTTACCTGTCTCCTCTGTCTGAGATCTGATGGGGGCAGGGTGGGCAGAGTCAACTTAGACATGTTGAAAGCAGTCCAGGCATCTTCCCTCTGGGGCTGGAAACCTCAGCTTGAGAAGGAAAGGAGAGGGCTGGGTTTATAACATCTTTGGATGGTTCAAGAAGGAGCTCACGCTTCCTGTCTTATGCCCAGGGCAGGTGTGATCTCTTCTGGGTGTCTCTCTAGAGACTCAATTCAGTCTTTGGGGAAATAAGATGTTGTCAGTGCCATGGGGCATATGTGCCTTGTCCGTGAGGCATGGGCACCTTGTCCATGGGACACAGGCACCCTGTCCGTGGGGCATAGGAGCCCTGTCCATGGGACACAGGCATCCTGTCCGTGGGGCATAGGAGCCCTGTCCGTGGGACACAGGCACCCTGTCTGTGGGGCATAGGAGCCCTGTCCGTGGGACACAGGCACCCTGTCCGTGGGGCATAGGAGCCCTGTCCGTGGGACACAGGCACCCTGTCAGTGGGGCATAGGAGCCCTGTCCGTGGGGCATAGGAGCCCTATCTGTGGGACACAGGCACCCTGTCCGTGGGGCATAGTGACCTTGTCCATGGGGTGATGCTGTATTCTCCTTGTCTTCGAGGATTCTGACGCCTACCACGACAGACTCTGCAGACTTCTGTTTCAGCTGAAATGTCTCCACCTTTGTGTGTTGGTTTTCACATAAGAGTTTATTTAAGACAAGAGATGAACAAAGTTTGCAGAATACAGCATGATAATGATCTGTCTGGGAATACTTATTTTTCCTGCCTGACCCCAGGCAGACCTAGGGCCTGTCCAGTGTGGTCACATATAGTTACAAAGGCCATGCCCTAATAGCCCCTGGGGTTCCCCTTCACATGTCAGCAATGTGAACTGCACCGCCAAGAGATGTGAAGTATGCTGGTCCTGGATCTGCTTCTAGCTTTGACTGTGCACCCCAGGGCCCCTGGGCTTGGTGCTCCCTCCAGTGGCGGGGTAGTTGGGGTCTGTAAGCTGTCAGTCCTGTGATGCCATCAGGAGCTCCAGAACTGGGAACAAGAGTTAGGAAGCCTGCATCCCTGGTCTGACTTGAGCATTCATGAGTTCATGCCTGTAATAAATAATTACTGAGTGCCTTACTCTGTGCTGGCATTGTGCTTATGACAAGAAGAAAAGATCCCTCCCTCCTGAAGGAGCATCCAGTCTACTGGGAGAAACAGACTATGAGGAAGAACATAAATAAATGTGTGATTAAGATTTGTGACCAGTGCTATGAAGAAAACAGAGTGCTGACATAGAGACAAGGGGTGGGGGTGACAACTGAGACAGGGGCATGAGGGAAGGCCTCTCTAGAAGGTGACCTTTGAGCTGAGATCTGAGGGACAAGGTGATTGCCATGAGAAGAGTGTTCTCTTAGGTAAGAGTGTCCTAAGCAGAAGGAACAGTGAGTGCCAAGGCCCTGGGATAGAAGAAGGCATTGCATGTCCAAGGAGCCACAGGAAGCCCACTGTGGTGGGAGGGTCATGGGTAGGAGGGCCTGAAGCTTCAGAAGACATCCAGATGAGGCTGCAGTCAGGTGGATGCAGGCATCCAGATGAACCCTCATGCTCTGTCTCTGAATCCCTACCAGTGGAACCGAGTGTGAGGAGTTAGCGGTTAGCAGAGTGTTAGAGGGAGCCTGGAGGGGAGGGCTCTTAACATTTCCAGGGAATTACCAAATGTCTCCCACTGAGCTGAGAAGATTCTGGGCCCAGTCTCAAAGTATATTCCAGAAAGGAAGCTACCTTAACATTAGTTAAGGTAATTCGATTTGCTGTAACAGAACCCCCCCCAGATCTCAGTCACTTAATATCCTAGAAGTCTAATTCTCACATTAAGTCCACTTAGGTGTTTGGCAGGTGACTTTCCCTGTGGTGATGCAGGGACCCAGGCACCCCTCATCTTCTAGCTCTGTCATCTCTTAGGATCTTAGAGTCCTTCTCTTACATCTGGCAAGCAGTGAAAACAGCATGTAGAGCTTTGCACAGGAGGTTTTTGTGGACTGGGTTTAGATGTGTCTATGACCTGCATTTGGGTGGGGCCAAGTAATCCAGTTACGGAATTACTGGGAAACAGAATCTACATGGATGCCCTCCAGGTAGAGGAATTGGGTGCTGGTGAACACACAGTCATCTCTGCCCCAGGCTTCTCTTTGAGTGACAGCAACAGTATGGACCAGAGGCTTTGTGCTGTGGCTTCACATTCAAGTCACTAGGGCAGCTGCCAGCATCCTATCCCAACTGATTAAATCAGATTCCCTGGGAATGGGGCCTGGGCATCTGTATTGTTGAAAGCACTCCAGGGCATTGCAGCACACAACTGAGGTTCAGGACTACCCTGAATGGTGGAGAGAGGAGCTTCTGGGACAGCAGTCACAGCTGGGCCCATCTTTCTTCCTGCTCAATAATCATCATTATGCCTTATTATCTTCTTACCAGGTGACAGGCTAGCGTGGCAGGAAGGAAGACAAAAGAAGTTATTTACAAATAAAATGGTCAGTCTTCCGCATTCTAGGGGAGGGGCTGCTTTCATCTCCAATGTGGGAGGCTCTTTGGCTGTGGGCAACAACTTTAATGGCTCCTCATGGTTGAGACAGGTGAACCTTACCTTGGCAGGTCTAGATGGTGAGAGCAGGAGAAATAGATAACTCCGTGGTTCAGCTTGGGTAGAATTATGAGATTCCCAGGAAAAATGTGAGAAAGAGAAGGTAAGGGTTCCGTGTTAAAAGAGTAGAAGGAGGCCGGGCACGGTGGCTCACGCTTGTAATCCCAGCACTTTGGGAGGCCGAGGCGGGCGGATCACGAGGTCAGGAGATCGAGACCACGGTGAAACCCCGTCTCTACTAAAAATACAAAAAATTAGCCGGGCGTGGTGGCGGGCGCCTGTAGTCCCAGCTACTTGGAGAGGCTGAGGCAGGAGAATGGCATGAACCTGGGAGGTGGAGCTTGCAGTGAGCCGAGACTGCGCCACTGCACTCCAGCCTGGGCGACAGAGCGAGACTCTGTCTCAAAAAAAAAAAAAAGAGTAGAAGGAAGATGTCAGAGAGTGGGTCGGGGGTAGGGAGAGAGAGAGCGCGAGAGAGAGACAGATTGAGTCTATGGTAAGCAGTCATGGCTCATGGAAAGAGGGGACAATGAGAAATTCCCTATGGCAGGAATGACCAGTATACTCCTAGGAAGCATCATGTCCGGCATTAAATTTGAAGTTGTCTTTGTTCTATAATTGTTTTCCTACCCATAAACGTTTAATAAGTCTCCTATATACAACAGCGTTGTATTAATGAAGTCTGGAAGGAAGAAGTGTGCAAGTTAGAGTTCTTATTTAGCTTCAGGCAGGGAAAAATGGAAAAATGGATTCTGACTAAGCAGCAATGGAATTTATTATCAGATAAGCCAGTGACACTGACACAGGGACTCATACAAGTCACCCTTCAACCACTGGTTGGATGTGGCTGGCCTTTAGATAACCTCTTACTCGGTCTCTTCAAAACATCTCTTTCCTTCCATCCTTCTGATATGATGCACAAGAGCAGATGAGGGCAGGGATGGCAAATGTGAGCCCTTCTACTTCATCCTTGGCAGACATCACTAACTGATCTCTGTGCAAGTTCTTATGGAACCTGGGGCAGCTCCCTGGACCCTTTATATTTCCTATTCCGGGCAGTCATTACTAATAGATCATAGATGATATGTGAAATACAATTTACTTCTGTTCCAGGGTCCATATGACACCTGTTTCAAGGCAATGTGTGTGCAATTTAAATGACACTATCTGTCTCTCAGCCCAAAGCAGCTGAGGATTCCATGTCCCAGGGACAAAGAGTTGCCCATCCTGGGGGCCTACTGCTACTGATCTTACAGAAGCTCAAAGGCTGCCATTCATTCTTGGGATACTAGTCTTGGGGCAGAGCGGGAAGACAACTCGCTTTGGGTGTTACAACCTCCTGACCCCAGCTTCCTTTGGGATGTGGCACCCCAAGCCTGCCTCTCCTGACTCCCAGTCTGTGGGTTCCGCTCTGCTCTGATTTCATGATGCATTCTGACCTCATGGGTTCTAAAAACAATTATTTCCTAGCTTTGTGCCTACCCCTTACTTCCAATTGGGCCCAGGGTGGCAGAGAGTCATGGGGCTGCCAGTTTTGGCCAGGCTGGACTAGGGAGGGGATCAGCTACCCCTAAAGGAAAAGCTCTTCCAGCCAGGAATTCACTTTCTCTTCCTAATGTGAGATAATTGGTTTCCTTTTTAACTAGTTCCTCCGCAGCCTTCGTAATTACTGCCAAACCCTCGTCCCTCGAGTTTGGCAATTCCCGCCAATGGACTTTTCCAGAGGGAAAGAGAAAAAGGCAAGAAGACTCAGAATGAGGGTCTGGGCTGGATTTACCTCCTGAGTCATCCCCTATTCTCTGTGTGACCTTGGGCACGTTACTCACTTCTCTGAATTCTCCTCCCTAAGTAACAGCTTCCTGCTGGAATTTTGAGAGGATGAGGTGATTTAAATGCTTAGCTCAGTAGCGCATGGCATGACTAAACACTCAATGGGTGAATACTGGTATTGTTTCTTGTTACCTTTGTGCTTGGTGGTTTGGGCTGGGCTGTGAGGGTCAGGCTTTGGGGTGCTGGCTGGGGACTTGTGCCTTCTCTTTTTCTTCCCCCAGAGCTGCTGGAACTAAGCTCTCCCTCATCTCTTCAAGGAAGATGTGACACCAAGTGTGTTTTAGCAGAAACAAGACCCATATAAATGATCCACTGAGGGGCCAGCAGGCTAATACGATGTTCTGAAAAGGGGCATTTTATTTTGTCAAATTGCTCTGGGGCTGCTGAACTTTGGTGGCTGTTTCTTGGCAGTGTTTCTGGACATCTTGTTTACAGGTGATGAGAGGAAGGGCTGCCCTGACATCTTGTCCAGGTGAGGGGGCTGGAGGCATCCTTCCTATGCGTTCCAGCCAGTGCCCTGCCTGTAGTTGGGGAGACATTTTTTCACCCGGTTCAATGTGCGGGAGGAGGAGGGTAAGGTGGGGCATGGGTAGAGAGGCCAGTGGGAGGAGTCCCCCCACAGAGTCCTCTGTTAGAACAACCCAGAAGTCCCCCTCCCCAGCTCGGGAAGCGTCCAGGGCCCGTTCCCACCCCAGCAGCCCCCTCCCCAGCTGGGGGAGCCTCCAGGGTCTGTTCCCACCCCAGCAGCGTCTAGGCTTGCTTCCTGTCTCCCCATTTTCTGAAAAGCTGTGTGTCAGCACAGGAGTGGCAGGTGTGTTAACTCCCGGAGCCTGCGCCTGTGCCCCAGCATGGGAAGAAAAATGCCGACTCGGAGAGAATCAGAGTCAGGCGCTGGCACTAGCCTTGGGGGCAGGAGAGAGTTGGTCGAAAGGAAGTGTTGGGAGAAGGCCAGGTGGCTGGTACTGAGGCACCCACACCTGCTTCCTCTGCCAGGGAGACAGACCCCCGCCCCCCCCCACCCCCAAAGTAACTGTGAGAAGTAGGGCACTGTCTCCCTCCCTCCCTCTTTCCCTCTTTCCCTTTTTTTCTTCCTTCCTTCCCTCCCATTTTTCCCCCTCCCTATTTCCATCCCTTTTTTCCTTTCTCTCCCTCCCTCCCTCCCTCCCTCCCTTCCTTCCTTCCCCCTTTCTCTCCCTCTCTTCCTTTCTTGCTTCCCTTTTGCCCTCTGTCCTTTTTCCCTTCGGTCCTTCCTTTTTTGTTCATTTCTGCACTCCCCCTCCTCCCCTTCATTTCCTTCTCTCCTCTTCCTTTCCCTCCCTCCTATTCCCTCCCTCCCTCCTTTCCCCCTCTTCCTTCTCTCCCACCTCCCTTCCTTCCTCTTTTCCTCATTTGCATCCCTGCTTCTCCTGTGCACTCCCTCCTGTCCTCCCTCCTCTTTTCTTGTCTCTTTCCTCTTTCCCTTCTTCCTCTCTCTCCTTCCTTCCTTCCTGCTCCCACCATGCCACTCAGTGCTCCAAGCTGGACACAGCTGCAGGGAAATAGCCTCAGCCCTGGCCCCCAGGAGCTTCCATCTAGTGGGAGCCAGGCAGGTGGACAGGTGATGACCCTGCCATGTGATCCACATGCTAATGAAGATCTAGGCTGGTCTCCCAGGAGCTTTGCTGGGTCTGGAGGGGTAGAGAAAGCCCTCACAGAGCAGGAGACCTCTGGCCTGGGTCTCATAGTTTCTCTGGCTGAGTCAAAAGAAAGGAGCATTGTAGGCAGAGGGAAGAGCTTGCACAAAGTAGGGGGACATGGTCAATGAATTCTCATGCAAATTTGGAATGGACAAGACTAGACTTGAGCCACTGTCAGTACTACCTGTGCCCAGTCATTTCAGCCTCTGAGCTTCTCATCTGTAAAATGGGGTATGTTAGTACTCATGACGCCCTGGGATGTTTGGGGAACAGAATTAGCTCTTGCATATGAAAATATCTAGCACTGTGTGTCTTATCACATTTTACCCTCATGTCAACCCGGGGGCCCGGGTACAATTATATCTTAATTTTACAGGTCTGGAAATGGTGGCTCAGAGAAGTTGAGCAGCCTGTCCAAGTTCACACAGCCAGGTAGATTGAAGACACAAATGTAGGCAGCCTGATTCCCAAGCCTGAGTGTTTAATAACAATCTCCCCAAAGTCAGCACATACACTTGGAATAAAACTAACACATCAGCTGCCTGCTCTGTAAAATGAGGTTGCACAAACCTGGCAGGATGACAGGGATAACTCTCCAGAGCTGGAGGGGCCGTGGGGGATGCACTTTTGAACTTTATGACTTCTCAGGGTCCCACCAATTTTACTCTCTTAGCCTGTGTCCAGTTGGTGCAGGAAAAGGAGGATGGGCAGTGGAGCAGGAGGAAGAAGGGGGAGGAAGAGTGAGGGAGGAGGGTGCATTGGAGGGAGCAGGAAGAGGAGGAGGGGGAGGAAGGGGGGAGAGGAGGAGGGGGAGGATAGGGAGGAGAGAAAGGGGAGGAAGAAGGGGAGGAGGAAGGGGGGATGGGAGGGGGAGGAGGAGTGGGAGGATAGAAAACGGGAGGAGGGGAAAGGGAGGAGGGAAAGGGGAGGAGGAGGAGGGGCAGGGGGAAGAGGAGGGGAAGGAGGGGAAGGGAAGGAGGAGGAGGAACTCTCTGACCCTACTCCTGAATCTGATTCTGTCCCTCTTTTCCGGTTCCCTGCACCGAGGTGTTGGAAATCCAGCTTTCCAGTGGAGGCTGCCTGGGTTTCCGTCCTTGTAGCTGTGCTTTTTCTGTTCCCGCGGGACTTTTCTTCCCTTGACCCCCTTTCTTTCACGAGCTCTTGGTCTTGTCTGAACAGCTTTCGTCTAAGAAGCCTCACAGACTGCCCTGGGCACCCTTTCCTTCTCCTTGCTCTGGCCTGTGCTGTCAGTCTCTCTTCTCTGCCCTCCCTCTCTTCCCATCCTTCCAAGAGGGTGAACCGTGGGACTTCTGAGGTCTAAAGAAGGGTCCTGGATAGGGACTTTAGGAGCCCAGACCGCATGGTCACTGGAGAGGGACCCTTTTGTCATTATGTAGACTGGCCACACGATGGCGCCCTGGGACCATCAAGCGCCTGCCCAGTCTCTTCAATGGGCCTCTGGTCGCCCTGGTGATTATTCCTTCCCTTAAATGTTCCACACGCGCCTCTTCCTTATCTCTGTAGCTGGGCAGCCAACTTCTGGGTTTCCTGCTCACCCTGGGTAGAGAGAACCCAGTCACTGGGGTTGTGTTAGGAGTGGAGTGGGGAGAACAGGAGGGGAGCAGAAAGAGAAGTGAGGGGCTTGCCAGGGGAATAGTGGCTGAGCAGCTGTAGAAAGGGACTTTGTGGAGTTACTGATGGGCTCAGCCACCGGGAGCTGGGCTCTGGGGAATCTTTAGGAATGAGAAACAGAGCCTGGATGTCCATTCCAGGGCCCCAAACACAAGGCTCACCTCCTGGAAGCATGAGGACTGGAGGTGACATAGAAAAGGCTGGCGTGAACTTCCAGGTACCTGAGAAGGAGCAAGAGCTCAGAGTTCCAGCTGGAGGTGGCCCTGACTACAGACTTGGCTATGGCCAGCTGTGGCCCTTCTCGGACATGGCTTGGAGCTGATGGAGCTGCTGTTTGGGACAGCAGGATGTGACTTGACTCGGGTACTGAAAAACAAGGCTGGCTTTTATGGGAGAAAAAAAAAAAAAAAAAAAAAAAAAAAAAACCTCAGGTGACCAGAGTTTCACACATGCTCAGAAAGCAGGGGCAAGTTAGGATAATAATAATAATATAACAATAATAATGACAGTAGCAAATAACCATCTTTTTGAGGATTTATGGAACATGTCAGACACTACCTTTTTTTTTACATGGGTTGTTTTGTTTGCATGGATTACCCCATGGGGAGATAATAGAAGAGGATTTATAATGACAGTCAAACCTGAAAAGGAGACACTTTGTTTTAGCACAACAAGACCCAGGGTACCTGCAGGCTGGAGTGTGGCTTTCTCATGGCCTCCAGGTGATTGCAGGGCTGGAGAGAGAAACTCGTCCATTTCACTTACAGGGTACACAGGGACCTGCCATCACAACCTTTTTCATTTCCAACCATTTTCTTCCTGTTGGAAGGAATATTCCTCAGCTGAAGTTGGATCTGATTTAAAGGCAATAACCAGATAAATGCATTTCAATTGATTATTAAGCATTTGTTTATTAGGGCTCAGTAGCTCTGACCCAAATAGCTGCTAAGCAGTCATTAAACATCAAAGAAGATGTTTCTGTTTATGTATTTTGTTTATTTACCATCATGAACAAACATTATTGCATCAATTAAATGTCAATTGGGGGTCTGTGGTTTGAATTAGATTATACACATAGTGGCCGGGTGCGGTGGCTCACGCCTGTAATCCCAGCACTTTGGGAGGCCGAGGCGGGTGGATCACGAGGTCGGGAGATCGAGACCATCCTGGCTAACACAGTGAAACCCCATCTCTACTAAAAATACAAAAAAATTAGCTGGGCGTGGTGGCGGGCGCCTGTATTCCCAGCTACTCGGGAGGCCGAGGCAGGAGAATGGCGTGAACCCTGGGGGGTGGAGCCTGCAGTGAGCCGAGATCGTGCCACTGCACTCCAGCCTGGGCGACAGCAAGACTCCGTCTCAAAAAAAAAAAAAAAAAAAGATTATACACATAGTGTCAAATCATTTTTGTCTCTCTGAGATATAATCTATTTTTGTTTTAGTATCTAAAAGGATTCCATCTAAGTGTTAGAAGCTGTGGCCGGCAGGAGTTACCAGGTGGCTTCCGAGCACTTCTAAAGCTGATGTTTCCTTTTTTGGAGTTTGCAGCCTGGAGCCCTGTGACAGCCTGGAACCCTGATCCATTCCTCATTGATCATTCATGGAGGGGCCATTTCTCTGGGATTCTTTGCTTTTTTGGGCATTAATTTTCTAGAAAACAAAACAACACAACAATAACTCTAACCTCCATCATAAGACCCTTAGATATTTATCTCGAGGGCAGCTAAACTGAGTTGTGGAAATGAAATTAAGTTCTCCATTAATGTTGCTTCAATTAAGCAGCATTGAAATCAGGAATGATGTGCTTGAAAGAATGTTTGATTTTCCTAGTCACAGTCTAGAAGCATTGAAATAACATATCTTAATATATCTTTATTCAAAAAAATTGGATAATTTTCTAATTATATGAGACAACTATGTGTATTTATAAAATCACATATAAACCTGAGCTTAATTTTTTTAAATTGATAAAATTATATATATCATGTACAACATGATATGTATACATTGTGGAATGGTGAAGTTGAGTTAGCATCCTGGCTTTTTAAGTCAGAGGAGAAGGGACCCGCAAGAGGACTCTGGCTGAATTGGGCCCCATCAGACCCAGAATGGAACCCCCCTAGTCCCCAGAATTTGTCCTCCTGTTGTACTCAGTGCGTTGGTGGAAGCAGAACTCCCCATGGGAACAGGGAGACCTAGATTTTCTGGGGTGGGAGGGGAAGGTAAAGGTGCAACAAATTGAGATTTCTCCCTGCCCTAACTCCCAACCCAGCCCAGAAAAGAACTTTGAGTGAGGCCAGCAGTGGGGAGGCTGAGCTCAGGCAGCCTCGGGGGTCAGTCCTGCAGGGTGGCATGCGGGGTGAGGGTTCGGCAGAAGGGCAAGCTGGGATCTGGCTCTAGCCACGTTGGGGCTGGGATGGATGCCATGAGGCTCAGATACCCCTCTCCTTCCAGCTTGTTCTTTCTGGGCAGAGGCAGCCCTCCAGATCCCAGTCAGGGTTTATTCAGGAATAAAGGAGAGAAAGAAAGGTGAGAGTGAAGAGGAGAGTCCGGGTGAGTGAGGGAACAGCTTGAAGAGGCCAGTCATTTGCATATTAAAGAGCCTCTCAGCTGGACGTGGTGGCTCACGCCTGTAATCCCAACACTTTGGGAGGCTGAGGTGGGTGGATCACGAGGTCAGGAGATGGAGACCATCCTGGCCAACATGGTGAAACCCCATCTCTACTAAAAATACAAAAATTATCTGGGTGTAGTGGCACACACCTGCAATCCCAGCTACTCGGGAGGCTGAGGCAGGAGAATTGCTTGAACCCAGGAGGCGGAGATTGTAGTGAACTGTGATCAAGCCACTGCACTCCAGCCTGGGCAACAGAGCGAGACTCCATCTCATTTAAAAAAAAAAAAAAAAAAAAAAGGTACTTCAAGTTCTCTTAACACTTCTAGCCCAGAAGTTTAGAAGTTTGAAGTTTCAAACTTTCTTTTAAAGCAATGGAACTGTTTTATCAAGTGACATCTTATTTGAGTGAAAGCATAGTATATATGAAGTTTAAACACAGGTGAAGTGGTCAGTGCAGGGTGCCTCTCACTTGCCCCCTAAGCACTCCCTGCCATGGTACCCAGAGGCGTCTCTGCAGAAATCCTCTTTCTTTGTAGACATGCTTTGAAAACCACCACGTTAGTACACTGGACAGCCCTGTCCTTAAAAGCTAGTCGCCAGCCCAGCATGGACAACAGAAGAATCCCTGGGAATGAGACCTTCTCAAAGTCCCAGGCCCACCTATGAACATTCAGATTTCCTAGATCTGGATTTCACCCAAGAATGTACTTTTAACGAGAGCCCCAAATGATTCTAACCCAGTAGGCTAGGCTGGAACTAGGGTGAGGCCAGTGAGTGCTTGGACCTGCACTTACATGGCCTTGAGAGTGAAGCCTCCTGAAATTTCGTACTGTAGGCCCCTCACTGGCCTTACTCTGGTTCTGGCCCAGGCACTAACCATGTGAAAACCAACACCCAGCTACACTCGGGTTTGGCTGCATACAGAAGTGCTCAGATGGGGCTTGAAAGAATGAATGAAAGCCATAGAGATCTGCCTCCTGGTTTCCCATGGGACAGACAGCAAAGAAAACAGGTTGTAGGCAATATTCATAGTCATTTTTATTACTGATATTATTATGAATTTATTTTTTGATGCTTATAAGGTACAAGACACGGTGGGAAACAATTCATAGACATTCTCATCTTTTACCCTTGCATCAGCCATGTAATAGTTCAATTTGTAAATGGGGAAACGGAAGCTTTGAAAGGTGAAGGTTTCGTCCAAATTCACACTGCTAGTCATGATGCCTAATATTCTCCGTGGCTTGAGGTCTTTACCTTTCTGCTGTACTGAGGATAGGTATACGGCCCTTCCTCAGCATGGGGGATGATGTTCCTAAATGACCCTCACTCTAATATAATAGCATCCATTATAGACTGTAGTCACTGTGTATGTTTGCCCAGCAAGCATCCTCATCTACTTCTCTGAAGCAAATCTCACTCCTACCCTGGCCACAGGGTCACCTGATCCAGGTCTGGCCAATCAGAATCCTCCATTGCCCTAGACAGTGATTAGTCTGGGAGTAGACACTGGGACCCAAGTCAGACCAATCAGATGCCTCCCCAGGATTTCCAGTTAGGAGCTGGAGAAGCTGACTTGCCTCTGGGGTCACTGATCTGGAAGGAGGTGAGGGGTTGCTCACAGCCAGAGCTCTAAGAGAGAACAAAGAAGAGGAACCTGGTGACCCAGTCTTGTTGGCAGGTCCTTCTTCAGTTCTATGAGGTGCCTGAGCATGTATCGCTCTCAGCTATGGCAGAAAATAGTTTTCATTTTTTACTTTAGGCTAGTTTGAGTTAGTTTTCTGTCACTTGCAACCAAAGAATCCTGAAGAATTCAGTATCCAACATTAACATCACAGCCCCTCTACTCTGAGCCCTGTCTGAACCACCCGCCATCCTGCTGGCATTTCCCAGTGGTGTTTGTGCCTCCTTTCTCCTCCCCTGCAGTTCATGCCTTTTCACAGATTGGCTGAGGATTCTCCGAACACTGTTCACTCGCAGAAAGTTCCCAACGCCACCTGAATGCATTTATCTTTTAAAAATTATGGTAGAATACACACACAAAATTTATCATCTTAACCACTTTTAAGTATATTTCAGTGGTATGAAGTTTATTCATACTGTTATGCAAATCATCACCAAATTATCCGTCTCCAAAACTCTTTTCATCTTACAAAACTAAAGCTCTGTACCTATTAAACAATAACTCCCATCCGTTGCCTACCCTCCTCTCTCCAGCCCCTAGTTACTACCATTCTAGTTTCTATCTGTGTAAATTTGACTATTCTAAGCAACTCATGTAAATGGAATCATAATATTTGTCCTTTTGTTACTGGCTTATCTCACTTAGCATAATGTCCCCAAGGTTCGTCCATGTTGTAACATGTATCAGAATTTCCTTCTTTTTTAAGGCTAAATAATGTCCCATTGTATGTATATACCACATTTTGTTTATCCATTGATAAACACTTGGATTGCTTCTATGTGATAGCTATTGTCAATAATGCTGCAGTGAACATGGGGGTGCAGATACCTCTTTGGCATACTGATTGAAATTACTTTGGCTGTATATCCAGAAATGGGGTTGCTAGATCATGTGGTAATTCTAGTTTTAATTTTTTGAGGAACTGCCATACTGTTTTTCACAGTGACTATGCCATTTTACGTATTTTACATTCCTGCCAACAGTGTATGAGGGTTCTAATTTCTCCACATCCTCACTAACGCTTTTTTTTTTTTTTTTTTTTTTTTTTTTGCTAGTAGACATCCTGATGGGTGTGAGGTAGTCCTAATGCATTCTTAGTAATGACAATTGTATCAGTTTTGCTCCATAAAAACTACTTTAAAATCAGGGGCTTAGAACAACCACTGTTTACTCAGCTCATGATTCTCTTGAGTTGGGAATATGGACTGAGCTCAGCTGAGTGGCTCTTCTGGTCTTGGCCAGACTTACCCATGTGTCTAGGGCAAGCTTTGTGTTGACTTGTCTAGGAAGACATCAGCTGGGATGACTCATTGATACTTCATGCCATCTCTCACTAGAAAGCCAGGCTTGCTCACATGAAGGCTGGGCAGAGTTCCAAGAGAACAAACTAAAGCATGCAGTAGAAGTGGCACAATATTACTTCCTCTGAATTCCACTGGGCAAAGCAAATCACCAGGCCAGCCCAGATTTAAAGTGTGGGGAAATCTCTGTCTCTTGATAGGAGGGTCTGCAAAGGCAAATTGCAAAGGGATGTGGAAATGAGAAGTGAATAATTACAACCTTTTTTTTTTTTTTTTTTTTTTTTTGCAAAATCTAGCATAACAACTTTTCAACAAGCCTTCATGTCAGACAGAAGGAATTTGCATTTGAGATTTGCTCCAATGGGCTCACCCAATTCATGAGTTTCAAAGGCTCTGGTTCACACCTGCAAAACTAGACTATGCTAGGAATTGTGGCTAATCAAGGCTAATGCCTGATAATTTCAAATGAGAATTTTTTCCTTCTAAAATCAGTGGATATTTCTGAATAAATTGTTCTTTCAGTCATGAATCATGGAGGCAAGAGCTTCAATTCTCCATTCATTTGCCATAAGCAGTTGACTCAAGGATAGCTCTGACTGTCTAGCCCTGTCTGTTAATGAGAGCCATTATACAATTAACTTTTCCATCACCTTTAGAAGATGCCAAGCCAGACTCCCTCCTCAAAGCCCACAGTGAACAGGGGAGCCTCCACGGAGCTCCATAGCCTGCTTAGATGTTCAGAAAGTAAAAACCAACTGAAAGTGAAAGACTTCTAAAGCTCAGAGCTTTCCCAGTAACTGGACTAATGGAGAGTACAGCCAGATCCAAATGGTTGGAACTGTTGCCAGGGAAGTAAAGGGAGGAAGGTACCTCCAAGCATTTTATTAACTTGGTAAATCAGTCCCTGGAAGCCCACTGGGAAGGTTTGGAGCAAGTTTCCTACTTCATTATTTTAGTCACTGCTACTGTAATGCTGCATAACAAAGCACCCCAAAGTCAGTGGTAAACAACAATAAGCATTTATTTTTCTTTCTTATGGGTCTGTGGGTTGGCTGGGGTTCAGGGGATTTTGGTTGGGCCAGGCTGGACTCCAGGGAGGATGTGGGATTCAGATCTGTTCCACAGAGCTTTGTTCTCCTTGGAGCAGTGGCTCTCCAGAGCATGAGCTTCCCATGGAGAATAGGAGGAGCTCAGAGGGCAAGTAAACCATCTGTGCCCACATGAGGCTTCTGCCTGGTCATGGCTACTATTGTCCTATCAGCCAGTGTGAGTCACACGGCCAAGCAAAACATCCATGGGGTAGAGACATAAGCTTCTCTCCCAGTGGGTGGGCACTGCAAGTTACATGGCAAAAGTTGAGATGTATAATCTTAGTATGGTGGAGTAAGAATTGAGACTGAAAACAGAATCTACCATATTTACCCAGAGAGAGTTGGAGGTTGAGGTATTGGGGTTAAACCTATGTTGTGTGCAAGTGAAGTTTTTTAGTTATCTAGGAATGTCTGATAGATGGCTGGGCTGAATCAGCAGGGGCTATTGAAAGGAGGAACTGAGGGTTCTTAGGAGAGTGAGCTCCTTTGGGGTAATAGAGAGCTGGGCCAAGGAGCTTATCCAAATAACACAATCCCAGTCCTTGAAGAGAGGGGGCATTTCTGAGTATTCCATGATGGAAGTCTCTGTTTTTTTTCCCTGTATGACCCCTATCCCCACCATTGACTCATGACTGGTCCCTGGGGAGAGTTGATTATTCCAATAAAACATTGCGAGATATTGGGGCCTAAGCACCATTGCTATGAGTCCCTTCTGGGGGAATTAAACACGAAGAGGAAGAGGGTTTTTCCCCCCCCACATCACAGTTCTTTACCTTGGGGCTTTGAACCCCTGTGGCCCTAGACATCTGCAATGACTGTGGCTGGCCGCGGGTAGGAGGTGGCATACTCAGTGGTGGCAGAAGCAGTGTCCAAGAGAAGCAATTGTACCAGGGGAAGCAATATTGGTGCCCACTTATCAGGAATGGCAGGGATGTGGACAGGTAGGGAGAGGCAAGATTGAGGAACAGGGAAGGGTGTCCTGCTTGGAGATGTGGCCTGTACCCTGGGCACACTCCAGGCTCAGCACACTCTCTAGCACATGCAGGGGTCCCAGCCATACTCGGGCTAAGGCATAATGCTTAGGCAGCCCTTCTATACTTCGGGAATGTGATGGGTTCATTTATTCCTATCAGGCCATGACAGGGTTTGCAAACAACCTTTTTAACATTGTTCCTTTGTTTATTAAGTATCAAGTACCTTCTCTGTGCTAGATACTATGTAAGGGTTGGTTGAATAGGAAACATTTTCTGCTTTGAGAAGCTCTTCCTCTTAGTGCAGAGTTTGGTAAACTATTGCCTGTGGGCCAAATATGACCCACCATCTGTTTTTGTAAATAAAGTTTTATTGTAATGCAGCCATGCTCATTTGTTTACATATTGTCTATAGCTATTTTAACACTATGGTGGCAGCACTGAGTAGTTGTAACGGAGACTCTATGGCCCGTACTGCCTAAACTGTTTACTATTGGCTTGTTGTAGAAAAAGTTTGCCAGTCTGTTGTCTAGTGGAAAAGAGAAACATGAACAGATAAATAGGCAATGACAATGTAGTGTGACAATACTGTGACAGAAGTAAGTGCTTTGGTGGGAGGTGGGATCAGGGAAGGCTTCCTGGAGTAGGCAATGTCTATTCCAAGACCTAAATAGTGAGTTCAGGAATTTTGGCAAAGATGTGAGGAGAGATCGCCAGCAGAGGAAAGCATGAACAGAGGCCAGAGGTAAGAGAGAACATGGGGTTTTGGGTGGTGGGAGCTGAGAGAAGAGGCTGGCAAGATAGTGCTGGTAGCATGTTGGGCATCTCGTCACCATTCAGGAAGGTGGCATCCTTCAGCGGTGGGCTGTGCTTGGCACTATGCTATTGATGTGAATGTGTTCTCAATTCTTTCTAGGACTGGATTTTAATGTTTCTACTTTACAGATGTGAAATGAACATGGCAATAAAGGAGCTGGAATTTCTGGAGGCAGGGATTTTCTGGATGGACGATTCACGTGTGTTTGCCACATCCTGTGAGTGCTGGGATGGGCTGTGGTTAGAATGGTGGGAGTGTAGCCTGGCCTTTCCTCATTAGCTCGTGGTCCCTGTGCTATGCATTTCAAGACTTGTTCCAGTCCCAGAGTGTCCTGTGCCCATACTCAGCCTCCTACTGGGGCCCACACTCAGCCTCCTACTGGGGCCCCCACCTAAGACAGGGCTCCTGGAGTTGTGGGTTGAGCTCCACGTCTGGTTCTTCCTCCTTTTCCCATCAAACCTGTGCCTTTTGCCCTCGGGCTCCAACAGGACCTGCAAATCCACACTTGGGGCAAAGCTCCATGACTCAGGGCAGCTACCCTTTAATGCTTAGTGTGAGGTGCAAGCATCATCCTGCCCCTTCTTGTGCTCAGAGCAGACTTGCTAAGGGATCACCAAACCTTCCCATTGAATCCAGACACAGCCTCAGAATCCTGCTCAACACAGCCCTCCGCTGATCACCCAGCATACTTCCCATCCTTTCCTTAACCCAGAGGGAAAGCTTGAGCTCACGCAGTACTTTCTGCACAAACCTAGTCACTGCTTCCAGGCAGCCAGCCTTTTTGTCAACTCTGATTTTGACCTGGGATTCAACACAATTCAACAAATGTTCACTGAGAATCCACTAAGAGTCAAGGAGCAGAGATGAATAAACGTGGTCTTGATGCCCTAAGGAGCTCACATTCTGATGAGAGACGTTATTGACTTGAGCGACCACTGAAGTGGCAGCCTTTCTCTGCTTTTTCTCAGGGTTGCGCTGACCACATGCCCTGCAGAACTGGACTCAGGCTTCCCCATCTGAGATGTGGCTATGCCTGGGTGGGGCTGTGTGGCTAGGACTTCTGCATCTCAGACCAGAGGGCAGAAGATGCAGATGAGTAGGGGGAGAGGACCCCACTGGAATGGCAGCAACTCAAAGTAAAGGATGAGGGCAGGTTTGCACCAGGTTAGGATCAATGAACAGTGAGCCTGGCCTGAGCAGTGGGTACAGCACTAGGGTTTCTGGAATCTTCAGATAAGCTGGTACACTTTGGGGCTCTGGCCACCCATTCTCTCCAGGCCCAGTGGGGGAAAGAGCTGACAAGCACAAAGCTACAGTATCAGGACCTCAGCCTCCAAAGCAGAAACAGAGCAAGAAGGAAACTGAGGCAGGGGAGTAGCCAGCCCGACTCTGCAGCACGATCGGGCACACATGCATCAGGAGTCGTGCAGATCACCAGGCTTAGGAAGACAGCAGCTCTAGGAGGCTTGAGGGCTGATTTTTCTGATCTACTCCACCCTGACCAGCACTGGTTTAGGGATGCTGGAGAGTGGGTTCTCCCCATGTTAGGACTCAGTGTGAGAGCTGCTTATGACTTTGCCAGGTTTTTTTCTTTAGCCACTGAGACATCTCTCCACCCCAGGATCTGGCAATCACATCAATTCCAAAAGGGGCACCTAAAGCCTTCAACTATTTGCCTTTCTATGGAGATTTCCAGAATCTACTCAGTTGATGCCATAAATAGGTAGAGAAGGGAGTGTGTGTGTGTCTGTCTCAGTCTATGAACACACACACACACACACACACACACACACACACGCGGAGTCAGACCTACTTCATCAGAATCAGTTTGCAAACTTCATTTCCTTAGGATGAAGAGAAAAGAAAATTATTATTAACATATCAATGGCACCTCCATGCTGAGAACAAGATTACCCTCAGCACACACAAGCACCCAGGGAGGCTCAGACACTGTATTTTAAATGTGCTCTGTCTCCGCATCTCTGTCTCCCCCACCCCACCCCCACTCCCTTCCTACTTTTTTTTTTTTGTTCCTCTAAGCTTGTTTCTCTTGAAATTTCCACCTTGTGGTTGTGTACTGCTGACTTCACATTTGCTGTGGTGTGAACTCCACATCTGTGAATGGATGACAGGAAAGATTAATAGCCCTGCTCTCTTCTCCTTGACTGTGGGCCCAGCTAATGAATAAATAAATAAATAAATAAGCAGAGCTCCAATCCCCCAAATAGAGACCCAGAGCCAGGGAGAAAACAGCATTTCGCTGAATCCATTCTTTAAGGAAAAACCCGACCTCTAATGATCTCTGATTTACATAGTCGGCAGTTTTTCACTAAACATTTTACAAAGACACAAAAGTTTGGGGTGGAGGGATCGCCCCATGTTCTTTCCAGATGGAGGCAGGGGTCCCCCTGAGAAGCCCACAGGCCAAACAGGGCTGGTGCAGAGTGTGGGCTGGCTATGGAGGTGAGCCGGTTTCCCACTCAGGCCGCCTTAGGCCTGGGATCATTGAGTTGAGCGATGATGAAGAGGGAGGCAAAGGGACCCCTCAGGGGTCCCGGTAGTTGGTCCCCACACTTACCAGGTGGGAGGAAGGTGTGAGCTCACCAGGCAGCTCAGAAAGCCTATGAGTGTAAGGGGAGGGAGGCAGGGAGATAATTCATTTCCTCCTGCTTCCTTCATGCCTCCAGTTCTGGTGAAAGAGAAGCTCAGATATGCGGAGACAGAGCTTCTCAAACTTGAACGTGCCCTAATGACCTGGAGATCTGGTTGGAATGCAGATTCTGATCAGTGGTTATAGGGTGGGGCTGAGATTGGCTAATTCCAATAAGCCTGCAGGCACTGCTGCTGCTGCTGCTGCTGCTCCAGGGGTCACACTTAGAGTAGCAAGATGTTGCAGAGGCAGCAGCAAGTCAGGTTCTGCCCCCTCCTCTGTGGCCTTTGTCTGAGGCTTCACAACAGTCATCCCTTTCCTGCCAGCCCCAGAACTTGGCTGTTACCTGGTTTTCCAACCTCAGCTGACTCTATGGGTCTAATATCCCAAGGTACCTCAGCCAAATGCAGCACCTCTCTGGACCAGGCTTGGAGAATTTGGCTTTCCCTTGGCTGTGTTTGTAAAGTATGGTTGTCCCCACCTGGTCTCTGCATCTTTAACAAAGTCCATCGTTGGATATGAAGATGCTGTGCCTGAGTGACCTGGTTGAGGGGCAGGTGGGCTCAGTGGCAGCAAAGACATCTGTAGACTCTGATTGGGCTGAGCAGGGGCTGGGGGTCAAAGGCAGTGGATGCTGGAGGGGCAGTGAGGGGCTTCCCTGCACAGCCAGGAGTTTGAGGGGCCTGAAGGCACACACACCAGCCATCAATCTTAACCTGCTCACTTCTAGTATCCATCAGCTCACTTCACTCCTTTTGATGATGCAGAGATGAGACTAGTCCAGCAGAAACCAGGACAGGAAGCCCCACAATGCCAGCCATGCCCCTCCATTATGATCCCCCTGGCTCAGCGTTCAGGTGGACAGTCTCAGGTGTGGTCACATGGGGATGAAGGGAGCAGACAAGGTAAGGAGCCAAGCTGACCCAAGCCCTGACATTCTGTTCTTCCTCATCATTAGCCAGGTTGTCAGACTTATCCTGGCCCTCAAATTCCAGCCGTGAGTCAGCCTATGAAAGCCCCAAGGCAAGTTTATGATTCACCTGAGTGTAGCTCATCTTTTTCCTCTCTGGATAATCCTCAGATGACCCCCACCCAGCCAGGGGGAGCTGCCTTTATCATCCCATGGGCAGGATTAGCCCTGCACATCCGACCACCGTTTATTTGTCGAACCTCTATTTGCTCACCGGTGAAATGGGGACCCCAATACCTTCTTCACGTAGTGGGGAAGGTAGAGGAGCCAACCCTCAAAAGCATCCAGGTCAGGGTCTTAGCCCACTGTAAACATCCCCCAACCCTGGTAGCAATCATGCCTTTGCATTGCCTCCTCTTTCCGGCTGTCTTCTAGCTCATCACTTCCAGGTGTGCTTAATGAAACACATCTCATGAGGTATTCACAGAAAAATCTGTAACACAAAATTGGGAAAATTGCATAATATTCCTTCCTTGAAGAGTTTACTTGATTCTGCTTGACTCAAACTTGTTTGGCCATAGAACCTTTTTCTTGGGCATAACATTTATTAATAACTGGGGTGTCAGGAGATGTGAACCAGCTGACATGCTGCTTCTCCAAAGCCTTAACCCAGAAGGTGTGGCTGGTGGCATCTGGGTAGATCTGGCCAGTTGAGGAAGCTGGGTTTTGTGGATGCAGGTTTTCCCCACTCTAGTCCTAAGCTGCAGGCATCTTTCTCCCATGCTTATCTCTTTTTTTTTTTTTTTATTAATTTTTTTTGCACACAAAAACAAACATTTTCTAAAAATACATACAAACAAAAAGATGTGTATCAAACATATTAGGAAGGTTGCACATGGGAAGTCGGGGAATAAAAATGGGGGGTGGGAGTTAAATGAGAGAGGGACTTTATGTGGATCAGTGATAATAACTCAATCCTCTATTTGACAAAGAAGAGGGAGGAGGAAGAGGAAGAAAAAGAAAGTGGGATAAAGGATCAGAAAGGGAGGAAAATAGAAAAAATTAGAGTATGACTCCAGGGTAGACCTGTTTTGTTGTCACTGAGTTGGTTGGTTGGTTTGTCTGTTGTATTTTTCATGTTTCGCCAAGTTGGCCAGACTGGTCTCGAACTCCTAGCCCGAAGTGATTAACCCGCCTCGCCCCCCAGAGTGCCGGGACCACAGGCGTGAGCCACCACGACCAGCCCCCACATTGCTTCTGGCCTCCGTGGTAGACCTCCCAGACGGGGCGGCCAGGCAGAGACGCTCCTCACTTCTTCCCACACGATAGGTGGCCGGGTAGAGGCGCTCCTCACTTCCCAGACGATGGGTGGCCGGGCAGAGGCGCTCCTCACTTCCCAGATGATGGGTGGCCGGGCAGAGGCACTCTTCACTTCTTCCCGGACGGGGTGGCCGGGCAGAGGCGCTCCTCACTTCTTCCCGGACGGGGCGGCCGGGCAGAGCCATGCCTATCTCTTGAGTATTCTGACATGCTGACTCCCTGGGGCTTTAGCTCCCAGCACCTGGGCAGATTAGGCTGTTCCCTTGCGGAGAAAGGTGAGAATTTAAACTTGGAGCCACCCAGATGAGCTCAACCAGAGCCCCTTGCTTTGTACAACCCAGGGGTTGATGCAGTGTCACAGCCCAACCCAGGCCATGCCTACTGAGACTGATGTTTGTGGCCTGCCCATAGCCCCTTAGCATTTATTGTTGCAGGAGGTGCACACTGGCATTCCATTGTAAGCATTTGTGACTCTGCCAGAGATATTTTTCTCTGTTTCTGGGGAATGCTGGATGTGCAGACAATTAATGCCCCTGGGAGGAGCCCTCACCCACTACCCGATGGGGTGTATTAGTTTCCTGTGGCTGCTATAACAAAATATCACAGACCTGATGGCTTAAAACAACAAAAATTTAATTCTCTCACAGTCTAGAGGACAGAAATCCAAAATCAATATCACTGGGCAGAAAGCAAGATATTAGAAGGACCATGCTCCACCTGGAGGCTCTAGGGGAAAGTCTGATCCTTTCCCCTTCTAGCTTCTGGTGGCTGCTGGCATTCCTT
The DNA here is from genome assembly GCF_028878055.3 of Symphalangus syndactylus. NCBI lineage: Eukaryota > Metazoa > Chordata > Mammalia > Primates > Hylobatidae > Symphalangus > Symphalangus syndactylus. The sequence continues at coordinate 33,421,579 of NC_072446.2, read as the reverse complement.
GACTGATGGCCACATCACTCCAATCTCTGCCTCCATGGTCATGTTGCCTTCTCCCTTCTGTTTGTGTCAAATTTTGCTCTGCTTCCCTCTTAGAAGGATACTTGTGATTGCATTTAGGGTCCACCTGGATAATTCAGGAAAATTTTCACATCTCAAAGTCCTTAATTACAACTGCAAAATCCTTTTTTTTTTTTTTTTTTTTTTTTTTTTTTTTTTTTGGCCATATAAGGTCACATTCACAGGTTCTAGGGATCAGAATGTGATATCATTGGAGGCCATTGTCCAGCCTGATATGTAAAAGGTTGGAGGATAAATACTCCAATTTCCTTGCCTCTTGGGTAAGGTAACACCGAAAGCTGTTCTACACTCTCCTCTCTCCTAAAATTCCTCAGATTTAGCCTCAGTTGTCCATGGCAACAAACTACTCAGCAACACACTCTGTTGGTTTTCTTCCCTCCCTGTCTCACTTCTCCACTCTTCTAACCGTTGATTCCTGGGATTGCCTCTAAATAAACTACTTGGCCTTGAATCCTCCTCTCAGGGTCTGCTTCTGGGGAACGAGCCTAAGAAACCCATCTGTCACCAACCATGCACAGCAAAGGCGATCACTTTAATCAATTACCCTTTAGATTCAAAAAGTCTGGGTGGATGTGCCCTCTAGACACAATGTTTGCAGTTGTGAATGAGGTAGCTGGGCCAGCAACCCCCAGACCACAGTGTTGTAAACACCTCTCAAAGAAGATTTAATCCAGCAGAGGGATGTCTTCCCATCTGTGTCTATCTTGACATCCACAGTGAAGCAGAAATCTTGATGGGACGTGAAGAACAGCATGGTCACCATAGTCTTTTTTGATTCAGAGATTTGACCTTCTCCAGACTTTGGAGAAAGAGAAGCCCTGGTTAAGCCAAATAGCTTACAGGGGCTGCTAAACCTGACGGCTGCTTAGCAGAAAAAAATATCACACGGTTGAAGGACATAGAACTGAATGAATGTCCAGAGGTGCTGTCCAGGAGCCAGGGACTAGAGTCAAAAACCTTAGAAGTCGACCTCATGTTCTGTTGTACTGCAGCTGAGCTGGCACTCAAACCATAAGATGCTATCCTTCCCACTCTTCCCTCCCCTTTCCAAAGGCAGAGGAGCCTCACTCTGGGGTCACAGCCACCACAGGCCCATGGAAAGTACTTCCAGACTACTGGAATAGTCCCTTAAGGCCCAAGGGCTCTTCAGTCAGCTTGTGATGAATGCTGCCTGGCCTGGGACTTGACCTTCAGGGCAGTGGACTCCCCTCTTGTCCAGGGCAGGTCCAGAAATGCCATTCAAGAGCCAAGTCTTGGAATCGGGGACCCCAACAGCCTGCTTGGTGCTCTACCCACCCTGTGGCTGAGCTGGTACCTGAAGTGCAAGACAAAGTCCCCTCCCTTTACTTTTCCCTCTGCTTTTCTCAAGCAGGAGTTACGCTCGATAGCCACCACAGCTGGCAATATGCTGAGTCTCATCTGAAGCCAGCAAGTCTTGGATTCCAACCCAAGGCCCTCAATATGTACCTGGGTATTGCTGCTGGCTATTCAGGGCCAAAGGGCTCTTCAGCTGGTAGTTATTGAATCCTCCCAGGACTGGGTTCTTCCCTTCAAGGCAGTGGGTTCCCATATGGCCCTGGGTATGTCTAGACATGTTGTCTGGGAGCTAGGGCCTGGAAAGGGGGCCTCATTGACTCTGATAGGTGTCCTATCCTGCTATGGCTGAGCTGGTATCCAAGATGCAAGACGAAGTCCTCCCCACTTTCCCCTCTCCTCTCCTCAAGTGGAAGGAAGGGTGTCTTTTGGATCCACAAGCTCTGTAGCCTGGGGTTAGGGGAGGAGTGATGCCAGTACTCTCTCGACCACCCTGGCTAGTGTCTCAGTAGGTCATATGCTCCCCCAGTCCACTGGCTCTGGGCCCAGTTAAGCACTAGGACTCACCTAAGAGTTGTAGTCCTTGTGGCCTAGACTGCCCTTCCAATTTAGGGCCCCAGAGCACTTTAGCCTGCAGTGGCGAGGCTTGTGGAAACTCAAGTTGGGATCACTGGGATTGGCAATACCTTTCTGGCTAGGGCTGGTTTAGATGCTCCCTCTGTGCGTGGGGTCAGCTGAGTTTGGATCCATTTTGCTTTCTGCTATAATAGGGCAGCACTGAATTCAATGTCTCACAATTGCTGTGTTCTCCCTCTCCCCAGTGCACAGTGAGACTGTCCATACCACATGGTCACTGCTGGTGGATGGGGAAGGGGTGGCATCAGTGATTTAAAACTTTTTCCTACCTCTTTAGGGCCTTCATCAGCAATGTGAAATTCAAACCAGGTACTGAGTGCTCACTTAGTGTTTGGTTCGTATGAAGGTGCTTTTTTTTGTGTGTGTGTGTGTATATAGTTGTTAAATTGGTGTCCTTTTGGGGTGGGAGAAGACAATCGGTGGAGTCTTCTATTCACCATCTTGCTCTTGTCTATTTTTGTTTTTGTTATTATTGTTTATTTGTTAGGCTGTCACAATCTTGGGTCAAGCCTCATTTCTTTTCCCTGGGCCTGTTGTCTTTGTGACTCTAGGCTCTCCTCTCTTCTGAACTTCTATCATAGATCTGGCCGTGACAGGGCACTCATGAAAGTCCTTTAAGTGATCCTCACTCTTCAGGACAAAGTTCTGATTCGCCGTGAGACTTACGTTGATCTGTCCTGGCCTACCCCTCTGCCTCTCCATGCTCAACTTTCCACCTATGTGTTCCCCTAACCTTCGAAGTTCTCTGCACCAGCTGCCATGCTCAAACACAATACCTGTTTATGACTATGTGTTTTTAAACGTGTCATTTCCTTTTCTTAGAATAAATGGCCTTACGGACTGAGAAACTTTCATTTGCTTGCCAAGGCCCACATTGGCCGTTATCTACCCTTCCCTGTTGCTATCATTGCAGTTTGTATATATCCTAGGAATACACTTTGGACAGAAATTATCCGTGGATTCCAGATGTCTGGCACCTCCTGGTCCTTTGAGTTCTGGATAAGCTCGGTTGGTGCTCCCATTTTATATCTAAAATTTACTCCAAACCCTCCCAAATTCTCTGCCTCTTCTTCCAGGTGTTATATTTTCAGTGACTCCTCCACCTTGGGCCTACTGCCCTCAGAATTTAAATCTTGATTAAGACTGGAAAACTCAGTCTTTTCTTTGAGGTCCATGAACAATACCACATCTTCCAAGCATTTATGAGTGCACTGAGTGTAGTAGAACTCAAGTGAAGATGTATTTTGGGGATGAGAGGTTAGCACCACAGGGAAATATTCTCTTCTCAAATAGCCTCCAATCCACTCTACCATCAGGGCTTCACTCAATATCACTGGGCACCATTTTTTCTAGCTTTTTGTCTTCTTTCATCTCACTGTTTTCCCTCTTTAAACCTCCCTGCCCCCTCTTCTCAGTAACAAATATTCCCCTCCTTGTCATATGCAGAGTTTACTTGTTTTCCTTTGTTGACTCCTTGCCTCAGTGGCTTATTGAGGCATTTCTATCAAGACAGTCTGCCTCTACTCCCAGGGGTATTCTGGTATTAGCTATTAAGAGGTACTCACCTCTGTTACTCTTGGGTGCTTGTCTATCATCACTAAGGGCCTGGGAAGCCCTGGAGGATAGAGAAGATGAAGAGAACTAGCTTCATTCTTGTGGGAATAGGTGTAAGGATGAAATGCAATCTTTTCCTCCTCCTCCTTCTTATTAGATATTGTTACTTTTCACTCATCTTCATATTGACTGGGTTGATCACACTTGCCACTATGTAGACCCAGCTGTTACTGAGGCTGGATGTTCCTCTGGCTTTTGTGGCCTTGCTCACTGACAACTTACCCTCAAGAAGGGGATCAGAGAGCCAAGATGACATGTGTTTGGGATAAGAAAGCTGGACATGACATCTCTGGCTATGCAGGATTTGGAAAGACCCTGTCAACATAGGCACTGCCAGGAGCTGTTTTGTCTTGTCCTGACTCAGCCCATACATGACAATCTCCCTTGCTCCTCTCCTTTGCCTGACAGCTCTGAGCTCCATCTCAGTGCCACACTTTTCTTGTGATCTTCCTCTCCAGCACCTCTGCCCTGGGTCAGGCATTAATATCTCTTGGAAGTGGGTAACACTTTTATTCCCATTTTAGAGATAGAGAAACTGAGGCCTAGAGATGTTGGGGAAGAGCTGAGACAAACCCAGGCAGTTTAGCTCTGCATTCTCTTCATAAAAGGCAAGACAGGGTGTAATAAAATGGACTGGGCCTTTGGCCCCGAGGAAGGAAGAGTTGTTCACATTTGACCACCGGGGCCAAATATGTCTGAGTAGAGGAAAACCCCAGGTGTTGTGGTGGTTACTGCCACAGGTGAGTCAGTTGCAGAGCTGTATTTGGACCCAATTCTCTCCACTCCTTGTCCTATACTCTTTCTAATACACCAACCTGTTTTGCTTTTTATTAGGCCATCCCTGGATAAAGTGGAGGGACTTGCCTGGGATCCCAAGATTTTGCTGTGTGAGGTGAGGTTAGAGTAGAGACCTCCTGCATCCTGGTCTAAAACTTTTTCCACCACATTGAGCTGCCTCTGCCCAAGGCTGTGCCCATCTCTTTGCCTGATTTTCGTTCTCTGCTTCTGCCTCCCCTATAAGGGCGCTGCAAAGACTCACCAAGACCTTTCCAATCCAGTTGCTATGACTGTTAGTGTTATGCACCTACAGACTTTGTAATCCAGGTTGCAGAGAAGTCAGTGTTTGTCTAACTTTTGGGCTGAAGAGGACACTGAGGGCTTGTCTGGGGCATGGGGCTGATTGGTCCTATCCAATCATTGCCTACTTGTCATTTGCCCCATCTCACAAATATGTTAGCAAGTGATAGGTCAGGCTGTTATCTGATTATGTTTGTTAAGACCCAGACAATGATTTCTGTTTCCTTCTCTACCTTCACACACACACACACACACACACACACACACACACTCACTCACTCACTCACTTCTAGGCACCAAAGGGCTGTAGGCTTTGGGGGCAGACCCATGCTTTAGTTCTGGGCCTTCCAATATGATCTGGGATTTTGGAGGGTGGGTGACAGAGAGGCTGAGCTGTCACTTTGAATTGCAAAGCCTCTATTCATAATGCATAAAGAGGCCCCCGCAAGTGACCATAGCCTCCTGTCGTCCTGCAGCTCAGGGAAATTAGACAGCTTCAGAGTCCCTTATGAAAATGCAATGTATTACCGCTGCTTTTCACTAGTAAATTATGCATTCGAGAGTGACAAATTCCAAGATGCTGCCTTTATTAGGAACTCAGTGCTGGGTGGGTGGACAGTGCTGGCTGCCAAGCTTGTGACAGAATGTTTAATAACTTTTTCTGACTGTGCTTCCCGGAGGTGGTGTTTATAATAAGTATTTCCCCTCCTCTCATTTTATCAAAACACCGATGCTGAGCTTATTGCTCTATTTATGCATTTGGAAGCTCTTCCTGGGTCAAAGAGCAGCACCATTTGAAATGACAAAGGCAACAACAGAGACCATTTTTTTAACCAATCTGTCTCACATGCCTGTGACCTTGGTTTAAAGATCCATCCATTTGGAAGAGTCAGCTGCTTCCTGAACTTCAGGCCTTGAGGCAGGAGACAGCGTGTGCCATCTCCTGCCATTCTGTCGGCAAGTAGAGACCTGTGATGGTACCCAGAATTCAAAAGTCATCTTCCCTAGGGAGAGGCAAGGGAGGCTTATGGAGAACCTCTTAAAGATACTGTGAGCATTCTACTCGTTAGTTAGGGAAAGACAGCGGGTGTTGCTCCAACTCTGGCTTTTGTGCCAGGTAGAAGTTGGTCCTGAGGCCACCCATCTGACCATACTGGACCTGTTTTAAGGTTTTTCTCTAATAAAATTTTAGATTTGGCAATCTGTGCTCCTGCAGGGGATGCTATGTCCAAATGTCCCAGGATTTGTTTTTTTCTGTCTTTCCTGAGACATTCCCTGCCCAGCTACCCAAGGAATCCTTCAAATGAGCAAATCTGACCATATCTTCTATGGTCAGATTAAAATCTTCCATGGCTCCCTATTGCTTATGGGACAAAATCAAAATTCCTGAATCTGGTCTAAAAGGTGTTTGATGATCTTGACCTGCTGACTTTGCCAGCCTTCTTGTCAGACTCTCATGTCATGCTCCGCCTAGACTATGAGATTGCAATTTCATACTGTGTAGCTTTGTAAGTCCCAGAAAATGCTGGGCTCTGACTCTTTTATAACTTTACATATACTGTTCCATCTGCCTGGAATGCCTTCTACTTGCCTGTCCAGCAAATTTTCACTCATCTTTTTTTCTTTTTTCTTTTTTTTTTCTTTTTTTTTTGAGACGGAGTCTCGCTCTGTCGCCCAGGCTGGAGTGCGGTGGTGCGATCTCGGCTCACTGCAAGCTCCGCCTCCCGGGTTCATGCCATTCTCCTGCCTCAGCCTCTCCGAGTAGCTGGGACTACAGGCGCCCGCCACCACGCCCGGCTAATTTTTTGTATCTTTAGTAGAGACGGAGTTTCACCGTGGTCTCGATCTCCTGACCTCGTGATCCGCCCGCCTCAGCCTCCCAAAGTGCTGGGATTACAAGCGTGAGCCACCGCGCCCGGCCAATTCTCACTCATCTTTTAAGGCCCAGCTTCAGTGCTGCCCCCTATCATAAGTCTTCCTTGATTTCCCTGGCAGAATTAAGTCCGTCTTATCCCCATCTACCCATTGTGTTTGTACATACATTCATTATAGCAATAATCATATTAGATTTCAATGATTGGCTTGTCTTTCTCCACACTTTATTTTTAATAGAACACCTAGGTTTTAGTTAATGCTAAACAAACATTTGTTGGTTGTCTGTGTGGCATCTTGGGTTGCCTGACAGACTCTTGGCCAAATCTGTTCGTGCATCCAACACATATGTACTGAACAACTTTTGCAGACCAGGCACTGCTGGGCCTGACGTTCTGGTTCCATTACTAACATGTTAGCACTGTCACTTTGAGTAAGTTACTTAACCTCTCTGTGCCTCAGTTTTCTCGTCTGTAAAGTGGGAATAATGCTTAGCACTTAATTTTTGGCAAGCTAGTGAGAATTAAATGGGATGATGCCTGTCCAGTGTATGAGGGATAGCCTCTATTAGCCCAGGGCTGGCACACTGGAAGCACATAATAAATGCTAGCTGCAATAATAATAATAATAATAATAATAGTGCTATTATTATATTATAGGCTTATATAGGATCGATTTATAATAATATAAATATAATTATTATTCATGTTACTTGCTCTCCTTGAATTGACTGGGCCTCCAACTTTCCCTGGCTACCTTGCCCTACACTTGGCAGATGGGACGTGGATCATTTTAATTAGGTTTTATTGGGCTGTTATATGGGTCATAATTGAGGCCATTATTCATTTTCATGGGGCTGCTGACACAGCCTCGATTTAGACATGATGCTATCTTGACGAGACAAGTCCCCATCTCAAAGGATCCCTATATGAGGGGCTGGAGCTGCCACAGGAAAAGTCCTTCTGAGGCCCCAAACATAGATTCTGAAGAGACTAATGCCAGGAGTGTTCATCAGAGAAGAGGAGATTTGTGGGCGACAGTGGCACCCTTCTGTGTGGTTGTTGGGGCCACCCCTGGGGAGTGGGGCATTCATCCACTTGGCTGCGTGTTCCACTCTCACCCCAGGATCTCCAGTGCTCTGGACAGTGTCTGGCACTGAGCAGACACTGGGAAAATGTTTGCTGAGTGAAAGCCACACTTGCAGGTGCTCAGGAAGGTGAAAGCAGTGAGTATGGCCCAGCACACAGGCCTGGGGCAGCCTCATGGGCTCCAGCTCCTGATCGTGTGCTGTGGACTGTCCCTTGGTTCAGAGCCATGGGATGCGCTCGTGTGGCCCCAGGCACGGGCTCATTGAGGGATTGGTATTGGGGAAAAGTCAGGGTAGGACCATAGCTGGGCCTTTCCTGTGAGCCTCAACTGTCTGGATCAGTGTGTTCTTAGGCTTGGCCTAGATGGGTTATTGTTCAGGAAAGCTTAACTCACCTCCCTGTGCAGAGTGGTGGAGTCATATTTCCCTGCCCCATTGATGTTGGTCTTGCCTATGTGTTTGCTCATGTGACAGTGAAACATTAGTAGACTTCAAACAAGAAGCTGTGAACACACTTGTGCTATCTGGCTCATGCCCTCCTGCATGCACACTGGCGACCTGCTGTCATGATAAGCGTATCCGAATTAGTCCCAGCATGACCATGCGTGGAACAGACCTGAACCTTGTTTGTGGTCTGAAGCCAATTCCAGCCAACTTTCAGCTGGAGGCAAAGCCAATCCCTTGACCTCAGCCTAGATGAGCTGAGCCCAGTCCGCCTACAGACCCAGGAGCATGAGAACCAGCACTTGTGGGAAGTCATTGAGTTTTGGCATGCCTGTTGTGCAGCATTAGTGTAGCAGTAGCTGACCAATACAGAGCCCCAGAGCAGCTCCAGTGGAATGTGTTTCATATATTGAGTATCTGTATAAGCGTGTTTGAAATAAGAAGAATTTGATTGTTGAAAACAGATCGAAAGCCTTTACAACAGTGGTTTTCAACTGGAGGCAATTTTGTTTTCCAGTGGACATTTGGCAATGTCTGGAGACACTTTTGGTTGTCACAACTGGGTGGGGGTCGGTGGGAGGGATGGTACCATAGTGGCATCTAATGGTAGAGGCCAGGGATGCTGCTAAACATCAGAATGTACCAGACAATCCCCCAGAGTAAAGAATTATCTGGCTTAAAATAGCAGTGCTGAGGTTGAGAAACCCTGATCTAAAATCTAAGATCATTTGAATCTTTACCACAAAACATCTACCCTCCCTCCTTCTCTCTCTGTCTCCCTTTCTTCTTTCATTCTTCCCTCCTCTCCTCTTTTCTTTTTTTTCCCCTCCCTCCTCCTCTTTCTTTCCTACCTCCTCCCTTCTAAACAAGATAGATACATGGCCAGGCCCTCAGGGAATTTATCTTGAGAGGGACATCTCAGACAATATAGGCATAAACCAGTGAAGTAATGATGACAAATGCTATGCAGGATGCGGTAAGGAAGAATTACAGGGGGGACCACCCTTGGATGGGGTGATCAGGGAAGGCCTCTCTGAGCGGCTGACAGATGTGAGGGTCCAGAAGGAGAAGGAGGAATCAGCCTTGGAAGAACCAACAGAAAAATGTTCCTGGCTTTGGGAACAGCAAATGCAGAGACATCGAGATGAGTGTGAACTTGGTGTGTTCAGGAAGCAGAGGGAGCCCCTGTCTGGTGCAAGAAAGGTGAGGGCCAACCCTGCCCTGCCTGGCATGGGGCTGGAGTTTGCTGAGCAATTGATATAATCCACGTCAGCTCTGTGGAATTCCCAGAAATTCCTGTAGACTCCAGAGTCTTGGGGGCTCAAGAAGATTCAAACTTTAAGCTAGGAAATCACCTCAATGCCATGTTCAGTCTACTTCTTACAGGCACAGGGCTGGAAATGGATTGGCATTCAAAGTAATGGAATGGAATGTTTTTATTTGAACATCAAAATCCTTGGTGGATTCAAATGTGCTGCGAATGTGGAGCATGACCTCACCGTGACACGTACACCTGCTCAGCTGCATTGAGATACAGGGCCCTGCAAAATGGCTTGTTTTCTCCTAACTTCCACCCTGGTCCCTTCAATACAGGCTCCACAGGAAAGTCAGGACACAAAGGAATCATTGCACTCTACTCTGCTCTCAGGATAAAATCCACACTTCTATTTTTTTTTTTTTTTTTTTTTTTTTTTTTTTTTTTGAGACAGAGTCTTGCTCTGTTGCCCAGGCTGGAGTGCAGTGGCGCGATCTTGGCTCACTGCAATCTCTGCCTTCTGGGTTCAAGCAATTCTCCTGCCTCAGCCTCCTGAGTAGCTGGGATTACAGGCACCCACCACCACACCCAGCTAATTTTCGTATTTTTTAGTAGAGACGGGGTTTCACCGTGTTGGTCAAGCTGGTCTCGAACCCGACCTCGTGATCTACTCGCCTCGGCCTCCCAAAGTGTTGGGATTATAGGCATGAGCCAGAAATCCACACTTCTTGATAAGGCTTACAAGGCCCCCCATGGTTTGATCTTTGCCCAGCCCTCCCACCTGTCTCATCCTATCCCACTTGCTTTGGGGACCTCAGGGATGTGCCCATACCTTTCCTGCATCACAAGGATCTTCTTGTGGAACAGACTTCTCATAGCCCTCAACAGGAACCAGCTTAGACTCTGGGCTTCAGGACTGTGAGAATACAAATTTCCATTGTTGAGACCACCCGGTCTGTGGAATTTTGCTAGGGCAGCCCTAGGGCATTAATACACACAGGGTGGAAGTGATGAATTTGTCTTGAGGGGTTGTGGAAGGAGGTATTTGGGTGGGAAGTGGGCTGGGGCTGGGGTAGGTGACTGAGGGTGAGGTACTTACACTAACTCCTATTTTGGCCCTGGGTGAGGTTGTGATGGAAGCTGTGGTTGGTGCTGGCCTGGGCCTTTCCGTGTGTGTGTGTGTGTGTGTGTGTGTGTGTGTGTGTGTGTGTGCGCGTGCGTGCGTGCGTGTGTGTGTGTGTGTTGGGATGCAGGGTGTGGCAGGCAGGAAGGAGAGCCTGAGCCAGAGGCATAATGAGGACATGGAGAAGCCGAGCCGTGGAGCCAGCAGGACCTTTTCTCCTGGAAGAGAAAAATGAAACGGCTGGTTGGCTGTGAGTTGTTCAGCTGAGTCCTTGTCCCTAATTACCACCCAGACCGAGCCTCTGGGCAGCATCAGCCTGGCCCATCTGCAGCTTCTAAGATGGTCAGGATCCAAGCCAGGTGCCGGTGTGTGTGCTGGTCCTCATGGCCAGTGAGCAGCGAGGGGACTTTAATTAAAGAACTAATTACTCTGACTCTCCACGGGAACATCCGCAGCCCCTCACCCAGTCTGGAGCAGGACTCTCTCTAATCTGGGCTTTCAGAGCAATGCCTGAGTGTGTGTTTGTGTGTGTGTGTGTGTGTGTATGTCCAGGATATGTGCATACACTTGGACATGTGCTTTGTGTGCCCTGTGCATGTATGTGCACATGTATTGGTGAGTGACCATGTATATACCTTGCATTTCTATTTGTGCATCTCTGTGCAGGTGGGAACATGTGCACGTGTGTCATCATGGTCATGTGTATGTATGTGGGCAAGGGGGTAAATACACATATGTGCCCAAATAGTTTGGGGGTATGCAAGTTCTTACGATTTTTTTCCTTTCCTATAATTGAAGCTTCAGCGACTCTATGGGTTGCATATGTATGTGCCCCTGGTTATTCTGCAACTGTGAGTGTGTGCAGTGTGTGTGACCATAGCTCTATAAACAGGGCTCCAGCCCCAGGTGACATCTGTGTTTGCACTGGGCTTTTGGAAGCTCTTCCCAAAGGAGGGGAGAATGCGGAGACTTCAGGGAGCAGGTGAAGGAAGGCTGGTCTGTGAGGTGGGTGGTTTGCAGTGAGGGATTCAGCTCTGCCCTGACACCCTGCTTAGTCATGCTGGACCTAGGTGGGAGGTTGTTCTAGACAGACTGTCCAGGGATTGAGTGGGAGGTTTGGCTCTGGGCAGGGGTGAATAGTTCCAGGCGGACAGAGTAAGTCTTCCAAGCTGAACACTGCTTCCTGCTGTGAGCTCCGGTCTCCTTGACAACACAGAGTCAGGGCTGGACCCTGGGGAAAGGGATGTGCATCTCTGTGTGCGTACTGGGAGGGGAACTCCGGGACGCTCTCCTGGTGGGAACTCAGATTGTTTTACGAAAGGGTTTGGAGTGTGGGGAGAAGAAAATTAAAAAGGTCTCTTTCAACTGCAAAACAAAATTCATAAGTTTTAAACTTCAGATAAGTTCAGGGTCTGAGCCTGGTTTGCTCTCAGAGGTAGCATGATCTGTTTGAATCCCTGAAGCATGAACACAAGAGATTTGGAGGAGGCTCAGAGTGGACATAAAGAGATTGGAGGGGCTGGGGCAGGCCCCTGAGGACCATGGGAAATGATGGGTGACCCCTTCACGACTAAGGAGAGGAGATGGGCTAGTGTGCCTGGATCTGGGCTGGATCCTTATGGAGCATGAATGTAGGGACAGAGCTCTCTGGACAGTGGACAGGAGTGGGGAAGTTGGCACGTGGAAAATGTTGACCGGCTCAATCTTGTGTCCTTCCTTCTCTCTCTCCCATTATTTAGATTATTTCCCAAGGAATCTGAAGCTTCCCCTCCATGCCCCACTGGCAACCAAGGGTGTAGTGCCAAAAAAAAAAACCCAGCTATTTCCCCAGAAGTCCTGGGTCAAGTATTTCTTTGCAAGCTCATTAAATCACCTTTTGCTTTGATTGTTCAACTGGTAGTGTTGGGACCTGTGAATGGCATACAGCTCATAGCTCCAAGTGCTCCTGGAGCCACCTGTCCCTGCCAGCTCCTTTGGGGCTGGGAGGCAGGTGACACGCCATGGGCCTTGCTGTTTAGAGGACTGAAGGATCCTTGACCAAAATAACCTCTTAAGTTGTCCTAACCTGCTAGAGAAATGCTTCTGGTTAGACAGAGCAATTGTTGAAACACTGGCCTACATTTTCTACTCTTTAAGAGATACCTTCCATGAATTAATTAACTTATTAATAGGAGGAGTCATAATAAAGACCAAAATAATATTCAGGGCCACCAGTAGCCCAGGTGGCAGCTCTGAGATTTAGAACAAGGCACCATCTCAAGGCAAATAGGTGATAACAACATGTCCCCTTTGATGGCCATTGAGAATGAGGCACTCCTTACTCTGAACTGAGGCAGCCGCACTGAGGAGGCTGGTGAGGAAGAAGAGCTCAGGCTGGACTCCAGCTGCACTTGGCTTCCCCTTGGCTAGGTGCCTTGGTACAAGGGTCAACCTACGCAGCCGTGCATGACAACCCTGGGTGATACTGTGTGCAGGCACTATGCTAAGAGTGGGACATGGATTATCTTATTCTACCCCCACAACAGCCGCACAACCTGGGAAACAACCCCATGTTGCAGAGAAGGGACCTGAGGCTTCGGGAGGTTCTACATGCTGTTGGGGGCCACACAGTTTTTAAGTGCAGCATTTGAACCTAGGTAGTCTGTCTCAGAGTCCAAGCTCTTAGCCACAAAGTTAAAGGTAGGGCCTGGGAAGGTAAGAGGATGGGGGTACATAATTTCCCAGGGGGCTCCAGGTTGGTGGGTAGACAGAAGGATGAGAGCCCAGTGGACTCTGCCAGTGTCCTGCCCATGCATCCTCTCCCAATTCTGCTTCCTGCTAATGGAATCTTACTCTCTGTTCAACTGAGGCTTTCCCTTGGATTGAATGCAGGACAGACCATAAGCGCTGAAGGTTGATGCCCCCAGCCAATGAAGACAGGAATTATCCTTTACTGGGACAGCTCTGAGGCATGTTCTACCCCATTTCCTAGCGGTTTCCAGTGGATTGAAGCCCAGTTGCCAGGGGTCCCCAGCTCATGAACGCACCCCATACTGGCTGTCTTCATTCCCTATATCACTCTCCCACACCTGGTGCCTTACCTGGAACCACCTCCTAAATATACCGCTGTTCTCAGATCTTGGTCTCAGGGTCTGCTTCTGGGAGATCCTGGCTTAAGACAGGGGTCCTATGACCACCCTTCCTAAGCCCATAGCCAGCCTTCCCTACCCAGAAGACAGGAGCTAGAGGAGCCTAAGGAGGAAAGGGAGTATTATGGAAAGTCTCCATGCCTAGAGCAGTGCAGTCCAGCTCAGAGGGGTTCATTTCAGCAGAGGTTTCCAGGGCAAGGCCAACATGTCTGAGAGGAGTGTGTGCACGCACAGACACTATGCATACACACTGTGGACTCACCACACACAGTTTCCAGGCACCAAGCAAGGTTCAGCCGTGCTTAGCCTCATGGCCCTGTGGACTCTTGATTCTAAAACATGAAGGAAAGAGGCCTCCTTGGGGACAAGGCTGTGCAGCAAGGAAGCAAATCAGGTGAGTGGCAGGAGTATCCTGGTGACTGCAGCCACAGCAAGTGGGGTGCATGCAATGCAGTGCATTGGGATCAAGTACACCTGTGTTTGTTTTGTTTTGCTTTTTTGAGATGGAGTATTGCTCTGTCGCCAGGCTGGAGTGCAGTGGTGCGATCTTGGCTCACTGCAACCTCTGACTCCCTGATTCAAATGATTCTCCTGCTTCAGTCTCCTGAGTAGCTGGGACTACAGGCATGCTCCATCACACCCAGCTAATTTTTGTATTTTTAGTAGTGATGGGGTTTCACCATGTTGGCCAGGATGGTCTCGATCTCCTGACCTCATGATCCGCGTGCCTTGGGCTCCCAAAGTGCTGGGCTTATAGGCGTGAGCCACTGCACCTGGCTGCTGCACCTGTATTTGAACCCCAGCCCTGCCTCGAAGACTATGTGACCCCGAGAAAGTTATTGCTCCTCTCTGGCCCTCCCCTGCCTCTGAGACTCTGGCCCCTTTGGGTTCTGCATCTGCCCTGACACATGACCTCCTTGTTGGCATCCCCCACAACACCCACATACCAAGAATAAGGAGATGGCTCCATTGCACCCAAATTTTGGATGCTGGGGAGAGGATCACATCCCTCAGCCATGGAGCAAACATCAGCTTCCCTCTTCCCCTTCTTCCTCAGGTCTCAATTCCTCTTCCTTGAATAGGACAAGCAGTTCAGCTCCCATAGACTCACATAACCAACCCCATCATAGAGCCTAGCTGAACAAAGCTGGGCAGGGCTGCCTCTTGAGCCAGGCTCCTTAGAAGCCTGCTGGGCTTAGAAAGAGCAAAACTGTCATCTTCTTATGCCCACAGGGGATACTGGGCTTTCACTAACATTTTACATAAACAGGGTTTAGTATCTGCAAAAGATGGGAAAACCACTTGAGTAAACTGTAAGGACATTGCTAGTTCCATAGAGCTTTGCAAATTGCTCTTCAATTTTAAACAGCTCATTAAAATGCAGGCTCACCTGGTCCCCACAGAAATCTGGTAAGGTGGGTATGATGATTATGATTGTCCCATTAGCTAAGTCATCATTGGAAAGTGAGTAATGTTCCCATTTTACAGCTGAGATATAGGGTCACAGAGATGTTATGCGTCTGTCTTATTGATGAGACAATGTTTTTTGTTAGAAGTAACAAAAACCTCAATGAAAATAGTGTTAAATAATGAGGACGATTCATTAGCTTGGATATAGAAGACTCTGGATGTAAGGTGGTCAATTCAACAGCCTAGCTACTCAGTGACTTGGGGTCTTGTCTTTTCTCCTTTCCCTTTCCTTTCTTTCTTGATGAAGTCGCACTCTATCACCCAGGCTGGAGTGCAATGACGTGATCTCTGCTCACTGAAACCTCCTGGGTTCAAGCGATTCTCCTGCCTCAGCCTCCCAAGTAGCTGGGATTACAGGTACATGCTGCCACACCCAGCTTATTTATTTTGATTTTTTTGTAATTTTTTAGTAGAGACAGGGTTTCATCGTGTTGCCCAGGCTGGTCTCGAACTCCTGAGCTCAGGCAGTCCACCTGCCTTGGCTTCTCAAAGTACTGGGATTACAGGCATGAGCCACGATGCCTGGCAGGTCTTTCCATCTTTCTTCAGGCCATTCCCATGCTGAGAAACTTCCCGTTTGCAGGTAGGTTTGAAGCTGTTTGTCGTTCATGTGTTGGACATTGTGCCAAGGTAGTTTCACTCACCTACTTATGGAGGAGGATATGGAAGCTGGAGACACTGACCTGTGGTATCCCCCAGATGTGTGGCAGGACTTCTCATTCGAATTCCAGGGCTCCCCTTCCTCCTGCATGCCACCAGGCACTACCTCCGTGGAAAAGGCAATGCCACAGTTTTGAGCTGGTTCAGGAAGATACCTCCTCTGCTCCCTCCTTTACCATCCCCCAGTGCAGAGATGGAGCACCTTGGTTCCAGCTCAAGAGGGGAGAAGGGGGTAGGGCCAGGGCTGGGGGACAATTTAGGGCTGATTCACAGTGACTATGAACTAAGGCCTGACTGAGAAGGTATCTGTGAAGGACACTGAGCATCTTTGTGCTTTGCTCCCAATCGTGTCTATTTATAAAACGTTTTAGGGAGTCATTGAATCTTCCTAAGGGGCAGTAGATAAAGCATAAGCTTGGAGCAGGGAGATCTGCTGTGTTAGTTTAGCCGACGCTGGCTGCTGTAACACGGAAACTCTGACATCCCAGGGACTCAGTTCAACAAAGTGTATTTCTTGCTTACAGAAAGTCCACTTGGTGGCAGGGTTGAGGGTGGGTGGCGGTTTTCTGTTCCACAAAGCCATTCAGGCATCCAGGCTGACAGAGACTCTATGCCTTCAACATGTGGCTTCCAAGGTCCCTCTGGATTTCATAAGCTAGATGCAACAGGACAGAGCATGAAGGGCTGGTGCGGGGCACCCTTGGGAGTGGTGCACATTTTTCCTCTTGATTCACTGGCTGGAACTCAGCCTCATGGCTATGTAATCTCAAGGAGAGTGGACATTGTGTGCCTAGGAAGAAGAGGAAATGGATATGGAGAGCCACATCAGTCTCTGTCACACTTGGTTTTGAATCTAGACCTTGCCACACACTATTTGTGGGACCTTAGCTTCCTTAACATGTCTGAGCCTCAGTTTCCTCATTAAAGGGCAAATGGTGATAATCTCCTAGGAGGTGTGATGTTGGGAGAGTTTCTTGAGTCTTTTCTTCAACACTCCCATGCAGCCATGGTTCTCACCTGCAGAGCTCCAGCCTCTATGTACAATTGTCCAGGTACTTGTCAACTTCTTTGGTAATGACTCCTCTCCTGGAGGGCAAACTCCACCAGAATAGGGGCCACACTGCTCTCAATCAGAGCTGCAGCCCTAACAACTGGCCTGGAGCCCAGCACTTAGTAGGCATTCAATAGTTACATGTCAGGGAAATGAATGGATGGATAAGTTAATATGAACGTGTATGTGCTAAGATTTACTCCTTTAAAAATTCTTCCTCAATAAATATTCGCACTTCTATGTTCCATTGCGGTGTGGTGAGGGAGAGGGAGGGGGGAAGAAGACAAAGTGAGGAGGAGGAGGGGCACCTTTCTCCCACCCCTACTGGAGCTCAAACTATAAATAGCTCCAGTTGGAATCTGACTGCAGATTCCTCCAGCAAAGTCAGCATCCCCAGGACCTCTCATCCTGGATGGGGACTGGGAGCGCTTCCTCATTAATCACGGCTCTTTAATTAACAGCTCTGAGCCTGGAACAAAAGGTGCTTACCGGGAGAACGCCAGCGGGCCCTGAACTCTGGCCGCCTGTTTTTATTTGGAGGACCTGGCGCCTTGGGGAGCAGGCCTGGCATGGCTCAGTGCTGAGTCTGGCAGGGGATGGGGTTTGGAGGGCGAGCAGCTGGCAGGCCGGCCGCCTGTCTCCACCTTGGACATCGCCACACAGAGCTGACTTGACTTTGAGCAGGTTGCTTGCAGCTCTGTCCTCCTCAGGCCGATGCTGATGTCATTGGTCTGGGATGGGGCCGGGCAGTGAAGTTGTCAGGTTCCCCAGGTGGCCCTAATGTGCAGTACAGTTTGAAAAACACTTCTCCAGGGATGGCAGGCTTGGCAGAAGGCACTGAGACGGGTCCAAAGGCCTAACTGAGTGACCCAGAGATGGACACTTACCCAAGGCATACCTAATGCCCAGGCAGATCAAAGGCCCACTCCCTCCTCTTCTCCCTGTTGGCAGATGCAGCAGGAATGGAACCTGCCTTTCCTTCTCCCATCGTGCCTCCTGGAGATGCTCAGAGGAGAGCTGGACCACAGAAGCAGGACTTCAGGCAGGGGCTGGGTGGGAGGCTTGGAAAGTAGGAGGAAGCACACACAGCTTGGTACTGGAAGCAGTGGCCCTAGGGCTCCTGCTGAGCCCAAGGTGTAATATCAAGTTGATGCAAAAGTCATTGTGGTTTTTCCCATTGCTTTCAATGATAAAAACCACAATGGGCCGGGCGCAGTGGCTCACGCCTGTAATCCCAGCACTTTGGGAGGCTGAGACAGGCAGATCATGAGGTCAGGAGATCAAGACCATCCTGGCTAATACGGTGAAACCCCATCACTACGAAAAATATAAAAAGTTAGCTGGACATAGTGGCACATGCCTGTAGTCCCAGCTACTTGGGAAGCTGAGACAGGAGAATCGTTTGAACCTTGGAGGCAGAGGTTGCAGTGAGCTGAGATTGTGCCACTGCACTCCAGCTTGGGCGACAGAGAAAGACTCCATCTCAAAAAAAAAACCAAAAAAACCCCCCAAAAACAACAAAAAAACCACATAAAAACCCACAAACCGCAATGACTTTTGCACCAACCTTATAATTCTTCCTAACAGATCTCTAATGTTCTTTCCAAATTTGTCTCTTCACTTCTCCTCTTGTACTGTGACGACTGTTGAAGGGCTCTGTACAGCAGACCTGGCTGATTACAGAGTTCTGTTAGCATGCCCCCTGAACAGCAGTGTCTTCATCTATAACATGGGGACATTACGCTTGACAAATTCCCAGTGTTTGCATGTGGTAGGTATTCAGAAAATTCTTGTGTAAACTCTAAAGTTCAAATCAAAGATGGCAAAGAGTTTTCATTCCATATGCCAGCCTTCATGTGAATGGCCGCAGCCACCTGAAAAGGAATTTGAGGCCAAAGTGGGGCTCAGTCAAAAGGATGCTGGAGTTGATTAGTGATGTCTCTCAGGGGTGCAGGAGCAGGAAGTGATGGCCCAAATTGCATGACTTTGCCATCCCTGGTCTCGGCGTAAACTTTATGAAGTTAAGGATTGAGTCTTTCAAAAGTTCACTTTTGTGTCCTTTGATTTTAGTAAAGAATCTGGTATATGAAGTGCTCAAGTGTTTGTGGAAAGGAGAAATCTGTCCATTTTTTTCTAATTATAATTTTCTTGACTTTTCCTAGTTCACCCTTCACTGGGTCTTTTTTTGAGTTTGGATTCCTGTCTCCTTTCCTAGAGTGATGGTGTCAAAGTCCCTAAGCTCTTTTTGGAAGGGGGCTGGTGTGATTGAGTGAGTGCTGGTTATGCAGTTAGGCAGGCCTATGCCCACATTCTGCAGGCACCACTGCGTCCTGGCTGTGTGGTGTTGGGCAAGGCATTTCTATTTGCTGAGCCTCACTTGTCTTTTATATCATATGGGAATAATATTAGGTTGGTGCAAAAGTAATTGCAGTAATTTTGCAAATGGCAAAAACCACAATGACTTTTGCACCAACCTTAATACAAACTTCCTCACATCTTATCCTGATGATTACATGATTAAATGAATCTAAAATGCCCAGAAAATGCAAGTGCTGAGAGTTGGTTTGCTTCTGAATTTCAAAGTCCAAAGTTTATTTCATCTTTTTTTTCCCCCTCCATTTCCATAGGCAACTGCAGTGGGGTTAAAGCATGAATTTTTATGTCCCCTTTCTCTGGGCCTGGTTTTGTCACTCTGAAGTCCTCATTTTTGTATTCTCAAATCCCTAATTCTTCCCCTCCCTCTTCTCTGCCCCGCCACCCACCCGCCAGTTAATCAATTGTTTCAGTTTTCTGGCTACATCTCAGTCTAGCCATCCAAGCTCTCTCCTTAGGCTTTTATTTTCCAAAACCAAGGATGGCATCCAGGATGATGGCCCCCGCTGCTGCCTCTGCCCAGGGTGCTGACTTTCTCCAAACTCTCAAGCAGGGGTTTAAGTATTAAGAGGTCAGCCCTGGGAGTAACCTGAATATTTGGGACTTTTTTTTTTTTTTTTTTTTTCCCCCAAAACGGTATTTTCCCCAGTCTACTTAAGAGCATATTAAGTGTGCATATTCCCAGATCCCATCTAAGACATAGGGAATCGGACCCTGGGGGAGTGGAGACTGGGTACCTGTGAGCTTCAAGCACCCAAGCGACCCTGTTTCACTCTGAGATTTGACAGTAACTAGAGAATGTTCCTAAGAGAGAACCTCATTGAAACAGTTTCCCATGATGCCCTGGCATTTCTCTTTACATACTCCAGCCCATTTAGCTCTTTTTACAGTGGCTTTCCATATGGACTTCACACTAGATCCCAGATCAATTATGCCAGGAGTTTTGGGGGTGGGGCCTTCTAAAAGTCCTCCAGGTGATTTGGATGGGGATCCAGGGCTGAGAGCCATGAGATTCCTGAGATTCCAGCTCCTGAGGAGGAAGGCAATCCTTGGACCTCTTCTTATTGCAAGAGAAGCAGAATTCTCTTTGCTCTCTGCTCTTATGTCCTCATGATTGGGGCAGATCCTAGAAGCCTGGTTGCCTCGTGTATGCAGTGGACAGAGTTACTATGTATTAAAACCACTTGTTACTCATGGACTTGGCCCTCATTTCTTCCTCTCACCTCTGTAAAATGGTCTAGAGCAGTGATAATTTTGCCCATCTTTTTCTGTCATGCACATTTTAGCACCCTTATTTCTCTGTTCTCCCAATCAGTGTGGCAGTCAGGAATGCAGTAGTGTACCAAGATTCAGGCTGGACAAGAGAGGAATGGAGTGACCCTCCTAGGGACAGGTTCCTAGCACACCTCTGGTCTCCCCTTTCCCCAGTAAATTAATCCTTGTTCTGGCATTACTACCACCAGAGCCCTCTAGACTCTATGTTAGTGTCTTGGAGGGGGAGCTCACTGTCTCTTTGGGCAGCTTACTTCATATTTCAGAAGTTTGGGGACCAAATTCATCACTACCCCTCTTGGTTCTCAGTAACAACAGAACAACTCTTCACTCAGCTGATTGTCCATTCTATAGGTCTCGGCTTAAATGCTGCATTTTCAGGAGCCTCCCTGACCACTCCATTTTATTTGGTACCCCCCACTCTCTACTAGTTACTACACTAAGCTTGTTATCTTTATTACAAATACCACAATCGATGTTGTATTTGTTTGCCTGTTTATCACCTGTCTTTCCCACCAGACTGTAAGCTTTACTAAGAGCAGGGACCAAGCTTGCTTTATTCACATGATTCATAAGGGTCCTAGCAAGAAATAGATGTCACACTTGAATTCTGTAGTTTGAGTTTAATAAAGGGACTTTTTATAAGGGTATAGGCTGGGCATGGTAGCGCACATCTATAATCCCAGCACTTTGGGAGGTCAAAGGAGGAGGATTACTTGAGCCCAGGAGTTCAAGACCAGCCTGGGCAACAAAGCAAGACCCTATCTCTACAAAAAATAAAAAAAAAATCAGCTAGGTGTGGTGTCTTACGCCTCTGGTCATAGCTACTTGAGAGGCTAAGGTGGAAGGATCACTTAAGCCTGGGAGGTCGAGGCTGCAGTGAGCCGTGATGGCACCACTGCACTCCAGCATGGGTGACAGAGAGTCTCAAATAAACAATAAAACTCCCCCCAAACCCACAAGGGTGTAGGCAGGCTTAGGGGAATCCACAAGAGACAGTATAGTACCCAGGACTAGCCACACCAGAAAGCTGTGACTAACCCAATAACTGAGGGTTTTTGCATTCCCAAAGGCGTGGTATTGGAGCCCTGGCTGGAGCCTTTGGTCGAGGCCACCAGCAGCAACTTGGCAAATACCTTGACCTCACTCTCCGCTTGCCTTCTGATCTTCTATTGTCTAAGCATGGCTGGAAGTGAGGGGGTAAGGGAGTCCATTGATATGTTTTATCAGGTGAACATTTTGGGGTACAGAGCGGGATGGAGAGGGCACCCGTGGATCTGAAGGGGCCGATGAAAGATACTCCACATTTGCTGTTGTATGCGCAGATCCTGGCACTGCATCTGGCACATGGTAGGTGCTTATTAAATGTTTGTTGAACGAGTGAATTCTTATTCTATTTGAAGAGAGTAGTCATGCCATCTGGATCTCCAGGTTCAGCTCCCTGTTCATTCTGTTAACCTTCAGATAATGCATTTTTGTGACCCCTTTCCACCCTGGTTGCCTTTTTCTGAGTGCACTTCTGTTATATCCCCATAAAGTGTAGTCTAGGTGTGGTCTCATTGGCACAGAGCAGCAGGACCCTTCCCCTGTAATCTCTCTTCATACAGCCTGAGATCCTGAGATCCCGGTATATTTTTGGAAGGACGTGCCATGATGTCTTCTTGCTGTCAAGTGAAACCCCTACATACTTGCATGAGCTGATGAACATGTGAATTGAATTCCAGGATATAGATCTGTTTTGAACATTGTCTGACCAGTGATTATAGGATTTGACCTAAATCGAGATTAGCAGTGGCAAACACCACACATGCATACTTCCATGGCAGATACTACTAATCTATCAAAGCCACTCTTTTCTGCTACACCTCTGAATCCTTCTCAACACAATGCTTTAGGTAGTCACTACCAATCTGTTGGAAGTGGCATATGAAATAAAACCTATCAATCAACCATTCTTGCTGTAGGCTCTCTTTGGATTTGAGAAATGAAGGATGGGAGTAGAAACTTAAATATCTTAATGAGGAAAAAACTGTTTCTATTGTCTGCTCAGCCACTGAGCACCTAATAGGGTGTGTGTGAGGCTTAAGCAAGCATGTGAGTGAAGTACAGAGCTCAGCGCCAGGCTCATGGTAAGTCCTCAAATTGCTGTGGTTTGAAAAGGAAACTGTATATCCAACAAGTAGAACTTCTCAAACTCTTTAGCAGGAAAGGCAAGCCACACCGTGGGGTCTTGCTGTACAGAATTGAAGGAGCTCCAGGTGAGAGTAAGCCTATAATTTGTAGGGCAGCTGGAAAGTCAAGATGCTGGAGCCAGAAGGCAAGATGAAACTGAAGAGAATCCTTCGGTGGGACCTGGAGTGAGTTGTGCAGCCGGAGACCCGCCATACTGATGAGTGCTTCAGGCACCAGCTTACTCCCTGAGTGTTGGCCTGTCCTAGACATCCAACGTGCTTGCACAAGCTGACAGAGGTTTCTGCCTCCATTTCTCTTCCTGGAGCTCAGCTTATTTGTCAGGGGTCCAGACTTTTGACTTTTGCTTGGTAGGGTAGATTTTATTACTAAACCTTCAGTTGCTGGTCTGTGCTCTATCCTCCCTCACCTGGCAGATTTCTAGTTATCATTAGGCCGGCTCTCAAAAGAAGGCGTATCTTGAATGACATGTACATTACCAATAGATATGATGTGAGCTACAAATGTGAGTCACCTAATGTACTTCAGAATGTTCTAGTAGTCATATTTAAAAAAGCAAAGAGAAACAGTTGAAATTAATTTAGATAATTTATTTAATCCAAATGTTCAAAATCTAATCTTTTCAATATATGATCAGTATAAAATGACTAATGAGATATTTTGCATTCTTTTTTTGTAGCAAGGCATTGAAATTAGGAGTACATTTTTCACTTGCAGCTCATTTCAATTTGCATGAACCACATTTCCAGTGCTCAACAGCCACATGTGGCTGGTGGCTACTGTGTTACACAGCACAGGTTTATGTCCTAGGCAAATCCTACATTCTCAGGGATGTCCCCAAGCCTGACTTATTTGCTCCTTCCTTGGGCTCTCCTTATCAAAACAGTTATCATACTTTATTGTTATTGATAGTTTACTATTTCTCCTCTTCTCTGGAGAATACATTTTATCTTATTTTTTGAGACAGGATTTCACTCCTGTCACATAGGCTGGATTGCAGTGGCATGATCTCGGCTCACTGCAACTTCCGCCTCCTAAGTTGCTGGGGTTACAGGTGCACACCACTGCACCTGGCTAATTTTTGTATTTTTTTGTAAAGACAGGATTTTGCCATGTTGTCCAGGCTGGTCTTGAACTCCTGGGCTCAAGCAATCTGCTTGCCTTCGCCTCCCAAAGTTCTGGGATCATAGGCGTGGACCATTGTGCCCAGCCAATAATACATTTTATAAGGGTAGTGAGCAAATGTGCTTGTTTGTGCACCCCTCTACCTGGCTTGCGTGGCATATACAGGGGTTCTATAAATCCATGTTGAATAAATAAATTAACAGGGCCCTCTGTTCTCCAGGGACCCCACCACCTTTGTCTTCCTTGCTTGCACCCCTGTCCCTGACTCAGTTTCTCAGATCCTGGCACATCTTATGGCCTCCCCATCCCCTCTGCATGTCTCATCCTGAGGCACCTGACAGCTGGGATTATTAGTGGGCAGCTCAGGCAGGGGCCTAATGGACTTGGGCAGGGCTAGTGGGGAGCCAGCACAGCACAGGGGGCAGGCAGAGGGGTCTGGAATGAAGAATGGCCCTGCCTGCTGGCCCGGGGAGGCGCCACGCACATACTTCCCACCGATCGGTGCCAGCAAGTGTTCCAGGGACACTGCTAAATGCCGGCTGTAAATCTCGCTTAAAGGGCCATCAAGAGCAGCTTTTGGCCGCGAGCATCTTTGCCATTATTCTTTACTAGGCCCTTTTAATGTAACTGGGAACAGGGCAATATTTTGTTCATCTGTGGCTATTGGAAAGAGGCTCAGCGGAGTTTAATGGCTGAGAGCTGGGCAGCAGACTTATCCTGGGAGGGATCTGGGGCCAGCTGTGGCCAGCTCTGGGGCCTTTTGGGGTAGGGTGGGATCTAGGGTGGTTCTTTGCTGGCTCCGAGGGGCTGGGCCTTGTAGCCTGTGAGGATGAAGGCTGACTTCTCCTCCCCAGAGCTGGCCTCCATGCACCCTTAGGTGGAGTGCCTGGCTGGATATTTCCAGGGGCCCCTGCTGCCTCTTGGATTCCTGAGCAACCAGGAGCTGAGAGCAGACTCAGCAGTGGCACGTTGGGGGCAGGCAGCTTTGCATTCCCGAATCACATGCTCTTTAAGCCTCAACAGAAACAGCTTTAAAAAAATTCCGACAACTCCTTATGGTCCCTGATCCACTCCTTCCAGGCACCCTTCAGCCCTGGCCTCTCAGCCTCAAATTATCTATGCAATGTGAAAGCCCCCATTACACTGCTTCCAAAGAAGCAGAGGCTCACAGTCCTTTCTTGGGGGAGACACCCTTGTCCATCAGGTGTTTGAACTAGTGCACTAGCAGCCAAAGGTCTACATGATCACCCACCAGCCAGTGACTCTTACAAATATGGGGCTTCTTGGCAACCCTTAGGCAGGGCTGACATGTTGTCCAACTCAGGAGGGAACCATTCATATCAAGGTCTATATGAACAGCATCTCCTGAATTTGTGCAGTGCACAGCTTGGGCAACCACACGCTGTAGCTCTGTCTTCAGCCTCTAGTGTACATCTCTGCTTTGGCATGGTGTTGATGTGGGGGCGAGGGGCCTGGCTGTGTGGTTCTCAGAAAGGGTGATGATGGGTTAACCTCCCTTGACAGAGGCCACTGCTGTCCTTGGTGTGGGTCTGAGACTCTTCCTCCACTTCAGAATTCTAGACCAGGGGTTGGCAGACTGTACAGTTCTATTGGTCCGCAGCCATGCCATACATACGTAGTTCATGTATTGTCTGTGACTGCTCTCAAAACAGTAGACGAGTGAAAGCTACAGTCTATCATAGACCCCTCAAAGCCCAGATTATTTACTCTCTGGCCTTTTAAGAAAAAGTTTGTCAACCCATGTCTGGACAGTGGTGAGAGGAAAGGAGAAGGCTTCTAAATGCTTCCTTACTGGACATCTTTGGAGGGCTTGGGGGGGCTTTTATTGATTGCTTTAAGCAGGCCTGGATATATATACCTCTTTTCTTGCTGTCACTGACTTAGTGGAAGTAGGAGTGTCCCAATATCTTTGTTGTGTACTATAGCTGACATCCAATCCAAGGCTGTGTGACCCCAGGGCCCAATCCTGGGTAAGAGAGCCGTCATTCAAGAACTCATTCTGCAAATGTTTATTCTACCTGCCAAGTGCCGGGAAACCAGATGCTGTGGGTACAGAGACAAGTAAGACACAGGTCCACAGGTCCTGACCTGGAGGAGGTTATGGGCTAGTTAGGAGGAATGTGTGTACACAGATAACTGGAATATGGTGTAAAGAGTATTATAAAACAGAGGTCCTAAGATGAACTCTTCCATGAGGCTGGTTGGGGGGGATGGGGACAAATGAGTCGGGTCTTGAAGTAGAAGTTTTCGAAGTATATGAAAGAGGATGAGGGTATTTCAAACACATGGTCTTAGTTCTGATGTAGTTTCAGTACCTCTGGGACTGAGTGTGCGAATCTGGAAAACATTTAGAAAAGTTACTGCATTGAGTCTAATGTCTCTTGTCCTTTATAGTCTCACAGATATTGCAACCCTGTCCTTGTATACAAAGACATATCTTCATTTCTCTGTCCAGGCACAGTCTCTAAGTAGATAATTACACTGGCAGGCTTGTACAAAGATGGACTGGGACACGCTCACGTCAGCCTTGTTCAGTTGTTCATTTCCACCCATGCCTGCCACACAGCTTTGTACACACGCCTGAGCCCGCATGTGAATACACCTGTGGGCACTGAGCAGCTGGAGTGTAGACATGCACACATATCCCTGTACACTTGGGTGTTGTCCTTGATCTTCTGCCTCCAGTGTATGGATCACCTGAACTTCATCCTCTACCACCAGTGATAACCTGGCTGTGGAGCTCAGGCATGAAGGATGTGTTGACTAACTCAAATGTGCCTCTCCCTAGTTTCTTCTTTACCCTTATGCCATTCCCTCTTTCTAACCCAGGCTCCACTTTTGGTGAGGATATATGGTTTATATCCTCAACAAAATATACATGGTGCTGTGACCTGGGGACAAATAATTGGGTGCTCTATTTAGGCTGAAGCCGGGTAACTGAAGTCTCAGCTCACTATTGTCAAGGTGAGAATCTCGAAGGCTGGGCTACTGACTTGTCACATAGCCTTGCTTGGTTCTAACAGCTCCTTCCTGGAATTCAGTCATCAGGAAACTCGCAATCCATCGAGGGAAGGAGTAGATTAATATGAGGAAGCTGAGAGATTTTAGGGCTGTCTCACTCATCCAGGAATCTGCATATAATATTCTTCTCTGTTTTGGCACATGGAAGCCTTAGTGTTTGGCTGGTGGTCCCACATTGAATAGAGTGGATATGTCCATAGAGTCTACTTATCTCATGTACTTCCCTACTGTAGATTTTATTATATGCAAATGTTCTTTGTATTTTCCACTATCATATAATAAAGACTATATAGAAAATTGAAGTAATAAACTGAGCATGGTAGGAAGAATGGATGAAAAACTTGTGCATGGTGAAGGAACAGTATCCCTAATATATAAAAAGTGCCTGTAATTAATAAGAAAAATGCAAATAGAAAAATATGCAAAGGGTAAGGACAGGTAATTTACAAAATAAATTTGAACATCCTGCAAACATAAAAACATGTTGAACTTCACAATAAATAAAAATGCAAATAAAAATATAATTTGTTACCGAGAGGATTAGCAATGATTAAAAATGAAAAATAACTGACTAATTTGAGGTTGTACAGTAGTAAAATCTCATGCACCATGATGGTGGGGGCAATATAAGTTTGTTCATCATTTCTGCAGGGACAATGTGAGAAAGTTTATCTAAAT
This sequence comes from Symphalangus syndactylus, assembly GCF_028878055.3. Taxonomy (NCBI): domain Eukaryota; kingdom Metazoa; phylum Chordata; class Mammalia; order Primates; family Hylobatidae; genus Symphalangus; species Symphalangus syndactylus. The sequence continues at coordinate 33,394,090 of NC_072446.2, read as the reverse complement.
TTTAAATGTACACACCATTTAAACTGGTGCTTCTACCTCTAACCATCTATCCTAGGATAATAATTGGACAAATGAACAAAGGTGTAGGTATAGTAGCCCCTTATTTGTGGGGGATACATTCCAAATCCCCCACTAGGTGCCTCTCACTGTGCATACTACTGAACTCTATACAAATGTACCATGTTTTTTCCTATACCATATATACACACCTATGATAAAGTTTAATTTACAAATTAGGCAGAGTAAGAGATTAACAACAATAATAAAATAGAACCATTATAACAATATACAGTAATAAAAGTTATTTAAATGTAGTCTCTCTGTCTCTCAGAATATCTTATTGTACTGTACTCACCCTTCTTGTGAAGATGTGAGATGGTAAAATGCCTACATAGTGAGGTTTCGAATGACATAGGTATTGTGACGTGGCATTAAGCTACTATCAACCTTGATATTTTCCACTATGACAATACATCAGAAGGAGGATAACTTGCTTTGAGTGGTCCTGGATCATTGAGCCATGATGATTTTTCAAACTGATTGACCGTGGGTAACTGAGACAGTGAAAAGCAAAACCATGGATAAGAAGGGAACTACTGTACAAGGCTATTCATCACAGCATTGTGGATAGGAATAAAAATGGAACAACTTAAATATCCATTTTAGCTGTCCATATATGACTAGTAAATAAATTCTGGTAAAATGGTTAAAAAGAATGATGGAGATATATGCTTAATGGCACAGAAGAGCATCTTGATATGTGAGTGAAAAAACGAGACAGGTGGTATAATAGCATGATCTATATGCAAAGTAATATATACTCCTATGGCTGTTGTCCTGGAGTGATGGGACATTGAAGAATCTTTGCATCTTTCTGGAGGTGTACATTTTTCTACAACAAGCATACACCATCTTTGTCAACTTTAAAAAAAAATTGCAGTGCCCCAATCCTGTCTTGTTTGATGTTGCTGATTTGCCTATAATGAAATCTATAATAAGGAAGTACATGAGTTAAATAGAATCTATGGATATATCCAGTCTGTCCAGTGTGGGACCACCAGATCAATGCCCAAGGTTTCCATGTACCCAGATGGAGGAGGAGATCATTTTCAGATCCTTGGGTGAGTGAGACAGCCATCCTCCTTTTTAAGGTAGAAACTTTCATTCATCTCAGAGAAGAAGTGTATTCAGGTCTTTGAACCCACTGGGCTCAAAGGTAATGATCTATAACGAAATAATCCACAGTAAGGCCTCTTCACCATCTGGATGAGTTAGTCCTGGCTGTAAGATCAATCCTTAGGCAGACTGTGATATTGTCTTGGACATCATTGTTTAGAGTGAGACCAAAAGGGAGACAGAGTTTACCTGTGATGCAGGGAGGGTTGGAATGAGGAACCTTAGGGCTTGAAGGCTCTGGGATGCAGGAGTAGGAGAGGACTGACGGGCTGGACTTGTTAACCCCTTGATGTCCTACTTAATCTCTTCCCTAGCTAGTGCAATGATATTGATTAGAATGATGATACTTTTTTTTTTTTTTTTTCCCCTTCTTGTAAGAGACAGAGTCTTGCTCTTCTGCCCAGGCTGAAGTGCAGTGTTGTGATCATAGTTCACTGCAGCCTTGAACTCCTGGGCTCAAGCAATCCTCCTGTCTTAGCCTCTCAAAGTGCTGGGATTACAGGAGTACACCATGATGCCTGGCTGAAATTCTTTAGATATGGTAACCACAGGCCCCTTATATTTCTACGACTGCCCCATTTTCAAACATTATATCCTATTATGAGGCACATGTCCTGATTTTTGCTTTGGGAAATATGGTACCTGCACCTTTAAATGTTTAATCTCCCCCAGCCATGATGAGAAGAAGAGAGGGGAAGGAAGTTGGTATTTAGGGGTGAGTGCGATTGAGTGGTTATGTGACGGGGCGGGAGGGCGAAGTGAATGCTGGGGGACCCCGAGATATTTTCTTTCTTGTCTGTTTTTTCCACCCTATTTCTTTTTCCTCCATGTCAACACCAAACAAGACAGGACTAAAATTAATGGGGAAAGCAGCAATTAGCAAATTAGGTTAGCGGCGTGTTGCCGAGAGGCCCGGCTGCCAGGTGCGGGGTCTCTGGCAGGATATTTATTAGGGCCTGTCAGAGAAGTGACACTTTGATAAATGGAGTTGGGTAATCAGCCCCTTACGACAGCAAGCATTGTGAGGCCTCAGCATGCACGACTGCCGGAGCCAACCTTTGTTATGATTTTTAAAAATTTAACACTCATAAAAGTAATACAATAGCAGCATCCACGGCCACAGAGCATGGCCTCAAACCCCAATCCTGATGTGCAAGGGAAACTGTGGATCTTGAGTTTTCCTTTTGGAATGGGCAACTAGGAAAAGAAACTGATGTGGAAAAGTCTCTCTGAGTTTTGGAAATGGCCTAGAATTGGGATTAAAAAAAAAATAAACAGGAGTGGGTTTTAAAGAACAAGAAGTGGGGGAGTTCTGTTTTCACTTGGTTAGTCTGCAAAGGTGACCATTCGCTGAGGTGCCAGAGTGGCTAGAGTTGAACAGGGGGAACGGACACTGGGAACCCAAGGAGGGTGGCTCTGTACACAGATGGAGAGGCCCCTGGGACCGATGCCTGTAAGGATGGCTTGCCCAAGATTCTTGCTGCAGGGATTCCTCTCCTTGGCAAACACATGCAATTTAGCTTTCCTCTGCAATGACCAGTTTCCTGGAGGGAGGATTCAATAACCAGGCAGAGAACAGAGCACACAGCCCTAGTGACAGGGTTTGGAGGAGGAGGAGGACCAGGTTCCTGGCTGGAGATGGGTCACTGTGATTTTCAGAAGCTTTCCATACCTGGCAAATCACACTGGAGTATAGGCTCAATGTGAACAGGCTGGCTGGAGAGCCACTGCCTCTGTTTCCTGGCCTTCAGCCTGCTGCTTCAATGCCTGGCGTCGCCTGACTTCCACCAGGTCATAGTCTTTCTCAGCTCCCCACTGAGAGCACAGTTTCCCTTGCCTTGGTGGTATAGCAGTACTAGAAATTTCTCATTTGACTGATCTGCTAGCTCTTATGGTGTCTCAGTTGCTGGAATCCTGCTCTGATCCTATTTTGCTTGGCTGGGACATTGACTCTTGACCCTCTCCTAACACTCCCTATTGTACTGGACTCTGTCACTCTGTCCCCAGATCTGGTATCCTGATCAGGGTTGGATGCATCTGGATATTGACGTAGGCTGAGTGGAACTGAATTTGCTATACCTCTCTGGACATTGGCACTGGACTGCTGACTTCTCACCTTGGGGTCAGGTCCACAGCCAGGTGGCCAGCCCCAGCCTGCCCAGGCCCAGCCTGCTCCTCTTCCCCGTTTACCTCCTGAGATTCAGGGAGCTGCAGGCCTGACCCATGCCAATGATGGTTCTGTGTGAGTGCCTTTGATAACCTCCAGCAGGTGTGTCCCCATAGGCTGACTCAGTCTCACCTTCCTTAACACATGGTCCTGAGTAGAATGACAGTATCTGTGGTGGGAGGGAGATGGGAGTTTGGGTTGTGACTGGTTGTTCTACGTATCAGCCACTAGTGTCTCCTGCCAGGCCCCCTATAGGCCCTGAGTCTCTGGACCTTCCTTGGGGCCGGGACCAGAGGCTGATAATAGAGTGAGCCTCTTCCCAGTCTTCTTTGGGGCAGGCTCACCGCAGTCCATCTCTGTGGATGGACACTGGGGCATGGTGAGGGGTATTGGACTCTCATGCCAAGGAGGGTGGGGAAACCTGGGGTTCATATCCTTACCTCAGGAGTCTGAATTTGGGATGAAGGGCAATGTGAGCTATGCTCCCTAGCACCTTGCTAATGTTCTGCCAGACATGGCTTTTGCCATTGGTTTGAGTTGGGTCAAGCCAGGGAAGATCCTCGAGCTGGGCACAGAGCTCCAGCTGTGCTCTTTGCAGCACGGAGGACTTAGAGGGGTCCCCTCTCATGACCCATGTGCCTTTTTCAGGCAAAACAATCCTATTATTTTACAAGAGGGTCCACAGGATTTCAAATTCTTTTCCCCTGAACTTATGCAATGTATGATTTGAACCGAACTTCAATGTGTGATGAAAGAATCACCCCTGTTGAATTTCCTTTGTTGGTTTTGTCCCAGCCATCCAGTTGGTGGAGATCATTTTGATTCTGCCAAATGAGTTATTTTTTAGGCTTTGGAAGAGAAGAGTTCGTTTTCTAAGTCTATGAAGTTATAAGAGAACATGGCGAGAACCAAACCTTGGCCCCTGTTGAGATGTCTGCCATTCTTTTTTTCCTTTTTTTTTTTTTTTTTTCCCAGACAGGGTCTCACTCTGTTACCCAGGCTGGAGTGCAGTGGCATGATCATGTCTCACTGAAGCCTCAACCTCCAGGGCTCAAATTATCTTCCCACCTCAGCTTCCTAAGTAGCTGAGCCCTTAGGTGCATGCCATCACACCCAGCTTTTTTTTTTTTTTTTAAAGAAATAAAGTCTTGCTATGTTGCCCAGGTTGGTCTTGAAGTCCTGGCCTCAAGTGATCCTTCTGCCTCAGCTTCCCAAAGTGTTGAGATTACAGGTGTGAGCCACCCTGCCCAGCTCTGTCTTCCATTCTCTTTTTTTTGAGACAGGGTCTGGCTCTGTTGCCCAGGCTGGAGTGCAGTGGCATGATGTGGGCTCATGGCAACCTCTGCCTCCTGGGCTCAAGTGATCCTCTCACCTCAGCCTTCTGAGTAGCTGTAACTACAGGTGCATGGCACCTTGCCCAGCTAATTTTTTTTTTTCTGTAGAGATGGGCTTTTCCCATGTTGCCCAGGCTGATCTTGAACTTCTGACTCAAGCGATCTTTCCGTCTTGGTCTTCCAAAATGCTGTGATTTCAGGCGAAGCACCTGTTCCTTTTTCTACCTGGGAAGCCCCAGCCCCAAGAATCTGCATGGTCTGCTTCCCAATCTTCTTCAGTCTCAGTCAAGATGCCCCCTTCTCAGCTCTTCCCTGACCATCCTACTTAATGCTAATTTCCCCACTGCTCAGTTTGTCCCCTTACCTTGCCTTGGTTTTTCTTCATAGCAATCATTGCCATGGAACATACTATACATGTTACTAAGCTGTGTGCTGTGTCTGGCACCTCATGTAGCTACCTGAGGACATGGGTTCTACTGATTTTATTCATGCTAGATCCACAGTGCAAGCACAGAGCCTGAAATTGGTGCTATCTCAATAAATAAATATTTGTTAAATGAATACTTGTCTAAAATACAGATATCAGTCCCAAGCATGGGCACCGCATCAAAAAGGAAATTAGAGTAATTTCACGTGACAATTCTCTGGGGATGGACATCAGATCATGGTAATTGCTTCATTCTTTTTAAATTACTTGCCAACTGACCAGTTTATGGAAGGTCTAGAGTCAAAAAAGGGATTGAATCTGACTGCTTCCTGTTTTGGAAAATCAATACATTATTTTTCTTCTGGCCTCTCCAGCATTCTCCTTGCTTTCCTAAAGATTCTTCATGTGACTTTGAGATGATATCAGTGAGATTCTGCTGTTCCCTCCCACCTTGTCTGCAATATTGTTTCAAAGCAGAGTTTTTGCATCATCATCAACCTTTCCTGTGCACCTGCCAGGTGCAGAGCACTGTCCTAGGCCTTGAGGACACAAAGGCACGGAGAACACTTTCTTTGCTTCAGAGCTTTCTCAGGAGTCATGGTGGGGGGAAGGCTGTATCTAGTGACAGTGGCCCGGTGAAGCCACATGTTGAGACCATGTGATTAGGTGGACAGTGAACATGATGGGTCGAGGCTAGGTCAGTACGGGCATGGGGAGCTTGCAGACCCTGCTGTGAGGTTTTCTTTCTGTGGATTATGCACTCAACAAATATTTATTGAGCTTCTGCCATGTGCCAGGCACTGTGCTGAACACTAGGGACACAGTAATGATTTGGACAGACACAGATCCTATCCTCATGGAGCACATAGTCTAGTAGGGGTGATAAACAAGTAAACAAAAGAATATTTTGCTTGTTATAGGTACTGAGAAGGAAACATAGTGATGAGATTCAAGGTGAGGTGAATATTTAGATAGGGGGTCAGAGAAGTCTTCTCCAAGGACTTCCAACGAGCTGGCCAGGGAGAACAAAGAAAGGTCATTCCAAGTACCTACAGAAGCCCCAAGGTGGGAAGGGCTTGATGTGTTATGGAATCTGAGAGGAGACCAGTGTGCTGGAGTAGACTGGGAAAGGGATAGAGTGGTGTGAGGTAAGGTGGATGGGGAAGGCAGGGATCAGACCATACACCGCACCTTGTAGGTTATGAGAGGGCAACAGGATTTCTATTAGGAGCAATGGAAAGTATTTTGGGGGAATAGCATGGTTTCACTTCCATTTTACAGAGATTGCTGTGGCTACAACATGGAGAATAGATTGAAGGGAAGTAAGAGGAAAAGCAGGACGACTGATGAGGAGGCTGCTGCAGTTGTTCTGGAACAGATGGTGGTGGCCAGGGCTTGGTGAGGGTGGATGAGATGGAGATAAATGGCTGGATCTCAGGCGTGCTCAGGAGTTCAGGTCGACAGGAGTTGTTGATGAATTGGATGGGATTAGGGAGAAAGCAGGAATGACTCCTAGTTTTCAGTTTGAGCATGCGGATGGATTGTGGAGCCATTTACAGGAAGAACATGCTTATCCAGATTCACCTGGTAGTGAGTGATGCGTTACCAACCTTCTAAATCACCACAGGTATGATCACTTTCCCCCCATCACCAGAGTCCTAACAAGAAGGCTGTATGCCCCATGCTTGGTGAGCTCCTGTCATTCCCAGGCTTTGCACAGGTGGTGGGCTTTCAGAAAGCAAACATCCCTGCTCTCAAGAAGCTTAGTCTAAGATTTTCTATATATAAGACTGTGTCATCTGCAAACAGGTATAATTTTACTTCTTCCTTTCAGAAGAAGCATTTGACTAAATTCAAGTTTGGATGCCTTTATTTTTCTTGCCTCATTGCTCTGGCTAGGACTTCTGGTGCTATGTTGAATAGAAGTGGTGAGAGTGGACATCCTTGTCTTTTTCCTGATCTTAGAGGAAGAGGTTTTAGTTTTTCAACATTGTGCAATGTTAGCTGTGGGTTTGTCTTATAGGGCCTTTATTATGTTGGTGTAAATTCCTTTTATACCTACTTTGTTGAGAATTTTAAGGGTATGAATTTTGAATTTAGTCAAAAGCTTTTTCTGCCTTTATTGAGGTGATCATGTCATATTAGTTCTTTATTAATGTGGTGTATCACATTAATTGATTTTCTTACATTGAACCATCCCTGGGATAAATCCCATTTGGTTATGGTGTATGAACTTAATGTGTTGTTGAACTTGGTTTCCTTGTGTTTTGTTGAGGATTTTTGCATCTACATTCATCAGGGATATTGGCCTATAATTTTCTTTTTGGTAATGTTCTCATCTGGTTTTGGTATCAGGGTAATGATGGCCTCGTAAAATGAGTTTGGAAGTGTTCCTTCCTCTTCAATTTTTTCAAAGAGTTTGAGAAGGATTCGTGTTAGTTCTCCTTTAAATATTTGGTTGAATTAACCAGTGAAGCCATCTGGTCCTGGGTTTTCTCTATTGGGAGATTTTTTGATTACTGATTCAATGTCCTCATTTGTTATTGGTCTCTTAGGTTTTCTATTTTTAATGATTCAGGCTTGGTAGGTTATATGTTTCTAGAAATTTATGAATTCTAGGTTATTCCATTTGTTAGCATGTAATTGTTCATAGTAGTCTTTTACAATCCTTTTAATGTCTGTGGCATCGGTTGTAATGTCTCCTCTTTTACTTCTGATTTTGAGTCTTTTCTCTTTTTTCTTAGTGTAGATAAAGGTTTTTCAATTTTTATCTTTTCAAGAACTGAACTCTTTGTTTTATTGACTTTTTCTATTGTTTTTTGATGCTCTATTTAAAAAATTTATGCTCTAACAATAAAGGCCATATACAACTGATGTGGTTTGTCTGTGTCCCCACCCAAATCTCATCTTGAATTGTAGTTACCAGAATTCCTACATGTTGTGGGAGGGACCCAGTGGGAGGTAATTGAATCACTGGGGCGGTTACCCCCATGCTGCTATTCTTACGATAGTGAGTGAGTTCTTATGAGATCTGATGATTTTATAAGGGGCTTCTTCCTCTTTGCTGGGCATGTCTCCTTCTTGCCATCATGTGAAGAAGGATGTGTTTGTTTCCCTTTCTGCCATGATTGTAAGTTTCCTGAGGCCTCCCCAGCCATGTGGAACTGTGAGTCAGTTAAATCTCTTTCCTTTATACATTACCCATTCTCAGCAGTTCTTTGTAGCAGCATGAGAACAGACTAATACAACAACAAACCCACAGTTAACATCACATAATGCTGAAAAACTGAAAGCTTTTTCTCTAAGATTAGAACAAGACAAAGATACCCACCTTTACTACTTCTGTTCAAGACAGTACTGGAAATCTTAGCTAGAGCAATTAGGCAAGAAATGAAAAATAAAAGGCATTCAAATCACAAAGGGAGAAATAAAATTATCTCTGTTTATAGATGACATGATCTTATGTGTAGAAAACCCTAAAAGTTCCACAAAAAAACCTGTTAGAAGTAATAAACAAATTCAATAAAGTTGTAGGGTGAAAAATCAACATAAAAAATCAATTACATTTCTGTACTCTAACAAGGAACTATCTGAAAAGGAAATTAAGAAAATAATCCCATTTACAATAGTATCAGCAAGAAAAAAATACTAAGGCATAGACTTAACCAAGGAGGTAAAAGACTTCTGCACTAATAACTATAAAACATCAGTGAAAGAAATAAGACACAAGTAAATGAAAAGACATCCCATATTCATAAATTGGAAGACTTACTATTATTAAAAATGTTCATACTGCCCAAGGTGGTCTGTGGATTCAATGCTATCGTCATCAAAATCCCAAGGGCATTCCTTTTTTGTTTTTTTTTTAAAACAGGATTAGAAAAAACAACTCTGTCTCTTTGGTGCAAGTTTCTGTAATGTACAGTTGATGAGTCCTTCCTCTGTAGAAAGGAAGTGTGGTGTAGCAGGCAGAACACAATGATTTTGGAGTCAGCAAGATCATCACTTTTATGCCTTGGCCACACTTAACAGTAGTGTTGGGCAAGGTTTATCACTTCTCTGACCCTCAGTCTCATTTGGGTTAACACCAAATGAGTCAATAAATTATATAGGATAGTTTCCAACATATAACAGGCTCTCAATAAATATAGGTTGTAAATTACTACAGAAACTCCGAAGCTACATCTCAAAGCCATACACATTAGGGAGGACTTTATCTTTACCGCAGTAAATCTTGGGCATGCACGTCATCCAGACCAGGGGTCTACACATGGGTAAGCAAGGCAGCTTTAACCACTCTGCAGCTAAAGGGACCTTTTGGAGCACTGTTTTGGGGTTGCATGTGGCAGGGAGGACTTTAACATTGGACATGGTTCAGTGAGAGCTTGGGCTAGTCAAATATTATGATCATTATTATGGTACAAGGGCTACATGCAATGGCCAGATGATTTTGTCCGTGGAAACCATGGGACTTGGGCAGAGAGGATGCTTCTTTCAGGTTCCAGCCATGACAGTTGTCCCAAATCATAACAGAAAGAAGGATTTAGGCCCCATGAATTGGATTAAACTTTTACAATATCCTATAACCTTTGCTATCATCGCCACTACTGACATCACCATAACAACAACAATAACCACCCCCTTCCCAATATAAGCTTCATAATGATTTGTTCATTGCAAAATCGCCAATGCCTGCAGGAGTTCCTGGCATAGTTGTAAATATTACTATTTATAATAACCATTACCACTGTTAAAGATAGTAGCAGCTAACATTTAAAAAATACACGTGTTCATCTCATTTAATTTTCACAACAATCTTATGATTTAGGCTGGGGTTCACAAACTGCAACCTTTAGACCAAATCCAGCCTGTGGCTTATTTTGTAAGGTCTGTAAGCTAACAATGCTTTTTCACATTTTAAAAGAGTTGTAAACAAAATGAAGAAGATTATGAAACAGAGCATCTGGCCCACAAAACCTAGAATATGTATTATCTGGCTGTTTGCCAATCCCTGATATGGAGTATTTGCCAGAGTAGGCTAGTGATATAGTTTGAATATGTGTCCCCACCAAATCTCATGTTGAATTGTAATCCCCAACATTGGAGGTGGGGCCTGGTGAGAGATGTTTGGATCATGGGTGCGGATCCCTCATGAATAGTTTGGGTCATCCCTTTCGTGATAAGTGAGCTCTTGCTCTGAGCTCATACGAGATCTGGTCATTTAAAAGTGTGTGATACCTACACCCTTGCACCTCTGTCTCTTGCTTCTGCTTTTGCCATGTGATGTGGCCGCTCCTCCTTTGCTTTCTGCCATGATTATAAGCTTCCTCATGTCTCCCCAGAAGCTAACACCGTGGTTCCTGTAAAGCCTGTAGAACTGTGAGCCAATTAAACCTCTTTTCTTTATAAATTGTCCAGTCTCAGGTATTTCTTTATAGCAATGCCAAAACAGCCAACACATGTAGTGTATGCTGCAGTAACAAACAATGAACTGAATGGCTTAGCCTAACAAAGGTTTATCTCTTGCTGACTCAATGTCAGCTGTGGGTCTGTGCAGCCCTCCAGCACATTCACCTTCCAGATGATCAGCCATCCAGGCTATTTTTATTCTGCAGCTCTGATATCTTAGCATGAGACCTCTTGGTTATTGTGGCAGAGGAAGAGAGAGGTTGGAGAGCCTTCTGGGAACTTTTTAGTGTGTCATTCAGATGTGACAGCTGTTACTTGCACACATATTTCATTAACCAGAACTTGTCACATGGCCCAGCCTAACTAACTATGAGGGGTTGAGAAATGTGAAGAAGCACCTGGAATGAGATGAGGAAGCTGAGCTTCTGAGAGGTAAATACTTTGCTCAAGCTTATACAACAAGGAAAAGGCAGAACAAAGACATGTATCAGGCAAGTACAATTTCCAAAGTCCGTGATCTTATCTATTACATTCTCCTTTTCTTATGAGCTCCTTGTTCTAGCAACAAACCGCATTAAACATTTCGTTACTTTGGAGTGGCTCAGACAGAATGTTCCTATGGTTGCTGACACATCTCCCAGAGAAGTCTTCCCAGCTCCGCACCCCCACTCCTAGCCTCCGTCCTCCTGGCTCTGGCCCCAAAGGGGCTGGAAGGTGCCACAGCCTGAGTAACTCATGACTCCTTTGGCTCCTCACAGTGATGAATGACAGCCATCCATTGTGGGCCTTGCTGATGGCCCAGCTCATCCATCATGGCCTGGTGTTCTCAGGTGATGTATGAGTGCCTGAAGAATGGATTGCTTAACGGCCGATTTGCTTGGAAAAGAAACTGAGCCAAAGAGTGGATTCAGTCTAATTACCTGCTCACTCTGGCCAGGGCTGAGAGGCACTTTGGCAGTGCCTCATAGGTCCCCGCAGAAATATGACTTGCAGTTCTTGAGCTACGAGGTCATTCCTAACTCATTGCTGATGGACAGGGCATTATTTAAAAAAAAAGAAATGTGGGGAGGAGCTGTTGGCAGGTTTGCTTCTTGATGGAAAGCTAGGCAGGTCAGATCAATCTTCTGGAGGTGAATCAAGGGCAAACCAAACAATATTTGGGGTGATAATTGAGATGAATCAGAGGTGCTGGGTCAATGGACAAGTCAGTAGTCAAGACTGTGAGCTCTAAAGCTCACAAGGCTACAAGACTGTAGCCATGGTTTTGTGTCCTATTCCTGTCACTTACTCTCTATATAACCTTGGGTAAGTCTCTGAACCTCAGCTTCATTTTCTATAAAATAAAAATAATTGTTGTGAGAATTTAATGGAATAATAAAGTGCTGAGCATAGCAAGTCAGGGACCTAGTAAGTGATGGTGAGAATTATTATAATGAAAAATAATATTAAAGATTGTTCTTCTTGATATCTATCACTTAGGGGTTGCAGTATTGCCAGAGAGACAGTATTGGACAACGATAACTGCAAATTATTTGTTATTCTCCCACTGAGAGATGGAGTGGCTGGCCTCATGTTTACTTCAACCAATGGAATATTGGCCACTGGCCTCTGCTCTTCTCTCTCCCTGTTCTTATTCCAAGCTGCCCTTGCCATATCTGCTTCTGATCCCCTTGGTTTGGTGACATGCTAGGATTCTGTTTTCTGGCCTTCAGTCTCTTTCTGTTAGTGTCTCAGCTCTATATCCTCCTTTAACTATGGTGCCCCTGAAGCCTTGGTGAGAGTCACTGTCTCCACTAGCCTGAGCCCTGCAAAGCTTCCATTGGTGCTGTGCCAGTTCTGTGCCTTGCTGGTCTTTAAGAGAACTGGATCCTTCTACTTGCCCTTTTTTTTTTTGAAATTGCTCTGGGGAAAGCCAAATAATATATAAGATGTTCAGTTACCCTGAGACTGCCATGCTATGAGGAAGACCAAGCAAACCACCTGGAGAGACCATGTAGAGAGGATGCTTGGCCAGTTCTCATCTATTCTAGCCGTTGCAACTGAGGTGCCAAACGTGAGTGAAGAGGTCGTCTTGGATGTCCAGCTCAGTTGACCTTTCAGATGACCATAGTCCCAGCCACCATGTAACTGCAGCTGCGTGAGAGACCCCAAGTGAGAACTGCCCAGCTGAGCCCAGTCAATCCATAGAAAAATGAGAGGGAGTGATAAATTGCTATGCTGAACTACTAAGTTTTGAGGTGTTTGGTTATACAGAAATGAATAACTGGAACAGGAACCAATTTGGATAACGAGTTTATTCAAACTAATAATTATTGAATATTAAATGCCAGGAATTATGCTGGGAAAATAAGCTGGTAGATATTGGTCTTGCAGCCTAAAAGCTCTTTTCAAACCTTAAGAGTTCCAAGATATGGCTGCAGAGAATGCCTTTCATAAATTGACGTGCTTTTTCAGCCTCAGGGAGGAATATACCACTTATTTTGGATTATGAAACTTAAAAATGCCTTCCTTTGTACCGACTTTCATTCCCATACTTACTCTTAATTAACCCATTCTTATTTTTACATTAAACATATCACAGAACACTAATTTTGTAAAACAGTATTTCTCAAACCATCTGTGTTAAGATCAGTGCACGTGTGTGTATGTTTTAAATTTTCAACCTGTTGCAGACTGACACTTTTGTAAAATACAACAAAAAGGAGTTACTGAAAAAATGAAAAAAATACACAAAATGCAGGTCTACTTTTTATTATTAGATTCAACAGACGTATAGTTACTCCGTCAAATTGTGATTATGGTTCCTAAACAGCTGCTCTCAATTTCGTTTCTTGTTACATGTCAGGAGCCAGTTTGTGAACAGCAAATATCTGTGGATCACACACCAGGAATAATGCTGCTGTAAAACACACTTCACATGCCTCAGGAAATGCTACTGTAGATTAAAGAAAATGCAGAATTGGGGAAGGGCTTTTTTTTTTTTTTTTTTTTGAGCGTGATGGGACTTGAGTCTGTTTTATATTTTGAGAGGAAGGAGCCAATGTTGTGGGAGAGGCTGAAGATCCTGGAAGATGGGCAGACTGATGGAATAATGCCTCGGAGACAGTGCAGTAGATAGAGAGCAAGGCCTCTCCCAGGAGGTCACCAAAACTGCCCACCTACCTCCTCCCTAACCCACTGGCTTCTGCTTTCCTCTCTCCCTGTTCTTATTCCAAGCTGCCCTTAGCATATCTGCTTCTGATGCCCTTGGTTTGGTGACATGCTAGGATTCTGTTTTCTGGCTTTCAGTCTCTTTCTGTTAGCTTCTTAGCTCCACATCCTCCTTTGACTATGATGCCCATTAAGCCTTTGTGACAGTCACTGTCTCCATCAGCCTGAGATCTGCAAAGCTTCCATTAGCTGCACAGGCACCAAAGGAAGGAACCCGTAGGCACGTTCAGTGGGTGAGCCTGGAATTAGCCTCATAGCCGCATAAGCCCTGTATGGACATACCTTTTCTTTCTGTCTGTCCAGCTTTGATTATTTTAGGAACTACCAAGTCCTTTGTCTATAAACATCTTGGTCAGGAAACTGAACTTTCCGAATATGGCTTTTAGGAAGCTTACACCACTGCCACCCATGGGTGGGCATATAACCCGGCCAGGCCAATCAGAGCCTTTGCTGGGACTTTTGCTTGCTGTATTGTGAAAAATGACATTGACTCGTTTGGATTATAGCCTTAAGGACAGGCAGGCTGGCTTGGTCACCCCTAGGAGGGGGTAACCTACCTAAGGACACGAGCAAAGTCAAGAGACTGAGAGGGCGGGATTAAGTTCTGACAGCAGCATCACTTGGATTCTGCTGTATCTCAGACTTAGACTTCCCAGTTACGTGAGCCGGTATGTTTCTTTTTTAATTTTTTGCTTAAGCTATTTTGAATTGGGTTTCTGTCACTCACAACCACAAGAGCTTGGATGAATACATTCATAGTTCAGGGGTGGTAAACCTATGATACATGTCCCACTAGTTCCTACCTTCTGTGCCCAAGATAGGCATGTTAATAAATCACAACACTCTTACTAACCCTAGACTTGACTTCAGAATTTTTCTCAACATAGAACTCCAGGCAGCCTCTCTCAACCAACTAGAGCATGCATGTGAGATGAAAGATACTTGTCATCCTCAGGGGAATATTGGATGATGCAGGTTTCTGTCATGTTTTCCTGCTTCTGTGGCTGGAGACCTGCCATCTGCTTCACCTTATCTGTTCTTTTCAGTAATTCTTTCCCCAAGAGTGAGAACCCGGGACTTTCATTTCCACCTGCTTCTTGAATCCTGCTCCAAATATACTCAAGTCTTGCAGTTATGACTTTGCTGCCTATGTGATGGACTGAAAGTCACCTCTCCCTATGTGCTCCCATCCTGGACTTCATTCCCCAATGGTTGCAGACGCAGCCTTGCTGTGCTCCTCTACACTGAGAAAGCCCCCCTGCCAGTGAGTTAATCCCTTCCTGGGATTAACTCATGTCAGTGAATTTTTAACAACGGCCCACTCGCATCACACAGCTTGGATTGTCCTATAAGGTGTCCCATTGGTGACTGAGGTAGTCCTCTTTCAGTCTATTCTCTGCATTTCAGCAGGAGTGGTCTTTCAAAATGCAAATGCAAACCATATTATTCTCTGTCTGTAACTCTGCAGAGGCCTCCTATTGCACTTAACTTATGTTCTACAAATGTTGACTTCTTACTATGGCTTTCAACGCCCTGCACAGTCTGCTACCTGTCAGTCCACCCAGTCTCATGCCAAATGACCACCTCCTCATTTGCACTGAAACCATGTGAGCCTCTATCAGTTAATGTCTCCTGCTACAGGGACTTTGCACATGACATGCCCTCTCTTCTTCATTTCCTTGATTCCTACTCATCCTCAGGTATCAGCTGAGCTGTAACTTTCACGGGGAAGCCTTTATTAATCACTCTGATTAACTTAATTCCCTCCATGTAGAATAGCTATAATAAAAGAGCTAACAATATATAGCACTTACTGTCCATCAAGGCTGTTATAAGAACTTTACACATGTTATTTCATTTAATCCTCACATCGATCCTGTGAGGTCAGTACTATTATTATCCCATTGTACAGATGAAGAACCTGAGGCATATATACCTCTCCTCCATACCACTTCTTAGAGTTGGAGTTTTATGTTTACTTGTACTTAAAAAAAATTTGTCCCTCTCTGCCCTTGAATGTGAGAACCATATAAGCAGGGATTCTATCTGCTTTTGTTCATTACAACATCCTTAGTGCCTAGTACAGGGCCTGACAGAGTTGGAGCTCAATAAATATCCTCACCTTTGGCAGCCCTGAGCCCCAGGGGCCTTCTCTGTCTTTGATGGTCATCCTCCCACCCTCTAGTCCCCATGTTTGTGTAGAGTTTTAGGACAAGGCTGGAGTGTCTAAGAGAATGAGGCCCCACAACTTCTAGGCAGCCTTTCAGCTGGTAGGAGCCTTTCAGGCTGTGCAAGAGTGATGGGGAGTGATGTGGGTTGGCTGTGTCCACACCTAAATCTCATGTTGAATTGTAGCTCCCATAATCCCCATGTGTGGTGGGAGGGGCCTGGTGGGAGGTAATTGAATCATGGGAGCATTTTCTCCATGCTATTCTCATGATAGTAAGTTTTCACAAGATCTGATGGTTCTATAAGGGGCTTCCCCTTTCATTTGGTTCTCATTCTTCTCTCTCCTGCTGCCCTGTGAAGAGGTGCCTTCCATCATGATTGTAAGTTTTCTGAGGGCTCCCCAGCCCTGCAGAACTGTGAGTGAATTAAACCTCTTTGCTTTATAAATTACCCAGTCGTGGGCAGTTCCTTATAGCAGCGCGAGAACGGACTAACACAGGGAGCAAAGAAACAGGTATTTAGGGTTAAAGACAAGGCTAAGTGGATGGGGCACGGTAGGGAGAGACATTGAGCACAGCTGTGGGGTGAGGCCAGGGCCACAGAGGCCAAGCCCCAGTGACTGATTTCTTGGGTGGTTGGAGCTGAGCTTTAATAGCAGCCTTGACAATGATGGAACTCACTACCATGGAGCCTGCGCCTGGGTCAGGCAATAGGTGGGGGATGAGAAGCAAGTTGTACATGGTGCATGCGTATATTCTGTGTGTGTGTATGTGTATGTTGTGAGTATGAGCTGTGTGTATATGTGTGGTTGTGTGTACATTCATGAAATAGCTGTGATTTTATGTAATTGTATGTACATTAGTTTGAGCCAAATGAAATTGCCAATAAAAGAGCAATTTCATATGGTGGAGCAAAATATATACACATATGGATGACCATAAATCATGTGAATAGGTGAAGCATATATGGATATTGCATGAGTTGATGCTGCATGTGGCACAGTCTCAGTATGTGTTTATGACATCATTGCAAGTGGGCATGAGCTAAGGTGACAGCTCATGTATGTGCACATGGTGCATGTATGTACACATGGTGCGTGTGTGGTGGTGAGGAGAGGCTGATGAATGTGTCAAGACTTGTCTGCCATATTTGGATAGTGACACACACCCTCTAATAGAGTGAATAGACATGTGTCTTTCAATAATTGAGTAAGGGGGCACGTGCTCTCTGGCAACTGAGTGGCCTTCATTTTAGCCCAGGGATAAGGTGTATCTTGCAGAATACAATGCCCCATCTTGTGAACATAGGAGACAAACTGCTCCCTGGCTTCTCCAGGCACTGTCTTTGATCAGACCTTGTACAATACACATTGCCCCATCTCACATAGCCTTTATGCCTACCATTGCAGGGAGAGTACATCACTCTGGTAGAAAAATCCCCAAGCAGTCAATATTACTTGCTTCTGGAAAATGAGGAAGAAACAGGCTGGCAGAAATTAAGTAACCTTGGAATAGCATAAATAGGCATAGACATGATAAATAGGGCATAATTTGCAGAATCAAATCCTGGATCTAGCCCTTACTAGCTGTGTGACTTTGGTAAACAATACTTAAATTGATTTCCCACTGTAAGTTTTACCTAGCACAATGCCTTAGACATCATAGTGCTCTTTGCCATAGAATCTGGGGTTTGAAGTAAGTGTTTCTTCTTATGTAAAAAATACTTATAAACGTCTACTATGGGAGTTATTTTTGCTATTCACCAATATTTCTGGGTTTTTGTCTCTTAGACACATGATGGGATTGAATTTCCCTCTCTCTTTTAGTCCAGATATACCACGTGGCTTGTTTTGGCCAATGAGATGAGAACACAGTGACACGGACCATTTTTAGGTGGAAATTTTAAGAGCTAGTGCATTAGATGCCATGTTTTCTTTCCCCTGCTTTGGCAAAGGGAAATCCTGCAGGTCAAGTCTTCCTCAGCCTGGGTCTTTGAGGGAGGTTATGATGCAGCAGGGCCCCAGCAGACCTATGACAGATGTGCTGTGTAGTAAGACATGAAGCTGTTGTTTCAACCCTGAAATTTTGGGGTTGCTACTGCAGCATGACCTGGCTTATTTTGCTGGACACCAGTTTTGCCTTTTGGTCCACCGGTATGGTAAATACTCATCCTCATTTCACAAATGGCAAAACTGGCCTGGGACATGTTAGGTTTATCTTCAGTCAGTCAACAGGATCAACCTTTTGGGTTGAAAAAAGGTGACATTTGGGACCTTTGCTCCATGAGTAATTTGAGTGTACCAGAATGGTGACCCAATCTCAGAGACATTTCTGCAGAGCATTGGGGTGTTGGCCAAGGGACGGCAAATAGACTCTCATAAGTGGAGAAGAATCTGCATAATATTTTATGACCTGATTCAGATAACAAAGGAAGCCCCAAAGTAGGTGAGGGCGATAATGGAGATTTAACTTGCTCCTGCTAGGAAATTCACCCAGCAAGATGCAAAACCCAGAATAGATCACTTTTCATTTCTCAGAGTTACACAGGTTATAGATGATCATTGTATAAAATTTAGATAATTCAGATAAATGAAAGATTAAAAAATTAAAATCATCTCGGCTTGGCATGGTGGCTTACGCCTGTAATCCTAGCACTTTGGGAGACCGAGGTGAACAAATTGCTTGAGCTGAGGAGTTTGAGACCAGCCTGGGCAACATGACAAAACCCAGTCTCTACAAAAAAAGGAAAAATCAGCTGGGTGTGGTGGTGCATGTCTGTAGTCCTAGCTGCTCAGAGCCTGAGGCAGGAGGATCACCAGAGCCCGAGGAGGTCGAGGCTGCAGTGAGCTGTGATCATGGGGCCACTGCACTCCAACCTGGGTAACAGAGGTTAAGACCTGTTTCAAAAAAAATTAAAATTATCTGATATTCTGCTACTTAGAGATAACCACCATTCATATTCAACCTTCTAAACATTCTCCACGTATACTTTAAAATTGGTGATTACACTAATTGCTTTATCTTTTATCTCATTTAACACATCATAAATATCCTTCTATTTTGAGTAAATAGGGGGCCATATCATTATTTTAAATAGCTGCATAGTATTCCATCATATGAAGCATCAATTTATTAGTATTTCTTAATAAGTCCAATACTTTTGGACCTTTAGGCTGTTTGCAAGCGGTTGCTGTTATAAACAATACTGTGATGAAACTCCTTGGAAGAAACGTCTTCTGGCACTTGCCTAATTATTTCCTTAGAATAATTCTTTTCAGTAGGTTTGCTCGTCAAAAGAAATGTACTTTCCAAGAGCTTTTGTTACATATTGCCAAATGCTGTCCAGAAACACTGCATTAATTTTCAGTCCTAGCAGTAATGCATAGGAATGTCCTTTTCTTGATTTCCATATCAGTACAGGGTCTTGTCGGTCTCTTAAATCTTTGCTAATTCTAACAGTGAAAAATTGCACTTCATTGTTTCAATTTACATTTCTTTGATTCCTAGTGAGTTTAGACTATTTTTTTAAAGATGCATTTAGAATACCTTCTTGGTGATCCTATTGGAATCCCAAGAATACAGAGGAGACAATTTGTTCTTTAATTAATTAATTCATTTAACATGTTTATTTGCACCTACTATGTGCTAGGCACAGTTTTAGAAGCTGAAGTTACAACAGGGAATAAGGCAGACCCAGTCCCTGTTGCAGAACCCATAGATAACAGTGTGTGTGTTTGGGGGGACT
This sequence comes from Symphalangus syndactylus, assembly GCF_028878055.3. NCBI lineage: Eukaryota > Metazoa > Chordata > Mammalia > Primates > Hylobatidae > Symphalangus > Symphalangus syndactylus. Next base: position 33,374,454 of record NC_072446.2, on the reverse strand, counting down.
TGGATCTTAACTCCAGAGACATCAGGCTCCTGAAGTACTAGTGGAGTAATTATAGAAAGTAGCTACTCAGTTCTAGTCAGCATGGGCTGAGCTGGACTACAGCCTTAGGCAAAAAGAAAAAAATCCATAATATGAATCCTATCTTTATTCAGATTTTGATATTTTGTTCATTATGGATTTTTGCACTAATTATGATTTTAAAATGTTGCCATATAATATGTATTCTGATTGCTGAGTTTTCTTGGTGCACTTTTAAATTCTGTACCTGAGAAAAGTGCCTCACTCATCTTGCTCTAACCTCGGCCCTCCTAATCTACTTCTGATTTTTAAAATTTCTGTGCACGCGCAGGTGAGACCCTGCAACCTGAACTCAGGGCTTTCCAGACTCATAAATAAGTGCTGTTCTGACTACACATCCAGAAAGATTTCAAGTCAGTCCAATAACTATTACTTTGAGGAACTGCTGTGTTCCAGGGCCTGTGTCAGGCCCTGGGATATAAAGACAAGCACTCAGTCACCGTTTTGAAGGTGAGATTTAGAGGCCCAAGTAAACAATATACCCTGTAATGGTCCATCAGCCACCTCTGTCCTCAGAAGCACATGTGAGTAGTTATGCCATCTTGTTCCCATCCTGGTCTCAATCCTTCGTGGAATGATTACCATGTTCTCAAAGGTCTTGGAAACTATGTGTTAATAATGTTAATCTAAACACAAAGAAAATAACTGAAAGCTATTTAAGTTTCCCCTATGTGCCAAGCATGACACTAGGCACTTGTAGCAGTTAAGTCCAACAGAAACCACTTTAAAAATTTGAAAGGGAGAATTTAATTATGGAGTTGATTACACAGGTGATGGAAAAGTTGAGAAGCTTAGTAGGAGAGGGTGAGGCCATCCAGACCTTATTCAAAAGTGGGAAGCCACTACCATCACCAGGGCTAGAGAGGCAAAGGGAAACGATATGGTTATCAGAGCTTTGGGGCAGAAGTTGAAATATCGAGTATCCTGTTCCACAGGAGCTGAAAACATCGAGGAGGTTCTGCTCTTGCTAGAGGTGTTGCCTGGGGAGGGAGGAAGAAAGTGATGGAAAAATACCCAGAATTTTCCTTCCTCTTGCCTTCCAATCTCCCAGCAGGGGTTCCCATTGGCCCTTTCCTGCTGAAAGCCAGCTGACCTTGAAGCCAAGTCAGGTTGGCTCTCTTTGATAGAGAGGAGAGTTAGGGAAGAGGGAGAAACAGATCTGATTGCCAAGAAGTCGCAGAACAGTGTCCTCCTGAACAGAAACCATCTTTAAAAATTCTCATTACCACCCTGAAGTTAAGTACTCTTGATTCCATTATAAAGACATGACACCAGAAACCAAGAGGAACTAAGAGATAGCTACGGGGACACACAGTAAGTAATTGGTGGAATTGGATTTGAGGTCAGGCTTGCTTGGGGCCAAGGTCCTATTTTTCCCACACCACAGGCTTCCTCTCTACCCTGAATCATCCCACCATCATCCAGGGCATCTCCAGTGCTCCTGAGGGTCACCCCTCCCATGCCCTTGCTTTATAGTTGCTTGGCTGCCCCATCTCCAATGACTGGCACTTACTCTCCATCAGCCACCATGTTGCACAACTCCTTTGAATTTCATGGGAATGGTATTCCTGGAGTTATGCAATGTGACGGCCCTGTTGACAACTACCCAAGTCCATGACCATGGTTTGGATCTAGTCACTACATTGGAACGCTTGGCCTCTGAAATCTTAGGTTCTAAGAGATCCTTCCCTGCTGTCCTTCTTCCTCCTTTCTCTCACTTTTGTTGACTTGCCTTTTTGACCTTTCTCTAACCCCATTGGTATTTGTTTCCCTACTCTGAGTCTACCAGCCCTTCCTGGATCGAATCCCCAGTATGCCCAATCTAGGCTTCATTATTGTATACCACTCCTGTGACCTTTGTCTGATATATTCTTGGCAGTCCTACATAACCTTTACCATTCTTTGCTGGAGAAAACCACACAACTGTGGAGATTGAGCTCATTACACACTTATGATTTCCATACCTGCTTAGTGCCCTTGGATGGTCCCCTTTGCTCAGCTGTAGTTTAAGAACTTATTTTCCCCCATAGTACTTACTTCTAACCTCATGATCTCCCCGTGGGCCCCAGGTTGCCTTTTTCCGATAAAGGTCTCAATGCCTACCTTCATCTGAACCAGCTGGGCTGCCAGTGGAAATGCAGGGGTGAGAGGACAGGGCAGAGCACAAAGATTCAGGGTGTCTTCATAGAAGTGGTAATGGTGGTGCAGGTGTAACACCAGAGGTACAGGCAGGAAGACTTGAGACCAAATGTTGGCCATTTTCTTCTAGTGCATGCAAAATGCTTTATTTTCTTGAGGTTTCCAATTTCCCAAGATTTCTAGGCTCGATGGCTTCATAAGGGTTAACTCACTCTCTGTCCTATGGCTCTGCCATTAATTACTCCAGTGGCTGCAGACACTGCATGGAGCTGGATCCTGGTTGTTCCAGCTTCAGAGTGAGTTTATTGCCAACCATGCATTATGAAGGACTAATTGTGAGCCCCTTGCACCTGCTGGTTCCCCCTGTGGCTGGGACTCAGGAAGTGGGGGGAGAGTTATTAATGAGCTTGTTGCTCATTATAATAAAACAATGGGGAAGTTGGCAAAGGAGCTGGTGGTCCAGGTGTGGTGTCAGAGAAGGCCGGTTGGCATTTCTGGAAACATGACTTTACAGTCTTATCATCTGCCTCCTTCCCTGGCTCATGCTGTGACACCAAGTGATAAAAGAGCTGTCATCCTGAGGGACACTCAGAGTCCTTGTGAACTCATGATCAGCAGAAGCCATGTGGATGGAGGAATTGCTGAGCCAGCACTCTGTCCTGGCTGGGGCATAGGGAATGCTGGGATTTCAGCCCCAGAGCAGAGGGGACAGACCTGGCTGTGCCCTGGGTTATCTAGGCTTAATAGATACAGCTGAGAGGAGTGGAAGCCAGTGGAAGGCCACCAGAATGACAACCTCTTGCACGTTGAAGAGCTCTGGATAGGTAATGGTTTGGGGCACAGATACAGGGCTGGGACTAGGGTAAGGCAAGCCAGGGTGCAGAATTTAAGGAGGCCCTCACTCTCAGGCTTGTGCAAGCTCAGAAGCAGCATTAAGAGTGAGTGCCTCCTTAATGTTTGTGCCCTGAGAGCACCCTAGTCTGGGCCCTGCACAGGTGGGTGGCTATACTAGAAGGGCCAGGTGGTAGCTCCTCCTTGACAATCCTCCCTTGGAGCTTGAGGTGGATCACTGGACATCTCTTTGTGGTCGTTGGTTCTCCAGGGACTGGTCTGGAAGCTTTTCTGGAAGCCCTAGGTCACTCAGGAAAGGACTATGATGACAACTAACATCAACTGGGCGGTGCCATTATTAATTCTCCTTCTCATTTAATTGTCAAGATGTACATGGAAGGGGAGTAAGAATAATCTTCTTGCATGGTGGTGAATAGGGCAGGCTCTTGGATTACAGTTTCTGCCTTCAAGCCCCAACTTTGCCACTTATCAGCCCAGTGATCTTAGGCAAGATGCTTAATACCTTGACATCTTGGTTTCCTGGAGTGCAAGTGGCTTCTTCTGTTCCTTGAATATATCAATTTGTTTTCACCTGGAAAGTTCTTCTCCTGGATATTTGCATGATTCTTTTTTCATACTATTCAAGTCTCAGGTCAAATGCCACTTCCTTGGAGAGGCCTCCCCAGGCAACCCCACCTGAAGGAGTTCCTTACCATCATGTCTAAATATTGTTATATTAAATTATTGACTTCATAGCCATTATCACTCTCTGCAGTTGTCTTTGTTTCCCTGATATCTGTCTTCACCATTTGAAAGTAATTTCCATGAAGGTAGAGATTTTCCTATTTATTGCTGTATGTATAGTGCTGGAACTGCACCTGGAATAGGTAGTTGCTGATAGAAAATGTAAATAAATGGATTATTTAGAAATGGCACTTAACTCACTGTGTTCTTGGGAGGATTAAGGAGGCAATCCATGAAAAGAGTTTGGCACATACTAAGTCCTGGCCTCTGAGATTCAAGGAGTGTAAGTGACTTGTTTACATTCACCAGCCAGCAAGTGGCAGCCCCATGACCCAAGACCCAAAGTTTGTGCTGTAACCTGTCCATCACAGGTTCCCAGCTGCTTTCTGTTGAGTCAGAAAAAGAAGCTGGGCTGAAAACTGCAGCTTCTCTGGAAAAGAGGGAGTCCTAGGGAGAGGACAGAAGAAATCTGTGTGGGTAGGACTATCCTACAACTCTATCGTGAGAATGATCAGGTTGTCATAAACAGGAAAGATATTAAACACATTTGACAACTGGACTGTGACAGGCTAATAATGGCTTCAGGAGATAGTCCATGTCCTAATCCCCAGAATCTGTGAGTGTTACCTTTTTAGATGAAGGGTCTTTGCAGTTTTGATTAAGTTAAGGATGTTGAGATGAGGAGGTAATCTTGGATTATCTGGGTGGGACCTAAGTCCAAACCCAAATGTCCTTTTAAGAGAGAGGCAGAGGGAGATTTGATACAGGCAGAAGAGAAGGGGTCATATAAAGATGGAGACAGAGATTAGAGTGATGTGGCCACAAAGTCAGGTGGTGATATGTACTGTTTTGGTAGCATGATCAGGCAAGGGTTCCCCAAGGAGGCAACACTTGATCATATACTTGAGGAAGGGAGAGAATATACCATGTGAATATCTGTGGGAAAAGATTTTCCAAGCAAAGGAAACCTCGTGGTCAAAGGCCTTGAAGCAGGAGTGTGCCTGGTAGGTTTTAGGGAAGGTGGCTGGAGTGTAGCAGTCAAAGAAAAAAGGGATAGAAAGTGAAGCGAGAGGTATGGCCTGAGGCCAGGGCGTGTCTGGCCTTGCAGGCAACAGCCAAGACTTTGATTTTATTTCAGGTGTGATAAGAAGCCATTGGGGAGATAAGAAGCAGAGAGTGGAATGCTCTATTTTATGTTTTACGAAGATTATTCTATTTGCTGTGTAAAGAATAGAACAGAAAGGGGCAAGAGAAGATGCAGGAAACCCAATTAGGAAACTATTTCAGTCTGTTCCTGCTGCTGTAACAAAATACCACAGACTGGGTAATTTATAAACAACAGAGATTTATTTCTCACAGTTCTGGCGGCTAGGAAGTCCAAGATCAATGCACCAGCAGATTTAGTGTCTGGTGAAGAGTCACTTTCTGCTTCATAGATGATGTTTCTTACTGCATTCCCACATGGCAAAAGGGGAAAAAGGGCCAGGCAGTTCTCTGAAGCCCCTTTTACAAGGGCATTAATCCCATTCATGAGGGTGGAGCCCTCATCACTTCCCAAAAAGGTCTACCTCTAATACCGATCACCTTGGGGTGTGAGTTTCAGCATATGAATTTTGGAGGGACACATACATTCAAACCACAGCAGAGACAATTGCAGGCAGAGGTTGATGATGGCAGCTTGGTCTAGGTGTTGGGAAGAAGGCGGTAAGATGGGGTCAGTGACGTGATGCATTTTGAAAGAAGAGGCTTGGGGTTTGCTGATGTATTGGATGTGGGGAATGAGGAACAGAGGAATCCAGGATGATTCCAAGGCATTTGCCTGAGTAACTGAATGAACGATGTTGCTTCTACTGAGAGGAGAAATACTGGCAGGAGGGCAGATTTAAGGGAGAGAATCAGTTTTGGTTGTAGAAGGGGAGAATGGCAAAGAAAGAGCAATTAGCAGGGAAGCATATATTGAGCACTATGTTAAAATTCATAGTGCTGCACTTCACTCCGCCTTTCTCTTGGGTGGTGGAGGCCATTTGAACTTCCAGGGCTTGATTGGCAACTCCCCAAACCGGGCGAGTAGTGGTGGAAATAAACCCAGAAATAAACCCAAAATGTATTAAAGACTTAAATATAAGACCTGAAGCTGTAAAACTAGAATAGAAAACTTCCTTGGCAATGATTTTTTGGATATGACACCAAAGCACAGGCAACAAAAGCAAAAATAAATAAATGGGACTAAATTAAATGGAAAAATTTCTGCACAGCAAAGGGAAAAATTCAACAAAATAAAAAGGCAACCTATGGAATGGGAGAAAATTCGCAAACTAAATATCTGATAAGGGATTTCTATCCGAAATATATAAGGACGTCCTGCAACTCAATAGCAAAATACCAAATAGCCTGATTAAAATATGAACAAAAGACCTAATAGACACTTCTGCAAAAAAGACATACAAATGGCCAACAGTTATATAAAAGATGATCAACATCACAAATCATTGGGAAAATGCAAGTTGAACACAATGAGATATCACTTTACACCTACTAGGATGGCCATAATTAAAAAAATGTTAATGAAAATGTGAAGAAAAGGGAATGCTGGTACACTGTAAATGAGAATGTAAATTGGTATAGTCATTATGGAAAACAGTACAGAGGTTCCTTAAAAACTTAGAACTACCATATGATCCAGCAATCCCACTTCTGGATATCAAAATTAGGAAGGAACAGAAATTAGGATCTTGAAGAGATACTTGCACTTCCGTGTTCATTGCAGCATTGTTCACCATAGTGAAGACATAAAAACCTAAAAGTTCACTGATGAATAAATTAATAAAGTATGGTGTATACATACAATGGAATGTTATTTAGACTTAAGAAGCTGTGTTGTCATTTGTGACAGCATAAATGGACCTAGAGGACATCATGCTAAGTGAAATAAGCCAGACACAGAAAGACAAATATTGTATGACCTCACTGTATGTGGAACATACTATAGTCAAACTCACAAAAGCGGAAAGTAGGGTGGTGGCTTCCAGGGCTGGGGGGAGCGGGGAAGAGGAAATGGGGAGGTAAGTGATGGTCAAAGGGCACATGTTTCAGTTATGCAAAATAAATAAATTCTGGAGATCACTATACAGTATATAGTGCCTAAAGCTGACAAAACTCTATACTGATTAAACTTTGCTGAGAGGGTAGATCTTCTGTTAAGTGTTCTGACACACAGACACACACACACACACACACACACACACACACACACACGCACACACTAATCAAGGAGGTAGAAGGAAACTTTAGGAGGTAATGCATATGTTTATGGCCTTGATGGATATGTTTATGGTGATAGTTTCATGGGTGTATATTTATTATATCACCAAACTCCTGGAGTTGTATACATTAAAAATGTATAGCTTTTTGCATGTCAATCATACCTCAATAAAACGGTTTAAAATATAAGTGCTTTCTTAAAAAATGCCTTGTACAGTCTGGACCAGGTTAAAACTTTATTCTCACATCCAATTCATTGCCCATCTCCTTTTCTCTCCTGGTTGACAGCCAGGCTTTTCCTGGGAAACAGTGATGGGGAGGCCCCATGTCTGCCCGTGCCCCTCTTGCCATCTCTCCCCATGTCTTTTCTCCCTCTGCTTGAGTTGCTTGACTAGGCAGATGTCTAATGAGGGAAGGAGATGTCAGTTACCCTGCATCTTCTTGTTATCCCAGGCTCTACAAGTGATTTTTTTGAAGTTTCCCTCCCACACTTGTTTAGAGAGGTGGGAATAACCCCTTTCTCCCTCAAGGTGAAGAAGGAAAAAGACATGATTTTCTCCCCTCCCACTGTGATTCACATTGTTTCTTCTTTCACTTTGTCTCCTCTCTCTTGGTCTTCTGCTTATATGGTCCTGGTAGTGGTGGGTTCAGGGAGACCTGGATGAGGGTGGCAGAGTTGGCTGGGCAGTGTGTTCGTCCAGGCCTCCTAGAAGCTGACATAGAAATAGGAATAGATATGCAGGAGGAAATGCTTTTTGTGATGGTTACTTTTATGTGTCAATGTGACTAGGCCATGGGGTGCCTGGATATTTGGTTAAACATTATTCTGGGTATGTCTGTGAAGGTGTTTGTGGACGAGATTAACATTTAAATCAGTAAGCTGAGTAAAGCAGATTGCACTGCCTAATGTGTATGGGTCTTGTTCAACCAGTTTAAGGCCTGAATGGAACAAAAAGGCTACCCTCTCCCCTGAGTAAGAGAATAGCTCCTGCCTGACTGCCTTCAAACTGAGACCTTGGTTTTTCTTTCTGCCTTCAGACTGAAGCTGAAACATTGGCTCTTCTGGGTCTCTGGCTTGCTGACTCACCCTGTAGATCTTGGGACTTGTCAGCCTCCATAATTGTGAGCCAATTTCTTATAATAAATAAACATAAAACTATAAAATATAATTATATAAAATATTTATTTGAAATTGTTAGCATGTCTAAATTTTAAATAATCCTCAGACAAACCACAAATACTTCAAAATCGAAATGAGAAAGGGGATATAACCACAGATATAAAAGAAATTAAAAGACAATAACAAGATAAGAAAAATTTTTTTCATCCTTTTTTTTTTTATTATACTCTAAGTTTTAGGGTACATGTGCACAACGTGCAGGTTTGTTACATATATATACATGTGCCATGTTGGTGTGCTGCACCCATTAACTCGTCATTTAACATTAGGTATGCCTCCTAATGCTATCCCTCCCCCCTCCCCCCAACCCACAACAGGCTCCGTGTGTGATGTTCCCCTTCCTGTGTCCATGTGTTCTCACTGTTCAGTTCCCACCTATGAGTGAGAACATGTAGTGTTTGGTTTTTTGTCCTTGTGATAGTTTGCTGAGAATGATGGTTTCCAGATTCATCCATGTCCCTACAAAGAACATGAACTCATTTTTTTATGGCTGCATAGTATTCCATGGTGTATATGTGCCACATTTTCTTAATCCAGTCTATCATTGTTGGACATTTGGGTTGGTTCCAAGTCTTTGCTATTGTGAATAGTGCCGCAATAAACATACATGTGCATGTGTCTTTATAGCAGCATGATTTATAATCCTTTGGGTATATACCCAGTAATGGGATGGCTGGGTCAAATGGTATTTCTAGTTCTAGATCCCTGAGGAATCACCACACTGACTTCCACAATGGTTAAACTAGTTCACAGTACCACCAACAGTGTAAAAGTGTTCCTATTTCTCCACATCCTCTCCAGCACCTGTTGTTTCCTGACTTTTTTTTTTTGAGACAGAGTCTTGCTCTGTCGCCCAGGCTGGAGTACAGTGGCATGATCTCGGCTCACTGCAAGCTCCGCCTCCCAGGTTCACGCCATTCTTCTGCCTCAGCCTCCCGAGTAGCTGGGACTACAGGCGCCCGCCACCATGCCCGGCTAATTTTTTGTATTTTTAGTAGAGACGGGATTTCACTGTGTTAGCTAGGATGGTTCTCGATCTCCTGACCTTGTGATCCGCCCGCCTCAGCCTCCCAAAGTGCTGGGATTACAGGCATGAGCCGCCATGCCCGGCCTGTTTCCTGACTTTTCAATGATCGCCATTCTAACTGGTGTGAGATGGTATCTCATTGTGGTTTTGATTTGCATTTCTCTGATGGCCAGTGATGATGAGTGTTTTTTCATGTGTCTTTTGGCTGCATAAATGTTTTCTTTTGAGAAGTGTCTGTTCATATCCTTCACCCACTTTTTGATGGGGTTGTTTTTTTCTTGTAAATTTGTTTGAGTTCATTGTAGATTCTGGATATTAGCCCTTTGTCATATGAGTAGATTGCAAAAATTTTCTCACATTCTGTAGGTTGCCTGTTCACTCTGATGGTAGTTTCTTTTGCTGTGCAGAAGCTCTTTAGTTTAATTAGATCCCATTTGTTAATTTTGGCTTTTGTTGCCATTGCTTTTGGTGTTTTAGACATGAAGTCCTTGCCCATGCCTATGTCCTGAATGGTATTGCCTAGGTTTTCTTCTAGGGTTTTTATGGTTTTAGGTCTAACATTTAAGTCTTTAATCCATCTTGAATTAATTTTTGTATAAGGTGTAAGGAAGGGATCCAGTTTCAGCTTTCTATATATGGCTAGCCAGTTTTCCCAGCACCATTTATTAAATAGGGAATTGTTTCCCCATTTCTTATTTTCGTCAGGTTTGTCAAAGATCAGATGGTTGTATATAAGTGGCATTATTTCTGAGAGCTCTGTTCTGTTCTATATCTCTGTTTTGGTGCCGGTACCGGTTACTGTAGCCTTGTAGTATAGTTTGAAGTCAGGTAGCGTGATGCCCTCCAGCTTTGTTCTTTTGGTTTAGGATTGACTTGGCAATGCAGGCTGTTTTTTGGTTCCATATGAACTTTAAAGTAGTTTTTTCCAATTCTGTGAAGAAAGTCATTGGTAGCTTGATGGGGATGGCATTGAATCTGTTAGATAACATTTCTGGACATCCAGAACTCACATATTTTTAAAAACACTAGATGACTTAAGTGCTTAAAAAACTTGGACAAATAACATAGAATAAATTAATGAAGTTGTTAAAGATCTGTTTAAGATCCTGAGTCCAGATGATATCATAGTGAAGTTTTTTCAAATATTCAAGATATTTCAGATGTCATTCAAATTAGCACAGAAGATAGAGGAAGGAGAATTTTTTTAAGTATTATAATAATTTTAAGATACCATTGATGCCAAAATCTAACACAAGAAAATTCCAGACCTATCTTATTTATAAAGATATAAAATTCCTGAATAAAACATTGTTTCATAGAATTTAGCAGTGTCTTTAAATTAATATATTCTAAGTGGAGTTCTACTAAGGAATAACAGGATTATTCAATGTTAAGAAACCCATAATTATAACTTGTCATATTACCAGGCCAGAAAATTTAATATCTGAATGAATTCTGAAAAAATACAGATATAATTTCACATTCACTTTTATTAAAATTTGTACTTGAGAGGTGTTTTTTTCCCCTCCTGACATCAACTAATTCTGACACCAACTAGGTATCCTACAATTCAACTTGATTCTAACACTAACTACCTGGCATTAGCTACCTGGAATTAGCACCTAAACTGCAGGTTTAGGCACTCAGTCTCACAAGACTGTCCTCACTTCAAATTCCAGTCACAAATGTCAGGTCACCAGGTTACCCACACTTCTGTCCGACTTGGCTACAAAGTCAAGGGTTGCCATACCCTATTCCCTTTAGGCTTATTAATTTGCTAGAATAGTTTGCAAAACTAAGGGAATCACTTAACTTTTGTTTACCAGTTTATTTTGGAGAATACAAATGAACTGCCAGATGAAGAGGTACATTGGGTGAGGTCTAGAAGGATTCTGAGTATAGGAGCTTCCGTCCCCATGGAGCTAGGGTGTGCCACCCTCGCACCATATGGATGTGTTCACCAACTTGGAAGCTTTCCATATCCCCTCATTTAGGATTTTTTTTTTTTATGGCAGCTTCATCATGTAGGCATGATTGATTATTAACCCAATCCCCAGCCCCTCTTTCCTGGGGTGTGGGGCTTAAAGTTCTAGGCTTCTAACCAAGGCTTGGTCTTTCTGGAGACCCGTCCCCAGTCTGAAGCTATCTAGAGGCTAGTCAAGAATTGTCTTACTAGACAAAAGACAGTCCTATTATTATCACTCAGGAAATTCCAAGAGTATTAGGAGCTCCAGGCAAGGAAATGAGAAGAAGGCCCAGATGCTTTTTAATAATGCCTTGGTAATTAATAAATAAAAAATTAGGTAATCCTCATTACAAGAATGCTTTATGGTGAAGCAATAAAAACAATCTTGTTAAATTTAGGAAAGAGGAAAGGATACTTTGCCTCAACTCTCTTATACAGCATTGTTCTAGAGATGCTTACCAATGCTATTAGAGAAGAAAATAAAAATGAGGTAGACATCTGGCAAACAATAAGATAAAATGCTTATCCCTTGCAGAAGAGATTATTAGCTACCTGGAAAACATGAGAGAATCAATAGGAAAATTTTGGACGTGATAAGATTTAAATAAAGCATTTGGTTGTAAATGCACACACACACACACACACACACACACACACAAATTCTCAATATGTCAACAGTAAGTGATTTTTAAAATTTCTTTACAGCAATAGGTTCATTTTTTTTCCCCCTGTGAGGAGGAATCCTGTCTATTGTAAGAGGGAAGATTGAAACATATTTAGAAGAAAAAGAGGAGACAAAGAGCATGTCTTGGAGGTGTTGATGTCCTTGGTGCCTGTCTTTATTGAGCCTTAACTTCATTCTGTCCCTAGGTTTCATGGGATGCCTCAAAATTCTTATAATCCTCTTTCAGCTTATAGTGGATTAGATTGGGGTTCTGTTGGTTGCAACTGTAGGGAGCCTAACCAGTGAAGTCAGATTTGTTAGAAAGCACAAAACACAATGAAGTCTTTTCTTCCCTAGTCCACAACAGTTTTAGGATGCATAAAATATAGCGTATTCAGAAATGAAGGGTGAGTGCATAGGTAAATGCATATAGACAAAACAGCCTGGGGGAAAATTACAATAATCTTATACTATTAGTCTGTCTCTCAGTAGCATCCTTGGGATCTTGGGTCTCATAATTCTATTTCCTTTTAAAAAGTCATGCACATACTGTCAACAGCCATTAAACTTGCCTGCTATTGCTGTCCCTTCATGGCCTCAGTCAATAGCCCCCTGTATCCTTGCCTACATAGTCGAGGCTGTTCTTAAACTGAGGACTATTTAGGAGGCTGACCCTTCTACTACTAGCTCTCTCAGCTAGGAATGATTCTTCCATTATAGTGCTTACAATGCTCAGGAAGCCAAATTCTTTTAACTCAGAATCAGTCCCTTTCTAACCTGGGACATGGCTGGTCCAGAATGGCAAGAAATTTGGAGTCTCAATCCCAAACCGAAGGGTCCAACCTTCTGTCTCAAAGCGTCTTCCAGGAATATAGGACTCTTGGATGATTTGCTCTGGCAGCCCAGAATTCTCAATGTGGATTTGCAGATTAGGTTTTCCTTCACTGTTCTTCCCACAATGATCAGGCAGTATAAATTGCATTGGAATTTGACATTAGCTAACCCAGTGGAAGGTTGAGGGGTCAACAGACCATCCTGTAACCTTGAGTCTTCTTGAACCTTGGGAAAAGCTGGCTCTGGGCTGGAGATGACTAGGTGTGGCCAGGACCTTGATTTTCCCTCTGCCTCATTGTGGGGAAACCATCTGTGGCTTCACTGATCATTAGTTTACATGGGTATGACTATGGGGTGTGAATGAAAAGAGCACTTAAGTTACCTAAACATTTATAGAGCACCTACTATGTGCCAGGCACTGTGCTGGAGCCAGGGATGTGGAGAGGAATCAAATACGGTCCCTGGGATGGAAGAGCTCACAGATCAGTGACGGAGGGGACCAAAAACCAAACAGATCCTAATAGGCAGAGGGTCTTGATAGACACTTATATCAGGTGCAAGGAAGTCTATTGTAATTACTCATGCCTGGAAAAGGGCATCAAGGGGGTCTTCCCAAAGGTGAGCTGTAAGTGGGGACGTGCTTTAGATAGATAAGAGCACAGGCTGGCCTTTCCTGGTGGAGGGACAGCACATGCAAAGGCCCTGTTTTGCAATGTCCTGGTGTATTCTGGGAATGGTAAACTTTTCTGGGTGGCTGGAAGAGCAAGGCTCATGGTGAGCAAAAAGACTCAGCAAAATTGGTATTGATACTGAATGCCATGCTGAGACATTTTTACTTTGCTCTGTTGGCATTCAGGAATCACCCTGGGCTTAAAAGTAGGACAAGGAAATGATCAGATGTGTCTTCTAAAAATCACCTCTTGGTTTTGTGGACTGGACAGGGATGAGGCTGGGAGCAGGAGGCCAGCTGGACACAGGGTTCCTGCATGGGCTATTTCTTCTTTCTTTGCCACCATCAGTCTGTTCCCAGATTGGATGATCCATGGGAAGATATTTGCTTCTTCATCATTTCCCATTTACTTTCAGGACCTCATTGGCTTGGGAGAAGTGCTCTTTGCCTGCTTAGTAATCCCATGTAGCGTTATCCAAGAGAACCTCAGGGCATAGCTGAGGACAGGGGAATGAATCACTATTTGTCATGTGTTTGCCACATGCCAGATACTTTACTTACACAAGTCCTTTCATTTGCTTCTCATCATGGCTCTGAGTGGTTGCAATTGTGCTTCCCAAGTAGAAAATGATGCTCAGACCAAACTCAAGGTCTCGGAACTTGTAAGTGGCAGAGCTGGGATTTGAACCTGTATCTACTGACTCTCAGTCCAGTGCTCTTGACTGGTGAGGGTCCCTGTGTTTGCCTCCCCATGGGGCTGCTGGGGAAGGCTGTGTGTGTGTGTGTGTGTGTGTGTGTGTGCACCTGAAGCTGGGCAGCCTGTGTGTCTGGAGGGCCCAGCCCATCCTGAGGCAAGGCAGGCAGGCCCATCAGCTCTCTGGTGGCTCCCCTTTCCTGTCTTTGACCTGTCTCCTGCACAGATTAATTGCTGCTCACCTGAGGTGTGATGTTTCCTGGTTCCCTGTTCCGGCAAGTGTAGGTTAGTGGGGAGCGGTGCAGCCATGCTGATCGGGAGTCTGCGCTGGCACAGCTGGCGGCCTGCACAGCACCCTCATCGGAAAGTGATCCATCACCCGGCAGCCGCGTTTCCATCCAGGCCCAGCTGCCGAGCTGGCATCTTGAGGCCTCCCCAGGTGTGACAGGCCTCCCGGCTCAGAGCCTCAGGGCTGGGCCTGTGTGTCTGCCCCTTGCAGGACTTTCAAAGGGGAGTGGGAGCCTTGCCTGACTAGGGCTTTTACTCTTGGCAGCTTTGGGGAAAGCCCCCAGCTGAAATGCGGGTGTTCACAGTGGGGAAAGAGTAATTTTTGAACATAGCCCCTGTTTTCCCACTGAAAGGTCCCAAGAGGAGCAAGAACCCCAGAGGCATGATGCTTCTCAGCACCCCCAAGTAGTTCCACAGAGACTGGTGTGTCCCTCATATATTCTCAGCTAAGATGGAGCTGGAAAGACCAGGCAGTGTTGGGGCAAGGCCCTGCCAGACTAGCATGTGAATTTGCATGGAAGGAGAGAGGTGGGGAGCCTGCCTACATTCAAAGGGTTCTCACTGTTCCTGCTGCTGAAATTTAGGTGGGATTAACTTGACCTTCTAGTTTTAAATCAGTACTTCTTAAATTTGGCCACGAGTCAGGATCACCTGCAGGGCTTTTAAAAACGCAGATTGCTGGCCCCAACCCCAGTGTTTTTGATTCATTAGGCTTAGGGTGGAGTCCTAGAATTTGCATTTCTAACGTGTTCTCCGTGATGTTAATGCCACTGGTCCAGGGACCACACTTTGTGAACCACTGGTTAAGGGGGAGGCCAACCCCCTTTTTAGGCTCTTTAAGAATTTGCAGAAATCTAAGCTCTCCTGGTTTCTTTGGGTTGTTAGTTCCTGATTAATTTTCTTGTCTCCCCAGGCCCCATGAGCTGTCCTAGGGCTAAAATCAGAGACAAAGTTCAGTTCCTTCTGATAACTAACAAGAGCCCATGAGGGTGTGACAACCAAATTTGGTGAAGTCTGGGGCAGTGGAAGCAGGATTTCTACAAGAGCAATACTGATAGCTGTAATTCCATTCAGATACTTGCTGTTTTAATTATCCTTTGGCCACGAGGCCTTTGAGAGCACAACCTGAGATGAAATATACAAAAGACACATGCACACGTATGTTTATTGTGGCACTATTCACAATAGCAAAGAGTTGGAACCAACTCAAATGTCCAACAACGATAGACTGGATTAAGAAAATGTGGCACATATACACCATGGAATACTATGCAGCCATAAAAAATGATGAGTTCGTGTCCTTTGTAGGGACATGGATGAAACTGGAAAACATCATTCTCAGTAAACTATCGCAAGGACAAAAAACCAAACACCGCATGTTCTCACTCATAGGTGGGAATTGAACAATGAGAACTCATGGACACAGGAAGGGGAACATCACACTCCGGGGACTGTTGTGGGGTGGGGGGAGGGGGGAGGGACAGCATTAGGAGATACACCTAATGCTAAATGACGAGTTAATGGGTGCAGGAAATCAACATGGCACATGGATACATATGTAACAAACCTGCACATTGTGCACATGTACCCTAAAACCCTGAAGTATAATAAAAAAAAAAAAGAAATATACAAAAGATCTGGCTTACAGAAGGTGTTTCATCAAGCCTCATTTTCATCTCTGACTTACTAGTAGAGACAGATCTGGATGCAATTGAGCCCCAGAAGAAGTTGTGCGGGGAGGAGAGTCTTGAGAATAACTCAGTAGCAGTTCCCTGTTCTTATAGCCCACCATTTGCTGAGGATAAAAGAGATGCTCTCTCCTGGGTCCTTAAATGCCCCCAGAGGCAGAGCTATCTTCTGGATTTGGCTCCTTTCACATTTTGCCAGTGCCAGGAGATGGCCTGGCTCATGGGTCCCAGCTGGTTGACCTTCATAAAGACTATAGGCTGCTCAAACCACTTTCTTTAGGCAAGATCCTCAACTTACCTTTCCCTCTCATTTCATCTCCTGGCGTTTCATCACTGTCCAGAGCTGACTACTAGCTGCTGGATGTCTTGTAATGGCAAAGTGGTCCCCAGATTTTTCAGAACTTTGGGAGGGAGGCAAAGGCCTCAGATACCTCCTGGGGCTTGAACTCCCCGAAGGATGTATAGATTTGGTTGGAAGCTTCAAGTTGAGTCCCAATGATCTGTATAACCATAACCACCAGTGTTCCACCCTCCACTTCCCACCTGTTACCTACCATTTTCAAGCCTTGTTTCCAACACCATGCATAAGCACATGTTCAAGCTTAGCTTTTGTCCTTTTGAATTCCTAAGAGGAATCATTTACCCTGTTCTTTTGTCTTAGTAGGTGTGATTCTGCAATTAGATAAATAGTCCTGATTCCTTCCAGCACAAACATAAGAAGGTACTTCAGGAGAAGAGACAAGAAGTATTTTTTTCCAGAGTATTTATTCTTTGCATGTATTATTTGCTCCCTCTTATCCAAGGGGGATACATTCCAAGACCCCAGTGGATGCCTGAAACCATGGATAGTACTGAGCTCTATTTTTACGTTGTATTTTTCTTTTTTCTTTTTCTTTTTCTTTTTTTCTTTTTTTTTGAGATGGAGTCTTGCTCTGTCACCCAGGCTAGACTGCAGTGGCGTGATCTTGGCTCACTGCAACCTCTGCTTCTCAAGTTCAAGAGATTCTCCTGCCTCAGCCTCCCGAGTGGCTGGGATTACAGGTGCCTGCCACTACGCCTGGCTAATTTTTGCATTTTTAGTAGAGACGGGGTTTCACCATATTGGCCAGGTTGGTCTCGAACTCCTGACCTTGTGATTCACCTGCCTTGGCCTCCCAAAGTGCTGGGATTACAGGCATGGGCCACTGCGCCCGGCCACGATGTATTTTTCTATTCGTAAATAACTATGATAAAGTTTAATTGATAAATTAGGCGCAGTAAGAGACTAACAATGAATAATAAAATAGAACAATTATTACAATATACTTTAATGAAAGTTATATGAATGTGATCTCTTTCTCTTTATTAAAATATCTTCTTATACTGCAGATCTTAGCAATCTCAGCATACAATTCTTTTTCTTTTCCCTATTAAGTAGAGAACTTTCATCTTTTCACTTAAAGGAAGCACTTCACGGCTTCTCTTTGGTGTGTCTGAATTGCCAACATCACTACTCTTATGCTTTGAGGTTACTATTCAATAAAATAAAGGTTGCATGAACTCAAGCACTGTGATACCTCAACAGCTGATCTGGTAACTGAGGCCGCTACTAAGTCACTAATGCACAGTGGAGCTT
Source organism: Symphalangus syndactylus (assembly GCF_028878055.3). NCBI lineage: Eukaryota > Metazoa > Chordata > Mammalia > Primates > Hylobatidae > Symphalangus > Symphalangus syndactylus. The sequence goes on along the minus strand of NC_072446.2, from coordinate 33,356,775 downwards.
ATATGGATGGATATGCTGGATAAAGAGATGATTCACATCCTAGGAGGAATGGAGCAGGATGGTGTGATATTTTATCATGTTACTCAGAATGGCATGCAATTTAAAACTTACGAATTGTTTATTTCTGGAATTCTCTATTGTTTTAAGTTCAGGGGTACATATGCAGGATGTGCAGGTTTGTTACACAGGTGGTAAACATGTGCCATGGTGGTTTGCAGATCATCTCATCACCTAGGTATTAAACCTAGCCATTAGTATCCATCAGCCACTTTTCCTGATTTTCTTCTCCCTCCTCCCTCTTAACTCTCTGACAGGCCCCAGTGTGTGTCCCCCCACCATGTGTCCATGTGTTTTCATCACTGGGCTCCCACTTATAGTGAGAACATGTGGTATTTGTTTTTTTGTTCCTGCATTAGTTTGCTGAGGATAATGGCCTCCAGCTCTGTCCATGTCTCTGCAAAGGACATGATCTTTTTTATGGCTGCATAGTATTCCGTGGTGTATATGTACCATATTTTCTTTATCCAGTCTATCATTGATGGGCATTTAGGCTGATTCCATTTCTTGCTACTGTGAGTAGTGCTGCAATGAACATGTGAGTACATGTATCTTTATAATAGAATGATTTCTATTCCTTTGGGTATATACCCAGTAGTGGGATTGCTGGGTCAAATGGTATTTCTGCCTCTAGGTCTTTGAGGAATCATCACACTGTCTTACACAATGGTTGAACTAATTTACACTCCCACCAACAGTGTAAAAGCATTGGAATTTTCTGTTTAATATTTTTGGACCTCAGTTGACCACCGGTAACCAAAGCCATAAAGAGTGAAACTGCAATTAAGGGGGAACTATTGAAAGTGGGATGTAATCTTTATTCCCTGTTGCATCCCATGTTTGCTTATGGTACCACCTAGGATTGCAATGATAGCTAACTCCCAATCCCACCAAATCACTGCATTTGGCTGGAGTTGTGGGTATCTTTGCTAGCTGGGTACTAGCCTCTGATGATTTTTTCCAGCTCTTTTAAGGGTAGGGGGATGTGAGGCAGGTCGACTATAATGGAAAGGTCAGAGTGGCTGGTATAGACTGCCTCTGATAGGGCTTATGGTTAGCAAAGAGAGCAGTTTTTACATTAACTAGGATAATTTTGTTACAAATAATATAAATTTAAGACATGGGTGATTGAATTAATCACTTTTGCTTTTTGTAACCCTCTAAAGAGGACATTCCACAAGGCATAGAATAGAGGAGGTTACGGTGTGACACTTGAACTTAATCCCCTACTATAGAGACAGGAGATAGAACATTGGGGCTTTTGATAGCTAACCCTGAGAAAATGCCTCCATATGCCCCAGGCTTGCCCTGCCTGCAGCCTTAGGAGATGGTAGCCCCACCAACCTTTCCTGTGAATTTGCCAGTTTCTCTTTGCACCAATGCATAACATCAAATAAGGGGCCCCCACCAGGGTGCCTGCTGCTTGCTGCCAGTCACTCCTGATGACTTCAGCTGATTTCTGAGTCTGGAAACATTGTTGACAATGTGATTTCTGAAACGTGAAAGGCGTTATCTCGTTGTGCCATCTGCGGCATGTCTGTCTGAGTCGGGGCTTCCGCTGCCACTCTGCCCCCTTGCAGCACCTCTCAGTGTTCCGTCATCATCTCCCACAGCTAATTGCTCCAAACTGACAAGGAGGCTTTTTTCATTTAGAGATACAGGGAAATGGAACTTTCTTGCTGATGTTTCCTAGTCAAGCGTGCTTTTTGGAACTGTAATTTGATCTTTTGGTTGCGGGTGGGTGAGTGGGGTCTGGTTTCAGCACTGGCTCAGGGACAGCTCCCAGAGAAGAAGGAAGTAGCATAGTGGGGACTAGGGTGGAAATTTCTTCTGCCTGCAAGGCAGTTAATTGGGAGGTAGTAAATTCTCTGTCACTAGAAGTGTGCAAATGGAGATGAGTTTTTTTTTTTTTTTTTTTACTTGCATGGAAAGCTCTAAATGGAGCCAGTCTTTGAATGGGTGATTTCTTCTAGCTCAAGGAATCTCCTGGAGCTAGTTGTATCCAGTGGGAGGTGTGAGGTAGGGGAGGATAATCAAAGGGTCAGGGCTAGTGTAGTAGTTATCCATAGCTGTATAACAAATCACTTTAGTACTTTAATAGCCTGAAACAACAATAATCATTTATTTTCTTGCGTGGATTTTGTTGATCATTAATCAAGGCAGGGCACAACGGGGATTCCCTGTCTCTGCTTCAAGTTGTCTGAGACCTCAGCTTGAGGACTTGAAGGCTAGGGTCCTAGAATCATCTGAAGGTTTGCCTGTGGCTGAGGACCCACTTGCAAAGTGGCCGATAAGTTGGTGCTGACTGTTGATGGGAGACCTCAGTTCTTCCTCCACATGGGTTTCTTCAGAGGGCTGCTTGAATCCTTGTGGCTTTATGGCTGGTCTTTCCAGAATAAGCAATCCAATGCCATTTATGATCTACCCTGGGAAGTCATGCACTGTCGCTTCTGTAGTTTTCTTCTAGTCACAGAGATCAGCTTGATTCAGTGTGGGAGGAAACTACACAAATGTGTGAACACCAGGAGTCAAGGGTCCTTGGGGGCCACTTTGGAAGCTGGCTATTACATCTGGGCAATAGAGAGTGAAGCAAGGCACACAGCTTCTATTGATTGAGACAGTGAAGACAAGTTCTGAGCTTGGTCATATTTTAGAAGCAGGAAGTTGGCAGAGGGCATTAAGTCTAAGCTAACTCAAGTTTTTATGAGACTTGTTCTCCTGTCTCTTTGCACAGGCGTCTCCCCTCCACAGGCATCTACCCTGGGCTTCCACATTTTGCTTCCAGTGCTGACCTTTTTCTTGAGCCTTTGATTCATACTTTCAACTCACTCTAACCTCTCTGGCCTCCATCAGCATCTTGAATATATCGTGCTCTTTCATACTTCAGGGCCTCTTCACATGCTATTCCCTCGGCTAGGAATACCATCCCTAATCTGTCTTCATCACTCTATCACTGGTTGATTTGTGTTCATTGCTGAGATCTCAGCTCGAATGTCACTTTCTCTGAGCAGTCTTGCTTATCTCTCCTGTGGCAGATTATATTTTCCAAAGATGGCCACACTAATATATCTCCCATCCCACATGCTTTTTTTACAATGTGATGTTGACATTGCTCCATCAAGAGATGGGTCAGTGTTACATTATATAGAATGTGGGGTGGATATTTGTAACTGTCACGATCAGTAGGAAGTGGCAGAAATGATGCTGTGTGACTTCCAAGGCTAGGTCTTAAAAGGTAGCATAGCAGCTACCTGGAGTGCTGTCTGTCTCTGTTCCTCTCTTCCCTTGTCCATGGTACCCCCCACCATTTTGTGAGGAAGCCCAAGTAGCACCTGTGAAGAGACCACTGGGAAAGAAATTTAGGCCTCCAGATGAGAGCCAGCATTGCCTATCGAACATGCGACTGAATAAGATTTCAGATAATTTCAGCTCCCCAGTCTTTGAGCCTTCCAGCTGAGATCCCAGACATCATGGAGCAGAGATAAGTAACCCCCACAATGCGTCTTTGGAATTCCAACTAAAAGAAACTGCAAGAGATAATAAAAAAAATGAATGTAACTGTGTTATGAACTGAATATTGGAGTTGTTATGCCACCAAGGTAACTGATACATCCGCAGGCTCCACCAGGTTTCCTTATAGTGTGCTGTCCTACCTTCCAGTATGTTTCCTTCATAGCATTCTTCAAGAGTTTGCACTTATATATATGACTTGCAACTAATTTCAATTCATTCCCATCTGTTTCACTGGACAGTAAAATGTATGAGGGCAAGCACCATATAAATTTTGTTTGCAAACACCCTGCTAGAGCCTGACATATAATATGTGCTCAATAAATAATACGTGCTCAATGAATGTGTTAAATGGATACATCAATGGATAATCTTTCCCACCCTGAATTTGCCATAGATGCCCCAATCTCTGCACATACGAGTTGAAGACATCATCTTTGTCTCCTGATGTGGTCTTCCTCATATCTTGATGAAGGCACCATTACCTCTTCAGATGCTCAAACCACAAACTTGGAAATCATCTTGGTCTTTTCCCATCTTTTTACTGACTCCCATGAAAGGTTCTAGGTCCTGTCCTTTTAATACTTTCTTATTCCACCCCCATTTCCCCACTTTAGTTCAGCTTCTTATCATTTCCTCCTTGTATCAAGTTAATTGACTCCTGTTCAGTTTACTTTCTTCCAATGCATCATCCAAACTGGCAGGTTGACCTTTTCACACTGCATGTCTAAGCCTGTCACTCTTTGGATGAAAATTGTTCACTGACATTATTGTCCTCACAATAATGCCCAAAGTCCTCAGTAGCCTCCTTAAGTCATTTATGGAGATGGGTGTGTTATAAATTGAAACTCCTTGCTGTGGCCTGCAGTTCCTCAGTGATCTGTCTTGAGATGATCTCTTCTCCCTCATCTCTTTACTTTCACCCCCAGAGCACATGCTGTAAACACACCAAGATCTTGAAGTTTATCCCAAATCACCTGTATTAATTTGGTTGAAAAAGACAGAAATTCCACTGGAATTTCTTATTGCTAACTTAGGCAATAAGAGCTCATTGGCTCACAGAATCTAAGAAAACTTTTGCAGGGAAGGCAGACAGAAGAGTGCCCAGGAATAACTAGATCAAGAAGTCAAGCAGCTTCTACATATCTCCAGTGTTGGCTTCATGCTCTTTCACTACAGAAGAGCTTTTCTGTGTTGCTTATGTATTATTGCATTAACAAGCATTTATCATTATTATCTCTCATGGTTCTGAGGGTTACCTTGGCACAGCTAGTTGGCTAATCCTCAGTTTTTTCATGTGGTTGCCATTTGACTGATGTTGGCTGCAGTTGAAGTCGTCTTTCTTACTCTCATCCTGGCACTTGGGCTGAGGGATGAGACAGCTGGTGCTCCTCTGCTATCTGTCTCTACCACTGTAGTCTGTCTATGTGGTCACTCTAGTATAGCAATTTCAGGGTAGCCAAAATTCTTACATGGTGGCTCAAGGCTTCAGTGATTGGTGTCCGAAGGAAAAATGGCAGAGGGTGCATGGTACTTTCTAACAGAGCCTTGAAAGCTACTTCTGCCATATTCTATTTATCAAGTTAGTCAAAAAGTGTTGCCTAGATTCAAGGGAGGGGCCACAGACCCATCTCTTGATGGGAAGGGCATCATGTTTGAACATCACCAGCTTTGCTACTGGAAACAATTCTTGAGTTCATCATCTTACAGTTTCAGCCACCACTTGATCTTAAGTTAAAATCTTCTGGTGGGGATATCTGAGCCTATCTTGTGTTGGGTGACTCAAGCCCAGTGGACTGTAAGAGAGTGAAGTCTTCTAGAAATATGGCAGCTCTTTCATATGGATGAGTGTGGCAGGTTTTGAAATGGAGGTGGTACAAGGTAGGCAGTACAATAAATGATTTGTACATGGCTCCAAAATCTGAACATAGCATCTCCCCATGTTTGCTCAAGTTGTGCCTTCCCAGGAGCACCTTTTCTTCCTTCTTTCCATCCTATTCACTTTTCTTTGTCCTTCAGTTCTCATCTCAGGAACCACCTACTTTAGGAAGTCTTATCTTTTTTGACCCCCCAAGGTTAGTTTATGTGTTTGCTCCTCTTATTACCAAAGGTATGCTTACTTTCGTTGTAAAACTAATTACACTAGCTCAAAACCTACCTGCCCTCTTTTATCATCTGTCTTCCTCACCAAACTGTGAGCCTCTCTAGGGCAAAACTTGTATTCCTAGCGCCTAGTTCAGGGTCCAGCCCTTTGTAGGTGCTTGATATTTTCTTTTGGAATGAGTGAATTAACCTGAGCAGTAAGGAGGCTGCCCCCAGAATGAACTGCTCTGTCCTCTGGTGTGAACATATGGCCCAGCTGCTGTGTGCTGGGGCAAAAAGAGGCCAACTTGTCCCACAGCTGCCTGGGGTTAAGCATCTGCAGGCTGTTTTGGGAGCTGGCCTGACAGATGGAAAAGGGCTGAAGGCCCCCAGGTCCATAAGTTGCTCACTCCTTTTGAGCCTCTCTGCAGCTGAAGGGCCACTGGGCAGGGGCATGAAAACATCTGGGAGAGGAGGTTGTTCCAGGAAAGCATCTACACCAGGTGTCAAGCTTCCTGCAGATGAAATAACCAGTCCTGGACTGGAGTTTCTGACATCTGCTTGTGTGAGGGCTTGAAGTCAGGGGGCCCTGAGAGATGATGCTGAGAATAGGCTTGATTGTTTGGAGCAAGTCCCCCAAATCAGAGATTTAGGGACCAGACAGACATAATAACAATGAGAGTGGCCACTGATGGAGTACGGACTATGTGCCAAGCACCATGTCAAGCTCAGTGCTTGTGTATAAACTGCTTTTAACCTTAAGAGGCAGGAACTCCTATTATTTCTATTTTATAAAAGAGATAGAAGTTCCGAGAGGTAAAGTAACTTGTCCAGAGGCTCACAGCTCAAAAAGGGTAGAGTTGGGGTTTGAATCTATGTTTCTGACTGTGTGAGCTCAACTCCACTCATGGCACTCTGATTAAAAGGGCCCAGACTCCCAGTGAGAGATGGTGAAACAGACTCCTTCAGATATAGGTTCTGGGAGGATGTTGGCTAAGACATAGAGTCTTTGTTTCTGAGTAGTTGGGCCCAGTAGACTTACCTCTGCTCCCCAATATAGACCCAAGCCAAGGACTTGGGTACATGTAATTTTTTTCAGGATATGACTCCAGGAAGAAGCACAGTAGGGAGTGTGGGCATGAGACCAGGAAGGGAAGGCAGGCAAATAAGGGTACACTAATGAGCCTGGTGGGACAACGGGGCTCAGACTTTATGAGGACCTGTGTAGAGCTCACCTTATAATTGTTCCACAGACAGGAAGGAAGCTGGGTGTTTGTCCATCCATTACAGTGCCTCATTGGTTGAGGGTTGTTTCCAGGGGCAAGATCTCCCTGGCTGTTTCCATCTGATCCTCTTTATCCAACATGAGCTGAACCTGCTCCATTTACAAAAGGAAGCTCTCAGGCACAGAGATGGAGATGCTTGGGGTAGGAATCCATTGGTAAGTATGGAATCTGTCTACAGAAGCTGCAGGTGACTTTGAGGTTGCACCATAGTGATGGGGCAAGCCACCAACAGTGTCTGCTACACTAGCCCTACCTGTGAATGCCCCTACAAATCTGTCCTTCCTCCATCAGGCATTTCTGGGTGCTCCCAGGAGGTATCTTATATGTGTTCTCAATCTCGATCAGTTATTGCTTCCTCCTCTGGGTCGTGCTGGGCACTATCATTTTCCCCAGCCCTGCAAAGACAACAGGTGCTGTGTCATTCTCATTCTCTGAGTATTAGTGGGTTCTTTAGACTCTCATTCCCAGGGAATATTTGCTGCTTGCTGGGCATTTCCACTACATCTGCTACCTTCAGCAGTTTTTCTTTTAAACCATAGTCCTCTCTCTTCCTCATGTAGAAAAGAGGCCTCTTGGGAGGCTGCAGTGGGAAATCTGAGAGACAACCACTGCCATGTTGTACTTGAAGTACCCCAGACCTCTGATTGGAAGTCAACAGCAGATCTCTTCCCTTTCCTTCAGTTCTAGCACAGTGAGATGCATGGGGAGGGGTACAGGTGGTTCAGGAAGCTCTAAGCCTAGTGAATTGGTTAGGACAATATCCAGTACATTTGCTTTGTATTTTTCTTCAAAATGAGGGAGTTGGCAACAAAGCGTGTGGAAAAGTCATTAGGTTAGTTCATGCCTCATTATGATCACTTAGGGGTTTTCAGAATAATTCCTTCATTTATGTGATGAATATTGGTTGAGCACCTGCCACATGCCAGATACCATCCTACTTGTTGCATTGCATGTCAGGCAGGGCAGGCAAAGGGTGACACAATGGACTCTGATCAGACAGGAAGGCAAAGAATCTACCAGAAGGAAGAGATAAAATTTGAGGTACATCTAGGAAAACATAGTCTAAAGATGAAGTTCAAGGTATGGCTATAAAATCTTTTGCAAAGATCTCAGGAAGATTGAAAGTGGTGCCTCAGAGAGCCATTTAGTAAATAAAAAGCGCTAATAAGAAAATTAAGGGTATTGTCTCTCAGCAATCTCAGCAGTAGCCCAAGATAGACAAAGGCTTGGAGATTTGTAATCTTGTCTTTTGTCTAATGACATGAACCCTAGTTTCATAGTAGAACCACAAAGCTTTTAAGGGCAATGTATTGGCAGAAGCACTGCCTGCTAGGACTGAAAGGAACAGAAGTAGTACAAGATGAAAAAGGGCCTTTGGACCCCTGTCTATCCCTGAAAATCTCTGTTTGCAGAGGGGAAGAGAAGGGAAGCACAGTCCTGGCCTCTGGCCTCACTTGGGAGACTGTTTCTGTTTCCCGGCTATGCATGAAGAATGTTCAGCTTGCCATTTTCCTGTAGAACTTGAGCTCTTCACCCTTAGTACCTAATTATAGTTCCAGTGCCTGGTGAACCTTGAGCTTCAGCCTGTCTCAAAATTGTAAAATTTTCTTCCATCCCTAGTAAAGAGATTTGAATATTGTTTCTGAGCATGATCATGGCTATTTTAATAATTTAATGTACTTTATGTGCCATTTCTATGAGTTTGGGAAAGAGAACAGATCATTCTGTGACCTGGAAAGCAGTCCACTAGTATTTTCATATCTCATTTAATCCTCACTATAACCCTGCAAGACTACTCTTATTATCTTCCTCCTTTAAATGAGAAAACTGAGACTCAAAGAGATGAAGTGTTCTATTCAAAATCATTCATATAGTAAGTAGTAGTTGATTCAGGATTCAAACCCAGGAAATACGACTTCGGAGCTCATGTCTTTAACCACTGCTGTATATGACAGAACTTCTCAGAGCCTTTAATATGCTGGGGGGTATTATTAATGTCCAAAAGTGGTTATGCGGAATTTCCCAAATTTATCTTACCCTATCCCTTTTGAGTTTCTTTTACTACTACAGTTCTAAAGACATACTTTGTGAAATATTGCAGAGATTGAGCAGATAAAACTTGAAGAGAAGTCATTGAAGTGGATGATGTAATAGTAAGCTTTTGCTAAGTGAGGCCATGGTAACAAATTCTTCAAATATCAGTGCTTTATCAAACAACAAGATTTTATTTCTCTTTCATGTCACATGTTAGAACTATAGTTTGGCTGCACCTTCGCTCAATATGTCTTTCATTTTGGAACCCAAGCAGAAGGAATTATCCTAATCTAGAACATACCATCTTCATGACAGAAAGAGCAAGAGATCAGGTAGAAACTTGCAACACATCTTAACTTCATGGATATGGTATATGTTACATTTGTTCACCTGCCATTGGTCAAAGCATGTCACATGGCCAAAAACAAAGTCAATGGGATGAAAATGTATACTTCCTTTACTGACAATAGAAGGGTAAATAATTCCAACAATAATGCAATCTACCATAGAAAACAGAACCACTGAGAGCCCTCAATCAAACAGGCATTTTCAGTAGCAGAGAGGAGGGAAGTTGGAAGCTGTACTATAAAGATTTTAGGAAAAGCACAGGAGGTGTGGTAATATGAGACAAGAGAAAGCATGTGGCTGAGGATTTTTATGGCTTCATGTGGCTATGTGGGTGAGTAACAGAGTCTGTCCAGCATGTCCAGCCTAGGACATAGGAGAAATGTGAAGGTACCTGGATATCCTCTCTGGTATCAACACCTGCCAGCCACCCATGCTAGAGATGTGTTGCTGGCTTGCTCATTCTTATATGCCTCACACATTCTGAGAGCTCTTTCAATAGTTTTTGAAACTACTTATATATCTTCATTTACTTTCCTTTCCCCTTTCAGTTGCTCCCTAATCAGCAGTAGATGATGTCCACCCTATAACCTGAATGTGATGTCATCTTTGGTATCGTTTAAGAAATAGCACTTAACAGTTGTTAACTATGGGAATCTATTTTTAGAACACTGCTTATCTTCTCCTTCTTTACAAAGGTGATTAAGATTTATTTTTACTTGGATGAAAACAGCCTTCATTGATTTCTGCCCCATAGAGAGATGACAGGACACTTGCATTAGTCAGAGAGGAAGTTAACCCTTTACTTACTGCCACTGAGGCAGGCTACACAATTCCTCCCAGGGCATGTACAATGGGCAAACAGAGTCAAAATTGTCTTGTTTTGTACAGAAGCAGCAAACCCTGAAATCAGAGAATGTGACTTCTCTGTGCTCAGTATGGAGGTGATTCTGATAATTCCAACTTGTGGGAAGCTTTCTTGCTGGATGACTACCAGGGGAGAGTGTGACTGACTCCAAACCAGCTCTAACTGTGAGCCTTCCATTCTTTTAGTATGATATCTGTACTTCCTTCTCTCCCTCACACACACCCTGGTACCTCTGCATTCCGTATTCTTGTATCACAAGAGACACTTCCACATTTTTAGATGTTACAGCAACACCCTACTTCTAGGTACCAAGATCTATATTGCTTATCTCATACTTGGTTGCTGAAACCAACACAAATTTATTATCTTATACTTCTGGAAGTCAGAAGCCTGAGATGGGTCTTAGGGGGCTAAAATCAAGGTGTTGGTGGGGCTGCATTCCTTCTGGAGGCTCTGACGGAGAATCCACTTCCTTGGCTTTTTCACCGTCTAGAAGCTGCCCACATTCTTTGGCTTGTGGCCCCTTCCATTTTCAAGTCCAGCAACAATGGCTAGTCAAGTGTTTCTCATGATGCCATCTCTCTAGTTCTGATTCTTTTACCACCCTCTCCCCATTTAGGGACCCTTGTGATTACATTGGGTCCATCTGGATAAGCTAGGATAATCTGATCTTAAAGTGAGCCGATTAACATCTTTAATTTCACCTGCAACCTTAACTTCTCCCTTGCCATGTAACCTAACCTCACAGGTCCTGAGGATTAGGACGTGAACATCTTTGGGAGGCTATTATTCTACCTACCACAACATCTAAATCTTTTGCCCCTGTCAACTATGCAAATGGAGATGGGTTTTAACCTGTTCAGAGATCTCTAGGGGGTCAGGGACATAAGAGAAATATATAGTGTATCACACAAACAATTTCAAATTAATGTTATGTTACTCTTATTCTAAAGAGTTCTTTGGACCCTGCAACACTGTGAATTTTCTTAGCTTCGCTTTCTCTGTAGCTCCCAGCCACCTGTTAGATTGATGGTTAATATTTTCATATCTGACTCATTTCTCCTTCTCAATTTTTTTAAAAAAAATTCACAATCTTTCTGCTCTATTATGCAAAGCAATTTGTTTTCTTGAGTCTCTATCTTAGCTCACTGATCATGTCTTTAAATTTTTGATAGTTTGGCATTAATCTAGAGTTTTAAAATATTGCATTAAGTATTATTTATCTTGATTATTGAGTTTTTTGGTGCCCTTTAAAATTTTGCCCCTGAGTTGAGTGCTTCACTGTAGTCTGGGCCCTTTACTCTCTATACCTGCCTCACCTTGTCCCCATCATACTGGTCAGAGGCAGCCCCTGGTAAGAGGTTCTTATGTATTATTCAAATAAAGTTCGATGCATTTAGATATATCTGTAAGTCTGAGTTAGACATCAGTTTCACACAAACATATACTTACTATTCCCTGTTCTGCAACTGGCTTTTTGCCTCTCTCAATGTGTTAAAAATCTTCCCAAAAGATTGATATATTATAGCTCAACATTATGTTTTTCTTTTTTTTGACGGAGTTTTTGCTGTATTGCTCAGGTTGGAGTGCAAGCACGTGATCTTGGCTCACTGCAACCTCTGCCTCTGCCTCCTAGGTCGCTCCTAGGTCTGCCTCAATCGCTTCTTGAAGCGATTCTCCTGCTTCAGTCTCCCAAGTAGCTGGGATTACAGGTGCCCACCACCAAACCTGGCAAATTTTTGTATTTTTTTTTAGTAGAGACGAGGTTTCACCATGTTGGCCAGGCGAGTCTCGAACTCCTGACCTCAGGTGATCCATCCGCCTCAGCCTCCCAAAGTCCTAGGATTACAGGCATGAGCCACCGTGCTTGGTCTGACATCATGCTTTTTAACACAGCTCAGAATTTTCACTTTTATATATTTTCCTAATAATTTGTAAAGAAGTTGTATTTCTTCTATACAAGAAAACAAAAGAATATTTAAAATAGTAGTGAAAAGAATAGTTACATTTATTGGGAGACTATTTAAAGTGCCAGTACTATTTAAGTTGTTATGCATTATCTTATTAATCCTGTTGGTAACGCTGTGGGATAGGAGTCATTATTGTACCTTACAGATGAGGAAACTGAGACTTAGATGAATTAAGTAACTTGGCTCAATATATTACATCCAGAGGTGGTAGAGCCAGGATTTGAATGCAGATTTATCTTCCTTCAAAGACCGTGCTTTTAACCACACTCTTTAATATATCCAAGTATTTACCAAGGCCTATTCTTTAAAAGACCCATTAGAAGCCCCCTGAGTTACATTCAGTGATGAGAATAACGAGGGCCTCATGTGAACTGTTAAACAACGATAAACTTAACAGAGGACAGAGTTATAAGAAATGCCATGTGGGGCTGACCGGTTAAGTATCCCAGGAGCGGATAGGATACATTTGCTTATTTTTCCAGAGTTCAAAGGGAGCTGTATGGATTGAACAGTTAGTGCCAGAGACTACAAGGTGCATTTAAGATGCTCCCAGGACAAGCTTCCTTCGCTCCATCTTAGAACAGTAAAAGTTAGCTCAGTCTTTCTTATTTGGTGCCCTTCTCCTTACGTGAGATATTTACGTTCCTTATTCTTTTTCCTGGCCCAGTACTAGATTCTGATATTGGTTTCTGGCTATAACAGTCATAATACTTTGATTTGCAAACAAGAGAAAATTTACATTAGCTTAAATATCGAAGGAAGTTTCTTGGCTTATGTAACTGATTAGTTCAGAGGTAGCATGCTTCAGGCATGGTTTGATCAGAGTTCTGGCTATGTTTCGTTGTGAGTTATCCGTGCTGGTATTGTAATGTGTCAACTGGCTAGGCTGGACTGACATTTTCAGAATTTCCTTTTCTACATGTTTCTTATTAGGGTAGACCAGAAAAGGTATTTTCAGGTAAGGTAAGGGGGTGGAAATGAAGCAGCAGTCATTTTTGTTTTTGACACTCAGAAGCTCAGAAGGTCGGAGCAGGCACATGGAGTGGGGAAAGTATGCCAGTTAACCTATTTCATAATCACATGCTCTATCGCTGTTCCTGAAGCTATGCCAAGGTAGCTGGGTTTGGAAGTGTTTCCAGCCTTGGTTTCATGTTCCAGAATTGCAAAACTTCAAGACAAATGTTAACTTGGGCCATGAACCCAGGCTTTCTCATCTTTCTGGTAAAATCTTGTTGTCCTTAAATTTTTTTTCTATTGCTGAAGTTGATGTGGGGCAGTGACCCTGCATCCCCGCCTCACTATTCCCAGCCCCCTTCTCAACTTTGATAGCAGTCCTGCTCTGCCTTGCAGATGCTACACCCCCATCCTACCTTCTTGGGGCTCCATGGGCACAGTGCACCAGCACTGAACTGGATGGTAATGTCCTCTAGCTCTAGCTCCATGATATCCTTTGCATCAAGTGACAGCAATTGTTGCTGCAGACTTCAGGAGTGGCCCTGCATGCTCCTGAGCCCAAGGTGCTCCTGATGGCGCTGCCAGTGTCCTCACTGGGGCATTTTATCCTGCATATCCTCCTGAAAGGCAATGCTTCTGGCCAATCCAATAGACCCACAGTCTTTTCTGAGACCTTGAGTTTGCAGTGAGGTTCCCACAGACTGGAACCTCACAGAGTTCCTGGTTATTGCTTTGAATTTGCACCTGTGGATTTAACTCCTGGTGATCCAAAGACAATCAACTTTGGGGTGGAACTTCATGAGCTGGCTTCCTAGGAGAGAATTGGCAGTGGCAGCTAGAGGAAGTATGTGAGAGGCTCTGTTCAGCAGGGTGAGCATATGCCTTGCTCAATCAAGGCACTGACAGTGGCAGAAACCAAAGGAAAGGAGCAGAGGCAGAGTGGCTTGGGGCATTACAATGATCCGTGCAGTTAGATGTACTCAGTGTTGATGTTAGACGTGCTCCTCCCATTGATGATAGTGGCAACAATAGTACTGATCCCTTTAACATTATTGAGGTCTGTTATGTGCCAGGTATTGTGCTAAAAACACCTAATCTTCATGGAAGTCTTGTGATGTAGGCTCTATTCTTACTCCCATTGTACAGATAAAGAAACTGAGGCATAACAATTTGTGCAAGACCACACAGTTAATGTGCTGGAGTCAGGCTTTGAACTCAGTCTGACTCTAGACCACCACCTCCTCCCAGTATCCGTGCTCTGGTGCCTCCTGTGGCACACTCAGAAGATGGCCTGCATGTGCATGTGCTCATGTCTGTGTGTGTGCATGCATGCAGGACTGAGAATGCAGGGGAGTTAGAGCCCAGTTAGGAAGGAGAGAGGAAATATGATCTCTTTGCTGCATGTGGTCACCTTAACTCCAGCCAGGCAAAGCGCTGGTCTGTTCTAGCTCATTTTTATGTTTTTATTTAGAAGCTTCAATACCAGAGCTGATGGCAGAAAACGTGCAGTAAAATGCGGGGAGGCCGCTGGGTAATGGCCCCTGTAAAGTGTTAATTGCCTATTGAGACTGCAGACTTTGTCGATGCTCCAGGATCTGAGCTATTGACAGGTTCTAATTTATTTCGGGCCCACAAAGCGGGCTCACCTCTAAACAGGCTTCCAATCAGTCATGCTTCCCTGGGCCCGCCAAGAAGCTCTAGTCGATAAGTGTGTTTGCTGCCTTAACCCTTTGAAGCTGGCCGTGTGGTCTGATTCTGGCTTGCCACAAGGAAACTTCCATGTGCAATGGTCTTGGATGAAAATCCCTGAGAATCAAGTGCTGACTCCGTGCTGGGCTCCCTGCTGGGTGTTTTACACACGTTATCTCTGATCCTTACCACTTAGAGAAGCAGGTAGTATCTCTGCAAGGACAGCCTAACCTCAGAGAGGTTGAATTAATTGTTTAAGTGACCACTATGATTATACTGCAGACTGTTATGGGCTAAACTGTGTTCCCTCAAATTCATGCTTCGAAGCTCTAGTTCTCAGTACCTTGGAATGTGACCGTATTTGAATATAGGGCCATTAAAGAGGTGATTCAGCTACAATGAGGTCTTAGGGTGGGCCCTGATCTAATCTTACTGGTGTTCTTTTAAGAAGAGGAAATTTGGACACAGATGAATACAGAGGGGTGACCCACTGGAAGACACAGGGAGAAGGCAGCCATCTACAGACTAAGGGGAGAGGCCTCAGAAGAAACCAATCCTGCTGACACCTTAATCTCAAACTGCAAGCCTCCAGAATTATAAGGAAATAAATTCCTGTTGCTTAAGCCACCCAGTCTGAGGTACTTTGTTATGGGAGCCTGAGCAGGTGACTACACACACCCAGGACTTGTGTGGCCTTGAATTTATACACATGACCACTGAAAGTATGAAAACTCTGTTCTCTGGCTTATGGCTCCAGTTAGAATAAGAAGCAGAAAGTGGGCAATATTACCTCTTTGCAGTGATTTTGTTCTTAGGTTGGGTCCTCAAAGGGCCCTTTCCTATCCATTAGAAAGAAAAAGGAAGCCAGATTTGGGATTTGAGATTCTAAGTGCAAAAAGAAGTCATTGACTGTTTCTAAGCAGAGGCAGTAACACAATCAGAATTTCTTTCTTTTTTTCAAAAAAATAGTCTCCTCTGCCTAATGTGCATAGAGAATGGATGGTAGAACATAAAAGTGAAGCAAGGAGACCCCTGAGGAGGCTGTTGCACTGCAAGCAAGAGATGAAAGTGACTTGATGGAGAGTGGCGGCAACAGAGAAGGGAAGAGGTGAATAGATTTGAAATAGATTTTTGAGATGGAATTGACAGAACTTGCTGATGGATTGGGAGTGGAGGTGAGAGGGAGGGAGTTGACAGTGATGATGCTCTTGTTTCTGGCTTGAGCAACCTGGTCTTTACAGGAGCTATTTATGAGGAGGGAAGACATGAAGAGGAATCGATTGGGCGGCAGGTGTTCACTTTCTTTAAGTGGGCTGTCCACTGGAATGTAAGCTCTGAGAGGGCAAATTTATTGATTGAAGGTTGTATGAATCTATTTATTCCTCTCCCCACATTTCATGCACACATATGGTTTTTATATGAACCAGAAATAATGTAGTTTCTTTTTTCTACATCAGAAGCAGACTATATTTTATGTCAAGGGTGACATCTAATTTTGCTAGTCTCGCTCTGTTGCCCAGCCTGGAGTGCAGTAGTATGATCTGGCTCACTGCCTGCCACCTCAAACTCCTGGGCTCAAGAGAACCTCCCACCTCAGCCTCCCAAGTAGCTGGAACTACAGGTGTGCACCGCCATACCTGGTTAATTAAAAAAAAATTTGTAGAGATGGGTGTCACTATGTTACCCAGGCTGGTCTTGAACTCCTTGCCTCAAGTGATTCTCCCTTCTTGGCCTCCCAAAGCTCTTGGATTACAAGTGTGTGCCACTGTGCCCAGCCATCACTTAGCATAATGTTTCAAAGGTTCATCAACGTTTATCATCCACTGATACATGTTGTAGCATGCATTGGTACTTCATTCCTTTTTATGGTTGAATAATATTTCATTGTGTGAACAGACCATATTTTGTTTACCCATTCACCAGTTTTTGAACATTTGTGTTGTTTTTACCTTTTTGGCTATTGTAAATAATGCTGTTACGAACATTTGTGTAAAAATTTTTGTTTGGACATCTGTTTCCAATTCTTTGGGGTATATAGCTAGCAGTGGAATTGTTGGATCATATGGTAATTCTATATTGAACTTAGTGAGGAACCAGTATAAGGCATATTGATGATAACTGATATCTTCCATTTTGGAAAGAGGAAATGGAGGCCCAGGATGGTCTCAACTACCATCTAAACATCCTCAACTCTCAGCTCTTTAACTTCAGTCCAAATCTTCTCTGTGATCTTTAGCCCATTTATTTAATTCCTGGTGGACATTTCTACCTGGATATCTCATAGTCACCTCAGACTCAGAGTGTCTGAAACCAAACACACCAACTTCTTCCGTTTATTCCCATAACAGCTTCATTTCCTGTTTTCATCTCAGTGAATGACACCACCATCCAATCAGCCAGCAGTGGGACATCATCGTTGGCCTGTCAAGGGATGGTACTATTTACTATGTGACTGTGGGCAAGCCATCCATCTCTGTACTTTAGTTTCCTTGTCCAGAAAGTAGAAGTTAATCTTACTGCGGATGAGTATGAGGATCAAGTGAGATGACTCTCTCTCTCTCATCTCTACCCCCATCTTAGCAAAGTGTCTGGCACACACTGTGAGCTCAACACTGTTAACATGGAACTGTTTTGGGTAAGGTGTGTTATTATCCTGTGGAGCTGGTGTTTCACAGAACAGAGTTGAGGGAGATAGTGAACTGTAGCAATCATTTTCAAATGTGTTCTTGCAACTGGCAGCATCAGCAATACCTCAGTTCTATGGAATCAGAGTATTGAGGGATAGAGCCCAGGAATTGGCACAATTAAAAAAAATGCCCCAGGTGATTTGGCACTCAGCCAAGTTTGGAAGCCACTGAATTCAGCTAATTACATTCTACTATCAGTAAATGCCTTAGAAACATTAGTAATTTCAATCAAACATGAATTTCACCGTTTTTCTCCCCAAATCTAATAAGAGCATCAATCCTTGATCTTTCAAATAGGTTTCCGTTTCTTCTCACTATTCTGTTGAACTTGGGCAGCCTTTTTTATGTGGTCCCTATCAGAGCTGTCTTTTATCAAGTTGCATTTTGCTCTCAGGACTGACGGCATCTGGACATTAAATTAAAAATTACTTAGACATACTATTGGTGATAATGTTGGGCACTTTGTGACTCACCTCATACTGTTGTCCTTTGGAAAATTGTGGCTAGTCCTGACCAGGCATAGGTCTTCTTGTGGAGGGCATAGATCAGAAAGCATTAGAGACAGAGGAAGATGTTAACTAGTATTCTGTATACAAATGAGCCTGTAGGACACAGGGTTAAGCAAAATGATCCAGCTTCCTTTTCTGCAGGACTTCTCAGAACCTTGCATATAGTAGTGGACACTGACTATCCTAAAGTGCAAATGAACTATAACTGCAAGTAGCCCAGGATGGACAAGGAGGGAGGCCTTCCAAAGGGCACAGTTTCTAGGTGGTTAGTTTTGGACATCCTGATATATTTTGTCAGGGGCAGGAGCAAAGCTTTGGGGCAGCCTTCCTGAAGATCTGAGCTGAGGAAGGGTCAACATGGAGAAGTGAGTGTGAAGGGGGATGGTTGTTGGACATTGAGATCGATCCATTGATCTATTTTGATCCATGTCTGTCAATATCCTTATGTCCTGACTACCTGGTTCACCCTGTGGCTCTGAAAAGAACCACTTTGGTTTCTGATGTTCTGGAGGCCCACCAGACCCTCTAATGACCTGAGCACTTCCTGGCATCCATCACCAGTGTCACATATATTGTCCCAGCCACACCTTCCATCATGTCAAATTGTATGTATAACTGTCTTCTCCATTATGAGCTACTGAAGGCAGGTCTTGTGTCTTATTCTTCTGTTGCCTCCTAGCATAGCACCAGGCACACTAGTTGTGTTGATTAGTGTTTGTCAGTTCCATAAGGCCACCAGGATGCTCTGTTTTGTAGGAAAGGAAGAGAGGCAGCAGGAAAGCAGGCAAGGCAGCTTATACACTCTCAGGGATTAGAAGGAATCAGGAGAGGGCTCCAAGCCCCTGGGGTTGCACAGCCCATTTCTCTGCAGATTGCCACCACTAGAGAGCACAGTGCACCTAGGAACAGGGTCTGCCGAGTGTCTGGCTCTGGCCCAGCCCAGCTCTGCTCAGCCCCCCACCCCTCCTGGCAACACCGCAATGGGAAGCGGGATTTGGATGAGGCTCAGCCTTGCCTCAGACACTTTGCAATCTTAGGCCTAATTAAAACACCACAGACGGTTTGAACCCCGCATTAAAATTTGATGAGGAATTGATCAGCCAAGCAAACAGGAAATTTAGCTGTGAGTGAAGGTAATGTTTGCTCAAATGTGTAATGAGGCCCACGGGGAATATTTGTGGGGACCTCCGTCATGTCTGGAGTGGCTCCTGCTCTTCAGTTTCATTTTCCCTATTTGCCTTTCGCCTCAAAACATCCCAAGATGCTTCCAGAGGGGAAAGGCAA